>NC_053145.1:55275635-56478821 GCF_016808335.1 Panicum virgatum | reverse complement strand
AGCACTCGCCACTACCGAGCAGCGACCATCTTAGATTTCGCACCAACTTGCTACGTGCGTGCACGGAGAGGGCAAGCGTGCCAAACTCCAAAACACACATTTTTTCCTATCCGATTCGCCCCGGTTGTCGCTACGGCAATCCAAACCCACCACGTTGCCACGAGACACCACAAACCAGTGGCCACGCACACACCACTGCAGGCGCAATCCAATCCAGGCCCAGGCAACGCCGAATCCACCCAGCCACGAAATCATGAGGTCCCATCGGCTCACCCAACACCAGTAGACCAACAGAGGGGTCGGTCGCTCGTGCCTCTCCCTCCCGTGCCGGCTGCTGGCACCTCGTCGTCCCTCTCACCATTCTCCTCCGCCCCGCACCCCGTCCGCCTGCTTCTTCCTTCCACGCCGGCGCTCCGTCCGAACGGGCCTCTATCTATTTAACCCGGGAACCCCAGTGCCGAGACGAAAAGATCCTTTCTCTCTCTCGCATCCGCCCAAAACGCACGCGCCCGCTCGGCCTGCACCTCTGCCGCGTAGCCATCCAAGACAAGCCAAATCGCTGCTCCTTCCTCGGCTCCTCCTCCGCCCGCGCTTAATTAAACAAAACCCACCCAAATTTAAGCGATCCGCAAACAGCCGAAAGCGAGGAAGGCAGGTGGCGTCTGCGCCGTCGGGAATTTCGCCCCGCTTCCTCGTCGTCGTCGATCCATCCACCCACCAACCCATGGCCGCGCCGAGGGAGCGCGAGGCTCCGGCGACGAGATGAGGGGAGGCGCGGCGGGATGAGCATGAGGTGCAAGAAGCACCCGTTCCCGGCCGGCGGCGGCGGCGTCTGCGCCACGTGTCTCCGCGGCCGCCTGCTCGTGCTCGCGGCCGAGCGGAACGGCGCGTCCTCCCCGCCCGCGCGCGCGCAGGCGCAGGCCCCTCCGGCGCCCGAGCCCGCGGCGTTCCCGAGGTCGGTGTCGCCGTACGTGTCCCGCAGCAAGTCGGACGCCGCGGGCGGGGGCGGCGCGCTCAGGCACCACCCGAGCCTGCTCTTCTTCCGGACGCCGCAGGTGGGGCCGGCCTACGGCGGCGCAGCGCTCCAGGAGGGCGACATCGGCTACGAGTACGAGAAGCGGCGCGCGGGGAAGTTCTCGGTCCTCGCCACGCTCTTCGGCCACCACCACAGATCGGCGCAGGAGGGCAAACATCAGGGGGGCGCCAGGGAGCGCAAGAAGCATTCTTGGCTCGTCGGAATCATACCGCGCCGCCGCAAGAAGCAGGCGCCGGCGGCGGCCGCCGCCTCCTCGCCGCCGTCGGCCCCGCCCAGTCGCTTCTGCCGCGTGCTCAGCAACCGGGGCCTCTCGCCGGAGCGGGACAGCCATGGAAGCGGCGAGGAGAGCAGCTCGCCCGCCGCGGACCCGCCGTGGAGGCCGTCCCCTTCCCCGATGCGGAAGACCCCGTGCCGGCGCCGCCAGACCAACAGCATGGCGTCGGGCTTCGCCGTCTGCCTCAGCCCGCTAGTGCGGCCCAGCCCGGGGCGCCGCCACCGCCCGGTCCAGCCGCCAGACCCCGGCGCCTTCTCCAGCGAGCTCCGGTCATCGCCGCTCCACAACCTCTCGTCCGTCGCCTCCGTCACGCGCTGCCGCTCCCGGAAGCTCGCCGACGGTGGCCGGTTCCGGTGATCTTTCCATGTTTACCCTTTTTCATCCCCTGATTATCACCACCTAATCAGGATTACTAGTCCAATTTCTTAGCTTCTCTTCCTTTTTTGGATTTACATTTTGTCCACCTGTGAAGAGAAGAGTCTGTCTGTAAGATTGGCACACCCAAACTCCAAACCACTCCGTTGACATGTACAAGGTTAGGTTACTACTGCTTGTCGGCCCAACATGATTATGTGGCAATGTAACAAGCTGCTTGTATCAAGTATTTGTTCATGTTTGTACAGCTAGCTATCTAATCTTGTTGTTTTGCAAAATTGAACTCTCTTTAATCCAAGCTTTTTCCGGCACCTGTTTAGTTTCGTCTCGCGATTGTAATTAGCGAATGATTACTGTAGCGACTTCATTTAGTACTCCATATGTCGAAACATTCTATATACTGGTCACTTCAATTCCATTTGGTCAGAGGATTCACATGGAGGCAGGCAGCATATTGATGGTGGATGGCTGCTCAGTGCTCACTAGTTTCTCCATTACTCCCTCTTTTGCTGGTACACCAAACCAACCTATTCAATGATCCGGTGATCCCCAACCCCTTTGTGCGTATTGGAGTCAGCTGACGTCCACCGTGGTCACAAGCGCTCCGTCTTCTTCAACAGAGAAGATAGACGTACCAGCAGTACAGTCTTCCTGAGATGCTTGCACTAATTTCAGACATGAAACCGGGGCGATTTGGACAAGATCCTCCTCGCATTAGAGCCTCTCATAGTGACTTCCCGGCTGTCCACGATGTGAAAGAGAAACATGCTATGATGACGGCACTGTATTCGTTGGGCACTCCCACCTCTCCAAATTGTAGATCGTTTTAGTAAAGAAAAAATTAGTTGTATAGCATTGAAAATTGGTGATTTTCGTAAAATACCATCAAAATTATTTAGCCCCGTAAAAATACCACTAAAAACTGCAAGCCTTACTCGAAAGTAGCATTCCCTCATGTTTTCCGCTAACTCCCGTCACGACGTCATCTTCCTCCTCGGGCACACCCACGCCGGCGCCGGCATCCGACGCCAGGGGCAAGGTGGCTGCCTCGCTACCGGTAGTGGAGAAGGAGAAGGAGAGCGCCCACGCGCTGCCACCGGTGGCCGAGGTAGACACGAAGGAGGAGGAGGAGGAGAAGAAGGTGGTGGTGCTGTCCGAGGCGCCAGTGCCGTGGCCTAGTCAAGCGGAGGCCGAGGAGGAGTTGGCGCCGTCCAAGGCGGGCAGAACCAGCGACGACGCATCGATGGAGTCGGCTGCATCAGAGTGGAGTGGGAGGCGAAGAAGAGGGCGGTGGCGGACGTGCCCGACAAGAAGGGGCGGATGATGCGAGAGGAGAGGGAGAACAAGCCCAGGGGGTAGCGGCAGTGCCGGGAACAGGTGCGCAAGGTCACCGGAGTAGCAGCAGCAGCACCATCCACCGGAGCCGCGGCCGCGGGAGCAGCCTCCCGTGGTGTCCGGCATCGGGTGTCGTAGCGGGTCCCCGCGGCAGTGCATGCAGCCTCGAAGGCCACCTCGCTGGCGCGGTGTGACACTGAGGTGGTCGCGGCGTTGTTGTCGACGATGTGGGCGCCATGCGCCGTGCCTGACTGGGCCCGTGCGAGGCCTAGGATGGCAAGCGCACAGCCGTTCTCGCGGCGTTGAATGGGGAGGAGGACAACAGAGCAGGCCCCGCCGCAGCCATGGTGAGAGGGGAAGGCGAAGAAGAGGAGGCAGCGGAGGAACATTGATGGTGGAGTCGCCATTGCTCCTTTGTCGGCAAGGTGGAGAAAGTTGGCGGCGGTTGCGGATGGTGAGTCGGAGTGGTGGGAAGGTGGAGGAAGTGGGCGGCCGCGTGGAGCAGTGCCGACGGGATCGGGACGGGGAAGGAGAGGGACACGGCCATGCTAGCGGCCGGAGCTAGGTGACAGGCAGGAGCAGGCGTGCCAGAGAGGAAGAAGACATCGTGGCTGACGTATCGGGAGAAATTGTGACGGAACGATGTTTTTACGGGACCGAACGATTTCAGTGGTATTTTACGAAGAAAATCGTCATTTTTGAATGCTACATAACAAATTTTTTCATTTGGCAAATTTAGATAGTTGTATTTGCATAGCGGTGGCTGATGGTGGGTACTGATTTGTTATGAGAAAATAGTAATGCTGACTGGCTGGTAGCTGGTGGCTGGTGCTGATTTAGTATAAGAGAATAATACTACTGGCTGGTTGGCTGACAAGCCATACGAACACAGCAAATCTAGATAAAAACTATATCTAGATATATGGTAAAAGTTATGTATCTAGATTTCTAAAATAACCTATAATCGTTGTGTTCGCTTGGCTGTGGCTGATGGCTAGTGCTGATTTGTTATAATAGAACAATACTGCTGACTGGCTGGTAGTTGGTGGCTGATGCTGATTTAGTATGAGAACAGTACTACTGGTTGGTTGGCTGACAAGCCAAGCAAACACAGCGAATTTAGAAGAGAGGGAATATTAGCTTGACCGGCTGATGATGATGTGTGAACCTACACATTATATGTTAAGCGTTCGAGTAGTTTATTTGGGGGCGGATGGTTGGACTTTGTAGCTTGTTTTGTGTTTTTCTATCGCTCCCGTGTTTGAAATGCCCAGGCATGTTATCCTGGACAGGAAGCAAAAGGATAGACTAAACTCTGTAGACTGTACCCTTCTTAGCAGATGATGTGCTTCATGGCTTTGTTTGACTCGCCAAGAGCCCGTCGGGTTTCAACTTGTTTTGCGTCTCCACATGGCACGCTTGGGATTTCCGAGCCAATGGGCTTCTGCGAAAGTCAACCTGTCTGATGTGGCTTGGTCTGGTTTATATAAAATGCAAAAAGTCAACCTGGATAATTTATCCGCGGCAAAGTCTACCCGATCAGCACAAAGTTCGTTTATGGGCCGTGACATGGACATCGAAGCTGAGATGGTTTGGCCAGGATATCATCCTGAGTGACGGAAGTAAAATCGTATCCGGTAGAAAGTAGAAACAGAAACCCCACCATGGAGTTGGAGCACGCCATCCTGGCGCGCACCATGCGTCGGCCAGGGCGGGAGGTTGCCAGTCTGCCACCCGGGGAGCTTTCGCCTCCCTTCGAGATCACGCTTAATGCGCCCGTAGTTTTCGCGGGGGCGCCCAGCTAGCCGGACGTGAACGGCCGGCGGCGAGGCGGCACACATGCACGGAGACCCCCCCCCCCCCCCCGCGCGCTCTAGTGGTGGGTGGGGTGGAGGCGCCATCGCGATGATGACGGCGAGGACTCGGACGCGCCCGGGCCGGGCACTCGGCGCGGCTGTGCTCCCGATCAGTCTCGCGCGCGCTAGTGCGGTGTGGTTGACCGACCGGCGGCCGCGCGCGCGCGTGCCGTCGCTGCGGCATTCGCAGCGGCGGAGCCGTAGCGCGCACACGACAATATCCAGTGGTGGTGGTGGGATCGGGCAGGTGGCGGCGGCGGTGGTGTTGGTGGCTCCTTCCTGTAGGGTCGGCGGCAGATGCACGACAGCAGGAGACCCGTCTGGTCGCGGTCGCTCGTTTTCGTGCTGTTTTCCCTTGGCGGCCAAGGATAAAATTAGTAGCGGCAGCAGCCGGCGGAGTGCGCCTCGTCGCAACAAACTTTCTGTTCGTTCAGGTCTCGGGCTTCATGAACAGCTGTTGTTCCGGCGAGGCGATGACGGGATGATCGAGAGTGAAGGCCATGGATGGATGGATGCTTCGTCTTCGTGCACGCGCGTCTCTCGTTCGGATCCAGCTGGTCGCCGGCGAGGAATGTTTCGCGGATGCAAGCGCATGTCTGTCCCCGGTCTTGACCGGAGCAGAGAGTTGGTGCGTCAACTGTCGACGCCGGCCGAGGCGAAGCGGATGGCTCGTAACTGCGTTCACAACGGACCGGACCGGAGGCGCTTGAATCAAGTGTTGCCGTTGGTTTGGGACCATCCCTGGTAGTTCCGTGCTAGCTAATCATGTGTACTTCTTCGGCTCCAAACTGACGAGCGGCGAGGACCACAACCATGGAGCCAAAGAGTGGTCCGCGAACAAAGTGGTCAAGTCAGTCAAAGGGCTGATAGACTGATCCAGTGATCTGCACAGCGTGTCGATCTGGAGTGCAGTTAGTTCATTGGTTAGTTCACTTAGTTTAGTTCTATGGGTGAGGTGCAGATAAGTGAACTCATAGGAGTACAAAATGGCAGGCCAAAAACTGATCATCTTCCATCTTCAGCAACTCTAAAACTGGCAGGAGCTTTGCTCTACGACGGACCTTTTTTTTAAATAAAATAAAATAAAAGCAGGAGCACTGTTGTGTCATTTAAGGAGGAGGAGAAGTTCAAGTCTTACGAAATCGTGATTACAAAGAAACTTAACAACTGGAATAACACAGGAAAGAAACTTGAATCTCATATGTATCCGCTCATACGGTGTCATACGAATAGTTTTGTCAGGCATACATGGGAGTCGAAAATAGCTTCAGCCCAGCAATCTCGCCACATATATATTTACAAAGCATGACCAGCGCCTCAGTGGCAACAGATCTGGAGTTATCCTCATCAAGTCATAACGAATGCATCCATCTGAGGTGATAGGATCGTAGGACCATTATTCCTGTATTTCTGCAACATCTGAGGTGCACAAATGAAGCAAACATTGGCGCAGCAAAGTGAATGCTTGCTACCACTCCGTTGTTGAATCACAGTTCAGCCAGCAAGAGGCGCCTTTCATCTTCTTGGCCTCGATTTCCTTCAGTACAGCAGCATGGTTGCTCAGCCTGCAGTGTCATGTACATTTATATTCTGATAATGATAAGTAAGGTAATACATACTTCCTGTGATAGACTGAAGACTCTTATTCCATTGGATTCAGAAATTACCCAAGCCCCCAATATTTCATATGATTGCATATATACATTTTGACACTCCATAAAAATGCAAACGTCTCAAAATCGTTGTCTAGGTCATATAGAAATCAACCGAAGGATAAGCACGAAGATGGCCCATTGTTATGGTATGATCAGCCTACTCATGCAGGCTGCAGAATCCTCATGACGAACATGTCCAATATGCCATAACAAAATAATAGCTCAGGTTCACCAGTTGCAGATTTTATCTCCTCGAGATATCTGAAACGGTAAAATCCAAGTTGGACGCAGATAGTTTCAGCTGAAAACAATGTGGCTCAATTGGATTTCACATAGATGTAGCAATAAAGCTAAGACACCATGGACGATTCTCTTGAGTCAGATTCAACAGTGATGTATATCAAACCACTGAATGTATCACACTGAAACACCTTTTCTGAAGCAGAATTGTTAGCATCACCAATTAGCAAAATATAAGTCCGAATAGCTTGTACTACCACTTTAAGGCCTGACAAATCCAATTATACATTTTCCTTATCTTTAGTATCCTGTTACATCATGATTCAGATATGTTGGCGAGGATTCATGATCCTGCTTCATCAGCATGGAGATCTAGAAGTGACAGATGCTGTCCATCCATACTCTGCCAGTAATACATATAAAATATGTCTTGGTGGAATTCTAATTCATTGTGAAACCAAGAAACTCGAAATTTATGAAGTGAGTTTTTGTTAGAGTCGTGAAAGATCAAATCATACATTATATGTCAGTCTGTGCATTAAAGGGCTCTCGGAATCAAATGTAGAATAAGAATTTGTTCAATTGGTTCTTTCATGGTTAGAAATTTCAAAGTAATGACGACATCTGAGTTTACAGATCAAGCAGCACAACTGCACAAGGGTTTCATTCTATATGTCAACATGAGGCAAGTGCTTAAACATAAATACAAGTCAAAGTGGTACTAAAGTTGTTAACTGATGAAATGAATTAGCAACTTCCCACCCCAAATACCACAAGCATCAGATCAACTTTACCCCAGAGTCCCATCACAAAAGGGCAGTAGCATAAACAGTACCCAGCATCCACCACCTAGAAATAGTGAAATACTAAATTGTGCCAAACCCATGGCACCACAATATCGCAGTGGCACAATAGTTGCAACAAGAACATTCAGGTCAAGCACGAGACAATGAGAAACTTAGAGAGCCTCTGAAAATATCATTATCTTCTTATTTTCAGGATGATACAACCGTACGTAGGAACTAATAGAGGTATATACCTAAGAATTGAGCAACATTAGGTTGAGCCTTTTTTGGCTACAAGAACTAGTAACTCACTCAGTGCAGCGCCAACAACTTATATTGGCAGGAGCATGGGGAACAATGTAACAAGCACTTAAGAACTCTCCTCCACACTAACTGAAGTCTTCCTAGCTTTCTTGTCATCAACATATAATTGGTAGCCATATGAAATAAATCCCCAGATGGCCATCAACATAGCAATAATCTTCACTCCATCCATCTTGTCGTGGAAGAAAATCACAGCAAAAACTGGAATGATGGGTAGAGCTAGTGTGCTTATCACATTTGAAAAGAGTGATGACACCACAAAGATCAAACCCACCACTCCAACGGAAGCTATCTGCCAAGATATAGCAGTCCACAGAAGTGTCATCACGTAGGACAGCTTCCCTGAGCCGAAGGCATGCATCTCTCCCTCTAAAGTCTTCCATTCACCACTTGCAAATAACCCAATAAGAGAAGCTATTGTTGCCACAAGTGCTGTATATATCTGCATGTTCAAGACGACTGAGAAAGTCTCCCTCTTAATAACCTTCTCAAATGTAACTTGCATCAAAGAGAGAATCAGGGAGTATGTGGCTGATGCTCCTAGCGTCAGCACGAAACCCAATATGTACTTCCCATGCGATAAACCATTAGTACCCTGAGAATCTTCATCAACTCCAAGAAGTGCAGCAGAAAAGGTAAGGAGGACTACAGAGTTGAAAATCAATGCAGTGAACTTTTGAGCATTGAGGAAATATGAGAAGACAGCATTGAAGGCCAGCTGGCTAGCACATATGAGCGAATATGTTGATACAGGAAGGTATAATAGGCCATAGGAATACATCAAGTCGTCTGCAGCAATGATGAGCCCCAGGGCAATATATATCAGAGTAATTTTGGTGCCAGAAGTCTCAGGGCTAGTGGTGGCTGTTTGTGTAGATTTTGAACGGAACAGATATAGGGCGATGAATAGCACAGGAAAGCCAGCAGTTTGGACAAATGTGGACATCCACTTGCTATTTCCACCCTGGTTGTAGTAGAACCTCCCAAGGAGTGTTGATGCTGTCTGACCAGCAATGAGGAAGAAAATGTTTAGAACAACCATCAACCACCAATGCCAATGCTTGGTAGGAGAGCTTTGGCTGGCTGTTTCGTTAGTAGAAGAAGTTTCAGGTTTGGATGATCCTGCAAATAACAGATGGAACGAATTGTCAACAGGTCATGTCAAACAGCAAATGCTAAGCCTAAGCACTCACGCTTACAGGACATCCTCAATGAAACAGTAGTTTATTTTTCCTTTCAAACTACGTATGCCTAATCGAACTAACCAAGTGAAACTATGCTTATCCTGATGAATGGGACTCCAGCCATCCCAATAGTGCTCCAAATTTACTGCAGGGTATTTGTCCATTATATCTATATACGGATTACACTATTGCCAAAAACCATAAAAGGGCTATTTAAAAACTCATATTATTCCCAAAGAAGAAAGAATAAAACAGGGCTGCTTATAGTAACTAAAGCAAAGGTTTGCGACACCTATTGGTGGAATGCTGCAAATATCTGGTGTCCTAATTAACCGACTGAACCAGCTCCTGGAGACAGCCAATTTAACACATGCTCTAAACTGTTAACCGTACAGTGGGAACAGTAACTGAAAACAGACGTGCTCGCATCACCAGAACATGCAGGCATGCAGCAACGGCAAGGCGATCGTGGACTCGCGCACAAAAAAGGAAAGACGATCCAAAACCCAACCATGAACTGCCAACTAAAATCCACTGAGCCAACAGGCCGACGTACACCAGCAGGCAATTCATCGAACACCTCGTGTGCAGTTCTCCGACCCGGCCCAACGACGCGCACCCTAGAAAACCCAACAACACGAAGAAGATATCAATCTGAGGTACGCACACACCGGGACTCGAATCTAATCCATGGGCTCTTCTCGTCGGTCTTTTCACTTTGGATGACGATAGCCAAACAAAGCCCACGTTCGAGGAGAGAGAGAGAGAGAGAGAGAGAGAGAGAGAGCGACTGACCTGCGATCTGTATCTGGACCTCATCTTCCGTGCTGCCTCTTCCCCTGCCGGCGCCCGCGCTGCTGCCGTCGTCGCCAGCCATGCCGTCCCCCGGCGCTCGATCCGACTCGAGTGGGCCGCTGGGCTAGCGGCGCACGCGACGAGTGAGGAGGATGCGAGAGGAGACGAGATGGCGCGAGACGTGGGGGGAGGACGAGGCCGTGGTCAGCGACTCAGCGTGGGAGCGCCGCACGGGGAAAGGGGGTAGGGAGAGGGCGTTGGAAAAGCGAGGCACCTTCCTCCTTCCCTCCCGTGGAACACCCGGACGCCGCTCTTTTCGGACCTTTCCCGTTGGCCACCCGCCCGCCGTCGCTGTCGCGCGACGGAGGCCGGAAGGGACTTCAGCGCTCGCCCATTCGCCCGCTCCCGATCGCAATCATTTTTTCTTTTCACTCCACACGGCGGCGGCGGGACCCAACCCGAACCACGGTTTCGTCATGGCCTGTGAGTAGTACGCTACGGCGGCCGGAGTTGACCCGACACCCAAACGATTCCGCGATGGTGACGTGGGAATACTGTGCTCGACGCGGGCTGCTGCTGGGGACGCAGATGACACCGAGAAGATAGCGTGAGAGGTGAAACGGGACAGGATGCTACTGTTGCTGTCGCGGTGGTGAATGGTGAATCGGGCTGGGGGAATGAGATTCCACAAAACCGCATCTATAATATAGGGGTGTTTAGTTAGATGAAAATTTTTGGTACAAAGATCACATCAAATATTTGACCAGATGTCGGAAGCGATTTTCGAGCATTAATTAAAAAACTAATTTCAGAACTCGCTTGGAAACCGCGAGACGAATCTTTTGAGGCTTTTGACCGCATCATTAGCATATATAGGTAGCACTTATGACTAATCATACACTAATTAGACTCAAAAGATTTGTCTCGTCGTGTACATCTAAACTGTGCAATTACTTTTATTTTTTAACTACATTTAATGCTCCATATATGTGTCTAAAGGTGAGGCAAAAAATTTTGGGTGAAAATTTTTTTGTAACTAAACGGGCTCACAGGGTGGTGCCTAGTCTACTGCGAGATTTTTCGGCCTCGAATGCTCACGGCTCCTGGCCACAAGCTGGTCGCGCGCCGCCGCCGCCGTCGGCGCGTCCGCCCTCTCGATGAGCGAGGCGGTCGGGAACAACGGCGGCGGAAAAAGAAGGCCGTGTCCGAACTGTTCTGTTAGCAACCTAGAGCGATCGTCGGAGGAGGAGGAGGAAGGAGTGTAACACCTCAGGTGTTTGGCACTATTAAACAAGCAATTAACATGCAATAACACAGTTAACCCTAGTCGGTTAATTACTTAAAAGCCGGGTTCCGTTTAAATACACCAAAAAAAGTCAACTCTCGCATCTTTGATTAAACGAACTTTTGCCCAACATGAAAGTTGTAGAGCTTGACAAGATAAACAACTCTCGTGTCCAAAGTTTTTCAAGTTCTAACATGAAAATTTGAGAAAAACCCCGAAACACAAGCGGGATCATTAAACTGGATTTCAAATTTTAAACTTTCAAACCAACGCTCAAATGCATTTTTGCCTAAAAGGAAAGTTGTAGGAAATTTAATTTTGAACAACTTTCGTGTTCAAAATTTTTCGAGTTTCCATTGAAAATCTTAAGTTTGAACCAAGTCAAACCGCTGACTTTTTCTCCCTCTCTCCACTCTCTTTCTCTCTCCCCTCTCTCTCTTCCCCGCTGACTCTCTCCTCTCTGCTCTGTGCGCGCGCGCAGGCACTTGAGCGCGCGTGCGCTCGCTGCCTCGCTGCGCTGCTGCCGCGGCCTTGCTGCCTTGCTGCCGCCGCGCTACCTCGCCGCGCCGCTGACGCCCCTCCACTTGAGCGCGCACGCTGTCCTCGCCGCGCCCAGCCCGTTGACGCGCACGCCGCGACAAGCGCACGGCGACGCGCCGCCTCGCCGCCGTAGCGCCCAAACGGGCCGGCCGTGCACCTGCTGCCCGCACGCCACCCCGCCATCATCGCCTCGCCTTCACTGCGTCGCTGCCCCGCTGCTGCCTCGCCGCTCAGCCACGCCAGCGCGCCATAAACGCGCACGCGGAGCGCCACGGCTACCCTCGCCGCCGACGCCCTGCTTCCTCCGCCGAGCGTCCCGCCCCCTCCTCACACCCTCACTCCCCCATTTAGCTCGCGCCGCACGTGTGCACGCACGCCCGCACCCCATTCCCCTCGCATCTGCCCCACCCCTTCGCCCAGAGCGGCCGGCGCCGCCGCGCCACCGCGCAGCGCCGCCGCGCCCCCATTTTCCGCCCGCCGAGCCACGGCTCTCGCGGAGAGCCTAGCTCAGCCCTCCTCCACCCCTATCGAGTACCCAGCTAGCTTCGATTCACCCCCAGGCAACTCCCAGGCCCGCCCATTTTCACCCAGAGCCTCCCAGCGCCGCGGAACACCGCCGTCGCCGTCGTGGACATCGCCGGCCACCCGCCCGCCACGGACCTCCCTGCTTCGCCTTTCCCCGACTCCAATCGACCCCCGAGCTAGCTTCCTCATGGCGCCGTGAAGCTCCCCGTCCTGCTCTTGCCCCTCCTCCCACACCGGAGCGCCGTCGTCCGCTGCAGCCGCCGCCGCCGCTCCCTGGGCGCCGCCGCCGACCCTGCTCCGGCCGCCCCCGTCGACCGCATCACCCATCCTTAGGTAGAGCTCGGTGAGCTCTCTCCCCTGGGCCCTATCCCAGCCGCCGGCGAGCCCCTCCTCGCCGGGAAAACCCCCACCGCCGCCGCCTCTGTCCCCAACTCCGGCCAGGGACCCCTGCGCGAATAGTTTTAGGTTTCCAGGGGGGTTCTGTGAGAATTCCAGGGACCCCTTTGCAATCTGTGTTTTTGTATTTTCTAGATTTTCCAGTGAACTTGTAAATTCATTTAAAAATCGTAGAAAAATCAGAAAAATGCAAACTCAACTGTTCTGGACTCCTTGAAAATAGATCTACAACTTTTGTTACATGTACTTTTTCATTTGCTCAATAGTTTTTACTTCAATTAAAATACAAAGAAAATATACTTTATATTAGATCTCAAGTTACAAGCATGAGTTGTTAGCCATTTTTGGCCAGTAGGGTACATGTTAGATGTATAACATTGTGTAAAAGTTTCATAGACTTTTGACATGCCTAGCTATCGGTTTTATTTAAATCTTGCTTTATGCCTTGTTTAAATTAGTTTGTTTGTACATACTGTTTAACTTGGTTTAATGAGCTCAAACTTTTACAGTGACTTTAACTTGATATTTAGTTACTGTACAAAATTTTTGAGAAATTTTAGATAGGTGGAACCAGTCCAACTAATTAATAGTATAGATATTTACACTAAATCAAGAAAAATAGTTTCTGTACATGAAAAATTCTAATAATTTTTCTAGGGGTTAATCTTGAGTATGTGACCGTTCTGGTAAAAGATGAGGCCCTGTAACTTGCTATAACCGTCTGTAGAATTTAGTTTTGATCCATGCAACTATACATTGTATTATTTTTCATGCCCTGTACAATGCTTGTTTAATTGTGAAAAATTTATGGCAGGCTCATCTTTAGGTAGACAAACCTCAGTTAAAATTTCATTACCATTACTTGCATAGTTTGACCTGTAAAATTCATTTTTGTTTCCAGTAGTAGCTGTTTGTTTTATTTTTCGTGGTTAATAGGCTGCATGAAATGGGCTGAAAATTTCACAGTAGGCAAGTTATTTAGATTTGTATCTTACATAAAAATTTCAAACTTAGAATCTCTGTGTAACTTTATTTATGATAAGGACATGCTTAACCTAGCAATAAATAAGTAAAATCTTTCTTTTGCTGCATAGGGATAAAAGAGACAACCCATCCGAGTTACTTTGTGGAGTCAGTATAATGATTATTACTCTATAAATGGTTGCCCAAATAATGTAACAGAATATTTTATAAATCATCTTGAGTTGCGTTGAATTATGAGTCTTTAGTGAAGAATTGATTAAATCGTATCACTAAAATAACTCACGCATATGCATTTCATATAGATTCGACTACTCTCCCTGACGGTACGTACGAGTTGGTGCCGGAGTCCGAGAGTGAGCAGCGTGAAGCTCAAGTGAATCTAACTGAAGCTACTGAAGACCCGAACCCAGTTTCGGAAGAGCCCCCAGCTAGTTACGCTCAGGAAGGCAAGCCCCGGAGCATGTCCTACCTATTTTAATTTATGCAACTATTTGTATTCCTGTTTATTGTGCATTTAAGTTGCAGGAATTGTTTGGAACCTTAGTTGCATGATCCTAGGTACCTATGCTTGAACACTAGTATGTGTAGGTCGCTAGTCGGCTATGCTAATGGTTCGGTAGAAGTCGAGTGATTTCCTGTCACTCGCGAGCTCGTAGGAGTTGAATGCTTACTACACACTGCCATATAAGGTTTACGGGCGGGGTTGTTGTACTTGTGATACCCCGTCTGTTTAGTCAAAATGGATAAGGTCGCGGTGTGTGGTAGTGGTGGTTAAGCGTTTGAACGTACTAACCACATGCCGAGAATATGGTAATCGGTAAGCTTAAGTACCTGATGGAACCGGCCGTGGAACATACTCCCCACTGTCTGGTCTATGGTCACGCACGGGTGCAGGGCACCCTAGGACGGTGGGCCTGTTTCATGCCCGGGGAAAAAGGGGAAAAGTCGCGTGGGTGACTGCATTCCCCATGCGTGTGTTTAGGTCTGCCTGGCCAGGTTAACAAATTCGATTCGAATCGTCCGTCTCTCACGGATATTGAGACTGCTTAACCCTTTTGCCACATAGAGTAAGAAGTGGAACAATGATGATGAGAAATATGGTTGAATGATGAAAAATAATTGCTTTCCACCATGTATGCTTTAGGATAGATGCTAATGTAGAATGGTTAAGCATAATAGAACTTGAAAGCTAAAATCGGAAAATAAGGACTTACTGCTTTCCGGCAAAGACAAACCCCTCAAGCCAAAAGCCTTGCATGTCTAGTTAGAAGGTTAGTTATATCCTAGTCGGGTAAGCCTTGCGGAGTATTAGTATACTCAGCCTTGCTTGTGGCTCAATTTTATTTCAGGTAATACTTTTGAGGACATGATTGCTAGCTTGACTTGGCCGTGTACCTTACCCCCTGGTTGGTCGGTGGAGTGGGATACGACTCCGGCCAACGATGGCAATGCCGAGTGATGTCATGTACGGGCTTCATCATGACATCATGTATCGTCGTTTAGAACTCGTTTTATTTCCGCTGCAGTGAACTCTGAACTACTTTCATTTCGAATTTCAAGTACCTTTCAAAGATTTCGAACTTGGTTTGTAATAATTAAGTTAAGACTCCGTAATGTAATATATTTGTGTAATGTTGTACTCTCTGGACTCACCTTCGTGTGGGTTACATGTAAGCTTTGGGTTCGATCGACGCTCAGGTGGATTCTTCGGGACTTTACCCGACAGCACTGCCGAATTACTCCGTTTGAAGTGCGTGTTAGCTGGGATTGTCTTTAAGATGATGGTTAGCGCACTTGAGCCGGATTAATTAGGGCGGTACTGCCACAGCTGGTATCAGAGCCGAACAAAGCGCACACCCGAGAGTGCGACTAGATTTTAAAAATTTTTACTTAAAACTTAGCCACAAAATCGCGTTCGGTAAATACGTTGGTTCGTTAAGGATTGTATATAGTACGTAAAGCCCTAGGGAATATTATGGGAGTTTTAGGTGGCTATCTAACTTATGGTTTATTTATAACTGACTTCCAGCACATTACTTTCTGTACTTTAAATTCAGTACTTTACATTATGTAACGACGCACCTACGCTAAGGTAAGACGGTAAGAATCCTCAGTCAACTGAGAGAGTTTGACCTTCCCGTCGGTGTTGCGAGCCGAACGCTGCCCTCAAGCAGTGGCTTACTTGAGGTGCTGCCAATATACCAACTATTAGTTGGCTATATTGGGAGTAAAGTATACTCAGTCAGCTGAGGGAGTCTGACCTTCCCGTCGGTGATGCGAACCGAACGCTGTGCTCAAGCAGTGGCCTACTTGAGCTGCTGCCAATATACCGACCATCGGTCGTTTATATTGGGAGTAAAAGAAAACGTGAATACGTCACCTCAGTAGCGTATGAGCGCTGTCCATGCAGTGTTGGACGCATGGATGCCGCTTCTATAGTGAGCGGTAATGTATGGGGACGCTTTCATGTGTGCTGGCATGAAAGGTTCAATGAAATTTATATCTGTCAATTTTCTGCAGGTACACTAACCGCGATTACGTAAGTTAAGCACGGTTAGAACTCGGCTAGAAATATATATAGGGAGAGACGTAAGTTGTGCCATGCCACCTGTGCTAACCCCGTAAGCCCAAAACTATTTGGCAATTGTTTTCTTTGGAAGGACGATTAGGTCGTGCATGCATCATGCTCATAAAATTAAAAGCCAAAGAAGATAGATGTGAGTTAGTCGGGAATGTTAAGGTTGCCCGTGAGCACGGTTCCTCTCCTCTCACTTAAGGTCTATCTAGAAATCTGTCATTTTCTGCTATAGCCTGGAAGGTGAATTTGTTTGACATGGTAGATGACTTTATCTGTAGAAGCGCCAGTGGATAATTTTGCTCCAAAACTCGTCTACTAGCTTCTGTTTAAATTTGAGAATTTTCCAACTTGTATACCATAGGGTACACTAGAAACTTTGACACCCTGTTTTTCTGTCAGCTTTGAGCACCTGTGTTGCACGAATTTTTAGGCCGTCCTAGAAATGTTTTCTGCAGATGTGTTCAACACAAAACTTATGCCCAATTTACTCACCAAGCTTCTGTAAAAATTTGGTGATTTTAGGCTTAGTGGTTCGACCGCAGCACTCAGTTTACTAGCTCTCTGGTCACTGAAAATTTTGGGCTGACAGCAAAGCAAACTATAAGGATAAGACCTTCTTAGGCTCTGATCTAGCTCTTGAGTTGACTAGCAAAGTTGTTTCTAACAACCTAAGGAATGTCCCTGTAAATTTTGAGAATTTTTAGAGCTCCGTGCTTTCAGTTATACTCGTTTTTGTGCACTACCTAAAATCTGTTTTAGCCATCACTCACTTGTGTACATCTTTTGTACAGATGGCTGCCCCTGCTCTCCTGGTATTTGATGAGGATGGGCGTGCACACTCTGAGTGCACACACTGGCAGGGTTTTCCCTCCATTCTTTGGGAGGTGATGCGCGATGCCGGATATCCCAGTCCCCCGCGCTACGTGGGCGAGGAGTTCCATGAGATGGGAGTTGCGCGCTGTCGCGTGCGCATGACTCATGCTCCCCACCCTTTTCCAGATCACTGGGCTTCCTTGGAGCTGGAGGTAGTTGGACACCGTCTGGTTGACACGTGGGAAGTTGCAGCCATGACAGCACTCAACAAGTTTTGTGAAAAGAATTATGCAGCTGTCACACTAGCTCCTATTGGCCTCTTCCCAGCAGAGCAGCCCCATGACCCTAACTGGCTTAGTCGGGTCGGACACACTGGGTACCTTCAGCAGAACAGAGCTGCAGAGACTATCTCCATGACAGTGAAGTGCATGAATGCACTCTACCGCTTGCAGACTTTACAGGCCAAGGCCATGACCCAGATCATTGCTTCTGCACGGACCAGTCATGAGATAGTGATTGCTAAGAATGAGCAGATCAGGGATCTTGATGCCCATGTTGACGAACTAGAGGGTCTAATTGAGGAGCGTGATGTTCTCTTGGACAACAGGGATGCTGACTTTGCACTTCTGGAGCAGCAGTTCACCGCCCAACAGGTTCAGTTGAATGCTGCCTTTGATCACATTGAGATGTTGGAGGCTCAGCAGGCCCAGCCTGAGGCCATGGAGGAGGAGCCCCAGGAGGTTCAGGGTATCTCAGGACTTGACACTATGTCTGGAGTGCCCCTGCCACCACTTTCGGGAGCTCACTCTCCAGTGAGGAGCGAGTCTTCCGTCAACAACCTAGACGACTTTTAGATGATGTCTTAAGTAGTCGTTCGCGCATACTCCTCTGT
Source organism: Panicum virgatum (assembly GCF_016808335.1). NCBI lineage: Eukaryota > Viridiplantae > Streptophyta > Magnoliopsida > Poales > Poaceae > Panicum > Panicum virgatum. The sequence continues at coordinate 56,460,949 of NC_053145.1, read as the reverse complement.
AGGGTAGCCTAAATTTGGATGGTGATGTAATAGGCTAACTAAGAGTTGAGTACCCCCGCTTTTGTCAAAGAGTACCACTCCTATGTAAAAGTATCTTAATCGTTTAGGCTGTAGCTAAGAACTTGATGCATGGTTGTAATGGTTTAATTGCAGTGGAGTCTATCGCTGCAGAAACTTGTCTGAATTTTTTTTATCCATGTTTCTTTGTATTTCTGGGCTGTATGTTGAATACCAAAGTGGTTGGTAATTTCATGATCTAAGTGCTCACCAAATTTCAGCATTTTTAGACCTGTGTGTCAAAATTCACGACCCGAGCATTACACCTCGGCCTGCTGAAAAACAGACTGGACAGAGCAGTAGAAATTGAATTTTTAGCCCACCTTAACTGTCGATTCAGCTTTGGAGTTGAATACCAAAGTTGTAGTATGATAAATTATCTATCTGCTGTAAAAATTTGGGCGCATTTCGATGAACAGAGTGCAAGTTATGAATTTTCTTGTAACAAACAGCGTTGCTGTCCCTATTGTTACACGCTCCTTTCAGTTCTACTTTTCCGCGCTTACTCTTCTGTTCTTGGGGTTTGTCATATGTCATCCTACTAATGAGTGAATTTGCCATTCCAGATGGTGGGAGCGACACGTGGCAACCCTGAGGGTTTCGGGGACGCGAATGGTAGCAGTTCGCAGCGACCGCCACCCCCGCCCCCCAACTTTGCGGAATATCTGGCCGCCCAAACCGAGTTACTACTTCAACTCGTCCAGGGGCAACAACAACAGCAACAGCAACGGGGTGGACCCAATGTTCATCAACCTCAAGCTGCTGGTTACCCGGAATTCTTGGCAACTCAGCCCCCTCTGTTCAATAAGACAGAAGAGCCACTGGATGCGGACGCTTGGATTCGCACAATTGAGTCCAAGTTTTCACTACTTCTGGCACCATGCTCAGAACAAAACAAAGCTCGCTTTGCCGCGCAACAGCTTCGCGGTTCGGCACGTCTTTGGTGGGATAACTACCTTGGCATGCTCCCAGCTGATCAAGTTGTCACTTGGGATGAGTTCAAGGCTGCATTCAGGGGCCACCATATTCCAGAAGGACTCATGGACAGGAAGCTGAATGAGTTCCTGGCTCTTACTCAAGGGACACGTACAGTTCTCCAATATGCCCAAGCTTTCAACAATCTCTGTCAGTACGCGGGCTATCATGCTGACACCGATGTTAAGAAGCGTGATCGTTTTCGTAGAGGCTTAAACACCAAGCTCAAGGAACGACTAAACCCCATTAGGGTCGACACATACAATGAGCTGGTAAATCTCGCACTCACTCAAGAAGACTGTATCATGACTCACCGTGCTGAGAAAAAGAGGAAAGCGCCAGCTGGACCCTCTAGTGCGCAGCCACAGAGATATCGCATAATACAGAATGTTGCACCCCAGATTCCTCAGAAAGCCCCTCAGCCAGGGCGTTGGGTTATCAGGCCTCCACTGCAGCAAAGTGTTGCACGTTTCCCTATTCCTCAGTTAACTGGCCCAAGGCCAACTGCTCCACCGCCAGCTCGTCCAAGTGAGGGAAACCGTTGTTTCAATTGTGGGAGCTCAACTCATTTCGCCCGTGAGTGCCCGCAACCTAGGCGACAAAACCAGGGCCAAGGCTTTAATCAAAACAACAAGAACAAGGGCAGAAGGCAAACTGTTCAGGTCAAGCAAGGGCGTATCAATTTCACCACTCTTGCAGAACTTCCTGAGGGCGCACCAGTGATGACGGGTACATTTTCTATCCACAACAAGCCTGCAGTTATATTATTTGATTCTGGTGCATCGCATAGATTCATTGGTGCAAAATTTGGTGCAAAAATGGGTTTGGATTTTACTCACACAAAAGGGTCGTACATGATATCAACCCCAGGGGGTAAAATCGCTTCGAATCAAATAACACGGCTTGTGCCAATCAAGTTGGGTAGCCTGACCATCAACACCGACCTTATACTCCTACCACTTCAGGGTATAGATATCATCTTGGGGATGAATTGGATGACTCAGCATGGGGTTATAATAGATATTCCCGCCAGGGCGGTCGAATTAAATTCGCCAAAATATGGAGCCACTACTCTCTATTTACCCTTCCGAGAGTGTGTCAATTCTTGTGCATTTGCCCTGAGCACATCCAACCTAGAAGAAATTCCTGTGGTATGCGAGTACACCGATGTGTTCCCGGATGACTTGCCAGGAATGCCACCAGATAGAGAGATTGAGTTTATTATTGAACTACAACCAGGCACTGCCCCTATCTCAAAGAGGCCATATAGAATGCCACCTAAAGAGTTGGCCGAGTTAAAAATCCAACTTCAAGAACTTCTGGACAAAGGCTTTATTCGCCCCAGTGCATCACCTTGGGGTTGTCCAGCCCTCTTTGTAAAGAAAAAGGATGATAGTTTGAGGTTGTGTGTGGACTACCGACCTCTCAATGCGGTGACAATCAAAAACAAATATCCCCTTCCCCGCATTGATGTTCTCTTCGATCAACTGGCTGGAGCTAGGATTTTCTCAAAGATTGATCTTCGCTCCGGCTATCATCAGATTAAAATTCGTCCATGTGATATTCCTAAAACCGCATTCTCCACACGGTATGGACTCTATGAGTATTTAGTCATGTCTTTTGGTCTCACAAATGCACCTGCCTATTTCATGTATCTCATGAACTCGGTATTCATGCCTGAGCTCGACAAGTTCGTCGTGGTTTTCATTGATGACATCCTTATTTATTCCAAGAATGAGGAAGACCATGCTAATCATCTGCGCATTGTTCTCCAACGTCTTCGGGACCATCAGCTCTATGCTAAATTCTCCAAATGTGAATTCTGGCTAGATAGTGTGAAGTTCTTGGGCCACACTATTTCCAGCGAAGGCATAGCCGTGGATCCTAGCAAAGTGCAAGAAGTGATGGACTGGAAACCTCCTACCTCCGTTCATCAGATTCGCAGTTTTCTTGGTTTAGCCGGGTATTATCGTCGATTCATTCCGGATTTCTCCAGAATTGCTAAGCCAATGACCGAACTATTGAAGAAAGGGGTAAAGTTTGTGTGGGATGAAAAATGTGAAAAGGCTTTCCACACCCTAAGGGTGCAGTTGACTACAGCACCTGTCTTAGCTCAACCTGATAACACCAAGTCCTTTGACGTGTATTGTGACGCGTCAGGTACTGGTCTTGGTTGTGTGCTCATGCAAGACAATAGAGTTATTGCTTATGCGTCACGAGCTCTTCGACCCCATGAGCAGAATTATCCTACTCACGACCTTGAATTAGCAGCGGTCATTCATGCTCTAAAGATATGGAGGCATTATCTTATGGGTACTCATTGCAATATCTACACCGATCACAAAAGTCTCAAATATATTTTCACTCAAGCTGATCTAAATATGAGACAAAGACGGTGGTTGGAATTAATCAAGGACTATGATCTTGAGGTGCACTATCACCTAGGCAAGGCTAATGTTGTAGCAGATGCACTCAGTCGCAAAGCTCATTGCCATTGCCTATCCGTGGAATCCTATTCGGAAACCCTCTGTCATGAGATGAGGAAGCTCCAGTTGGAAATGATTCCCCAAGGTACCTTAAATCACATTTCAGTTGAACCAACCCTTCATGATCAAATCATTATGGCCCAATTACATGATAAAGGTGTTGGGATCATTAAACAGAAACTCTCTCAAGGAGAAAGGAAGTATAAGTGTTTTCGTCAGGACCATAAGGGAGTCCTATGGTTCAAAAGTCGTTTAGTTGTTCCGAAAAATCATGATCTTCGGAAGCAAATTCTCGACGAGGCACATCTTTCCAAATTTTCTATTCACCCAGGCAGTACCAAGATGTATCAAGATCTTAGGCAGAATTTCTGGTGGACTAGGATGAAAAGGGAAATTGCTAAATATGTCTCGAAATGTGACACCTGCCAGAGAGTCAAAGCCAGCCACTTGAGAGTAGCCGGTTTGCTTCAACCTCTACCTATCCCGTCGTGGAAATGGGAAGATATAAGTATGGACTTCATCGTTGGATTACCCAACACATCCCAGAAGCATGATTCCATTTGGGTTATCGTGGATAGACTCACTAAGACGGCACATTTTATTCCAGTACATACTACTTACACTGCCAAGAAGTACGCTGAGATCTATCTCGATCGTATTGTTTGTTTGCATGGGGTACCCAAGACCATCATTTCTGATCGTGGGACACAGTTCGTTGCACGCTTTTGGGAACAGTTACAAGCATCTCTTGGGACAAAATTAATTCGAAGCTCAGCTTATCACCCACAAACTGATGGACAAACGGAGAGGGTAAACCAAATCCTGGAGGACATGTTAAGAGCTTGTGTCATCCATTATGACAAGAGTTGGGACAAATGTCTAGCTCTAGCGGAGTTCTCATACAACAATAGTTATCAAGAGAGTTTGAATATGGCACCATTTGAGGCCTTATATGGTCGACGGTGTCGTACCCCTTTGAGTTGGTCGCAAGTCGGAGAACGAGTGGTATTCGGACCCGATCTCGTAACAGAGGCAGAAGAGAAAGTAAGAGTAATACAAGAGAATCTAAAGGCTGCCCAGTCTAGGCAAAAGAGTTATTTTGATAAAAGGAGAGACCCTTTGCAATTCGAAGTGGGTAATCATGTCTATCTTCGAGTCTCGCCGACCAAAGGTGTGCAGAGATTCGGCGTGAAGGGCAAATTAGCTCCACGATATGTTGGCCCTTATGAAATCACTGAGGTTTGTGGACCCGTGGCCTATAGACTGCGACTTCCTCCTCGACTGGCAGCAGTACATGATGTTTTCCATGTTTCTCAACTCAAGAAATGTGTTCGGGTTCCAACCGAGATCATTGAGCAAACAGAGATATTGGTGGAACCTGATCTCTCTTATGTCGAGTATCCTATCAAGGTTCTAGATCAAAAAGAAAGGGTCACTCGAAGAAAAGCAGTTAAAATGTACAAGATTCAATGGAGTCACCATACCGAAGAGGAAGCTACTTGGGAAACTGAAAGCTACCTAAATCAGAAATTCCCCGGTTTTCTGAATTCAACTGGAGGTACACCTCTTTCCAGCACTTAGCTTGCTTATCTGAATCTCGGGACGAGATTCTTTTAAGGGGGGTAGGCTGTAACACCTCAGGTGTTTGGCACTATTAAACAAGCAATTAACATGCAATAACACAGTTAACCCTAGTCGGTTAATTACTTAAAAGCCGGGTTCCGTTTAAATACACCAAAAAAAGTCAACTCTCGCATCTTTGATTAAACGAACTTTTGCCCAACAAGAAAGTTGTAGAGCTTGACAAGATAAACAACTCTCGTGTCCAAAGTTTTTCAAGTTCTAACATGAAAATTTGAGAAAAACCCCGAAACACAAGCGGGATCATTAAACTGGATTTCAAATTTTAAACTTTCAAACCAACGCTCAAATGCATTTTTGCCTAAAAGGAAAGTTGTAGGAAATTTAATTTTGAACAACTTTCGTGTTCAAAATTTTTCGAGTTTCCATTGAAAATCTTAAGTTTGAACCAAGTCAAACCGCTGACTTTTTCTCCCTCTCTCCACTCTCTTTCTCTCTCCCCTCTCTCTCTTCCCCGCTGACTCTCTCCTCTCTGCTCTGTGCGCGCGCGCAGGCACTTGAGCGCGCGTGCGCTCGCTGCCTCGCTGCGCTGCTGCCGCGGCCTTGCTGCCTCGCTGCCGCCGCGCTACCTCGCCGCGCCGCTGACGCCCCTCCACTTGAGCGCGCACGCTGTCCTCGCCGCGCCCAGCCCGTTGACGCGCACGCCGCGACAAGCGCACGGCGACGCGCCGCCTCGCCGCCGTAGCGCCCAAACGGGCCGGCCGTGCACCTGCTGCCCGCACGCCACCCCGCCATCATCGCCTCGCCTTCACTGCGTCGCTGCCCCGCTGCTGCCTCGCCGCTCAGCCACGCCAGCGCGCCATAAACGCGCACGCGGAGCGCCACGGCTACCCTCGCCGCCGACGCCCTGCTTCCTCCGCCGAGCGTCCCGCCCCCTCCTCACACCCTCACTCCCCCATTTAGCTCGCGCCACACGTGTGCACGCACGCCCGCACCCCATTCCCCTCGCATCTGCCCCACCCCTTCGCCCAGAGCGGCCGGCGCCGCCGCGCCACCGCGCAGCGCCGCCGCGCCCCCATTTTCCGCCCGCCGAGCCACGGCTCTCGCGGAGAGCCTAGCTCAGCCCTCCTCCACCCCTATCGAGTACCCAGCTAGCTTCGATTCACCCCCAGGCAACTCCCAGGCCCGCCCATTTTCACCCAGAGCCTCCCAGCGCCGCGGAACACCGCCGTCGCCGTCGTGGACATCGCCGGCCACCCGCCCGCCACGGACCTCCCTGCTTCGCCTTTCCCCGACTCCAATCGACCCCCGAGCTAGCTTCCTCATGGCGCCGTGAAGCTCCCCGTCCTGCTCTTGCCCCTCCTCCCACACCGGAGCGCCGTCGTCCGCTGCAGCCGCCGCCGCCGCTCCCTGGGCGCCGCCGCCGACCCTGCTCCGGCCGCCCCCGTCGACCGCATCACCCATCCTTAGGTAGAGCTCGGTGAGCTCTCTCCCCTGGGCCCTATCCCAGCCGCCGGCGAGCCCCTCCTCGCCGGGAAAACCCCCACCGCCGCCGCCTCTGTCCCCAACTCCGGCCAGGGACCCCTGCGCGAATAGTTTTAGGTTTCCAGGGGGGTTCTGTGAGAATTCCAGGGACCCCTTTGCAATCTGTGTTTTTGTATTTTCTAGATTTTCCAGTGAACTTGTAAATTCATTTAAAAATCGTAGAAAAATCAGAAAAATGCAAACTCAACTGTTCTGGACTCCTTGAAAATAGATCTACAACTTTTGTTACATGTACTTTTTCATTTGCTCAATAGTTTTTACTTCAATTAAAATACAAAGAAAATATACTTTATATTAGATCTCAAGTTACAAGCATGAGTTGTTAGCCATTTTTGGCCAGTAGGGTACATGTTAGATGTATAACATTGTGTAAAAGTTTCATAGACTTTTGACATGCCTAGATATCGGTTTTATTTAAATCTTGCTTTATGCCTTGTTTAAATTAGTTTGTTTGTACATACTGTTTAACTTGGTTTAATGAGCTTAAACTTTTACAGTGACTTTAACTTGATATTTAGTTACTGTACAAAATTTTTGAGAAATTTTAGATAGGTGGAACCAGTCCAACTAATTAATAGTATAGATATTTACACTAAATCAAGAAAAATAGTTTCTGTACATGAAAAATTCTAATAATTTTTCTAGGGGTTAATCTTGAGTATGTGACCGTTCTGGTAAAAGATGAGGCCCTGTAACTTGCTATAACCGTCTGTAGAATTTAGTTTTGATCCATGCAACTATACATTGTATTATTTTTCATGCCCTGTACAATGCTTGTTTAATTGTGAAAAAATTATGGCAGGCTCATCTTTAGGTAGACAAACCTCAGTTAAAATTTCATTACCATTACTTGCATAGTTTGACCTGTAAAATTCATTTTTGTTTCCAGTAGTAGCTGTTTGTTTTATTTTTCGTGGTTAATAGGCTGCATGAAATGGGCTGAAAATTTCACAGTAGGCAAGTTATTTAGATTTGTATCTTACATAAAAATTTCAAACTTAGAATCTCTGTGTAACTTTATTTATGATAAGGACATGCTTAACCTAGCAATAAATAAGTAAAATCTTTCTTTTGCTGCATAGGGATAAAAGAGACAACCCATCCGAGTTACTTTGTGGAGTCAGTATAATGATTATTACTCTATAAATGGTTGCCCAAATAATGTAACAGAATATTTTATAAATCATCTTGAGTTGCGTTGAATTACGAGTCTTTAGTGAAGAATTGATTAAATCGTATCACTAAAATAACTCACGCATATGCATTTCATATAGATTCGACTACTCTCCCTGACGGTACGTACGAGTTGGTGCCAGAGTCCGAGAGTGAGCAGCGTGAAGCTCAAGTGAATCTAACTGAAGCTACTGAAGACCCGAACCCAGTTTCGGAAGAGCCCCCAGCTAGTTACGCTCAGGAAGGCAAGCCCCGGAGCATGTCCTACCTATTTTAATTTATGCAACTATTTGTATTCCTGTTTATTGTGCATTTAAGTTGCAGGAATTGTTTGGAACCTTAGTTGCATGATCCTAGGTACCTATGCTTGAACACTAGTATGTGTAGGTCGCTAGTCGGCTATGCTAATGGTTCGGTAGAAGTCGAGTGATTTCCTGTCACTCGCGAGCTCGTAGGAGTTGAATGCTTACTACACACTGCCATATAAGGTTTACGGGCGGGGTTGTTGTACTTGTGATACCCCGTCTGTTTAGTCAAAATGGATAAGGTCGCGGTGTGTGGTAGTGGTGGTTAAGCGTTTGAACGTACTAACCACATGCCGAGAATATGGTAATCGGTAAGCTTAAGTACCTGATGGAACCGGCCGTGGAACATACTCCCCACTGTCTGGTCTATGGTCACGCACGGGTGCAGGGCACCCTAGGACGGTGGGCCTGTTTCATGCCCGGGGAAAAAGGGGAAAAGTCGCGTGGGTGACTGCATTCCCCATGCGTGTGTTTAGGTCTGCCTGGCCAGGTTAACAAATTCGATTCGAATCGTCCGTCTCTCACGGATATTGAGACTGCTTAACCCTTTTGCCACATAGAGTAAGAAGTGGAACAATGATGATGAGAAATATGGTTGAATGATGAAAAATAATTGCTTTCCACCATGTATGCTTTAGGATAGATGCTAATGTAGAATGGTTAAGCATAATAGAACTTGAAAGCTAAAATCGGAAAATAAGGACTTACTGCTTTCCGGCAAAGACAAACCCCTCAAGCCAAAAGCCTTGCATGTCTAGTTAGAAGGTTAGTTATATCCTAGTCGGGTAAGCCTTGCGGAGTATTAGTATACTCAGCCTTGCTTGTGGCTCAATTTTATTTCAGGTAATACTTTTGAGGACATGATTGCTAGCTTGACTTGGCCGTGTACCTTACCCCCTGGTTGGTCGGTGGAGTGGGATACGACTCCGGCCAACGATGGCAATGCCGAGTGATGTCATGTACGGGCTTCATCATGACATCATGTATCGTCGTTTAGAACTCGTTTTATTTCCGCTGCAGTGAACTCTGAACTACTTTCATTTCGAATTTCAAGTACCTTTCAAAGATTTCGAACTTGGTTTGTAATAATTAAGTTAAGACTCCGTAATGTAATATATTTGTGTAATGTTGTACTCTCTGGACTCACCTTCGTGTGGGTTACATGTAAGCTTTGGGTTCGATCGACGCTCAGGTGGATTCTTCGGGACTTTACCCGACAGCACTGCCGAATTACTCCGTTTGAAGTGCGTGTTAGCTGGGATTGTCTTTAAGATGATGGTTAGCGCACTTGAGCCGGATTAATTAGGGCGGTACTGCCACAAGGAGGAGGAGGCAGAAAACTTAGAGAAGGAGTTTCGGAGGATAGATTTCTGGTAGAGGAATATTTGTCTGTTATATTTTCATACTCAGCTCATCTCTCTTCTTCCTTTTGTAGACGCAACCCCGCCGAGCAACAAAATGCTCACTCACGCAACAAAATGCTCACTCACGCCACTTACACGGGCCGCTCCCAAGCCGGGCCCGACACACGCACACTAGGAACCTTGGGCCGAAGCGAACGACGAGGCCCAGGCGCGGCTGAAGAAGTAGATGTGTTGGTGGTACTAACATCTCCCCCATGTAAAGGACCCGCTTGACCCCAAGCGGGCGCTGATGGGAACCGTTGACGGAGGGCCTCCATGTCTTCCCAAGTAGCCAGAGATGCGGGCCAGGCAGACCACTTCACCAAGACGCGCTGAATGGAGTTCACACCCTTTGGAACCATCTTCTTGGCCAGGATTTGCTCTGGGAACTGACAAGTGTCATCAAGATTAGGAATGAAAGGAGATACCAGACCTGACTTAGGAAGAGCTTGCTTCAGTTGGGAGACGTGGAAAACGTTGTGGATGGATGATGTCGGAGGGAGTTGCAATTTGTAAGCCACTGGTCCGACTTTGGCAATAACTTGATACGGGCCAAAGAACTTAAAAGCCAATTTATGATTAGCTCTTGGCACAAGAGAAGATTACACATATGGCTGCAGCTTCAAGTATACCGAGTCACCCACCTGGAAGGAGCGGTCAGATCTGCCCTTGTCGGCTTGAGTTTTCATGCGGTGTTGGGCGCGGTGAAGGTGCTGTTGAAGGAGTCTGTGCATGAGCTGCTTCTCTTGGAGCCACTGAGATACATCAGCAGACGCGTGCTGCACAGATGGGAGGCCCAGGCTATGTGGGGAATAGCCATACAGCGCTTCAAAAGGAGAACACCCAATGGAGGAATGAGCTGACGTATTGTACCAATACTCAGCGGAGCTCAACCAATACCCACTTGGAAGGACATGAGTTGACAAAGCAACGGAGGAATGTCTCGAGACATTGGTTGACACGCTCGGTTTGCCCGTCTGTCTGCGGGTGGTAACTTGTGCTCATGCGCAGAGAGACCTTGACCAGCTTGAAGAGCTCCTGCCAAAATGCACTTGTAAAAATCCTGTCCCTGTCGGACACAATCGAGTCAGGGAGGCCATGGAGCCGATAGATGTTATCGAAGAACACTTTAGCAATATCAGCAGCTGAAAACGGGTGAGCCAGGGCCATGAAATTGCTGTACTTGGTGAATTTGTCAACAACTACCATCACACAAGACTTGCCGTGAGATTTCGGAAGGCCTTCGATGAAATCCATCGATATGATCTGCCATGCTGAAGATGGGACTGGCAAGGGTTGCAACAGACCGGTATTTAGAACGATCGGGCTTGGCTTGCTGGCAGGTAGAACAACTCGAGACAAAGGTCTTGACATCAGACTTCAGTGCTTTCCAGGCAAATAACTGCTTGATCCTGCGATATGTAACCGAGAAACCAGAATGGCCACCAATGGGAGAGTCGTGCAAGGTAGAGAGGAGTTGCATTTGCAGTGCTTTGTTGGATCCCAACCAGATTCTCTTCTTGTATCTAAGAATGCCATCTTGGAGAGAAAACTGAGGAACTGAAGAGGGATCAATGGACAACTTGGAGAGCAATTGCTGAGCCTCAGAATCCTGATCATAGCCCTGAATAATAGCAGAAGTCCAGGATGGCACACAAGAGGAAGTGGCCAACAGAACATGTTCAGGTGGGTGAGGGTGTCGGGACAGGGCGTCAGCCACACGATTGTCAGAGCCTTGCTTGTAGACAATCCTATATTGGAGGCCGAGGAGTTTGGTAAAGACCCGCTGCTGCCACGGGGTGTTCAGCCGTTGGTCTGAGAGATGGGTCAAGCTGCGCTGGTCGGTGAAAATAGTAAACTCTGCATGTTGGAGGTAGGAGCGTCATTGCTCAACAGCAAGAAGAATGGCGAGGTACTCTTTTTCATATGTGGACAAACCAGATGATTTGGGACCCAGGGGCTTGCTGATATATGCCAGTGGGTGTCCGGATTGCATGAGGACAGCGCCAACGCCATTAGCACAAGCATATGTTTCCAACGAGAAGGGCTTACTGAAATCTGGAGTAGCCAGGACTGGCGCAGAACTGAGGGCGGCCTTAAGAGCATCAAAAGCTGCTTGATGGTCAGGTGTCCACACGAAAATCACATTCTTCTTGAGGAGATCAGATAGGGGACGAGCAATCACTGCAAAGTGACGGACAAACTTCCGGTAATAGCCAGCCAAGCCGAGAAAACTGCGCAATTCTTTAGCATTAGAAGGAGTCGGCCAGGACACCATATCCTGCACTTTTCTAGAGTCAGTAGAGATGCCCTCTGTGCTAATGATATGTCCGAGATAAGAGATTTGTCGATGCGCGAAGGAACACTTGGACAGTTTAACTTGCCATTTGTCGTGAGCCAACAACTGAAAACAGCCCTAAGGTGGGACAGATGATCCTCAAAGGAATGACTGTACGCCAAGATATCGTCGAAAAAGACAAGAACACACTTGCGGAGCAAGGGTTTAAGGGTACTGTTCATGGCGCCTTGGAAGGATGCCGGGGCTCTAGTGAGGCCGAAGGACATCACCTTAAATTCAAAATGGTCGAAGTGCGTTTGGAACGCAGTTTTGAACTCCTCGCCTGCTTTCATTCGGATCTGGTGAAAGCCCGAGTTGAGATCCAGAGTGGAAAACCAGGAAGCGCCAGCCAACTCGTCCACTAGTTCATCAAAGATGGGAATGGGAAATTTGCCACGCACAGTCAAGGCATTGAGGTAGCGGTAATCAACACACGGCCGCCAGGAACCGTCCTTTTTCTTGATCAACAGCAGTGGAGATGAAAAAGGGCTACTGTTGGGCTGTATCAGACCCTTGTCTAACATATCTTGCACCTGGCGTTCAATTTCGTCCTTCAGAGTAGGCGGGTAACGGTAGGGGCGTATGAAAATAGGCTTGGCGCCCGCAACCAAGGGAATGGAGTGATCACAAGATCGTTCGGGAGGGAGACCATCAACAGGAGCAAAGACTGCTGCAAATTCTGACAAAACTGCAGTGACTGAAGGATGAAGAGAAGCAGTCAACTCAGCCAGCTAATCAGCCACTACAATGCTGCAAATCTGAACCAGAGTATCGGCAGGCACATCAGGTAGAATACCCTATAATAATACTGTAGAATTGCCATACGGAATTGTCATCCATTTGGACTTCCAGTGCACCTTCATAGGGCTAAAAGACTCGAGCCAATCCATTCCCAATATGAGATCAAAGTGCTGAAGAGGCAACACTCGCAGGTCAGAAGCAAAATTATACCCCTAAAGCACCCATGAAGCAGACGGCAAAAATGAGGAGCACTGCACGACGTCACCATTGGCCACTTGTACTCTGATGGGTGTAGGCATCAACTGAACACCAGGTAGTTTATCAGCAATAGCAGAACTAAGAAACGAATGGGAGCTGCCGGAATCCTCAAGAATAAGCACATCGTGATTCTGAATCGAGCCAAAGAAACACATGGTTCTAGGGCCGTCAGTTCCAGCAAAAGCAGCAGTGGACAGGGCAACGAACAACTGACCGTCAGAGCCTGAAATATCATGCTCATCAGACAACTCGGCAGCAGGTTGTGATGTCTCGGCCGCTTCAGAGGGCATAGCCAGAAGGTCCATGAGTTCCTGCACCACATGGAGATGTACCGTCGGAGCACACTGATGGCCGGGACGCCAGCGCTCAGCACATTTGTCACAAAGGCCACGAGCACGGCGATAGGCCTTCAGGGCAGCAAACTTGTCTGCTGGAGGCATGCCGATGTCCTGGTTGTGCTTGTCATCCACCGCAGAGGAAGAAGCCGGAGCGGACTTATCAACCCTAGGTGGTGCAGGGAGAGGAAGCGGAGTCCGAGGTGGTGGAGGCTTCCACTGAAAACCAGCTTCAGGGCGGCAGAGATCCTGCTGGCGGGCTGGAGAGGCCACTTCTTCCTGCAACAACGCAAGGGAACAAGCAGAATCTAGCGTAGATGGACGTTGAACAAGTACTGAAGCACAGATATCACTGCGCAACCCATCTATGAAACGAATAGTATAATACATGGGATCTGTAGTGTGCTCATAAGCAATCAACTGATCGACTAACTCAAAAAAACGCTGAACATAATCTGCGACTGTGGTATCCTGGCTAATATGATAAAGCTGCCGAATCAACGACTCCTGCTGGTCTCTACCAAATCGTTCAAGCAACAGAGAGCAAAATTCAGACCACTGGGCCGCCTTCAGGCGCTTGGTCACCGATTGGGACCAGCGCGCGGCCGGGCCGTCCAACTGATTGAGGGCCAAGTGGACCCATAAACTCGAATCAACAGAGTACATCTCGAAATAGTCCTCACAGCGAGAGATCCAGAGCTTAGGATTCTCGCCGTCAAAGCGATGAAAATGCAGTTTGGGTAACTTGCCTAGCATGGGGTTGTCACGGGAAAAACCAGAGGCAACAGGATTAGTGGAGGGAAGGGGTGGAGGGGAAGAATGAGATAACGCACCCTTGACCAGGACGTGGGTGTGGATCAACACCGATCCGAACCCCTCATCCCGGTATTGTTGTTCAACGCGGCGCCTAGCGGGGCCGTCAGCGCCGGTAGGAGCAGGTAGGCGCTCCGTCGCCGACTGCGGGGTGGGGAAGATGGGGGGCTCTGGGACAGCACGCTCGCGGAAGGAGTGGTCCCAGAAGCGAGTGACCTTGCCGAGCTCGAGCTTCACATCGTCGACGGTGGCCTCGATGCGGGGACGCCATTCGTCGAACACCTGGGCCGCGTCCTCCAGGCGGTCAAGCCGGGCGCCCTGAGACTGCTCGAGGTCGAAGAACCGCCGGTCCCACTTCTCGTCATGCTCGGAGAAGCCCTTGCGGAGCTCGTCGGAGAACCGCTGCTGCATCTCATCGAGGATGATCTTGACGGCGGGATCCATGGCGCCTGCTCGCTTTTGGAGGCGGGTGAAGGGGTGGTGAGGGGGAAGGGGATCCAGGACAGTGAATCTGATACCAGAATGTTAGCAACCTAGAGCGATCGGAGGAGGAGGAGGCAGCAAACTTGGAGAAGGGTTTCGGAGGACAGATTTCTCGTAGAGAAATATTTGTCTGTTACATTTTCATACTCAGCTCATCTCTCTTTTCCCTTTTGTAGACGCAACCCCGCCGAGCAACAAGATGCTCACTCACGCCACTTACACGGGCCGCTCCCAAGCCGGGCCCGACACACGCACACCGGGAACCTTGGGCCAAAGCGAACAACCCGGCTGAAGAAGTAGATGTGTTGGTGGTACTAACATGTTCACCTCGTGGGCTTCGGCCTTCTTCTGTTATGGGCTGAGCAGAGGCCTTTTTGTGGGCTTAACAGTTCGGCCAGCCCAGTTGATCCTTGGGCCTTGGGTCATACATTTCCGAAATGTCAAAAGAAAAAACATTCCAAAACGTCAGTTTGGAGTTTACTCGGAACGTGATGCTGGACTGGAATATCGAAGCTCGGAACTCGGAAGCAAGACTGATCGACAAAATAGGTTGCCCTCTCTCTCAAAACCAAAGGACAAAATGTTTAAAAAAACAAAAGGACAAAATCGTTCGCCACGTCGTAGTATTTTAGCTGGTCTGCGGCGGATATACAGACAGTACGACGCACCATGAACCAATAAATTCTTCTGACGCACCGTGTGATTCTTTCTTTATGGAACTACCGGGTCCAAACAATTTCGGCATCTGATCTGAGCAGCCTGCCGTCGCCCGTCGGCTACTACTAACAACTGTTTTGCCCATCCGGGCTTATGGACGCGGCACCACGGACGTACGCCCACTATGCCCACATACCATAAGTGAAAAAAAGAAGGCCCAAAGCTAGGCATGAAAGGCGAAAGTGCACTGCAGCCGGCAGCACGCGTTGCTTCCACTCAAGGCTCAAGTGTCCCGCACAGCTAACAATCCACGTTCAAAGACCAGCAAAAGGCGCGACACCGATTCCAGGCGCCACTCGCCCATTACACCAAACGACACCACATCGCATGCATGCGTGCATCTGAGGCACGCACAACAAAACTCCATACAGCAAGGGAAACCGAACACAAAGATCTCAAAACACATTCTAGTAACTCGTACTTAATTACTCTCCTTGCCCATGCTTATTACTCCATTATTAGTCACGTTTACATGTTAATCACTAATCATTGGCGTCAGCGTCGACGGTGGCAGCGGCGGCGTCAGTGACGACGCCGCAACGGCGAGGGCGATGGTCGCGAGCTTCTTGAACTCGGCGTCCTCCGCGGCCAGCGGCGACGTGTCGTCGGCCTCACCGAACGCGTCCTCGCACGTCCCGGGGGCGTCCAGCGCCGCGCTCAGCTGCGTGACCGCGTCGTCGGCGCCAGCGCCGCCCTCGCCGTGGGCGAGGTCCTCCGCAGCCTGGGCGAGCTGGTCCACGGCGTCCGAGTACACCTCCGCGCACACGGCGAGCCGGTCCCGCCGCCTCGCGTCCGTCTCCGTGGCTCTCAGGACCGCGACGCGCGCGGCCGTGGCGTTGGCCTTCGCCCCGGCGATCCTGGCCGCGACGACGGCGAGGCCGCGCGCGTCTGCCGCCGCGGCGCTCGCGCTGTCGGCCTGGAAGGTTCTGATGCAGTAGTCGTAGCCGACGGACGGGTGGCCGGCGGCGAAGGACCTGCACGCGTCTTCCAGCGTGGTGGAAGACTTGCACGTAGCAGGCACGACGAGCAAGAGGAACAGCACGGAGGAGAGCAGCTTCATGGTGTGGCCTAGCTCGATGGATTTGCGTTGGAAGCAAAGCTCCGGTAGCCGGTAGGTGTGGCTTCTGGTAGTGAGGTTTTGAGTGTGTGTGATGACGATTGTAGACGGCCGGCAGTTGCCAGTTGGTTGGTGGCCAGCTCGCGGCTAAATAGTACTGGTGGTGCAGACGGCCTCCGTGTGTAGAATGTTCGAAGTTTTTTTTTCTGGGAGAAGAATGTTCGAAGGATTTGTTGATACAAAATGCTTGAAGAATTGAGTAATTGAGTAACTATACTATCGGGCCAAGAAATGCTGGCCTCCCATGAGTTCTGGCCCCACGTGGGGCCCGTGCACTGTTCATGCGGGGTCCCACGTACTATTTACGTGGGGCCCACGTATTATTCAGGCGGGACCCACATATTATTCAAGCGGGACCCATGTACTATTCAGGCGGGACTCACGTAGGACCCATGTACTATTCAGGTGGGACCCACGTGGGGCCCACGATTCTATTAAGTTAGTCTCTTTATCTTAAAAAAATAATTTCCTTCTATTATTTGACAATACAAAATATATTTAACTACTTCCTATATATAAAAATAATAACTAAACTTTGTATACTATATCTACATGTGGTAGTTGTACTACTTCTTGGGTTTTGATTTCCCTCCGTAAACCCACAAAATATAATTAAATTGTTCATTCATTTCTAATCTTATTTTTTTCCTACTAAAGTAATTAAACTATACATACTGACATTAAAAAATTTCCTAAGGAAAAATTACCTGTACCTCTAAACTATAATGTTTGAGATTGACGCGCTCTCAGACACAAAACTACTATGCCGCTTTACTGTAATTTTTAGATCTAACTCAATACACCGATACAATGTTGCTTCGAACATAATAACGGATAATATCTTTCTATTAATATTTTAGGTCCATATTTTTTTTACAAGCGTGCGTAGCGCGCCGACCTGACTAGTTTGTACAAGAGCCGTCAGGTGGAATTTGAAAACCAACGAGCAGGCCCAGGTGATACTGAAATGGGCTGCATTTTTCGGAATAAAATGGGCTGAGGCTTTGGTCCGGTACAGGAAATCATTGGTCAGCCCAAACTGTAAGCAAAATAGGCTCACCATTTCAGTCCTGATAATGAGATTCGCATAGCCATTTCCAGCTGCTTCCTAGTACCATGTCTAGGCATGCGAATCCGCGAGCGCGCACCAAGATCGAAACTGACCATCGATTTGTTTTAGAGCAAATATTATAGTGGGATGTAAATTGGCTAAATATTGAAGTAAAGAGGAGAGGAGAGGAGAGAAAAGCAAAAGGAGATGAACTGTAAATTGGTTAAATGGTGAAATGGATGGGAGAGGAGAGGAAAGAGAAAGGAGGTGGGCTGTAAGCTTAGACCAGTCTCAATGCATAATTTCATCACACGGTTATCTAGACAAAAAACTAGATAAACAAACCGAATGAGTTTTATGGGGATGAAACTTCTCTCACATCTCATGAAACTTTCTCCTCTTTCCTCATAAATATCCTGTCACATCAGCAAAATTAAATGTTATGAAACTCTCATGAAACTCCACTGAGACTGGCCTTACAGTATGCTTATGCACAAAATAAAGAAAATTTATGAGAGTGACAAGTGGATCATGTATTAATAAGAAAATTTGTGAGAGTGACAAGTGGATCATGTATTAATAGTGAAGAGCTCAATTATATATGAATGGGATGAGGGAAAACTACAAATAATTTTTATAGTCAGCAGCTGGTGGTATGGTATGTGTACGGACCATTCTCTTTTTCTTAACACACGTGTCAGCTTTTTCGGGCCCGTGGAGGCGCAACTCCGCCATCATGATGCCACAGAGGCACCAGTGGTTAACTAGCACGTGGCTCCGCAGGTCTCCTTAATCACCTACAAAATTTATATACAAACACTATAGTAAAAAAGTATAAAATATATTTATATCACATGAATTATGCAACATACATTTATACAAACAAATGTCTGAGGGCATGTGGGAGCTCAAATGAAGTTTCGGGGGGGGGGGGGGGGGGGGGCAGGAGCCCCCTACACCCACACTGGCTCCGCCCTTGCAAACCATACACCATTCCGGCTAGATCATTCAAATTCGCCCGACAACCCTCCCGAAAGGGGAATGATTGTGAATGCTAAGACGGTCCGACTTTGGTCTCTTGAGTTGTACAACAACGCCCCGATCTCAATATCTTCCATGTTCCCTGCACCTTGTATCCTTCGTCTCCTTAATCTTGGTGAGAGCGCATATATAATTGAACCTGAGACTCCCAGAGACAAACCAAAGAGCTAGTTGCTTGCTCTCGAAGCACGCCGCGCCTGCTGCTGCTTGCTATGGTTGGCATCTGTGTCGCTTCAAGCACCGCCCCAACTAGAGACATCATCACCAGCATTTGCGCTGTAACAGGGAAGTTCAACCCCAACATCAGCTTCGAGAGAAACCGCCTTCGCCTCGCAAGAGACCTTCCAAATAGCACGACATCTTCCTCGAACATCTTCGCGGCGGCAACGGTTGGGGAAATCCTCGACTCTACAAACACTGCGGCTTTCTGCCACCGCGACGCCTCCGCCTCGGCATGCTGGAACTGTGTAACAACTACGTGCACGGACGGTATTGTCATGACCCAAATTCTCTAAGTGTGTTTAAAATTTAAGCCACACTATCATGCGCACCATTAAAGCATAACATAGCATCATGTACATGTGTTGTGGATGAGTTTATTTCATTTCTTGTCTTGAGCATACAGAGAACACATCAAAACAAACTCATGAGAATTAAATTTGCAGCAAAATCCATTTTATAGAATTACTTATGAGCATGTCAATTTTCAGCTGCATTTGACCAATTCAAAATCACATAAAACAAAAGCAAATTCAGTAAAGAACGATACTCCAACATTATCTTCATGTAAATACAACTTCCCCGTGGCACGTACAGCCTCCTTCGGCTTCCCCACAAGTCAGGGTCCTCCCTCTTCCTGCACCGAGCCGCAGAGTGCTTGCTAGTTGGTATCGACCCCCAGGCGTCTTCCTCCCCGCAGAGACCTTGCTCCACCAGGAATCTAGGATTACGGACTACCACCAAGAAAAGATGAGCAACAGCCATGGTGGACCAGAGTACCGGTGCAACGCCACAGCTCCATCTCTCATATGCCTCAGTGGCTCCGTGAGGCAGAGGACTGTGGCTAGCTGTTTCTAACCCTCTGCTCTGCTTAATTTGATCCACACATCTCTACGTCTTTCCTCCTCCCTTTGTCGAATGGGCAAACCCACAAGTAGCAGCGGCTAAGCCACACTACCATGGATCCGTCGGCCCCTTTGCTCCATCAATTTTCAGTGGTACAACTAGATTTAACACCAAATCAAATCCACCGTAGCAACCACTCTTCACCAAAGTGTACTGCTCAGCATCAAGTTTTTGAGGATCGAGAGGACACGATGGCAACCACTATTTCAGGTGATGATATATAATATATAATATACTAGGTTTGTGTCCGTACGTTGCAATGGCATACAATGAATATTTCCAAACAAACAAAACAAAATATATAAAATACATATTATTTGAAGGTTTAATATTATCAACACACAATAACAAATTACAAAAATAGTTTTCAAATTAAACAAGCCAAGTCTCACAACATCTTAGCACCCAGATCTCGCTACGAAATGTTTTTTCCTGTGATTCGGCTAAGATATATCTTGACACATTGGGGAAGGATTCTCCGATATGCATTCCCATCGAACACTAACACATCGATCACCAACTTTTGCCTCAGTGCTTGGGCATCCTGTGGTTATGATTGGTAGGTAAATGAAAATGCAATGATAGTAGACGTAATGTAGAAATGTGTTGTGCGCTCACTATACTAATTGGTTCAAATCTAGCATGGTTTCACGCAGACATGTATTCTAGAACGATGAAGCCTGGTAAATACCTAAGCACGTTTGAATGTTAATATATACAATACATTTATTCCCAATTTTTAATAAATAGGCCTTATATGTTAAACCAATTATTTGGAATTTATTTACAACATTTAGATAATATATTGGGTTGTGTTTATAGATTACATGTTTCTCCCGCACAAGACAATTTTTTTGGAACATATATGCGCAGAGTAAGAAGCAGAGCTAGGGTCTGAATTCCAATCTTATCGTGTGATGCACACCCACAGTGGCAGACGTGTTCAATTTCTTCACGCATGAAAACTGAAGCAGCTAGCAGGCACACAGTCCGCGGCATGCGGCATGCAACCATTCGGTGAAAAGGTAACAGCAGATCGATGCCCGCCCGCCCATGCATGGTTGGTCGGCCGTCGAGCATTGTTGTCGGAGCGTGGCGCGCGCGGCACCCGCGTCAACGTGACCATTGGTCTGCTACTACTGTCATTGCGGCGTGCACCAGTCAAAGATGTCATAACCCTAATTGGATGTAACAAACCATCAGTGACAGATGCAGGATTGAGCTTCAGGGGACTCTCCTCTTCTTCTTCCTCCTCCCGTCTTCTCTTCCCTCTTTCTTCCTCTTCAAATTTATAGGGGAGGTTTGTGGGAGCTCCAATGGAGTTCCTGGGGTAGGGGGTGGAGCCCCCCCCTGCACCCACACTGGCTCCGGCCCTACCATACATCATTTCAGCCCACAAGAGACCATTCAAATCCGCCCACCAACCCTACCGAAAGGGGAAAGATTGTGAATGCTGAGACGGTCCGACTTTGGTCTCTTGAGTTGTATAACGAACGTCCCAATCTCAATATCTTCTGTGTTCCCTGCACCTTAATCATGGTGAGAGCGCATAAATAATTGAACCTGAAACTCCCAGAGACAAACCAAAGATCTAGCTGCTTGCTCCCGAAGCACGCTGCGCCATGAGCATGCCGCGCCTGCCGCTGCATTCTATGGTCGGCATCCGTGTCGCTTCAAGTGCCACCCCAGCTGGAGACAGCGTCACCAGCATTTGTGGTGTAACGGGGAAGTTCAGCCCCAACAACAGTTTCGAGAGAAACCTCCTTCGTCTCGCAAAAGACCTTTCAAATAGCACAACATCTTCCTCGAACGTCTTCGCGGTGGCGACGGTTGGGGAAATCCCCGACTCTGCAAACACTGCAGCTTTCTGCCGCCGCGACACCTCCGCCTCGTCATGCTGGGACTGCATCACAACAGCGTGCATGGACGGTATTGTCACGACCCAAATACTCTAAGTGTGTTTAAAATTTAAGCCACACCATCATGAGCATCACTAAAGCATAACATCGCATCATGTACATGTGTTGTGGATGAGTTTATTTCATTTCTTGTCTTGAGCATACAGAGAACACATCAAAACAAACTCATGAGATTTATATTTGCAATAAAAATCATTTTATAGAATTACTTATGGGCATGTCAATTTTCAACTGCATTTCACCAAATTCAAAATCACATAAAACGAAAGCAAATCCAGTAGTCCCGTTATGTTCTTCACAACATGCCTAAGATAAGCATACACATACCGTTTACAAATGCGCATACCGCAAAAGAACCATAAAGAGCAATTTTAGTCATTACATGAGTTCAACATTAAACATTACAAGTTCAAGACATAGGAGGTTCAAACCATGCAATTAAAAGGTTCAAGCTCCACATTACAATGCTTGGGCTCACGAGTAACATTAAAAGGAGATATGAAACTTAGTTTGATATTTTCTTCATGCTCTCACAAAAGACGAGCTACGCAGCGGATAAAGCAACTGAAACGCGACAAGACAATGGCGTCGCTGATCAAGGATGCCATTGTAACCACAATGATCTACTCCTCTCCCGCACTGGGATCGGCTTGAATAGGAGTGGCCAAACACAAGCCCCGGCTCACATGCAAGACTTACGCGATTATATAAACAAGGATCATGCAACTAAGGCTCCAAGGGTGAGGCTTTAAGGTTAAGTAATTATTGCATAATTAAGCATGAGCTCTCTAAACTAACAACTTGCTCTCTAGTTAAGTTAATTAATGTTGCCCAATCCTCATCATAAAAACTCATGTAATGACTAAAATTTCTCTATATGGTTCTTTGGCGATATGTTTATTTGTAAACGGTAAGTGTATGCTTGATCTTAGGAATTTTGTGGAGCACATACCGGGTCTACCGGATTTCCTTTTGTTTTATGTGATTCTGAATTGGTCAAATGCCTCTAAATGTGGATTAGCACGTGGCGTGTCGAGAGACGGCTTGATGGATTGATTCGATAATTTCATATAAACCGAGTGCAAATTAGGCAGTTCTTATAGGTATGCAGATATGTCTTTACGATAAAGACGCAATAGTCTTCCAGGATTTCTATGAGATTCTCCAACAAGAACATCGTTGCCGCCACCAGTAGCGACGACTTCGGCGACATCGACTTCTACACCAGTGACAAACAACGTCTCGACACCCTCGGTGGAACTCAACGTTGGCGTGAAAATCTTCTCGAGGCAGTGATGAACTACACTACTACAGTGGCGCTCTTCTTCTTCCTTCTTTCCCTTCTCTCCTCCTCCTCCTTCCTCTTTACCTCCAATGGAGTTCTTGAAGGTAGGGGGCTTGAGCCCCCCCCCCCACCTCCAATGGACCAACTAGATTAGATACAGAATCTTGAATTTCAGCTCTAATACTAATTGTTAGTACTTAATTAACCATAAACTTACTCCTCATTTAATGACACCGCTGCAGGCCAAGCTGCAGAGTGGTGCAGATATTGCAGTAAAGCGTTTGTCTTTGCGTTCCAAGAGCAAGGAGGGAGTGGAGCAGTTCAAGACCAAGGTGCAGCTGCTCGTCAAGTTGCAGCACATAAATCTCGTGAGGCTCGTGGGCTGTTGTGTCCAGAGGAGGAGAAACTGCTCGTCTACGAGTACATGCCTAATGGCAGCCTCGACCGTTTAATCTTCGGTAATAATCGGTGACCTCACCATACTGTCTTTTTTTATATTAAAGTTTTGGCTGATTTTGTGTGATCTTGCAGACCAGCAGAGGGAGCCACTGCTGGACTGGGAGAAGAGGATGCACGTAATTCAAGGAATCACAGAGGGAATGCTCTACCTACACAAGCATTCCTGGGTGCGTGTGATCCACAGAGATTTGAAGGCCAGCAATGCTTTGCTTGACAAGGACATTATCCCCATGATCTCTGACTTCGGCCTAGCTAAAATCTTCCCCTCGAACATGATGGAAGCCAACACTGGCAGAGTCGCCGGTATATTGTAAGAGTTGCATAGCATGTAACTCTTAAATTCTAAAATGCTTCCAATTTATGACAACTTACATTCCTTTCTGATGCTTACTGTAGTGGCTTCATGGCTCCTGAGTATATTTCCAACGGAACATTCTCAGTCAAGTCCGACGTCTACAGCTTCGGTATGTTGCTGCTGGAGATTGTTAGCAGCAAGCGGAACAATCGTCACAATCAGTACAACGTCTTCAACAACATAGTCAAATATGTAAGTATCTACTTTTACTTTACAGAGATAAGTTGCCAGTGATTAGTCTACCTGGTACAAATGCGCTTCGTTCTTCTGCACTTGTTACAGAACAGAAAGCAATACCTCTGTGGAAGTTGGTGCTTTCTATTGTTCCATTTTCAGTAGAGTTTCGAATGTGAGAAATTGAGTCTAGGCCAACGAGTTGTCCTAGCTGTAGGTGGTTTCAGGTGGTGACCTGAAAACCGAATGAATTGGTTTCGCAAACGTGATTTGTTCTTCGGCTCCATGGCGAATCCAGGAATAGATCAAGGAGGACTGAGTTTCTTCTTTCGCTCCCTCCCTTTCTTCTTCCTCCCCTTCTTCCTCATTCTTTCTTCTAAAAAATGGAGTGGGGAGGGGGCTCCATTGTTTGTGGGGGTCTTGGGGGGGCTGGTGCCCCCCCTAGACCCACCGCTAGCTCCACCCCCTCCAACCACCAAACATTCACTTGAAGATGAATATTGTGTTTGACATGTGTTGATTTTCATAGGTGTGGCAACTATGGAGGGAAGGGAGAGCGTCCGAGCTGATCGGTCCGCTACTAGGCGTGTGCGGTGAGGTGGAGGCCATCATGCGGTGCATCAAAGTGGCAATGTTGTGTGTGCAGGACAGCGCCACAGACTGTCCAACCATGGTAGATGTGACGGCAATGCTGGTAGTTAAAGATGGTGCCGCATCGCTGCCAGAACCTAGGCTACTGCGGCAGTTGTCGCACTCCACGACTATGAACACTAATGACGTGTCCATCACCACCATGCAAGGACGATAATTTGCAGCTACGAGTATAAGATGGAAACTAGCATTTACCTTATTTGAAACCCTGAAGGTACATACATGTTACATGTACACATGGTTCAACCTGACTATTGTTGCTTCTTAGCTCGATCATGACGAAGAAAAAGAATGTGATCTCTTTCGGCAATGCAAATTTATCTCCTTTTCTCTCTCAAATTTGGCATTTTTGCTTAAATGAGCCGTTGAAAAAGATACCAATAGTTTAAGATAGCAGAAACACCATATTATAATTTGTATCATATTCATTGCAGCGACAATATCCTAATGGGCTCTTACCTATGGTTCACTCGTCAAGCCTGGTTTCGATCTAGTGCTATTTCAAAAGAAAGCATGCATTGCGATTACAAGTACAGACATAGACACAATTCCATAGCCCATTTGGATCTTAAGAAACAAATTTGATTTGAGTAATCCGATTCCAATTCTAGTTCCAGACGGGAATGAACCTTGAAAGGATCAAGATGTCTAAGAGGGGTGTGAATTAGGCTCTAACAATTTTTTCTTGCTGAAAATTGTTGGGGATTGCCACCTTCAGTGTCATACTCGAAGGTCAAATGACTCGGAATGCACCTTCGGATACTTCGACTAAGCTTTCATGTCTATCTCTCCCCTATCTTGGCCGCAGGATTGGAGTAAGTAGAACAAACCGAAGGTCCAGAATGGGATGAGGAAAAGCCCGACAGGACCACTCTCACCTTCAGTGTCGGAGGTCATTAGGGATCTCCGAATAATGAAGACGGTGCGCAAAGGTCACCGGAGCACATTGATGTTCCTTTGCGAGAAGATTGCTGAATGTGAAGCTGGTGTCTCGAAGGTCTACGAGGGCGTCAGAGGAGGCATGAGAAGCGTGATCATGTAGAGAACTCCGACTTGTACACTGCAACCTTATGCCAATTACCAATAAGCTCAGAATATGCCCCCTGCATGTGCGTCAGTGAGGGGCATTCTAGGGATTAGGAGGAGAAGGTCTGGGTATAAATAGTCCATTTTCACTACCTTGTAATGGGTTGACAACTTTATAATCTAGCCTCGTATTTACTATTTTGCCACCATTGTCCTTTAACGTTCTCTACGTTGTATGTTCCCTGTCTGGCTGGTCACTAAGCAAAGATTCCAACAACGGCGCCCACCATGATCTCAGCCCGAAAACCAACCCTCGATGGCACCAGAAAAGAAGCGAGCCACTTACACCACATCCACTGCCAACCTGGAAGGCAACCGATCCCCACTACACAACACCCTCGATGAATAACCCATACTTGAGCAGACCGAAGCTACTGAGCTGGTAGCAGAAGGTACTGAAACTTCACTCGCCGTCCTCCGCCTCCGCGCGCCTCGACGCCGTCTCCGCTGCAAGTCTCCCGCCGCTCGCGCCGGCCATCGCTCTCACCGCTGCATGGGCCGCTCGCGCCGACCGCCGCGCGTCGGCCAGACTTCCCACCGCGAGATCTTTGACGCTGCCGGAGGCTAGGGTCCGGTCGCTCTGTGCATCGCTAGAGGCCGGCATAGCCGCCGCGCCGCCCGCCGGGGAGACCGGGGCGCCCCACCGGGAGTCTCCGCCGCTGGAGAGAGATGGAGAGTGGGAGAGATAGAGTGGTGGCGTTGGGAGAGAGAGAGAGGGGGGGTGGGAGAGATAGAATGAAAGGTGAGAAGAAAAAGAAAAATATACGGGGTCCACATGTTGGTAGTTGGTATAGAGTATGAGATATAGTTGATGATGGGTACGAGAGAAATTCGTATAGAGGATAGAATTTTGATGACTAGGCAAGAATATTTTTTTTAGAGGATGAAAATAGAGTATGACAAGTGCGGACAGTCGGTTATGCACAGAGCAGGGCAACTTTGGCACTCAATAGCTCGAGAGCTACTTGGAGGAGCTCGGGATCGACAAACAGGACATGATCGACCCACCCAAGGAAGCGAGGGCCTTGTGCGATCTCAGCACTCCCGAGAGGCGGGTGTGCATGGAGGGTTACCTCGGATGGTCCTGCTCGGCGCCGATGCACGACTGGCTCAAACCCGTCTAACCATTAGGGAGCCGGAGGAGGGGTCTGCGGCTAGTGCAGGGGTGGTGCACACGTGACCTCTGCTCTGAAGCGTCCCCGCCTTGAGGAGGCGGGGGAATCTCCGGAGCCCCCGTAGACCCGCGCAAAGCTCAGCTCGACGGCGACGCCCACCATCCAGAGCCTGGGCAACAATCTTGTGTCAGC
The DNA here is from genome assembly GCF_016808335.1 of Panicum virgatum. Taxonomy (NCBI): domain Eukaryota; kingdom Viridiplantae; phylum Streptophyta; class Magnoliopsida; order Poales; family Poaceae; genus Panicum; species Panicum virgatum. The sequence continues at coordinate 56,434,169 of NC_053145.1, read as the reverse complement.
GCCCGGGGGTCCGGGATCCCGCGTGAGCGGCGGCCTCCTGTGCCAACTCCGGTCATAGTTGACATGGCGGCGAGTGGCACCATGCCTGCGAGCGGTGCGGTGGCGACGACGAGCACCACCCTCACCCTGGGTAGCTATCTTGTGCTGGCGCCCAGGGGTCCGGGATCCCGCGTGAGCGGTGGCGTGCCTCCCGCGCCAACGCCGACCGCAGTTGGCATGGTGGTGAGTGGCGTTGTGCCCGCGAGCGGTGCAACGGCAACGACGAGCACCACCCTGGGTCTGGGCAGCAATCTTGTGCCGGCGCCTGGGGGTTTGGGATCCCACGTGAGCGGCGACGTGCCTCCTGCACCAACACCGGTCGCAGTTAGCACGACGGCAACGACGAGCACAACCCTGGGCATGGGCAGCAATCTTGTGCCGGCGCACCGGGGGTGCTGGATCCTGCGTGAGTGGCGGCATGCCTTCTACGCCAACGCCGGTCGCAGTTGGCACGACGGCGAGTGGCGCCGTAACCGCGAGCGGTGCGGCGGCGGCGACGTGCACCACCTTGGGGCTGGGCATTAATCTTGTGCCGGCGCCTAGGGGTGCTAGATCGCGCGTGAGCGGTGGCATGCCTCCTGTGCCAAACTGCCAACGCCGGTCGCAGTTAGCAAGGCGGTGAGTGGCGCCGTGCTCGTGAGCGGTGCGGTGGCGCCTGCGGATCTGAGCTCCAGCTCCTCTATTCTGCCCCAGGAGACCATCGACATCGTGCCTTCTGCGTTCACGCCGGTTGCAAGTAACACGGTGGCGCCTACGGATCCTGCCATGGGCTCAGGCATGCCGTCGTCCACGACCCTGCAGACTGCTACGCCGCGAGCCGTGACCACGCCGACCACCAAGGAGGATTTGCCCTCGTTGTAGTTCCGGTTGGGACGTCACGTCACCCGGTAAGGAGTTTGTCATTCCTTCTCTCTCATCGTGGCGAACACCCACATCTCACATTGTTAGCTTCTTGTTCTTCTTCCTAGGATGCCGACACAGCATGTGGTCGTGAGTTCAGACGCTGCAACCTCTCCTGCACCGCCAGCCACCACTTAGCCACGTGCGGCGGCTGCCAGCATGCAGCCTATGGGGGCGGCAACTTCAGAGGCCGATGCGCCGGTGACAACAGTGTCGGGTTCCTCCACACCGCGGACCTCGCCGCCCGAACCATCCATTGCGGTTACCACGGTTACCAGAAACAGCAACAGGTTGGTGCTCCCCTGCTCCAGTACGACCACTCAGGATGCGACAAGGTGCATGAACTTCATTTTCAACACCCTCGCCGAGAGCACGAGAGATGTGACGCCCAGATACGCTCCCACCAGGCCCGGATGCAATCCCACCTGCATGACCTTGAAGAGCAGGCAGTGAGGGAGCGTGCGAGGGCGAAAGAGCGGGACCTCGAGTACACGTCCCAGACCGGGCAGCTCACCTCGCAGCTCCACGAGGCCGCCGAGCAAGCTCGACGGTCTGAAGAGAAGGTGGAGTGTGTGAGGTCCCGTGTCCAAGTAGCGGAGAGTCACGCCGATGGTCTGGAGGAGCTGCTCGGCATTGCGAGGGCGCAGGTGGAGCGCCTGCGGACCACAGTGGCAAACACAACATCGGAGAAGGCGCGCCAGGCGGCGCGTGCCGTTGGGGAGTATCTCCTCGTCAATTGTGTGCACCAATAACCAAGGTCGACCCTTCGCTAATGTTGGAAGCGCCAGCCCCAAGCACCTGCTCGAGCTTGTCAATGTCGAGGTTGCTGGCCGGGGAGGAGGCGATGCCGGCACGGGCAAGCAAGCTGTCCAGGGCGGCAGCGGCGCGGACGTGACAAGCAAAAGCGGTAAATGATTTGCTTATCTCTTGCTGCTTATTGCTTTGTGTTCCTATCATTTTGCTTGGAGATTGAGAAGAGTAGATGACTAGGATGAATGGGTGATGGATCAAGTGTTGAGCTGGTTCAGCAAGTCTATGACCTGCCTACTGCTATTTTAACCTAATCTAGACTATCATCTGCTAGTATATTCGAACAATATTGTAATATTTGGTGCATCGCCTTGTTGCCTTGCCTGGAACTTGAAATATTTGGTACTTTGTGGATTCTAGACCTGTTGGTTGGATTGGATATAGGCATGCCTTGGATATATGTATGTATGGTTATTATCTTATTTGTGACTGCCTGCTACGAGATGATTATTTTAAGGGTTATATAAACTAGCATAGATGCGGTTTCTTATATGTGAACTCCTGATTAATTCACGTGATCAACACATGTTGATTAGCAACCAGCATCCAGTGTCTCGGCCCTTGGGCTGCGGTCGGCGACTAGAGCGCCTTGGTGCTACCTTCAATGCTGCGACTCATCGTCTTGCCTTGCTCAACCTTCCGCTCGTGGACCGGGTGTTCACCTTGCTTTGTTTTAGTGCACTGATCATTGTAGTCTATAAATATTTCAAGATAATATTTCTCATATAGGTTTTTAATAAGGTAATATTTTATGTCATATCTCTAAGTTTCCCTTTCGGAGATTTTAAAGGGATATTTGAGACATATTACATATATCATATCATATCATATCTTCTGTTTTCTCACCGGAGTTTTTAAGAAGATATTCAAGATATTATTTCTCCTCATATTTTTCCATCGGGTTTTGGAGGAAAATTATTACTAACTTAACCCATTCATCCGTAGATCATAATACATCCAAACTTATTTATGAGTTTTTCTTTCAAGATTTTTCTCATATAAGTTTACGATCAATAATATTCCATATCATTTTCTTCTTATATTTTCCCCACTAGATTTTAATGAAATTCCAACACATATCATATCAATATTTTCACCTTTTTTTAAAAAAGGTTTAAGGAGTTTTTTCCGTGACATATCCATACATCTTCTGATTTTTCCCATAGAGTTTTCAAGGAGTTATTCGATTGATTACAAGACCACACAAGAAGAAGAAATTAATCAAGAGGAAGTGTTATGAAGAAAATAGATTAATGATCAATTTCTATATTGGATAATTAGTGATTAATGATGTAATTAGCAGTTACCTTTCACGAAAAGGTCAACCCGAAGGGGCATGTCCTTTCGGCATATATAAAAAGGATGTGGTTCCCCACTAATCAATACCATCATTCATTGTTCCATTCTCTATCACTTTTCACTTACAATAGGCTCCTTTTATTCCGCGGGCATCTTCACGCCGTGCTTGCTGGGCCCTTGCTTAATCCACCGGCCCCACGAGCAAATGACCCAAGCAATGCATATAATACATGCTGGCCAATGCAAAACGGAGTCCGATTCATGCACGGCCAAACAGCCATCCTTTTTCTTTTGCTGCACACCAACAGCAAAGTTACAACTGTACTGAACTCGATTAATGGTCAGACCAACAAAGTCTGTCCAGTTGCTGGTGCAGATACTGTCTTGGTCTACCTAAACGACACTAGTAACCATCTATCCGTTCCATCAGATATACGGAACCGGAGAGAAGCCCGTTCATCTTGTTCTCGCAGAGAGAAGGGAGAGAAAGCGGCTGCGCTGCTGTGCTTCCCACTTCCCAGGTTTTGCGCCATAGCTCTCCTGGATATCAGAAGTTAGGCTGTTGAGTTCCGAGCGGCTGCGCTGCTCTGCTTCCCAGGTTTTGTGCCATAGCTCTCCTGGATATCAGAAGTTCGGTTGTTGAGTTCCATCCCGTTCAGTTCAGTTTTCCATGCACTACTCAAGTTCGCCTAAATCAGTAAACCCTGCTACTACTAATTTTTGACGCCATCAAACATTCGATAATAGTGTACTCAGCATGACATAAGCATGTTCTTCAGCTTATTCAGTTCAGTTGCCATGTGCTAGCTAATTAAGCACCAGTGTAAAAAAAACATCCTATGTTGTGCTATAATGCTACAGAAGTTAAATTCCAGGTGCATGAACCGGCGAGGAAGTAGATGCCAGATGTATTATTGGAGGGGCAGTTCTCCCAGTTCCTCTCTGGAATACACCCATATCCAGCTCAACAAACTTGCGTACTTTGGGCTTTGGCAACGGAAACACGACCCCGACAGGCAAGCTGGAGCATTCCATTTCCATCACGACACTGAACCATTGCAACATATACACCATTCGAAAACTGCAGCAAAGCTCATCCGATACATCCCCATTCTATCAGAATTCTTGAAACAGTCCCAGAGGCATAATAAAAGACACTCAAATGATTAGGCGCAACGAGCTTGCTGAACATAAACCAACCAGACGTAAACAAAATTTCAGGACCAGACTAAATATGCTCTTCAAGAAAGCAAGTTATTCATGAAAGACACATAACTTGAGCAAATCGCTTGCAAATGATAATCAGAAACTATGTAGTTTCTGGCAACGCACACCGCCTCAGCCTACAACCAATTACACCATTATTCTTCCGCAAAAGCAAACAGCTCTTCCAACCTCTCCCCCACTCAACCAAACTAAACCGCTCAAGCAATGACCATAAAAATTCCTTCTAGGCAAAGGCGCATGTGAGCATTCAAAAGATAACCCGATGTGGCTAACTTCGAATGGGCACATAACACAGCCAGCCAGCAAAGTGGTGTTCTAGTTGTGCTGGGCAGCCTAGTACCGGTAGTGAGCGGGCTTGTAGGGACCCTCAATCGGGACGCTGATGTAGTCGGCCTGAGACTTGGTGAGCTTGGTGAGCTTGGCACCAAGCTTGCCCAAGTGGAGAGCAGCAACCTTCTCATCAAGGTGCTTGGGGAGCACGTACACCTTCTTCTCATACTTGCCAGAGCTCTTCTCCTTCCACAGCTCAAGCTGAGCAATGACCTGTATCAAGAACAAGACTCAGTGATATAATTCCAACTGCTGATGCATCAGCTAACATGGGTATTGGTTGACATATTTACCTGGTTAGTGAATGAGCAGGACATGACAAAGCTGGGGTGACCAGTAGCGCATCCAAGGTTCATCAGACGACCCTCAGCAAGGACAATGATGCCAGTCTTGGTCTCAGGGAACACCCAGCGGTCCGTCTGAGGCTTGATGGTGATGCGTTTCACACCAGGGTAGGTCTCAAGACCATGCATGTCAATCTCATTGTCAAAGTGACCGATGTTGCAGACAATTGCATTGTTCTTCATCTTCCTCATGTGGTCAACCATGATGATGTCCTTGTTGCCAGTGGTGGTCACAAAGATGTCAGCTTCAGAAACGACATCCTCCAAGGTAAGGACCTGAAGACCCTCCATCAGGGCTTGAAGGGCACAGATGGGATCAATCTCAGTGACGATGACACGGGCACCAGCCTGCTTGAGGGCAGCAGCACAGCCCTTGCCAACATCACCATAACCGCATACTACCGCAACCTTGCCAGCAATCATAACATCGGTGGCCCTCATCAGACCATCAGGAAGGGAGTGGCGGCAACCATACAGGTTGTCGAACTGTTCAGAGGTAAAACCACATCAGAGCAGTAAAACTTAACAGTTGCATTTCGGAACAACAAAACTAGTAACATGCCAGACCATTTAGAAGAAAACATATTTGTAGCTGAAAAATTATAGTTGTTTTACACTTACAGGTATCATATAGCAAGTGACATTTCAGAAAGAGTACACTAAGGCCGTGTTTAGTTCGGTAGGGTGTAAAGGCAAAAAAATTTTGCGTTTCGAATCTTCCTAATTTGAAGCACTAAATGAAGTCTATTTACAAAACTTTTTGCACAGATGGGTTGTAAATCGCGAGACGAATCTAATGATGCTAATTAATCCATGATTAATCAATAATTAGCGGATGGTTACTGTAGCATCACTGTTGCAAATCATGGATTAAGTATGCTCATTAGATTCGTCTCGCGATTTACAGCCCATCCATGCAAAAAATTTTATAAATAGACTTCATTTAGTACTTCAAATTAGAAAGATTCTTTTTCACTTTAATGAGTTTACGGCTTTTTTGCGTTTTTGCGTTTACGGGGTGGAACTAAACACACCCTAAAGTATCTAGGAAAATGCACGGCGCAGGCACTTAAGTTAAGACCAGGCATACAGTACAATACCTATACTGATCTAAAAAAATGACGCTTCTACTTACAGACCACGCAAACAGGGTACAAGATATGAACATAGTGCCATCACATCCACTAAACATGCCACTACGGTTAGTAAGATTTAAAAAAACTAATATTAGGAGCCATACGCAACCCATGGACCAGATCAAACCGAAAACGACAACATTGACCTGAATTCCTGTAATTTATGAATCACTCGACCATTGAACCACACACACAAAATAAGCCATCGCAGTTAACAGATCTGCCCAACAGAGATCTAAATCACAGATCCATAACGAACGCAATACCAATTATTAACCAGCCAACAAGCACTTCAGGAGAGCTACTGTTCAGACTTTATGCATCCATGATTCATCTATAAAGACTTTGGAGTTGTGGAAGAATGGTAAAAGAAGATCTAGATCTACGCAAGGGCAAGAAAAGGAAGAATCACCTTGCTCTTGGTGACGGAGTCGTTGACGTTGATGGCGGGGAAGAGGAGAGTGCCGGTCTCCTGCATCTGGTAGAGCCTCTTAACTCCGGTAGTGGTCTCCTCCGAGACTCCAACGAGCCTATCCTTCATCTTGCGGTACTTCTTGGGGTCAGCCTTGATCCCGTCGCGGATGATGGTGAGCACGATCTTGAACTCGGCGTTGTCGGTGGACTCCGGATCGGGGACCTTGCCGGTCTTCTCGTACTCCTCCTCGGCCTTGACGCCCTCGTGGATGAGGAGCGTGGCGTCGCCACCGTCGTCGACGATGAGGTCGGGGCCGCCGCCCTCGCCCCAGTCGAGGCAGCGCTCGGTGCACCACCAGTACTCCTCGAGCGTCTCCCCCTTCCACGCGAAGACCGCGGCGGAGTCCCGCGCGATGGCGGCGGCGGCGTGGTCCTGCGTGGAGAAGATGTTGCAGGAGCACCAGCGGACCTCGGCGCCGAGCGCGGTGAGGGTCTCGATGAGGACGGCGGTCTGGATGGTCATGTGGAGGGAGCCCGAGATCCTGGCGCCGGCGAAGGGCTTGGATGGGCCGAACTCGGCGCGGCACGCCATGAGTCCGGGCATCTCGACCTCGGCCAGCTCGATCTCGAGGCGGCCGAAGTCGGCCTGGGACAGGTCCTTGACCTTGTACTCCCGCCCCGACGAGGTCTTCTCCACGGAGAGCGCCATTGCAGCGGGCGGGAGAGCTCGCGGATTGGATTGGGAGTGGGGGAATGGGAGGAGGGGAGGAGACGGCGGGTGGAATGGGAGAGATGGAGAGGCTTTTATGGCGAGAGACGACCGCGCGGCGCCGTTGGATGCCGGAAGCGGCGGACAGCAGCTGTCGGATCTGAGCGGGGGATTGGTGGGGGTGGGTGAGCCGGTGAGGGGTTTTGGAGATCTTTTTTAACTTTTTCGTTGCTGTGTTGGGTCCCTCCGTTAGGTCCCTGGTGGGGCTAGATCTCATATCAAACAAAGAAAAGGTTACCCAAGCAACATTTGCAGTGGTATTTTTGAAATCTCCTAGCGTCAAATAACTCTTCGAAAATTGCAATTGCCCCTTTCTTATAAGGCGTATCTTAGTATGAGAAGTCTTCAAATGGTTGCCCTTAATTTTTCTGATAGTGTAGTATCAGATGAATAAAACCAACATCATACAAAAAAAATTGGAAAACAAAATTTATTTTTAGTTATAACTTTATGTAGTTCACAATATTTTTTGTAAAGATTGGCTAATTATTGATTGAAACTTATGAATGTTGTTATTTTCACATCAAAAGCACACGATATACAAATACAGCGACATCGTGTTCTCTCTTTTATCCCTTCAATCACCGACACCACTTATACAAATGCAGTTAAATCATTATCATCCTTTTTCTAAGGGCGTGTTTAGTTCACGAATTTTTTGTGTTCAGTTACTGTAGTACTTTCGTTTTTATTTGATAATTAGTGTTTAATCATGGATTAATTATACTCAAAAGATTCATCTCATCATTTACAGCTAAACTGTGTAATTGGTTTTTAAACTATATTTAATGTTTCATGCATGTGTCTAAAAATTTGATTTGACGGGAAATTTTGAAAAATTTTAAGAACTAAACATGGCCTAATTTCTATTCTATGCAATTACCACCCTATCACCGCATATCTGTCGGCGGTAGACACCAGCACCCCCATGATTCAATATGCTGCTATGCGTGCAAGTTTGCCCTCCTTATTGATCATAAATGTCAGATAGTACACGTAAATTAAATCAAGATCGTGCAAGTTTGCCCTCCTTATTGATCATAAATGTCAGATAGTACACGTAAATTAAATCAAGATCTCAAAATTAACTGGATTGGAAAGAAGGGTTCATGTTTGGATTGCTCCCCGCACTTGATCGTGGATCAGTTTGGATTGAGACTCGAGGAGTACGCGCCTAACGGAACATCCTTTTCGCCGCCAGGCACGTGGTTCAGGTCGCTCGCCAACCAAAAATCAAGTCCAGTCCAGTAGATTTTCGCCGAACTTTGGCTGAGAACCATTGACGAAATTAAAATCATCACTCGCCGGTGGCAGCTAATTTTCCACAACTTTTCCCTCTTGTCTCCAATGCTGGTCGAACCGCCTTGACAGCAACGTAGAACTACTACCACACCAAACCTACAGAGCTAGCAGTGGTTGCCTTGCCTGCGGCTGGTGGTCCATGTCAACGTATGCTGCTACCACCAACCATGGAGGATGGATCCGAATCTCCGTGACACCGAGTACGTTCACCAACCACCATAGGCAGTGGGGATGACATGCTCGAGCAATGTTTTTTAAAAAAAAAATGCTTCAGCAATAAGCAGTGGATTTCTTTAATCACTAATTTGACTACGATGCTAGTGATCATAGTGCTTTGCGACGGCACACTTGTAGCAATGATATGCATTTTTCTTATTGGATGTGACTGTACCATATATATAAGGGCACGTCTCTTGCAGATCTGTCCTCTAGTAAAATATACTTTATGCAACAAATTATATACCAATTCGAATGGCCAGGGTAATTGCACGGTTATAAGAACAATTTATTTGGACATGTTTGTACTTTATATAGCAGACCTTCCAAACAATTTTAGTAAAAAAGGAATATATGTGCACCCCAAAGAAAACATTAGCTGTTGGACAAAAATAGCAAACATTTACAATTCGAGCACTCTCAACGAACCCCCACGACGCACCGGGAAGCCAGTGTGGGTCGGAACCCGGCCAGATATTTTTGTCCCCGAAGCTTTCCGGTGATCCAGACCAGAAAACCAAGAACAGCTTTTGCTACGACACGTGCTGCTACTAGCCTACTACGTTGGCAACCCATACTCCCATAGGGACATTGCTCAGCACGATCATTGTTCATTGGCGCTCGCTCCGGGCATGCCTCGCCGTCAACGGGCGCACACGGGGGTTGGTGAGTGTGGTGAGTGGAGGCGTGGAGCGCTCACGGCCGGGGCCCGGGAGCTCGACGCCGACGGGCCTGTTCGCCCTTTCTTGCGGAGCCGATGTGCGCGCATACGCAAGCGGACAGGACCTGTCGCCGTCCCCGCCCGCCGCGTGGTTGGTGGCCCGTGCGTGCCGCCAACCATTCAAGTGTGCTCTAGGCCCCACGGCGTGCAAGTGCAAGAGCGCAAAGATCTGGCATTGCCTTTGCCGCTGCCTGCCAGATGCTCAGATGAGTTGCATTTTAAACGAGACTGCCACATTTCAGATCCACTTTTCTAAAAAAAAAAACAGTCATTGTCTCGTAGTATAAAAGAACACCATTGCGACGCATCAACTGGTAATTTTTTTAGGTGTAACTGTTTTAATCTGCGTCAGGCATCATAGTATAGGAGAAACAACTATTCAGATCATCTCTCCCCAATACTAAAAAATTAAAAAAATCTAATTTACACTCTCGAACTATAAAAAAAAAATCTGATTTTCAACCTTCAACTACAAAATCGGACAATATAGACCATCCAACTTTTGAAACCGGGCAAATTTGACCCTTGGAGTGGTTTTGAAGGTGGTTTTGCATTTTCTAAAAAAATTAAAAAAATTAATTAGATCTAAAAAATCAAAAGTAATTCATTTTAAATCAAAAAAATATGAAACTAGTACCAAAATTTTTCTAAAAATGTAACATATCTATTATTGCTCCATTTGAATCTTAAATATTAAAAAATAATAGGCATAACTATAAGCAACCTAATATTATGAACATAAAAAATTGGAACTGAATACTTGATAAGTATTGTGCCAATAGATAGGTTACATTTTTAGAAAAAAATGTATACCCATTTTATAATTTTTTTAAATTGAATTAATTACATACAAATTTTGACTTTAAAGTTGAATATTTTAATTCTTAGAAAATGAAAAAACACCTTCAAAACCACCTAAGGGGCTAAATTTACTCGGTTTTAATAGTTGGATGGCCTCTATTTAAGGATGGATTCGGATGTTTATTCGAATGTCAGATTTTTGGTCATTTTTCTTCGATTATGGACAAATAAGATATAAAATTTACTATGTAAATTCATAGCCTTGTATTTAACATTGATCTTGTAAAGATTCATAAAAACTAAACCTCAAATTTATCATATATATTCTCAAATAATAGATATAAAAATTCAAATACGGACTCGAATCTTTTTCACCTTTTTAATTGTAGGGAGCAAATAATACATAAAAAAATCTATACAAAATTTTATTCTTATGTGTAATAATATGCTTGATAATATAAAAAAGATTAGCATAAAATTTTAAGCATATCTATTTTAAAATATCAAATTTGTTCTAAGAATTCGGATGTCTAGATCCATCCTTACCTCTATTATCCGGTTTTGTAGTTAAAGGTTGAAAATTAGACTTTTGTGATAGTTCGAGGATGGAAACCAAACTTTTCCCAAAAATTAATGTTTTGGTGATGGAGGTGCTCTAGCAGATTACCAATCCAATCTCCATTATGTATAAGTTTTTGGTAATCACCAAAACACACCTCTCACACCCTAAAATATAGGAGGGTTTTCCTCTGCCCTATTCCCGATGATTGCATTTTGGTAGTTTGCTACAACAACTATAAAACACAAAAATAATTAGTGATAATGGAGAGAGAATATGTTTTGAATATGGAGATGCTCAGTAATCCTATGCTCTAAGAGCGTCCGCGTTACAATTATAACACTCTTTCAGTCTTACTGATATTCATCCGAACTCGAATAATTGATCTCCGAGAGTGTCTCTTCGTTTATAATTTTCACTGCCCCCCTCGATATTCTGCTGGACGCCTTACCTGCGCCATGAATTAAGAGTAAGCAGCAAATTCAGGGATGTTATAACAACGTGAATTGTCAAAGCCTGATCCATGGTCTGTCCAAATAAAACAGACAACCACTACTAGAAAACAAGTCTTAGGTCTACCCCAAAAGTACTAGTATGGAGATGAACCGGTATCTATGCTAACATAGGTACCGGTTCATCTCCATACCGGTACTTTTGGGGTGGATGGAATTTATAAATGAGCTTTAGGTACCGGTTGGTAATATCAACCGGTACCTAAGCCTCTCCATAGGTACCGGGTGGTAATTTTTACATTAGTACCTAGTGGTGTCACCAACCGGTACCTATAGACGAGCCTTAGGTACCGGTTGATGTTACCAACCGGTGCCTTAGGAGTCTTAGGTACCGGCTGGTAACACCAACCGGTACCTTAGGCTCATCCATGTGTTACTTGAAAAGGAAAATATCTCCTTCTCTTTCAAAACTGCTGCGTAGGTGAGATGATAAAGGAGAAACGCATGAGACCAGAGGTCGCTGGTTCAATTCCTATCCAAAGGATATTTTGGTACAAGGAGCCTTTAGGTACCGGTTATTTTACTCGGTACCAAAGGCTCGAGCCTTTGGTACCACTTCCGGGGTACCGGTTAAGGCTAATTTGAACCGGTACCCTTAGCTGTTTTTTCTAGTAACTAAACTCTAGTAACATTTTGAAGTCGTAAAATCATATGGCAAATCAAGCAAAAAGTAAATAAACCGATCTAAAAGAGAAAACTATACTGTAGCAACATTTTCAAGTGACAAGATCATATGGAAAATCCAGCAAAAAAAAATGCATCAACCGGTCTTCAGGAGTAGACAAGCAGGCTGGTACCTGAAAAAGGACATACAGAAAACCATATAACAGATGCCTGAAGCAAGGGATTTAGTACAACACACATAAACACAGGATGGTACCAAACTTGCTGCAGTGTCAAAGTCGATGCATCAATTCACGGCACTGTCTAAAACAGGTGAATGTCAATGCTCATCAGAAATAGTAGATATGTGGATTGGTGATTAAATGTTTTTATGAGTGCCATATCTTGAGATGCCACTTTGTACGTAAGCATGATGACTCAATTTCCTTGTACTTTAAGAGTGCCTGATGCTCAATTAAAACAATGAGCAGCCAAACTCTTACCTGAAATAGCATTCACGTTGAATTGGCAAAGAAGCTCACCTGACGGCATCGTAGACTCGTGGTAAGCGTAAAAGGGTAGCATCACTTATAAAAGAAAAGGATAACATCATCCTACTGTCTAAAACTGGCAAGGAAGGCTTGGCATGGTGGCATCAATATCTTAAAGGAAACTTTCTGCCTCAAAAGTAGGTAGTGCAATGCGTCGTGCATAAGCATAAGCAAAAATTCAAGGCCAACGATTGAAGTGCCTACATAAATGACAAATGTGTGTTCCTTGACATGAACACATATCTGACATCATGATGGAAACCAGGGCGCGGACCCAGTAAGGCCCAGTCCGTCGCACAACTTCCAGTCCAGCAGCCATAAAGTGGCAAAATCTCACCGTTTGTGCCCGACCGGCCCAACATAGCAGTCGATCATCAGCCCATTGACACACATAGTTAAATCCCAGAGGAAAAAAAAATCCATTTTACAACCTTCAACTATTGCGCTAGTTCGATTTTTAACCCCGGTGTATAAAATCAGGAATCTTGCAACCTCCAAGTATCAAAACCGTTTATTTTTCACCCTTCTCTGGTTTCCAGGGCGGTTTGCGCTGACGTCAGAGCGGTTTTTCCTTTTTTCTCTCTCTCCAAATTTAATAGCAAGGGAAAAATAGTTAAATGAGTCTAAAAATTATGAAATTTTTTAGAGAGGTATAGTGGGTGATAGAGAACCTATTTTAACTATTGTTTTTAGTTAGGACTCAAACAATTTTGAAATATAAATATTTGTATATGGGTAAAATTTAAAATTTATTGATTTTTAGGGCATCAAAAAGTGTTCTAAAATTTATCAAATTTTAAACCTAAGGTTCATTTTAAATTTAGTTTGCCATGTTAATTTTATTTGATGATGTTCCATAGCAATATTGTAAGTTTGTTCTTAAAAGCCAAATTTGCGCCAAACTTGATTATTTTAACATATTTTGAAAAATTTCCATGGAACATGAGTGAAATGAAATTAACATGATAAACTACGTTCAAAATGAACCTTAGGTTTCGAATTTAGTAAATTTTAGAGCATGTTTTAATGCCCTAAAAATTCAATGAAATTTAAATTTTACCCATATTCAAATATGTATATTTCCAAATTTTTTGAGTTTCAACTAAAAAAATAGTTAAAATAGGCTCCCTATCACCTACTCTACCTCTCTAAAATATTTCGTAATTTTTAGACCCATTTAACTATTTTTCCCTTGCTATGAAATTTGGAGAGAGAGAGAAAAAAAAAGGAAAAACCGTTCCGATGCCAGCGCAAACTACCCTGAAAACCGGAGAAGGGTGAAAAACAAACGGTTTTCATACTTGGAGGTTGCAAGATTTCTGGTTATATACATCAAGGTTGAAAATCGAAAGAGCGTAATAATTGAAGGTTGTATAATGGACTTTTTCCAATCCCAGAGCCTCCTGCAGGCCCACCAGACAGGCGCCATGACCAGGCCTCCCAGTGAGGCCCATCAGCAAGACGCCCTGACCGGCCCTCCAAAGCCGTTGCCTCATCGATCTGGGGCGCCGACTGGGCACAGGCAGACCTCCTTACCAGGCCCACCAAGCAGGCGCTGCACTCTCTTGCCTTTAGATACTTCTGTTTTCTTTTTTCTAAGGTCAACTTACAGACGTGATGTTGTGCAAGTTTCATCCATGCTCGTGAACTTTGTTGTGTACGGTAACACATGTCTGCTCTCCAGCGCTATTCTCCGTTGAGATCGAGTCCTTTTATTTGCAGAGATCTTTGGCTTCACCGTGTGGCAGGTGGCGCTGCCTGCTGCTACCAGCAACTGTACTTGTACTGAACCCAATTAATGGTCAGACCAACAAAATCTCTCCAGCTGCTGCTGCCGATACTGCTCCAGTCTACCTAAATGACACTACTAACCACCTACCCGTTCCATCAGCTATACTATACGGAACTGGAGAGAAAACCCCTGGCATGCTCATCGCATACCACCGATGGCCCCAGCGCGTGCTCGCGTCGCCGAGGGCCGACGGGCGACGGCGACGCGGGCGGGGCGGAGTAGGCGGCCGAACTGGACCGGCCGCTAATGGCCGCCGCCGATGCTGTCACGGTTTCCATCTGCAGAGCCTGCTAATAGTTTGGGTTGAAATAGATTTAATGGCTTGGGTTTTGATATGGATTGTGTTTGGATGAGTTTAAATTGATTATATTATCTAATGGGGATGGGGTGGAGTGAGTTTTATGTAAATATAGATTGGAGTGGATTGGGGTGGGTTGAAATGAATTTTTTATGCAAAGCAGTATGATTATATATAAGTCAGTCCCGTAAGAGCCGGACCTTAAAAATAAAACCTCGCGTTCACATTATAAAATTTTATCGAAATTGACTGAAATTTATTAGAGATAACTCAGTATGACTAGAACTACTATGTACAAAACAGCGTGGCCTGAATTACACATGGATCACACGTCAAAATCCGGACCCTGAATTACACGCGGCCGCTAATGGCCGCCGCCGATGCCGTCACGGTTACCATCTGCAGACTGCAGCCAGGAGGGGACCAGGAAACCGGGCGGCCGCGCGGCGAGTGGTCGTCGTCTGGCTCCTCTTCCGGGACTGTCCCGTTACAGTAGCTTGACGCAATGCCATCAGGGTTAACATTTTCGGTCGAATTTCGCCGAAATTTCGATATTTTTTTCGTTTTCGCTATACACCGGAAAAGAAATTTCGGTACTTTTTGCTATTTTTTGTTTTCAAATTTAAAAATTCAAAAATATTTATAAAAAATTCGGAAAAAATATGATAAAAAACTATGTGTTCTTCTGAGCAAATAGGACTAGAACACACTCAAATCTAAGATCATTTGCTAGGCTAAAATTGCATTTTAATTGAAAAACAAGGTTATTTGTAGTCTAATGAGGTAGAATTTATAGTTGAAAGTTAGCAAGAGAGGTAACGAAGTAGGAAAGCACACCTTTCAGAATGCTTTAACAATTCTCTATACAAATTGAATCCAAAAAAAATTCAAACACTGTCACATGAATTGATAACCAATTCAAATCATGTTTGTCCTGGATTTAAAACAACTTTCAATTGGATCAACCAATGTCCCTGAAATTTTATAGGCATATCCGCAATAACAAGAATAATAAAAGTCTAGTTGAGGCCTAAGAGAGAAAATGGAAGTTGTCACATGAAATGACAAGACTTTTAATTAGTAGTTTTTGAAATAATTAAATAACTTTCAAACCATTGATCAAATGAAAAAGTTACTGAAACAAAAGTTGTAGATCTCGAAAAACTGAACAAAGTTGGTATTTAAAAGTTTTTCATTTGACCTCGGAAACAGTAGGAAAATCACAACTGACATCATTTTCCGGTCGAAAATCACCAAATTTCGGTCGAAATCACCGAAATTTCGGTCGGAATTCATCGAAATTTCGTTTTTGAATTTAAATTATCTTTCCGTTCGGAATTAGCGAAATTTCGGCAGAAATTTCGTTTCCGGCAGTTGGCGGGATTCGATAAAAAACAAAAAGATAAACCTGGATGCCATCGTGGCTCGGCGTTGAGGGGCACAATCACGGGCAGGGCTACGCGACAAGAAGCGGTCGCATTCGACAGGTACTGGGCGTCTGTGCCTGCATACTAGTACTACTACAACAACCTTTAGGCTTGTAACCTTTTTCGCCCTCTCCTGTCCTTGGACGAGGAGTGTCGCTCTGTGACGAAATGTGCGCGCGCGCGTGATGCGTTCGCTCATGTTCTATTTCTACAGTGCACCGCACAGGGGAAACGCCCTTTCCTCCCTCTCCAGAAACTGAACCGGCTGGACTGAACGTCTGAAGTCTGAACCCATCACCCATGTCCTACCGTGTTCGGCCGTGTTTAGTTACGACGCAAAATTTTTTCGATGGAATAATACTAATTTGAAGTACTAAATGAAGTCTATTTATAAATTTTTTTACACAGATGAGTTGTAAATCGCGAGACGAATCTAATGATGCTAATTGATTCATGATTAATTCATAATTAGTGGATGGTTACTGTAGCATCAATGTTGCAAATCATGAATTAAGTAGATTCATTAGATTCGTTTCGCGATTTACAGCTCATCCATGCAAAAAAAATTATAAATAGAATTCATTTAGTACTCCATGTATATCTTAAAATATTTGATGTGATGTTTTTTTTGCGTTTACGAAATTTACAGATAAAGATTTAAACAGTGCCGTTCGTCGTCCAGGCAGTTTAAAGGCCTCTCTGCGCACGCGCAGTGTGGGGTCACCCCCCGCCGCAGCGCGGCGGCGTCCGAGCTTACCACGGAGTGGCAACACGTCAACGTGTCCGCATGGCGCGCGGCCATGGCGAGTGCCCCCTGCCAGCCAGCCCTGCGCAACGTCCACAGGGCAGGGAGCATACGCTGGCGCACGCGTCGCATGGGCGCAGCACACTACGGTCAAACCGACGCCGGATCACGTCGTGGTACTCAATCCCTTCACCCACCCGCCCGCTCTCAGGTTCAGCCCAGCCAGGCAGCCACATGACGCTCGTCTCGTGCCGTCACTGCCACCGGGCAAGCCAAGGAAGCCGACGCCCGCCCGGCTGGCCGGCGAGGAAATCACGTTCCTGCACGCGCGCGGGGGACGCGGCGCGCGGGTTTTTACTGGACCGACGGCCGCCGGGGCGGCGCGGCCGGCGGCTCCTCTTCCGCGCGAGCACGGCAGGCTACACTGCTACAGCGGCCGGCGCCGAGCGGGGTGACCCCCCGCCGCGGTAGGAAGGCCGAGTTAATGGCCGGGCATTCCGCATTCATTCCGTTCGGGGGCGGGCTCGCGCGGTTGGGCGCTCGCTGCCGCTACCAGCGCTGGCTGCTGCGGTCGCTGCTCCAGAGTCCAGGGGGCCAACCATCGGCTCAATTCAATGCGTGGCCACCGCCGTGCCCCTCGCCGCAGCGCTTCGGTAGCACCGACCGGCGACCGCCGGATTCTCTGCGGGCGGCGGCCGGCCGGCCGGCGGGGCAGTGCGTTTGGTGGCTGGCGTGGGCAAGCGCGTCAACGTTTGATCAACGGCTGATGATGACTTGATGAGCATGTCCACGTCGATGGATATATGTTCTTTTTTCTCGAATGAATATTATGGATATAATTTGGGCAGTGAGGTCGATCAAGTGACCTCACAGAGTTAGCCAGTTAGGTACACTACACTACTCCCGTGTCGAGTGTACGTATGCGTCCGTCGACGCGTATGCAGATTGGTAAACAAGGATGCAGACCGGGGTTCATAAACAAGGACCCGAGTTTTGGCGTGGTTGGTCGATGCCACGACGACTTGACGATGAGATGCGCCCGCGCGTGCCCATGCTAGTCGACGCTCGCACCAACACGGCAACACCGCCCGTTTCCAAGGGCCTGGACCACCGCCCCGCCAGGCACCAGCAGCCAAGGTTTATTAAGTTCCTCGGCGCCACGACAAAAGACGGACTTGCCACCGCCGGCACATGCTAAGGCCGAGATGAGCATGGACGATGAATCTATCCTAACGGTTCTAGAATTTGGACTGGTATACTACGGTGCTGCTACACTTGACTCGTCTGGATTTGTCTTGATCCTGAACAGTTGCAAGAAACGGCCATGGACCTCGTCGTCGCCGGAAAGGGATCTCCAACAATGGCCTGGCTGAAATCTGTGCGCACCCGGCCCGGCCCCATCCACGGCGTTTGGTTTTGTAGCGTGTCAGTGAATAGTGACACTTTGACTATTTATTAGGGTGTCAAACAAAATCAGTTTATAAAACTAACTCCAGAACTCCCGCGCTAGTGACCTTTAAGAATCTAATGAGGCCTTTGACCGCGAGATTAGAGGATGGCTACTGTAGCATCACTGTAGTAAATCATCAATTAATTACCGTCATTAGATTCGTCGCGAAAAGATATATCTATTTCTAAAAAGATTTTGACAATAGACTTTATTCAGTCCTTGAGCTAGGATTCGCATCCAAACAAGGCCCACGTATCTGTTGCTGGGCAGTGGACACGACTGACTGAGAGTCTGGTGGCAGTCTGCAGACTGCAGCGCACTAGTTCGTCCATGGATGGATGGATGGAATGGGTGCCACACAAGTGACAACCACACGCGCACCACCACCAATCCACCATGGCACCACCACCTCGGTCTCAGAGGAGAGGACGACCCAACCAGCTGCGAGGCATAGAGAGGAAGAAGCACGTTGCCGCACGGTTTCCCTGGCCTGGCCTCTCCTGGTTCGGTTAGCTCAAATTCCAAAATCGCATTGCATTTGGCAGCTCCAGAAAACAACAACGGGTGTGTTTAGTTTCCAACAAATTTCCAAACTTTCCATCACATCCATCACATCTCCTATCACATCAAAACATTAAATATAACAAATAACTCATGCATGGAGTAACTTTCCATCACATCCATCACATCTCCTATCACATCAAAACATTAAATATAACAAATAACTCATGCATGGAGTACTAAATGTAGTTAAATAAAAAAAATAATTGCATAGTTTTGATGTACGTTGCGAGACGAATCTTTTGAGCCTAGTTAGGTCATAGTAGAACAATATTTACCACGAACAAACGAAAAGTGCTACAGTGTGCTACAATGACTGATGTGACTTTTTCTCCCCTTTTCGCCTCATCTAAACACAGCCAACGAACAAATCGATGAACGGAATGGAAGAAGCTTCGGAGACGATAAACTCTCGCTCACCTTGGGGTCCTGGATGTTTGTTGTGTTTTTACAACGGAGTCCTAAATACGTAGAAAAGAAAGAAAGAATACGGAAGGAGTTGGCAAAAACGCCCTCGTGAGGTCCCGTAATTACAGCTGGCTATACCCCGACGATCCAACGGTACAGGGCCACGAACCCGGGCTCCTCCTCGTCCGGCGCGCGGTGCATCGCCGCCCCCGCCGCCGCCTCGGGGTCCCACCGCCACGAGTCGTCGGGCTGGTGGCTCTGGCTCTGGCTGCGGCTGTGGTGGCCGTGGCCCTGGCTCCACCGCGCGCTGTGGTGCCCCTGGCTCCACCGCGCGCTCCACCGCCCGGAGAGGGACGACGCCGAGGAGGCGAGGCGGTCGACGTACTCGCGCAGCCACCCGCGGGACCCCGCCGCCTCCGCCAGCGCCTCGCCGGGGGTCGCCGGCGCGGCCTCGTGGGTCGCCGACTTGGCCGCCGCCGACACCGCGGGGCGGGTGATGCGGGACACCACGGCCTCCACCTCCTCGTCGACGCGGTAGTCGAAGGAGCCGAGCGAGTAGGTACGGCGGTCGTCGCCCGCGGCGGAGGAGCGGCGGTTGCTCACGCTGCCGATCTCCACGCGGAAGCTCCTCGAGTTGTTGTTGCTGCTGCCGACCCGCGCGTCGAGCGGCTCCTGCGCGCCCGGCCCCGCGGCGGCGGCGGGCGCCGCGGTGGGGAGCGGCGGGTGCGGGAGCGAGACGGCGGCGCGGCAGAGCGGGCACGACGGGGTGGTGCGGAGCCAGGCGTCGACGCAGGCGGCGTGGAACGCGTGGCGGCACGCCGGGAGCAGCCGCAGCTCGGCGTCTGGCGAGAAGGGCGAGAGGCAGACGGCGCAGTCCGGGGAGCTCTTGGGCAGCGCCGCCAGCGCCGACGCCATGGTGAACAGCGGCAGCGACGCGATCAGTCGCTCCTTCTCGTCGTCCACCGGCTCCGCGGCATGCGCCTCCTCCGGCCCCACCGCCGCGGCGCTCCTCCTTCCGGACCCCGCCCCCACCTCCTCCGCCTCCGCCCCGGACGCGCGGCGCGCCCTGACCGGGAACGGGCTCGGGGACGGGTGCGACGACGAGCGGGCGAGGCAGCGGAGGAGGAAGTGGATCGACACGGAGGCGCAGAAGACGAACGCCAGCAGCGCGGCTATGATGAGCAGGGACGGGGAGAGGTTGAGCGACGACGACGACGACGGCGGGGGCGGGGGCGGGGGCGGGGACGGCAATGACGGCGGGAGGGTGGCCGAGAACGGGTCGCCGGCGGCGGGCGGCGGGAGGGCGTCCATGACGGGGGGAGCAGCCGCAGCCCACGAGAGGGGTGGGGGTGGGGGTGCTTAAGGCGGCCTGCTGCGTGTGTGGCCTCGCGCCTTTTATTTATGGGTTTTGGAGTGCGTGGCGTGGTGGACGGGGGGCAGCAGCCGCTGCAGCCATAGGTAAGAGATGAGCTCCTGCCCGCTGAGGTGGGAGGAGGAAACAGGACAAGAACCTCTACTACTAGGAGTAATGGAATTGTAGTCTTGCATTGGTAGTAGATCACAGCGTGGGTGGCTCACAGGAAGCTGAGGATGTGACACCTTTTTTCAGTTTCTCATCTACAAGATTTTCATTGCTCATCTGGGATTTGTGCTGAACTTCTCTCTTTCGGGGTGTGAGTGTGAGGTGTAGCAAAATTGCTCAAGTAAGGTCAACCGGCTGTAGTTTAGTCGATGACTCAACTCAACCAATTGCTCTTGTTAATTATAATTCGCAATTAAAGTCAAATGAACTTTCTTGGTGCCGGTTGTTGTAATTTCCAGGGGATTGTGGCTTGCTCTAGTACGTTTTTCTCTCAAGCTACTTGGTCGATCTGGTCACGGAAGTGTTTTTCTACAATGTGCGGCCACTGTTTTCCGAATACCCATCATGAATACTACCGAGACCGACCACGCGAAATTGCACCATCTTTGCGAAATAATATCATTGTGTAGTATGCTTATAAGCTTTGAATAACTTTTTCCTGTGGTCAGACCATATCATACCCCCATGCGGAGGCAACTATGTGCAGAGCCCTCTCGCATTAGCTCTACACTGAGAGCTCGGGCTCTCGCGTTACCCCTGCCGCGTGGGTCCCACCTTATCACTTACCTCCCGCATCGTCTTCCTCTCGTGCTCCTCCATGCCGCCTCCATCCGCATCCTCGCCTGCCCACCTCGACCCCCGCCGCCGTCCAACTGGCTCCGGCGCGCGGAGCCACCGCCCCCGCCGCCCACCTTGTCGCCCGAACTTGTGCCGCCCCCACTCCCGCCTCGCCCCTGTCGCCCGCCTCGCCAGCGTCGGAGGAGCACCCCCGCCTCGCCCTTGCCGCCCGCCTCGCCGGCGTCGCCTCCGACGCCGGCAAGCGCCGCCCTGCTCCAACCTCTTCCCCTCCCCTCCCCCATCCCGGCCACCTCCACCGCTCGCCCCCGCCACCGACCCCGCCCACCAGTTGTCCACCACCACCCGCCCGCGCGGTGCCATCGCCACCGGCCTCGCCGCCCACAATCCGCCTCCTCCGCCGGGCTGGCCGCCGCCCACGACCATCCCTCTAAGGTCGCCGGCCATGGAGCTACCCCAACCCCAGAAACCCAGAACCCTAACCCCGCCGGCCTCCACCGCCACCCGCAGCCGGCGGCGGCCCCGCCGCCGACCGCCCTGCCCACCTCCCGCCCATTCCGTCGCTGGAGAAGATGGCAAGTGCCGTTGAGCAGCTGCGTTCTCAATTTGTTACTTCCTCCTGTGTGCTCAAGGAAGTAGGAAGGGGGCTCTCGAGATAAGCCTACATCGAGAGGGCTCTCGATGTAGTTTTTCCGTTTCCGAAAAGAAGAGCGACCCCTATGATTTTCCTTCAGCGTAAAGGATAGTATTTACCGCCAGTATATTAGGGCTCCATATCCCTTCAAATGATGTCTCAAGATAAGTTAATGCATGCACTTTGATCATTTGGCAAAGTAACTAGCCACCCCTACACAGCACACACTTGACAATGAATTGGCAGCTTGTCCTGCAAAGTAATGGATCAATCACTGTCTAGTATCTAACATCATCCATGGCAAGCAAAGTGTCACAATTCACAACACCAAAAAAAATGTAAATGGCTTAGAAAGATAGATGAAGATAACAGAACAGCAATAGGACACCAGGAAAAAAATTGCTTCAACTAAGCTTTAATTCCTTTGGATGAATGCCTTGATGTCTCATGGAGGCAAGAATGGAGCATGCCTACTGGTAGCCAGGTAACAAAGGTTGCAACTACCTGGTTTCTGTTCGAGTCATCATCTTGCTACCATTCTCAGTCCAAAACCCCCGGGGACGACGTCTTTCCCCAGCATCCTGTTTTTCTTTTTGCTAAGCACCTCTTAGGTACAGGCGTACATCATTAGATTCCAATGCACCTTCTTAATTCTGATAATGTTCTCTGAAGAACCCCTTGTGCTAATATTCATTGTTGACTATCAGCAACTGAGCCGTGTGGGCAGAGAAAAGAACCTTATGTTTTCGGGGTCTACATCCAATCAGCTTTTGGATCAGACACAATCTATGGGGCTTACTTGGGAAGCTGCATGCACCTCAAAAAGGCCAGGGCCAGGCTAACCCAGGGGTGCTTCAGGAAGAAGCTGCTCAGGCCCTTTTCCGATCATGCGCAGCACGCGCAATGTGCCGAACAGGCTACGATCGCGAGCTAGGATAACAGCACCGACAAGAGATCAGTTGAGGCAGAATTAGTTCCATCAAATCAGCCATGAATTCGCATCAGATCACTAGCGGCAGCAGTGCCTAAGCTAGCTCGTGTACTGTGTGGTAAAACCCTAGCCAGCGATCCAGACCTCTCGCTCTACGGATCAACGAAGTGTTTGCTCGCGGTTGAATTGATTAACTCGTGCGATTAACCTGTTTGGTCAAAGAAAAACGTACTTGCACTGCGGTAACCTTTTGTGTGTGTGTGTGTGTCGGGCTGCGAGATTAAACAGGGCTCTATAGGGAGCAATACCGTCAGATCAATCGAGCAGAAGTACTCTGAGCAATGTAATGCCCCTGCTGGTACGCTCTCGGTACGTGCCATGCTGCTGCCATAACATCTCGTCCATGAGAATTTATGGACTCCATCAGACACGTATCAACCTCGTGGGCCCCTTGCTTTCACTGCACTCATGGCCTGTACGGCAGTATCAGCCGTCCAACTCAGCTGGTTTTTATAGCATTAAATATAATGCCACATAAGCAAAAAACTGAGTTGACAGGTGAGTTAATGAGAAAAGAAGAAAAAACATGAAGAAATCGGATCTCATGCAAGAAACCAAATCTATGCAAAAACCAAGACAAAAGAAGATGTGATTGGAGGGAGAAAAGAGAGAGAAGAAATATGATTAGATAACATTTTATTTCGAAGAAATCATTCATTGGGATGTAGTTTCTATGAGTAATGTCTATATGACATAGTAAGTATAGAAACTACTAGTGGTGTCTTGAGTTGGGATTGCCCTACTATGAGGATTTATTTACCAGCAAATCTAGAAGAAAAGGTCTTTTGGATTTATTTAGATTCCCCTCTTCTATATGCTGGAGTAACTCTGTCTGTTTTTTTGTTGTTGAAGAAATATGCTTGGTATTGGTAAATGTAAGAGCCCACATAATTAATTTTTTTAAAAAAATCTCTCAATTATTTGGCTAGGTCGATAGTTATATGTATACTTATGTATCCAGAGGCATGCCTATACTATGTTGACAACCGATCTGTCAGTTATGATACCAGCTACCTCGATAATTTTGCATTGACTAAACAATCCACTCGCAATCGTTAAAAATGATTTGGAGACCATGTTGGAATTTGACCTGGAATTGTTTAGCCATTTCCTAATTCTCTTGCACATGCATAGAGTGGTTGTTGGGGGTAGGAGAGCGTCGTGCCGCTAGAAATAATAATGCGCCGGTAAAACCTGCAGTGTACTAGTACTGGCTACAGAGCAGCGAGCACAGGAAACTATATATTATCATCTCTACGATATCACGTACGGATAATTCCATGACCGATTAATCAGGAATAGGCGTGGAATTATTTTTTAGCATCCAGCAAGCACAGCGAGATATGCTAGCTGTCTCCTCATCACTTAATTGCCTCACATGCACTTCGACGAGCGCATGTAAATGCCGATGTGTGATGCAAATGTTTGCATCGGATTGGATAAATTAATACTGCTCGTATAGTATCTGCAAAGCGCGTCGGCAGGTTTCATTGGTGCTCTGTAATACCAATACTTCAGTGGAAGTTGTTGAACATGTCATGTTCCATTCTCATTAATTAATCAATCGTAGCGTTTCTGTTTGGATGGTTATTTTTGCCCAGAGGAATGAACAGGAAATCTTTTTTTTCTTTGCGAAGCATTGATGAACAGGAGATCTAACACACTGGTGACAAAACAGATTATAAGATACAAACTCTCATATATATACTATATTAATATACTAACCTCTACACTATCTCATTCCACTGCAGAATTAGGGGTTCGCACAAGAACTTTGACATCCTTTTGCGATTATGTTTATTGTCAGTGACAAGCTGCCGAGCAGCAATTTTATATTTTTTAGAAAATAAGAATGCTTGAAACCTTCTTATGGAATGGATTTATTGTGAAATATACTTTATAATATTATGTTATTTTTTGAACTGGGTCCATGTTTTGAGTTGTAGCTCGCCACCAGTTGCCCAAGCACTATTGGTGGGATTCGATCGACCACTTGGCATCTGATGTATGTATAGCCACCATGGCCCAGAGTCGTCGTCGTGTCTGGAACATCATGCTAACTTAAAAGGGTCCCAACACTTGGATAACCTCATGCTGTTAGCCTGTTCCAACAATTGAAGGAGTTCATGCGGTATCTTTTCCAGCCTTCCAGGGAACAGGCGTAGATACGCAGCGCGAGGTGTGATGTGCCACACAGCTGCCGTGGCCGCCGGCGCGCGCACACAAATTGAAGTTGGTGCAGATCTGAATGCACGGCGGCGACTACGGTGAGCAGCCTGCAATGGTGCATGCATGGCCCCAAGAATTAACCCTTGTTTGTCCATGCTGCCTCCCGTATCGTAAAGCCTAACAGTGGGAGCTGGTGGATCGGACCTGTACTACTACCCGGCACGGGGCAAGAGGATTCAACCGCCCAACCTCTCGCGTCCTTGCACGGATCAATCGGAATTCCATCGTACACGACATCCATTAGCATCGAGGTAACAGTATTTATTTCATCGAAGAAAAATTTACATGCACAGTTTTTTTTTAACCAAGCAATGCTGTAACTGCTTGCCTGGATCTGGTGACCAATGCTGATTTCTAGAAGTAGAATGGTCAAGTTTATTTCCCCCTCCTGAGAAGCTGTATACTTGCCGTTGCCGACCATGTGTCAACCGGCCTGTAATTCTGATGTTAATTACCACACAATTATAGGCATTCTATGTCACTAGGCTTGTGTTTAGAGTCCGCATAGGTCAATATGGGAAAACATGCGCACAAATTCGAGGTGCCCCAGGATTTGTAATCTTGTGCCTTGTCCCTTGTGCAGAAAACTTCAAAACCTTTGACGCAAACATAACCTGGGGCCGAGAGGGCTGGCATGGATAAGCTAGCTGCATAAGTTACGGAGCTAGAGATGCCTTGAGACACACTACAACCTTGTTCTTTGTCCTCCCATCCGGGCCCCCGGAGAAATTCCAAAGCAGCAAGCCACAACGCACCCATCACATCGCCGATTCGCCGTGGCCGGGAGCATGAGAACAAACAAACAAACAAACAAACAAAGTTAGATTAGTGCGTCTTGGCCTTGTTTAATGCCATCATCCATGGGGCATTGGAACCGGGAGGAGTTCAGGAATATTGTAGTATTTGCGAGCATGCTAGGTTCTTCGAGAGGATTAAAGTATGGGCAAACAGTGCAATGCAACACAAGCCTCTGCTTGATGTTTCTACAGCTTCTTCTTCTTCTCATGTTGCCGGCAGGGCAGCGCAGGGGGCCTAGGGATCCGGCACCGAGGTGTGTGAGGGTGAGGCACCGTCAATTTTCTTTGACACGATCGAGATTGGCCAATTTTGTTGTTGTTTATGATGTCATTAACGGTCAAATTTGCTGCCAATACCGATGGTTCGTACTGGCTCTGGATCGAGTGCGTGGTTCCATTTGGAATCTGTTCTTGAGATGTGAAATGCCGTTAGCTCCTACTGGTACTGGCTAGTAGTACTTGCACCATATAGTAAAAGTGAGTCCCTTTTTTTACAGTAAGATCGCACTTGGACTTGCTGAACTTAGTGTCCACCGGTTCTACTACACATTTGCACTTTTTTGAACTATGATCACATTTACACTTTTATAAGTAGCCAAAAAAGTGCAAAAGATGATTCCCTGTTCTTTTCTGTTATTATGGACCAGAAGAAAGCGCTGCCTGCTGCTTGCACTAGATGACATATGCCAATTCTTATAAAAAAAATTTGGTGACCAACAATGCTAAGGCTGCAGCTTCAAGGCAGGCCTGCATTGCATTTTCTTGGATACCTCAGGCAGTCATGCCATTTGAGACATGAGAATTGAGAATCCTGGGAAGCAGGCAGCTGTTTGGTGCTCAATTTGAGTTCTTGTTCCTTCTTCCATGCCTCATGATTCACAAGATCCTCCTGTCTTTCCGGTCCCCCCCCCCTCTCTCTCCCAGCTCATTCGCTCATCCCTGATGCCATGGCATGATGGACATCAGCAGCAAGTTGCACTTGCCTGCAGCGTAACCTTTTGGTCTTTGAACAATACTCCCAGGGCTATGATGTCATGATGGAAGTTGTCAAGAACAACCGAACGGTCCATATGATACTCGAGAATACGGCTGCTATCTCTTTGCATGTTTGCCTTTTCCTTTTTTATTTTCTTGCACCCCTCCCCATAATCCCATCCAATGGAGCAGAAAAGGGCTCTGAAACTGTACCCTGCCGGAGCCCTTCATTCTGCTGAATTTTGCTCCAGGGGCGCGTTCAGTTTACCTGCCGTGAAACTGAACCTTTGACAACCGCGTGTTTACTCGCCATCATCAAATCGAATTCTTGACTAGCAATGCAAATCTTATCCTAATACCGACGTGGTAACAGCTTCATAGAAGGTGATCTGCTGACGTGCAAGGCAACGCAGCCGGCCAACGACTCTTGGTTAGTCAATTGCTTGATCCCTGTCCGGAGTACCACCTGGTGTGAATGTTAACAACACGTGATGTTAACTTTCCTGAAGATTAAACAAAATTACAGTCACAATCGCGACTCTGAACACGGGGTTTTACTACCAGCTACAATATTGTCACTACCGGTTGCTTGGAAGGGCGGATGCAAATCCAGGCGAGGTGACGCGTCTTCTCATGTGACTTAATTCCCCATGACATCACCCGTCGCCGATCACCAGATGCTGCCACAGAGCCCATGAGCTTTCAGGCGTTTGGACCCATACGGAAAATCCAGGAACCGTGGCTGACTGGTGACTGCAGCTTGGCTCCATGATTCTGCTTCACAAGTAGCTTCACAAGTAGCTGGTCCATGCAAGTTTTATGTGTGTCTGAGAGAGCTTTTGTGAAGGTAAACGAGTCAAACATGACTGCGAGACTGCAACTTGTTGTTCACCAAGAACGTGAACATCCTAATCCGGGACGGTGGAAAGAGGAAAGCAAGTGTCCGGGCGCCTTTTTGGGTTTCTGGACAACTGGAGAAAAGGCTGAGATGTTGGTAGTAAGCCCGTAGGTGATCGGCGATTTAGGTAGGCTTGAGATCAGGGCAAAAAGGAGTCAGCGTTTCACTTTGGCTTTTGTTTGTCGAGCTCTTTGTTTTTTCGTTTTTGTGCCGTGGATGCCAAGTTTAAAAGAGGCTTATGTTTTTTTTTTTTGAAAAGTTTAAGGGAGGCTTATGTGAGAATGCTGTTGGATGCATAGAATCAGCATCACGGTTTCGAAGACGGTTACCTGTGACATACGCGGTGAAGCTAGCAAGTGCGACTTAATGATGTTACGTGATCCATGAAATTTTAGTGTAAGTTCTAATAAATCCTCGCTGTCTTTCAAACAAACAAAAACTACATGCTGCTGACTACTAACCCAGAAAAGTATATATAAATTTTAACTGTAAGCCTATCACAAAGATCAGAGTGGCGCAGCGGAAGCGTGGTGGGCCCATAACCCACAGGTCCCAGGATCGAAACCTGGCTCTGATAAATTTCAATGGGTTTTCCGGCCTTTTTTTCTCGTCGTCTCATTTTTACCTTTCCGTTTTTTTTTGTTCTTCACCTCTTTCATCTCTTTTCTTTTTTCTTTTATTTCAATATCGTCCGGATAAGTTTTAGCTTTGCACATCAGAGCAGTCAGCAGCTCTTTTCTTTTTTCTTTTATTTCAATATCGTCCGGATAAGTTTTAGCTTTGCACATCAGAGCAGTCAGCAGGAGTGTAATCACGCATCCTTTTCTGCTGAGAGCAAAGGTTCATCAGACTGGCGCGTATCTGGTGTTCTGAACTGCTGCCATAGTTTGTCGAATCGCTTCGACTTGCTCCATCCTCAACCTGGGCCGGGTGATCTCCTGATTTGTCTTCGTCGAGTTGTGCCGGAGGCACTGGAGCCATAGACGGCGGCCGAACTTGCGAGCCCCTTGCCGTGCACTCATTTACTTCAGGATCAGCAGACGTGCAGCTCTGGCAACTCCGCGACTAGCACTCTGCAAATGTGGCGTTGGCAAACTACTAGTAGCAAATGGAAGTTAGCTGAGCAGAGAACACGCAGCAGCAGGATGCCATCAAGAAAACAGAAATAGACTACGAGCACGCCGGTGGAGCAATCGTCAACTCGCTTGCATCACTTAAGTGTTAGCCAGCTCGGCGTTCATCATCGTCGCAGAAGGGCGTTTTGCAAACTCAATCAGGATGCACTTATGAAGCATTCATGAGCATAGGCAGATTTACATGTCCATTGTCACGAATGAAAGAGGCATGCAAGCAGCACCATAACAAAAAGATCATACATCCTATTTATTTTCATTTCTTCCTATGAAATTGAATCGTACATACATCATCATACACACAATTGCTCGACGCAGTACGAAGTTATGAAAATCATAAAAATGAGGGGAACAAAAGGAACCGACCTTTGAAGCAGGCTGATACATACAGCTCTGTTACAGAAAGTGACATTACATCATGACACTATCACACATCTCCAAAAAGACATTACATCATGACACGATCACCACATCTACAAAATTTCTTTCAAACAAACTATGACTTCAGAAACTATAAGAAGGCCGTCCCAGTCATGACAATGTTTGTCAGATGCATTAGTCCAGGCAGCATGTCATCCCAGTTAGTCTCAACCAAAGAAAGGCAAGTGAATGTTTCTATATATCACCAGTTATATCATGTATGTCTGACTATATATATGAGCTGCCACATCCAGGAGTACATCATTCCGACTCCACAATAGAATGACACCATAATGAGCGGTAGGAAGGGGAGTCTATCGCCAAATACATGATGGTGCAATACTCGAGACCATAACTCTATAGCTGCAATTCCCAAAAGATAGCTTAAACCAATCCATCCAATGAAGCCATTCTTCTTCACTGTGCTGCCTGACCGATTTACTTTCTTTCCTTCCTGGTCAGAGTTTGCAGCAAAATGGGATGTAAAACCTACCCACATGAGGGCAGCGTAGGTCAACAGCAGCATCACCTTTATCAGGTACTCTTGTTTCTCAAACAGCAGCGGGAATAGAGAGTAGCATGAAACTGCAGACATAATTTGTTTAACCAAATGATCAGCATTTAAATTGTAGCTACTAGCTAGGCTTATCACATTTCTGACGTCACAATCATAGTATTACTAGAAAGCATACTCGGTAATATGGGTAATATTGCAGATATTGAGGCGGGCAATATGGCAAAAGAATATTTTTTTCATGGACAGAAAAGGCACCAAATTTTTTTTTCAGGAAATGTTGCAAGTGGAACTGAGTAAATATTGAAGTATAACCAAGAGCAAAACATACCTATGGACAGCAAAAAGTAATGCCTGGCGTCGTTCAAGCTATCCATGGCAATTAGGGCAAGCGGGATAGTGAAATGAAGTGATGCCTTCTCATGTACATGCCATCCAAACATAAATCCACATGTGCAAGCATATGAGACCCATCTAATAATATGCTTGGGTTGGGGATTTGAGAATGCTTTGACAAGACAAGGAGTCATGGCAAGTAGGACCAATAAGAACGTAGTAATTGGGGTGACCTGCAATCCATTAAGTTCACAGATATGAAATCATACATCCATCTTGTTCCATTGGAATAAACAAAAGGAACAAAGAACTGATGGTAGACGAGAGAACCTTGGGAAGAACAGCAAAAGGAGATGAATCACCAACAAGGCCCCCGGTAAATGAAGCTTCAGGTATGGCAATATTGAAGCCTAGTCTTCTAAGAAGAAATGCAAGGACCTTGTCAAGTATTATATAGAATACCCAAAAGTTTGGAGCCCAGTAAGCATGGCATAGGCCTCGACCAAAGGGAAACAATCGGTTAAATAGTTGTTGGATCTGCAGAATTATTAGTGCAGTAAGAATTGTAGTCATGTCAAAAAGAAATACCACATATATGAATGCCCTTGTTGAGAGGATTGTCCAGAACAGAAAAGGCATATATTACAGACAATGTTTGTGTTATGAATGCCATTGCTAACCCAAACAAAGTATAAAACGTGTGACATATGGGCATATATTGATAAAGGTTAGCACTGAACTTCCTACAAAGTTCAATTTATCCAACCCCTTAAGTTCAAGAGACAAGAGCTCTGGAAATTCATATATCTACAAGACTGCAGGACTTCATTTGGCACATGGGATTAACAGGACAGCACAATGGTAAATTGCGTATGGAAAGACCATTTGACTCAGAGGTTGCAGATAGACCAAGGTGAACAATATGGTATTACTAAGAAAATTTCATAGATATGCTAGGGGATTTGATGCAAGCTTAAACACATATCATAAGAAGATAAAAGTATAAAACTGTTGCACAGTGCATTACTAATACTAAATTCTATGCATTCTTTACCAGATTCAACATCAAATCATTTCAATTAACTCCAGGAAAATTGCAGATACAATGTTGTATTATAGGGAATGCCATCATGAAGTCAAACTGAGAATAAGGCTGGTACATGGATATACATATTGTTAAAGTGGAGCCACAAAATCCCCATGAGTTTTGAGGTTTATCGATACAAACTAGTGTTTAAGAGTGCAGATTCTAAACATTCAAATATCCTAGAACCAGAATTCAAAAACTCATTTGGCAAAATGATTAATAGCACAAAAATGCAGAAATTGCATGACAGGAAGCTGTATGGAAACATCATTTTAATTCAGAGCTTGCAGACATAACAAAGAACCAACAATCTATCAAGTCAAACTCCACAGAAATTTGCACAGCTGAAACCAATGTTACTTGTTAGGAGGGTCATGCTGGAGTTCCTATCATAAGAAATTCGATAATAACAGGTACATGGTGCACTACTAAATTTTAAGCCTTTGCTACCAGATTCAAGGTCAAAATAACTGAAGTAATTGCATTACTGACTAATTACTGTATGGAGACAACACAGCAAGTTGTTTCATCAAAACTGAATCAAGCAAGCAAGCTTACTCACCTGTCCATAGTACACGAAGGGCGTAAATGCTGCGGCAAAAACAGCAGCCACTCCAGCACCCATCAGCACCAGCCTTCCTAGCCCCTTCACGACACCTCGGCCACAGCAATAATGCCGGAACAAATACAAAAAGTACACCGGCGCAGCCACGAGGAACAGGTGCTTCGAGCACAGCAACGAAGCGAACACGAATCCCCCAGCAAGATCCCACCCCTGCTCGAGAAAGTATAGCGAAAGCAGCAGAAGCCCCATGAGGAATCCATTATACTGGAAGTGGATGTGGTCGACAGCGAGCAGCGCCGGCGACCACAGGACGAGCGCGAGAGCGAGGAATGGCCGCTGCCTCTGCCGCGCGTCCCTCGCCAGTAAGAGGACGGACCCGAGGAGGAGGAGATCGGAGAAAGCGACGGTGAGGCGGAGGTAGAGGAGATGCGCGAAGGGCGGGGAGTCGGGCACGGGGACTGAGACGAGGGTGGCGTCGACGAGCGGCGCGGGGAGGGCGAGGAGGCGGGAGAAGTAGGCGAAGAAGGGCGGGTAGTCGAGAGTCCACTGGGAGGAGGCGTCGGTGTACCACTGCCGGGCGGGGAGCGCGTGCGTGAGGGCGAGCCAGTAGCGGTGCACGTCGAAGTCGGTGGAGCGGTAGGTGGGGACGAGGAGGAGCTTGACGCAGGTTGCGACGGCGAAGGCCCAGGCCGCCGTCGCCGGCGAGGTGCTGGCGGCCATCCAAGCGGCGCGGGTGGGTGGTTCGGGTTGGAGATCTCGGGGACTGGTGGGGACGGGAGGGGTTGCGTCCTACGCGGGTCTTGGGGTTTGTTGGGCCGCTACAGAACGGGCCGAGTTTCCGTGCCGTGTCGTGGCTGCCGCCGTTGGCGGATTTTGGGTCGGCGGCGCAGGAGTTTTGAACCGGGCACGGAGACGGAGACGGAGACGGAGACGGAGACGACGCGGCGCCGAGGAGTGCGGGGCCATTTTTTTTAAGGAGAAAACTCTGCTTTATATTAAAAGCAATTAACAGGTACACAAGTAGGAGCTGGGGATACCAGCTTAACAGAAGAATCCAACAAGCAGAGTAGGATTAACCCTATTACAGCAAAACAAAATCAGATCTCCTCAATATCTGAGACGCAGGCTACGCTCGGGCAGAAGTTCATCGCCCAGTGCTTCAGACGGTCCACCACCTCCTTCATCTTTTCTTGATCAGAAGCTTTTAAGAGTGGCCGCCATTTCTGCATGAAAG
The DNA here is from genome assembly GCF_016808335.1 of Panicum virgatum. Taxonomy (NCBI): domain Eukaryota; kingdom Viridiplantae; phylum Streptophyta; class Magnoliopsida; order Poales; family Poaceae; genus Panicum; species Panicum virgatum. Next base: position 56,400,984 of record NC_053145.1, on the reverse strand, counting down.
AAACACCTAAGTGAAGAACCTGCATAGCTTGAGTTGGGTAGATGTGCTCAATAGCCATTTTATTGCGAGTTTTCCAAAGCGCCCATGCTAAATCGGAGAAAAGAAACATAGTAAAACGTTTTGGTAATTTGAATTCATTGACTAACTGGAGTCCCCGCCAAGGTTCACCAAACCGGTGGGAACCGGTCCGGTTTGACCGGTTACCGTCAAACCGGTCCGGCCCGGTTCCGGTTTGGTCCGGTACCCAACCGGTCAAAATTCAAAATTTAAATTTAAATTCAAAAAATGAAAAATTCCTAAAAATACTTCAAGGTGCAATGAATCTAATAGTGTCAAATTTTCTCAAAAATTCGTTCATTTAGTATAGTTTGCAGGGATTTAAAGTTAAATCAAAAAAGAAAAAGAAAAAATGGGCCGGCCCATTAAGGCCCACCGGTCAAACCAGCCGGTAAATCGGTCAAACCGGTCGGTAAACCGGTAAAACCGGCCGGTAAACCGGTTGCACGGGAGCTTTTGAATTTGGATTTGAATTCAAACCGGTCAAACCGACCGGTAAACCGGTCAAACCGGCTGGTAAACCGGTCGGAACCGGTTGCACGGAATTTATTTGAATTTGGATTTGAATTCAACCGGTTTCCACCGGTTACCGGTCAAACCGGTCAGGTAAACCGCTACCGGAGGGCGGCGGTTTGACCGGACCGGTCGGTTTGGTTAACCCTGGTCCCCGCCAGTCCTCCCAGGAGGTGGGGATGTTTTTCCCTGCCAGGGCTTTCCGAACTTCACACCAAATAAACCGAGCCATGGAGCATCTAAAAAGAACATGATTAACATCCTCCTTTCGCCCACATAAACAACAAAGATGACTCCCTCGCCACCCTCGTTTTTTAAGAGCATATGCAGTCGGAAGCCTATCATTCTCGATCTGCCAGAGGAAAAAATTTATTTTCAAACGGACTTTGGTTTTCCAAATGTTGTCACTTTCCTTCACACAAACTCCCCTGTTGGAAAGAAAGGAATATAAGGATTTGGTTGAAAAAACCTTAGTCCTGTCCAGCGCCCAGACCACTGGCCGGCCGGTGGCGCAGCACTGGAGGTATCTGAAGTCCGGCGAGGGGAAGATTGGAAGTGTTCGTGGCAACGCGGAGGCGTGGAGCGCGAGCACGGCGCCCGTTGGGGAAGGTCTGCGGGGCACGGTAGTGTTGGGCTGTAGCCCGTTAACGGGGGAGTTGGGCTTCGGCGGTGGTCATTTGGGTAGCCCAGCCAGGCAAATGGCTCGATTGTGGCCTTTGATTTTTGGATCGCGCACCCTGTAGTATCCATTGTGTATCCAGTGTTGTCTTTCAGACATTCAGAGTTTCACATCTTACACTTACACGCGTTCAAGGAGTATTGCGACCAATTCAAGGAGTAGCGACAGGGGCAATGAGTAAGTCGTCGAATGGCTTCAGCCATTCGTGGCCGTCAACGTATGATTGGTCGAGAAATGGACGAGCTTGCGAGTCGTCGAGCTTCCTGGCATACGGCACCCTTCCCGCCATGTTCGCGCCGTCTCCGCGACATCCGTACTCGCCGAAGAAGACGGTGCTGGGAATCCATGAACAAACAATTTAGCACGATCGAGGTGTAGACTGTAGAGTTGCAAGTGAGTTGAAAACATAGACGTCCTCGCAAAATGAATTGACAGCAAGAACCTGTTTCTGTTCTCTTGGCCCCAGTTGTCCCATCCCTCTGATGCCACGATGGCTGGCATGTAGGTGTACGCGAAGACCACGCGAGAGTATGCTTCCCACGCCCGTCCGAGCAGGATATTACCAGAGCCTTGGATGGTGCAGCCGACGAATGAAAAGCCGGTATCGTTATCTGGAAACTTTCGACCTTGTGCCGTGATTGCTCCGTTGATCGAGTGCTGGCCTTGGGGCAATTCTTCGGCGATGCTGTTGAGCTTGCAGTTCTGAAAAATTGAACAGGTTAACACCTCAGAATGCTCCGGTCATTGAGATAGCAAAGCAGCGTGAAAATCACCTCGTACAAGGACCGTCCATCCCCGAAAATGAAGTCGATGCTTCCTTCGATGAAGCATTCCTTGAAATAATGCCTGAATTGATCGTCAAGAAGAGTGTCTTGGGCGCCAAAGAAGCCGCAGCCCCAGAACGCTGCCATGTCACCGCTGATCCTTATGGCAACAGCTTGTGCACCTACAGCTCCAGGTTTCGGAGCTGGTGCTGCATTCTGATGAAAGAAATGAGAGAAAGAACATCAGGCCTGCCATGTTTGCTGAAGAGAAACATCATATCATTGCATAAAAGATTCAGTTATACCTTGAAGCTAATGTTTTTTGCAACAAAGCCAGGTGCATCGATCTGGACAGACGCGCTCTTGGGTGTTCGATGTGTAGAATTTGCCGTGTCGTTCCACACGATCGTGGTCGCCTTCAGGCCTTGTCCCTGAAACGTGACGTTCGGCTTCTTCACAATCACCTTCTCACTGAAACGCAGACACACGATTATCAGCTCAGCTCACATCGCTACTGTACATGAAGTCGACTCAAAACATTCTTGACTAGATGTAGGTGATCACATCATACTGTTCATCATGTTGAATCAACACATGCTAGAGTAAATGTTTGATGTATGCTTACAAGTAGATGCCAGAATTGATCCACACAATGCTCCGGTTCTGGCTGTTGGGCGGAACTGCGTCGACAGCTGCCTGGACGGTGGTGAAATTGCAGCAGCCGTTGGCGTCGACGCAGAAGACCGCCGGCGGGAAGCTGGGTAGCAGCTGACACGCGGTGCTGCCTGATGGCGAGAAGTGGCAGAAGACGAGCACGAGTGCAGCAGCTACGCCTAGACGGAGCATCTTGAGGTGCTTGTGAAACTTGCCAGAAAAATTTCTAAGCTTTGAGTGATGAATTCAGCTGAAGAACTGATGATGTGCAGCGTTGAACAGGCGACTTTATACTGAGAAATTTGGAAGTGCAGTTGTTTTTTCAGATAAGCAACGCGGCGAATTGCAGCCAATTTTGGTTGTCGTCACGTTCAAGTTTACGACCTGGATTAGCATTGAGAAACCTCTGCAGCAACAAAGGCTACTACATGTAACATGTCTACTTGACATTTCCAAGCTTGGTCGCTATTTTGATCGACGCGCTCGCCGCACTGCATCCAATTGGCAAAGCCCATTTACATTTCTAGACTGCATCGCAGTGCTCTCTCAAGAACCCAACGCGGCGACAGCGAAGATGAAGCTGCAGCTCTCCATCGGCCCAACCATCATCACAGCGGCCTCCAACGACTCTGCTGACACGGCAGCACAACGATGATAATCAAAACTGCAAGCAGCCGAGCACCCCGTTGGTTTTTAGAGTAGTAAAACCCCCAAAATGGGTCGCTGCCTCGCTGTCGCTGGTAAGCCTATGATGCTCGTCTTTCCGTTGTTTTGCGACGTTCGCCGGTCGTTTGGCCGAAACGCTTGACCGGGCCGCTGCTCGCCGCCGGCCATCGCCGGCAGGTCTTTCGGCCGCACCACGCGGTGTGCCTTGTGCGTGCCACGCCGCTCCTATGGCGATGGTGCCGATCCCCGCCGCCTGCCGACCTCGCATCGCCGGGAACGACCGGTCATGGTCCGGCCATGGCTAGCCTTGACCAGTGCGGGTGGCGTTGACCGCGGCCCGGTTTGTCAATGGTTAGACATGTTCTTGGGATGGCTTTTGTTCGGTAGAAAAAGTACTGCTAGTATTCAGTTTCAGTGATTTTCTTTTGTGTTGTTTAATCAGCTGAAAACGTTAAAAACTTAAAATGCATATAAAATTTTAAAAAATGCTAAAAATGTTAAATCAACTTTGTTGGCTCTGGTAAGAATAGATCTAAACTAGATCTGATGAAATGTCTATTTTTCCCTTGATAAAGTTAGTACATGAATAATGTGGGTTATTGTATATTTAATATTTTGGTGCATTAAAAAACATGTAAAATTTAAAGTAAACTAATTTAGTGTATTTCTAAGATATTAAATAGTTTTTGTTTAAGAAAACTCTTGGTAAATAAAAGTAGAACACTTCATTAGTAGCTCTATAATGCTAGTTTTTGTTTGTCACCAGAATTTATTCATAACCTTACTTGGTAAATTTATTTACTTTTAGCTTTAGTAACCCAATTTGTAATATATTTTATACATATGTTTCCGTTATTTATTTTGCTAAAGTTTTGCTGTGGGTAACGAGTACTATGATTTATCCAGTTAGCACCATTGAGAAGATGAACTGACATATTTCATATTTTTATTCACTAAATTAATTAGTTATATGCTCTTTCTTTATGAAAATGAATAAGACATCTTATGTAAACTTGATAACTTTGATTTATGGAGTTAATATATTAGGAGAGCTGCCTATCATATTAATAAGAAGAAGGAAAGCCAAAAGACTTCAAAGGTGTACTAGAGTTAGCACAAAGCAAGAGTGTAAAAACACACACAAATAGACTCACAATCTACAAATGAGGCGTGCTAGATGCTTCGCGCCTCATTAGTAGACTGTGAGTTAACATAGGAGATGCTTCGGGTTAAAATTAAGTTTTGAATCTGAACAATACCATCTTAATGCATCACTCGTATTTCTTTAGGTAGTTAGTTTGTTGATTTACTTGGTGAATGACTGCCCAGATACTTATTTAAATTTTTATGATATCGTGCTCATCTTGCATCGCATTTCATGTAGAACTCTTTGTTATTGACAGCAAGTATGATCTGTTGCCGATGCTTAAGACCATCAAGCACCGCAAGAAGAGCAACAAATCTTTAAGAAGCAAGAAGTGCCGGCCCAAATTCCGGAAGAGCCACATGCTTAGCAGCCGATCTTTGAGCAGCAGGAAGACCGCAAGAATCAAGTACTAGTATACTTTTCCTATTGAACTTCTAAAGATTGGGAGGGCTTTAATCTAAATAAGAAGTAACTTCCAATGATCGGTATATGAATATTAGAATACTCTTTATTTGACAGTTTTGCTTCCAAATCTGTATAAAAAAAAATTATTTTATCTCCTTATTTACAAATGACTTTATTAGTATTATTATTATTATTATTATTGGTATTAGTATTATTATTATTTAATAAGTGCATTTGAGATGGACTTGTTAGATGTTCTTTAGATGTTCGATTAATCTACAATCTTAGATTACCTAAAAATCAATTATGTGTATTTGTTAATATTTATAATCTCCGTACCCTCTTAGAAACCTACTTGACGGGTACCCGTGCGGCCCGACAGGGCAAGGCCCAACATTGGCAAGCCCAGGAAATGCTAACAACTGGGGCCGTGCGAAGGGCAACAGCCCGGGCTCCCGGCCAGAGGCCGGGAAAGGACACGTGGCGCTCCTCTAACCTCCTCGTAGTCGTAGAGCCCTTTTTTCTCGCTTATCTAGCCCCTGAGCCCAACGAGAGCTTCGGCTTTCTATTTCGCTCCCTCAGCTCCCCCGGACATTCAACTGTCCCCCACACTCGTTTGCAAGCACCTACTCCCTCCGTCCTGAAAGGTAGGACATTCTAGAGTTTTTATAATAAATTATGGTTATGTAGAAAAGACTCTCCTATCCCTAATTATTATGCATTGGAACTCTATCTGGGTCATCAAATATATACTAATTAAAGTGGCATGCCTTTTTCCTATGCACCTTCCCCACATGCACCTCCCCCTACATGGTTGCATGCATGTCTTTCTATTCGAAAAACCCCGAAAATAATGCACAATTAATATGGTTGGGTCCACCTTCAACCTAGAATGACTTATATTTTAGGACAAATTTTGAATCCGAGAATGTCCTACAATTCAAGACGAACAAATACAAGGAACACAAACTCGAACCCCCAATTGGATGTAGGTAGATTGCTTGAACCAATATAAACTTTAGTATTTGAGCATTAGTCATCCAGCTACGGATAAGGGCGACGCATAATCACTGGCTGGTGTACAAACACCGATACTCTAATCTTTTTTTAATAGAATACAAATATATTATTTATTTGAACAAAAATTTCTTTGAAGGCTTAACAACAAAATAAATTGCTGTTCAAGGTTTTTCTATTGGAACAATAATTATTGTACAAAGGTAACCAACACTAGTTTGAAACGGTGTGCACTGTATATATATAGGGGTGGTATATGATCTAAAAATCTAGCCTAAATAATTTAAGGATTGTGTTAAAAATCAAGCTCATATTTTATATCATTTTAAGCTAAAAATAATTAAAGGTGCATAAGTGCTATGATCTATTACCACCACTATTGTATATTGTAGCATACTCTCTCTAGCAACCACTCAGTCTTTTGTTTGTAAATAGAATACTGAAACATACTTTGATCATAAAGTATTTTTGTGTGTTTGTCTTTGAAAATGATATAAGTAGGTTAGTGCTAGAAAATAGTTTCATAATAACTGCAAACTATTTTCTATGTTTTTCACTAGTGGAGATGCAAGTGCCACATGCACATGCTTAAAAATAATTATTTAAAAATAATTGAATTGCATCAGAACTACTAACATTTAATTTATTTATTAGTATATCATAGCAATGCAATATAAATACAATCTAATTAAGCGACTTGTAAGAATTTGCAGATGGTATTTCGTAATGACTCGAGCCGCACATCGTATAGTCAAACAAGTACTTCATTGTAGATTTGACTCCTTTAGAATGCAAACATGCTTCATTGTAGATTTGGATCACGACCTGACCCCGAGACCCCTCACGCGCGTGCACCCCCAGCCCCCTCACGCACGCGCACGCCCTCTCGTGCGCCTCCTCTTCTCCAGCGCACGAAGCCCATGCGCCTCCTCCTCTTCTCATCTCCATGGGCAAGAAGCCTTTGAGCTTCTCATCTCACGCACGCAACAAAGGATGGGAATGGAGCCACCGCCGCCCATGTCGTCGGAGACGCGCACGCTGCGGACATCGCCGGACACGCGCACGCCGTGGCGCCGGAACCAGCACCGCCAACCTGTCGAATGCGGCGCCCGGGGAGAGGTTGGCAGCGACCAGGTTGGGAGGGCGGAAGCGGACGGCGACGGATATGACGTTGGAGATGTCGGTGGATGCTTCGTTGGGGTGCCGGCACCATAGGGGCCACACGTCGCGATGGAGCGGCGGGCCCCACGCCGGCACCCCAATGGTCGTGCGTCGCGGCGGGGCGACGTCACGAGGGCCGCGCGTCGGGCAGAGCGGTGCTGCGCGTTGGGGTCAAGGGCCCCGAGCTCGTGGCGTTGCGGCGGCGGGCACGCAAGGCACGGGAGCGCGAGATCGAGATGGAATCATGGAAGGATGAAGAAAAAAAGGAAAGTGCAGGCGGATACATGCAGGTGGTAGGGGAGACCAGTGTGACAAAAAAAATATTTTGGGTGGAATCATTCTCCTTCATTCAGTTTTTTGGTCTACCCTGATGCTATCAAACATTTAGCCTTACATGTGATGGAGGTATAAATCCAGGGTCCCTAGCGGACCCACCTTAAGCAAATACTAGCCCAATAACCTATTGGGTGTGTCCCAGCAAAGCCCACGAACTGTACGAACGAACGCCAGCCTTTAGCGTCCGGCCCGACCAGAGGCCGACCCCTTAGGGGACACGTGGAGGCCTCCCGACCGAGGACCCTCCGGGTCAGCGCCGTATCAAGCGACCCGGATCGTGCGCTCCAAGAACTTCGCCCAGTACAACGGGCGTGCCGGTCAAGCCAGCCCCCGTACGACCGCACGCGTTGCTCACTCCCTCCTCACGCCACGCCTGCACAATCCACAGGACCCCCTGACAGAGGCATAGTGCAGACCGTGCAACCAGCACGACGCAACGGATGGGAGGTAGGAGAAGGCGTCAACGAGCTCCCTCCCGCACGCCGTAATGATGGCTTCTCTTGAACGCCACTCCATTACGCCATCGACTGTGACAGGGCAGCGCCGCCTGACCAAGGCAGGGTGCCCCTCAACGGGCGTGCCGTCCTTCGGTCAGAAGCCACGCAGGGAAGGACGTGCAGCGGCGATACGGACGGAGGAACACATACGGACAGACAAGAAAGGAGACGACCTCCGATCGACCAACTGAGTGGCGAAGCCAGCCTGACTGACAAGAGACAGGACAACAGTTTGACAACCCGTCGCCCAAGAAAACCGACCTGACACGAGCTTCTCCACTCCCGACCGACCGGGTAGGGCCCGCCAGCTGACGAAGATGAAGGACCCCCGGGCGGAACCAAGACACCTCGATAGAAATATGTAAACAGGGGGGGCCACCTTGAACTATAAAAGGGGAAGCCCCCCACGTAGGAGAGGGTTCGACTCCGAGAGATTGAACAAACTGCTGAAGTCTTGTAAGCTCCCCTCTGAACTTTGAGCACCTGGGCTCGAGCAATAGAGCGAGAAAACCACCCCCCATACTGGACTTAGGGCATTTTCCAACCTGAACCAGTCTAAATTCTCGAGTCATTGTGTGCTAGACCATATCCGATCCAACGCACGACACACTAGCAATCAATTAGTTTGATAGTTGGCCATTTCCCGAGCCAACAACATGTGGATCTTAAAGTTAAGGTTTGTGAGGGGATGTGTGGGTTAATCACTTGTGAGAAATGTATTAGAATATTTTACTTTTATTTTCTCATGATAGAGTGTAGTATTAGGCCACGTCTAGTTCCAAAAAAATTCATACTGTGTACCCGTCACATCAAATCTTCAAACACATGCATACTAGAGCATTAAATGCAGTTGAAAAAAAAATTAGTTACACAATTTAACTGTTTCATACGAAAATCCATTCATTTCTAGGAGCACTAGCATTGAAGTCCTTTTTGAGTCTAATTAGTCCATGATTAGACATTAATTGTGAAATAACAATAGAATGCACTACAGTACCAAAACTTAAACTTTTTCGTGATTGATCACAACCTCAGTTAGTGTTGTGCTTTGGAGACCTTGTTAACAATTTAGTAACAAGATCGGATCGGAAATTTTATTGACTGGAACAGTGTACTCCGTTTCAAAATACACATCGTTTAAGCCATAATGGTTTGTAGAGTCCAACTTCGAATGAAATTTCTATAGATATGGTATTTGAAAGAAAGGTACTCCCTCCGTCCCATAATGTAAGCATTCCTAGTCTTGAAAATTTGTACCACAATATAAGCATTTCTAGACTATGTGGGTCCCACTAACCATAAATTCCTGGCCCAAAAAAAATTCCCCAGTCTTCACCTTCTCCTCTCCATCCTCAGCCCCCACCGATCCTCACTCATCTCAGATCTGGGTTGTGGCGGTGGGATGAGGCCCGGGGCTCGGCGACGCGCGGCGGGAGGTGCTGCAAGACGCGACGATGGTGGGGGTGCCGTGGTGCGCTGCGGCGGCGGCTGTGGGAGGTGCGGAGTGCGGCAGCGGCGGGAGGTGCCGCAGGACGCGGCGATGGTGGGGGTGCCGTTGCGTGCGGCGGCGGTGGCGGGAGGTGCGGGTCGCTGAACACCGGGAGGTGGTGCAGGGCGCGGCGGCGGCGGCTGGAGGAGGTGTGGAGCGTGGTGGCCGGAGGAGGTGCGGGGCGGTGGCGGGAGTAGCAACGGTGGCGGGGAAGAAGGTGCAGGGCGACGGCGGTGGCGCAGCTGCTATCTCAGAGTCCAGGGGCACGTGCATCTTTTCCTCTGTATGCTATTTTGGTTTTTGAATGCTTGAAATGGTAACATTATGGGACGGAGGGAGTAATAACAAGTTTTAGAAGTAATATTTTTGGTGAATCCGATTACATCTTTGCGTTGCACTAGTGGAGATGCACGTACCACAGTGGAGATGCACGTACCACAGGCACATGTTTTAAAAAATTAAAATCTAACAAGAATTTTACATTTATAAAAATCCAAATCGAGTGGAGAAAAGATTGGGAGCCAACAAATCTGGACCGAAATCGAGCGCCGCCGCTAGACCCGTTCACTATTCTCGATGTAATGTGCAATTGGATAAACCCTGACGAGTCACCAGAACAAACTACGAACAACAAAAGAAAGAACAAGAGATCAAATCAGAACAATAATCAAAATGAATCAGTAAAAGAAGAAGAAATTCAATGAAAAAACCTTGGATTCGTGGGCCAGCATGCTGGTCCTGCTGCTCTCGCCGTCGCCGAGTCTGGACTCCAAGTCGTGGTCCTGATGCTACTTCTATGGTGGCGTCGGTGTAGACTGCGTCGCGCTGTCGCAGCGCAGCAGCCGGCCTAGGGCGGCTCCACTTGCCACCTCCACGACGGCCATGACTCCGGCGATGGGCCCTGGAATAGCTGCGGCGCCTTCACCGGCACAACGGCCTCCATGCCACGCGCCCCTCCCACGGCCGTGAGCAGAGGAGGGAGGCCGCGGCGCTCTTTCCCAGAGCGGGGACCCTCCGCGTCAGGGCCTTGGCGCGCGCGCCGTGCTCCGGCGAACAGAACCGCGACAGCTTCTGGTTCCGGTAGGGCTAGGCGGGATGTAGGTTACGGCGGAGCATCGGCGTTGGGCTCCTGCAAACGAGATGGGCGGCAGAAAGGAGATGGATGGTTGTCCAGGCGTGATCTACTGGTGAGCTTGATGGACGACAGCAGGGCGCAGTGGAGAGGCGGGGATGTCTCGTGAAGCGCAGGGTTGCTAGTGTAGATGATCGCGGCACCGGCGCGGTGAAGATGTTCTGGCGGTGCCGGCGCTCTCCTCCTCCTAGTGCTCGACTCCGGAAACGGCGGTGTTGTCATCCACAGCTTCCTCTTTCCTAGCTCCTGCACCTCTTTTCTCCTTCTATACTGACTCTCGATCGGATTGAATGGGATGGGGGGCCTCAGTGGATCTGGTGCATGGTTAATATGAAGGTTTTGATACTAATTACCATATAATAGGAGCGGCAATTTAGGAACAAACTAGATTTGGCTGCAACAAAAGGCAAGCTGATAGTTTGTCCCATGAGACATGCATTTCTTTATTTCACGTCCATACCACATATATAATCATACAATATTTATTTCCTTTGATCAGAGATACACGATTGATTTTCATCTATAATAGTATCCATAATGTAAATATCTTTAATGGAAAACTACATAATTTGATTTGATATATAGTGATTTATATGATCTTCTTTTATAAAGAAAGCATCAAGTGATTTACATCCGTACTGTGCAAAGCTATGTTTATATTTAGAGAGATGTAAGAAAAATTCCACACCCCTGCCACTCTTCCATCTCCAGAAAATCATTAGTTTTTCCGACTCACCATATCTTCTTCTAAGTCGACTACAAGCCCCACTGTCTAATGGTGCGACTTACCTGTGAATTCAAGAAACATCATCGTCGGTCATATTGATGTGCCGGATATACTCAACTTCTTATCGATGTGCAGGCCCTAAGCATTGATTTGCAAGAAAAGTAATATTTATGCTAAGGTTACACAAAGAAAATAATTAATCAATTCTAAGTGAATAAGGAAAGTAAATAGAGAAATTTTAGGAAAAAAATAATATATGCTAAGGTTACACAAGGATAGTAATTAATCAATTATAAGTGAATAAGGAAAGTAAATAGAGAAATTTTAGGAAAACATAATATACATGCTAAGGTTACACAAGGAAAGTAATAAGTGAGTACAAAGATGGGTAAACAAAAGTGCTTAGTGTAAAAGTATTAATATTTTGGCAGAAACATTTTAGAAACGTCAAAATCATGTGTCTCCACATCTCCTGTCAAACCTCTCGCGCTGACAAGTGGGACTTCTGTGAGGAGTAAGGCGGGTCTAATCTTGGTGAGAAACAGTTTCAATTCGTTCATCTATAATATAGAAATATAGATTATCTATGTACTTTTCTATACGTCGGCTGTCAAAGTTAAAATAATATAACCCGCAGGGATATAAAAACGATATGTATCTTTTGTTAGAGGAAGTAAATTACCAATCGCTGTCAAAATATCAAAATGGAAATACAGTACATGAAAAGCAGATTTGCCACGATTCCAAAGGATCTTCAGCGATGCAGCCAGTATCTTGGTTTCTAATTGGGTAACATTATTTGACGATTTTCATGTGGGAGAATCGGATAGAAATCATTTATCATCAGCACCTAAACGATTCTCCCATCAGGAAGGGCATTGCTCATATAGGATGTAGTATATCTAATTTAATGCTGATTGATTATTGCTCGATCTACCTCTACTTTCCTTCTCAGGGCATATACAACGCCCATAAATGTGTCGTCTTTATCTGGTTTATTATGACTATCGAGGCTCATTAACTCTGGTTTTTCCCGCAACGACTCCGTGCCCGTGTCCCGAGCGAATACAGACGGCTCGCTCCGCGTTGTAGGCAGCTGATGCGAGAAGGCGACGGCAGCTTCGATCCCGTGCTCCCGCCGCGAAACCAAGGCTGAGGCAGGGATAAAGGACATGAAAAGCAGAGATCGGCGCCATCCCTGTCCCTCTCGCAGAGTCGCACACCACTCTGTTTCGTAGGCTTGGCACTGTCGCGCTGCGCACACCCTGCTAGCTCAGCACGCCCGAGCATCCCAAGGCACAGCATAGGGAAAGGAGGAGGACAACGGAGAAGCCTGGGCCATGGCGAGAGTATGCATGGTGCGGTACCAACATGGATTGATCCATCATGTTTGATCTAACATGAGTATATAATATTCAATCCTCTAATTTTAGACAACAAAATAGTATACAATGATCTATTGTATGATTGATCCATCATATTTTATGTGCTTATACATACATTAATTAGCTAATAGACATACTAACAGATAGTTTATTGTACAAATTGTATATACTGCCGTCTGTATGCTGTTTTTTAGAATTTTACAGACAGCTGTGCATTGTACGTGCCCTCAGATCCCTTCTCCTCCATAAATCTCACAGGACCTCCTGGAACATGCAAAGACCTGGCATATACACCTGCCACTATGACCTCATCATCCATGGTTCAACCCATAGCCATAGTACTCGCTGTGGCCATCGCTCCTGGGCTCGCCGTCGGTGGCTCGCCTGTCATCAACTCGACGTGTGCGGAGCTCAAACCCATGTGGCCCTACGACTACCACCCTGTTATGCTCCGGCGGCCTCCAGCTGGTCAGTAGTATTTTTCTCTCACACCACTCTAGCAGCAGCCTCCAGCACCAGCCAGTGAATAGTATTTTCCTCACACACCACTTCAGCAATAGCTTCCAACACCAACCAAGCGAATAGGCCCTACTGCGTGAGTGCGCTCTCCGGCGACCCGGCTGGCGGCAGCCGCCGTCAACATCACCGCGACCAAGGCCGCGTCCACATTGCGCGTCATCTCCTAACTCGGCTGTGAAAACTTTTTGCCCATTTAACCATTAATTAGTGGTATTAAATGAAGTCTAACTACAAAACAATTTTCACAATTATAGTACTGTAGCATATGTTGTAGCTAATAAAATCTTTAACCGCATGATTAGAGGATAATTACGGACGGTTATTGTAGCATCATTGTAGCCAATCATGGTGGAACTTGACTCGTTAGATTCGTCTCGAAAAATTAAATCCATTTCTGAAAAAGTTTTACAAATAAATTTTATTTAGTACTCCATTGAAATATTTATTTTTTTAAAAAAAAATTGATGTGATGGATAACCAAACACACAGCCACGAGCTCAGTATCTCCGCGGGCAGTACACTGACATATTACAGTAGTCGGCGACCATGGCCGCCGACTTTGGTGCTGGGAGATTCGAGAATGCGTCATTCGAGATGTCGCGCAATGCCACCGGGTACCCACAGGGCTGCGATATACTGCTCTTTGAGCGATCCAACTTATCTGATTTTATGGTTGTGTTTAGATTCGTAAAATAGTGATAAAAAAGTCACATCAAATACTGTAGTACTTTTCGTTTGTTTGTGTTAATTATTGTCTTATAATGACCTAACTAGGCTCAAAAGATTCGTCTCGTCGTGTACATCAAAACTATGCAATTAGTTTTTTATTTACCTATATTTAATGTTCCATACATGAGTCAAAAGATTTGATGTGATAGATGAATAGGAAAATTTGGAGAGAAAATTTTTGGAACTAAACACATCCCATAAAGCGAAGTCACAGAGAGGAACAGTATTCTGAGTTTGAATGAACAGTCTTCCCATCACGGGACACTGTAGCAGGTGATGTTCACGGAACGCAGTGGCAGGTGCAGTTCATGGGACATTGTAGCATGGGTACTGTAGCGATCGACCATATCCCTCCATCTCAGAGCAGACAACCCACAAAAACTTAAAAGCCACGGGAACAGTGTTCCCTAACTTACCTTCATTGAGTCAGGGAATCCCGATTGCTAGGGGAACTCCCGTAAGGATCCAGTTTTCAAGGAGAACGCGGAGAACGACCTGCTGGTCCGCCTAGCAAGTTCCATTCTAAATCTGCTGACGGATAGAACGATCTAGTTTATGATATTTTTTCGTATCGTGCTCCAAAAGTATTGAAGAGAGAAAAAAACGAGATGCTTGAATAATTGAATAAGTTTTCATTATGAAACGCTGTGTAGTGTGTTCATCCGGCGGTTTTGCTCACCAAATTACCCTCAGTGCTGCCTCAAATACATATGTTTGCTGATAGAGTTACCGTGACGCACTGACGCCTACACATGCAAAAGTAATCTCATATTTGCAGTATTGCAAACAGCTCCACGTCCCCTTCCATCCGTAACAGTCGTCTGAACACACTACACAGCTCCACGTCCCGACGAACATGGTAATCTAATAATATCTAACCTTAATTTCAAAAATTAGTCATTAACTAATTATATTCTGTACTAGGATCATGATCGTGCGTTGCTACGGAAGTAAAAAAAATTATAGTGCAGCACGGTGGCGCCTTGGTTCACTGGTTCAGTATAGACCTGCCTTAGGCTGCCCGCAGTGGGCGCGCTAAACCACTCGCTACGCTTTTTACAGAGCCATTTTGGCGCAAAAAACGCTGCAGCGGGCGTCTCTATCCCATACTCTACCATCCAGAGCGAGCTCCCGCGCGGTACATCCAGCGCGGTACGGACGACGCGGTAAACTGACGCGCGCGGCCCCCTCGTCCTTGGAGTCGTCCCCAACCGCCGCCGAGCCCGCCCGCCGCGACAGAGCTCCCCCCAACCGCCCGCAGCGCCCTCTGCTCCGCCATGGCCTCGCGCGACCTCCACGCGGGGCATGTCGGGGCGCCGCTGCAGCTCCCGTCCCGGCGAGGGTGGAGGGAGGAGGAGGGGCGCGCCGGCGTGGATCCGCTTCTTCCTCCCCGAGATATTGCGCCGCGCCGCCGCTGGCATGGCCGGCTGGAGGGCCGCGCGCGGGGGACCGGAGCCGAGCCGGGCCGTGCGCCCCCACGGCCGCGGCGGAGCTCGAGCAGGCCCCGGCCGCCGGCCCGCCGGATAGGGAGGGAGGGGGGCGAACGCCGCGGCGCGCGGGGCCCCGCCTCGCCATGGCCTCGAGGTGCTCGAGCTCCCGCTGCTGGGTCGAATCGAGGGTGCCCGAGCTCGAGGTCCACGGAGGGAGCCGGCGTGGGGCGCGGCACCCTGCTCCTCCGCCGACGGCGGCGGCCAGCGTGGGCGGCGCCCGGCCGCGCGAGCAGGGGAGGGGGGAGGAGGGAGCGGCGGAGCTCGGCCGGGAGCGCGGCGAGGAGGCCGAGGAGGAGGGCTCGCCGCCGAGCTCGACCCCGTTCGCCGCCGTCCGCGCCAGGGCGGAGTAGCCGGAGAGAGGGGAGCCGTCCCAGCCGCGCGCCACGTCCCCGCCGCGGAGCCGTCCCCGCCGCGCGCCACGTCCCCGCCGCGGAGCTCCAGGGGGCGGCCCTGCTTGCTGCCGTGGCCATCGCAGGCCGCCCTTGCTCGCCTCGCCATGGCCGCTCGGCCCTCCCCGTCGCGCGCGTCCTCCCCGCCGCCTCGCGCAGGGCCGCCGCACCCCGCTCCGCGCAGGTCGCCCGCCGCCGGGGAGGGCCGAGCCGAGCCGGCGAGCTCCGCCCGCTGCGCGTGCATGGAGCAGTGGAGGGGGTGTTGCGGCCCCACGCCTCGCCGGCGACGGATCCAGGGAGGGGCGCACCGAGGCGGCGGCGGCGCGAGGTCCAGGGGGCGATGGCGTCGAGGTCCAGAGGCGGCGGGGAGAGGAGAGAGAGAATGGAAGGGAGGGTGCGGTAAAAAGAAAGAGATAAAAAGAATTCGACATGTGGGTCCCGCGGCTGGTAGTTGGTATAGAGAGTGATATAGAGAATAGATGGGCGCGGAGAAACTGAATATAGAGAGGAGAATTTTGATGACCAGGCAGGAATATTCTTTTTAGAGAGTGAATTTAGAGAGTGACGAGTGCGGAGAGCCTTAGTTCCTGGAACGACCACGGTGGCGGTGGTGGTGATGGTGGCGTCCTTTTCCTCTTGTCGCCGCGCACACGTGCACGACGAACAATGCAAATGTTTGGAATGGAGAGCCCGACCGAGTTGCAGCATCACGAGGTCATACAAGAGGAACACTCGTGTTTAGGAAACCTTAGCGAATAGACAACAATGGTTCTGATTTCAGAACAATTCCGAATGGCTAATTTTGTTAAAAAAACAACTGAACGTGGTAATGGAAGCAAAATGATCAAGAAACAGGCAATCACCGGGGGATCACACGGCGAGTAACCCCCTCCCCCCCAGCCCCCCCCCCCCCACCCACACACATGTCGCTCTCTGGGGGGACCCTCACCGCCGCTCAACCCTCCGGTGGCTGCCGCGGTGTTGACGGTCCTTTAGTGCAAAATTTGACCGTCATCTATATTCACAAAAGAAGGAAAATCATACCTCTAACTCATATATTTGTATCACTAACCTAGCTCCATGGTTGTTTTGGAGTCTTTTCAGGAGCACAAGTCCGGAATAAAAAGAAAACACGAAGAATACACAGACAAAGTCGCAAAAGATCGCATTCTGCGTAACACGAGCAAAAGAGGCCCACCTGACAGACCAAACCGACCAACCAGACCCGGCACCGACAACCTGACACAAGGGCCCACCAAGCAGTCACCTAGAGAAAGGCGGTGGCCAGGGGCGCCAAAGTGGGGCCGGCGGAACCATAGGTTCGGCCGAACCTGGACAAGCCCCTGTCCAAGTGTATTTTGGCGGGAAGCTCGATCTTATCCTCCTGAAGTCGGTTTGGCACGTTTCCATATGAGGAGATGGCGTGAACCGACCTCTCCAAGCTATAAAAGGGGCTTCCCCTCTCCCACTCAACACGCACCATTTGGAAGCCTCTCTCTCATACTCTCTGGTGACTTGTGCTCCTTAGGGTAGTGGAGCTAAGCTAGTACTTTATTTTCTTAGCGAATCCAGTCATCTTGGGGCCGGCGAGCAATCCTCGGTCTCTGGTATGGCTATGTATTCCGACTATCGTCATGCTATTCATACAGAGTTCGTTCATGGTTATCTTGCTATGTTCTTAGCTTGCTTTGCCATGATCAGTTCTTCATCAAGTTGTATTAGTTGTTTGCTTAGACCAGATAATCTAGATAAGGATATCAGTTCGTTGTGCTTTCGGGCTTGCCTTAGCGTCTTACCTGTCTCTCCGAAGGATGGGGGACCCGAGGGAGCTAGGGTAGTTACCTCATATGCGGGCATCGTGTCCGGGTATGCGGGATCCCCCGAATATGACGGCGCTCCACGGTTTGACTGGAGTAGAGCGCAGGTGGTGACAGCCCTGTCGGACCGCCCGTAAGCTGCTTCTCAGTTAGCGTACTCCTCAACGTTCGTGTATCGTGTAGGAGTTCATGCAAAGATGAAATGGGACTGGATGTTCTCCAGTGCGGGTCATTCTCTTTGATGTCCCTAATTTCCCAGCACTTGCAGCACTAAGCATGTTGCTAACATAACTTCTCTGCAAACATGAATAGTATAATAGGATCTTGTTTGCCTATGCTCCCGCTAACCTTAGGTGTATTCATTTATTCTTTATTCATGATAGTTGGTTGTTCTGTGTGTGTCACATTACCCCTGATTATTCTTTATTTATCATTTACCCCTGTATAATCAGCAGTTTGCACCTTATCTCATACTGTTATGGTTATGTATCTAGTAAACATCTTTACACACCTCGCCATCCTTTGGGAAAAATATAAGTAACGATATCCCAAATACTTCCAGGTGAAATGCTACAATGGTATATCCATGTGCTTGCAGATCCTTCTGTAATCGTTAAGACATATCGCACGGTGTTCCATGGCGTCGTTGCTATGAACCTAACCAGTTCATAGTCATTATGCTATGGAATGCCCACCGGCATTTCTGGCGCCGTTGCTGGGAACAAACCCCTCCTAGTAGCGATGTTGAGAAATGTCAACAAGCATTTCTGGCGCCGTTACCGGGGAATGGAACTAGGTGTAAAAATTTTACTAATGCATAAATATGGCAATGTGCCTTTGTTTTCTCTTGATTGGATGAAAACAGGGTAGTGTATGTCTGGTTTCTCCCTGCCGACAAACTTTGTTGAAAATCCCGAGAAACTCGTGAGAAGGGTCCAACCTCACGTCGTCCCTCCTCAGCTCTCGCTGTCGACAAGCGAACCAGCTCTTCAAGCACCATTACAACTACCGAACCCATGGCTGAGAAGACTCTCCGTGACTTCTCGGTCTCCTTAGCCGCCAATGTGGCGACTGGACCCATTGTTGATGTTTGGGAGTGAACTTTGAGCTGAAGTCCAGCCTCATTAACATGGTGCAGGCCGGCCCATTCTATGGCAAGCCAAACGAGGACGCCAATGCCCATCTCTAGAACTTTCTGGAGTTATGCAAGACCGTAACCATATGGGGCGTTATGGCCGACGCAATCAGACTCCGTCTGTTTCCTTTCTCCCTTCTGGGGAAATCGAAACAATGGTTTTATCAGAACAAAGAAGCCATCAGCACGTGGGACAAATGTTCCACGGCGTTCCTCGCCAAGTTTTTCCCGTTGGGCAAAACAAATGCTCTGTGTGGAAGAATTTCAAGTTTCCAGCAGACAAGGATGGAATCCATCCCAGAAGCTTGGGAGAGACTCGAGGAATACATACTCAACAATCCTCGTCATGGGATGGACGAGTGGCTCATGCTCCAAAACTTCTACAATGGGCTAACGACTACATCAAGAGCCCATTTTGATGCTGTTGCTGGACGAGCCTATTTCGATTTGACGATTGTCAAGGCTTCGACCTAGATTGAAAAGGTGCTCTCCAACCAGGGCTGGAACGAGGAGCGTTTCCAGCCCGAACAAAGGGCGGAATGCATACCGTCAAGGAGACGGATATGCTTGCCGCCAAACTGGACCTCCTACTAAAGAAACTCGACGAAGGGAACAAACAAATGTTCGTTCCCGTCCATGCCATGAACTAATACTCAGCGTGCGAGATTTGTGGTGATGGTGGACACCCGGGGAAAGACCGCCCCGAGACCCGTGAAGACGCAACCTACATCAACAACAACGGGTTCCGTTCACAAGGAGGCCAAGGGTGGGGTCAAGCACGCCCACCATTCCAAGAAGGAGGTAATATTCAAACCAACCCTCCTTAAGAGATCAAGTTTTTGGCCAAGCTAAAATTAACGAATCTTTAAATAAAAAGCTTGCTGCCAACGATAAAATTTTGGAGCGAAGGGGCTCATGGTGCAGTGGCACAGACCACTTGTCGGGGTGCTCCCGCCCTGGGTTCAAACCCTGGGTGACGTACCTAATTAAGCTTTAGGGGTTTCCCTTAAAGTGTTTCTATAAAAAAAATCTTGGAAAACATAAATGCAAAAGTTGAAATTCTTTCTTCTGCAATTAAAAACCAACTGAGTTTCAACAAAACTATAGAAACACAATTTTCTCAAATCGCTGCTGCGATTCTTGCTTTTGAGTCCGGAAAGATTCCGGGGCAACCCGAATCTCCTGTTGAAACTGCAAATATGGTGTCTACCGGATGGGGCAACATTCCCAGGTGGGCTCCCCGCACTAACCATGCAGGCAGGTACAATCCCCCGAAGAATGATACTTGGGATGGCCTGGTAGCAGCCGTTCAAGAAGATCCAGGGGTCCCAATGATCAGCTGCTCATCTTCGATCAATACTATGAGCATGCGCTTTGCGATCTAGGGGCCAGCGTGAACATCATGCCCATGGTAATGTATGAAAAACTCCTATACCCTGCCCTCTCACCAACATATGTGTGTGCAGCTCGCAGACTCTATAATCAGATATCCCGAGGGGATAGTCAAAAATGTCTTAGTCTGCATGCGAGACTACTTCATTCTTGCCGACTTTGTGGTAATGGATATAGAGGGCAACCTCGGAATCGAGCTCATTCTTGGGCAACCATTCCTGAGGGCTGCTAGAGCAAGGATCGACGTAGGAAGAGGAGAAATGTGCTTCTGCATCGGGAAGGAGAACATGTTCTTCAGATTCAAGCAATGGGAGGAGCAACGTGTTTAGATCCAGCAGGACGGCGAAGGGCAAGCACTTTGGGGTGCCCCAGAACCCCAGCCTGAAAAACCTACGACCACACGATCCAAAAGAAGACATTCAAAGAAAGTGTGGCGTAAGGTCGAAAGTTCGTCTTCGTCCACTTCTCCAGGACGAGCTGCACAATGGTAAGAAAAGCAGGAGAAAGGTCCCGCTCGTCAGACTTGAAACGACGAGCCTTTGCCGAAGGTAAATCGGTACATATCTTATATTTATTTTCCACCATTTTGCTTTTCTCGACTTTTTTTTCCACTTCATGTTTGAATTTTCAAAACACCCTTGCATGCTAGAATATTTCTAGCACCTTTTTTGGTTTTTTTAAAAAAATCCAAAAATATTTTCTGAGCATCAAAATCCTTTGGAAAAATAATTTTGAACATCTTTCGAGACAAAGTTTGGTCGGGCACCTAAGTTTTCAAAGTAAAGAGCCATTGGGGAGCACCTAGGCCCTAGCTGTCAGCTAGGGGACCCACAGGGGGCCGGCCGAACCCTTGGGTCGGCCGACCCCACCTGTCAGTGTCTCCCTGTCAGCTTTTTCCAACATCTACTAGCCGTTGTGCCCGGGCTTTTGCTCTTTAAATAGAGGCTGAGGGGTGGGTGTTGAGCTCTCACACTCAACTCTCATTCACTCACTCCCTCTCAAACTTTGCTCTCGGATTTTCATTGGATTTTTTCTCAAATTTGATTTCAAGAAACCTCTCTCTCTCTCATTTCTTTGCTGCAAGAAAGTTCACTTTCAAGGAGAAACAACTCGCGGGTAAGAACGTTCATTTCGGTTTTACTAACGTAACCCGTTTCGAGTTGTACGTGTTTGTTTTTGTCCAATCATGAAGGGCATAGGGCGGAAGGTTTTAGCACATTCAAGAAGATGACAGATGGAAGTTCACCTCGTTCTCGGGGTGGCTCGAGCTCGCACAGTCCCGAACCTACGCCAACCCCAAGCATGATGGACTATGAAGAAGAAGAAGAACAACACGAAGAAATGCGAGCCGAACCGCAAGCCGAGGCCATGGAAATTGATGAAGATGACGCTCACTACCTTGACTTGTGAAACACTCGTGAACGGCAAGGCTACATGTTGGCGTTTCTTAGTGTCGCCACTAGGAGGGGTTAGTTCCTAGCAACGCCGCCACGAAAATACCGTGTTGTTATGTCTTAATATTTACAGAAAGATCCGCAAGCGCACAGATATACCGTTGTAGCATTTCACTCGGAAGTATTCAGGGTATCGTTATTTATATTTTCCCAAGGGATGGCTAGGTTGTGTAAAGATATTTACTAGTTCAATAACCATGACTATACAAGGGTAAGTGATAAACAAAGGATAATTAGGGGTAATGTGACACACACAGAACAACCAACTCTCATGAATAAAGAATAAACAAGCAAACCTAAGGTTAGTGGGAGCATAGGCAGGTAAGTTATGTTAGGCACATGCTTAGAGCTGCAGGTGCTGGGAAATTAGGGACATCGGGGAGAATGACCCGCACTGGAGAACATCTAGTCCCGTTTCATCTTTGCATGAACTCCTACACAATACCCGAACGTCGGGGAGTACGCTAACTGAGAAGCAGTTTCCCGGCCGACCGACAGGACTGTTACCACCTGCAGTCTACCCCAGTCACACTGTGGAGCACTATCATATTCGAAGAATCCCGCATCCTCGGACACCATGCTCGCATATGAGATCACTACCCTAGCACCCCCGGGTTCCCCACCCTTTGGCTGGACAGGTAAGATGCCATACCGAACATGGCACCATTTATGCCATTTCGAGTGATTTTGGTGATCGTATGACAACGCAATCAATGGGACTAATAGTTTTGTTAAGTGAATATTTCTAGATCCCAGAAATGAAGTAAAAAGGCCATATAAAGCAAAACACGAAGAAAGAACTCAAAGAAATGCTGAATTGGACGAGTTTTACTGAAATCAGTAGCACCGGAAGAACCAATGCCTATAGCATCGGTGCATCCTATGGTTGTCAGAAGATCTGACGCCCTGGCATTGGCACAAGTCTGTGCGTCTCTGGAGATCTAGTGAAGAAAGAAGCGAAGCACCGGATGAACCGACAGTGTCATGAGAGGCATCGGTGCATTCAATGTAATATGTTCCAGAGACGATGTCAAGCGCGCAGGAGCCAAGTCTTCAGCACCGGTTGAACCAGTGATGCATCGGAGCATAGCACCGGTGTAATGACATCAGCAGGAGAGAAATAGGCCAACGGCTAGTTGAGTGCTGTGAGTGACCGGTTTAACCGACACACAGTCATCGGTTAAACCGGTGGTGTCGCAGACAGTGCGTCAGAAGCTCAACGGCTACTTCAGGTCTGAGAGTGACTGGATGAACCGACGCCACCCCAGGCAGAGGCATCGGTTCATCCGATGGTATGCTGTTTTCTGCTGACCGTTGGAGCAGCGGCTACAAGACTTGGTGGCCTATATATATGCCTCACCCCAGCCATTTGAAGTTTGCTGGAGTTGCTAGAAGTCATACACACCCCCAAGAACACCTCCAAGCCATACAAGAGCTCATTGATCATATCCTTAGGTTTTAGCACTAGCTTTGTAAAGTGTGAGTGCTAGATTAGCTCTTGAGTGAATGAACAAGCAAGGTTGAGATCCTTGTGGCTGGTTCTAGAGTGAACCACACTTGTATTACGGTGCACCGGCCCCTTGGAGCAATTGGTGGCTCGCCGGCAAGTCTACGACCCTCCGGCATGGTGTGGAGCGGCGTCGACGATATTGTGTGGGGGACGGAGACCCCTCCTTCGTGGGAAATCTCCCTTAGTGAAGATCGGGATCAAGGTGACCGTGATTGTGTTCACGGAAGAGACTTGATTGCCGGGAAGCGATACTCTTCGTGAGTGCTTCAACAACGTGGACGCAGGGGCGCCTTTGTGGCAATCCGAACCACGGGATAAATCCTCGTGTCGAGAGTTCGCTTTCTCTCATCCCTTTCTTTAAGCTTCCGCATTTCATATTGCAACTTGTGTACTTTTACCTTCTTAGTGTAGTATCTTGCTAGGATTGGCTATAGGTTGCAAAACTCTTTTGTGATGAGGGTTACATACTAAGATGAACCGTAGTTGCACATCTAGATAGCTTGTTTTAGTTTAAGGTTTGTGCAAACTAGTTGGAGCCATAGGTTAAGATTTTAATAGTGCCTAATTCACCCCCCACCCTCTTAGGCTAGAGCACCCGATCACTTTAAATTGGTATCAGAGCCGGGACTCACTTCTCTCACAAAGAAAGCCAATTCCATTGGCAAATTTGTGTTTACCGGCTCATTAGATCGGTAGGCTTCACCGCCTAGTGAGTTAGCTCTTAGGGGGAAATGATGGATCCTTTTAGACCCGCTCCACGGTTCGATGGCACGGCCTTCCAACGATGGAAGGTTTTGATGCAAGCCCATCTCCAAGCGACGGGGCTAAACGTTTGGAGAGTAGTGAGTGAAGGGGTAAAAAATAATAGTCAACAAGATAAGCAAAATGATGTCACCGCAAAATGCATAATTTTGTCTTCTCTTAGTGATAATGTGTTCAATCATGTTTATTCTTATGAAAATGCTAAAAAGCTATGGAAGACTATCATCGAGAACCATGAGGGCACGAAGGATGTTGCAAATGAAAGATATCATGTTCTCATTGATAAGCTTAATAGCTTTAAGCAACTTGATGATGAGAATGCCGAATCTATATACTCACGATTGAATACTCTTGTGAATGAGGTTAATTCTTTAGGTGTGAAGCAAATTGAAGATTTGGAACTCATTCGCAAGATCCTTCACTCACTCCGAAGGCCGGACTATGATTTGGTGACAACAATTCTATATGAAAAAGATCTCAACACAATGACACCAAATCAAGTCCTCAATAAGGTGATCGCCCATGAGCTATACAATGACATCAAGGGAAAAGCGCCTTCTTCTTCACCAACGCATAGCGCTCTTGCATGCAAACAACTCAAGAAGTTGAAGAAGATGGCCATCAAAGGTAGCTCAAGTGATGAGGAAGAAGAGGATGCAAGAAGCTCCTCAAATGATGAAAAAGAGCCAATACACCCCAACCTCTACAAGCAAGTAAAAAAGATGAACAAATACTTGAAGTAAATCAACTCAATGGGGTATATGGTCTTCCTCAAGGATGGGCCTCACCATCAACTCATGAAGGTTGAGAAGAAGTTTAAGAAGAACAAGCAAAAGAAGGAGAAGAAGCCCAAGCATGAATCATTTACCATATTTGGTGAATGGGTAAGCGGTGGTGAAGAATCAAGTACAAGTTCAAGTGATGAATCAAACAAGAAATTCACCACCTGCATGGTATCATCATCCAACACTTGCTTTATAGCCAAAGGTATGGATAGTGATGTAAGTGATGATGACTCTGACTCTCCTTCAATTGATGAACTTCTTGACCTTGTTCATGAGCACCAAAAAGTCATTAAGAAGCAATCAATAGAAATTAAAAACCTTAATGCTCTGAATGATCTAAATGCTTCTCTTGCTACAAATTTTGAAGATTTGATGTGCAAATTCAATTTGCTTAGCAAGGAGCATGAAGAGCTCAAATTAAAATTTGAGAGCATTAATGATACTAATGACTCTTTGGAAATGAAGCAAACTATCCCTTGTGCAATTCCTATCTCTAGGGTAGATGCTTCAACTTCTTGCATTGATTTAATTGATGATTCTTGCTCTAACCCTTGCAATGAGAAATGCTATGAGAATATTGTTGTAAAATCATGTGATAATCTCATTGCCAAAGAAAATGATGAGCTCAAGCAAGAAGTGGAAAGGCTCATGAAGGACTTGTATAGATTGAAGGGCAAAGGCATAGAGAGCAATGTCCAACCTTCTCAAGATAACCGTGAAGACATGGTGGAGAAGCTTGAGAAGGGGTCCACCGTGACTAGCTCAAAGTGCCACAAAGAGGGCCACAAGTCCAACAAGTGTCCTCAACTAAGGAAGAAGCTTCCAGATGAGAAGAACAAGAAGAAGCTCATAATCAAGAGTTCTGTCATCTACACCAAGCCCAACTGAAGGAACAAAAGCAATAGCACCTTCTATGTGATAAAAAAGAAGACCAATGACAAGGTGGTTGCTCACAAGGTTGGGAAGAAGGAAA
This sequence comes from Panicum virgatum, assembly GCF_016808335.1. NCBI lineage: Eukaryota > Viridiplantae > Streptophyta > Magnoliopsida > Poales > Poaceae > Panicum > Panicum virgatum. The sequence goes on along the minus strand of NC_053145.1, from coordinate 56,375,400 downwards.
GGAGTTGGAACCACTCCATTTGGGTGCCCAATGACATCATCACCAATATGAAGGGGCCTCAAATGGTGTGGGTTCCAAAGGAGAGTTGAAGCCCAAGAATGGAATCGGGGGATTTGGAAGCTTAGCCTACAAGTTGAAGTGAAGGTTCAAGCCAAAGAAGTTAAGCTCACAACCTGGACATTTGTTGCCCAAGTCCCCCATAAGATAATGGTAGCTAGATTTCAATTCAAGCATCATGTAGCTCCATTACTCTTGCTAGGATATTTGCATGTCTTGCATCTCCTAGTGTGATATATGGTGGGTTGCTTGTGTCATAATTCTAACCCATGAGCAACCTACATGGTTTGATAAGTATGTAGAAAGCTACACAAGGTTACCCTTCATGGTACATGGATCTCATGAGGTATGTATTTCATATGTGTACCATGAACACAAGCTATAGGGTAAACTTCCCAATTATGTCAAAATCAATGTGCATACATTTGCTTGGTGATTCAAACACTAAATGCACACATTTAGAGAGAGTTCATCCTATGGCTTGTGATTTTGAGACTAATATGTTTGCAAGTTTATCTTTTGTAGTCTCACGTGGAGTTAACACTCTAAAAGAATGTTTCTCACGATCAATGTGAACAAACAACTCTATAAGAGTGATTAGATAAATTGTGCTTTCATGCATATTGAGTCATGCTTTATTGAACTTAAATGCTCATACCTAAGTTCATAGACTATGTGCTCATACATTTGCCTAACCTTGGTGTACCAAGTGCTCTTCCTTTAAAGACTTTCAATTGATTGCAAGTCGCTTTCAATTGGTACATGCAAGATAAAACAAAGAGACCCCCGGTGGTATGCAAGGTTCTAAACTCATTCAATTGGTATGATTGTCAATTTCTTATCTTATTTTAGAGCTACCTCCGTGCATGATAAGATCTAAACTTTCTAGTTATAACATCTAATTGTGCACTTGATTTTCACATTATTATTTTGTGCACATACTTATGGAAAGCTTAGCTCATGTCATGCTAGTTTCGTGATTTTGTGATCCACCTTCATAAATTTTCAATTGGTATCTTCATTGATATCATACATTCGGATCATAAGTCATGGAACTAACTCCCTAGGCCACTAATCTTCTCTTGAGCTATATTGTTTTGCAAGACCTTTTAGGTACAAGACCTTTTAGGTGATTTGATTCCAAAGGGGGAGAAATGTGGATCAAAGCAAGGCATGTTCCCAACAAAGAGGGAGAGATGTTCCCAAGAAGGAAAAATATTCCAAAGGGGGAGACATGCCAAGTGGATCAAGTCAACATATGAGAGAGGAGTAGCAAATAGGGGGAGGAACAAAAGGGGATCATGGTTTTAGGCGGAGGCCAAACCGTCATTGGATGATGGTAAGCATCCAAGCAAGTGTAAGTGGTTCAATTTGTCAATTCTTGCAAATGTTATGATTGCTTTGATTGTGTTGTCATTAATCACCAAAAAGGGGGAGATTGTAATGAACATGGCACCATTTATGCTATTTCGAGTGATTTTGGTGATCGTATGACAACACAATCAATGGGACTAATGGTTTTGTTAAGTGAACCATTCTATATCCCAGGGATGAAGTAAAAAGGCCATACAAAGCAAAACACGAAGAAAGAACTCAAAGAAATGCTAAATTGGACGAGTTCTACTGAAATCAGTAGCACCGGAAGAACCGATGCCCATAGCATCAGTGCATCCGATGGTTGTAGAAAGATCCGACGCCCTAGCATTGGCACAAGTCTGTGCATCTCTGGAGATCAAGTGAAGAAAGAAGTGAAGCACCGGATGAACCGACGGTGTCATGAGAGGCATCAGTGCATTCAATGTACTATGTTCCAGAGACGATGTCAAGCGTGCAGGAGCCAAGTCTTCAGCACCGGTTGAACCGGTGATGCATCGGAGCATAGCACCGGTGTAATGATGTCAGCAGGAGAGAAAGAGGTAACTGGCTAGTTGAGTGCTGTGAGTGACCGGTTTAACCGACACAAAGTCATCGGTTAAACCGGTGGTGTCGCAGACAGTGCGTCAGAAGCTCAACGGCTACTTCGGGTCTGAGAGTGACCGGATGAACCGACGCCACCCCAGGCAGAGGCATCGATTCATCCGATGGTATGCTGTTTTCTGCTGACCGTTGGAGCAACGGCTACAAAACTTGGTGGCCTATATATATGCCTCACCCCGGCCATTTGAAGTTTGCTGGAGTAGCTAGAAGTCATACACACACCCAAGAACACCTCCAAGCCATACAAGAGTTCATTGATCATATCCTTAGGTTTTAGCACTAGCTTTGTAAAGTGTGAGTGCTAGATTAGCTCTTGAGTGAGTGAACAAGCAAGATTGAGATCCTTGTGGCTGGTTCTAGAGTGAACCACACTTGTATTACGGTGCACCGGCCCCTTGGAGCAATTGGTGGCTCGCCGGCAAGTCTACAACCCTCCGGCTTGGTGTGGAGCGGCGTCGACGACATTGTGCGGGGGACGGAGACCCCTCCTTCGTGGGAAATCTCCCTTAGTGAAGATCGGGATCAAGGTGACCGTGATTGTGTTCACGGAAGAGACTTGATTACCGGGAAGCGATACTCTTCGTGAGTGCGTCAACAACGTGGACGTAGGGGCGCCTTTGTGGCAATCCGAACCATGGGATAAATCCTCATGTCGAGAGTTCGCTTCCTCTCATCCCTTTCTTTAAGCTTCCGCATTTCATATTACAACTTGTGTGCTTTTACCTTCTTAGTGTAGTATCTTGCTAGGATTGGCTATAGGTTGCAAATCTCTTTTGGGATGAGGGTTACATACTAAGGTGAACCGTAGTTGCACATCTAGATAGCTTGTTTTAGTTTAAGGTTTGTGCAAACTAGTTGGAGCCATAGGTTAAGATTTTAATAGTGCCTAATTCACCCCCTCCCCTTCTTAGGCTAGAGCACCCGATCACTTTCAGATGCTAAGGCAAGCGCGAAAGCACAACGAACCGATTTCTTTACCCAGATCATTTGGTCTAAGCAAGCAACTAGTATAACTTGATGAAGCACTGATCAAGGCTAAGCAAGCTACGAACATAGCAAGATAACTAAGAACAAACTCAATATGAATAGCATAACTAAAGTCGGAATACAAAGCCATACCAGAGGCCGAGGATTGCTCGCCGACCCCGAGGATGACTAGATTCGCTAAAAAGATGAAGTACTAGTCTAGCTCCACTACCCTAAGGAGTACAAGTCATAAGTGAGTGTGTGAGAGAGAGGCCTTCAAGTGGTGTGTGTATGAGAGGGTGAGGGAGGCCCCTTTATATAGTGCTAGAGGTCGGTTCCCACCCTCAACAAATATGGGAACATTGACAACCGCCTTCTAGAGGATAAGAACGACGTTCCCGCCAAAAATCTCCAGGTTGGGCCTCCAGGTGGGGTCGGCCGACCCCCCTTGGCCGTCTCTGGCCACCGCCTTCGTCTAGGTTGCTGCCTGGTGGGTCCTGATGTCAGATGGTCGGTGTCGGGGCTTGGTTGGTCGGTTTAGTCTGGTTTGTGGGCCTCCTTTGTATGTGTTACGCAGGACGCGATCGTCTGCGACTTTGTCTGCGTATTCATCGTGTTTTCTTCTTATTCCGGACTTGTGCTCCTGAAATCATAGATCTTCGAAAACAACTGTGGAGCTAGGTTAGTGATACAAATATGTGAGTAAGAGGTAAAGTTTTCCTTCTTTTATGAGTATAGTTGACGGTCATATTTCGCACTTAACGACCGTCAACGCCATCCTAAAAAACCGAAGCTTCGTCCACACTCGAGCCTTCGATCCAGGATTCCTCGTCAAAACAGGTATGCACGAAGACTTCGCTAATGTTTGGCATGCAATTGGATGAGATAACTTCGTTCCCATTGAGGAGTATGGTTCTCGACTCCTCACCATCCAATTCCTTTGCACTCTTCGTGAGGTGGAAAATGGGGTTTATTTTCGACTTTTCGGGAAAGGATATCTGCGTTCTTGGAAAACTTTTGCAGGCCACCTCGATTTCGACAAATATTGGCCAATTTCTCTTGAACAAGCTTGCCACAGTTTTAATCATCATGAGTTTTGGGGCCAGGTTTTGGGTCAAGTTGTCCATGGCAAGTTTGCCCCTCGGTGCAGCGACATACACAATCCAACTCTTCAGTTGATGCACAAGTGGTTAGCCATTACTCTTTCCAAGAGATGATGTCCGACCCGTGCGCAACGATGACTTGCTCATACTATACGCCATGATCAACAAGATCAAAATCTCCCCCGCACAAGCTTTGGTTAAGCAATGGCTTTTGAATTTCAAGATGACAGATCCTATTGAGTGCACTTCTTTGATTACTCGTATCGCTGCACGTGTCGGGGCCTTAGAGGGAAATTTCATTCCTTTCATTGAGGGTCACCGCACGTATATCGACGAGGCTTACTTGATCCAAGGTCACACACTCAAGAAAGGCCCGGATGACTCTTTGATTTTCTTCTTCATGGGCTATACAAATGAGATTCTGCTACCCAATGCGGAGTTCCATTTGTATAATTGTCGTTCGTTAACCATCTCTCTCGTTCCACGAGAAGGGAGCCGTAGGCATAGCACTTCTGGTTTGCCTAGCAGGATGACAAGAAGTAGGGTCAGAAGGGAAGCAGAACCTGCACCACCACCTCAGCAACCACAGTACTCATATCAGCATGAGACAGGTGGTTTGTCATGGCACAACGCTAGCACCGAGGAGTGGGCACGGCATGCACCAAGTCGCCGGTCCACCAGTTCCAGCTCCAGCAGAGCTTCGAGCCTCGCTAGATGGATGGCCTCGTCCCGCGAGTTCAGCGCCATCACCCAGTAGTTAGGTGAACTGCGGGTGCAGAGCGACAACATTCAAGATACACTGCACCAACACATCGAGACATCCCAAACATGGCAGCGTCACACTGGCGAGAGACTCGACGACATGGAGCAGAGGCAGCTGCAACACTAGGAGGAGTGGAGGGTCTACTACCATTGGACGGGTTTCAACCCCGACCAGCAGTAGTGAGTCTGAAGCTAGCTTAAGGGGTGACCCCCATGAGAGGTAACTTGTATCATGTATGTTTACTGCTGTCTAAATCTTGTATGAAACCCATAAAAATTTGCAAAATATAGAGAACCCATAAAAATTTGCATAACTAAAAACAAATAAAATTTGTAAAACTCAGAAAATACCAAAAATATCTCTTTAATATGTGTAGTAAGTATGGTGTGAGTTTTCCTTGTTGAGATGATGAATAGTTGCTCTGTTAATTTCCATCATATGCTTAGTTACAACTTTATGCTCTACCTAGTTTTGAGTTTGTTGGCTAAAAGTTCAAATCTTAAGCTTGAAACTTGTGGGTAGCAAAAAGTATGATCCGAATCTAATTTGTTGTGAGCTATGATATGGTTAAGTAGAGTTGCTATGATCTTATTTTATGTGATGCTTGATTTTCGGAGTATTTAATTTTGAAAACACAAAAATAAAGCTCCTCGATAATATGAAATTCCTATCCAAAGCCATATGTGGTTTTCATTGCAAATCTTCCACATATGCAACTTGCTATCCTATTGAGTTTATTCAAATTGTTGTGACCCTCAGTGAGATTCATTTCATACTCCCACGATCAAGATCACGTACACATTTCCACCACATGCTATGCTTCTACAATAGAAATAAGCAAACACCCATCCATCCACAAAATAGAAACTCCATGTTGACGTATGACACCTCTCTCTCAAAAAGTTACATAAAGGATATGGGGCTATGCAAAAAAAAGATGCATTCTCAAAGAAGGTATGCTACATGCTTCGGCATGTCAAAAAAAAAAGAAAAAACGCATACCCAAAGAAGGTATGCCACATGCTTAGGCATGTCAAAAAAAAGAGAAAAAAAGATAACCCCTTATCCAAAAGAAAAGAAAAGGAGAGATGGTTCATACAAAGGAGTTCATAAACCATCCACCAAAAATATCCATACACTTGCACATCTTGATCAAAGTTTATTACTTGTTTCTCCTTTGGATCCGGTCTTTGACTTCGCAAAATATGAGAAGCAAGTATGACTTCAAATCCTCCATACCTACAGCTCAACAAAAACAGCCATTAGAGATAGGATGAGGAAGAAAGGCACAATAAAAAGCCTTGGTGAGAAATTATACACATCGAGCGATCCGAAAGATCATCCGAGTAACTTATAAATTTCTTTTGAAAAATTTACAAAACCTCCGGATTGACGGTTGAGCTAAGAGAAAGATATATGAGCACTCTATGATACTATTCTGACTCTCAACCCCCAAAGATGAGGTGAAGTTATAAGCCCCACAGGAGTAAGGTTAGAGGTAAGAACAAATGCCAACTTATTCAAAAGCTAGGTAAGAAGCATTCGGTTGTGCCTAATGTATAAGATGGAAATTCAACATTGTAGCAACTCCTGATCAACAACATGAGCCAAGTTTTGCTTGGAACGAGCAAAAGGCTAGCTTGGGGGTGTTGTTGACAGTCCTTAAGTGCAAAATCTGACCGTCAACTATACTCACAAAAGAAGGAAAACCATGCCTCTTACTCATATATTTGTATCACTAACCTAGCTCCGTGGTTATTTTGGAGAATTTATCTTTTCAGGGGCACAAAGTCCGGAATAAGAAAAAAACACGAAGAATACGCAGCCAAAGTCGCAGAAGATCACGTCCTGCGTAACACGAGCAAAACAGGCCCACCTAACAGACCAAACCGACCAACCATACCCTGGCACTAACAACCTGACACGTGGGCCCACCAAGCAGTCACCCAGAGAAAGGCGGTGGCCAGGGGCGCCAAAGTGGGGCCGGCCGAACCATAGGTTCGACTGAACCTCGACAAGCCCCTGTCCAGGTACATTTTGGCGGGAAGCTCGATCTTATCCTCCTAAAGTCGGTTTGGCACGTTTCCATATGAGGAGATGGCGGGAACCGACCTCTCCAAGCTATAAAAAGGGCCTCTCCTCTCCCACTCAACACACACCACTCGGAAGCCTCTCTCTCTCACACTTTCTTGTGACTTGTACTCATTAGGGTAGTGGAGTTAGGCTAGTACTTCATTTTTTAACGAATCTAGCACAAGCAAAAATGGTTGAAAAGTCCTTTTGAGTTTAATTAGTCCATGATTAAACATTAATTGACAAATAATAATGAAATGTGCTATAATACCAAAATCTAAACTTTTTTGCGATTGAACACAACCTTAATTAGTGTTGTGCTTTGGAGACCTTGTTAACAATTTAGTAACAAGATCTGATTGGAAATTTTATTGACTGGATCAGTGTACTCCGGTTCAAAAATACACATCGTTTAAGACATTATGGTTTGTAGAGTCCAACTTCAAATGAAATTTCTATAGATATGGCATTTGAAAGAAAGGTAATAACAAGTTTTAGGAGTATTATTTTTGGTGAATCCGGTTACCTCTGTGCGTTGCATTATCTATGTACTTTTCTATACTCCCTTCGTCCTGAAATGTAGGGCATTCTGGAGTTTTTAGCACAAATTATGGTTGTGTAGAAAAGACTCTCCTACCCCTAATTATTATGCATTGGAACTCTATTTAGGTCATTAAATATGTGCTAATTAAGGTAGCATGCCATTTCCTATGTACCTCCCTCTCCTCTATATGGTTGTATGCATGTCTTTATATTGAGAAAGACCCGAAAACGATGCACAATTAAAATAGTTGGATCCATTTCAATCTAGAATGTCTTATATTTGAGAACAAAATTTGAATTCTAGAATGCCCTACATTTCAAGACGGAGGGAGTACGTCGGCTGTCAAAGTTAAAATAATTTAACCCGCAGGGACATAAAAACGACATGTATCATTTGTTAGAGGAAGTAAATTACCAATCGCTGTCAAAATATCAAAATGGAGATACAGTACATGAAAAGCAATTGATTTGCCACGACTCCAAAGGATCTTCAGCGATGCAGCTAGTAGCTTGGTTTCTACTTTAAACGATTTTCATGTGGGAGTGGTGACATTATTTGACGATTTTCATGTGGGGGAATCGGATAGAAATCATTTATCATCAGCACATAAACGATTCTCCCATCAGGAAGGGCATTGCTCATATAGTATGTAGTATATCTAATTTAATGCTGATTGATTATTGCTTGATCTACCTCTACTTTCCTTCTCAGACCCCTTCTCCTCCATAAATCTCACGGGATCTCTTGCCATATGCAAAGAACCTGGCATATACACCTGCTGCCACTATGAGCTCATCATCCATGGTTCAGCCCATAGCCATAGTGCTCCTCGCCGTGGCCATCGCTCCTGGGCTCGCCGTCGGTGACTCGTCTGTCATCAACGCGACGTGTGCGGAGCTAAAACTGCAGCCCTACAACTACTGCGTCGGCGTGCTCTCCGCCAACCCGGCAGCCGCTGCTGCGACGGACGTCCGCGGGTTGGCGGCGGCCGCAATCAACATCACCGCCGACAAGGCCGCGTCCACGTTGCGCGTCATCTCCTACCTCGTCGACGAGCTCAGCATCTGCCGCGGGCAGTACACTGACATGCTACAGTCGTTGGCGACCGTGGCCGCCGACTTTGGTGCTGGGAGATTCGAGAATGCGTCGTTCGAGATGTCGGGCAATGCCACCGGGTACCCACAGGGCTGCGATATACTGCTCTTTGAGGGGAACTCCCATAAGGATCCAATTTTCAAGGAGAACGCGGAGAACGACCTGCTGGTCCGCCTAGCAAGTTCCATTCTAAATCTGCTGACGGGTAGATGGATCTAGTTTATGATGTTTTTTCGTATCGTGCTTGAAATGTATTGAAGAGGGAAAAAAACGATGCTTGAATAATTGAATAGGTTTTCATTATGAAACGCTGTGTAGTGTGTACATCCAAGCGGTTTTGCTCACCAAATTACCCTCAGTACTGCCTAAAATATACATATGTTTGCTGATAGAGTTACCGTGACGCCTACACACGCAAAAGTAATCTCATACTTATAGAATTACAAACAGCTCCACGTCCCGACAAACATGGTAATCTGATAATCTCTAGCCTTAATTTCAAACAATATTAACTAAACAATATTAACTAATCTGATAGGACGAACGCCCCAGTCAACTAGTCAACTTACCGTATGAGGCAACCACTCTTCTCACGAGGGCAACAGTGCACTTCATAACCGCAACAGGGAACACTATTAAGGCCCCGTTTGGGAGGGCTTCTGGAGCGGCTTCACGAGCGGCTCTAGGTGAAGCCCTCCTAAACGTTTGTTTTGTAACCGGCTTCACGTGTGAAGCCGGTCCTGAAGCCATCGGCGGCTTACACAGGCAAGGTGAAGCCATGAAATCGTGGCTTCACGCGGCTTACACATCAATCTAACAAGTGAAGCTGTTTTGCCAAACATTTTCTAAAACGGCTCCAACTCCACCAGAGAAGCTGCTCCATCTAAGGAGCCGGAGCCGGAGCTGTTTTTGGAAGAGCCGGAGCCCTGCCAAACAGGCCCTAAACCTTCCCGTCCTCACGAGTGGATGGGGCAGGGAGCCATCATTTCATCGCCACCAGCACGGCATCATCGTCATCCTACCGCGGCCACGCCACCACCAGGGCTGTGTTCACTTTCCTCAAATTTTTCAAACTTTCCATCACATCGAAATCACATCGAAATATTAAATATAACAAATGACTTATACATGGAGTACTAAATGTAAGTAAATAAAAAAACTAATTGCATAGTTTTGATGTACGTTGCGAGACGATTCTTTTGAGCTTAGTTAGCCTATGATAGAACAATATTTACCACAAACAAACGAAAAGTACTACAGTATACTACAGTATCCGATGTGACCCTTTTTACCAACTTTTCACGGATCTATAAACACACCCCAGGACAGAATGACAGGGTGGGGCACCGAAAGACCGCCATGTTGTACCCCTCAACGGATCGGCTGCTCTGACTAACGAAGCATGACGCGCAGCGAGGACCACTAACATAATGAAAGGCATGGGCGGAGACCACCCGAAGATCTCGATTGACCGAGTAGGCGCTCCCGACTGATAGAGACGACGACCCCAACCCCGATCGACAAGGCCAGAATCTCTCTCTCTCTCCCCATGGCCCGTTTTAAGGCGACCCCTTGAAGAGGGGAGGCCAGCCACGTAGGGTAGGGCATTCGTAAATTCGCATTCGCGCCAGAGATAGAACAAGTAGCATCCACGTCCACTCTCACTCTTGAGCTCATAACTTTCCGACTTTCTCAAGCACTTGGGCTCAAGCAGTACTAACGAACAACCCCCGACTGGATGTAGGGCATTTTACGTCTGAGCCAGTATAAATCTTGAGTCATTGTATGCTAGGCCACCTCTGATCAAGTGCATGACACGCGGTAACGATTAGGATTAGCAGTCGGCCATTTCCGAAACTGATAAATAGGAATTCAGATTTTTTATTTCAATTTCAAATTTAGTAATTTACTAGCGATTATACAAGTTTATACAATACATTAAACATCATTTTTATTATATTAAAAACATAAATGTACATGTCACTCTTAAAATATTACAGGAATAGGAATTTCTATATACGATCCACACACTAAAAGCTGGCATGGAACGTAGCCACATCGCCGGTCGATCCGATGGCTAGATTGTGCAAATTTTCGACTTTTTTGTGCAAAAAGGCCCTTCTACTTATTGAAGATCAACCAGCAGTCCTTGCAAGTTTTCCACAAAACCTCTCAAGCTTTGTTTAAATCAACCTGCAGTCTGAGGGCCTCAGTTTTTTTTTTTTGCAAAACCTCTATCAGATTATGTTGAAATTAACCGTGGTCTGACTTAGGTTATTTCACAAAAGAAACCTCAGATTTTTACGAAATGAACCCACGAAACCAACCATTCTCTTCATCAATTTCTAGAGTAGACCTCTTTTAATTTCCTCACGAAATTAATCTGCAACCTGTTTTTCCAACAATTTCACAAAAGGAGCATGATATTTCCATGAAATCGATCTATGCTCCACCTCATGACATGTTATTCTTGAAAAAAAGAACCTTCATGTCATTATACAACTAACTCGCTACAATCGGAGACCCTATTTTTGTAACGACAAAACCATAGATGACTGTAGAAATACGTCATTTCTAATACTGACACTACTTTTGTAAATAAAGTACCAACAATATAAGCTCCTATTTCACTTAAAATATAATATTGTACCACCGATCTCCTATAGCTTCTAATGCTACCTTCACAATAATGTGTCGTATTTTAATATAACCACTACTTCTTTTAGAAAAATATCATCACATCTATTAATTGTCACATGATTACAAGTCGAAATCTCCTAATTTCTCAATTACATTAAGCTTCCATCCAATTGTGCTTCATACTCTCTAATAAATAATTTAACCCCTTCTTTCACCACAATAAATATCGCAAAAAATACCATAGTTATATTTTGATACCCAAAATAACATATTACTTAAATAATAGCACCATAATAATAGGGTGCCCAAATATATATCAAGTGCAACAGCAGGTTGTAGATCATGACACATATGCAGAAATAATAATGATGGATTACCTACGTTGCTTATAAAAATTGTACATATGCCTATATACAATAATTACTATATGCATGAAAGACTATATTAACTACAATACCGCAGTACGAGATACAGGCCCTGCGCGGCAAAGCCGTGTGCATTTCTAGTCTATACTATAAATCTATACTATAAAGGATGAAAGAATTGAAACTCTTTCTTACTAAGATTAGGCCCACCTTACTCCTCACAGAGGCCTCACTTGTCAGCATGAGAGATTTGACAGGAGATGTGGAGACCCATGACTTTGACATTTCTAAAACGTTTCTGTCAAAATGTCAATACTTTTTGCACCAAGCACTTTTGTTTACCCACCTTTGTACCCACTTATTACTTTCCTTGTGTAACCTTAGCATGCATATTATTTTTTTCTAAAATTTCTCTATTTACTTTCTTTATTCACTTAGAATTGATTAATTACTTACCTTGTGTAACCTTAGCATGTATATTATTTTTTCCTAAAATTTCTCTATTTACTTTTCTTATTCACTTAGAATTGATTAATTACTTTCTTTGTATAACCTTAGCATGCATATTACTTTCCTAGCAGATCAATGCCCATAGCCTGCAAATCGATGAGAAGTTGAGTACGTCCAGCACATCAATATGACTGATGATGATGCTACTTGAATCCACAGGTAAGTTGAACCATTGGATAGTGGGGCTTGTAGTGGACTTAGGAGAAGACATGGTGAGTCGGAAAAGCTACTGACTTTCTGGAGAGGGAAGAATGGCAGGGGTGTGGAATTTTCCTTGCATCTCTCTAAATATACACATGACTTTGCATGGTAGGGATGTAATCACATAATGCTTTCCTATAAAAGAAGATTATATAAAGCACTATATATCGAATCAAATTATATAGCTTTCCATTAAAGATATTTATATTATGGATACTATTATAGATGTAAATCGATCGTGTATTCTTTGATCAAAGGAAATAAATATTGTATGATTATATATATGGCATGGATGTGAAATAAAAAATGCATGTCTCGTGGGACAAACTATCAGCCTTGCCTTTTGTTGCACCCAAATCTAATTTGTTCTTAAATTATTTCTCCTATTATTTGGTAATTAGTATCAATCAATCAATCAGTCAGTCAATCAGCCTCTGCACCTCTACCGCCGCCTTCTCCACCCCGCCCCCTCGTCCGCCGCCGCGCGGCTCGTGCCTCCCACTCCTCCTTCTGTCCCCATCCCCCGCCACCCCCCTACATCTTCCTTCCCATTCTTTTAGCATCTCGCCGGTGCACGGGGGAAGGTGACGGGAGCCATCCTCGGGGTCCTCCTCGCCGTCTCCAAAGTAGACACCCGCAGCGCCGTGCCGCGCAACGCCTCCTGCTCCACATCCTGAAACACACGGTGTGTCCCCGCTCAGGGAAAGTGCGCCGCGGCCTCCTCATCTGCTCGCGGCTGTGGGAGACGCCCGTGGCGTGGAGGCCGATGGCGGTGGTGCCGGCGCAGGAGCCGCAGCTATTTCAGGGCCCATCGCCAGAGTCGTGGCCGTCGTGGAGGTGGCAAGGGTAGCCGCCCTAGGCCGGCTGCTGGGCTGCGGCGGCGCGACACCGTCTCCACCGACGCCACCGTAGAAGCAGCATCAGGACCATGACTTTGAGTCCAGACTCGGCGATGGCGAGAGCAGCGGGACCAGCACGCTGGTCACAAATCCAAGGTTTTTCATTGAATTTCTTCTTCTTTTACTGATTCATTTTGATTATTATTCTAATTTCATCGCTTGTTCTTTCTTTTGTTGTCCGTAGTTTGTTCTAGTGACTCGCCAGGGTTTATCCAATTGCATAATCCATCGAGGACAGTGAACGCGGTTAGCGGCGACGCTCGATTTCGGTCCAGGTTTGTCGGCTCCCAATCTTTTCTCCATTTGATCCATCGCTCCATTTGGGTCTTTATAGATATACAATTCTTGTTAGGGTTTGATTTTTTAAAACACGTGAATGTGGTACGTGCATCTCCACTAGTTCGTACTATAAAGGATGAAAGAACTGAAACTCTTTCTCACTAAGATTAGGTCCGCCTTACTCCTCACAGAGGCCCCACTTGTCAGCGCGAGAGGTTTGGCAGGAGATGTGGAGACCCATGGTTTTGACGTTTCTAAAATGTTTCTGCCAAAATATCAATACTTTTTACACCAAGCACTTTTGTTTATCTACCTTTGTATCCACTTATTACTTTACTAGTGTAATCTTAGCATGCATATTATTCTTTCCTAAAATTTCTCTATTTACTTTCCTTATTCACTTAGAATTGATTAATTACTTTCTTTGTGTAACATTAGCGTGTATATTATTTTTTTCTAAAATTTCCCTTTTTACTTTTCTTATTCACTTAGAATTGATTAATTATTTTCCTTGTGTAATCTTAGCATGCATATTACTTTCCTTGCAGATCGATGCCCAGGGCCTACACATCGATGAGAAGTTGAGTACGTCCAGCACATTAATATGACCAATGATGATGTTGCTTGGATCCACAGATAAGTCGCACCATTGGACGGTGGGGCTTGTAGTCGACTTAGGAGAAGACATGGTGAGTCGAAAAAGCTAATGACTTTCTGGAGAGAGAAGAATGGCAGGGGTGTGAAATTTTCCTTGCATCTCTCTAAATATACTCATGACTTTGCATGGTAGGGATGTAATCACATGATACTTTCCTATAGAAGAAGATTATATAAATCACTATATATTGAATCAAATTATGTAGCTTCCATTAAAAATATTTACATTATGGATACTATTATAGATGGAAATCTATCATGTATTCTCTGATCAAGGATATAAATATTATATGATTATATATATGGCATGGATGTGAAATAAAAAAATACATGTCTCGTGGGACAAACTATCAGCCTTGCCTTTTGTTGCACCCAAATCTAATTTGTTCCTAAATTGTTGCTCCTATTATTTAGTAATTAGTATCAATCAATCAGTCAATCAACCTCCGCACCTCCACCGCCGCCTTCTCTACCCCGACCCCTCGCCCGCCGCAGCGTGGCTCGCCCCTCCCACTCCCGCTCCTGTCCCCATCCTCTTCCACTCCCCTACCCCTTCCTTCTCATTCTTTCCGCATCTCGCCAGTGCATGGGGGAAGGCGACGGGAGCCGTCCTCGGGGTCCTCGTCGCTATCCTCCGAAGTAGACGTTCGTCGCGCCGCGCAACGCCTCCTGCTCCGCGTCTTCAAACACACGGAGTGTCCCCGTTCCGGGAAAGAGCGCCGCGGCCTCCCTCCTCTGCTCGAGGTTGTGGGAGGCGCTCGTGGCGTGGAGGCCGATGGCGGTGGTGCCGGCGCAGGCGCCGCAGCTATTCCAGGCCCATCGCCGAAGTCGTGTCCATCGTGGAGGTGGCAAGGGTAGCCGCCCTAGGTCGGCTGCTGGGCTGCGGCGGCGCGACACCGTCTCCACCGACACCACTGTAGAAGCAGCATCAAGACCACGACTTGAAGTCCAGACTCGGCGACGGCGAGAGTAGCGGGACCAGCACGCTGGCCCACGAATCCAAGGTTTTTCATTGATTTTTTTTGCTGATTCATTTAAATTATTGTTCTGATTTGATCTCTTGTTCTTTCTTTGTTGTTCGTAGTTTGTTCTGGTGACTCACCAGGGGTTATCCATTGCATAATTCATCGAGGACAGTGAACGCGGCTAGCGGCGGCGCTCGATTTCGGTCCAGGTTTGTCGGCTCCCAATCTTTTTCATTTGATCCGTCACTCGACTTGGGTCTTTATAAATATAAAATTCTTGTTCGGGGTTAATTTTTTAAAATGCGTACTTGTGGTACGTGCATCCCCACTAGTACTATATGAAAACAATTAATTTGCACGAGTTGAAAGAATTTTCAGCCATTTAGCTAGTTTGGTTTCAGCGGTGACAACATTTCACGATTTTCATGTGGTAGAATCGGGATAGAAACCATTTATCATTAGCACCTGAATGATTCACCCATCAGGAAGGGCATTGATCATATATTTGTATATATGGGAGTATGTACTATATCTAATTTAATGGTGATTGATTATTGCTCGATCTACCTCTACTTTCTTTTTTCAAGACTCCTTCCCTCTCCATAAATCTCACGGGATCTCTTGCGATAATGCAAAGAATAGCATACACCGGCCACAATGAGCTCATCAATCCATGGTTCAGGCCCATAACCATAATACTCCTACGCCGTGGCCATCGCTCCTGGGCTCGCCGTCGGTGGCTCGTCCTGTCATCAACGCGACGTGTGCGCAGCTCAACCCCTATGGCCCTACGACTACTGCGTGGGCGTGCTCTCCGGCGACCCGGCAAGCCAAACCCGCTGCCACGGACGTCCGCGGGGTGGCGTCGGCCCGCTGTCAACATTACCACGACCAAGGCCGTGTCCACGCTGCGCGTCATCTCCTACGGTCCTACCTCGTCGGCGAGCTGAGCACCTGCCGCGAGTACTACGGTAATATGCTGCAGTCTTTGGGCGGACGTCCGTGGTCGATTTGGACGCTGGCGATTCAGTGATTGGCCTCGTTCGAGATATCGGCCAATGCCCTCCGCGCGGCCGATGGACTGCGATATATATCTGTTTGAGGGGAACGCCCATAAGGATCCCATTCAACAGGAGAACACGGAGAACAGCATTCTGGCCGGCCTAGCAAGTGACATCCTTCGTCTGCTAGAGAGTAAGCCTCCAAGTCATCATGGGTCGCAACTCGCAAGTGATGATCATGGATTCATAGGTCGCAACTCGCAAGGGTCATGAATTTATGATATTTTCTCCTGGATTTAATTAAATAAAGCTTTTAGCAGCATAGCTGCCGTTATGGCATTCAGCGGACTATAGCCGGCGTTTAGCGGACTATAACTGACTTTAACAGGCTAAATGGCATAACTGGCTATTTAGAATCTTGATTTTTTTTAAAGTTGCTTGAAATGTATTGGAGAGAGATTAAAAAAAATGGTGCCTTTATAATTGAATAAAGTTTTCATGCAGCAGCGCTGCTGGTGTTAGGGAATCAGGTCATGGTGCTTAGAATGTACTGAAGTCTGAAGATAAAAAGATACTTGAGCTTGGCAACGATAACCGGTTGTGGCCGTTTGCTTCGGATCCATCGGTGTGTGGTTCGTGGGTGGTCTGCCATGGGAAGTCGGAGCTGCTGGCGGTTTTGCTTCCATGCTCGGCAACGATGACCTATGGCGTTGTGTCGTGTTTGTGCTCAACCGCGTCGCGTGGGTTGGTTAGCTTTCGAAAGTCCATTGGCTTCCTGTTGTGCTAACCTTTCTTGTAAATATTTTTCTATCGTTTTAATTGAGCGGCAGAGCTCCTGCCTTATGTTCAAAAAAAAAAGAAGATAAAAAGATGGTTCACGAACGAACTGGTAACAGAAACTTTATTCTTATTGGGCCGTCGATGTTTATATATTGGCAACTTCTAATGGTTAATCATTACTCCATGTTTATGTATTGGCACCTTCTCTCAACCTGTGCTCCTGCAATTCTGGCCCATTCTAATTGGAACCTTCATTGCATCCGGGTAATACTTGTTTGTCTGTGCAATCCTGACTCTTGATTGAGGTATAAATTGAAAATGGCCATATTCTGCGTAGTTTGTTTTTTTCAAATGGTTAGTTGGTAGTCTTCCATCTGTAAATTTGTTCAGATTTGGTTAGCCACTGTCCGCCTCCGGCCATCCCTCTCCTTTGCCAATCTTTTATTGAGAATAATTTGCTGGTGATTTTTTAGATAGAGGATAAAAATCCGATCTCCGCATACAAGGTTTTGTAGGCTTACAACCGAGAGAAAAGGTTAAAACAAAAGCACAGCACATAGGCTGTAAACACAAAGTTCAAAAGGATATGAAATACATCACTGAGACAATGCAAAAGAGCTTGCCCTGAGATACCGGACAAAACAATCAGAAAAGGAACTAGTTCTTGATCCGCTTCAAGATATTCCAGCCTGAATTCTTGTAAAATCCATAGCATTGACTTCTAAACTTTGATAGCCCCTTTTTAGAGCTTCTTTCTCTTCTTCTTTAGAGAGGATGGCCCAACTCCTGATCCAGTACGTTGCTCTGAAGATTACCTGCAAACACGAGTTAGGTTTTGATTTCTGAAACACAACTTCATTTCGGCTTAACCACAAGCCCAGCTGACAGTTGGCTGCCCAATCAAAATTTGATTCCTTAGTCTAAAATGGAAGTTTTTTAACCAAGAACCAAAAAGAATTAGTGTTTGTTGGCGGAGGGAAACCAAAGGTAATGCTGACAGCATTCCACACCATTCTTGCCTTATGGCAATCAAAAAACAAGTGTTAAATAGTCTCACTTGTATCACAAAAACTGCAGCTAGTGTTTCCCTTCCACCGCCTCTTGACAAGGTTATCCTTGGTTAAGATGACACCTTTGTTTAGGTACCAAAGAAAGATTTTAATCTTTAGTGGAGTTTCACTTTCCAGGTGATGCATTGTTGGGGAACTCCCTTAGCTCTCATTATGTCCTTATACATAGATTGCACAGAGAAAGTTTTATTACTAAGGACCAGCTAAAACAATCATTTTGGTCATCTAACTGCACCTGCAGTATGGAACCAACTAACCTCAGCCATTTATCCATGTTATCCCCCACTAATGCCCTTCTAAAAGTCACATTGAGAGGAGAGGTGCTCAAAACATGAGCCACCATTGCTCCTTTATTTCTGACCAGGCTATAAAGTGATGGAAACATCAACTTAAAAGGTTTGTCGCCCATCCATAAATCCTCCAAAAGGAAACCTGATGGCCACTGTGGACCACGAATCGACCCTAGCAAGGAAATGATACTTAACTTCCATTAAACTCGTCCATAATTGTGAATCTCCCCTCTTCTCAACCTGAGATAGAGTCTTGTTTTGTAGGTATTTCTTCTTGAGTATGTCTTGCCATAAGCCCTTCTCATTTAAGAGCTTAAATAACCACTTGCTTAACAACATCTATTCTGCACCCCCCAAATCTAAAATCCCCAAACCTCCAATACTTTTTTTTGGAGTACTTAGTATACTCCATTTAGTAAGTCTGTACTTCTTCTTGTGACCATTGTTAGAATTTAGAATCACGCAGTGCACATATCGGATGGGATTCTTTTACCTTTCACATGAGTTACAACAAGAGGTCCTAGATCTAGTATATGAACAAAGAGAACAGAGAGATTAAAAGGATGGACCTCGCTGCCGCGGATTGAACTGGAGCCGGCCATCTGTGGTTCGGTGATGGAGATCCGCTCTAGGGCGGCGACGGGCGGTGCAGGATGTCCCGGGCGCTGCGACGTCGCCGGTGGAGAAGCGTCGAGGCGCGGCGACGGCGTTTCCTGCAGTAGAGTGGCGGGAACATCCTGGCGTCGGTGAGCTTCCCGTCGCTGCAGCCCTCCCTCTGGATCGGGTAGGGTTTAGACAGCCTACACATCGATGAGAAGTTGAGTACGTCCAGCACATTAATATGACCAATGATGATGTTGCTTGGATCCACAGATAAGTCGCACCATTGGACGGTGGGGCTTGTAGTCGACTTAGGAGAAGACATGGTGAGTCGAAAAAGCTAATGACTTTCTGGAGAGAGAAGAATGGCAGGGGTGTGAAATTTTCCTTGCATCTCTCTAAATATACTCATGACTTTGCATGGTAGGGATGTAATCACATGATACTTTCCTATAGAAGAAGATTATATAAATCACTATATATTGAATCAAATTATGTAGCTTCCATTAAAAATATTTACATTATGGATACTATTATAGATGGAAATCTATCATGTATTCTCTGATCAAAGGATATAAATATTATATGATTATATATATGGCATGGATGTGAAATAAAAAATACATGTCTCGTGGGACAAACTATCAGCCTTGCCTTTTGTTGCACCCAAATCTAATTTGTTCCTAAATTGTTGCTCCTATTATTTAGTAATTAGTATCAATCAATCAGTCAATCAACCTCCGCACCTCCACCGCCGCCTTCTCTACCCCGACCCCTCGCCCGCCGCAGCGTGGCTCGCCCCTCCCACTCCCGCTCCTGTCCCCATCCTCTGCCACTCCCCTACCCCTTCCTTCTCATTCTTTCCGCATCTCGCCAGTGCATGGGGGAAGGCGACGGGAGCCGTCCTCGGGGTCCTCGTCGCTATCTCCGAAGTAGACGTTCGTCGCGCCGCGCAACGCCTCCTGCTCCGCGTCTTCAAACACACGGAGTGTCCCCGTTCCGGGAAAGAGCGCCGCGGCCTCCCTCCTCTGCTCGAGGTTGTGGGAGGCGCTCGTGGCGTGGAGGCCGATGGCGGTGGTGCCGGCGCAGGCGCCGCAGCTATTCCAGGCCCATCGCCGAAGTCGTGTCCATCGTGGAGGTGGCAAGGGTAGCCGCCCTAGGTCGGCTGCTGGGCTGCGGCGGCGCGACACCGTCTCCACCGACACCACTGTAGAAGCAGCATCAAGACCACGACTTGAAGTCCAGACTCGGCGACGGCGAGAGTAGCGGGACCAGCACGCTGGCCCACGAATCCAAGGTTTTTTCATTGATTTTTTTTGCTGATTCATTTAAATTATTGTTCTGATTTGATCTCTTGTTCTTTCTTTTGTTGTTCGTAGTTTGTTCTGGTGACTCACCAGGGGTTATCCAATTGCATAATTCATCGAGGACAGTGAACGCGGCTAGCGGCGGCGCTCGATTTCGGTCCAGGTTTGTCGGCTCCCAATCTTTTTCATTTGATCCGTCACTCGACTTGGGTCTTTATAAATATAAAATTCTTGTTCGGGTTTAATTTTTTAAAATGCGTACTTGTGGTACGTGCATCCCCACTAGTACTATATGAAAAACAATTAATTTGCCACGAGTTGAAAGAATTTTCAGCCATTTAGCTAGTTTGGTTTCAGCGGTGACAACA
This sequence comes from Panicum virgatum, assembly GCF_016808335.1. NCBI lineage: Eukaryota > Viridiplantae > Streptophyta > Magnoliopsida > Poales > Poaceae > Panicum > Panicum virgatum. The sequence continues at coordinate 56,354,890 of NC_053145.1, read as the reverse complement.
TTTCACGATTTTCATGTGGTAGAATCGGGATAGAAACCATTTATCATTAGCACCTGAATGATTCACCCATCAGGAAGGGCATTGATCATATATTTGTATATATGGAGTATGTACTATATCTAATTTAATGGTGATTGATTATTGCTCGATCTACCTCTACTTTCTTTTTCAAGACTCCTTCCCCTCTCCATAAATCTCACGGGATCTCTTGCGATATGCAAAGAATAGCATACACCGGCCACAATGAGCTCATCATCCATGGTTCAGGCCATAACCATAATACTCCTCGCCGTGGCCATCGCTCCTGGGCTCGCCGTCGGTGGCTCGTCTGTCATCAACGCGACGTGTGCGCAGCTCAAACCCCTATGGCCCTACGACTACTGCGTGGGCGTGCTCTCCGGCGACCCGGCAGCCACCGCTGCCACGGACGTCCGCGGGGTGGCGTCGGCCGCTGTCAACATTACCACGACCAAGGCCGTGTCCACGCTGCGCGTCATCTCCTACGGTCCTACCTCGTCGGCGAGCTGAGCACCTGCCGCGAGTACTACGGTAATATGCTGCAGTCTTTGGCGGACGTCCGTGTCGATTTGGACGCTGGGCGATTCAGTGATGCCTCGTTCGAGATATCGGCCAATGCCTCCGCGCGGCCGATGGACTGCGATATATATCTGTTTGAGGGGAACGCCCATAAGGATCCCATTCAACAGGAGAACACGGAGAACAGCATTCTGGCCGGCCTAGCAAGTGACATCCTTCGTCTGCTAGAGAGTAAGCCTCCAAGTCATCATGGGTCGCAACTCGCAAGTGATGATCATGGATTCATAGGTCGCAACTCGCAAGGGTCATGAATTTATGATATTTTTCTCCTGGATTTAATTAAATAAAGCTTTTAGCAGCATAGCTGCCGTTATGGCATTCAGCGGACTATAGCCGGCGTTTAGCGGACTATAACTGACTTTAACAGGCTAAATGGCATAACTGGCTATTTAGAATCTTGATTTTTTTTAAAGTTGCTTGAAATGTATTGGAGAGAGATTAAAAAAAATGGTGCCTTTATAATTGAATAAAGTTTTCATGCAGCAGCGCTGCTGGTGTTAGGGAATCAGGTCATGGTGCTTAGAATGTACTGAAGTCTGAAGATAAAAAGATACTTGAGCTTGGCAACGATAACCGGTTGTGGCCGTTTGCTTCGGATCCATCGGTGTGTGGTTCGTGGGTGGTCTGCCATGGGAAGTCGGAGCTGCTGGCGGTTTTGCTTCCATGCTCGGCAACGATGACCTATGGCGTTGTGTCGTGTTTGTGCTCAACCGCGTCGCGTGGGTTGGTTAGCTTTCGAAAGTCCATTGGCTTCCTGTTGTGCTAACCTTTCTTGTAAATATTTTTCTATCGTTTTAATTGAGTGGCAGAGCTCCTGCCTTATGTTCAAAAAAAAAAGAAGATAAAAAGATGGTTCACGAACGAACTGGTAACAGAAACTTTATTCTTATTGGGCCGTCGATGTTTATATATTGGCAACTTCTAATGGTTAATCATTACTCCATGTTTATGTATTGGCACCTTCTCTCAACCTGTGCTCCTGCAATTCTGGCCCATTCTAATTGGAACCTTCATTGCATCCGGGTAATACTTGTTTGTCTGTGCAATCCTGACTCTTGATTGAGGTATAAATTGAAAATGGCCATATTCTGCGTAGTTTGTTTTTTTCAAATGGTTAGTTGGTAGTCTTCCATCTGTAAATTTGTTCAGATTTGGTTAGCCACTGTCCGCCTCCGGCCATCCCTCTCCTTTGCCAATCTTTTATTGAGAATAATTTGCTGGTGATTTTTTAGATAGAGGATAAAAATCCGATCTCCGCATACAAGGTTTTGTAGGCTTACAACCGAGAGAAAAGGTTAAAACAAAAGCACAGCACATAGGCTGTAAACACAAAAGTTCAAAAGGATATGAAATACATCACTGAGACAATGCAAAAGAGCTTGCCCTGAGATACCGGACAAAACAATCAGAAAAGGAACTAGTTCTTGATCCGCTTCAAGATATTCCAGCCTGAATTCTTGTAAAAATCCATAGCATTGACTTCTAAACTTTGATAGCCCCTTTTTAGAGCTTCTTTCTCTTCTTCTTTAGAGAGGATGGCCCAACTCCTGATCCAGTACGTTGCTCTGAAGATTACCTGCAAACACGAGTTAGGTTTTGATTTCTGAAACACAACTTCATTTCGGCTTAACCACAAAGCCCAGCTGACAGTTGCTGCCCAATCAAAATTTGATTCCTTAGTCTAAAATGGAAGTTTTTTAACCAAGAACCAAAAAGAGAATTAGTGTTTGTTGGCGGAGGGAAACCAAAGGTAATGCTGACAGCATTCCACACCATTCTTGCCTTATGGCAATCAAAAAACAAGTGTTAAATAGTCTCACTTGTATCACAAAAACTGCAGCTAGTGTTTCCCTTCCACCGCCTCTTGACAAGGTTATCCTTGGTTAAGATGACACCTTTGTTTAGGTACCAAAGAAAGATTTTAATCTTTAGTGGAAGTTTCACTTTCCAGGTGATGCATTGTTGGGGAACTCCCTTAGCTCTCATTATGTCCTTATACATAGATTGCACAGAGAAAGTTTTATTACTAAGGGACCAGCTAAAACAATCATTTTGGTCATCTAACTGCACCTGCAGTATGGAACCAACTAACCTCAGCCATTTATCCATGTTATCCCCCACTAATGCCCTTCTAAAAGTCACATTGAGAGGAGAGGTGCTCAAAACATGAGCCACCATTGCTCCTTTATTTCTGACCAGGCTATAAAGTGATGGAAACATCAACTTAAAAGGTTTGTCGCCCATCCATAAATCCTCCAAAAGGAAACCTGATGGCCACTGTGGACCACGAATCGACCCCTAGCAAGGAAATGATACTTAACTTCCATTAAACTCGTCCATAATTGTGAATCTCCCCTCTTCTCAACCTGAGATAGAGTCTTGTTTTGTAGGTATTTCTTCTTGAGTATGTCTTGCCATAAGCCCTTCTCATTTAAGAGCTTAAATAACCACTTGCTTAACAAACATCTATTCTGCACCCCCAAATCTAAAATCCCCAAACCTCCAATACTTTTTTTTGGAGTACTTAGTATACTCCATTTAGTAAGTCTGTACTTCTTCTTGTGACCATTGTTAGAATTTAGAATCACGCAGTGCACATATCGGATGGGATTCTTTTACCTTTCACATGAGTTACAACAAGAGGTCCTAGATCTAGTATATGAACAAAGAGAACAGAGAGATTAAAAGGATGGACCCTCGCTGCCGCGGATTGAACTGGAGCCGGCCATCTGTGGTTCGGTGATGGAGATCCGCTCTAGGGCGGCGACGGGCGGTGCAGGGATGTCCCGGGCGCTGCGACGTCGCCGGTGGAGAAGCGTCGAGGCGCGGCGACGGCGTTTCCTGCAGTAGAGTGGCGGGAACATCCTGGCGTCGGTGAGCTTCCCGTCGCTGCAGCCCTCCCTCTGGATCGGGTAGGGTTTAGACAATGGGGCAATGACGGCTGTGGTGAACCTCATATCTCGAGTCGTCAATCCCCATCTCCTCTTTATAGGCTGCGCGACGGGGGCCCACCAGCCTCGTGTTGGGCTGGGCCCCCGATCAGGGCGCGAGGTCAAGGGACCAGTTGGCCGTTGGGCCAATTGGTGGAGATCAATTCCAACATTCTCCCCCTTGATCTCCTCTTATACTTTCATCTTCATATCTTTTACTTCTTTTCATATTTCATCACAAATTAATGTATAGAGCAGTTTCATCATCACGGTCGGTTGCCGATAGATTCAACAGCTACAATACATATCTCTGTTCTGAAATAGATACTTAACTTTGGGGCCCTTTATTGTCCGGAAAATATAGGCTATACCATAAACCCATGTCGACTGTGTGTTCTCTGTACACACTGGGCGGCAAGCCTTTAATAAGTGGATCCACAAACACATGTCTGTCATTCTTTTACTCAATGCATTTCAACATAATTCCGGACATTCTCCTTTACAACGTATAACTTTGTGTCAATGTGTTTGGCACCACACTTGACTCGTTGTCATAGGAGCAAACTACTTAAATGATTATCGCTGTTGTCAACCATTATCAAACTCCGGGTTCAGGTTCCCTTAACCATTTTGCCTGTCCCTCGGCCTCGTATCATGCTATACCATGTCTTTGCATCACATTGATGATAATTGTTTCATTTTGGAGCTTTTCCACACAAAACCTCCAAGTGTGAAAGTTAGCGACAATTGTGGATTTCGCTACACATTTCACATGTTCTACTTTTGTACTCACAATCTTTTGAGAGTACTTGATCTTTCCAACTTAGCATGAGGCCGACATTCTTAATTTTATTCCAGTGATCTATATATGGATTGAACTTTTGCCAAAATAACCCGGATAAACAAAATATGTCAGGGTAAGTTCTTTACTTGCGCGCCTATAAAGCTTCCAGCAGCTGAAGCATTTGGAACTATTTCCATTTCACATTGGTTCCTGGAACACTAAGGTTCCCAAAACTATTACCCTTGACATTAGGAACAGGCATGAGTTTATTCATATGCATACTTCATTTCTTTAGAATCTTTTCCAAGTATGCCTTTGTTGTAATCATAATACCCCTTCCTTTTATCTCGATGAGTTTCAATTCGTAGAATGAAAACCCATCACCGAGATCAAAAATTTGAGGACAAGAATTCTTTATCCATAATAATATTTTAACACCACCACTAGAAAGTAGGATGTTATCTTCATTTAAGATGAGGAAATCAGATTTCCCATTCTTTTACTTTGCTTAAAACTATTGTCCTCCTCAATCTCTTTAAACCCAAAATTTTATACTGTTTTATTTAAACTTTAGATACCACCGTCTCGTGGCTTTCTTCAATCCATAAATGAATTTACTATTGTGGTATCCCATATGTTCTTTCTTCTCTTTGACTAAAACTTTTGTCACAAATTTTGCTTTATATCTTTCAACATTCCCTCTGGAGTCACATTGACATTTTGTAGGTCCATTATAACCTACTGTGATGATTCTTTCAGGAATCACATCCTTTTTTTTTCTTTATATGGACTTAACCCACGGAATTCTTATGACTTCTTCAAATGAGGTGGAATCGACCTCCATTTGATTTTCTTTAATTTGTATAGGAATGTTGTTGCTCCTTTTGCCAAATGGCTATGGACTAATGAGATCCTGCATAACAAGATTCTTCTTTACTTTATTCATTTTCTTTGAGAGCTAACAACATGTGTTGTATACAACATCAGCACGTACGAGAAACTTGTTGTTCTTGAATCATCGAAGTGGACACGCATTCCCACTTCTCATCAAGTCTAAGGTATCTACATACCATGCTCCCCCAGATTTTGCCATCTTTTGTAAAGATGGCATATCAATAAATCTTTTGGTTTGGGTTCTATCTATGCCCCGTAAACTTTATATGTGCTCGTAAGCACCATCTTACTATCTTTGAGGGCAGTCCAGCAAAAAATGCTAAAATTTAGCTATTTCTTTACATAGGGGTATCAGCATAGTGACCGTTGTACCCCCTTGACGGTCACATTCATCCTTTAATAGATCATCTCTTGCTTTCAATGCATATTACAGGGGAGTATGTTTCTAAACTGTCTCATATTTCTCCCCCTCGAAATGTGACTTGAACTTTTCTGCCACAATTTCGAAAACTATTCACAACTTTTGTGAATGAGGAAACTTTATTACTTCATCCACATGATTACGTCATGCAGAACAAAGTAATTTCTTAATTTGTACGTGAGTACCTTTTATTCATTTTGCTTTGAGAACTCAATAGAGTCCTTTATTCGATATGGTAGTACTTTTTCCTCATTTCATTTCACGAACTCAACAGAGTCCTTTATTACAAGTACTTTAGCAAGTCATGCTTGCATATCTTTCTTATCTCGAGGTTCGCATGTAACTTTCCATTCTTTTAAACTCATTGAGTGCTTAATCGCTGTGACACAATAGAAGTGCCCGATCAATTCTAGAATAGCAAAGCTACTACAAACTTTTCTCCCAGTATGGGATAAACTAGTACATGAGTCATGACAACTTTCTCCCGCCATGCAGGATTAGCACTAAGCCAACTTTATCCCGTCATGCGGGTTATTTCATATTTCATACTTTTCCAATAAAAAATGTCAGGATCGGTTCATATCAAATTCAGAAATAAATCTGAATATTTCATGACACACATGCTTAATCCGACGTTGGTCAAATTAAACATGTATTGACTTATCACAACTTTGACTGAACTCAAAATGAATTCTTCTTGATAGAGAGTACATAAGAGACATTTCTCAAAATGAACTCTTATTGCTTTATCTACTCTTCTTGGATAAATATCCTGAATACTTTTCCTGTCAAGCCGTTCTTTACAGAGAATATATTCTCTTATGTAATGACCTTCTTTCTTTCTGAGTCACAAGTACCCAGTTCATTATCTTTCGTCCTTCAAGGACAACATAGAACTCTTTGTCTGAAAAGTCAATAATCAATACTTTAAGTTCTATTCTATATCACCGTTGGGCAGAAATAGAATAATCTTTTACATTAATTCTGTATCACCGTTGGGCAGAAACGGAATTAATGTATGGGAAACTCAATAAACTTTAAAACCATGTATCTGTTCCTCAAAATTAAATTCTTCCAATGGTTCGAATTTAATTAGAGGATGATTAACTTTATTGCAGCGGAAACAAGAAAATACATTTCTTTACTTTAACAGCAGTTCTTTATGTATTCTCTCAAAAAAAAATCACTTTAATGCAACATTTACAAATGACTTTAAACTTTAAGCTATGACTCATAAAATTATAATATTATTATCATCAACGTTGGTCAGAAAATAACAATACTATAATTAACTTTAAAAATCTCTTCTTTGAGAGCTTTCTTTATGGCTACTATTAAGAAGACAAACCAATGCTCAACTTTGAGACATTAAATGGCGAAATGATGCCAGAATTTAACTTTAACTTAAGACACCATAAGCTTTTCTGAGTCTTTAAACTATAAATGTGTCTTTAACCCATAGGGAAAAACTCATTTAAGAGTTTTTATACTATTATTTCAATTAAATCTTCTCGTTGGTTCCGACTTAATTGAAAGATAACATCATTGTAGCAGCGGAAAACCTTTTCTTTACAGATACAACACTTTGTACTCTTTAATTGTACTTTGTACTCTTTTTCTCTCTAAACAATTTATCTCGTTGGTTCAAAATTGAATAGAGATAAAATAGTACAAAACGTACTCAAATTAAACTCTTTAATCATGCTCTTAAAATTTAATTGTCCCGTTGGTTCTAATTAAATTAGAGAGCAACAATATAAACTTTGCAGCGGAAACATGTAGGAATTCTATTTTCAGAAGCATTACTGTGGCCCTTTATCTCTAAACAATGTACACGATGGTGCAAAATTGAATAGAGATCAAACTATAAACAAATTCATTCGAAATACTATTGAAAATGCTTCTGGAAAAATAGAAAACGGTAAAAAATCGATACTGTGTGGGCCGAAATGCGGCCGAGTAGGCCCGCGGCCCGTTCATCGCGCCCCTCCCCCCGCGGCCAGGCAGTAACCTGGGCCTGGGCCGGAAAAATGGCCCGCGCAAGAGCCCCGCCTGGGCCAAAATCCAGCCCATTAGAGCGGCGGCGATCCCTGGCCGCCGGATCAGATCCAACGGCCGTCCGCCGTTTTCGGCGGATCAAAACCTGGCAGCACCGGTGAGCTCCCCCCGAAAACCCTAGTTTCATTTGGCTTTCCTCCCCTTCTCTCTGCACACCGCGGCGGCGGCGGTGGCGGCCACTGGGCGGCCGGAGGAGGCAGCGGCGGCGCCGGCGAGTCGGCGGCGCACACCCCCCCTCTCTCCGCAGCCCTGTGCTTTCCCTTTTCCCCTTTTTCTCTTTGAGCGCCGCGAGCCGAGCGAGCGGCAATGGCGGCCATGGGTGGTTGGGGAAGGACAAAGTGGCAGCGCCGCCGCGGCTTCCTCGCCGGTGTGCGCACTCGCCGTAGGGTGAGCGCGCCGCCGTCGAGTAGGCGGTTGACGACGCCTTGCTTTCAAGCCCGCGCACGCGCCTCCAGCGTCCCGGGGTAAGTGGCGGCTCCGGTCTGTGTGCCACGACCCCGTCGAGCGGTGGCGCGGGTCTGAGCCGCACAACGGTGGCGGCGGTGGCGCGCGGACCAGGTAAGCCCGGCGGCCCCTTTTCCTCTAGGGTTAGGGTTTTGCTTTTCCTTTTCGATTCAAGATCGATTTGCATTTTCTGCGTTCGATTTGCATCGTATTTCTTCCGATTCGTTACCGAATCCTTCTTTCCCCATCTCAATCTACACTGGTGTAGGCGACTGATACCAATGTTAGAATTTAGAATCACGCAGTGCACATATCGGATGGGATTCTTTTACCTTTCACATGAGTTACAACAAGAGGTCCTAGATCTAGTATATGAACAAAGAGAACAGAGAGATTAAAAGGATGGACCCTCGCTGCCGCGGATTGAACTGGAGCCGGCCATCTGTGGTTCGGTGATGGAGATCCGCTCTAGGGCGGCGACGGGCGGTGCAGGGATGTCCCGGGCGCTGCGACGTCGCCGGTGGAGAAGCGTCGAGGCGCGGCGACGGCGTTTCCTGCAGTAGAGTGGCGGGAACATCCTGGCGTCGGTGAGCTTCCCGTCGCTGCAGTCCTCCCTCTGGATCGGGTAGGGTTTAGACAATGGGGCAATGACGGCTGTGGTGAACCTCATATCTCGAGTCGTCAATCCCCATCTCCTCTTTATAGGCTGCGCGACGGGGGCCCACCAGCCTCGTGTTGGGCTGGGCCCCGATCAGGGCGCGAGGTCAAGGGACCAGTTGGCCGTTGGGCCAATTGGTGGAGATCAATTCCAACAACCATCACATTGCCAAAAAAAAAACTTGATCTATAGTAGTCCAATTTTTTCAATACACCTTTAGGTAATTTAAAAAAGGACATTAGATACATTGGTAGGGTTCAGAGGACTGAATTAATCAGCACCAATATCCCCCCAAAGGATAAGATCTTGCCCTTCCAGCTACTTAACTTTTTCTGAAATCTTTCCTCAATATCACCCCAATTTTTCCTAGAAATTTTCCGATAGCTCATAGGAATACCCAAGTATTTAAAAGGCATCGTTCCTTCCCTACACCCAAACAAACTCACATAGTCATTTGTCTTTTCTTTAGTCTTGCCAAAATAGAATAGCTCACTTTTGTGAAAATTGATTTTACGGCTTGAAAGATTTTCAAAAGCCCATAGTACTTGTTTCAAATTATTGGCCTTCACCAAATTGTCTTCCAGAAAAAGAATTGTATCATATGCATATTGCAAAATCGACAGTCCCCCTTCAACAAGGTGGGGCACTAAACCCCCAAAATGTTCTAGTGATTTGGACCTCTCAATCAAAACTGCTAGCATATCTGCAATTATATTGAATAACACTGGTGAGAGGGGATCACCTTGTATTAAACCTTTCCTTTGTCTGAAAAAAGTATCCCAATTCATCATTCACCTTAACACTCACACTTCCTCTTGTCACAATCTATCACAGAAAAAGTATCCCATTTGCACCATTTTTGTGGCCCTTCATTCTCAACACATGTTGCAAGAAAGACCAATTAACTTTGTCATAAGCTTTCTCAAAATCTAGTTTGAGAATAAGCTCATCCATCTTTTTTCTTTTTAGTTCATGTAAGGTCTCATGCAAAACTATAGCTCCTTCTAAAATATATCGTCCTGGTAGAAAGGCAGATTGAGACGGCCCTATGACCTTACTTGCCACCAAAGCCAGTCTGTTAGCTATAACCTTAGTGAAAATTTTAAAACTAACATTAAGCATACAAATGGGTCCGTACTGCTGAATTTTCTTAACCTCGTTTAGCTTTGGAATTAATGTTACTATCCCAAAATTTAGGCTGAAAAGCCTAAGGTCCTCATTGTGGAAATCTCTAAACATGGCTATCAAGTCATCCTTAATGATACTCCAAAAGACTTGATAAAATTCCGCAGGGAACCCATCTGGGACTGGCGCCTTGTTGTACTTCATTTGGAAAATAGCTTCTCTCACTTCTTTTTCCACAAAAACCGCCGTCAATGCTTCATTTTCTATTTCGGAGACTTGGGGTATATCCCCAGTCATAGACTCCTGTAAAGAAAATTTATTCCTCCGGTGCTATTGGGAGGTGCTATTGCTTTTGTTCCTCCGGTTGGGCTTGGTGTAGATGAGAGAACTCTTGACATGCTCTCTGGTCAATAGTACATTGTTGTCTTAACCTTCTAATTTTATTTTGCTACTTTTGTAAAGGTGTTGATCCCTTGTTGGAAAATAGCTTCTCTCACTTCTTTTTCCACAAAAACCACCGTCAATGCTTCATTTTCTGTTTTGGAGACTTGGGGTATATCCCCAGTCATAGACTCCTGTAAAGAAAATTTATTCCTCCAGTGCTATTGCTTTTGTTTCTCCGGTTGGGCTTGGTGTAGATGAGAGAACTCTTGACATGCTCTCTGGTCAATAGTATGGTGTTGTCTTAGCCTTCTAATTTTATTTTGCCACTTTTGTAAAGGTGTTGATCCTTTGTTCTCCTTTGTCCACACTTCTGAGACTAGCTCAAAAAAACCTTCTCGCAGCAGCCACCCCAATTCAAACTTGAACTCAGGTTGGTTTTTGCGTTCGATCCCCTCCCCCATGTTCAACAAAAGAGGTGTATGATCAGAAATTTCTCTGTTTAAAGCATCCACAGTAGCTAAGGGAAATTTTTTGTTTCCATTCCGTGCTCACCAAAACCCTATCCAACTTTTCACAAGTTGGGTTTTGTAGAGAACTGGCCCATGTAAATTTCCTACCAGACATCTCCAATTCCCTAAGGTCCAGGCCATCAATAATAGCATTAAAAAGAAAAGACCATCTACCATCAAATCTGTCATTATTCTTTTTTTTGGCATTTCGGATGATATTAAAATCACCCCCAATGCACAATGGCAATTTTTCTTTGCTGCACGTGTGGACTAACTCTGTAAGAAAACTCTCTTTGAACTCTGGCTGAGCTGCCCGTTAAACAGCTACCAAAATCCATTTAAAGTCATCCCTCCTATTTCTTAGTCTAAACTTAACAAAAAAAATCCCCTTCCTCTATGCTCCCAATGTCTATCTTATCCATATCCACCCCCAAAAGGATCCCTCCCGACCTCCCATGAGGTGTTGTACAATGCCAAATAAAGTACCCCCCCCCCCCCCACACACACACACAATAGTTACCTAAAGTGGATTGGGAGAATACTTTTTTGCCAGTTTCCAAAAGAGCAATAAAATCTAAATTCTGCTCTTTGGAAGAATCTGCTAGGAACCTTGATTTAGCCAAGTCGCTTAGACCTCTGCTATTCAAAAAAAATTCTTTCATTTCGCACTACACTGAGAGTTTTTGGGCAGCTTTATCTTACAAGTCCTTTTCAAGCATGGTTTAACATGAAACTTGCATTTAGTAGGTACAACTTTTATTACACAACTTAGGTGTAAGCTGTCCTCCTCATAGACTTCCTCCATTAATTCACCACATAAACTTTTTATTGCATTGAATTCCACTGAACCAATGTTATCCTCCTCACTATCACTGCTCACCCAGGAATCCTCCCCAACATAATTTTCTACCTTAATTCTATTATTATCCATTGACAACAGATTCTGGACCTCAATTTGCTGGTGATGGCCAGCTAAATCAACATATGGAAGCAAGTGTCAAGTGGTGATGGTGATATGATATTTTCTTCTCTCAACCCCATACATATCTGCAAGGATTCCGCACTCAAGTGTTTATCTCATTCAGTTTTGTCACGGGACAATGTAGTTGATTGTATTAGGTGATTGAATCGGAAAAGCTATATCCAATATCTTATCTAGAACAATGATGTAGAAACTCACTACTAATAATTCTCAAATAAGTTTAAGTTCGTGGAGGGTGTGATATACTGCAACACCAGGGGATACTAAAATTTCAGTGTTGAATATGCTAATGGAGTGGACTAGCACGGTCCAGGGTAAAAGCCACCTGCCAAAGTGTTGTCCATGCAAGTTTTTTTTTAAATCAATTTCAGAAGCTATGTTCAAAGTTAGCTAGCTCGTGCATGTACTATGGATATGCTTTGCATAAATACCAAAAATGCTAACCTGTATTCACTCAGGATATATATACTATGGATATGTTGAGTTGTCTCTAGGGATAACCTGTCGTCCTGTCCAAACTTGGTTCTTAGTGCTCATTGTCTTGTAATTGACTGGCAATGCAAGTGTGTGTGTTAGGTACTGAGGTGTGACTTATTTCCCACTTCGCAATCTTTGCAGTTCTCAAGTGTGTAATCATCTTCGCGAATAGGTTTAAAGGCTTTGCCTTGGAGTATCCAACATCATGTTTCTAACGTAAGTAATCGAAAGTGGTTCAGAAAATGGTCAGAGCTGAACTCATTATCTTTAAACAAGATCAGCCTCAGTTGTTATCTGTCAGCCGGTACTGAGGACCATCCATCCCTATCCACTTTGCTTTCAGCATCTTTCTACTCACCCAACATAGCATGTAACGAACCCACCACGGCCCTCCGAAGCGATTCCCTCACTTCTTTTTACCTGCCAAAGTTTTCTCCCTTCGGTGCTTCCTTTTGGTAATTTTCCTTCTTTTTTTTCACTTAGCTTCTTCTTTTGGTGGAGTCACGCTCATCAAAGAATTGAATTCAGCTTCCAATTGGTGCCATTCTACATTCAGTTGGCCGTTTTCCATTATTTTTTTAACATCCTAGGGAGTATTTGTAGGTGGGCTCTATAATGGAGAGGATGATGCCAATCCCTGTTTCTGGCTTGCTTTGTGTAAGCCCCTGAAACCAATGGGCTTTGCTTGCGGCTTTCCTAATCTGCCTTATATTTCCTGCTTTATTCCACCGCCGCTATCCTTTCGCTCTTCTTCATCTCTTTATGTTTCTTGGTGTCATCTAGCAGCGCTGCTGGATGAGATCGTGACTCAGATGCAGCCTATGCTTCTGCCCTAAGATAAACAGAGTCATGGATCAATTATCAGTCTTACATCACTGTATGTGCTACCTATGGTTTTAAATAGCGGGCTATGGCAAATAGCGGAGTCATTTTTCCAGGGGCTATAAAGCTATAGCGGAAACTATAACGGGCTATGACAAATTGCGGTTTTACTATCAAATCATGAAAAATACAAGTAATAGATGCACAAAATATCATATTTAACAAATATCATAATCACAAATATGTTTCCAAGGCTACAAGAATCCAAGGAACATTGCTTAAGTTAACAATACAACAAGATTCATACAATCCAAATGAGCAAATCAGTAGCATAGAGCTAAGCCTAAGGCTATAGCGGCACTAAAGCTATACCGTTTAGCGCAGCTATAGCGGGATTTAGCATCCGTAGCTACCGTAGCGGCACAAATACAAATAGCGTAGCGGAGACCCTCGAAAAAGGCTATAGCGGAGCTATAGCAGGGCTATAGCCCGCTATTTAAAACCATACCATGTAGAAGTTTCCAGCTGCTGGATGAACTTAATTAGCACAAAAGTCTCGGAAGTCTGAACCTTTTCGTGATTAATTTCTTTGAGTTTTATAAAGAAACAGACAAATAAATAATATGGGGTGCAAGGAAAAATGGGGACAATAGCAGCAGTTTAATTCATAGCATTAAGTGATACAAGTAGTTCTGAACCAACTTATCAATGAACAATTTTATCATAGATTGTGAAATTGTACTCTAAGCATACATGTCCATTGGTGCACGTATGCCATGATTCTTTTGAAGCACATGGCATACTTGTACCGTGTAAGTCGTGACCAAACAACTTTAGTCGTGTGATGGTATAATACAACGTTATTAATTGGCAGCATACAACCTTTTTCCCATGCATACCTGTGAACTCTAGTGAAGTCCTTTGTACCTTATGATCAAGCAAAGAATCCTGTAAGCATATTTGCCCGGTCAAAATTTGTAGCCTTGTTTTTTTTAAACGAACTAGGCAGGAGAGCTGCCGATTATATTAAAAATAAGATGAAGCCCAGACTGGACAAACAACAAATGGGAAAAAAAACTACAGAGCAAAGCCGGGCAACTGGATTGGGGCATCAGCACACGCCGGACTCAACTCCAACAAATACCCGGTCGGATTGGGATATCGACCCGGGCCTCAACTTACTCTGCCCGGCCGGATTGGATCATTGACCCGAGCCTATACTCACTCTGCCTCGTCAGATTGGGACATCGACACGAGACGAGAACCCCGTTCAGTTAGATTGGATCATCAATACGAGCCTCCACAACCTAATATACCATGTACTCTAGCTACTCTATCTTACTCTAGTTACTTTGGACCTGTACCATGTGCTGCATCAAACTAATAGCCATCAGATGTGTTAGGTCAGGCTCATGGTATCTAGATTATGCACGAAGAAAATGATGTGTTCCTTCTTTCCTCGTCGCGGTATGCTGATTGGATTAGGTTTGCATCTTGGCCTATTCAGTAAGATCGCTTCGTTTCAAAACTGTTGGGTAGCTGGCACCATCTGGAGGCTGGATCCCATTTTATAGGTGGACTACTCTTTCGTGAACCAGCATGAGTGGGCAACTATGGGCAGCCCACATGCACATGCACCCCAAAGAGAGAGAGAGAGAGAGAGAGAGAGAGGAAACTATCCTTTTGTGCGGAAAACTGAATATAGGATGACCAACTTACCGGGTTTGTCAACATGTTTGAGAAAAAAAAAATCGCTTGATTCCCCTATCTTAAATGATATAGGGTGCTCCCGCAATCTATAAAAAAAACATGTTTGCGAAAAAAAATATTTTGATTTTACTTCTTTAGCATGTAAAGGTAAAATGAGCACCGCTTTAGTGAAGAATTTATGCTTTAGCGAATTTATAAGAAAAATATTTATGTTTTCACGTGTGTCGGTGTGTGGTAACTGGTAAGATGCCACTATCATTTCAAATCTAGTTAGGTCGGCACCTTATTTAAACCCAGGTAATAAGCGGTAACATTTGTTGTACACCTGGTGAAAAGGAATCTGAAGAAAGAGTTTTTTTTCCCTTTCGAAAGATGAATCTGAAGCAACAGTAAACAATAATAAGCATTGCCCATTTCATGTGATTGGCATCAAGTGGGGTGTGGGAGGACTGAAGAGGTTGGCCTGCCTTCATGTGGTTCGCAAAGTCCAAATCAATTCCTGTCTACAACGGCGACCCTTTTTCCCATATTTCTTTCTTTCTTCCTCTCTCTTTTCCTCTCCAGTAGCAGCCTAGTGTATGTGTCCCTATTCATGTTTTTGAATGGGGATCGGCCGGTGAGTGAGTGCTGGGACTGCTGGGCTCGGCTGGCCTCGATCCTGGCTCCCAGTAGGACGGCATCAAAAGACAGTGCAATGGTGTTGTGGACTAGATGGGCAACGCACAGGGCGTGCCAGGACCGACCCTTTGGAAGGGCATGACAGGGGGCCCTGGCCGCCCGGGCACACGTTTAAGGGGTTGTTTAGTTCTTGGGGCTAAATTTTAGATTATGTCTCATTCAAAAGAATTTTGATATTTATTAATATTAAATAAAATTTGATTACAAAACTAACTGCAGAACCCTTAGGCTAAATTGCGAGACGAATCTAACGAGGTATATTAATTCGTAATTAGCGGATGGTTACTGTAGCATTACTGTAGCAAATCATGGATTAATTAGGCTCGTTAGATTCGTCTTGCAAATTAGCACACATTTGTCAAATAAATTTTATTTAATATCTCTAAATGATAAGATTCTCGATGTGACAAGAACTAAAAAAAATCTCTGAAAACAAACAAGGTCTTAGTTGACAATAATATCGGGCCATCGCGATTTAGGTATCTGACCCGGCGCTCTTCACCAGAACGGAGTAATGGTTGCCGCTGCTGCTGCGAGCTGCGAGCTGCATGCTGCGGTCAGTAGAAACAAATCTGAGGTCAGGCACAGAGGCCATGCATGCGCCGCGTCATGGGGAAAGACTCCCCCTTTGTGATCTCGAGCTGCTGCGTAGGGACATGCCGCTGCAAATCACCTGCCGATCTTGAAACCCTGACTGCTTAGTGCTTTAATCTCTAGGGTTTGTTGCTTGCTTTGAGTAGGAGTAGCTGCTGAAGATTTAGGGGGAAACAGCTAAAATTTCAGGATCAATCTTTCGACTGAAGAATAAAGTGATCGATCACAGGATCGGATGAGCTTCATGTCTGAAAGTCGGAACCATGTATTCTAGGGTCACATACATGTTTGCTCCTTGCAAGTGCATCGATCGGAGGATTTTTGGTTTAGCAGTGGCACCAGATCATCATGGCCTTGGATCCCACGGGAGGATAGCTGTGACGCCCCCAGCTTTGGTTCAGTGTGCAGTCGTATGATGTTTCACACACAGACACAGTGGCACGTACACCGCACACGCTCCCATTTCTCGAAGGTCGCACACGTTCAAGAGGAGCCAGAGCACTGTGCCCTGTGTGTGATGACTCTGCCTGACTGGTGAGAGAGGGAAGAGGAGGCAAGGTTGGCGAAACAGGGGGGGAGCTGTTGAGCCCAGAGAGCAGAGAGGTGGTGTGACCTTGGGGCTTGCTCACATGAGGAAGATCAGAGGCGTGTAATAATAAAAAGGCAGCGCATGTGATGGCGATTGGCGAGATTGGCGCTCCTCCAGGAAACACACTCTCATCAGTCTCCGGCAGCATCAGTTACCATAATTAAAGGCTGAAACACCTAGCTGTACGCGAGAGCCTGTGGTGTTTATCCAACCAAGAAGCTGCATGGTGTGAAAGAGATTAGAGAAGGAAAAAAAAAGAGGATGCGGATGGAAGGCAAGAAAAGGATTGAAAAGAATGGGGACAAGGATGGCAATGTGAGCCACAGCAGAGTAGGTGGTTGGCCTGGCTAAAGAACGGGAGGAGGAGCATGGCGTGGAGAAGTGTGAGCTTGGGGCCAAAGGAAAGGGTGGCGCCCCCGCTCTGACAGCACCCATATGCTTCGGTTCGAGCACTGCATTTAGTGGAGAAAGACACCGGTGGTGACGGCCATGATTCGTGAGAGTTGTGAAAGCGCATTACGGCATTAGCGACTAAGCATGCGTGAGCTTGGTTGTACAGTTTCGCAGCCTTGTGTCAGCACGCCTATCTACCAGTAGTTGCTTAGACTGAATCTGCAATGAAAATCGAAAGCCCCTGTGGTACTGAACTGCTGCTGAAAGTGTCACCTACACTGCTCAGGTTCAGGTAGCTGCTTCACACCCTCAAGGCGCTTTCTGCAATTACTTGCATATCTTGACAGTTAGTTGTAGGAGCACATACATTTTTTTTTCTCCACCCATCAGTTATTGTAGATGTGAATGTATCCGATTCCTCCATTGACATTTCCCCTATAAAATTCCCAGGCCACGAGCACAGCAATAATGCCCGGTCGTTCCGTCGTTCGGTTGGGTGGAGTGGAGTGGTCTCTGAAAGCAAGCAGGGCTGCCTGACAGGCGCTTTGGCACCAGCCCTGACTCCCAATTTGAAGGGGCATGCATATCATATACAATTTGGTTGCTGTTGCCCCGTCTGCTGCTCATCGGCATCGCACCTGCACGGAGGTCGCCGGGCCGCTGCTCCCCCACTTTGTTCAGATCTCTTTGGTCTCTTCTTTCCTTAAAGCATGGGGAAAATAAATACTCGCCCAGCTGATGGAGCCTGCTGCCGTGCCGAGCAATGAGGTGGTGGGGCTGGCCGGCGTGCCATGGGAATTCGGTTCTCCACCTCCCCCTGCCTTTGCTTGCCCTCTGACCAACCTCACTCGCCAGGAACCGGTTCCTCTGCCGTACTACAGAGGGACTCGGTACCACTGACCTGCGGGCCCCATGGTTCAGGGGGCCACAGGTTAGTGGGAGAGTCTCCCTGCAGTACTGCAGAGGAGACTCATCCCACTCGCCATGGCATCTCCTCTTTCTCCTATCTGCTTCGGCTTGGCTTCACTTCGTGCCCCCGTCTTTTGCTCTGGTATTCAAGGATGTCACATCACTGCTACAGAACAGATTTTTGTTCCAAGTCATTTGTCCCGGTTGCCTTTGGACCCAGGACAATAGGTGGTTTTTGTCCCGGGTCCAACGGTTAGCCGGGCCAGCGGGAGGGACAGGGGCCTTTTGTCCTGGTTGGAGGTACCAATCCGGACAAAAACTCCCCCTTTTGTCTCGGTTGGTGGCTCCACCCGGGACAAAAGTCACAACTCTTTTATCCCGGTTGGTAACACCAACCCGGACAAAAGGATGACCTTTTTATCCTGATTGGTGGCACCAACCCGGACAAAAGGACCATTTTGTCCTGATTGGTGTTACCAACCCGGACAAAAGGCCCCTCCATGTGACAGTTCAAAAGGAAGTTATTCTACACTGAGTCATATGTACTACTTAGGTGAGTTGGCAAGAAAACCATACACTAGACAAGAGATCTTGGGATCGAATCCCACGGGATGCAAAAAAAAATTTAGCGTGTGGGATATTTTGTCCCGGTTCTACCACCCGGGACAAAAACCTCCATCCTTTTGTCCCGGAAAGCGAATCCCGGTTTCAAAACCGGGACAAATAGCCCTGTGGTCATCCAAACATCGATGCTTTCTACTATTGGTCAGAGTTAATTAGAGATAGTATATCCTCATCCCAAGGCCATTCGTTCAAATACTCGAAGATAACTCACTCCGGCCATCCTTGAGGACTAAAAGTATCCTGTTAATTCTTCCACCGTTGGTATTCGTCTATTTCTAATCATCATTGATTCTAATCATCTTAATTCCTATGCCGAAAATTGATCCGCTTGCCTTTTTGCTCAAATCAATATAAATAAATTGAGAAATATGATCACAGTCATTATAGTCATCTTGCATGAATAAGCGTGCACGTTTGTTGTAGGGGAACCACATTGTTGTATTACATCGCATTGCATTGTTGGGTCATGCAAGGTTAGGTAAACTTTGGTGGTAGTTTAACTGACCATATAGATTCATGCCTTTGACTATATTTTCTGGTTGCTTTTGCATCTCTAATCTTTTTTATCCAATCGTGTTATTCGGATTTCTATTATTGGTTCTTATATATGGTGGAGATTTGTCCCACGACCTATAGTGCCGTGACGGAGCCTAGGGCCTCGTGTGTGCATTCGCCACACGATTGTGCTGCTGGGTGCGCGCTGGTGCTTAAGTGCGTGTGGATGAAACTACATCGACATTTCCTTTGTGCAATATTTGGAACCGTTTTTCCTCTGTGTAAGGATCGATGGACCAAGAGGGGGGTGAATTGGGCATTTTCAAAATTCTAAGATAGATAAAACAACCTTAACCTATGCAATGCTAGTAAGGCTCAATTCACCAACCGGCTAAACAAAGCTAACTACACAAGCTAACAAAGATAAGAAACTAAGCAAGGTAGAGCTAAGCTATGATCTCTAAGGTCAAGCACATGAAAGAAAGCATGAAAGTAAGTGCTTGAAATGAAAGAGAGTGCAAGAGACAACCGGATTTTTCCCGTGGTGTCGATGTGTTGGCACACACCCCTAATCCACGTTGTGACACTCACTAAGAGTCTTGTCACCTCCCATGTCACCGAGACTTGGGCGCTCACTAAGAGTCTCCGTTCACCATCCCGGCGTGGTGGAGCTCAAGCCACGTACAATCTTCTTCTCCGGGCTCCCACAATCCTTGGCAAGCTCCGCGAGAAACACTTCGATCACCAAGATCGTCTAGGTGCTGCCAAACACCAAGAGTAACAAGCTCCTAAGCCTTCACTTGACCTACACTCAGTTGGCCCTAGCTCAAGCACACTTGCTACACTTGAAAAGGATGAGTTCTTCAAAGTTGAAACACAAACTAAGCACTAGATCTTCTCTCTTTTGCTCAAAGCTCTTTCTCTTCTTCTCAAGGGTGGCCTCAGGTTTTCAAGATGTCAAAGGCAACTGAAATGAACCAGGGGGTACCCTTATATAGAGTGGAGGAGGTCACATAGCCGTTGGAGGTTTTCTGCAGAAAAACCGTGACCACCGGAAGAACCGACGGTATAGAAAATATAGGCATCGGTTCAACCGGTCTCTCTGTGTCAAAGAAGTAGCCGTTGAAGTTCTGACACAGTATCTACGCTTGCGTCATTACACCGGTGCATGCTCCGTAGGGGCATCGGTTCAACCGGTGCTGAAGAGGTTCGCTAATCAACTCAAACAAGCGTTCTGGAACAAAGTACATCCAATGCACCGGTGCTTTGATTCTGAACCGTCGGTTCAACCGGTGCTGAAGAGAAGTTGGAGTCAACCAAACATGCTCTCTGGAACAAAAGACTTTCATTGCACCGGTGCTTTGATTCTGAACCGTCGGTTCAACCGGTGCTGAAGAGATGTTGAAGTCCACCAAAACATGCTCTCTGGAACAAAGGACTTTCATTGCACCGGTGCTTTGATTCTGAAACGTCGGTTCAACCGGTGCTTAACTTGATTTCTGCCTTCATCCAGAGAAGATGGACCGACAGGGCATCGGTCCTTCCGCCATGCATCGGATGCTCCGATGCTAGAGCACCGGTTCAACCGGTGCTGTTGATTTTCTTTGTTTTCAGCTGTTTTGACTTGGATTCGAATGTGACTTTGATTGTTTCTTCTTCCAAGAGTTGTGTTGACTTCTATTGACCATATTTTGCTGTTTTTGAGTGAGTGTGTAATATTTCTTGGGCCAACTTAAGTTTGATCAAGCTACTAACTCATGAACCCCTCTTAATAGTGCGATCACTACAAAACTATAAAACATATACTAACCTAAGTGTCCTTCTCAACCTTGTGACACTTAGGACTAGAAAGATCCTTAGCCTTGACAAATATAAGTTAAAAGCCGAGATCGCCTTTTTGAATAACCGAAATTGAGGGGCCTCTTTTGACATATGACCAAATGAGCGATAATGATTTATTAAGCTGCACAAACTCATTAGTCACAATAATGGTTGTCATTAATCACCGAAACATACCTTGAGGGCCTAGATGCTTACAATCTCCCCCTTTTTGGTGATTGATGACAACACAAACATAAATAACGAGAGAGCGAGAAAGATACAACAGGATAAACACGAGCAAACTCGAAAGCAGGACCAAAGAGCTCAACGGCTCAAACGAAATCCATAGATATGTCTCAAAGAACGGCATACTCAAGCGATAAATGTACATATCCATGAATTAACACCAAATGAGATACAAAGAATCAAAGAACTGATAACTACGAGCTCTCTCTCTAGCTCTACCCTTCCCCTAACTCTCTACCCTCCCCCTAACACCTCTCCCCCTTTGGCAACAAAGCACCAAAAAGGAAGGCGATCTAATCCTGAGCTGGAGAAGGCGGGGTCTTCCGGCTAGGTCCGGTGGAGAAACGAGCGGCGGAGTCGTCGACGTCGTCGTCCGTCCAGTCGTCGTCGACCGAAGAAGACTTCTGCTCGACCAGAGTCGTCGGAGCAGCAGAAGTAGCTGGTGTAGCGGTAGAAGCTGGCGCGGCGACGATCGTGGAGTCCATCGGAGGAGCAGACGTGACGGGAGTCAGGTCTGGCTGAGTGGGGCGCACGACGGACGGACGGAGCACCTCGGGCTGAGAAGGAGAGTCGAACATGAGTGACTGAGCCGAGGGGTGCTGGAGCTGGTGTAGGATCTGCTGCTGTCTATGAAACTCTGCACGCTGCTCGGCAGTCCAAACACTAGGCTGAGGAGCAGGAGCCGGAGCAGCAGTAGGAACAGGACTGGCAAACAACCCGGTCTGAAGAAGTGGTGATATCGGGAAAGATGACAAGGGTGTCTGCATAAATCCGCCAGCAGGTGGAGGAGGAGCAGTGGGGTTGAACTGGAGCTGCTGGGGTGTAGGGAGCTGAGGCTCAGGCAGTCCAGTGTGACGATACAGCTGACCGAAGCATCCCGAAAAGAATGTGAACATCTGCTGCTGAATCTGGGACTGCTGCTGTAGCTGTAGCCTCATGGCCTCCTGCTGCTGCCGAATCCCCTCAAGCACTAGAGTCTGGGCCTCCTGCTGGCGAGCCTGCTCGGCTTGCATACTCAGCTGAGCTGCAGCAAACCGATCCTGCTGATCTGATAGCCGAGTAAGAATGGCAGCAAGAGCATCAGGCTGAGTAACCTGAGCAGTGGTGACTGGAGGAGCAGGGGCTCGTGCTGCACCAGAGGATCCTGCCTCATCATCATGAGCTCCTCGAGGGACTGTAACAGTGGGAATGAAGTCCTCGTCATCCTCCGAGTCCTCTGAGTCAGTGATCAGGTAGTGTGGGAGCTGAGCCTCTGCTGCTGCTAGTGAAGCGTCCTCGGCTGCTGTCAGATCGTCTGCAATTCTGCCCTCAGCCAAGACACGCTCATCAAGAACCCGCTGTGCTCGGCGCTGGCCTCTCGAGCCACGACGACCGTCTCGAGGAGTAGCTGGTGAGTAAAAACTGAACTGTGTCCTCGAGTGCTCCAGCTCATCCATATGCTCATTCTGACTTAGCTGAGCCAGAATCCAACAGATCCAATGAGCAAACGGATGACGACGGTGAACTGTCATGCCATCCAGAATCACATCCTCTAGCTCGCAGATAAAGAAGTCGACTAGGTCAAAGTCACGACCTGTCATGATATAAAGTAGAAGCCACTGCTGCAGAGCTGTAATCCCCTCATTGTATCCAATCCGAAATAACAGACTCTTCCTCAAAGCTAGATGGATAGAGTGTGCCATGGGAGTCAGCCTGTCCGGAGTCCTCGGTGTGCCAGGCAGGAAGGGCTGCTGGAAAAGAACACTGATCTCCTCGTCAGATGGTACGTGAGACTCATGAGGACGTCGAGGAGGTACCGTGCTGCCATAAGCCTGATAGTGTAAGAAGTGTGGCTCCTCAGCAATCTGAACTCCAAGAAAGGTAGCCAGTCGTGCTCGGGTCAAACGATAGTGCCTCTCCTGGAACATGAAGTCAATAAATTGCCGGTCCTCCTCAATGAATAGAGTGGCGTAGAAGACACGAACCCACTCTCGAATGTACCTGGACCTCTCACTGAGTAGAGTAGGCAATCCAACATATCTCTCAAAGAGAGGAAGCACTGGAGTCCCACCTGCTGCTACACGCATAGCTACCCAGTGGAGCATCTTGTGCTCACTAATCTTGATGTCCAACTGGCAGTAGGTGTGGTAAAAAGACTCCTGAAGCAGAGTGTAAAAGCGACGATCAACTCCAACATCCCTCTGCTCGGGAAACCACTGCTCCGGGGTCACATAACGCAGTCTCTTCACCCTAGGTCCTGGAATACCCCTGAGATCGAACAACTCAACCTCGGGCAGCTCCTCACCACTGTCCTGACCCCCTGACTGTGTCTGACTGACGGTGTGCTGCTGCGGTGCATGACCTGCTCCCCTCTGTGTGCCACCACCTCGAGTCCGTGGACGGGAGCGGGACTCTGGTGTGGCCTGAGCCGTCTGAGTACGTCCTGAGCGTCGTAACTGCTGTTGTGGCTCCCCCTGAGCCTGAGGATCCCTGATCCTGAGCGAGCCCTACCTGTCAGCTGCGTCTGCCACTGCCTCAGCCTGCTCTCGCTCGCGGTCCTCACGGGTGCGCTTCTTCTTCTTCTGCACAACCATCTTGCTCTTGCCCTTCTTGTCACCAGCCATCTGATAGAGAGCCAAAACATGGATTCGATTTGAGCTTATGACAAGAAATCTAGTGGATTAACCTTTAAAAGAACAAACTAATATAGATCATATCGAGTCAAGGGCCAAGATGTGTGAGTGAGAGGCAAGGGTCATATGTGAACATGTGTGTTAGGGATAAGAAAGCTAAGATACAACACATGCTTAAGAGTGTGTAGGCATACCCTTGCAAAACAGGGACGAAAACGACGAAAATGGCCTAAGTGGCAATTCCTCGAACACTTGGAGTGCACTCAGACAAAGGGTGGAAGGAACTTCAAATTTGGCTTGTAAGCTTGTGCAAGGGAGAAGGAGTGGAGCAGTACTGTGGAGAAGGCTTGCTGGCGCTTGGAGAGAGGCCGACGGCGGTGGTGAGCGGCGGCGCGTGGGTGGCACAGACGCGGCTTGGGCGCGCGTATGGCTGCGGAGCAGCAGCGCAGGAGCAGCGTGCGCGAGTGTGGGCGAGCGCGGGCGGCGGCGCAGTGAAGAGCTCGGGCGCGGCGGCGGCTTGGAGTGGCGAGCAGGCGGCGCGCGAGCGGCGGCGGAGCGGCGTACGGGCGCGGGGTGCAGGGCGGCGGTTTCGCGAGAAGGAAGAAAAACAGGGAGACTGACGCGTGGGGCCCGCGGAGGGGTTAAGTGAAAACAAAACGGGCGGGCCCGCCAACCCTAAGCACCGGAAGATCCGATGGTGCTGAGAAAATTGCGTCGGAGTAAACATCGGTGTAATGTTGACCAGATCTGAAAGAGAGGAAAACGTGGTCAAAAAGGGCACCGGAAGAACCGTTACTTGGTCATCGGAACATCCGATGGGTGTCGGTGCAACAGCAGGAGTAAGGTCCAGAGACACTGCACGGGCCAAAACTCCACACAGTAGCACCGGTTGAACCGATGATTTACCGTTGGTTCATCCGCCAACCATCGGAAGCACCGGTGAACACCGGTGTAACGGTCGGAGGTTGTTCCAGAGGCTATGCAGAAACCGTGCCACGAAGACTTAAGCACCGGTTGAACCGATGAGGAGAAAAACAAGGCGTCGGTTTAACCGGTGGTTAAGGAAATTTTCTGCTGAACTATAAACTCTACTTCTGATCCAAAAACTCAAAGCCAAAGCCATAAACACTCAGTTTTGGACCATTTTCGAGAGACAACCTCACCCCTCAAACACTCAAACTAAATGCTCGCAAGCTTTTATATTAACATAGGCAAAATAAGATCCAAGCGAGGTTTAAACACAAAAACCAAATGTATGAGCCACTTTGCCTATGAACTTAGAGATTGAAACTTTAAGTTCGATAGGACGTGACTCAATAGGCATGAAAGCACAACATTGATCTTATCACTCTTGTGGAGATGATATATCATATTTAGCATGAATATCTTTCTCGAAGTGTGATTTGCTCCCTTGTGATGCTACTAACGTGATGCAATGCCAATGCAAAGCGTGAAATTAAACATGGATGCATTCTATATTGACAAGCACATGCATTGCAAAATTTAAATCTATCTTGTCAAGTTTGAACCCTCGTCAAGCTTCTTCATGATGAACCATTCTTCATGTCATGAGCGAAACCAAGACCACCGGCTCATGCAAGACCCATGTTCATCACTATCTTGACAAGGTTAGACAAGCCCCTAGCACATGTACATGTGAAATGCATCTATATGACAAGGCAATTATATGACGTTAGAAGCATCTAGAACGTTAAGCTCACTCCTTAGCCTAACAAAAGTACTCTCGTCTAGAGGTTTTGTGAAAATATCCGCCAATTGCTCCTCGGATCTCACACCTTGAAGAGATATGTCTCCTTTGGCTTCGTGATCACGCAAGAAGTGATGGCGAATATCAATGTGCTTTGTGCGAGAGTGTTGAACCGGGTTTTTGGCAATTTTTACGGCACTTTCATTGTCACAAAGGAGTGGGATCCTATCTAGTTTCACACCAAAGTCCAAAAGGGTTTGCTTCATATATAGAATTTGGGCACAACATGCACCGGCCGCTATATATTCCGCTTCCGCGGTGGACAAAGCCACGGAATTTTGCTTCTTACTCGACCAAGAAACTAGAGAACGCCCAAGCAAGTGGCAACCCCCGGAGGTACTCTTGCGATCTACACGGCTTCCGGCAAAATCCGAATCCGAGTATCCCAAGAGATCTAAACTAGCGCCTTTGGGGTACCACAAGCCTATGCTTGGGGTGTGCTTGAGATACCGAAGGATCCTATTCACAGCCGAGAGGTGTGATTCCTTTGGGTTTGCTTGAAAGCGGGCACACAAGCACACACTAAATATTATATCGGGCCTAGATGCGGTAAGGTAAAGCAAAGACCCTATCATAGAACGATAGAGGGATTGATCAACCGATTTACCGTCCACATCCAAGTCGAGATGCCCATTGGTTGCCATGGGTGTCTTGATTGGCTTGCACTCATCCATCTTGAACTTCTTCAAGATATGTTTAGTATATTTTTCTTGATGGATGAATGTCCCTTCCTTCATTTGTTTGACTTGAAAACCAAGGAAGAAGGTCAATTCGCCAATCATGGACATCTCGAATTCCCTAGACATCTTGGTAGCAAACTCATGGCTTAGTGAATCATTAGTTGAGCCAAAGATAATATCGTCAACATAAATTTGACAAATGAAAAGATCCCCGTTGACGTCTTTTGTGAACAACGTGGTGTCCACCCTCCCGATCTTGAAGCCTTGCATGATTAGGAAGTCACGAAGCCTCTCATACCAAGCCCTTGGAGCTTGTTTGAGCCCATAGAGTGCCTTGTGCAACCTATAAACATGGTTAGGATTCCTCGGATCTTCAAACCCGGGAGGTTGCTCAACATAAACAAGTTCGTTAATAACGCCATTTAAGAAAGCACTTTTCACATCCATTTGATACAACTTGATGTTATGATGTGAATAGTAAGCAAGAAGGATACGGATAGCTTCAAGTCTTGCGACCGGAGAAAAGGTTTCATCAAAATCCAAACCTTCGACTTGAGAGAACCCTTTTGCCACAAGTCTTGCTTTGTTGCGTATCACCACCCCATGTTCATCTTGCTTGTTTCGGAAGACCCACTTGGTGCCGATGATGTTCTTGTCTTTTGGAGGAGCTTCGAGGACCCAAACTTCATTGCGGGTGAAGTTGTTCAATTCTTCTTGCATGGTCATCACCCAATCCGAGTCCTCAAGTGCTTCCTCTATGCTACTGGGTTCAATACAAGAAACAAACGAGTGATGTTCACAAAATGAAGCATGCTTAGAGCGAGTTCTTACTCCCTTTGAAGAACTACCAATGATTTGACCAATTGGATGATCCTTGGAGATGCGACCATGCTTCACTAGCGGTATTTGCGTGGATGCTTGTTGGGGTGGATCTTGTGTGACTTGTGCTTGTTGTGGAACACTTTACTCTTCTTGTTCTTGGACTTGGGGTGTTGGTGTTGGCACATCTTCTTAAGGTAGTGGATCATCTTTTTCTTGATCTCCATCCACTTGGGGCGCCGTGGAGGTGCTTGGTGTAGATGAGGAAGGTCCTCCCCCTTGATCATTGCCTTCATGCACCTCTTCCGGTTTGATATCCCCAATGGACATCTTCTTTAAAGCTTCATCAATCTCCTCATCACCTACATTTTCATAGCCAACAACCTCCTCTTGGGAGCCATTAGATTCATCAAACTCCACATCACATGTTTCTTCAACTAACCCGGAGGTTTGATTGAATACTCTATATGCTTTGGAGTTTGATGCATAACCAAGAAAGAAACCTTCATCACATCTACTCTCAAACTTACCGAGCCTTTTCTTCTTATAGATGAAGCATTTGCAACCAAAGACTCGAAAGTAGGATATATTTGGTTTCTTTCCGGTGATGAGCTCATATGGAGTTTTCTTGAGGAGTCGGTGAGGATACACTCGGTTGGATGCATGACACGCCGTGTTGATTGCTTCCGCCCAAAATTTCTCGGACGTGCCATAATCATCCAACATTGCTCTTGCTAGGGTGATGAGTGTCTTGTTCTTTCTTTCCACCACCCCATTTTGTTGAGGCGTGTAGGTGGCGGAGAACTCATGCTTGATGCCCTCTTCATCGCACCATTCTTCAATCTTCATGTTCTTGAACTCGGTGCCGTTGTCACTCCGGATCTTCACAATTGGGGAGTTGTACTCCCTTTGAGCTCTTCTTGCAAATGTCTTGAAGAGTTCCGGAGTTTCACCCTTATCGCCTAGAAACATGACCCAAGTGTAACGTGAAAAATCATCAATAATTACTAGGCAATAGAGGTTACCACCAATGCTCTTGTATGTAGTTGGACCAAAGAGATCCATGTGAAGTAGCTCGAGCGGCTTGGAGGTTGACAACATCGTCTTGATGGGATGATGTGTTGCAACTTGCTTCCCGGCTTGACATGCTTTGCATAACTTGTTCTTGTCAAAAGTGACGTCCTTCAAGCCGGTGATCATCCCTCTTTTGTGGGCTTTCTTGAGGTTGCTCATGCCAATATGAGCAATTCTTCTATGCCAAAGCCACCCAAGAGAAGACTTGGTGAAGAGGCATGTCATGGTGCTTGTTTGCTTTGAAGAGAAGTCCACTAAATAGATGTTGCCATGCCTAAACCCCGTGAATACCATTGACTTGTCTTCTTCAAGAGTTACTACAACACCATTCTTGTCAAAGGTACACGTTAGTCCAAGATCACACAATTGAGCAATAGAAATGAGATTAAAACTAAGTGCTTCTACAAACAAGACATTAGAGATGGATAAATCTTTAGAGATTGCTATTCTACCCAAACCTAAGACTTCCCCCTTGAGTTATCACCATAGGTGACATGTTCATGATCGTCGGGGTCTTCAAGAGAGGTGAACATGCTATCATTGCCGGTCATGTGTTGAGAGCAACCGCTATCAAGTACCCAATGTTTTCCACCGGCTTTGTAGTTCACCTACACACATGAGAATTCACTTTTGAGTTTTAGGAACCCAAACAAGCTTTGGGCCTTGTACATGTGTGACAAGAGCTTTTGGGACCCAAAGTTGCTTGGGGAGCTTTTTCTTTGACTCCTTAGTGAGTTTGCCAATGAACTTGGCCTTCACCTTGCCCTTCACTTTACTCAAGAGAAAATGGTTATTTTGAAACATTGAAGAGTAATTCTTGGGTAAATTAGGAAGAGGACGTGATGGTAAAGTGCACTCCCTAGTGTGGTGCCCGGTGACTTGGCAATGTTGGCAATATGATCCAACTTCCTTGATGAAGCTTATCTTGATCTCCGGAGAAGGAGTAGTGCCTTGATTTGGCTCCGGAAATGAACCAAGACCTCTCTTGCCATAGTCACGTGCATTGTTGAAGAGAATTTCCTTGTGGATGTATTCTCCTCTTGAGAGCTTCTCCACACTACTCTTGAGGCTTGCCACGTGATCCATCAATTCTTTTTCCCTAGAAGGTACAAGCTTGGGCAAAGCATTAGTGGCATTTGCATTAATGAGTAGGTCATCACATGAAGTAGAAGCATTGACCTTCTCAATAGTTTCATGAGCAAAGTTCTCAAGACTTGGGTCAATTGCTTCATAGGCAAATTCAAGTTCTTGATATTTGTGAGCCAACTCCCCTATGCTCTTGTTTAAGCTTTTTGTGGCTCTCTTCAACTTGCTTAGCAAGTACAAGTGACTCATTGTGCTTTTTGACAAGTCATTGTACTTGCCAAGCAAGTCGGAGTGGGCAAGCTCTAACTTGGCATGAGTGCTCTCAAGAATGTTGACTTTGCCCTTTTCCCTCTTGATGACGAATGTGTACTCATTAATGAGATTAGTGAATTCATAAGGATCAAGCTCTTCATCACTTTCATCTTCACTATCTACCTCACATACCTTGGTGTTACCTTTTGCCATGAGGCACATTGGAGGTGGAGGTAGTGATGGTTCTTCATTTGTGAGGGCGATGGTGACTATGTCTTCTTCATCACTTGAATCTTCGCTTGATGAGACATCGGTCACCCATTCTTGTTTTTCCACCAAGAAGCTTCTCTTGGTGTGCCCTTTCTTCTTTGGGAAGAGCTTGGTCTTCTTGTCATGGCTCTTCTTCTTCCCAAGCTTCTTGTTCTTGTTCTTCTTCTCATCTTCTTCATCATCACTTGAATCATGGCGATGTTTGCCTTTGTTGTCCTTCTTTCTTTTGTCCGGCTTGGGGCAATCGGGAGAGATGTGGCCTTTTTCTCCACAATTATAGCAAGTTTTGTTCTTGACATCTCCCCATGGCCGGAACATTCTTCTTTTGGGGTCAAAGTTGAAACACTTCTTGTTGATCTTGTCATTCAAGCGTGTGAACTTCCTCATCATGAGAGCAAGTTCTCCATCATCTTCTTCATCGGATGAGCTCTCATGATGATCCTCTTCTTCATTGCTTGAGCTTGATTCTTGCTTGACCATCTTGAGCTTGCGGGATTTGTTAGCCTTAGTTTTGAGAGCAATTGATTTGCTTGTTGTTGGCTCTTCGGTCATACCAAGGATACTCATTTCATGAGCGCGAATTTCGCCCACAAGCTCTCCCACTTCCATTGTATCAAGATTCTCCTTTTGAAGCATAGCATTGATAATGTTGTACTTGGGCTTCGGAAGGAGCATGAGAATCTTGCGGTTGATGGAGCCACTGTCAATTTTGGAAACTTCAAGAGCATTAATGTCCTTGACAATGACATTCAAGCAGAAATACATATCATTGCAATTTTCATGAGCAAGCATTTTAAAAGAATCATATTTTGCTCTAAACAAGTGATATTTTTGTTCACGGACTTTTGTGGAGCCTTCATGAATTTCAATTAGCTCTTTCCATATATCACTTGCTAAGTCCATGCCATTTACTCTAGCAAAGACTTCCTCACTAATGGCTTCAAAAATTGCATTTCTAGCCTTTGCATTCCATTTTAATTGCTCCGTGGTGGGAGTTCCGGTGAACCCGGTCTTTGTTGCCAACCACACTTCGGGGGCAATCGCATCAAGGTATGCGGCCATACGAACTTTCCAATAGGCAAAGTTCTTGCCCTCGAAGTGAGGCGGCGAACCTCCCATCTTGGCCATAGCTCTAGGCGGTGAAGCCAAATGATCCAAATGAGCAACGAGGCTCTGATACCAATTGTAAGGATCGATGGACCAAGAGGGGGGTGAATTGGGCCTTTTTCAAAATTCTAAGATAGATAAAACAACCTTAACCTATGCAATGCTAGTAAGGCTCAATTCACCAACTGACTAAACAAAGCTAACTACACAAGCTAACAAAGATAACAAACTAAGCAAGGTAGAGCTAAGCTATGATCTCTAAGGTCAAGCACATGAAAGAAAGCATGAAAGTAAGTGCTTGAAATGAAAGAGAGTGCAAGAGACAACCGGATTTTTCCCGTGGTGTCGATGTGTTGGCACACACCCCTAATCCACGTTGTGACACTCACTAAGAGTCTTGTCACCTCCCATGTCACCGAGATTTGGGCGCTCACTAAGAGTCTCCGTTCACCATTCCGGCGTGGTGGAGCTCAAGCCACGTACAATCTTCTTCTCCGGGCTCCCAAAATCCTTGGCAAGCTCCGCGAGAAACACTTCGATCACCAAGATCGTCTAGGTGCTGCCAAACACCAAGAGTAACAAGCTCCTAAGCCTTCACTTGACCTACACTCAGTTGGCCCTAGCTCAAGCACACTTGCTACACTTGAAAAGGATGAGTTCTTCAAAGTTGAAACACAAACTAAGCACTAGATCTTCTCTCTTTTGCTCAAAGCTCTTTCTCTTCTTCTCAAGGGTGGCCTCAGGTTTTCAAGATGTCAAAGGCAACTGAAATGAACCAGGGGGTACCCTTATATAGAGTGGAGGAGGTCACATAGCCGTTGGAGGTTTTCTGCAGAAAAACCGTGACCACCGGAAGAACCGACGGTATAGAAAATATAGGCATCGGTTCAACCGGTCTCTCTGTGTCAAAGAAGTAGCCGTTGAAGTTCTGACACAGTATCTACGCTTGCGTCATTACACCGGTGCATGCTCCGTAGGGGCATCGGTTCAACCGGTGCTGAAGAGGTTCGCTAATCAACTCAAACAAACGTTCTGGAACAAAGTACATCCAATGCACCGGTGCTTTGATTCTGAACCGTCGGTTCAACCGGTGCTGAAGAGAAGTTGGAGTCAACCAAACATGCTCTCTGGAACAAAAGACTTTCATTGCACCGGTGCTTTGATTCTGAACCGTCGGTTCAACCGGTGCTGAAGAGATGTTGAAGTCCACCAAAACATGCTCTCTGGAACAAAGGACTTTCATTGCACCGGTGCTTTGATTCTGAAACGTCGGTTCAACCGGTGCTTAACTTGATTTCTGCCTTCATCCAGAGAAGATGAACCGACAGGGCATCGGTCCTTCCGCCATACATCGGATGCTCCGATGCTAGAGCACCGGTTCAACCGGTGCTGTTGATTTTCTTTGTTTTCAGCTGTTTTGACTTGGATTCGAATGTGACTTTGATTGTTTCTTCTTCCAAGAGTTGTGTTGACTTCTATTGACCATATTTTGCTGTTTTTGAGTGAGTGTGTAATATTTCTAGGGCCAACTTAAGTTTGATCAAGCTACTAACTCATGAACCCCTCTTAATAGTGCGATCACTACAAAACTATAAAACCTATACTAACCTAAGTGTCCTTCTCAACCTTGTGACACTTAGGACTAGAAAGATCCTTAGCCTTGACAAATATAAGTTAAAAGCCGAGATCGCCTTTTTGAATAACCGAAATTGAGGGGCCTCTTTTGACATATGACCAAATGAGCGATAATGATTTATTAAGCTGCACAAACTCATTAGTCACAATAATGGTTGTCATTAATCACCGAAACATACCTTGAGGGCCTAGATGCTTACACTCTGCTTTTATCCTTTCAGGGGTAGGCTCTCAGAGAGTAACCCTGCTAGTGGGTTGTTTTGTATTTGAGTTTCTGAGGATTATAGCCACTAACCTGCATAGCGACATATGCATCTTGCATCATGCAACGTAATTAATGAATAATATTGAGCAAGAATGTCCTTGAGCAAACACTCACCTTGGTGTCCTCTCTATCTAGGTTCACCACCAAATTGAGAATTTAATTCTTCCCAAGAACCTCCTTGATATGTATTCATTGAGAAGCTTAGAACCTCTTTTCTCTGCAAAATTTTACTATGTGCTAGCACTAGAATAGTCAACCGGCCCTTTTCAGCCGACTTTGAAGGTGATTGTGTCCACCTACATTATCCATCACTTTCACTCATTGGTACGGCTAATCTCCAATTAGGTAATGATAATCTAGTTACTATAAAATTTATGTCTTCCAGAACCATGTCGAGCAAGGAATTAGTAAATCGGTTGGCAATGTTTATACCATTAAAACCAGCTACATTGATTAATCTAGAAACTAGCACCCTCTGGAACTAGGTCCTTCATATCGCGAAGTTCAGAAAAGGTATTTAAGAATTCGAATAAATGTCTTAACTACGAATATCAATCTCTTAAAATTAATCTATGGAACCTTTTAGCAATCTGAACCTCGCCATTCCTTTCTCCGCTTAAATCTCGGGACGAGATTTCTTTAAAGAGTAGGATTGTAACACCTAGATATTTTTCCTCCTTGTGGGACCCGCCTGTCATTTCCTCCTTTCTCCTCCTCACGTCGACCAGAGATGAGCGGAGCTCGTCCGCTCGCTCCACCGTCGCCCCCTCCCTTCGATCTCCTTCCTCCGGCCACCATATTTCGATTCCTTGCGCGAGCACCTTCCCCAGCACCTCCTCCATCTTCCCCAACCCCCCAGCCAGCTCCTTCCCGGCCGGAATCGCCCCCGCCACCGCCGGTCACCATTGGAGCCCGCTTGAAGCTTTGCTCCACCGTCGATCCGCTTCTCCGGTTATCCTCCGCCCAAACCGACCGCAAGAATGGATTCGTAGTGAGTTATTTGTGCTCTCCGGCCTTTTTCCCCTTCCGTTGTGCGCCGCCGGCGCCGGTGAACGACCGCCGCCGCCGCGCTTGTTGCTACCTGTCGTGCGATGTTAAAAAGACGAACCGCGGACGGTCCGCTCAGGGGGGCCGGATAGTCCGCAATTAAGGTTAGAGTTTATCTAGAGGCATTGTGTCTCTGGTGATCTCGCGCAGATGAACCGCGGACGGTCCGCCGAGTAGGGCCGGACAGTCTGCCGGTATGTTTAGAAATTTGTCCAGAGACGTCGCTGGCTCGGGTGGGTTCGCAGAGTGAACTGCGGATGCTCCGCTAATAGGAAGCGGACAGTCCGCCGGAGAGTTTTGAAATTCGTCCAGAGACGTCGTGGGTTCTGGTGGGTTGGCAAAGGTGAACTGCGGACAGTCCGATACTGTATCGCGGACAGTCTGCAGTATAGTTTTAAGTTTACCCAGAAACGTTGGTAGTTCTGGTAGGTCGACAAGGTTGAGCTGCGGACAGTCCGCTGCCGCATAGCGGACAGTCCGCCAGCTAGTTCATTCTGAGTATGGTTCTTTTGTAAGTAGGGAATTTTAGATGCACTAATTTGTGTCATATGCATGTGCATTAATTGGTATTTCATATATATTCATGCATATGCATTATTGCACCTCATTTAGGTACGCTAGATATACACGTGTGGACGTGAAGCACGCGATGTTGGAGTCGACCCACAAGACGGTGTTCGACGGATATCGCCAGAAGATGGAAGGACCTGCTGAAGCAACCAAAGACCCGGCCCAAGGTCGGAAGGGCCCAAGGCTTTGATAGTATTAACACTAACCTAGTGTTACCCCAGGCAAGCCCCGGTGCATGACCTATTATTTTAAATTATAACTCACTATATGTATTAATTACTTGTGCATTACGTTTCAGGAGTTGTTTGAAACCTTAGTTGCATGATCCCTAGGTTCCCTTGAGTTGATACTAGTGGGTATAGGTCGATAGTAATGCTGTGCTTAATAGTTCTCGGTAGAAGTCGAGTGATTTCCTGTCACTCGCGAGATATAGGATGTTTAGAAGTCGAGTAATTTCCGGTTACTCGCGAGATATAGTATGTATGTATATTCCAGAACATGAGTTATTGAATTTGAGATAGAATGAATGGAAATTGAGACCGGACAGGGAATGATGATGATATTTAGGTATGGCAGCAGGACAGGGTTCTTGAGTGTCTTAACCCCGTCTGTGTCGATTAAGGACCGGCCGTTGTTGCCAATGCTGATCGGGGATTGAATTGTACTAACCGCATACCGGGAGTATGAGGTAGTCGAAACCGGTAAGCTGAGTACTGTCTTGCTTCGAAAGTACATAACTTCTACCCACCCCTTTGGGCGAGTCGAGTAGTCACTGAGAATTGGGATATATGTATTTATTTTTTGTGGTCTCACGTTGAGCTCGGCTGACTATATGCAGATGGGGCGGTTCTATAGTTCGAGGCGGTGATGAAAAAGGTTGGCTCGTATAGTCCGACGGGGCAAATACGTACCGTGTTGGTTAGGTCCACCTTGCAAGATTAAATCGAATCGATTCGTCGTGTCTCGTGGATATGAGGGCCCGGATCTCTTTGTCACATCGTAGTAATGAGATATGGAATATAGATTTTATTATATATGATGATGGCTACTTTGATTTGTAATTTAATACTCTACCATGTGTGCTCTAGTTAGTTTAGGCAAATATTAGATTATGGTTAATCTATATAGAACCTGGAGCTAAAATATTGAAAATAAGGATCCACTTTTATATGTTTTTCTGCAAAATAAACCACCAGCCAAATGTCTTGCATGTCTAGATATATGGGCTAACTATACCCAATAATCGGGTATGTCTTGCTGAGTATTAGTTGCTCAGGGTTTGTTGTTTACCCTATTTCAGGGTTAGTAGCTAACTAGGTGTCATATCGGTGGGTTCGACATGACGCCTTATCTTCACGTCTCAGTAATTCTCGACTTATTTAGTTTGTTTTATTTATTTCTTTAGTAAAAATGCTCTCTAAGTTAGATTCTCTTCCACTGCTACTTTTTTTAAATTTAAAGCTGTTTTATAAAAGTCTTAATATTATTTACTATTTCTGTAAAATTGTATCATGCTGGTACCTTCTGCGCTCGCCTTTGTGCGAGACTTCTGGTGTGTTTCGATCGGACTGTGGGTTGGAAACAGCCTGTCAAGTTACACTTAATTAAGCTAAGCGTCTGATGTGTTTAAATAATGACGGTTACGCTTAATTAAGCATTTTAACTCGGCTGGTCTGTCACAGTCTGCATATGATCGTGTGTGCGTCGGCCATGATTGCAGGATTTTTTTTCTTTCTTTTGTCGCCATTATGTAAATCTTTCGGCAAGCGTGCCATGATGCGCGTTTCCGTTGAGTGGTTTGCCATCAGCAGCAGCAGCTTCTCGCAGCGGAAATATTCACAAAGCGCCGTGTCTTATTGAGGCTGACAACCACCTCCGGTTGAGGCATCCAACTCATTTCTGAATTCCCAACCCGGTGGCCATCTTTGATTGAGTAGGGGGAGTGCAGTGGCAATAAGCAATTCAGCAGCCTGACACAGACTGTCTTTCTATGTTTCTATTTTTTTCTCTCCTCTCTTTCACCCACAGAGATGAGATGAGAACGGACTGAGAAGTGAGAATCCGGCCGGCCGGCCGGCATCTCAGAAAGTCCTCATCAGCTTGCACGCCGCTCGGCCATTTTTGTGCGCTCAAATTAAAGCTCCACGCAGGACACAGTGGCGACTCCATTTACAAAGGCCGGCAAGGCTGGCTGGATGGATGGATTCCGGAATCCCTAGCTACGATTACAAGGCATGGAGCCACGAGCTAGCTAGCTAGCTAGACCGCGCGAGAAAAAAACAAGCAGCAACGTCCCCGCTGCAGCCGGACGAGGCGAGCAACGGGTAGCACTAGGCCGCGCCTCACGGCAGGCACGCACATGGCCTGGCCGCGGGCCGTCGTCTGATCCTGTGATTGGGAGAAGGAAGCTGTTGGCCGATCTAGCCTAGATTAACAAC
Organism: Panicum virgatum; assembly: GCF_016808335.1. Lineage (NCBI taxonomy): Eukaryota > Viridiplantae > Streptophyta > Magnoliopsida > Poales > Poaceae > Panicum > Panicum virgatum. The sequence continues at coordinate 56,318,123 of NC_053145.1, read as the reverse complement.
AACCCATATGAGGGAGAGGTAGACCGGCAGCTGCGGCAACGCTTGTTGACTGGTCGCTGCTGCGTGCATCGTCGGCGTTCGGCGAAGCAGAGGAGGCGTCGTGGCGTGACCTGTATTCCTGGCAGAGACCGATCGAGATCGGCAGGGTCGGGGAGATCGATCATTCACCAGGCCGGCCGCCACTAGGATGCATGCATGATTCATCATGCCAATGGCGATCCGCTGCCGTTTTGTCATGTGTGAGCGTGTGACAACGGAAGCACACCCAGGCGTCTTCAGGCGAGGCGTGCATGGGGTTCTCCACTCTCCAGCAATGTGATTCTTAAGCGCCCGTTCAAAGCCACAATAATGCACGGCATCCTTTTTTTTTGCTTTACTATTCTTTTTCCCCGGGTCAATTATGTACCAGTGGTACTTGCTTTACGTGCCCGGAAATGGATAAGTACGTGATTAAGTTCCTTGTTCAAAAGAAAATACTACTGTACATCGTGATATGAATTTTCTTGAATTTTTCCTTTCAAAAAATTGATGAGAGAAAATGACACCGGTGCTACTGTCACCCACAAACCCGGCTGCAGTTAGGAGTTAAGAGGGACCAGAAATCGCTAGACAAATATCGCCCACGCATGATTGCGTACGCATCCTCTTCCAGGCCGGATATAGAGAGTGCATGAAACCCGGCTACAAAAAAAAAGCCGGCCGCTAATACCACTCATCACACGGCCAGGCCGTGGTTTCAAGTTTGAACCCGACAAACAAATAACACAATTCCAAGCTAGCTACCATCATCATAATTCATATATATCCGCAAAAAAAAATCATACACACACATACACACATGCTGCATCCGTTGTTTTCGCAGGGATTGACCCGATAATTTTGGCCGGATTATATTCCCAAACGGCTCTGTCGAGGGGCCGGGAGGAGCGAGGTCCACACTGCAGCGCCATTTAGAAAAATGGTAGGTTGCCTCTCCTCACGTCATCGGCTCGGAGGAAGCGGAAGAAGTTGCAGCCATTTTCTCCATGGCAGCGTGGAGGTAGCTGGTGTCATGTATCGGCAGCAGGTACGTAGCATCATCTATCCCGATGTCAAAGCAGCCGAGTTGAAGGATCCCAGTGGATTGCCAATCGTCAGACAAGAGGTGCGCTCTGAGCTTGCGAGTCCTGCCATGGTTTTCGGTTAGGTTTTTCAATTTCTGTTGTGACACCTATTATTGCCGGCGTCTCTCGTGAAAACATGCATCTCCTCACCATTCTTTACACAGAAAAAAAAAACAAGGAGGAGAAAGAAAAATCGGCTCCTCTGTTTGGTCGTCGTCACGTGTGCCGGGCCCGGCTGACAAGACCGGTAACTAGGAGGTTAACCGCCGCCTACTTTTTTCACACCACGGATAAGCACCCAGGATCTGGTCATGTATACACGCCGGTGTCAATCTGTACGTGGAACGCTCTTACGACTCTGGAAATTTCGGTGAGAAAGAAAAGGGAAGGAATCTAGGCTGCAGAGTGCACGGCAGAATTGAAAATCTAGCTGAACCAGGCGACGTCGAGATCGATCGGGAGGGCAAGCAACAAGGATGTATGACGGGTGTGGCTCGATCACGCCTCCGACCCCTCGCTAGTTAGTTGCTGCCAGAGCTCATGTCCGGACAAGCGGGCGGGCCTAAACTTGGTGGCACATGCGTCGCATCGCGTCACTTGCCTTTGCCTGGCATGCAGCCGGTGGGCGCCGGCGCCGGTGGACGAACGGACGGCTCTGGTTTCTCCGATGCGCGTCACACGCACGATGGACGAACACGCGATGTTTGTGCAAAGGCATAGGAAGCACGGCAAAAGGAGGGGGAAAGGGAAGGTTGCACGAACACCAAAGATTGGCGCCAAGCTTAGCACTACTGGCAGTCCACTCGCAACGGAAAGGAGACGGACCTCCGATTCGGCCAGGCCACCACCCGTTTCCTCCGCCGCGCGTCGTCCTTTCTCTCGTGTAAAGTCGCTTCGAAACCCGGAGAAAAGAAGAGCGAGGTCGCCCGGCATGCCGTGTCCGATGCGGTGGAGTCGGCAGGAAAGCGAGGATCGGAGGGGAAAAAGAACACCGTACAACAGGGATCAATTAGGAGCAGTTCGCACGCAAGGAGGATACGATGACGGGCGGCACAAGTACAGCTTCAGAAAATAGTCTGAAGAAGCGCAGGCACATGATTCCGTTTTTCTTTCAGAAAAAAGAGAGGAAGAAATCGTGCGTGTGCGTCGTCCTTTTTATACACGTTGGCGACAAGGAAGGATAGCTACGATGACAACTGCGGAACCGTGAGCGATGGGCGAGCTTGGACTGTTCTGAATACATACAGCCCCGGGCGACGTGTCCGTGCTGGAGACGGTGTGCTAGCAGCAAGGGTATGCGTGTGGCACGGTGATGACCTGATGACCTGATGATGATAGGACTGAATCATGGGTTCATGCGCTCATGAGACGTTCCAGAAGTAAACAAGACTTGCTAAGCAGGGCTAGTAGCACTGTTGGTTTCTAGATCGTATCGACAGCACCGGCCGGCCGGTTGTTGCCGTAGTACGTAGTAGGTCAGATCATCCGCATGGCCGCCTCCGGGCAGGCATCTCCATGTGTGCGTGCGTGTGCAGATCGAGCCCTGCTGGGCATGCATGGTCGAAGGCGTATGGAGCGAGAGAAATGAGAGGGCAACGGGGCAGCAGGCCACCGTATTAGTATAGGTATTCTGAGGCGGCGACGACAGGTAGGCCGTTTCGCTGGTCCAGCAGAGCGGCTTCGATAGATCAGTCTTCAGGATGCCAGGACGGGGGAGCGCCTTGTCGCACCTGGCGGTGTGGCGCCACCGGATGCCATGGCCGCGAACGCAGCTCGCGCAGGCCATCATGCCTGCTTGTCCGGACGGGCGTGGGCACATGCGCCCCGTCGTCCACCGATTGCGATCCGGACGGGAGTAATTTACATGACTCGCGCTCAGGTGTCCCCGTGCTCCGTGTTCGCATGCCACCCGGCCATACCTACCTTGTGTTCTACCTGCGTTCTCTTCTCTCTGCAGCATGCGTGTAACATGTGGCACAGCTAGGTTGCCAGCCGGCCGGTCGTAGTGGTACGGTTAGGGGTGGTAAAGGGCTCAATATTTTGAACTAGAAAATCTAAGGGCCGGGCACTAAAAGGGTCGGGCTCTAATGTTATGTAATTTTGAACTAAAAAATTTAAGGGCTTTGTTGGGCTGTGAAGGTACGGTACAAATACAAAGGTGTGGCTCAGCTTGGTCTTTGGTGGTGCGACAAAGAAGGTAGCTAGTAGGCGTAGGCTACGTGTGTATGACCGTTCGTTCCTTGACGACGGCCGCCGGATCGGGATAGATCGTTCTAGTTGTCGCTGGTTCATATATCGGGCCACCGTCGCTGTCTCATATTTTTCAGCCTGCTGATAAACATCGTTGACGAGTACGCCAATCAGAAACTGTCAAACTGATGATCGACTAGTAGTAGTAGTTACGGAGTAGCTAATTCCAACAGTCTATAGATCATCGATCAATGCAGACTGAAACATTCACACCGCCCCGAGTGGGCGCTCCGACGGGGGCGGCGCGCATGCCATGACAGCAACAACCACCAGCGCCAGTACTCCACCACGACAACTGCCAGAGGCGTCCGCAAGCGATCGCGTCCAAGTGTCCAACGACGAGCCAAGCCAGAACGCGGGACCCAAGCGTTTGAAAGGGGCGCCGGAGGAGGAGGGTCACATGCCACCCCCCATGCCCATGCGCCCGGAACGAAATGCTTGTGATGCCATCAAAGGGAGCGCAGGCGCGGCGGCATGGCATGGCAATGGCATTGGCACCCACTCGCTCCGATCCGCGCCCGGCACCGGCAAGGCCGGCACCACCTCCGATCCGAGTCCCCCTCCTCCACCGCGCGCGCCTGCCTTTCCTTTGCCCGCACTTAATGCGTGTTGGGGTTGGAGACGGGCGTACGACGACGACGCTGCCGCGCCCGCGCCTCGCATCATGCCGTGCGAACCTGCCTGCCCCTCGCTCCCTCCCTCCTCCCCCGCGCGCCTCTCAATCATCGCCACCACTCCACGAGACGCCAGTCACCAGTTCACCACGACGCCGCCACCCACCCCGCGCGGCCCGGCCCCGCCGGCCGCCGCCGCCGACGCGGACGAACGAAGCTGCCCGCCCCGCTCCCGCCCTCCCGTGCGTCGTCGCCGCGTTTTAACAACGCGCGCAGCGGGGCGCCGGGTTTGACCGGCCGCTCGTTCACGGGCGGAACCGAGCCGGGCGGCCCTGGCCTGATCGTGCCTGCCTGCTAGGCGGCTGCGTCTCCGTGTGTACGCGACGGCTAACCGGCTACCATCTGAAGCACACGCGCGTACCAGTCTGTTCTGCTTTGTCCTGTTCCGATAGTGCGTCAGGTTTGGTGTGATTGACATTCCAAACACACATAGGGTTTGACCAGGGCATGGCGTCCATGCGTGCGTTTCCAATCGAGTACTCAGTCTCGCGTGGCCATGGGTGCAGACACCAGTGCGGTGGCTATTATGTCACGGATTAGCGCTGCACAAGGGGAGACTCGGCCTATTTTTAGTCCAGACGGTCTCACCCCTGCTAATTCATTCGCCAGATGGTCGCGCTCGCCAGAGATGGCAAAAGCGGGAGCAGCTTGCGAGAGGCCAACCCAATGCCACCAGGATCCTAGCCTTTCTTTTGTCGCCACTGAGGGTTACTTTACATTTCCACCTCCAGATGGCCCTCGAAGTAAAACCTAGAATCAATCACGATCACGTGCCGGTGCGCATCGTCGAGGAAGAGAGACGACGGGGAAGAAAGGCATGACAGATCAATCTGGCGCAAACAAAAAAAAGAAAAGAAAAAGAAAAGAAGGCGACACTGGAGACTGGAGAGAGGTTGTTTGCAAGGAAGGTAGATGCAGCGCTGCATCAGCTTGACAGCCACCCTCGGGAACAAAGATGGCAGCACTCGGTTCTTTCTAGCTCGCCAGCCGGCTCCCTTTTGCATCTTCCGATCGCCAGAAATATTCTCCGGCGAGGATATTTTGTTCTTCCTTTCTTTTTTTTCTCCTCTGCTTTTGCATAGCTTGCCTGCGTCTTGCTTCAATCGCCGTGCTTCCAAAAGGAGGGAGGCTTGTTCCAGTTGTCCTAATGATGTTCACCAAATCCCAATCAGCTCGCAACTAGAACACGTACTGGTCAATAAACCCTGCCTGCATCCAGCTTTGGGTCCTCCGCACGCCAATGCTCGCTAGTGCTTGGCAGTTAAGCTATGCATGTATGTGCTGTTGCGGCCGGGCTGGGAAGAACCAACTGGAAAAGCAACAGTAATTTCCTATCAAATATGGTAGTCGTGTGCAAGGAGCTGAGCACGTACGCGGCCTTGTTTGTTGCGTCGTTCCTATTAATCCCCCTCCAGTTCTACTTAACACGACGTGCTACTGATAACTTGCTGATCCCTTAATTAATCATTTTATTATTTTACAAATTATTACTTGGCAATTTGTATTTTGGGATATGAAACTGGCTAGAGTTTACAAAAAAACATGAAGAGTTATTGAGAGAAGGATAAAGAAAGAAAGTATGTATTGCGAGGATTCGGGTCAATTCGTCATTTTTCGTTGAAGGAACCCAAAAATCCGAACCACTCAGGAGTGGGTTGGACGCATCAATCTCCTCCGGATTACTAAGCCTTCATTTTTTTTTGTGCGTGTATTTTTTTCACAAGACAATGAAAGCGCTGAAAATGAAAGCAAGTTCAAACAAGCGCGTCCAATAAAAACCAAACTGCTCTAGAACAAGACACCACTTTTCTTTTTCCATGAGGAAAAAAACACAAATCCCTTCTTATCAGCAACATGCGCATGAAAATGAGCCAACACTAAAAATCCAACGTTTGATTGCTGCCCTGTACTTACACTCATAGCTTATCGGCCATAGAGAATCCGACGCGACGTGTTGCTTGGTTCGCTTACCACCACCATTTGATTGAATACCTGACAGCTGGGGTGAAAGGCGGCAGGAAAATCCAGTGTTTGGAAGAGTCTAGTAGGATAGAGGGCAAATTTGAAATTTGTCACTTGACTCTGATGTTTCCACGATCTATGATCAATGTGCAATTACCCTTTTACATTTCCGAAAAAAAATTAAGATACGCGAACGAAAACGTTTAAGGTCCCATACCACATATTCCTCCTCATTTTCGGTAGCAAGCAGTCAACCCTTTCAAGCTGTAGCCAGAAATAAATTTTACGTGTCCTGTTCAGATGTTTGAACCACACGAGCATATTTGTCTCAAGAAATAAATTCGTATTAGTATCCATTTGCTACATTTAATAGGTACATTCTGGATCAGATACAATCAGCCATTTCAAACTTGGGCTACAACAATTACTCTTTATGGAATTTTTTTATTTATATATTTTTTTTTCGTCGATTTATCAAAAATATGTGTGGCTATATTTTTTTTCAAAAATATCACCCTGCCGCCGGTTGGTTTGGCGGTAAGGAGTTACCGCCGGTTTATCCGGCGGTATGGTCCTTGGCCCACGGCCCATGGAAGATACCACCGGATCAAACGGCGGTAGCTCCTTACCGCCAAGCGATCCGGCGGTAAGTGCTACAGCCGGCTGTAGCTGGCAGCACCCTACCGCCGTTTTAAACGGCGGTAGGTGTTCCCATAATTTTTTTTTACTTTTAATTGTTTTATAAGCTTTCACTTCTATAATTTTTTATTTTTAATTGTTTTATAAGCTTTCACTGCTAAAAATAATTGTATAATTATTTTAAAGACTATCTAAACTGTAATTATTATCTTTACATTTAGAGATATTTCAGAAAATAATAGAGATAGCGGAGGTTAGGGAAATATTTTTAAAAAATTTATACAAATTAGATTTAACTCTAATAGTCTGTGAAAATATATTTTCATGAGATATTCATGAGTTTCAATTACCATTTCGATGTCTTGTCACCTTGCATCAGATTCTTCTGCACCCCTAGTATAATTAAAAATATGGGAGTACTTACCGCCGTTTCAACCAGCCTCGGACTCAATCGCTCGTATGACATCGTACTGTACCGAGAAAGTAGTAACATCATATGCAACCAGTTTTTTTACTGCAAATTCAATCAGAGAAACGTACCGCTATGGCGAAGTTCTGATCTCGAACTACGGGGTACGTCTCCGACACCCTTGCGGCCTCGATCGGAGCCTCTGGTGGAACGTGCACGACACGTGTGCGCGTCCTCGGCAGGTACCACCGTAGGTAGTACGCGAACGCCTCGTCGCTGTGCGGCCGATCCTCGAAAACGACGTCGTCGAGGGCCGCGGCCTAAGAGTCGACGTAAGGACGGACCTTGTCGGCCCACCGCGAGCCTGGTGGCTGACCCTGCCGTGTCCACCTATAATAGAAAGCTTGAGCGATTTAATGCTAAATGGTAGGTTTAAAATTGATTAATTATTAACAAAACTATTTATTCGGTACCTGTGGACGTGGGCCTCCACTGAGTGCACAATCGGCACCGGGGTCTGCTGGTAGAGACCGAACTGCCTCATAACCCGGTGAACGTGGTACTCCTCGACGTGGATGTCGTAAAGGATCGGCTTCCTCGTCATCCAGTACTCGTGATCTCGCAGGCATAAGGACGAAAGACCGCTCGGTGCCCGGGCGTAAATGTCGGCTGCAGTGTACGGAGTCCACCTCACGTCCGTGTCCACAAGAGCGTCAAACTGACCAACGAAGTCGTGGTACGACTTCCTCGTCTGCACGCCGACCCAAGAAGGCTGCACAATGAAAAAAAAGTTAACCGCTAAATCGTACATTTGTGCACGCATGTAACAATAAGTAAAACAAACGATGTAATGTACACTCCTGAGGCACCACAACGAACCCATCGTAGGTCTGTCGACGTCGTCGTGGTCTGCGGACAGCTGGACGTACGGCTCGAAGTCCATCTCTGGCCTACCGACGGGAAAGCGCTCGTAAGACCAGAGTTGTAACAGTAGAGGACACCCAACAAAAATGGGCTCCTCTGCTGAGACCTTCGTCACGCCCGTGCAAAGACCCCTGTAACTCGCAGCCAAAACAGCAGAACCCCAGCTGAACTGTGGTATCTCGTGAAGTGGAGCGTCAGCTATCGACCTCGCCAAAGGAATGAGCTGTTTGGGGCACGAGTCACCCTGCGAGCTGCAGAACATGACCCAGCCGAACAGCCAAAGTAAGTAGGCCTCGAAGTGCCTGGCAACCGTAAAGTCGTCTGCGTCTGCCCTCATGTAGTCCGCCTTCAAAATGGTACGAGTCGTCAATGCAAATACGTATCAATATAAGTGCGGAAAGAATCAACATTTATGTACTCACACTGAACTGTAGAAGCCACCTCTTTGTCGGTCCGTGTGCATGGTTCGCTGGCAAGGGCCGGTACGGCAACGCTAGCTCGTTGCGCTGAACCCCGGCGAACCGAGCCAAAAGGTCGTCGCGCCACGAGAGTCCCACGTCCTCTGCACCCACAGCTCGTCCAGCACATGGCAAGCCTAGAAGCATCGCCACGTCCTGAAGAGTAGGGGTCATCTCACCAACCGGGAGGTGAAACGTGTGCGTCTCCGGACGCCAACGGTCGAGAAGTGCCGCGAGGAGGGACATGTCGAACTGGAACCGTGGAGCCCTGTCCCTAGGTCGACGTGCAGGGTCAACCATATCTCCCTCCACAAGTCGCGCAATCGGGAGAAGACCTGAAGCACGTAACCTGCATCGCGAAAATGAAAATCAAGTTAGAACAAACGGTTAAAGAAACAACTAAAATATGTGACAAATGTAATCCGTACCTAGGAACCCAGCGACGGTGTATCGGCATCGTCGACATGGGCACACGAGCCCGAAACGTCCCTAAGCTGATGCCACGGACCGCAGACATGTACGACCGGTGGCGCTTGTCGACGAGAGCATCTAGCAACTCAGGGGTAGCTCCTTCCTCGTGCGCCATACCTGTATAATGAGATTTATTACAAATAATTTCAGAACATAAATTAACAATATTAAGCATAATAACATTAACGTAAAAAAATACTAAATAAAATTTCAGAACATAAATTAAGTAATACAACAAATTTTTAATAAAATACTAAATAAAACATAACGTAATAAACTTATAAATGATGCACAACAAATTACATATTATATAACTTCAAATTCCAATTACAGCAATAAAGTTGAACATATATTTGGGGCACATATTACAACAAATATTCGTACGCCAAGACGAAATCAGTTTACGACATATTAGTTCTTAATATTACATAATTTAACATAGAACATGATTGAATAGTGAATGACACAAATGACAATCGTCATCGATCACATAAGGCCATCGTTGTTAGGACGGCGGCCACGACGACCCGTTGCCTGCGGTGCCGGATTTGGAGCAGCTTCAGATGGGCCCGCTCCATCTGTGCGGCCACCATAACTCAATGCCGTACAATACTTGTACGTATGACCCGTCTCATGGCACTTCGAGCAGAGGCGGACATCTCGACCAGCCTCCGATCGATCCATGTTATTTCTAATGCGTTTCTTCTTGCGTCGGCCCACCCCTTGAAACATTTCTGTATCTGGATCTGGAATATAAGTTGCATTGTGTCCAGGATCAGTTATGAAGTCTCCAAGAATGCAAAACCCATATATCTCGTGCCTCCAAGTCATCCAAATAGTTTCCTTCATGAAGTAATTTGAGACATACATACGAGCCTGTAGTCCACCAGCTTCAAAACAGGCAGCAATGACATGTGTGCACAGCAGGTGCAGCAGCTTTACCTTATGACATGAGCAAATACAAGCATCAGCACGGAGAACACACTCCTGCACATGCTTCTCACGCCGGCCCCCCCATTCGGCCTTAGTCCCTACACATCACCTCGTACCGACGTTCCATAGAGCCAACTGGAGTCACCCGATGTAAACGGGCCTTTTTGAAAGCTTCCTCCATATGCTCCGTAACCTTGTATCCGTAAACTTTGCGATTATCGACCATATCTTTCTGTGCCACAGCGTAACAGTCCCTGAAGTACTCGCAAGTGCGATACAAGAAGAACTCCACGATCCCAACAAGTGGCAATGATCTTACACCACGCAGCACCCAATTGTATACCTCGACTAGGTTCATAGTCATTAAACCGTACCTAGCACCTCCTTCATCAAACAGTAAAGCCCATTTCTCTTTTGGTTCGTGCTCAATCCACTCAGAGAATGTCTTAATTGCCTTTCTCCTTTTGCGCCTGACATTCGGACCGTCCAAGCCCACATCTTCAAGCGAGACCTGGTCGTCGTCCTCAGTATTGACAGATCTATTCGCTAGCTCCGCCGTTTGCTTTTTTGTTAGCTCATCCAATTTTTTCCATAGGAAGTTGAATTTCCTTTCCTGATTCTGGCTGCATAACCGCTTGAATAGCTTCATAAGGATTTTGTTCTTGAACTGGGTATGAAAGTTTGCCCCCATATGCCTCATGCACCACCTACTCTTTAGGTCCGGCCAAAGTGCAGTCCTACTACGCTCAGTAGAACCATTCTGTATGTCATCGATTGCTTGTAATATACCCTTGTGCCGATCATGAATCAAACACACGTTCTCTACATCTTTGACAATCATCTGCTTCACCCTCTGCAAAAACCAATACCAAGTATCCCCTGATTCTTTCTCCACAAAGGCAATTGCCAAAGACAACAATTGTCTGTTACCATCAGCTGCAACAGCTGTGAGGATTGTGGCTTTATACCTTCCTGTCAAAAATGTCCCATCTATACAAATGACTGGCCGGTAGTGCGGAAACGCCTCAATGCAAGCGCCCAAGGCCAAGAACGACCGTTGGAGTACCTGCTTTCCAGGCTTCTGGGCACATGGATACGTTTTCAAGTCGTAGTAGCTACCAGGATTTCTAAGACATATAGTGTGCAGCAATGCCGGTATATTGTGATACGAAGCTTCATACGTCCCCCACCTCATCTGCAGCGCTTTCTGTTTCGCTCTGTAAGCTTTGTTGTAGCTAATTTTATATTTAAACTCCTCCTCAACAGCACAAATGATTGACTTAGGTTCATAACTAGGATTGTCCACGATCAAAGGATACATGTAGTTAGCTATGAAACCTACACTGAGGTTGCGGTGCTGTGGTTCTAATTGCTCAAGCAGGCATGTGTGCTCCACAATTTTTTTAACCTCCCAGAAATCCTGCCACTTGCCCATAGAAGCATACACCCTGAAAGGACATTCGCTTCTCACACAACGCACGTCATATGTTCTTGGACTGCTCTTGAGAACTTTGAACTGTCTTTGCAAAGAGAGAGTCGACCAACGTTTTATAGCTTCCTTCATGTTGTCACTGTTAGCATACACGAACCGATGCATACCTCATTTTGCCTGTACTCCCAAGTCACCGCTTCACCTTCATTTACACTTAATTTTGAAAATTCATAACCGGACCAATTGTGTGGGACATGATAATCTTCGTCGTCATCATCATCATCATCCGAGGAGTCATCATTCATTGCATTGTGCTATTCTTCACCCTCCCTCTGAAACTCTTCATCTATCTCTGGAATGTTTTCCCCTTCATCAGCCTGACCAGTTGCTTGACGAGGTTCGTGTGCAGCATGTCTATCATCTTCTAAAATCTCAAGTTCACCATCTTCTTCATGAGATTCATGCATCGTCTCAGTTTCTTCGGAAACAATATCTCCCTGGCCTTCATGATTCCCGCCCGCTTCAGTTCTAAAACTAATCTTCTCGAATGCTTGAACAAACAACACAAGCGGTAAGCCTCGGCTACTACTTATATTGACATAGTTCCTCCAGTTTGGCGTCCCTTCAAGCGGCAATAGCTCCCAAAATACTGGTTCCCTTCGACTAACCACTGCCATGACAGAGATCTCATGTTCATCTCGACTAAGGCCGAAAGCTTTAAAGAGCCAATTGGATATTGAAATCCAAGTCCTCTCTCTAGCTCGGGGTATTTTTTTTGTGATCGAGCTAAACTCTGACAAATCTACCCCTTCAGGACCATATCTAACTTCTCCTGACCCATAGAACACTTGAAAATACAAATCATCTGACATGCCTGTCAATATTTACAACAATAATTACTCTTCCTTAGAATTTAATCAACGCTAAAAAATAATTCTGCTATTTTTGCATATATCTTAATTATTTCTTTACAATTTTTATTACTGACAACAATTTCTATTTTTCGGTAATATAATATTAATTAATATTATTTTTTATGCGACAAATATGTCTGTTTGAACTCATTAATATTTTCAATTATATTCGTATGTAAACTAATATTTTCAATTACATGTTCTACGATTTTATATCGTAATAATTTATTTTTGAATCACTAATATTTCTACATATAAAAAAATAATTTCTACACATCAAACTATACTCAAATAATTACACACTAAAAACTATTTCTACACATAAAACTATATTCAAAAACACTAATATTTCTAATTCTAATCTACAAACTATTATTAATAAAATTAGAATTTAAAATATACCTGCGCGCGCCGTCTCGGTGCGGCGGCAGGCGGCCGGGAGAGCGCTGCGAGCGCCCGGCGCGCGTGCGGGAGCCGCGCGGGGGGCGGGCGGGCGGCGGCGCGGGCGGAGCGGGCGGCGGCGCGGGCGGGCGGCGTCGCGGGCGGAGCGGGCGGGCGGCGGCGTTGGCGGCGCGGGCGGAGCGAGCGGGCGGCGGCGCTGGGGGACGGGCGCGCGCGGTTTAAAGGGCCGGACCTTACCGCCGATTGAACCGGCGGTAGGTGCTTACCGCCGGATCATCCGGCAGTAGGTTCTACCTACCGCCGTTTCAACCGGTGGTAAGGCTCGGCCCATCGCGGAGCGATCCTACGGCCGGTTCATCCGGCGGTAACAACCTTCCGCCGGATGAACCGGCGGCTGGGTGATATTTTTGAAAAAAAACAAGACATATATTTTTGATAAATCGAAAAATAAATAAATAAAAAAAACTCACTCTTTATGTATCGTGTTCAGATATTTACTTTGGTACTACAATTACTCATTATGCATCGTGTTCAGATATTTGAAAATGGTACTAGTATATTTGTCCTGAAATATTTTTGTATAAGCACGTTTTGCTACATTTAATAGATGAATGCTGATATCCTAAATGTCACTTATTCACAAAATATGTCCATACCACATGACAATCCTTTTTGCAAAAGGGGGGGGGGGATACAGACATGAAAATCCTAGATTAATCAATCATATGCCACAAAGGCATTGTCTCAAACTCCCAAGATCACACCCAATCGGCCAGTTGTTCCGGATCTGATTCACCTAAAATGATCGTCCCAAATTCTAACCCAACAAGCAAACAAGCCCCGAATAAGATGCTACTACTAAATGCCAAAATGGCTTAAATTAGGTGGCACAGAACATTCATGGCCGATATCTTTAGCTGGTCACAAATGCAGGAGTGCGTTTGCTTGACAGAGCATTCTACCGCGCCCCTTTATTCCGGCAGCCCAGCTAATTCCCCAAAGATTAACGTCAAAGCCAGTGAGCGCATCAAGGAAGGCTCCTCCTCCCTCCTCTCCTCGCATTCCTCCAACGCCTCCCTCCCCCACCTGACTTTTCCAAACGCCTCCGCCATCATCCATTACTCCACTGCGTAGCGAAACCACCCAGGTTAATCTCACCCCCGCATTTACGCCACCAAATCGCGCTGTAAATCACCCCCCACCACCACGTCCACTGCGATCCGCCGCCTAATTTTAACCATCCGCCCCGCCCCGTACCTTCGTCGCCACGACCGCGAGCAATTTTAGCCGAGCGAAGCGAGCCCCCCGGCTCTTCCCCGTTCGCTCATCTCGCGCCGTCCGTTCGCCCGCCCGCCGCCGCCGAGGCAGCGCGCGACGCGATCCCCCCGCTCCGCTCCGCTCCGTTCCGTTCCGAGCGAGCGAGGGAGGGAGGGAGGGGGAGGTTTTTAAAAGCGAGCGTGCGAAGTGGGTGCGCGGAATTGGACTCGGCTCCTCCTCCCCGGCTGCCAAGCTATTAAAAACACGAAGAGGAAGTTTTCTTCTCCGTGACCTCCCGCCCGCTGCGCCAACCCACCACCCATCCGTTTCTCGTTCCGCCCCTGCCTGCCTCCCGCCCCTCCTTAACAATGGCAGTACAGGCGCAGTACCCGTCCAATCTCCTCTTCCACGACAGGTGCGCCTCCTCCCACTCCGCCCCAGGGCGCGTCGTCACGCTCCTCCCCCCGCCCGAGCAGAGGTCGAGGTCTTCGATTCGTGGCGAGTGGTCTCACGGGTTGGTCTTTGTAGCAGAGGTGAGCCGGAGAGGAAGGAGATGGACATGCCCAGGCCGCCGCAGCTCGCCGGAGTATCGCCGGCGGCAGTCTACTTCTCCAGCGGTGGAGGTGTGTGTGCCGATGTTGATTAGGAGGACGTCGCTGCACGCCGTGCCGCGGCCCTACGGTTCTTGGATTGTGACGGTTTCGGTTTCTTTGCAGCGAGTGGGAATCGGAGGAAGCGGCCCAGGGAGCCCATGGCGCCGCCGCCGCCGGCGGCCAAGGAGGAGTACGTCAATCTGTTCACACTCCAGCCGCAGCAGTCGACGTCGTTTGCGAACATGGCGCGCTTCCAGAGCCAGAACAGGGTCTTGTCGTCCCCGTCTCCCGCCGCGACCGCGCTCGTGTCGACTGGCCTCCGCCTGGCATTCGACGAGCAGCAGCAGCAGCAACAACAACAACAACAACAGGAGAGCAAACAGATGATGAATGTCCTGCGCCACTCGTCGTCGCAATCGCTGTTCGCCTCAGTCTCCGACGAGCTTGCCGCGCAGGTGAAGCAGCATGATGACGAGATCGACCGGTTCATCCGGGAGCAGGTAAATTGTAGCCCCCCGCAATCCGTTTTGTCCTCGTCGCAAGTTCGTTTCTTGGTTCCAATCCTGATGCGCCCGGACGTTCGTGGGCACAGGGCGAGCAGCTCAGGCGGGCGATGGCCGATCGGCTGCGGCGCCACAACCGGGCGATTCTGGTCAAGGCAGACCAGTCCGCCGCGCGCCGGCTCCGGGAGAAGGCGGCGGAAGCGGAGCGCGAGGCGCGGCGCGGCGCCGAGCTGGAGGAGCGGCTCGTCCGCCTCCGTGGCGAGGCGGCGGCGTGGCAGGCGAGGGCGCTGTCGGAGCAGGCCGCCGCGGTCACCCTGCACGCCCAGCTCCAGCAGGCCGCGGCCGCGGCGCGTGCGTCGGTCGAGGAGCTCGCCGCCGCGGGCGACGCGGGCCCCGTGGAGTCCTCGTCGTCGGCGTACGTGGACCCCCGCCGCACGGGGCCGTCGTCGGACCGCGCGTGCCTCGTCTGCCGCCTCAGGCCGGCCTCCGTGGTGCTCCTCCCCTGCAGGCACCTCTCCCTGTGCGGCGAGTGCTTCGCCGCCGGCGACGCGGACGCCGCCATGGCGTGCCCGGTGTGCCTGTGCGTGCGCACGGGGAGCGTGGAGGCCATCCTCTGTTGAGCTGTCGTCCTCGCCTCATCCGGCCATCCATCCCGTGAGCCGGTGAGTGCATGTTGTGCAGGAACCCATCAATGCCTTCCCAAAAAACGAGAGAAAAAAAAAGAGAGAAGCCGTAGGAAAGCTAGAATCTTCCCCTTTCTTTTTTTCTTCCCAAGTTTTTGTTCATATCGATTTCGAGCATCCCTTCCTCAAATCTCCTTTTTATACTAGGGGTTTAGGAGAATTCAATTGATAAGTTCATTGTTAATACTAGTATAAGCAGCAAGTGCAGCAGGTGAACGGTGCCGCGCATCTTTGATTTCTTTCTATCTCAACCCGTCGCTTCTTCCTGGACGCCACTAATCAGAGTGCAGGTTTTTCCCATGCTTGCGCCAAATTTGCTCGCCGCGCTTGTCTTGACGTCCGCGCAACCGCGGATACGGCGATGAGCGGGCGGGCGAGCGTGCCCAAAGCGATCGCAACCGCCGTGCCGCCTCGTGACGTCGCCACGTCCGATGCGACCCCAGGCCTGCAGCTGCAGCAGAGCGCGGCGGCATTCCTCAGATGGCGAGATCTCCGTGGCCGATCGGTGCGCGGCGCGGCCGGCCGGTTGACGGCGCCCTCGGCCGATCCCCGGCGTGGGACGTGGGAGGGAGGAAGAGGGAACCGACGAACGGACGCCCGCGGCGCGAGAGGTCAGTTACTGCGGGGCGCACGGCGCGGGCCGGGGATGGAGGTGCGTGGCCCCCGACCCGTCGGTGGCGGTCGTCATGTTGGGAAGCGGATCTGAGGTGGCACGGGGGGGAGATCCGGCGCGTGATCTGTCAGTCCGCAGCAACCCGCCACGAGGAACGGCCGGGCGCGGGGGGTGTGGGTGGGTGGAGGCCTGTCAGACTGTCCCTCCTCCCGTGGCTTCGGCTACGGCTGCTGCTCGCCGTCGCCAACCCGCATCGGCAGGCACCACCACGTGCATGCCACTCTCCTTTTCTACGCTAGACCGTAGCATGGCTCGTACTCCAACTCGCCGTCTCGACGTGCGCATCTCCGGATGCTCTGTTTCTTTCTTCGTGCCGACGCCAAGACTTGAAGGAGGCGACGCCGGGGCGGGGCGGGGCATGGGGGCCCGTACAGGTACAACTACAAGGGCCGTGGGGAGCGCATGAATTCGGGCGTCAGTTTCTAATCAATAGTTTTGTCCGTCCAAAGCGTACCGATTCCCTCTCGTCAGTACGCCTCATAAAGGCTTGTCCTGCACGCATTAACCGATAACCCTCACACACATCACGCGGTGTGGCAGGCACGAACCCGTCGCACGACCAGCACGGCTTGCCTGTGAGCCGCGCCATGGCGCCGTGACCGAGCCCTGTCCGCGCAGTCACCACCCCCATCCAGTGCGAACCCCGCCCGATGTGCCGTCTCCTTCAGCGTCGATGCCCATGCGGCCATGCGTATCCGATCTGATTCTTCTCTCGATCACGGGGTTTCGGGGGAACAATCGATCGGCCGGTCGCTGTTACGGCCAGGGGCCAGAGATCCGATCCGGTGCCTCACGGGATTACCGCGAACCACATCGTGGTCGTCGCGCCGCACCTGATCCTTCCTTGTCACCTGGCCTTGTGGTTGATGGCTCGACCGCCCGACGCGTCGCGCTCCGTCCCCAATCCCATGCCAGGGGCGTGCCCTTCCTACCGGCTGATCCGGGGAGAAAGAAGGAATGCTTCCACAGAAAGGCTATGGATGCGCGGATGGAGTGGGAACCCGTCCAAATTAGGCTTACGAGTTGCGACCGACGGGCTCTCTCGATGATAATGTTTAGAACGGCATCCGCTTTTGTCAACCCCCGTCGCGCATCAGCAGGCCAACCTCCAAGAATATTATGGGTGCAGCATGCTCGTTGACCCTCATGTTTAGGTGATGATCTATCCAGCAATTGCTGTTAGAATACGTGAATGCAAAACTTTTGTGTCAATGTTTGCCTCCTCTCATGCATCAGCAAGAAACAGAAAGTTTGGATCTTCTATATGAGACAACTAAGCTCAAAAACGAATTCGCTTGCCATCAGTCAACTTCTTTGCGCACTCTTTCTAATCTTTTATACGTGCTGAGCAAGTCTGAAAGAAAGAAAGCCTACAATATCGTCGAGACAAAAGTATACGGTAGGCCGAGCCTGCGTGCAACGGGCCAGTGGCCGAACAATATGGGCAACCTGCTGAACGCTGCTGCAGCCTTGCTTGATGGGCCATGAAACTCATTTTTGGCCTAGTGAACGATGGCATTCCCGAGCCCGAACTGGGCCTTTTTTCATTTTTATATTTTTAAAAAACAAAATTTCAAAAATATATGTCAAATAGGGAAATTTTCAAAAATGGGTGTCTGTCGCCTCCCTAATGGAAATTTACATTTAGATCCTGGCGCCCAGGGCGCATTAAACAGTGAACTTGTAAAATCGATATAAAATCGTAGAAATATCGGAAAAAATACAAACTCAACTGTTCTGTATTCTATGAAATAATATCTACAACTTTTGTTACATAAAATTTTTTATTTGATCAATGTATCTAAATCAAGAAAAATAGTTCTTGTACCTAGAAAAATCTGAAATAATTCATTTGGTCTAGTTGTGCTTATCTAAAATTTACCAAATTTGTTTTATAGCTCTTAGAAAATAAAATAATGGTACTATAAAAGTTATGGCTTCTAATACTCAGTATAGCAGCATGGATAAATAACTCATTTAAACTAGACATATTGCAAGATCTAATTTAAAAACTTATCCTAGAAATGTTTTTTGGGCCTACCAATTTTGTACAAGCGTATGCTCACCATATTCAACACTCTGGCCAAAAATGACATGCATCCAAAGGATGGATCTTGAGATTTAAATAAAAGTGCATTAAACTGGTATTTAAAATAGAGTAAAATACATTGATCAACTAAAAAACTTTATGTAACAAAAGTTGTAGATCTTGTTTCATAGAATCCAGAACAGTTGAGTTTGTATTTTTTTTGATTTTTCTACGATTTTATATAGATTTTACAAGTTCACTCTTTAATGCGCCCTAGGTGCCAGGACCTAAATGCAATTTTTTTACATTTAGGTCCACCTGTCGCCCAGGCGACAGACACCCATTTTTGAAAATTTCCCTATTCGGCATATATTTTTGAAATTTTATTTTTTTTAAATATAAAAATGAAAAAAGCGCCCGAACTGGATCACGTGTTGGGCCTAACGCGCCTAGCACTTTGTTACCAACGGCCTGCGCATCATTTCATCTATGAAATGGAGACCCTCTTAAAAGTTGGAAAAGTCCGGCTTGCACCCTTGAACTACCGCAAAAGTCTGATTTTCAACCTTAAACTATAATACTAGATAAGATAGGCTATTCAACTATCAAAATCGGACAAATTTGGCCCTTAGGGTGGTTTTGAAGGTGATTTTATATTTTTAAGAAAAATTAAAAGAAATTCTAACGAGATCTATAAAATCAAAACTAATTCATTTTAAAATAGAAAAATATGACACTAGTATCAAAATTGTTCTAAAAATATAACCTATCTATATTGCTCTATTTGAATCTTATTTATTAAAAAATAATAGGCATAACTACAAGCAACCAAATACTATGAACATAAAAAATAGATTCAAATAAATGACAAGTACAATGCCAATAGATAGGTTACATTTTTAGAAAAATTATGATACCCATTTTTTATTTTTATTTTTATTTAAAATAAATTGCTTATGAATTTTTAGTTTAAATTTAAATATTTTTAATTTTTATAAAATAGAAAACCACTTTCAAAACCTGGCCAAATTTGCTCGGTTTCGATAGTTGGATGGTCTATCTTATCCGATTTTGTAGTTTAAAGTTAAAAATCGAACTTTTGCGATAGTTCAAGGATGTAAATTAGATTTTTTCCTAAAAATTAACTGCACCGGAGTAGAGGAAGTAGGAACACCACCTGCGCATCTATGATCATGGCCGTCAAGCTCGACCGAGGTATCAGCGCAGGCGGAAATCTTGTGCCACCCTCCGTGTGCTATGCGCCCCGGATATTTTCTACGCTGCGCAGCCCGTGCGTGGCGCGGACGCAGGAACCTCCTCCGCTATCCGTCACCCGTGCGTCGCACGGCAACCTTTCGCCACTATCCACGAGGGACGACGGCGTAATTCAGGTCCAGCTCGGTCGGTCGCCGTGGGGTCAAGGTCTCGTCAAGGACAAGCAGACCTCGTTCCAGGCCGGGTCAACACCCAATCGCACGGCACGACGCGGCATCGGCCTTGCCAGGCACGTTTGCCTTGTCGCAGCGCGTGTGCAGCCCTCGGCTCGTGGCCCCGGAACCACCGGTAACTAAGGCTCTGTTTAGTTCGTATCCGCTATGATACGCGGATACTTCGCAAAACTCACATACCGGTATCGGATACCCATAATTCACGGATATTCCCGGATACGTATCCCGTAAGTATCGGACTATTTCGGTATTTTCAAATAATAAAAATAAATCGGATACTCGTGGGATATCTGTCCGATACCTTCAAACCCTAACAACACCACTCAATCGCTTTGTATAAAGGTTCTCCGTTCAGCTATGCCACCCTCTCATCCCCACTCGCGCAGCCGCAGGCCCACAGCAGCCTCGCACGGCTCCCTTGCTGTCACCGCCGCTCGGCCACCCGCCCACGCCTCCTCCTGCTCCTTCCCTGCTGCTCATCGCTCCCTTGCCGTCACCGCCGCCCGGCCACCCCCGTGCCTCCTCCTGTTCCTTCCCCATCGCTCGTCGCTCCCTTGCCGTCACCTCCGCCCGCCCACCCGTCCGTGCCTCCTACTGCTCCAGCGGCTGCGCGGCCTGTCCAGACAGAGGCCCGCACATCTATTAAAGCACTATTTAGGGTGGTGCTGCCCTGCTGGAGCTCGCCACTGGCGGGCCGCCACGGCCGCCAGAGCACGCCTCTGGACGGCCCGCGCGGCCGCAAGAGAGGGAGAGGAGGAGCCGCGGCAGCCGGAGTTGGCCGCTACACAGAGAAAGAGAGAGAGTGTCGGAGGTTGAGGAAGAATACACCGACATCCATTCGTGGAACAGACGAACAGGTAAGAATAAGATAAGGTTGGTTCTTTTTTCCTTTGCCCCTTTCCATTTCTAATAATTATAGAACATATGAATATATGAGTTTATGATGCATTATAGTTTCTGAAACTTCTATTTTCTCACATTCTTGTTCCTGAAACTTTTATTTTTTTTTATTTTTTTATATATATTGACGTATCCCCGTATCCTTGTTTTTAGAAAAATGGCGTATCGGAGTATCCCCGTATCGCGTACCGGTATCCGTATCCGCGTATCCGAGCAACATAGCCAATCCCCATAAACCCCGTAAACACAAAAAAAACATCGCATCGAATGTTTCGACAGCATGGAGTACTAAAGAAGTCTATTTACAAAATTTTTGCATAGATGTGCTGTAAATCGCGAGACGAATCTAATGAGCTTACTTAATCCATGATTTGCAACAGCGATGCTACAGTAACCATCCGCTAATTATTAATTAATCATGAATTAATTAGCATCATTAGATTCGTCTCACGATTTACAACCCATTTGTGTAAAAAATTTTGTAAATAAACTTCATTTAGTACTTCAAATTAGCAAGATTTTATCGCAAATTTCTTTTGCAAAACATATCACGGCCTAAAGTTCTGAGTAAAAACCCAACGAGGCCAAGACAAAGAGACACGGCGCGGCGCGTGGTAAGAGGCGAGCACACCGAGCATAGCACATAGTAGCAAAGCCGCGGCAGTAGCCGGCCGTGCCGGCATCGGAGTGTGCCGCCGTCCGCCCGTCCCGAGCACAGCTTCCTCGCCCTTTTGCCCATTTTTCTCCGCGAACTCTTGGCCCGATAGCCCCCGGTTGTTCCCATCGTTCAGCCAACAGCGTGACGTCTCCACTGCCAAGGATGGGCTTGAGACTCTATCTAGCACAGCCGTCGCTCAATTGCACTAGACTAAAGACTAAACCAAACTGCAAACCGAAGGTGTCCTGATCAGGCCTCCTCCATCGGTTAACCGTCAGCGCGGGCGACGTCGCTGGTGCGGCACAGTTGCAAACAGACCTCGGGTCGCGTGCCCGTGAGGAGCACAGGCTTGCTGGGCAAGGAATGCGTGAGGCCCAACACTGTTCATTGATTAGAAAAATGATTTATCCGGCGACGTCGTTGGCCGTTGGAGGAGGCCTCGGGGCGAAAGCAAATATACAACACGTGGCGACGCCAGAGTAGTAGTCGACCGCCAGCCAGCCAGCAGCGCGGCGAAAAGAAAGAGCCCCCACGGAGGTGTCTAGATTCGTAAAATGGTAGTAAAAAAGGATTACATCGGACAATGTAGTACACTATAGTATTTTTTGTTTGTTTATGGTAATTGTTGTCCTATCGTGATCTAACTAGTCTTAAAAGATTCGTCTCGTCGTGTACATCAAAACTATACAATTAGTTTTTTTATTTACCTAAATTTAATACTCCATGCATGAGGCAAAAATTTTGATGTGATAAATAAATAGTGAAGTTTGGAGAGAGAAATTTTGAATCTAAAAATAGCCAGAGTCGAGCGTAGGCCAATAAAGAATCGGATTCCCCGTTGTTGTCGCTGCTGCAGACTATCTTCTGGTGGATCCTGCGGCATCGCAGTTGACACCCGCCGGCGCGACCGAGGCGGGGCGAGGGCCGGGGGGCCTGGCCCGCGGGTAAGCGAACAAAACCCGGCGGCGCTGCGCCTTGCCTTTCTTTCTTGTTGCCCGGCCCTAGCGTCACTCGCACGGCCAGAATGTGCGCTGGCCGGCTGCGATGCTGGCGGGTACGAACAAGGGGCCCGGCCGGACCGGGAGGGAGGAGTAGAGGTTCCTGGAAAATCTAGCCGTGGTTTCACGCGCATCCACCCGGCACCTAACGCGAACAGGCACCAGCCTTTTCTTCCCCGTCCTCTCCCTGCTCTACTCCTCTATAAAGAAGGGGAAAGACTCTTGCTCTGTTAGTCGTTGGCAGCAACCTTCGAGACCCGTTCAGTTCAGTGATTCAGTCCAGTAGCTGGTGCAGTTCCCCCAAGGCTTGGCCTCCTCACTTCCACAGGCTCAGCTCCTGCCCTGAAAACAATGGCTTCCTCTTCCTCCTCCTCCTCCTCATTCTTCAACATCGAGCCGCTCGAGTGCGCCGAGACCTGCCGCTGCGCCATGGACGCATGCTCCCTCTGCGGGAAGCGCCTGGCCGGGGACCGCGACATCTTCATGTACAGGTTTGTTGTCTGCCTCTGGCGCCTGGCTGTATGCTTGCTTCAAGTTTTCCGGCGCAATGCGGATTTTGTTTGTTGATTCGAGTCGTGTGTTCGGATTGCGAAACAACAGAGGGGACACGCCGTTCTGCAGCGAGGAGTGCAGGTACCGCCGGATGGTGAGCGACGGCGTGGGCGCCCGGAAGAACAAGCCCTTCAACTTCAAGACGGAGCATAGGCGCGCGGCGCCGGCGGCCGCCCAGCCCGGCCGCGTCCACATCGCGGCAGACGTGCCCGTTGCGATCTAACCCCCAGCTGGCACAGAGCAGCGTCCGATGGAGCCAACAGCCCGATCGAGATGACTGATGAGTGGCGGCAGAATATGGATGCAAGCAAAGCAACGACGCGCCCTCGACCTCGAGTATCTTTTTCTGTTCTTCCTTTCTCGTTGTTGCGGATCACGTTTTCTTGCCTGTAACTAGTGAGAGTGTGAGAGAAACGGGTGTACATGACGGCATTTCCCAGCATTTCAATGTTGTCCCTTTGCAATCAGTATGCTTCTGATCTCGCCCTTCCTGAGGACCTTAGCTTGAATCCGAGAGAAAACTGGACGCCCGAGCCTGGGGAAAATGTGTGCCCGGCCGATCCTGGGGAAATGGGATGGGTGTCTGAAGTAGAGAAGCGCCTGTGTTGGCCCATTTTGAGACTCGCTCTTCTCAAAAGATTTACTCCCTTCCGTTCAAAAAAAACGAAATTCTAACTTTCTACTATACTAAATTAACCTATTTCAACTTTAGCCAAATATATGGAAACTAATATTATTATTTATCATACCAAACAATGAAACAAATGAAACAATTATAACTAAATTTTCCCAGGGAAAACAACACGAACGCCATTCCACCATTTCTAAAATTTGGGGAAGAACGTGTGCGGCCCGTCTAACCGGCCGAAGTACTACTAGATGCCGGGACGGCCCCGGACCTTTCGAATCACGGACAACCCAGCCAGCAGGGGGGCCCAGGCACTTCACGACACGGACGGAGAAACAAATTACTGGAGGCAGACGGGCCAATCCGATTGCTCCACTAGGCCCATACGGATTCGCCGTGCGGCGCATGGTTCTTTTTCTCTCCTGCGAAAAATTCAGGCTCTCCGTGCGCGGAACGGGAAAAAAAAATGGATGTCCGGCTCCGATATCGTTCCAGTACGATCGGACGACGAAGGCTCAGCCGGGCGCTGAAGCCGAGCCGAGCCGATCTCTGCGGGCTGGGAAAACGAGCTGGAAGCATTACCGTTGTGTATCGCGGCGGGGGTGCACCGGTGCACCCTTTTTTTTTTTCCCGCGGAACGGCGAGTGACTGGTCACCCGCTAGTAGGGTTCACCAAACCGGCCGGAACCGGTCCGGTTACCGCGGTTACCGGTCAAACCGGTCCGGACCGGTTCCGGTTCCGGCCGGTACCCAACCGGCCAAAATTCAAATTTTAAATTTGAATTTTAAAAATGAAAAATTCTCAAAAAATTTCTAAAAATACTTCAAGGTGTGATGAATCTAATGGTGTCAAATTTTCTCAAAAATTCATTAATTTAGTATAATTTGTGGGAATTTAAAGTTAAATCAAAAAAGAAAAAGAAAAAAAATGGGCCGGCCCATGAAGGCCCACCGATCAAACCGGTCAAACCGGCCGGTAAACCGGTAAAACCGGCCGGTAAACCGGTTGCACGGGAGCTTTTGAATTCCAAACCGGTCAAACCGACCGGTAAACCGGTAAAACCGGCCGGTAAACCGGTCAAACCGGCCGGTAAACCGGTCGGAACCGGTTGCACTGGAAAATTTGAATTTATTTGAATTTGAATTTGAATTCAACCGGTTTCCACCGGTTACCGGCCTAACCGGTCCGGTAAACCGGTACCGGAGGGCGGCGGTTAGGCCGGTCCGGTCGGATTTTGAAACTTCCTGTACGTGCAGGTGTGGCGCGCCGCCCATGCACATTCTCTCCTTCAGGTGCGAGTTCTCAATCAACTGTACTGAACTACGACGTTGGCCACCAGCCCACCACCAAACCAGATGCCATTCCATGGTGACGCGACCAAAGTGCGGCCGAGACTTTTGTAAAGGCGACGAGTCCCTAAATTTTTCGAGGACTGGAAGCAGGTTGCACTAGTTTAGAGTTAGCGAAGCTTAGAGGTAAGCAAGACGCGCGTGGCCCTACACCGTAGGCGAATAGTATAGCTCGGGATGGTCAGGATCTCTAATCACGTTGCCTGACTTGAACCTGGGTGGAGGACCGGTGGAACAGGGAACTTTTTTTTTTTTAACGAACCGGCACAAGATGGTGCCCATTTCATTGATAAATAAGAAGAAAATACAAGTAGATAGTCACGGAAGACTACATACAGAAAAAACAAAGAACACAGCCAGAAGGAAAGACAACGTGAAGGTGCGCGTCGTCCACCAACAAACACTTTTAAAAAGCCGTCGCCGAACTCCCGCCGTGACCTCGTGTCAACGGAGAATACACTACTCGTCAAGGCAGCTCTAATGATGTACACTGCAGGAAAAAAACAGAATAAGCTCCCTTCAGGTGTTCTTCCTGATTAAAGAAGAGATGGCAGTTAAATGTTTTGTAGACTTTTGGAGACATTGCAGTTTAATGTTTTTTAGACTTTTAGTTACCGGTGTTAGAGTTCCTCAAGTTTTATGTAATATCACTCTTGTTTGAACTCCACTTGCTTCTTGATCTTAAATGATACGGCATCGCTCCTGCCTTTAATTTAAAAAAAAAAAGTAGCTCGGGAGGCCGGCACATGGTTCCACCGTTCCAGCCGGGGGACAGGAAAGAGATCCGTCGCGTCAGTTAGGCAGTGAGCTGGTGTTTCGCTGCTCTTAATTAAAAATTGAAGCACGAGGCTCCTCCATGACCACGAGAGAGCAGGGGTTGTGATCGATATTTTTTTTAGGTTATTGACACAGAATCGCGCCAACACACTCGAATACACTAGAACGCATAGGAGATCGTCAAAACGATCTGAACCAGCAGAACCTTGGCGGACTGGTCTGACCGGTTCCACAGACCGGTCTGACCGGTGTGGAGCAGAGAACTGTGATGACCTAGAAACGCGAGCTCGGGAGAGACCCCGTCGGAGCTTGCGCAGCTAGGGTTGTTCTGAGGCCGGCAGGCCACTCAGAACGACTTCAAACGCCGTCGAGACGAAGAAAGAAAGCAATTTAGGGTTGGAAAAGGTTAGGATTTGGGAGATAAAAAGTAATGCGATTTTTGTATTGATTCGATTGGGAATACCTCAATCGGCCTTAGACTTTATATTTATAGGCCGGGAAGTCATACAACTCTCCAAGTTGGTTTATACAAGAATTTCCAAAATAAAACGAAGCCTACTCGGCCTCTGAACTGCCAGAATTGGCTGTCAACATATGCCCCCTGCTTTTTGGTGAGTTTCACAAGCCAAAAATCAAGAACTATCCTGATGTACATGTTTTACACAGAGCATACAAATCTAAAAATAAAACTAAGGGCGATATCCAATACTGGCCATCTTCGTCCTCATGCACTTTATCATACGCTAGGATAGAACTTCTTCAAGTACCTCCCATTGATAGCCTTTGGTAGACGCTCACCTTGCACCGTCTCCACCATATACGAATTACCGGAGATAATTTTGATAATCTTGTATGTACCCTCCCAATTATGCGACCATTTGCCAAACTTGTTGTTTTTCATCCCAAGAGGCAAAATTGTCTTCCAAATCAGATCCCCAACCTGAAAAGATTTAAGTTTTACCTTTTTGTTGTAAGCTCTGGCCACCCGAAGCTTGTCTTTCTCAATCTCCTTTAAAGCCTTCAAACACTTGTCGGTCACCTCATCAATATTATCCATCATCAAATCATGGTAATCAACAGCGGAGAGGTCATTTTGCTTTGCCAATCTATATGCATCTAGATTTATCTCAACGGGTAAAACGGCATCTTGACCATACACAAGCTCAAAAGGAGTAACCTTAGTAGCACCATGCCTAGATATACGATGAGCCCACAATGCTTCGGATAACACTTCATGCCACCTCTTAGGATTTTCTTCTATCTTTTTCTTGACAAGTTTGATCAAAATCTTATTACTAGACTCGGCCTGCCCATTGGCCTGAGCATAGTATGGAGATGAATTGAGCAACTTAATCTTGTAAGATTCGGCAAAGACACGCACCTCTTTTGATATAAATGAAGAACCTTGATCCGTTGTCAAAGTTTGTGGAATGCCGAATCTATGAATAATATGCTCAGTAATAAACTCAATTACCTCCTTATGTGTCATATTCTTCAAAGGAACCGCTTCGGTCCATTTAGTAAAATAATCCGTAGCAACCAACACGAAGCGATGCCACTTTGAAGATGGAGGATTAATTTATCCAATGAAATCCAACCCCAACCTCGGAACGGCCATGGTTTAATAATAGGATGTATTAACGCAGTAGGCACCAAACCGCTGACATTCTTCACACCCTTTATAGTATTTGAAACAATCAGATAGCATGGTGGGCCAATAGAAACCAGCTCTTCTAAGTAACCACTTCATTTTGGGAGCCGATTGATGAGTACAACAAATACCTTCATGAACCTCACCCAAAGCAACCCGAGCATGATCCGAGTCTAAACACTTGAGAAGCAAATCTTTGGCAGTTCGACGATAAAGCTCATCATCAATTAAAACATACTTGAAAGCCATACGCCGAATATTTCTCTCCGCTCCACGACCAGGATCTCTCAAATATGATATAAGAGGGACCCTCCAATCTTGAGCTTCGGCCGAGACAATTGAATCATCTTTCTTGGCCAAATCAGAACCAACAGCTGCATTACCGGTCAGACCGGTCTCTGGACCTGGGCGGTCAGACCGGTCTCGCTGACCGGTCGGACCGGTGCGTCTAGAACCAAACACTCGGTTTTCGTTTACATCGGCTTGCGAATGTTGAAATATTTTTTCGTAACATTATAGCCAGATGCTTGCTGAGCCAGAGTATTTGCATTTCCATTCTCTTCTCTCGGAATATGTTTAATAATAAATTCATCGAAGAAAGAAATAATATCGAGGCATTTATCAAGATATGCATTTAGAGAACCATTATAGCACTGGCATACCTTAGATACTTGCTGCACCACCAGAAGAGAATCTCCAAAGGCTTCAACATGCTTCATGCCTATGGATTGCAATAATTCCAAGCCAAATAGAAGAGTCTCATATTCAACTTGGTTATTTGTGCACTCTTCTTCCAATCGGTTTGAAAATTCAAAAACGGCACCATTCGGAGAAATAAGAACAGCACCAATCCCTTGACCATCATCACAAACCGATCCATCAAAGTACAACTTCCATGGTGTGCAAGTAATATATCCGACTTCTAGATCATACTTGTCATTAATCCGATGCTCAACAATAAAATCCGCTACAATTTGGCCTCTCATAGATTTTAAAGGTTCACAAGCCAAATCATATTCAACCAAAGCATAAACCGACTTGCCGATTCTACCACTCAAAATCGGTTTTTGTAGCACATGTTTGATCACATCGATTTGACATACTACTATGCAAGTACTAGATAGTAGATAATACCTTAATTTGGTACAAGCATAATAAAGAGACAAACACAACTTCTCAATAAATGTATACCTCGTCTCTGCATCAATAAGTCGTCGGCTTAAATATGTAATAATATACTCCTTCACTTCGATTTTTTGAGTCAAAACAGCCCCAATAACCTTGTCTTCAGCAGCCACATAAAGTCTGAAAGGTCTCCTCTCCTAGATGCTTTGAGTACGGGTGGCGAAGACAAATAAATTTTGATCTTCTCAAACGCTTCTTGCTGTTTTGCCCCCCAAGTAAATTCGGTTTCATCTTTTAATCGAAGAATAGGAGTAAAATCATCGATCTTTCCGGACAAGTTAGATATAAATCTTCTCAAAAGATTTACCTTGCCCAAGAACTTCTGTAAATCCTTCTTGCATGTAGGGGCTTCAACCTTCCTCATGGCTTCAATTCTTTTAGGATCAACCTCTGTTCCCTTCTCATGAATAATGAAGCCAAGAAACTTTCCAGCCGATACACTAAAAGCACATTTGAGTGGATTCATTTTCAAACAATATTGGCGCAATCTCTCAAGAGCAAGTCTCAAATCGGCTAAATGATGATCCAAACCTGCCGATTTAATGACAATATCATCAATGTACACCACCAAGATGACACCAAGCAAATCATGAAAGATTAAATTCATAGCTCTTTGATAAGTAGCACCCGCATTTTTCAAACCAAAAGTCATAACAACCCACTCAAACAAGCCAATAAATCCTGGACATCTAAATGCCGTTTTAGATATATCTTCTTCGGCCATGAATATTTGATTGTAACCGGCGTTACCATCAAGAAAACTAATGACACGCTGTCCGGAAGCCTCATTGATCAACATATCGGCTATAGGCATAGGATACTCATCTTTGGGAGTAGCTTTATTAAGATCTCTAAAATCAATGCACACTCTAATTTTCCCCGAATATTTTTTTCTCAACGGGCACAATATTAGAGATCCAATCAGCATAACGACGAGACAGAATAAACCCAGCATCAAGTAAACGATTAATTTCAGCTTTAATTCGGTCATATATAATAGGATTGAAACATCTAACCGGTTGTTTATAAGGTCTAAAATCGGCTTTAATTGGTAAGCGATGCTCAACATGATCACGACTCAAATCAGGCATTTCATGATACTCCCAAGCAAAGCAATCAACATATTCTTTCAACAAATTAACTAAATCGGCTTTATTTTCAACCGATAAATTTTTGTTTACAAAGGTCGGCCCAGGAATAGTTCCATCACCAATGTCTACCTTTTCTAAAGGATCGGCCAATGTAAACCCTTAGCCCAGCTTATCTAGATCATCAGAATCTCCAATGGCTTCACACATATCGTTTGTACGCACCCGATATTGATCTAGCCTCTGCTGCAGCCACTCTGCGTTAGACCGGTCTGACCGGTCGGTCCTGTGCGCCGAACGGGACTGGACCGGTCTGACCGGTCGGCACAAGCGGTCTGACCGGTCGCTTCTGGAGCTTCTGTTGTACTCATCTGAATTACATTAAATGATTCAGCCGTTTACCCATCGGCTTTAGTACAGCAGAAACAAAATCATCCTTAATGCAACTGATCAAATCATAATCGGATAGATCCACGTCCGATAAACACTTGATGTTGTCGTGTGCACTAATAGAATCTGAATCGGCTAAAGCGACAAAGGACGAAGTGTCCGCATGGACAATCTCAACCTCATCGCCGATCCACTGAACAAGAAACTGATGCAAGGTAGAAGGAACGCACTGATTTGCATGTGTCCAATCCCTCCCAAGAATCAAATTGTAATTACCTTACACCTCCGAGACGAAGAAGGTTGTAGCAAGCGTCTTGCTTCCAATAGTGAGCTCCATGGAGGAAACTCCCTTGGCGCTAAAGGGCTCGCTTCCGCCAACACCATTGATCGTCATGTTTGTCTTGATTAAGTCCTCGTCTTGGCCACCGAGCTTCTTGTATAACGAGTAGGGCATAAGATTTACAATGGCCCCACCATCCACTAGCATGCAAGTCACCGGCTTCCCGTTGATGTGTCCCTTCATGTAAAGAGCATTGAGGTGGTTGTCCTTCTCGCTTGGCTTCTGGTACACAGCTTCACGTGGCCCAAACTGAAGATGAGCCAAATCCTCCTCCGGAACCACGAAGTAATCCGAGAACAAATGCACCACGTTGATCTCCAAGTTGGTGTGTTCCGGAGACGCTTCATAATCCACCAATTCATTGTCTTCTGCTGTCAGAGGAACTGCTGGGGCTTCATCAACAGAAGCAACCAAAACAGATAGTGCCGATTCAGCTGCTGGCTCTGCAGTAGACTCGACCGGTCTGACCGGTTGGTTAGAGCGGTCTCACCGGTCCGTCTGACCGGTCGGTTGTGGCGGTCCTACCAGTCTGGCTGTCTGATCAGCTATCTTGACCTTCCAAACCTTGCTCTGAGGGAACATGGGCCTGTATCTGTTGAAGTCCTCATCCCTCATCTTCTCTTCTTCTTGCTCATTCTTTTCTTTGTTGCGAAGGCGTTGCAGCTTCCTCTTCTGTGTATGAGTTAAACATGACGGACACCACCTAGGTTGATGGTACTTGTCCGCTGCGCCCTTGCTGCTACCGGCTTCATGATCATTAGCCATGACCGGCTTTTGTGAAGGAACATCAACCGATTCTTCAATAACCATCGGCTCTTTGCCCGCATCTTTTATGGGCACTTCTATTTTGCCGATCTGAACCACAGCATTGGCTTTAGGCTTCTCTGGATGAGCAACAGGCTTCTGCTCCTTGATGCGATACTCAAACCTTGGAACAGGAGCCTCGCCTGGCCTCTGGTGAGATCGGTCTGACCGGTCAGAGGTGACCGGTCTGACCGGTCAGAGGTGACCGGTCTGACCGGTGCAGCCTGCTGCATTGGACCAGATTGGCGTGGTCCCAATTAGTCGTGCACGGGCACCCTGGAGCTTTTCCTTTGATAATGTGGAGGATAAGGCATCGGGAAACACTGCATCCATATCCCTTCATGCTCCCACGCCAGATTTGTTGCATTTGACGCCGGTGGCACCCATGGCATGGTAGCATACATCTTCTGGGTAGGATACAATGTGACAACATCACCTCTGCGCCTACTGGATTCCCTCCTTGGGGACACAGGACGATCTTGACGCGGCGGTGATCGCGGTCTCTTTTTTAACGGCAGATCTTTTTGAATGGCCTTTGTGTACTTGTTCCACAACTGGTTGAAGGTGGGCTTCTGATTAGCAGCTCTTCCCTGCATCTTCACCTCGTTGGTCTTCCAAGTACCCACTTCTGGACGTTTCGGCTTGAAAGTTCGGGGACGGTCACCAGAGCGGTCTGACCGGCTGGAGGAACCGGTCTGACCGGTCGGACTGGTCTGACCGGTCGTGCTTGATCAGCAGACCGATTTTCTGGTGGAGAGCTTCCTTGCCCCCCGAGTCTGGGATTTCTGACAATGATCTCCAGAGTATCCTTGCCATCATCAGTCTTCTCTTTGATAACTTCTCGGGCAAGGATCTTGTCACTTGTATTCATCGGTCTTGGATCACCGATGACAATATTCTTCCCCTTAGCTCCTTCGGTTTGTTCCGGCCGAATGAGCACCTTTGGATTGTTCAATTCCAGTGTATGAAAAGGAAAATGAGCCTTGTCAATTTGTATCTCAGAAAGTACCAATCGTCATTCATTAATGGCCGATTGTACCTGTCGACGAAAAACATTACAATCATTAGTAGCATGAGATGTAGAGTTATGCCACTTACAATATGCATGTTGTTTAAGTTCATCGGGAGATGGAATAGCATGTGACAATCGGATGTTACCATTCTTAAGTAATTCATCAAAAATCCGATCACACTTAGAGACACCAAAAGTAAATTTTAGCTCCTCTTGCCGATTCTTTTGAATCGGCTTGAGAGACGGTACTGAACCGGGTTTGGCCTTCGATGGCCAAACAAACTCAGCAGCATATACTTCTTTGCTATCATCGTCCGAACTATCCGAATCATGATCAAGAATATGTGTGTTGGACCGATGAGGCTTGAAATTATCTTTGGTATTTTTAAGTTTAAACTCTAAACCCATGACTTTGACTTACAAGAAATTCATAGTATGATATTCAAAGCCCTCGAGTTTCTCTTTCAAATAAGAACGTAAACCATTAAATGTCAAATACGCTAAATCTTTTTCAAAAATCGTCAAACTAAAACACCGATTTTTAATTTCTTTAAATCTTTTGAAATAATCTGAAGAAGATTCATCACGTCCTTGCTTAATCGATGTTAAGTCCAACAATTTCGCTTCTGTTTCCCCACTAAAGAAGTGATCATGAAAATTACGCTCCAACTGAGCCCAATTGCGAATAGAATTAGGAGCAAGCGAGGAAAACCAAGAGAAAGCCGTTTCAGTCAAAGATAAAGAAAATAAACGCACACGTAAAGCATCAGTAAAACCGGCTTCTCCCAACTGCAAAACATATTGACTAACGTGTTCCCAAGTTGTCCGAGAATCGTCACCATTAAATTTAGTAAACTCAGGAATACTCCAACCAGCAGGAAAAGAAACAAAATCAAACTCAGCGGGATAAGGTTTTTGATATAAACGCGTAGTACCCATATCCACCCCAAGCTTACTTTTAATCGCATTTGCCAGATCTTCTTTGAACTTAAGGAGATCGGCCTGATAGTGCTGGCTGGTATAAAACTAAAAAAACGATGTGCATTAGAATTTCCATGCGACATCGTCTGTGAAGAAGTTGGGATCGGTCCTTGGTTAGGTCCAGATCCTCGCGATCCTCCAGTTACAGCAGTAGTGCGAGGTGGTGTATACAGTGACAATTCATTAGTTCGGCCAGAGGCAGCCGAATTTGGAATCGTCTCGAGGGGCACTAGTGACGGCACTATCCCTGAGTAACCGGTCTGACCGGTTGCGTAACCGGTCTGACCGGTCGGATCGGTCTGACTGGTCGGTGAGACCGGTCCGGCTGGTGTTGTGTGCATAGTCGACGGTGACAAGGTTTGCCCTGAGAACGAGTTCGGCGGCATACCATAAAGTGGTTCAGATGTGAACTCAGGGGTAGCCGAACTCGGATCTGATGAGTTAGGATCTGATATGGGTTGTTTACCTTTAAGCGCATCAATATCACTACTCAACTTAATTAAAACATCACCCGCAGCGGCTTGTGCAGCAACAATCTTTTGATCCATCATAGATGACATCTTATCAAAAATATCAGAGGAAGAGAGGCTTACATTGGGTATCTCTTCAACCTTATCTTTGGTAAGCTTGAGAGACGGCAGTACGAACTACTCCACCGTCTTGACGAGGCCACCACGATCCTTCTTGAAGCCCTTCAAGAATTGTGCCTTGACGTGCTCCTCCACAAGAAGGTAGGCCTTGCGCTCCTCTTCGGTGAGCTCCTCCATCGTAGTCGTGATGATGTTATCCTTGTTGATCTCTGAAGAGCCCATCTTCTTTGAGGACCAGATTAGATCGGTTTTGAAACCAGATTAATCTTTCCCCAGCGGAGTCGCCAAAAAGTGTGTTGACACAGAATCGCGCCAATACACTCGAATGCGCTAGAACACGCAGGAGATCATCAAAACGATCTGAACCAACAGAACCCTAGCGGACCGGTCTGACCGGTTCCACAGACCGGTCTGACCGGTGTGGAGCAGAGAACCGCGATGACCTGAAACGCGAGCTCGGGAGGGACCCCGTCGGAGCTTGTGCAGCTAGGGTTGCTCTGAGGTCGGCAGGCCACTCAGAATGTCTTCAAACGCCGTCGAGATGAAGGAAGAAAGCAATTTGGGGTTGGAAAATGTTAGGGTTTGAGAGATAAAAAGTAATGCGATTTTTGTATTGATTCGATTGGAAATACCTCAATCGGCCTTAGCCTTTATATTTATAGGCCGGTGAAGTCGTACCCCTCTCCAAGTCGGTTTATACAAGAATTTACAAAATAAAACGAAGCTTACTCGGATTACAACTGGACAGACCGGTCTGACCGGTCGGCCTCTGAACTGTTAGAATTGGCTGTCAACAGAGGTTTTGCGATCAATGTTTGCCAAAGTGTTTTGCGATCAACTCGTGCGGCAGCGCCACCAATCTGCCTACCATTCGTATGCATGTGCTCATGGGACATT
This sequence comes from Panicum virgatum, assembly GCF_016808335.1. Classification (NCBI taxonomy): domain Eukaryota; kingdom Viridiplantae; phylum Streptophyta; class Magnoliopsida; order Poales; family Poaceae; genus Panicum; species Panicum virgatum. Next base: position 56,283,565 of record NC_053145.1, on the reverse strand, counting down.
ATTAGTTGCTCTTGCTCCATGTGGCGTTTGATGAAGAACCATATTGTACTGAGATTTTTTTTGAATGGTCACCGGGGGGGAGTATCCCCACCTGAATTGTATTCAAAAGTGTGGCAAACCACAGATCAAAGGCCTCATTTTTAAGAAAAATAAGACAAAACCCGTGCCCGGTTAATTTAGGGAAACCGGGCTAAAACCTCAACAACAACCTAGCTAAACTAGGTCTAAACCAACACCCAGCCCAAGCACAAGGGCCAATTTGTGGCAAAACCACGAATAGAAAAACACTACACCCCAGCATAAGGGTAGAACTGTGGCACAACCACTGAAAGCAACAACACAGAAGTTAGGAAGCCAGGGTAGTCGCTAGCGCCGTCTTCCGATGATGAACTGAGTTCGCTGCAAGCCTAGCCGTCCCGTGATACCGGTGCTGCAAGCGTCGTCCTTCGACGCAGCCCCACGCCGCACTGACAATCGCCATGGTGCGCTGCAAGCAGCCAGCCCGGCAATGATGAGACAACCCCTGGCTACCGCCGGAGGTCGAGTTGGGTCTCAAGAGACGACGCCTACAAAGAGGAAACGACGCCAGTGGCGCCGCCGTCGCTCGTCCAAACATGGACAGGGTTTTTACCCAGAGAACCCCGTACAGTAGTATACAACTCAAGATGGCGCCCCCAACGGAGGAACGACGCCCTAGGACGCCGCCACCATCGGCACCAGCAAGGTCGCTGGCAAAGGCTTTCACCAAAGCATCCCACTGCACGTACTCAGCCCCGGCATGCAACCAGCCTCCAGAGGTTCCCAGATCGGTCTTTCCCACAACCAACTCCTCAATCGGCATGCAACAAGATTTAACCTACTGTTGCTGAAGAACCGCACGGGTCGCACCCAGTGTCGCGGCGGCAAGGAAGGTCGGCGGCCTGTGGAGCCGAGAAGCCGCCGCCTTCCGAGCTGCAGGAGCTGCATGCGTCGAGTGACCGCCGCCACCGGGGAGCCACCGGATCCGGCCGTGGAGGCACTGGGCATGTGCCACTGAGGAGCCCCCGGGCGCCGCCGAGGGGCACCAGCACCGCCCCTTTTCCCTACTGCTTGAGCCCTTGACGGCTCGCGCGAGCAGCAAGGCGCGGGCAAGCACAGAGGTTGCATCCTGCGGCCGCCGAAGCCCGCCGAAGCAGGTGCCACAGCCCGTGAGAGTTGCCGGCCCGCTGAGGAGCACCCAACGGACGCTAATTGCCGGGGGACGCGTAGATCCGGTCGCCGGGGGCACGAATCCAGCCACCCCAAAAGCAGAACAGACGCGCCCGCCCGCCTGCTCATAGCACAGTCGACCCGCCGGCCGCAGGGGGCATGGACGACGGGACCCGCCAACGAGCGAGGGAAATAGCAGATCCGGATGCCCATGGCACAGATCCATACTCCCCATACGCAGATTAGGCAGTCCCTCAACAGCACCTCACAGGGGCATGGAGGTGAAGGAAAAAGGAGGAAGACCGGAGGAGGGAGAGTCGGAGAGAGGAGAGGGGAGAGGGGGGGGTGTGGAAACTGCGCATGACTGTCGCTTGGCGCCGCCGCTGGCCGCCGCCACCACCGCCGGCCGGCGGCGGCGGCGGCCAAGTCGGACGGGTGGCTGGGCGCTCGCCTATTGCGCCCCCGAGTCGCCTCAAGCGAGACGACGCGAGGGCCCAACAATAAGAGATTTGTTGTGCTTGTACTGAGATTTGTAATCGATCAAACTTAGGACGATGAGTAATTAACAATTCTTACTAAAACCAATGGATTTGGAGCTTGCACGTTAATTTTCACTAGACGTAGATCTGGATGTGTAAGAATATACTTAACAAACGAGAGACATGCAACATAAGCAATTTTGATTATATTATTAGCTATGATCGCCACTTATAAATTTCTCATACTTGTGCCGGGGATGGGGCCGTGTCTCTATTATTGTCATACCAAATCATAAAGGCAAGTGCATGCCCTACATTTCGAGGGCAGAAAGTTGCATTAGTTGTTCAGACTTCATCAGAACTTTGATGCTGCCTGATGCTGTAGACTAGCAGCTTGGGACTGGCACATGGTTCCAGCGATAACCAACATATCACCGCACGTATTAAGTAGTAGCTGATCACCGTACCTCTTTTTTTATAGCTAGCTTGCTTGCTTGCAAACGGGGCGCCCCCAGCCTCCTGCAGTCCAATGGCAGGAAACGGGTGTGCTAGCAGAATGTTTTTTATATATATATAGATTTTGTGATCGACGTTTGTGGGCCGGCACACGTGCGGCGGTATCAGCCACCATCTACCTAGCTACCGTGCCTGTGGGCCGGGACTTGCTCCATGAGGCGCCTCGCTCTCACCTCGTCGGCGCACCGGTGCCCCCACCGCGCGCGGTGGACCGACCCCTGAATCCCCTTGTGACACCTTCACCTTGTTTTGCCTCCCAGGTCGGCCGACGCGACCTGGCACTGGCAGAACGGCCGGATTGGTGGCCAACAGGACTTAAACTGCAACCGCGTTTTCTCTCGCGCGCGAAAACGGCGTAGCCAAGGCGGCGTCCCCAACTCGTTCCGCCGAGAACCAAACGTTCGTTCCCGTCGAGTCCCCGGCGAAAACGACGCTGCGCTCGCACACGAGCAGGAGCAGCAGCTAATACAGGCTCGCCGTGCGCGTGTAATAAGGCGGCCTGTGGCGTTCCATCAGTTTCATCGATCGACGACGTGTGCGTACCACTCCTGGACCTGGAGTCCTGGTACGTGCTGCACGCGTGCGCCTGGCTTTGGCTCGTGCCGTCGTAGAAATGGGTTGCTGATGCATGCACGCAGAATGGCACCTCCACTTCACATTTTAATAATGGTTCTTACCTCATGCTGCCCGTCATAAGTATTTTACTAATTTGCAATGAGAGATCCAGAATTTTTTTTTGCAAGGAGAAGGAATATAAGGGATGCACCCAGCGTATTGGGGGTGTCATGAAAGCGACAGTTGACAGGGACACACAGTCTTCCCGTCTGTGGGAGTTGGATTCCGGCCGTGGGGTGCTTTGCCGGCGGTGGCGGACAGTGTGCTGTTGCTGGTCGTTGCTAGACAGTCTTGCCGGTCTTTACTGATGGCGGGGATGGCCGATGTGCTTGGGAGGCCATTTACTCGGCTTCATCGCCCAGCAGTAAGTCCTCCTCTGCGATCTCCACCTTGTGGACTTCGTCGTTGGTGCAGACGGCGGCTATAGCCTTGGCTCCGGCGGACGTCCGGAATCGAGGAAGAAGACGTGAAGACCCTGAAACTTGGTGTGGCTGTTGTAATTTCTAGTTTCTTAAGGGTCTTTTCTGTAAAAGGGTTGGGTTGTACTGTTCCCCTACGGTTTAATACAACTCGATTCTTTCGGGGAAAAAAGAGTGGGGTGCACAATCACTGTATTCAACCATTGTTTTGAAAAATAATAGACCAATTTTTCAAACACGTCCACACCAAACATATATAGTATACACTAGTGTATATTGCATATATTGGCCTTGATTCTTTTTAAAATTCCTTGTCTGCCCTCAAGTTTGCCACTGGCCTACTTTTTGTGTGTGTATACGAGTGTTTCGCCAAAAGAGGACGAGGTTTCTGTAGGACTGAAGAAAAGTACCTTGTCATGAATGTCGTTCACGTACAACAGAAATCAAACGTGCAAAACCTATACTTTACTCGCGTTTCATGTCCTTGTTTTTGTTAAAAAATACAAATACCACTTATTATGGGACCTTGTCGGCGTCCTGACCCGGCGGTCCAGACCCAACTAGTGATGATGCCGCGTGTTTCCTCGTCCCAGATGTTGATGCAAGAGGCAACACAGTAACACACGGGTTTATCCTGGTTCCGGCCACGGGGCCGTACGTCCAGCAAGGGGGTGTGCGAGGATACTATATTATCTTGCACCGGAGGTGCCTTTAGTAGGTGTACAGGCGAGTCAAGAGAGGGAGGGAAGCTCCCAAATCTCTGCTAGAGGAGAAGTTGATTGAGGCGAATGCCAATATCGGGTGCTCAGTGGTGCTGAGTGTTGTGTAGTATCGAATGGATCTGATCGCGCGCGACGACCCCCTTAAAGGAAGCCTGCCTCCTCCTTTTATAGACACAAGGAGGGACGATGTACATGTGCAGGGGATCGTGAAAGTCGTCGTCTTTCCCCCAAATCGCGGGGGTGCAGTGGTCGAGCACTGTGGGAAGTACACTGTGGGGCATAGCATCGGGCGTGGCAGTCGTCCTGGATATCATCCTTGGTCTTGCGAAGATCGCGCCGGCGTCCTGCCAGCCCCCAGCAGGCGGCGTGGTCGTCGCTGTAGGGTGTACCGTCTTCCAAATGTGGCGTGGCGGCGCTCCGTGGGCCCTGCATGCCAGGGTTTCGCATATATATGTGCGCCAGCGGTAGTGGGGCACGTGGCGGTCCCGGACCCCCCTGGGCGGAGTGCTAGCGCGTGCACTAAGGAGGTCCGGGGGTCACGTGGAGGTCCCGGACCCCCTCGAGGGGGGAGGTCCGGGCCTCCGGCTGCTAGAGCTGAGCACCCCTCCTTGGGGGACACGTGGCGACACCGGACCCCTTCCCGAGTAGGGGACGGGTCCGGGGCCGTAGGTGTGGTGAGGTGGAGTCCGGACAGCAGGAGTTGGTAGAATAGTGACGGGAGCTGTGCCGAGCACGTCTCGTACCGCGTCGCAGGTTCCCACAGTGTTGCTACAGCATCCGGGATGGCGGAGCAGTGACCGGAGTTGGCGGACGGGACTCCGGTCACAACCACTGTGGGGAATGGCGGCCTGACGCCGTCTGTCCTGGGCGCTGTAGGGGAGTGGTTGGCATTTAATGCCTCCGTACGACGGGCGGGTGAGCGGAAGGGCCGTTTGTCCTCTTTGTCGAGGGGTAGCCTCGAGCGAGTCGGAGACAATTCGCCCCGCTCGAGGGTAGGTTCGCTACCCTCGAGCGAGGCGGAGACGATTCGCCTCCCCGAGGGTAGGCTCGCTACCCTCGAGCGAGGCGGAGACGCGGGGCGCGGTCGAGGGTCTCGATGGGAGCCCTCGAGCGAGACAGAGATCACCCCGCGGGTCCGAGGGGGGTGCGGATGGGCCGCGTGCTGGGCTTCTTTGAGTCCTTTCCTTTCTTCCAGATTAGAAGGAGGCCGTAAGCCTTCGTGGGCCCAGTTGCCTAATGTGTATTTGTGTTTTTAGGGTGATTTTAATACCCCAATTAGGGTGCCCCTAGTCATGGTCCCCGACAGACCTGAAGTTCAATACAGCAAAGTTGACCCTATCCTTTTGACTAAACCCTATCTTACAGTACTTAAAACCTAAGTTCAACTCGCAATTTGCACCTTAACTCAAATATTATTGTTTTGAGTCCAAGCAAAGCCAGCCCAGCTCAGTACACCACCCCCTTCCGACTTAGGGCCACCCCCAAACAAAACCTGGAGCCTACCGAGCTAGTGAGCTCTAGAATCCAACTTTAATATAGGCTTCAAATTGGACGGTCCATGTACTTGAACTTCTCAACACCAACGGAAAACGCATAGAATACCTGGATTTGGTGCCCCACGAGGAGTTGCTGCTCGTTATACTAATAGCAGGGCAGCCACCTTGCACCCTGGTTTTGCTCGGCCGCCGGATTCGCCACACAGCACTCAAAGGAGCCAGCTTTAGATTTTGTTGCAACTTGGCCAGTTGCCTAACCACCTTCCCCTTATTCTCCTTGGAGGATCCACCTCTCATTGGAGGATGTTTGCATTGTTAGATTGTTTTGCTCCCGTGATTGTGAGGAACCTTCAGAATGCGTGAGCCTCCAGCTTTATGTCCTTGTTCTACGACTGGCTTGTTGTCTTTTCTATTGTATTTTCCCCTTTTACAAAGGCACTATGGTATTAGCATCTCACTAGTGAGCAAGGAAAAGAAGTGTACATGTATGCTAAAGTAGTAAAGTTATCGTGGCATCTCACCTTTGCTTGCCCACTTTAGTTTTTGTTTCAATCATCGTGTGACAAAATGTCATGTTATATACTCTCTTATACATGTTTTCTTCTAGTTAATTGAGATCAATCATTGAGTCTGCTTGGAAATGTCTAAAATAAAGAACATGCAAGAGATTTGCAGTTCAATATATAGATAGAGTTTTCCTAAAATATATATTGATAAAGCAGAGTATGAAATTAGATGGCTGAAGCCGAAGAAAAAACAAAGGGTACAAAACCACATAGAAGCAAGCGACTGATCTTGAGAATCAATTGCCAGAGCCTCTTTGCTCCCACCAAGCACCACCATCTTCTTCCTCCATCTTTATTTGAAATATATATCATGCATATTTAAAACAACATATTTCATTCTTTCTAGACAAATATAAACTTTACTTTTGATACATCTTATTAGAACAACTTATATTTGATTGTTAAAGTACTGACATAAATCCACTTTTAGTTTTCGTACAATCAATGTACTTGTTTACAAATACATTAATAGTTTTATGGCTGAATTAACCTAGCATTACGTTTTCTAGCGAGTTGCCTCGCAACCAAAGTGAGGGAGTAAAATAATTTCCTACCAATTTTTTACATTCAACAAAAAATTGGTTCTTTGTTGTTGCTTATAACCTACTAACCAAGGAACTCAAAAACAAAAGAAATACCTGAAAAACAATAACAACGCAAACCAAACCACAAGGTCCTCCAAACCCCGGTATTCTAGCAAGAACAAAAACCACCTCAAGCCGTCGAGCAGAGTGTGCACCGTGGAACCCCACAGAAAATAGAGGGTCCAAAACGAAAAGCGCACCCGTCCCCTGTCCTCCTCCCTTTATAAGCTGCGCTCGTCTCGCCCCCAGCGAACTCCACCACCTTCTTCCTCCTCCTCCCTTGTCCTGGGTCCCGGCCAATAAGCAAGAGGGAAAAGCAGTGACGATCCAAAGGAACCAATGGAGGACTACTACTACTACTTCCCCAGCTCCGGGCAGAGCGCCGGCTACGTCGAGGTGGGCTTCGGCGTTCTCCAACGCCTCCCTGTAAACCGCCCCCCACCCCACGTAGGGGGGGCTTTGGGGGGAGCGAGCCCTCCAACGGCTCCCCCCACAGCTCCCCCTATATAGAGGGGGAGTTGAAACTCCCCCCACGTATGGGGTGAGTTTCAACTCCCCCTATATCTCTAATCACACCGTTTTTTCACGATATTAATCTTGTTTGAGCCCCGTAACACGATGATAATACGTATTATGACAGTACAAATACTATATGATTTTTTTAAAATTTAAAAATGTTAAATAAATAGTTAGTTAATGAGTGATAGTATATAGGGGGAATAGATATGGGGAGAATGGTTGGAGAGAAGGAGTTATAGGGGGAGGAATCTTTTGGAGGGAGGTAGTAAAATATAGTAAATAGTACGTTTGGGGGGAGTTGGATGGGGGGAATGGTTGGAGAAAGCCTTCCCGGGCCACGCCGTGCCTCGCGACCCGAGCTCGCCGTCGCCGAGGCCCCGCCGCGCGTCCCGCGACGCCGGTGAGCTCCGGCACCACTACCTCGCCGCCTGCTTCCGGTGCCGGCGGCATCTCGGTGGGAACAAGGACATCTTCATGTACAGGTAACTGTCAAACGCCAACACACTTACCAAAAGTGGTAAATTTGCGAGGAGCCGTCGTTCTGGTTGTTGATCGGTGCGCGCGCGCGCGTGGATGTGCAGGGGCGACACCCCGTTCTGCAGCGAGGATTGCCGGCAGCAGCAGATCGAGGCCGACGAGGCGACGGAGAGGGGGTCCAAGCTGCCCGCCGCCGCGACGAGGGAGCGGGAGCGGCGGCAGCGGCAGAGCAGCAGCCCGCAGAGGATCCCCCTCTGGGCGCGGTAGATCGATCGAGCCGGCGGCATCCAATCGAACCCCTACTACTACGACACATACGAGTGCCTGAACTGATTGGCGCATGTCGAATCGTCGATGCCTCGAGTTCGTGGCACGCATGTGGCCTCCAGCTAGCTCGTTGGTTGCCAACGAACAAGACGCCACGAGAAGCTGCTTCAGCGGTTGAGACTGAGGGGACGCGAGGAGGGAGCCTTGCCCCTCCCTGTTGTCTCAGAGAACATGACATGTCGTCCCTTGGCCCAGTTTTTGTGTGGATTACCGAATTATTAGTCCAGGTTTTTGTTCCGTTGCTCGGCGCGATCAAGCACGGGCATAGCTGGGGTTTGTGTATGTTTGTGGGCGATTGCCATGTACTCCAACATTCTGGTACGAACTGTCATGAACAAATACCGTCAAGCGCGAGCTGTGGCTTTTCCATATTCACAGCTTTTCCATACTCAGTATCAACTCGCAAGGGATTACAGAAACTTCAGGAACCATCAAGCGATGAACTCTGCATCATCAACCTGGAGAGAGCAAAAAGATTCTGCAATGCGCCGGACACTGCAAAAAGCGAGCCATACCGTCCCCTAACCTGTCACCATCATGTCCAGGCTGAACACACAGTAGGTACAAACCACCTAAATAAACTGATCATTCGTGCCTCCCTGGCATATCATATACTCATGGCGTATGCCACTTCTTGTGTCCATGAGCTGTTTAGAAAACGTCTCACCCAAAACTGAAAATTAAAAAAACGTCGCTTCCTGCTCAGTACGATGACAGCTACACACATTTCTTCAGTCTGAGCTAAACTGAAAAACACTTCCAGTGCAGCGTAGAAGAAGCAACCCCTGGAGGCTAGGGGGCGTACTTGCGACAGAACTGCCAAATTAAAACTCTAAATTAAGCGTAATGGCCGTCATTTGAACACATCGGACGCATTAGCTTAATGGTTTAATTTGGCAGTCCTTTCTCAGCCCACGTCTCGATCGAAACACCACCGATAGTCTCACGCGAAGGTGAGCGCAGATGGTACAATCACGACACATATTTGAAAATACAACAATATACACGAGATTCTGCCATAAGTTTTTCAAACCAAGTTTAAATACCTGCATAATCTACAACTTTACACCACCGAATCTAGAGTTCGAATAGATGTAAAAGGCCTACATCTGCCTAAAGTGTACAACGAGAAGTCCCCTAACTAGGCGTCGGGCTCCACAACCTCCCATCCCACTGCGTCCCGACGGATGAACTTAACGCAGCAGGGACAGAAGTCAACGTCCGGGTGTCCTGAAATAATTGTGGCAACAAACCCTGAGTTTACTAATACTCGGCAAGGCTTACCCGACCAGGGGTATATATAGCCCCTATCTAGACATGCACGGCTTTCTGGCCAGCGGGTTGTTTTGCAGAAAAGCATCTATAGTTGAATCTTTACTTTCAATGTTTTAGCCACATGTTCTATATAGAAAAACTCCCCTCTAATGTTAGCATATCTACAATAATCATGTTGGAGCATTACAATAATGATTCAAAACAGTTCCATCATTTATCCCTAACATTTCTAATTCATTTCTACGAGGCGACAAAGAGATCGAGGCCCTCATATCCGCGAGACACGGCGAATCGATTCGATTTAACCTTGCAAGGTAGGCCTAACCAACACGGCACGCTTAGGCCCGTCGGACCACACACACCAACCATTCCCGTCCCCGCCACGAACTACAGGACCGCCCCACCAGGGTATAGTCAGCCGAGCCCTACGAGAGACCACCAAAAGTAAATAAATGCAAGCCAATTCTCCGCGGCCACTCGACTACCCTAAGGGGTGGGAAGGAGTCATGTACTTTCGAAGCAGGGCAGTACTAGGCTTACCGGTTTCGACTACCTCCTACTCCCGGTATGCGGTTAGTACAGTTCCATCCCCGATCAGCTCTGCCAACAACGGACGGTCCTTAATCGACACAGACGGGGCTAAGACACCCAGGAACCCTGTCCTGCTGCCATACCTATACATTGTCATCATTTCCCCGTCCGGTCTCACATTATCCATTTATCTCAAATCATACTCAAATATTCATGTACGGAAATAGCCATATATCATATATCTCGCGATTAACCGGAAATACTCGACTTCTAATCATCTTATATCTCGCGAGTGGCAGGAGAGCACTCGTCTTCTACCGGAAACCATTAAGCATAGCACTTCTATCGTCCTATACATACTAGTATAACTCAAGGAGACCTAGGGATCATGCAACTAGGGTTTCAAACAATTCCTAAACCTAATGCACAAATAATAGAGACATATAAAGGTGTCATGATTTGAAATAATCGGATGTGCACCGGGGCTTGCCTTCGGGCTGTTGCTCAGAGCTAGGGTCAGGCGGGCCTTGGGCTGGGTTCTCACGCCTCTCCTCCTGGGCTTGCTCCGGCTGCTCCTGCGGTGCCGCAATCACCTCAAACACGACGTCCTCAACGGCGGATGCTACACGGATGCATATGAAATAATTGAGTGTAGCTCAATGATGTAACTACTACACTTCAAACTGAAATGCCCTGAAGACTGTCCGCACCCAAGTGGCGGACCGTCCGCGGTTCAACTCTGCAGACCCACCAAAACCAACTACCTCTCTGGACAATTTTCAAATCTATATGGCGGACTATCCGCTCTCAAACAGCGAACCGTCCTCAGTTTAACTCCGCAAAACCACCAGAGGCAACGACGTCTCTGGACAAATTCTAAACTCTACTGCGGACCGTCCGGCCCTCCTTGGCGGACCGTCCGCAGTTCACTCTGTCAGTCCACCAGAGACGACAACGTCTCTGGACAAATTTTTAGACTCTACTACGGACTGTCCGCTCTCCATTAGCGGACCGTCCGCAGTTCAACCCTGCGAAACCCACCAGAGACAACATCGTCTCTGGACAAATTTCGAACTCAACGGCGGACTGTTCGCTCTCCAATAGCGGACCGTCCGCAGTTCAATTCTACGAAAACACCAGAGACAACATCATCTCTGGACAACTTCTAACTTGACTTGCGGACTGTCCGGCCCTCCTAGGCGGACCGTCCGCGATTCCTATCTTTTGACACCGCGCACCGCCACCAGTGAGGCCGGTGTGGCGCCGCGGCGCGCCGTTCCCGCCGACGGTGGCCCGACCGACGGCGAGGCTAGCACTACACCATCTACTGGACGAGGCGCACATGGGCATGGGTGATGCACGCGAAGAACTCAAGCCTAACCTAGTTAGCGACGTGCGGCTCGTGGAGGTCAAAACGACATCGTCGTGAACGTGCGTGGAAACAACAAGAACGTGGAGGAACGAGGGGAGCATGAGCATTAGCGACTCACTTACAATCGATTTGAGCCCTTGGGCAAAGGAAACGGTGCTCAGACGATGGAGTTCCACGGTGAGGTCGAGTTTGGACCAAACTAAGACCGACGGCCGGGGAATCCGAGATTTCCGGCGAGGTGGGGGTTTGTGGCTGTGGTTGGAGGGGTTGAGGAGGGAGCTAGGGAGGTGGTCGAGCTTCTGGTGCGGTGGATTTGAAATTCATGGGGGGAATGCGCGGATTTGGCCGGTGAAGGGGAGGGCGCTCAAACGTCGCCCATGGCGTCGGGAGGGAGAGGGAGAGTGAACCGAGAGAGAGAGAGGGAGTGGGCGCGGGGTGGGTGGAGGGCGGTGCGCGACTTCAATGCGGCATACAGGAATGGGCAGGGACGAGCTCGTCGGTCGGCACGTGGCGGCGATCGACGAACCTCGGTCTTGGAGTGGTTGAAGCAGGGCTGTCGCGGACCGTCCGCGGCCCCAAGCAGACTGTCTGCGAGGCTGGATGTTACAGTACTATTCTGTACGACGGGCATGCCGCAGAAATCAATCTCGAACCCTGCAAGATCACATCCGACTTTTACGACCATAATTGGTCATATAATTACCCATCAGAAGTACTGATGAACAATGCTTCAGAAAAGTGCTCTTTGGAGTTAACAAATCAAAAAGTTCCCCACCGATGATCGACGAGCTCCGTTGATTAAGACCTTGTAGTTCACGAAAATGTTTAGATTTTAGTACCATAGTACTTTTGTTGTTGTTTGGTAACTAATATTTAATCATGGACTAATTAGGTTTAAAAGATTTGTTTCGTCGTTTACATTTAAATTGTATAATTAGTTATTTTTTAACTGTATTTAATGTTTCATGCATGTGTCCGAAGATTTGATGTAATGGATACTATGAATACTGTAGGAAAATTTTTTGGAACTAAACATGACGTAATTATTCTTGTTTTCGTTCCCCCCGCCGATGGCGCTCGGCAAGTTGCAACGATGTGCCCACCTTGCACGCTCCAAAGCGAGCGAGAGAGAGAATCGTTCTAGGCACGCTTGCGGAGGGCGGAGCTCCTCCCGGCGCCAGATTCCTGACACGTTACGACATCCCAGAGGCCGAGACCACGGCGCCCCTCGTGCCGGCGGCGAGTGCCGGGCGCCCGGGGGGCAACGCGCGAGCGCCCGGCCCGCGCGAGCGCCTGTCGGCGCGTCGCGCCGCGGCCAGCCGTGCGCCGGCCGGGCCGGCTGCTGGCTGCTGCTGCGCGCGCGCCTCCTGCGCCCGCTGCCGCGCCACGCGAGGAGAGACAGGGGCCCGACCCCACGACGCAGAGCGACCAACCGAGCGGCGACGCCGGGATAGTTTAGTCGCTGGATCGCCCGGCGAGCGCAGGCGCATCGTCGACGGCGAAGTGGACGCCAGTTCGCGGTGTAAAAGATCGTCGATGGCGTCGTTGTTTTCTAGAAGCGGCGTGCACGGAACCATTTGCTCGCCAGTCAGCCAGTGGCTGTGTGATGGGAGAGCTTGGTTAGCGGACCATTTAGTATGTCATCATGTGGGTTAACACTCATCTGATTGGAACGTCAATATGTTCATGAATATACACGATTGGTAGCAGCAGGGATTGGGTACTTCGGTTCTAGAAAACAATGTCCTCAGCATGTCGCCATGGGAGATTTTTTTTTTTTGATGAGGCAGGGAGAAATATCCCACTTGTCATTTGTCAAGGAACTCATGACCACGACATGAAGAGCGACAAATTCTACGGTATGTAGTTTTGAAGTACTTTCTCCGATTGAAGATATAAGTCCGCCGCTAGATAAAATATAAATCAAACCTTTTCACCTTGGATCAAGAATATGTAAATTTTTAATATAATGACAACATAACATTAGCATCACTAGTTTTTATTACAAAAATGATAATACATTGTCCTATTTAGTTTATGTAGTTCATTTTGCCCCTGAACTTATCTTCGATCTTGAGATGTTGCTAGTCAAATCATGATCTTGAGATGAGATCATGCCGATTTATTTCCAACTAGGCGAATAGCCCGCACACATTTGCGCGACTAGTATTGAAAATTCAAAAATTCGCATGTCATTATATTCTTACTTAAAGATTATATAATTTTTTACCATACATCATCCTGTTCATTATCGTAAGTTATGTCTTATTGTTGGTTAAAACAATTCAAATATGATCTACTTATAATAACAATTTGATTTGTTGAGCTTTAATAATATTATGCATATAATTATTTTTATTTTTATTTTATTTTGATTGATTGTTGTTACCTTTAGTTTCTATTAATAGTATAAGTTTGCAACTGACACATAGTTAAATGATATTTTATATTTAATTTTTCATAATGGCATTGGTGGGTGATTTTTAATTAGATGCAGAGGTATTTTAGGCTATTTTTATCATAATGGCAGTGGTGGGTAATTTTTATTTTTTTATTTTTTTCGATTAACGTGGGAATTTCTAGGCCTTGAGAGCGAACATGGAGGCTCCGTTTGTTGGCCAAATAATAAGATAATAGATGAACTCGTATTTCTAATCGGAGAAAGTTACTTGTGTTTGAACTTGAAATGTCACCCAAGCAACCACCAGAGTTTAAGATTGCTCCTAGCAAACACGATTGAACTGTAAACGACTGACAAATGCTTATAACAGATGCTAAAGCGACTACTAGTGTTACCTATCTTTAGGTGATGCAGACGCGAGGTAAATAGAGCTGTATGCCAAAGCACGATGCAATCATGCAAGTCAGCCAGATTTAACCACATGCATTTCATCCATTGGTTCTCGCTAAAGCCAGGTAGGAGTTGGTTAATTAACCGCCAAGCCGTTACCCTCTTTGGCTTCGTTTAAAACCTACCCTCTCAGCCCCCTCCTCCCTCCAAGCCCCAGCTGCCGGCCTGCGCCTCCGGCCGTGTGCGGTGTGACAGCTCCTGGACCGACCGGCCCGCGCGCGCGCGCTTCGTGCCTGGGGGACGCCGGCGCCGGCCGGATGGAGTTCACGTCGTCCTACTTCCACGCGTTCGGCAACCCGGACTTCGCGGCGGTGTTCTCCAGCGGCGGCGGCGGCAGCGCGCAGGCCCACCGGCCGCGGCGCTCCACGGAGGGCACCGCGAGGGCGGCGGAGGACGGCCGGAGCCCCTCGTCCGCGCGGCGCGCGCCGTCCGTGTTCTGCGTCCCCGACACGGAGGCCGAGGAGCCGAACCAATTCCTGGACGAGTGCACCCTCTGCCGCAAGGCGCTCTGCGGCGACATCTTCATGTACAGGTCGGCACGCCTCGCCTGCTAGCGCCGCCGCTCCTAGTATTGCTGCTTTCCATTGCGGGCCGTTCAGGAAGCGATTAACACCCCGCCGTTGCGTGCGTGCGTGCGTGCGCCGCCCTCTCGGCCGGGAGCGCAGAGGGGACACGCCGTTCTGCAGCGACGAGTGCAGGAGGGAGCAGATCGAGATGGACCGCGTGAGGCACCGGAGGAAGAAGCAGCACGCCCTCCTGGCTGCGCAGCAGGCGGCGGCGGCGGCGGTGATGGCGCAGCGGGAACACCGTCCCCAGCGGCAGCTCCAGCCACAGCACTAGACGCGGAGATCACGACGGATCCTCGTCGCGCGCCGGTTCCGGACTCGTCCCCCCCCACGCACCCAAGGATGACGAATGAATTCTTGCACATTCCTAGTACTACTAGGCAAGGATTCTTGCCCCAAGGACCAAGTAGCCACGACCCCTTTGTTTCCGTCTGCATCCGACGCGAAAATGAAAGGTAGCGGAGGTCTTTTTTGTGTCCTGCAATGCAACCACGATGAGCAATCCAAGCCTCGCTCGTTTTCGTTCCATCGATTCCTAATCCTGATAGAGTCCAGGGCCATTGGAGCCAGCGAATGAGCTCTGATCTTTTCCACAAAGCTCCTGCGTGATTTTGTGGAAGAATTGCGTGTGATTTCCGCAAAACGGTTTACAATTTACTCCTTCCATCTTAAAAAAAATGCAACTCTCGTTTTTTGAGAAGCTAAATAATTTAAGTTTGACCAAATTTATACACAGCATCAAAAATTAGTGTACCGTTGCAAAAGCAGTACCATGCAATGGCGCTAGAATTACGGCGAGACGGCTCCAATAATAGCCTGCTTGACACAGCCAGGCCTGGATTGACGGGAGCGAGCAACTGGCAACTGCCAAAGAAGCGCGAGGAAAACAGCGGCCGGCGGGGACTCGAAAGGGAAAGATCCAGCCTTGCGGTTCCGTCTCTGCATGTGGAACCAAACCGTGCGCTCTCCTGGCTTGAGCAGCCGCGGATTGTGGAATCCAGGAGGGGACAGTCTGAAGCGGTCTTCGGTCTCGTACACACGCGTTCCATTTCCACCTGCCGTCTAGCTGCAGACTTTAAGCTTAGTGATCTACAGATCCATCAGTTCACCACCATTCGACGAGTTGCTTTCAGCTGAAGCTGAGCGACCGATGCTGTTTTGGCCGTTAGAGTCTGATTGGCTTGCTACCCAAATTTTGGCATGCCAAAGTTTTGGCAAAGTAAAATATAGGCAAAAAAAATTGCTGCCATTTTGATAAGCTAAATGTGAGATATTGACAGCTTTCGGTAGCAAACTAAGTGCTGGTAAAAAAAATTAACAACTTTTACCTAGTCAAAACGTTGGCATGTCTAGAATTTGGTAGCCAACCAATCAAACTCTTATAGTTTCAGCGGTAACTACCAATAGCTGTCTGTATCCCCGAACGAACCGCTGAAGCAAGCACGGCCACTTGTACTACCGGTCAATGGATGGAACACATCAACTGTGCAAAAGCACTGGCACAGAAAGATCCTTGGACAAGCGCTGCACAAACGCCCATGCCGCAGACGTCTACTACTGATCGAGGCACTCGGGGGGGGGGGGGGGGGGGGGGGGGGGGGGGGGGGGGGGGGGGGGGTCAAGGTCTTCCCAGCGTTTCGCGAATCCAGGCCACGGAGCAATGCGATCACTGGCTCGCTCTCGCTGCAGCGCAGGCCGGTTGATGCTTCGACGCGAGTAGCCCAACTACTCGGGAAAATGCCTCCCCGAACACTGCGGTCCATGCCGCACCGAACGCCGACCGACGAATCCGTGCCTCCCTTCTCGCTCGAGGATGGCGCGTGGTGCCAGATGCGCCCCACGAAAAATTCTCGGGCAAGTTCATCCACGAATCGTTCGTTGATACGGCAGGCGCGTCGAAGCGCATCAAAAGGTTCAGAGGCGAGGGGCAAGCAGCCGGCTTCAGAGTTCGGAACCGCATTGCTGCACAAGTTGCGCGAGATCTTCGGAGTCTCGTGCAGCAGCGCCGCGCTGGAGATTCCCCACGTTGGACTCGCATTTTTTGTCCTCTTTAGATGGAACGCAAATTTTTTTTTACGATGAAATCTTGCTAATTTGTACTAAATGAAATCTATTTACAATTTTTTTTGCACAGATGAGTTGTAAATTGTGAGACGAATTTAATGATGCTAATTAATTAATGACTAATTCATAATTAGCGGATGATTACTGTAGCATTATTGTTGCAAATCATGAATTAAGTAGTCTCATTAGATTCGTCTCGCGATTTACAGCTCATTCATACAAAAAGTTTTGTAAATAAACTTCATTTAGCATGTGTCCAAATATTTGATGTGCTTTTTTTTGTTTACGAGTTTATGGTCCGTGATCTAAACAGGGCCAATTGTATGCTCTGCAACGCAAGGCTGCTGTGATCCCACGGGCGCACGGGGGGCACGACGACTTTGACGCGAAGATTCATCCTGCGCGCGGGGGAATTCCGGCAAGTCGCGTCGACGCGTCGTCGTCACATCCCCTGCTCCCGATGTCCAGGTCTCGCTGGCAAGTGGGGCCAGCGGCTAGGCGCGGGTCAAGTCGTGACAGTTCCCCGGGAAAGCTGGAGCGCACGCAGCAAGTGGACGAATCGGGAGCGTGGGGCCCGTGGACCCGCACCCTGGCCGTGACCACTGACCAGCGCGCGCCGGCCAAGCCACCACGCGGGGTTCCAGGTGACGCCGCCTGACATGGTGGGCCCATTACGATCTCCCCGCCTGGTCCTGGGTGGTGGGCTGGGCGGCTGGCGCAACCGCGCAAGGGCAACCCTGCCTCCGCCATTATTAAACGCCAGCGCGCACCACCTCGCGTTGCCTCCCCACCAAGCATCACCACGCATTCGACGCAGACGCGCAGGGAAGCACGGGGGGCAGGAAAAAGAGCACGGACGATTTGCAGCGGCAGCGGCTGCGGGCGAGGAGGAAGACTCCCGATCTCGCCGGAGTCGGCGGAACGCACGCTCCCGATCTCGCTAGCCGGTGGCGCTCGGCGACCGACGCGGTAGATAGGTTGGACAGCCAGCGGGAGAAGAGATCGATGGGGGGAGCGGGGCACGGCGTGCATTTCTTAGACGCGTGCTTCCTCTGCCGGAGGCCGCTCGCCGGCAACCGCGACATCTTCATGTACAGGTGCGGTGCCACCTTATTCCATTCTTCCCCTGTTTTTTTTTTCCCTCCGTTGGAGCGGCGCCCTAACCAGCCGCGCGTGCCACCGTCTCTTGATCGGCGAACAGAGGGGACACGGCGTTTTGCAGCGACGAGTGCCGGAGCGCGCAGATGGCGGCGGACGAGGCGGCGGAGAGGAAGGAGAGGGCGAGCGGCGCCAGCGCCAAGGCGGTCACGCATGGGACGCTGCCCGCCAGGGAAGCGGAAGGCCCGCAGGAGCGCGGCGGCAAGGTCCGGGCCGGGTCCATCCTGGCCCTGTAACGAGAAACTTCTCTCGAATCTAAGCATGGCGTTTTCCTTTTTTTTTTCTCCCTCCCTTTCCATCTAGGAGTATTTCTCTACCTTACGAAACGCACCACGTACCGGAGGTCGCCACCTTCATGTACACGGACGGGTTTGTGTTTTTTGATGATGAAAACCCTTAGGACCATCCGGTGGTGCGTGGTGGTTGCTTTTTTGTTTCTTTTGGTGTGCTGGTTGTTTGGTGATCCTGATCCATGATGTATGCATACTGCACGCACGTACCTTGTCACGCATGGAGTAATGTTATTGGTTAGTCTAATAATGAGGAAATAATAATGGTGGCTACTGCAGCATCGTGTGTTTGGAAACGCTTTCAGAAATGCCGACACGTCTATATCTGTACGTATGAATGGTTATCATCGCGTGTACGAAAGTTTCCTGGTTACAACATCTCGTGGCGGTTTCTTGCGACTGGTGTCGCGTGACCATTCGATGCAAACCGGACCGGCCGGCAGGTGGTTAGCTGACGACACCTCGCGCTGTGATACTCGCAGGAATACTGACGAGTGTCACGATGGTAGGTGTGTTTAGATCATTTTGGTAACAGATTTGAAAAGAAATCTTGTTATTTTAGAGTATTAAATAAAATTTATTTATAAATTTTTTTGCACTAATGGATTGTAAATCGCGAGATGAATCTAATGAGTCTAATTAATTTGGTCTAGTTGTGCTTATCTAAAATTTACCAAACTTTTTTTGTAGCTCTTAGGAAATAAAATAATGGTACTGTAAAAGTTATGGCTTCTAAAACTCAGTATAGCAGCATGGATAAATAACTCATTTAAACTAGACATATTGCAAGATTTAATTTAAAAACTTATTCTAGAAATGTTTTCTAGGCCTACCAATTTTGCACAAGCCTATGCTTACCATATGCAACACTCTGGCCAAAGATGACATGCATCCAAAGGATGGATCTTGAGAATTAAATAAAAGTGTATTAAACTAGTATTTAAAATAGAGCAAGATATATTGATCAAATGAAAAACTTTATATAACAAAAGTTGTGGATCTTGTTTCATAGAATCCATAACAGTTGAGTTTGTATTTTTCTGATTTTCCTACAATTTTATATCTATTTTACAATTTCGTTGTTTAATGCGTCCCAGGCGCAAGGACCTAAATGTAAATTATTTTTTACATTTAGATCCTGTCGCCCAGCCAGAGGGCGACAGGCCCCTGTCGCCCAGGAAAGGGGCGACAGGGGTATAGTTTTGAAATTTTTCGAAACCGCCATATATTTTTGAAATTTTAATTTTTTTTAAATACAAAAATGAAAAAAATCCGAACAGATCTGGGTGGACTTCATATATATATTAAGCCCATTTACAGCGTGGGATTCCGGCCTCTTATACGATCTCGGCTTCTGTTCGGCCACTTTTATGGGCCGGGTAAAACTGGCTTCGAGAATTTTCTTTGACGAACTTTTGAGGAACTCTGGTTTTCAATTTCTCAAAGCTGACACCCGAACGCTCGCGCCGCACGGGAAAACCTAGTAGCATGCTCGCCGCCTCCTGGAGGGTGTCGCAGCGAGCCGTCAGGTCTCCTCTCCTCGGCACCGGGCGATCCCAAATCCGGAGCCCTTTCCCCACCATGGCGTCTCTCTCGCCGGCGGCCGCCTCCTCGCCGAAGAGGCTGAGGGTCTACTCGTCCGCTCCAGCCGGCGGCGAGGACGGCGCTGGGAGCGCCAAGCGAGTGGGGACCCACAACGGCAGCTTCCACTGCGACGAGGCGCTCGGCTGCTTCCTCATCCGCCTCACCTCCCAGTTCGCCGGCGCCGACGTCGTCCGCACTCGCGACTCGCAGGTCCCTTCCTCGCTTCCCTACTGGCTCGATTAGCGTAGCATTCCTGGGTAGGGTTCTCTTCTCCCCGCCAGTTTCGTTGTGGGCAGTGAAGGTTGCTTGTGTCTGGGGCTTTGGGGGCCCTGGCGTACAGGTTTCTGTGCGAGTATTCGGAGACTTAGCAGACTTTATGTATCCTCATATACGAATTTGTGTTGTTGAATAGTGTTAGGGGTGTTAATTGGTGACCCTTAGGTGCACCTCCAATCCTATTTAGTTTAAAATTTTGTACTAATTTTTTCAAATTGAGATCTCAATTTGGAAAATTAGTACAAAACTTTGAACTAAAGAGGGTTGGAGGTGCACCTAAGGATCACCAATTTGCACCTCTAAGTAGTGTTGATATTTCCAAATTTCAGTGTGTTCATGTGCACTAATATTCTGATACTGAGAGAAATGGACGAAGATCCCCAACACATCAGTGATACCCTTGCTCTTGCTTAGATTTCACACTGCTCCATTATAAGTTCTGAATTGAAACCTTAGAAATTTGGTGACCGTGCTTTCTACCTCCTGTTATCTGGGACATGAATTCAACATGCATATGTATGCTTAATGTGTTGCTTTGTTTAGCATGCTGTTGAATCACCTTTGTATACATGGAGGAATCCATTGCATTCCTTCATTACCTCTGAATCTGATATTGGTATATAAGTGCAATAATTAGTGTTGTACCTTGCAATTCCACTAACTTGTTCACCTCCATTTCTTATTGAACTTTGCAATAGATCCTTGATACACTGGATGCCGTGCTTGATGTCGGTGGTGTCTATGATCCCAGCAGGCATCGATATGATCATCACCAGAAGGGCTTCAATGAGGTTTTTGGACATGGATTCAACACAAAACTTAGCAGTGCTGGACTTATCTACAAGGTACTCCCCATGGACAATGCTAATTTTGAATTCCTCTCTAAGCAACGCCAGAGCAATCAGCAATAAAAGTTAGGCATATAATCCCCCAAAGTTAAGTCTTTTCAACTGCACCACACAGCATCAGGTGGATCCTTGGTTGGATGCAGGACTTTTATTTTGTGTCATAACATTCGTATAATTTGCTAGGTTGCCGAGGCTTACAAGTTGCACATTGAATATTGTTTTTAGTACTCTTGCATTTATCTTGTCTTTATTTTTTACATAAATACAGTGCTTATTTTTTGAACTTGCCTGATATTGCAGCATTTTGGTAAGGAGATAATTGCTAAGGAGCTTGGAGTTAATGAGGATCATGAAGATGTTCACCGCTTGTATCTTGCAGTATATAAAAGCTTTGTTGAGGTGTGAATCTGATTACATGACCAATATAGTTCAGTATACCTTTTTTTTATTGGATTGAAATGGTAATTATCATCAGCTCCTACTTAGTCTTGCAATTCTAGAACATATGTCTGACATACACTACTGAGAAACTTCATAGACACCAGTTAATTATATTTCAGCATTCCCCCCCTATATATCTACTATTTTGATTGGATCTCATGAACTGTGGACATATCAGCAGGTGATGTATGTTTTCTCATTGCTTAGGAAGTTATAGACTGTGTAATTTTTTTCAGATATTGTGTAAAACCTAGTGCACATGATCATGTTTCTGCGCTTAGGGTTGTTGAATGTCCTACTTTGCCGAGCCCATCATTGTAGGATAAACTCTTTTGAGTTGGTCAGAGGCAAGATTTTACCACTTCTTCAATCTGAAAGAAAATGTTAATGAACCAACAACCAAATGTCACTATTTGCTGGTTGTGCTTTTTGTTTACAATTGGCAAACTTCAATCACACAACTATCATCAGACATCATGTTATCGGGACAGATCTAGTTGTACTTTTGTACTCTTCCATGTGTTTATGAGTTCTTACCAATTGTTTTTTATGGCTAAAGAAGCAACACACAATACACTGATCATGTTGCAGGCACTTGATGCAATTGACAATGGAATCAATCAATATGACACAGACCAACCACCAAAGTATGTGAACAATACACACTTGTCTTCGCGCGTTGGACGTCTAAATCCGGACTGGACTGATCCAGACCAGTCACCTGAGAAGGAGAACGCAGCATTTCAACAGGCCATGATGTTAGCTGGAAGTGAATTTTTGGAGGTATTTGACACTTGACTCATGCCTTGGTGCCATAATGTGTTCTGTTTATTCAGTCCATAAGAATCTCTTATCAGATTATTTGTTTTGCTAGCAGTCCTCTTTTTATATGACTGTATTATTCATCTCCAATGCCAGAGTGTTTGCTTTCATGTTAAATCATGGTTACCTGCAAGATCTATTGTCCTGGAGTGTTTGTTATCAAGAGGAAAGGCTGACCCAAGTGGAGAAATCATGGTTTTGGATAGATTCTGCCCGGTAAGATCTTGACCTTCTGTGTCACATAAATATTGATCGTACCAACATCCAGAACTGAATTTTTAGCCTCTGTTTCGGATACTAAACAAAGCTATAGATGTTAGACCTGTCTGGTTTTATTTTACAATCGTTTATGTGCTCAATATTGTTATGCCATTTAAAAGGGACATTTGAAATCTGTGGCACCCAAAATAACAAGAAAAAATGGGGCTTGTGCTTTACCTACTTCAAACTTCGGCTGACCCATGTTCACCAATTGTAACTAAATTTAGTGATATTATGTCTTTGAACTTGCTTAAGTTGATTGACTGCCATGTTGAACTTGAACATGTAACTTAAACAAGTGCATATTTGTATTAAAATGACAGTGGAAGCTTCATCTATTTGAGCTTGAAGAGGAGCTGAAGATTGATCCTCTGACCAAGTATGTGCTGTATCAGGTAAAGAGTCCTTCCCTTCTCAGACACATCTTAGTTCATTTATGATGCAATTAGTAGCTGTTGTTGTAGCCATAAACTGATTGTTTCTCAGCCACGACAGAAAAAAAACAACAACAACAACATAGCCACGACAGAAAAACAAGTTTCCATAAACTTATGTTCACTGGCCGCTGATTGTTAATTGTTTGGTATTGCTTGTTTCCCCAACGTTTTGTATTCTCTGATCAAATAGCTTCAAAGTCAGTCTCATAAGTTATAACTTATAACCAAGGTATCTCCTTGGCCCTGCCTTAATTTTTTTCAGTTTTTTTATTTATGTTTTCTTAGCCTGGCGACATTGAACTCAACACCATGCCACATATGTATTTGATTTTCGCCACATAATTGCAGGATGAGAGGAGCAAGAGCTGGCGAGTGCAAGCCGTTGCTGTTGCTCCTGACAGGTTCGAGAGCCGAAAGGCTCTGGCAGAGAAGTGGAGGGGCATGAGAGATGATGAACTGTCTGCGGAAACTGGCATTCCAGGATGTGTGTTTGTCCATATGAGTGGCTTCATTGGCGGCAACAAGACCTACGAGGGAGCGTTGGAGATGGCAAGAGCTGCTCTCAAATGCTGATTCAACCAGATCATCCATCAGTGACAGTCTTGCCCATGTTACCATTTGTTTGGTAAACACGTCGGAGCTTCAGCACACATTGCCCATGTTACCATTTGTTTGGTAAACGTCGGAGCTTCAGCACAGTATGGAATTGGGCCTTCGCCCAGGTTATCATTGACCCGTAATTGTAGCTGACATTGAGAGTTCGTATTCTGTTATCCTCATTTTACAGAAGAGGTCGATTCTTCTTCCTTTTTTCTCCTTTGAATCGGGTAATGACTAGAATCTGATAATTTATTAAAAAGAATGGTGGAACTTATTTTTTGCGGCCCTTGTTTGGCAGTCACCATGGTTCTGGGTGTGCAATGATAGACCAAAGTGTCATACAAACAAAGCATATGATCAACTCGACTTTACACAGGGTGAATCACATGAGTACATGATTTTGTACAAATAAACTGAGGGTGAAGCACTATGCATGTAGTACAGAACAAAACTATGCACGAGCTATGCAATTATGCAACATACACTGGCGGCGGCAATGTGCTCTGGAGAGCCGCACAGGATAAATGCGTTCACGATCACGCCTTGACACGTTTGGCGTCCGCACAGGCCGCCTCCAGATCCCCCAGGAAGAACAGGATCCGGTTCGCTATCTGCCGCTGCTCGTCGTCGTCAGCGTCCTGCCGCGGCGCGTCCTTGCCGCCATCACCATCCGTGTCCTGGCGCGAGCCCAGGTACCGCTGGATCTCGCCCTGGTAGATCAGGTAGTAGTCCTTCCCTTCCCTGATGATCCTGACACCCCTGAGAAGAACGTGGCACGATCACACGGCAAGTCACACGCATGCACATGCCGAACAAAAGGAGATGCAGGCCATGCCGGAACTGTTGGTGTACAGCAGCAGCAGGAGCACAAGCTGCTGAGTGCTGGTGGCAATTGGCAACAACAGACGCTTTTCCACAAAAAAAAAAGACAGCATCAGAAGTTGTGAAACAGTCAAACAGATGAGTGAATGGCTTACAGTCCGTAGCGATCGCACCGGTCCTGCACGACGAAGACGTCCTTCCAGGACTTGGAGCCCTCCGGCGCGTAGAACGCCGCGGCGTCCGTGCCCCACCTGTCGCTGAACAGCTTGCGCCACAGCTCATCGTCCGAGGTCAACGCCCTCCATTTCCTGCAAACTGAGCTCGGAGCAGCATCGTCCCAGTCAAGGGCTATGTGTATCTCACCAAAACGAAACTCCGGCACAGAATACACTGCTACCATCAAGCTATCTCTCGATGCAATGCCAGGAGCAATTTTCAGGCTTCAGTAAGTACAGGGGTCAGCATGTACAGTTGAACCGATTTGAGAATTGGAGACCACAAATGAGTCAGTGGCTCTCCAATTAAAATCGGAACTGTCATTATTAACCAAATGAGGTTTGTCTTAATTAAAGTGGACAGTTGAACGCAATTTTTTTTAACGCAAGATAGTTGAGAATTCAGACCGTGGGGGATTCAGAATTACAGCACAATTGCAATCGCTGCCAGCCTGCCACGCTGGGATGCAAGAATCATGACTGACGAGGGAGGGAGGCGTCAAACCTTGGGGAGCGGAGGCAAGGGACTGGTGATCCAGGAGCTGGAAGATCTTGAGGCACAACTCTCCAGGCAGCCAATCCATGTATTGATTGATTGAGCTTTCCCCAACGGCAGCTACGCGATGCCTCTGTCCCGAACTCTCACAGAGGCCTGCGCCTCAACGGCCCTGTACTCCTCTGCTTCGGCTCAATTGCGCCGTTTCCCTTCCGCCAGCGTGCGACTTCCCCCGGCCTTCCAGATCCGGAGCTGCAGGAGGAGGGGTCAAGTGGTGGACGACGAGTGGAGGAGGAAGACGAGAGAACATGCGGGAAGGAGAAGCAAAGTTCGTTGGCCCCCGCGGTAGTTTGATGCGGCCAACGGCTTGCCGCTAGCGGTCCCTTTGTGGGCTGTGGCTGTGTCTGTACACAGCGCCTGAGAAGCGCGGAGGATGTACTCTATTCACTGACAAGTGGATCCCGCGAGAGTCAGCCGGCGCATGGCCCGCACGGTCATAGAGTGTAGAGGCTGCGGGTGTGTTTCCGCTCGGGACACGTGAGCGGCGCTGGATTGCCACGGCACCCTCGCACGCGCGGTGGCGCATCTGGCAGTGTTCTCTCTCACGTGCGCTGCGTGCTCCACCGATCTGAGGGAAAGGCGGTTTCCGCCTTCGCGGTTGCCACTTTACGCCTACGAAGCCCGGTCCCGGATCCTGGCTGGTTTGCGCCTCCCGCGACCGTTAGACTGAGCGACTGGCTCCTCATCCCGTCTGAAGCCCTCGCCGACGCGTCGGTGGCCCGGGCCCGCCCCCCGCCGTCGCGGCCACCGCCTGCCTGCAATGGGGAGGCCGCCGCGCACGGCCCTGGCCCAACCCTCCGCCACGTCCCCGCGCCGCTTCGGAGGGAACTCGCCGCTGCGGCCTTCGCGCGCGTCGGCGCTGCGGAGAGTGGCGGCGGTGCTCTTCCTTGCCGCCGCGGTGGCGCTGCCCTGCGCCGTGCTGTACCGCGCCGCCGTGGATGCTACGGCGCCGGTGTACATCCCGCGGGCTCGCCGGCCCTTGTTGCAGTGGGACCCGTCGCCGCTTCCTCCAGTTGAGATCCCCGCGGAGGACGGCGACGACGATCCCTTCCCCGCAGACGATCTGGTGGGGTTTGCCTCCTCCTTTCTGTTACCTTTTTTTTAAGGTTTCCACTCTGTCTTACGGAATTCTATTGATCCTAGTTGTTCCTTGTGATTAGCATGTTTTTGGGTATTGTTCATGTTCGCTACTTTTAGGCAACAAAATGCGGTTTCGACATTCCCTATCCTGTTAATTTCGCATCTCAGACCTAGCAATTCCTGCATCCTGACCCTGATATAGTGGTGTTTGCGTGGGTTACCTTGGAGATCATGGAACGATTCCTGATATCTTAATAATTGTGAACGTTGTTGCCTTATTGGACAAACTGGTCATTTTTTATGATACTTGATTTTGGAAGCCTACTTCTCAGGCCAGCTCCAGCGTTGGTCGAAAACGAACCGTGCGCCTCTCATGGTTCGTTTCAAACACTGCGGCCACCGAGCCATAAGCGAACTCTAGAAAAAGCGAATCATGTTTAAGATGCGAACCGAGCGGTCTTCAAACCTAATAAATACTGTGTTCGGCTGCTAGGGAGTAGGCTGCAGCTGCAGCAGCCAGCAGCAGCCGCGCCAACGCCTAGCTGCCAGCAGCAAGCAGCTGCAGCAGCCTAGCAGCCGAACACAGTGAAAATATTCGGCTTTAGGTGAGAAAGCATAGAGTCGGACATGCACACAGGGTTGTTTGATTAATTTAGTATTTCTTCTCGGGACTATAAACCGAACTCAACACAACAGCTACCGAACCGAACCAAGGTTCGCTGAAATT
Organism: Panicum virgatum; assembly: GCF_016808335.1. Lineage (NCBI taxonomy): Eukaryota > Viridiplantae > Streptophyta > Magnoliopsida > Poales > Poaceae > Panicum > Panicum virgatum. The sequence goes on along the minus strand of NC_053145.1, from coordinate 56,256,881 downwards.
GGAAAGCAAAATCGAACCACCACTGGAGCTGGCCTCAGTTGGAGTACTCTGAGTGGAATAAACAAGTGCCAACTGCTTGTCCTGTGCTATGTTGTGAATTAAAAATACATTAGTGCATTTCTGGTGCAAACTTGTGAATGGTCTCTTATGCTCTCAACTAAATAATGTCCTTCTGTTATGTTATAAATAAACCTGATGTTTTTGTTGCTCTTATGCTCCAGTCAAGGATTTACTTCCAACTTTAGCCTGTTGATTAATATGATATTAAGTTCAGCCACGATGCAGAGCTTGTAACTTTTGCATCTCAGTTAACACAGTTGTTATTGTTGTAGGACAGTGAAGATCTCAGACTAGAGCTGGTTCTGCAGGAGGCTTCTATGGACGATAAGACCGTAATATTGACGACCCTCAATGCTGCATGGGCTTCACCAGGCTCAGTGATAGACCTTTTCATTGACAGTTTCCATCGTGGCGTTGGTACTAGTTCACTTTTGAGACATCTTGTGATAGTAGCATTTGACTGGAAGGCATATAAGCGATGTGTCAAGATCCATCCCTACTGCTTTGCTCTTACAACTGAAGATGTGGATTTTTCTGAAGAGAAGAGGTTTCAGACCACTGGGTATCTTGAAATGATGTGGAAAAGGCTGGATTTCTTACGGCTAGTGCTTGAAAAAGGTTACAGCTTCGTTTTCTCGGTAAACTTATGCCTTTACATTCATCCTGTACTATTGCATTGATATTCAGCTTTTGAACAGTTCACTGTGGGTTTCTTATTGGTGGTTTCACTTGATATAACTACCCCCCCCCCCCCCCCCCCGGCATTTCAGGATGCTGATATCATGTGGTTCCGCAATCCTTTTCCATTCTTTTATTCTGATGGAGACTTCCAGATTGCATGTGATCACTATGTGGGCAATGCAACGGACTTGAGGAACATAGCAAATGGAGGATTCAACTATGTGAAGTCAAATGATCAAAGCATAGAGTTTTACAAGTTTTGGTATTCTTCTCGATTTAGGTATCCTGGGTACCATGATCAGGACGTATTTAATTTTATAAAGCATGATCCTTACACTACAGATATTGGTCTGACAATTAAGTTCTTAAGTACATCGTACTTTGGTGGCATCTGTGAGCCAAGCAGAGATTTAAACAAGGTTTGCACCATGCATGCAAACTGCTGTATTGGACTGCAGAGCAAAATTCATGACCTGAGAATCATGATGGAAGACTGGAGGAACTATATGTCGATGCCACCAAGCCTAAAAATTTTTGGAGCATTGTCATGGAGGGTACCACAAAATTGCAGGTGTGATGCCTCCTTCGATTTGAGTTTTTATTTCATGAAAAACATTGTGGTTCAGTGAAGTGTAGCAGGTATTCTGTGAGGACAATCTTATTTATGATGATGGCATTCTGAATGTTTGATATATATTTTCAGCCTGTCGTTATTAAGCCCATGAGGCATGCTTGTGGAGTTGAAACAGTTCACTACTGCAAAACATGTCAATGCTTTAATGTATGCTTACGGAAGGAAATACTTCAAAGGTTAGTTTTGTGCTTGCTACCCCATTTCTTCTGTTTTATTTACTTCAGTATATTTTATCTAGTAGTCACTGTTGCTAGCCTAAGCATGCACTTAATCTTAAGAGCCTGCACAGGGCTAAACAATAAGGGACACCATAAGAGATGTAGTAACTACACTGCCTCAACCATTACGAGAGCGTGACAGATTTTTGGATCAAATTTTATTAAGTACTCATTCCACATTTGTAGGGCGGATGAGCTCCTACTCCAGAGACCAAGGCAGGAGCTGGGTCATGAGCTAGCATTTACTCCCGTCCTATGCGGCTATGCCACGTGATTTGCATGAAGGCATGCAGCGCCCCTTGAATCCCATCCTTATTCATGCAAGGTCCTCCGCGTAATTATGTGGGTTACCAAGGAGAGGGGCTGCTGGGTGACTGAGGCTGTTCCGAGGCCGCGCCCTTTATATGTAGAAAAGCTGATTTTGCTCATCCGCCCTACAAACGTGGAAGGAGGGAGTATGCTACAAGTGGTGCATGAATCAAAGAGTATTCTTGGAGAAAGGTATCTGATGGAGTAGTATGTCACTAGATGTTATTTGTTGGACTTGGAACTGTGTGATAGGACCGGAATTGTCCAGTACTCTGCTCTAACGAAGCTATTCTGTAAATATTTGGGTTCCCCAATCTAATATTGAGCTGGAACTCTTGTCATCTTTTAAGACACTAGGACTTTCAATCTACATGAGAAATGGTTGTGTAAATTGCCGGGATGTCTTGTCCATTGGATAGCAGCTTACATGCGAATCTTGTCTTTCAGGAAAAGCTGGTGCCGGATCAGTACCATTGCTTCCAAATTTATACCTTTGACTTACCGTATGCATCTCATCTTTGGAAAATCAACCGTGGGTAGAAGATTCCTTCTCCCCTTATATATTATTTGCAGTTCCCAAAACTTTGGTTCTAAGATGGTTGTTCTCGAACTGCAGCATATATGTGAATATGTCAAATTGCATCAAGTGGCAGGTGTTTTGCCTGTGTAGTAAGCAGCGGCAAGAGGCAAGGGGGGTTTTGACTTCTGAACATGGGACAAGTGACAGCACACCTGTTATTGGCATGGTCCCATACTCCCCGTTTTCCAGGTGAGGGTGTCTCTCATGTTGATAGTCAGAAAATTTGATACATGAAGCAATTGCTCATCAAGTGGTCTCGGTTTTGGGCATTACTTGACGTGAACAATTTCATGGAGAAATATCGATTTATTCTTCAATTTACTTATGATGTGGAAAATGAGAAGAATGAAATTTGTACAGTCATTTAAACTAATTTGTAGTGCCAAACATAAAAACTCCCCCTAGTCTTTTGGCGGGTGCCCATAAATGCTATCACTTTTTCTTCTGGATGATCCGTCTCCTGGATGTTTCAGCCATGTGCATCAGACGCTGCAGTCCCTAGTGTTGCTATTCTCAGATGACTAGAAAAGATAAAATCGCCCTCCCATGCCACCCACCTAAGGCAAATCTTATCTTATCTGAAGACTAGAGTCTTTATCCAAGACGCCCGCATGCTTTGCCAGTCCTAATCACCATGGATCTAAAGTTGCAGCACCCACTGCCTTTTCTCAAAGCTCGGCATCGACAAATAAAGGAGGGGATCGAGGGAACGAACATACCTCATCCCTCCTTGATTCAAATTCTGGCCAACTGAGCTGCTTGTTGTGATTCTATACTCCGACCTCGTGGGTTGTTAACAGCCACACGCTCTTGCCAACTGAGCTATTCTAGCTTGTTGTGATTCTATCCTGAAGATGATGAGTTCATCCCTACTTACTTCAAATTCTTCTGCAAACTAGAACAAAAGAATTGTTTTTGGCAAAAAAAATTATATATGTAGTGTATCATATGTATATAGAGCAAAAATACGAATATTATACAAAATAATAAGCTTCCAAACTTCTTTCCTACTTCGTGCTGAAAAATCATAGCAGCTGTAACACCCTTGTGTTAATCGTCTCGCTAATCATGAGTTAACTCACTAATCGTGGACTCAAATTCGTCGTTAACGCTAATCGCGTTCGCATAGTAAACATCTACTTAGCTGTGTTCGATCTCGTTTTTGTCCTTGATCTGAGCTCCAAATCAACTTCCGCCCAAAACGAAAGTTGTAGATCTTCTTTTCCTCTACAACTTTTATTTTGGCCAAATTTCATGTTCCCATATAGAATTTTGAGTTTCAACTGATCAAACTCGGGCTAAAATCATTTAAACGAGTGAACAGACGATCTACTGCTCGGCACTGTGACGTTTGCCGGCCATACTGGCGACTGTGCTCGTCGGCGCCGCCTCCACGTGTCGGCCGTCGACGATCCTCGCACGCCGTACTGCGCGTCCTTATCCGGTCGCGGTGCCGTCTCCGGTTTTCCCCCTTCCATCGTCTTCTCCTTCCTCGAGCTCATGCGTAGCGCAGAGACGAGCTGGAGCCGTCGTCGTTCGTCGCACCGGCCAAAGCTCGCCACCCCGCCTCGATTCGTCGTGCTTGGAGTCGCGCGACCTCACCTTGCAACCACTCCGCCCCTCCCCGAGCCCGTTCGAGTTATTTTCCCGGCCGAAATCGAGCTCAGACCGCCGCTCGCCATCGCCGACCTCCGTCAAGCTCCGCCCCGAGCTTCGCCCTCACGTCGACGACCCCCTTCCGGCCTTCCTCCGCGCAAAATCGATCCACGGTGAGCTCGGCCGCAACCCTATCTCCCTCTCCGACGCTCTGCCCACCCTAATCCGCGGCCGCCGCCGTCGAATCGCCGCCGCGCAGCCGCGAACGCGCCGCCCGCCGCGCGCGCGCTGCCAGCCCCCTCTACTCCTCCCTGGGCGCCACCTCCGCGCGCCCTAGGGCCGCTCGGCCTCCCCGTAGCTCGCGCCGCCCCTTGCCGCGGCAGCCTTGCGCCGCCGTAGCCGGAACGGCTCGGCGCCGCCGCTAGCCGCCGCCGCCCCGGCTTGGTGTCGCCGCCGCGCGGTCGCGGGGCCGTCCTGTGTGTGCGCGGGGGCCCCGCCGTGCGCCCCGGGGGCAGCCTGCCCGTCCCGGCCGTAGGGCCCCGCCGCAGCGCCGCCGGTCGGCCCCGCCGGAGGGGAGTGCCACCGCGGCCTGCCGGCCGCACCCTATGGCGTGCGGCGCAAAGCAGAGGAGGGGGCGGGCTGGGCTCCCTGGCAAGTGGGGCCCGGCTGTCACCCCCCCTTTTCATGTTTTCCATTTCTATTTTTTTTGCTGAAATGTTCTTAATTGCATAGAAATTCGTAGAAAACTCCTAAAAATGCAAAGTCAATTTTGTTAGGTTTCTAAAATCTAGATCTTTAGAAGAAAAATAGCTGTGCAGAGCAATTGTCACTTTTGCTCTGATGAAAATTCAATTTGTGTTTAACCTAGTTTATTTTGTACCACTTGTTCTACAACTCTAAAAATTATGAAAAATTCGCAGTGGATTACTCCTTGCATGTGTAATCCACTGTAAAAATTTCAGGTGCTAGTGTTGTACACTTTTAGGTAGATCTATTTATACTTCGTTTACTTGTTAGGGTTAATTCAATGTTTTGTTAGCAGCTTTAAATATTGGAAAGGTTGGGTGTCATGCCGTATTTGCTTTCACGTTGAGTTGGTACCTTATGTTGTTAGTTGTTTGTCTCTTGCATGCAAATCAAGCCTCTGATTTAATCACTGCTGCCCTAAGCAAGCAAGTTTAGTAGTTGTTATTTCGAAGGAAACACTTCAGGCTATTGAGTTAATCTTTGCATCGCATCATAAGTGCTTATGCATTGCTCTGTGTCCTAACGGTTGCATGTCATATTTTATTCGTGTAGACGCCGCGAACGAAGCTGTCCACGAGCTAGTTGCTGAGCCGGTCCAGGAGCCACGAGCAGGAGAGCAGTAGGAGGTCGCCGTTGAGCACGCTCCAGCAGACTTCGTTAACCCCGCTGACCTGCAAGGTAAGCCCCGGAGCATAACCATAATTTTAATTATTCAATGTTTATTTAAGTATTGTGCATTTATGTTCTAGGAGTTGAATGGAACCATAGTATGCATGTTTTCCCCTAGGTACCGTGGGCCTATACTAGGATGCAGGTGTCGATAGAAATGCTCTGCTAAATAGGATTACGGTAGAAGTCGAGTGATTACTGTCACTCGCGAGTTTAGGATCTCGATCCCTTAGCCTTGGCTTTGAAATGTTTTGTTGAGTAAAGAGAATTGGAGACCGGGCGGAAATGAGTTGGAATTAATGGTATGGAATGGATGCAAAGAAATCTCCGCCTATGTCGATTGAGGACCGTTCCGTTATTGGCAGTGTTGACTGAGTTTGAACAGTACTAACCACATGCCGGAAGTAGGAGGTAGTCGAAACCGGTAAGCTAATTACCTGATTTGCAACGATACTTTGAATCGCGACCTGCTACTCTGGGAGTGGGATGATGGCGGGTGTTGGAGTGTATGTCGCCTCCTAGTTCTCTGGGAGTTCGCTGTGAGGGACCCTTCACCTGGGTTTTGGCAGGCGTGATTCAGACGTCGGGGTGATGATGGGAACAGTTGACGTGTGTGGCCCGACGGGGTTTACGCGTGTCGTGTGAGTTAGGTCCACCTTATAAGATTAAATCGGATCGATTCGCCGTCTCTCTCGGTTAAGAAAACCTTGGTCACTTTGTCACATCGTAGTAAGAAAGTGGAATGAAAGAGGAATGAAAAATGTTGGTTTGTGAGTTACTGAAAGATAATCTATTCCACCATGTGTGCTCTAGATGTTTAGACAAATTTAGTTAATACTCGCTATACTAAATGGAGCTAAAATATTGAAAGTAAGGAATCACATCTAGCTGCCTTTCAGCAAAAGAACTCCAGAGCCAAAAAGCCTTGCATGTCTAGGTAATGGGCTATGTATACCCAAAGTCGGGTAAGCCTTGCTGAGTATTAGTATACTCAGGGTTGTTGTTGTACCCTTTTAAGTAGGTTGTGTCCCCGCTGACTTCGAGGAGATCTGTGCGTCCTGGATTGGACAGCCGCTTCCTCCTGGGTGGACCGTCGAGTGGGCCCCGTCTTCCCCGTGAAGTTTGGGCAGGTTGGCGTCACATCGGTGGGCAGGATGTGGAGCTCACCTTTTATCGTCGTCGTAGTTATCGTATTGTATTTCGAGCTCAGTTTTAAACTTCCGCTGTGTTTTAAACTCTGTCGCTTGTTTTAAGACTTTTATGTAAAACCTGTGTTGTAAATTAATTTGAAGATTTCTGTATGCTGGTAACACCTGTGCTCGTCTTCGTACGGGTCTAAGTGCAATTGCGATCCTGGAGTACAGTAGTTTAATCGGGATTTTACCCGACAGCCTGTCAGGTTACACCGTTTTAAGTGCACAGTAACTGGATTAAATATTAAGATGATGGTTAGTGCATTTAAGCCGGTTTAATTTGGACGGTGCTGCTACAGCAGCCCACATCCCACCCCTCCCACCAATGACCCACATGTCCATTAGTGGTCAGATAGACAGTGAGCTAGCTTGGTCGACAGGCCAAGCGCCCGTGCACCCTCTTGGTCCCTCGATTGCCAATTCCCATCTGCAAAACCCTAGCTCCTCGAATCGGTGATCACGGTCGTGAGGACGCGATGAGGCCAAACAGAGGCAGGGGCTCGTCGGTTTTGAGGATGAACGGCGGTAGGGGCTCCACACGGATGGCGTCATGGGCTTGGCAGCCGGGTGGGCCATGAGACGCGGGTAGCAGCCAGGATAGTCACAGCTCGGCAAGGACGCAGAGCTTGGGCGTGCATGACGTGGCGCACGCAGCCCAGGCACGGCGCTGCCCCTTCTCTAGTGCGGCAAGGCCTGCACAGCTCCGCCGCTCCAGCAGTCCTTGGCCTTTGGGGCTTGAGCGAGCAACCAGAAGCGGGTCTGAGCGAAAGAGCGCAAGGTGAGCTGACTAGTGATAAATTTGATCTTTGTTTTAAAAATTATCATTATAATTTATGAAATTTGGCCTGTCAAAATAAATTACACCTTTTAAAATTTTGAATACCCATTTCTCAAATCTTGGGCCCGACCCTGGCTGTGAGGAGGGCTATTGGAAAAGTGACTTGGGGGACTTTTAAAGGTCCGAGCATTATCGAGTTTCTCATTTTTTGTGTCTAAATAAATATTAGTTCGAGATACTATGTGGAAAATATATGAACATAGGTAGTGTACTGTCGGGAAGAGCTGTGTTTAGTTATAATTTTTCGAACATTCGAGGTCTTTTTGCAAAATTGCCTAGCTTTTAATCACTGCGATTGCGACTCTGGTATTCACTGCTGGAAGTGCCTCCCTATCGAAATCATTGTACAGTTGGAAATGTGTGTGTAGGCTGTGCCCCGTCCCATCCAACAGATCTCTGTGGATCGATATTGTGCCATGCTTTGGTTTGCAGGGTCTAATGGGGACCCCCGAGAGAAAGCAGGGCCGCCATTAACGTGAGGTGGTAGTAACAAGGCTGTTTCAGGTGGATTCCGAAGGCAATTAGGCGACTGAGCGTTGCTCACCTTTGGGATCAGTCCCCATCTCCTGAAACAGACTGTTCCGGCCTTCCGGGCAAGGGGGGCGATCCTCTTTTTTTAAAGAGCCGAGGGGACCGTCGCATAAACCTAGCCCTTGCGATCTCGGATGTCCCTCTTTTAATCCTTCGAAGATGAATTCGGCATCTCGGTCATATTCAGTGAGACGCCAAAACAGCTCGCCCTATCTCATTCTCTTGCATTTTCTCGCTACAAACAAGTAGGAAACGAAACTGTTTCTTCCAATTGAGACCATCATTCAGTCGATTACTGTGCTGGGTGCAGGGTGTACCCCCGGCCGTCTCTGCGCCGCACACGTAGCAGCCCCCGTGCTCGTGCTCGCGCAGGTCGCAGGACCATCCCGGGCAGCAACTGAAAGTTCGCCGCGGCTCTTGCCCCTTTCAGCAAAAGCAAGCAGGAAAGATCGGGCCGGGGAACATGCGGTCTCAGGAATCAGGGCCGAAAAAGCGGCGCCCCCCCCCCCCCCCCCCCCCCACCCAGACGAACCCAACCGCCGCGCATCGACAGATCACCACACGCGAGCACCGAGCGCTCGTCTCGTCCTCCGCCGAGATCCACACGTCGACCCATGATCCACCCGACAGTGCGGTCGTAGTACCCGCAGGCCAGAGCCGGCCGGCCGGGCGGGCATGTGATCGGCATGTGCCGCGCGAAAAGGCCCGGGCCTCACCCATCACCCATGTGCGAAGCCGCGCGTAGTGGAGGCCGCTTTGGGTTGGCTCGCCACTACCACGAACCACCCGATCGGCGACCGAAGCGGCAAGGCCCGCGGCCTCGACGGGAGGCGGGTCGCCGGAGAAAGGCCGGGCTCCGCCGCGCCCGTTTCCCCGGGGAAAGACCCCGCGGCGAGCGAGCGCGGCCGTCCGTCGCTCGGCATCCGGATGTGCGCTGCGCACGTCACCGCGCACGCGGCGGCGTTTACCGGCAGACCGCCGGCGCCCGGCGCCGTAGCCGCTGCTCGCGTCGCGTTCCTCGCCGCGCACCGCACGCATCGTCTTTCCGGTGCCACGGAAACGGCAACGCCGCCCGACGCGCCGCGCCTTTCGGGGCGCATACGTGCCGGCCTGCCGGTGCCGGGCGATGCGTCAGTGGCGCTGGCGCGGCACATGGAGGCGATCGATGGCGGGGTGACAGGTAGCGCGGGGGAAACCGAAAGCGCCTGTACCCGCGGCGGAGTGCGCTGCTCGCGCGGCTCCTGGGACGGACAAGTGTCCCTCTTTTCTGGGTCCTGGCGGATCTGTTTCGTGGTGCCGTGATGACGGCGTACGATTCAGGTCTTTGCTCGTGTAGCTGACAAAAATGTTTGTTGGAAATCGATCCCATTTGGGCTCGCCGTGTCGAGGAGGTGCAAGGCAATGGATTATGGATCTAGCAGAGGGAAGGAACTAGCGGCAGCAATGGCAAGCAAGCAGATTTTAACAGTTCGTCGCATAAGTTTGTGTAAAACGGTTCGAGATGTAAGTTTGATTCTTCAGCAGCTTCAATTGCTCAAAATTGTTGAGGGGGACGGTTGTGGAAAAAATCGCCACGTTCAGCCCTATCATGGGAGTGCAGTTGGAGGGCCTGTTCTAAAATCTAAACTCTGATGTTATAGAAATGTGACAATAGGGCGGGCACATATATGTCAACCAAATATGATTGTGTGTGGTTTGTGGTTTATGCCATCATGCGGTTTACATGGGGATGGTATTTTGAAACAGTTTACATGGGGATGGTATGGGAAGAGACTTGACTCTGTTCAGGTGGCCAGTGACCGGTGTTGATTTGTTGTGAGAGAAAAATACTGCTGGCTAGCTGTTGGTTGATACTGGTCTTGTATGAGAGAGAAGCATTGCTGGCTGGTTGGCTGACCAACCAGCCGAACATAGCGTTTATGGTTAGATGGATATCTAACACTGTAGATATTATTGTAAATCATTTTTAAAAATCAGGAATTTTGAAAAGATTAGAAGTCACCTCACCCGGAGTCTCACTAGTTATAGATGTTTGGCTAAAAGAAGTACTGAAAGAGAGCATTACGAGTTCCAGTTTAAGCCCTGAAACGGCGAGGGGCTATTGAAACCCAAAAGGATTCCCTGCTTTCAGATGGCCCCGTTTAGTTCCCAAAATTTTTCCTATAGTACATGTAATATCGAATCTTTCGACACATGCATGAAGTATTAAATGTAGTTAAAAAACAACTAATTACACAGTATAACTGATTAGCACGAGATGAATCTTTTAAGCCTAATTAATTTATGATTGGACATTATTTGTTAAATAACAACGAAACGTGCTACAATATCTTTTCGCCAACTAAACGGGCCCAAACCACCACACAAAGCATTCTCCACTGACCTGCTGTGCCTCCGTTTCCTTTCTCTTTTTTTAAAGACCAAAAGTCACGGATCAACAGCGGCCGGCGCTCTATAAAAGCGCAACCAAACCAACCCCTTCCAACACACTTCTCACGCTGCCTGCCCAGAGCCTCTGCATCAGCCAACGACAGCAGAGCTCAGCTCGCGACTCGCGGTCTCGCGCCTTCTCCGCTAGTGCAAAGCCATGGCGAGACTACTCATCGAAGCGCCACCGGCCGGCTCGGGCGCGCCGGCGGACTCCCTCAACTCGGACATGATCCTCATCCTCGCCGGGCTGCTCTGCGCGCTCGTCTGCGTCCTCGGCCTCGGCCTCGTCGCCCGGTGCGCGTGCTCGCGGCGCTGGGCCGCGGCGGCCCGGGCGCCGCCGGGCGAGGCCGTGGCGAACAAGGGCGTCAAGGAGGTGCTGCGCTCACTGCCGACGGTCACGTACGTCCCCGACGGCAAGCCGGCGGGGGAAGGGGCGGACGAGTGCGCCATCTGCCTCGCCGAGTTCGAGGACGGCCAGGCCATGCGCGTGCTGCCGCAGTGCGGCCACGCGTTCCACGCCGCCTGCGTCGACACGTGGCTGCGCGGGCACTCCTCCTGCCCGTCCTGCCGGCGCGTGCTGGCCGCCGAGCTGCCGGCCGGCGAGCGGTGCCGCCGCTGCGGCGCGCGCCCCGGCCTCGGCATCAGCGCGCTCTGGAAGGCGCCCTGCAGCGCCGAGGGGACGACGTTCTTGGCCTAGTGCCATGCGCACTCAGTACAGGAATTGGACCCAGTGCGCAAGCTCATTGGTGAATGGTGAACTTCTTTTTTTTAGCCTTGTAGGTTCCATTCCTTTGTAGGTGTGAGACTGTGAGTAGTGATTAGCTGGGGCCTGGCAATGGGGAGGACAAAGCATCAAGATGTGTGTACCTACCTGATTGATGGATAAACATTGTCCTTGTAAATTATCTGTACATATGTGCAATGATATAAGGCTTGAATCTAGTAGTTTCTGTTGGGAGTGTCTGAATTAAATGATCATAAGTTGGACTGAAGAGGATGTGAATTCGAGTCTCGACTAACTGTTAATTCAGCTGTGCATCAGGAATGCTCGTTTGAATTTCAGTTACAGGCCGGTGTTCAAGAGAGTCAACAATCCGAAAATTGAGTCCGTATTGCAAGATCATAAAGCACTGGTCATCGCTAAGATATTCGAGTGACTTCCATTATTTTTGCGAGTTTTTTCCCCGTTTATACCATCAAAAAGGCCTGTCACCTTTTTTACAAGTAGCAGCAGTTGTCTGCAAGAAAATACAGTGCCATCTCATGATTTCTTAGGAAGCACATATATGGATATGATCACTTGATCAGAAGACTAAAGGCAAAACATCGCTTTTTTTTCTTTTGATGAGAGGAAAAGCAATAAAGCATCGGTTTTCACAATGAGCACTGATAAACAACAGTGAATCTTCCCTGCAGAGTGGTAGGGCAAATGAGAGCCGGGGGCCGAATCCTTGGAAATCTCTATCCGATCACGACCTCTCGGCCGGGTCCAAAGGAGTCAACCACGCTCCGACGCTCGCAACCTCTCTTCCACGACCACGAGCCAAAGGAAGTATGAAAAATTTAATGAGACATTTGACCGCGTGATTATAGGATGGTTACTATAACATCATTGTAGTCAATCATCAATTAATTATTGTCATTAGATTCGTCGCGAAAAGTTACATCCATCTCTGAAAAAGTTTTACCCCCTGAACTACAAAAGACTCCATACATGCGAGATTCTCTTTTCGGAAAACGTGCGCGCTAGAATGTAGCGCGATCCAAACAAAGCCCAGGTGAGCCACCATCCCAATTGAAGTGGCTCAGCCGCCTAAGCAAATGCACCATGCAAACCATAATGCTCACATGTCACTAGTTAACCAGCGTTGGAAGAAGAAAGTGTGCAGCAAGCAAACAAAAAAGGACCACACAAACACTCCTCCTGCTAGTTTCCAGTGGCCAGTGGCAGTGTTAGATCACTTGGGTCAACCAATACCTTGGCACTTGTGTATGCTGGCAAGTCAAACCAGCGAGCTAGTTTAATCCAAAAGACAATATATTTTGTGGTTTCTCATCTGCACTTTCACTCGCATCCATCCATGGATGGCGGTGCACTGACGGTTAGTGGGGTTGGTTAGGCTGATGTTGCTGAGGCGGCTGGATGAAGCCCAATCGCTCGCGAGAAGGCCAAGCTCACTCTTTTGCCTTGGCACCGTGCCAGCCAACCATGGGCACGATCAGAGTTCATATAAAAATCCCCATCTGTCGATGATGCATCTCGGAAAATTCTGGAGCCCATCTGGTGGCGTTTTTAAAACGAGATCTTCTTGAAACTTCGTTGGGCGCTCCGGCGTCGTCGGATGCTTCCTCGCGGACGGGGAAAGCGTGCCCTGATGACGACGCCGGCGGTGGAAAGGACGCCGCCACGGATGGGTGGAGACGAAGCTTCACCGGAGGAGGCGGCTGCGCACATGGGCAGGTCGCGTGCTTGGACCTTGGAGTTCGAGTTCCAAGTGTTGCCGCGCGCATTAGCTCGAGCCAGCCCTCGACCGCCCGGCTCAGCTGAGTGGCCATGGGGATTTGACCCGCGCACTGAGGCTTTTGTTAACCATATCTCCCTTCCCTGGAGCAAATGGCTGTGGCATCATTGAGGGGGGACAACGGCAGGTGTTTGTATCCTTCGCTGCGCTGCCGCGCTGGCGGCGGCTTGTTGGACCCGCGGGCAAGTTGCCGGGAGTCAACGGCTGGTTGCTCGAGCCACCGCTGGCCTGCGGCGCCATGCCATGTCGCGCACTCGTGAGCGGTGGGTTGCGTCTTGGATGGCGATGGCGAGACGAACGAGTGCATGGGGCGTCCGTTTCCCGTCGTCTTGGAGACTTTGGACATTAGAGTTACCAGGGGGTTATTTGTAAAAACATAGGGGAGTATTTGCATATAATTAGGTGGTTATTTGCATATTTTGGGGGGTAAACTGCGAAAGTTCTGTGCAGCTCCGCCGCCTCCTCCGCTGTCGGCCCGTCTCCCGCCTCGACCTCGCCGTGGTGCCCCGATCGTCTCGCCTATTCTGGTGCTCACGCCGACGCTGGCCTACATCTACCAGATAGCTCCCTACCCTCACACCGCTGCCTTGTTACGGTCCTGGGTAGAGAAATGGAAGAATCAATTAAAAACACGAAGAATCAGAGGGAATAGAGCAGAAGCAGGGAGGCAGTGAGAGGAAGAAGAACGGGATTGGGGACAAAATCTTCTATTCGGTTCATAACCGTCAGCTTACAGGAAACGAGGCCTTTATACTTGGCTATCAGGGTACAACGAGGCTTCTGCCTGATAACCACTCGGCCCAACACGGCCCACTACAATCACCCACATACACAATGCTTCTAGCCCATAAGGGTCATGACACTACTCCCCCCTTGAAACACAGCTTGACCGCAAGCTGTGGCAGCTGGGTAGCGACGATGAAGGTCATGGAGCTCTTCCCAAGTTGCTAAGGAAGCAGGTTGATCCGACCATTGCACCAACAGTTTAGTGAGTGTAGAAGACCCATGCAGGACTACTCTGGAGTCCAAAACTGCTACTGGGGAAGGTGGATCAGTACAATCATCAGGAATAGCTGAAAGATCAGAAGTAACTTGGGTGTGTGGAGGCACAAATTTCTTCAACTGGGACACGTGCACCACATTATGAATCTTGGAGTCCTTGGGCAGATCCAGCTTGTACGCGACCTTGCCCACACGTTGTAAAATGCGAAAGGGACCAAAGAACCGGAATGATAACTTGTGATTTACTCGAGTGGCTACTGATGACTGAATGTAGGGCTGCAGCTTAAGGAAAACCATCTCACCAGGTGTAAATTCTCTTTCAGAACGTCCCTTATCAGCTTGATGCTTCATTCTTTGTTGGGCTCTATGCAACTGCTGTTGTATTAAAGCAGTCAGTAACTCCCTCTCTTTCAACCATTGTTCCAGATCCGGCACAGAACAAGTGTCCAGATTGTCAATGCCAAAATGCCGCGGGGGATGATCATATAAGACCTCAAACGGTGAGAGTTGCAAGGCTGAATGAAACGAGGTATTATACCAGTATTCTGCAAGTGGAAGCCATCTGGACCATTGCTTTGGACAGGGATGTACAGTACACCTCAGAAAACCCTCCAGACATTGATTGAGTCTTTCGGTTTGGCCATCCGTTTGAGGGTGGTAAGAAGAGCTCATGAGCAATTGTGTGTTAGACAGCTTGAAAAGTTGTTGCCAAACATGGCTAGTGAAAATCTTGTCTCGATCTGAAATGATGGCCGTAGGTAAACCATGCAGTTTGTACACATTGCTCATAAAGGCTTGAGCCACTTGCAGTGCTGAGAAAGGATGAGAGAGAGCTATAAAATGCCCATACTTTGTGAACTTGTCCACCACAACCAAGATCACATCATGCTTGTAAGATAATGGCAAACCCTCAATGAAGTCCATGCTGACTACTGACCAAGGTGCAGTAGGTACTGGCAAGGGTTGGAGTAAACCTGGTGTTTTGACATGTTCTACTTTGGCTTGCTGACACACTGCACACTGTTGCACAAAGGTTCTGATTGTTGCTTTCATCTTGGGCCAGGCAAATAATACTTTAATCCGATGATAGGTTGCATGAAAACCAGAGTGGCCTCCAATGCCACTGCTGTGCATGGCTTGCATCACATGCTGTTGGGCTAATTCATTACGACCTACCCAAACTCTGCCCTTAAACCGAATCAGTCCCTCCACTAGGGTAAATCCTCTGTCATTGGAGGAATGAACAGACAATTCTGTGCGGAGCTGTTTATCCTGAGCATTATCATGGTAACCTTGCATCAGGTTATCCTGCCAGGCAGGTGTGCAGAAGGACACAGTCATAAGAGATTCTGACACTGGACATCTTGACAAAGCATCTGCAGCAGCATTAGAGATACTTTTCTTGTACACAATCTTGTACTGAAGGTCCATAAGCTTGAGCAAGGCCTTGTGTTGCAATTTGGTGTGGACCCTTTGCTTAGTCAAGTAGAGCAAGCTTTTGTGATCTATTCTGATTAAGAGTTCCCTGTGCTGTAAATATGGGCGCCACTTTTCAACTGCCATGAGGATGGCCATGCACTCTTTCTCATATGTAGAGAGGGCTTGATTCTTTGCACATAATGGTTTGCTCAGATAAGCCACTGGATGGCCATCTTGCATAAGGACAGCTCCTAGACCATAATCACAAGCATCTGTTTCCAAAATGAAGGTCTTGGTGAAATCAGGGATAGCCAAGACTGGAGCTTCAACCAAGGCTTTTTTCAGTAGCTGAAAGGCTTCATCTGTCATAGAGGTCCACACAAAGGGTGTCCCCTTCTTGAGCAACAAGGTGAGAGGCCGAGATATCATGCCATAGTGCCTGATAAATTTCCTATAATATCCAATAAGCCCAAGAAAACCCCTGAGTTGCTTCAAATTGGTAGGTGTTGGCCACTGTTGAACAGCAACTATTTTGGAGGGCTCTGTAGATACACCTGCTGCAGAGATGCAGTGGCCCAGATATTCAATGTGTTGTTGGGCAACAGAGCACTTGGAAAGCTTGATGAAAAACTAGTGTTGGTGAATAGTGTCAAACAAAGTGGTCAGCAACTGCAAATGCTCCTCTAGTGTAGCAGAATATACCAATATGTCATCCATGAAGACTAGGACTCCTTTTCTGAGCACAGGTTCAAATATTTGGTTCATAATACTCTGGAATGTAGCAGGGGCATTGGTAAGCCCAAAAGGCATTACCATAAACTCATAAAGGCCCTGAATGTTGTCTTGTGTTCATCTCCATGAGAAATTCTGATTTGGTGATACCCAGATCTGAAGTCCAACTTAGAAAACCAGTGAGCTCCAGCCAATTCATCAATTAATTCATCAACAATTGGAAGTGGGTGCTTGTTCTTGACTGTAATGCTATTCAGATGTCGATAATCTACACATAATCTCTAGGTACCATCTTTTTTCTTAACTAGTAAAACAGGAGATGCATAAGGACTAGAGCTTGACCTGATTACTCCTTGTTTGATCATCTCAGTAAGCTGTCTCTCTATCTCTGTCTTCTGTGATGGGGCGTATCTATATGGCCTTACATTTACTAGTTGAGCTCCAGGGATCAAAGTGATGTTATGATCACAGTGCCTGACAGGTGAAAGAGTGGATGGTTCCTAGAAAAGATGAGTGTACCGAGAGAGAAGTTGCTCCACTTCTGGTATTGGGTGCTGAATAGCTGTAGGAGTCACAGCATGTATGCTTGGATTCTGGGTATCTGCCTGTGTGCTGGCAGTAATTTGCTTGAGCTGAATGCAATGTGTAATAGCTCCTCATCTGATCATCCCTTTGAGCTTTCCCAGACTAATAGCAGAATACTTTGTGGTTGTATTAGAGACTCCGCACAATTTAATCCTGGTACCTTGATGAGTGAATTTCATCACTTTTTCCTTCCAATTGACCCACATGGGACTAGACTCTTCCAACCAGTTGGCCCCAAGTATCATATCATAACATTGTAGTGGAAGAACTCCTGGATTAACCGAGAATAAATGTCCTTGTGTTCCCCAGCACAGGTCAGGGACTCTTCATGTGCAGGACATAGGGCTACCATCAGCCGCTATGAATGTAGCTACATCACAGTGTTGAATAGGTTGCTGCAGTTTGTTGGCCAATTGTTCACTAATAAACGTGGCCACACTGCCGGAATCCACAAGAATCAAGACTTCCTGATTGCCAACTCGGCCATTCAGTCTCATGGTTCTTCGCTTGATGGAGGGCTGGTCACCCACAGCCATCACCATATCAGGTTCAGAGTCCCCCTCACTGTCCACTGTCTCAATGTCATCAGACTGATCCAGAGCATCAAGAACTTCCTCGATAACATGAAGGGCGGCCTGTGGAGGACACTTGTGGTTGTGACCCCACTTCTCACCACACTTGTAGCACAAACCATTCTTCCTTCTGTAAGCCATTAGTGTTTTCAGTTTATCTTCAGAGTCCCCTTTGTCAGACTTGGGTTTACTGATGACCTGCTTATCTGGAGTACTGAACTTGGCTTTGTCAGTAGAGACTTGAGGACGATACTGAGGCTTTTGGTAGTCCTTGGACACAGATCTTCGCTTGGAATGATCTAATTCCTCTTCTTGGAGCATAGCCAGAGCACTAGCCTTCAGAACATCAGCAGGTTGATGGAGAGCAATGACAGAACGGATTTCCTCAGTTAATCCTCCCAGAAACCGAGAAACAAAGTATGTATCATCATACGCTGGATTATATAACAGAATGCCATGAGATAACTCCTCAAATCTAGCCAAATATTCCGAAACCGATCCTATCTGACACAATGAATCCAGCTGGCGGAGGAGGAACTGGTACTGGTCCTTGTCAAATTGGGTGAAAACTGCAGTGCAGAACTACTCCCAATCCAACACACGACCACGCCGCTCAAATGTATGGAGCCACGCCGCTGCTGAACCTCTGAAATTGAGAGCCGCGAATCGGGTCTTCAGCTAGTCGCTCACCGCATAGACCTCGAAATACATTTCACACTGGTCACGCCACAGTCTGGGATTGTCGCCATGAAATTTCGGGAACTCGATCTTCGGAAGCGGAGCAGAGCGCCCCGATCCCTCCCGATGTCCATCATGCGAACTCAAATGAGGGGAGATAGGGTCAGGAACCATTCCCGTGACCGGGCGTGGCGGATGGGCACCGAGGATCCCACCGCCAACATCCCGGTGGCGATTATCATCGTGGTGCCCACGGGGCCGCTCCTCGGTTGACACAGGTGGGCGCGTCACCGGCGGGGGAGCCAAGTTAAGATCGAGGGGATTCGTCCACCTCGACGGTTGGTGTGGAGGCGCTGTAGCTGGTCGCGATGAGTACATAGGCGGCGGGTTGGGGAAGGGCGCGGACTCGAGGTGATGAAGCCTTGACGCCAAGCGCTCAGACTGGGCGAGCAGCTTGTCGGTGGCGTCTTCCGCCGCAGTCTTCCTGACCTCAAGGCTGGTCAGCTTGTCCAGGGCTTGCGACACCAGCGTCTCAAAGCTGCTGAACTTCATCGCGAGATCCTCCATGGAGGTCGCCATCTGGGCCTCGAACTTAGTGGGTTTCCGAGGCGCTAGAGCGAGGTCGTCGGCGGCAAAGAGCTCGCACGGAACGAGCACCAAACGTTCCCGTACTAAACCTAAGCGGCGCGCGCGGGGTGGTCGGCGGCGCCGGACTGGCTAACCGCCGATTTGCGGTGGCCGCCGCCGACTGAAAGTCGGTGGGCGGGGCGAGGACGCCGGAGTAGGATCGAATCCGGCAGAGCAGACCAAGGACGCGGGGGAGGCGGCCCAGGTCGGGAACGAACTCGGCGACGAAATGTGAACCGAATCGAGAAACAGGGGATCGGAAAAAAAAGATGGCGGAATTTCTGATACTAAGATCAGAAGGAGGCTCTGGTACCAATTGTTACGGTCCCGGGTAGAGAAATGGAAGAATCAATCAAGAACACAAAGAATCAGAGGGAATAGAGCAGAAGCAGGGAGGCAGCGAGAGGAAGAAGAACGGGATCGGGGACAGAATCTTCTATTCGGTTCATAACCGTCAGCTTACAGGAAACGAGGCCTTTATACTTTGCTCTCGGGGTACAATGAGGCTTCTTCCTGATAACCACTCGGCCCAACACGGCCCACTACAATCACCCACGTACACAATGCTTCTGGCCCATAAGGGTCATGACACGCCAATGATCGATCGCCCCTGCCGCTCATCCCTCACGGCTCTCTACAGCCGGTATGGCTGGGCAGAAAACCCGATACCCGAAATCCGAACCCGAAAAACCCGAGTCCGAACCCGAAAAACCCGAGCCCGAAAAACCCGAACCCTAATCCGGGTTTCAACCGACGGTACCCGAAATTAATACGGGTAATTCGGGTATTGAGCCACGGTACCCGAAATACCCGAAAAACCCGAAATATAGCCCAGCCCAAATATGTTTGTTCATTGTTGATTTGTTGCAGCCCAACCCACCAGAGCCCACCACGGCACCACGCCACCATCCTAATTCCTAACCCTAACCAAGCGCCCCCAGCCCCCACGCAGTCCCGCACGGCCGCACCCCTGCAGTCCCACACGGCCGCACGCCCGCACGACACGACCATGGCCGGCGACGGCAGCGGGAGCGACCATGGCCTACGACGGCGCGGGCACGGGAGGGGCGTGGGAGGAGGAGGGGGCCTCAGCCGTGGGGATCTGCACATCCGGTGGTGCACGGGCGTGCAGCGGCCGGTGGGCGTGGGGGATTCGACAGACCCCAGCCGCCCAGCGCAGCGCCCCGCCGCCGCCCGCCACGCCGCAGCGCGGAGCCCAGCCGGGAGCCGGCCACCGCGACACCGCCCAGCGCCCACCGGCAGCGCGACGGCCTCCTCGAGCTCCCAGCAATCGGCATCTAGTGCCCGGCGGTGCTGCAATCAGGGGCAAGGGCTTCTCTGGCCGGGAAGACGAGTGAAGAACGGCACCAGCGACGGAGGAATCTTCCAATGTATGTCCAAGATCCAAGAACTCAGCTTCTCGTTCCTCTTCTATCTCGGGTAGATCGGGTAAACCCGAACCCGAATTTTCGGGTACCCGAATTTTCGGGTTTTGAATATTTCCAGCGAATTTCGGGTTTCAGTTTTCAAAACCCGAAATTTTTAAAACCCGAAAAACCCAACCCGAAATTTTCGGGTAACCCGAATGCCCAGCCATAACAGCCGGCGGCTGCCTGCACCACTCGCGCCGCTGCGACAACTCCGGTTGATCTGTTAGCCGCCTCTTCCCCGTCGGCACCCTTCTAAAATCCAGGCTTGGGCCTTGCCTCTATCAAGCCTCAACCTCCATATCTCTCCTGCAACCTCATTGGTTGGGCCACGCATGGCGCTGTAGGCTCTCCTCTCTCTCATGCGCCAGAATGCTGCATCGTCGACCATAGGCAACCAGCTCGATCTCTAGTCGAAGATGAGGACCATTTTTTTGAAAAGAAGCCTGCCATGGATTTCAACAAACTTGTGAATGAAGCACTCAATTCACTTGTAGAACATTGCTGAATTCACTGAATGATTCGAGTTGCAGAATAACCACATGACAGATCACATAGTGGTTCCCTTGCGGTGAATGGAGCAGAAAATCCCCAGCACGATGTTTGCAAGCCTCGGAAGGAGAACCATGCGTCCCTCTCCCGATCCTCCCGTTCCGCCCTCACCGAACACCTCGCCGGCACTTCTCATGCCGGCGACTACTCCCACCCAGCAGCCTAGCGCCCGCTCGCCTCTCTGCGAGGACGCGCTAGATCTACACTACGACTCTAGCCCCAGCTCGGTAGAGGCTTCCCCACTGCCCAAGACAAGACAAGACAAGACGATGATGCATTGAAGACGGATGGCGCCATTGATGACCGGCGTTCGAGGGTTTCCCGGGCTGAGGGCGGCGGCACAGCCAGGGAGACCTGGGCACTACGCTCGACTGTCTTTAAGCCGGCGGGTCATCGTGTATCCTACAAAAAAGCCCTGCTACGACCAAAGACATTCAAGCGGCGCACCAATCAGGAGCGGACCAAGACTGGCGAATTCAAGTGGACCGAGGTAGGTGACAGGAGAGGAAAGGAGGTCGCTCGACGCAGTGTCTGGGGACGGCTTGAACCACAGCGTGTTTGTGCTCACCAACGCCTAGGGCATCGCGTGAACACCATTCACGACAGGCTCGGCCCCCAGCCCGCACCCTGCAACTTCCTTGAGCTCCTCCGCGCGAGAGCTGACGGCCGCTGCTTCAACTGTTTCGCCTCCGATCACCGCATTGCCCAGTGCCGCGACCCGCCGAGGTGCGTGCTCTGCTCGCGGTCGGGGCACAGGGCACGCTACTGCACTCGTGCACTGGGCTCGCGCGGCTTGGGGCAATTCCGCTGCTACGCCGACTATCGTTCCTCCACTTGCGGGGCGGACCGGCGACAACAAGAAGATGGAGCCCCTGCTTGACCCCATCCGGGGCGCGCTGGAGAGGCGGCCTGAGCGGGTGACCGCCTGCACGGTGTGGACGGGACAGCTTCGTGCGGCAGAGCACGATGTCACCACTCTTTCTCTCGTCGCGGTCCAGCTGGACGCTCGCGTGTGGCTGACGTGCGAGACCGTGCGCCGGGATGTTATCCATCAGCTTCGCATCCCGGAGCACGAGCTGACGGTCGTCCGGCTGAAGCCGGCGACGTCCCTCCTCCGTTTTCTGAGCCCCCAGCTGCGCAACGAGGCTCTGGCGGCGTGTGTGCTCTCTGTGGGCCGCATCGGCCTGCGCGTGATGCCGTGGACGAAACAGGTGAATGCTATGTCCAGTTCCCTGTGCTTTTGCGTTTGTGTCTGTCTTGAGGGTGTTCCTAGGCATGGCCTATTAGAATTTCCAGGATCAACTAGCAGTAGATCGAATGAGTAAACACTTTAACCTTGCTGGTAGCCATCTCTGTTTGCCATGGCGCCGCCGTAGATGCGCCGGAGTGGCTGATGAAGCTCCCCATGGCGTCGGGGCTCGAGGACGACGAACTCGGAGTCGAGGTGGACGATGGTGGTGCTGTGGCGGCGGCTTCCCATCGCTTCAGCGCCCCCTCTCTAGATCGGATTAGGGTTAGGATGGTGGGAATAGTGGCGGCGACGAACCTCGTGTCTAGAGCCACCAACCCCACCTCTCTCTTTTATATGGCACTGCGCGATGGGGGCCCACCAGCCGTGTTGGGCTGGGCGTCCCCGATCAGGACGCAAGTCAAGGGCCCAGTTGGCCGTTGGGCCAACTGGTGGAGATCAATCCAACATTCTCCCCCTTGATCTCACCTTATTCTTTCAACTTTATATCTTTTATTCCTTTTCACATTTCATCACAGATTAATGCATAGAGCAGCTTCATCGTCACGATCAGTTGCCAATAGATTCAACAGCTACAATACACGTCTCTGTTCTAAAACAGATCCTTTAACTTTGGGCCATTTATCGTCCGGAAAACATAGGCTATACCATAAACCCATGTCGACTGTGTGTTCTCTGTACACACTGGGCGGCAAGCCTTCAGCAAGCAGATCCACAGACACTTTCTGTCATTTATACTCACAATGCATTTCATCATGATTCTGGACTTTCTCCTTTACAACGTATAACTTTGTGTCAATGTGTTTGGCACCACACTTGACTCGTTGTCATAGGAGCAAACTACTTTAATGGTTATTGTTGTTGTCAACCATTATCAACTCCGGGTACAGGTTCCCTTAACCATTTTGCCTGTCCCTCGGCCTCGTATCATGCTATACCATGTCTTTGCATCACATTGATGATAATTGTTTCATTTTTGGAGCTTTTCCACACAAAACCTCCAAGTGTGAAAGTTAGCGACAATTGTGGATTTCGCTACACATTTCACAAGTTCTATTTTTGTACTCACAACCTTTTGAGAGTACTTGATCTTTCCAACTTAGCATGAGGCCGATATTCTCAATTTCACTCCAGTGATCTATATCTGGATTGAACTTTTGCCAAAATAACCCGGATACACAAAAAATGTCAGGGTAAGTTCTTTTCTTGCGCGCTTACAATGCTTTCAGCAGCTGGAGCATTTAGAACTATTTCCATTTCACATTGGTTCCTGGAACACTAAAGTTCCCAAAACTATTACCCTTGACGATAGGAACAGGCATAAGTTTATTCATATGCATACTTCATTTCTTTAGAATCTTTTCCAAGTATGCCTTTGTTGTAACCATAATACCCCTTCCTTTTATCTTGATGTGTTTCAATTCGTAGAATGAAAACCCATCACCAAGATCAAAATTTGAGGACAAGAGTTCTTTATCTATAACAATATATTAACACCACCACTAGAAAGTAGGATGTTATCTTTATTTAAGATGTGGAAATCAGATTCCCATTCTTTAACTTTTCTTAAAAGTTATTGTCCTCCTCAATCTCTTGGAAACCCAAAATTTCATACTGTTTCATTTAAACTTTAGATACCACCGTCTCGTGGCTTTCTTCAATTCATAAATGAATTTACTATTTGTGATATCCCGTATGTTCTTTCTTCTCTTTCACTAAAACTTTTATCACAAATTTTGCTTTATATCTTTCAACATTCCCTCTAGAGTCACATTGCATTTTATAGGTCCATTATAACCTACTGTGATGGCTCTTTTAGGAATCACTTCTTTTTCCATGACCTTAACCCATGGAATTCTCGTAACTCTTCAAATGGGGTGGAATCAACATCCATTTGATTTTCTTTACTTTGTATAGGGCTGTTGTTGCTCCTTATTTGCCAAACGGCAATAGACTAATGAGATCCTGCATAACAAGATCCTTCTTTACTTTATTCATTTTCTTTAAGAGCTAACAACATGTGTTGTATACAACATCAGCACGTATGAGAAATTTGCTGTTCTCGAATCATCGAAGTGGACACGAATTCCCACTTCTCTTCAAGTCTTAGATCTCTACATGCCATGCTCCCCCAGATTTTGCCATCTTTTAAAGATGGCTATCAATAAATCTCTTTGTTTGGGTTCTGTCTGTTAAAAATTTTATATGTGCTCTGTAAGTATCATCTTACTATCTTTGAGGGCCGTCCAGCATAAATACTGGAATTTAACTATTTCTTTACATAGAGGTATCAGTATAGTGACCGTTGTACTCCCCCTGACAGTCACATTCATTCTTTAATAGATCATCTCTTGCTTTCAATGCATAGTACGCATCATAAAGTGTAGGGAAGTATCTTTCTTAACTGTTTCACATTTCTCCCCCCCCCTCGAAATGTGGCATGAACTTTTCTGCCACAATTTCGAAATCTATTCATAACTCTTGTGAATGAGGAAACTTTTATTACTTCATCCACATGATTACGTCATGCAGGACAAAGTAATTTCTTAATTCGTATGGGAGCACTTTTTCCACATTTCACTTCGAGAACTCAGCAGAGTGCTTTATGACCAGTAATTTAGCGAGTCACGCTCGCGTATCAACCTTATCTTGAGGTTCGTATGTAACTTTCTATTCTTCTTAAACTCATTGAGTGCTTAATCACTGTGACACAATAGAAGTGTCCGATCAATTCTAGAATGGCAAAGCTACTCCAAACTTTTCTCCCAGTGTGGGATAAACCAGTACATGAGTCATCACAACTTTCTCCCGTCATGCAGAATTAGCACTATGCCAACTTTATCCCGTCATGCGGGTTATTTCATACTTTTCCAAACAAAATTGTTAGAATCGGTTCATATCAAATTCAGAAATAAATCTGAATATTCCATGACACATATGCTTAATCCGACGTTGGTCAAATTAAACATGTATTGACTTATCACAACTTTGAATGAACTCAAAATGAATTCTTCTTGATAGAGGGTACATAAGAGACATTTCTCAAAATGAACTCTTATTGCTTTATCTACTCTTCTTGGATAAATATCCTGAGTACTTTTCCTGTCAAGCCGTTTTTTTACGGAGAATATATTCTCTTATGTAATGACCTTATTTCCTTCTGAGTCACAAGTACCCAGTTCATTGTCTTTCGTCCTTCAAGGACAACATAGAACTCTTTGTCTGAAAAGTCAATAATCAATACTTTAAGTTCAATTCTATATCACCGTTGGGCAGAAATAGAATAATATTTTACATTAATTCTGTATCACCGATGGGCAGAAACAGAATTAATGTATGGAAAACTCAATAAACTTTAAAGATATATATTTGCTCCTCAAAATTAAATTCTCCCGTTGGTTCGAATTTAATTAAAGGATAATTAACTTTATTGCAGCGCAAACTGGAAAATATATTTCTCTAATTTGAGAGCAGTTCTTTATCTATTCTCTGAAAAATAGTCACTTTGATGCAACATTTACCAGAGACTTTAAACTTTAAGCTATGACTCATAAAAACTATAATATTGTTATCATCAACGTTGGTCAGAAAATAACAATACTATAATTAACTTTAAATTTCTCTCCTTTGAGAATTATCTTTATGAGTCTAGTAAAGCTCAACTTTGAGACTTCAAATGGCAGAATAATGCCAAAACTCAACTTTGACTTTAAACAGCGGAAGCTTTTCTATCTTTTACCCACAAGGAGGCTTATTTAAGACTTTAAGAATATTCTTCCAATTAAATTTTTTCGTTGGTTCCGACTTAATTGAAAGATAGCAACCGTATAACACTGGAAATCTTTTTCTTTCTTTATGGCAGCGGAAAACTTTTCTTTCTTTTGAGAAACTGTACTCTGTATTTATTTTCTCTCTAAACAATCTATCTCGTTGGTTCAAAATTGAATAGAGATAAAACTGTACAAAATTTACTCAAAGTAAATTCTTTAATCAAGCTCTTAAAATTAAGAGCAACACCTTTAAAACTTTGCAGAGAATAAATGTAAAATTCTATTATATATTCAGAAGCATTATCATTGTGAAACCTTACTATTCTCTAAAACAAATTATCCCGTTGGTTTAAATTTGTCTAGAGAATCAAAACTATACAAAAATCTATAAAGAAATGCTTCTGAAAAGGATAAAACTGAGTTCCTTTCTTTAATGTGTTCGTGGCCCAACTGAGAAAATAGCCCATGGTCCAAAACTGTTTGTTTCCGGCCCGGCCCGCTCCATAGCCCAGTCGGCTCAGCGTTTTCCCGCCTGGGCCGGCCACGACCCGATTAGGGTTGATCGCTATTGGCCGTCGGATCGAATCCGATGGCCGAGCGCCCTTCTCGCGGATCAAAACTGCCCGACGGCGGTGCTCCCCAAAACCCTAGCCTCATTCTGTCTTCCTCCTTTCCCGGTCCGGGTCGGCGGCGCCGCCGCCGTCGGCTCTAACCGACGCTGTCGCGGGCTCCAGTCGCCATGCCAGGGCTATTTGCCGGACCTTCCTTTCTTTTCCCTCTGTGCGCCGCGACCTGAGCTAGCGAGCTGCGGCGGGGTTCGCCCGTGGCGGCAGGTGGTGATGGTGGTGCCGCCGCAGGCCCTTTCGCCGGCGCGCGCGCTCGCCCTTGCGTGAGCGCGCCGCCGTCGAGCGGTTCTGCGACGGTGCCTGGAGCCCAAGCTCGCGCGGCGAGACGGAGATCCCTCGAGCACGGCGGCCCGGGTCTCTCCCGCGCGACGGCGGACGTGTGCCGGCGAGCCGGCGCCTGGGGTAGCTATTCCCCGCACAGCAATGGCTGGCGGTGGTCCCGTCGGCGTGACCAAGTAAGGCCCGCCACCTTTTTCTTCGTTCTTTTCCCCATCCGATTTGGTTAGAGTTTGGTCAAAACCCGTTCTGTGTTCTTCGATTGCATCGAAATCTTTCCGTTCTTCTCTGATTCGCATCGAAGTGATGCAACTGTTTCGAATCCGCCCGACCAACTAGGGTTTGGGTGAACTGTTCTTCCGATTCGAAATCAGAATTTCCTTTCTTTGTTTCTTCCTCGATCCAAGATCAATATGTTTTGTTTTCTTTCGATTCGAGAACGAATCCTCTTTTTGCCATCTCGATCTACTCACTTGAGTAGGCTCTGATACCAATGTTAGAATTTCCAGGATCAACTAGCAGTAGATCGAATGAGTAAACACTTTAACCTTGCTGGTAGCCATCTCTGTTTGCCATGGCGCCGCCGTAGACGCGCCGGAGTGGCTGATGAAGCTCCCCATGGCGTCGGGGATCGAGGACGACGAACTCGGAGTCGAGGTGGACGATGGTGGTGCTGTGGCGGCGGCTTCCCATCGCTTCAGCGCCCCCTCTCTAGATCGGATTAGGGTTAGGATGGTGGGAATAGTGGTGGCGACGAACCTCGTGTCTAGAGCCACCAACCCCACCTCTCTCTTTTATATGGCACTGCGCGATGGGGGCCCACCAGCCGTGTTGGGCTGGGCGTCCCCGATCAGGACGCAAGTCAAGGGCCCAGTTGGCCATTGGGCCAACTGGTGGAGATCAATCCAACATGGCCATCAGATTGAGACTGTGAGGCAGCTGTTTCGGGGACCCGTTTCTGTGGATGGGGTTGATGATGAGAGGGAGAGAGATGAGGAGATCGGGTGTTTTTGCTTATGGCTCTGGACTTCCGATCCGGATGCGATCGCTAAAACCGGGGTTCTTCAGATTGCGGTGCCGGTTTAGGAGACTGAGGAGTACTCTATTCGTCCAGGCAACATGGAGTGGCCGGATCTCAGGGATGGTCCGGCAAAGATGCTGGACTATGATGTTCTGATTCATGTGGATCGTGTGTTGGATTACAGTCGCAGCCCTCCTCATCAGAGCTATCACAGCTCCACCAGTGGGATTCCTGACCATGAGCCGGAGCAGGAGTGGCCGGTGTGCCACCGTTTCCTCTGGGATTGTGGAGTTCCTGATGGGCAGCGAAGAGCTACTAGAGTTTCAGTGCATGATCGTCTAGCGCGGGAGTGGCCGGGACCGCTCGCCGCCGAGGGGAGGAGGTCATGGAGATGGCTTCATGCAGAGGTCACTGCCGAATTTCCGGGACGCCCGTCTCCTGCGTAGGTCGTCCAGCTCGCGTGGCGATGGTGCTGGTGGATGAAGACCTTCTAGCCGACATGGCAGCAGGGCTCATGGCACCATCGGAGAGGAGGAAGACGGCGGCCAACCTGGGGTTGGCTCACCTTCTGATGACTGCGTGCGGACCAAGGAGGGGCCTGCATCAGCCGACACAAAAGGGTGTGGAGGAATGGGCACCTTTTGGCGTTGCAGTGCCTGATTACCGTTTCCATGTAAACTGTGAAGATCAGGTCGTGGACCCTATGCAAGAGGAGGCAGCTTTGACAGTTGGGAAGGCAGCTCCGGACAGAGGGACAGTGGTTCAGACTGTACTGCAGGCAGAGCACGCGGATGCAGGGGTGCCGAGGGAGCCGGAAACAGGCGCGGTCAAGGGGAACGGAGGTTCTTTGACTGCTCATGACCCCTTCGGCGACGCACCCGATGGCGGGCTGACGGATGGGCCTGCTGTGGAGGTTGTGACGGTGACTGACGTCAGGGGCGGTTCTGCTGGTGGGCTTGCGGCGGATGGATCGCATGATGGGCCGATGGATGGGCCTACTACTGTTGGAGCAGAAAAGGGGGGCTCAGGTGTGTTGGAGGCTATGAAGGTTGTTGGGTTGGCGATTGATGGCACTACTGATGGTGCTGTGGTGGTGAAGGGATTTGGGCTGCCTGCTGAATTAGAAGTTGGGCTACAGGCGGCTGAGGTCCAGGAGGCTGACGTTGGGGGCGGTTTTGTTGATGGGCTCGCGACGGTTGGACCGCTTGCTTCTGTAGTTCTGTTGGGTCGATCGATGCACTGTCTGAGAAGGAGGTGGCGCCGTCGGCTGATGTTGTGCGGGCAACGAAGGAGGCTGACTTGGTCCATGTCCGGCTACCTGATGGGCCGAGCGATGGTGCGCTTTGCAAAGGGATGCCGGATGGGGCAGGAGATTGTGGAGGTGGCGCAGTTGGTGCTTACGGGGATGAGGTCCCTCCTACTATTGTCCTTAATCCTGGGATTGTGTCAGGATCGTCTTCCCACAAGCAGCTAATGTACACCAAGAAGATTCATGGGGCGCTGCTCTGCACGCCTGCGAAGCAAGTCACTGCAAAAACAAGCGGCAAGGGCGGAACATCATTGCAAGCGTCGCGCAGGAGTACCAGGCTCGCAAACAGGCCTGCTTCCGACTTGACGATGGAGGAGCAGGCAACTGCCCTACTCATAAAGAGGAGCTCGTTCCTCGACTGCAAACAGATGGCTAGCCCCAACTGCGCTGAAGTTTTCTGCAGCAAGTTCGCTGATCCCATGCCGGATGATACCGTGGGCGGGTACCGTGAGTTCTTCGGGATCGACAATGTTTCTGGCACTGACTCCCTCAGTGCCGTGGCTGTGCATGCTGACGTTTGATGTCGCGGCCACCATGGGCATGGGTGTACGTGTGTGTGTGTTGTGTGGGTGTGCTCCCATGGCCTCGTTTCTTGCCTTGGGAGGGGAGCGTTTGTGTCTCGTCGTATCCTTGTTCTTGCGTTCGTGCTCTGTCAGGGGCGTCTATGCCTCTCGACAGGAGTTGGTGTCGCGTGTTTGTCAGTTACAATGATTGATCAGCATTGTGTGCTTCTCAATTGGAATGTGCGTGGGCTTAACAACCCGGCCAGGAGGAAGGTAGTGAGGGATCTTGCAACAGATACTGGCTGCACTATTGCTTGCCTGCAAGAAACCAAGATGCAATTGATTGACGAGGCAACAGTTTGTGAGAGTTTGGGGCCAAAGTTCAGAGCTAATTATGCCTTTCGGCCAGCGTTAGGGACAAGAGGTGGGGCCCTTCTATCTATAAATGAGGATTACTACAAGATTATACAGACGGATGTGCGATGTCACTCGGTCTCAGCGAAACTGCAATCTTCTTTCGGGGTGGGAGATTGGTGGCTAACAGTCGTTTATGGGCCTCAGGAGGATGGAGAAAAAATTCAGTTTCTGCAAGAGCTACGGGATATCAAGCAAGCAATGTCAGAAAGGTGGTTAGTAATTGGAGATTTCAACTTAATTCTGCAATCACAAGATAAAAGCAACTCCAATCTCAACAGGCGCATGATGGGGTTATTCAGAACATGGGTCAATGAGCTGGAACTCAGAGAGTTAAGCTTGAGAGGGAGAAAGTTCACTTGGTCCAATGATGTTACACAGACACGTATCGATCGAGCTTTTTGTACTTCGGAATGGGAGTTGATGCTACCTGGCTGCAGTTTGCAGGCATTGTCCTCTTCTGTGTCGGACCACTGCCCTTTGCTCATGGTTGGCAAGAGAGAAATTGCTAGATACCAGGGATTCAGATTTGAGGTGTTTTGGCCGAAAGTGCAGGGCTACAGCGAGGTGGTACAGTCTGCATGGGATCAAGAGCTCTCTGTGATAAACCCATTCCTAAGATTGCACACCAAGTTACAAAGAACAGGAAAGGCGCTGAGAAGCTGGTCTCGTTCCAAAATTGGACACGTCAAGCTATTGTTGTGTGCAGCGAAACAACTTATTGCCATACTCGACGTGGTCCAGGAATTCAGGCAGCTCACTGGGCAGGAAATTCAGTTAAGGAGGGACCTGAAGGCAAGAGTCTTGGGGCTTTCAGCAGTGGAGAAAATTAGGGCAAAGCAACAATCAAGACTGTCAGCAATCAAAGCGGCAGATGCAAATTCTAGATTGTTTTTTCTGAGGATTAATGGAAGACAAAAGAAGAACTTCATCCAACAGCTGTATACTGACAGTGGGGTACTGATTGGGCATAAGGAGAAGGAGAATCTCATTTTTGAGCACTACAGCAAGCTGTTCGGCACAACGGAGCAGCGACAGTACACTCTAGATTGGGAACTACTTGGGATGCAGAGCCACGACCTGCAATCTCTTGAGGAAGAATTTTCAGAGGAGGAGGTTTTCTCAGTGGTGCATGACATTGCCTCTGACAAGGCGCCGGGACCGGATGGCTTCATTGGGGCTTTTTTTAAGGCAAGCTGGCAGATAATCAAGCATGACCTCATGGCTGCCATAAACTTCTTCTACAACCAGCATGACCAACACTTCAAACAGCTCAATTCAGCACACATTATCTTGATCCCGAAGAAGAGGGAAGCCAAGTCATTAGGAGACTATAGACCCATCATCTTATCCCATAGCATTGCCAAATTGGTGTCCAAACTGCTTGCAAACCGGCTGGTGCCTTTTTTGGAAAAGCTAGTATCAAGATCACAGAGTGCTTTTATAAAAAAAAGGAGTATTCACGACAATTTTCTATACACTCAAAACTTGATCAAGGAGCTGCATCGTGCAAAGATACCTTCTCTGTTCCTCAAGCTCGATATTGCAAAAGCTTTTGATAGTGTCAGATGGGACTATCTCCTAGAGGTCTTGCAAGTTCTGGGATTTGGTCACAAGTGGTGCAGCTGGATATCCACTTTGTTGGGCACTGCAACAACTTCAGTTTTTCTAAATGGCTCAAGAGGAAGATGGTTCAAACATCACACTGGGTTGCGTCAGGGCGATCCCCTTTCGCCAATGCTTTTCATCATAGCAATGGAGCCGTTGCAGCACCTATTACAACTTGCGCTAGCAGAGGGTGCTTTAGAGCAGCTTCCTATTCGGTCAGCCAATCTCAGGCTCAGCTTATACGCAGATGATGCAGCAATGTTTTTGAAGCCGAGGAAAGAAGAGGTGGCCAAAGTGATGGAAATCCTCACAACTTTTGGCATGGTGTCAGGGCTGATGACAAATACATCAAAGAGTGCTGTGTATCCAATTCATTGTGACAGCGTGGATCTTGCTGCGGTTATGGAAGATTTCAAATGCCCAATCAAGTCATTCCCTTGCACTTATCTCGGCCTACCGCTACACACGAGACAGATAAGACGAGTTGACGTTCAGCCTTTGATCGATAAGGTTGCAGCACGACTTCCATCTTGGAAGGGGAGGTTCCTGAATCGTGCCGGACGGCTTACCTTGGTCAATTCAGTTCTTTCTTCCCTTCCAACATATTTTCTCAGTCTTCCCCCTGCAAAAATGGGCTATCAAGCAAGTGGATAAGATTAGGCGCAGCTTCTTGTGGAAGGGATCGGCGGATGCAAATGGTGGCCATTGCTTGGTTCAGTGGGCAAGAGTGAAACGGCCAAAGCAGCTTGGTGGTCTGGGAGTGCTTGATCTGGAGTTGTTTAGTAGAGCACTAAGATTACGGTGGTTATGGTTTGAGTGGATTGAGATTGACAGACCTTGGGTCGGCGGCACTCTCCCTGTCAATGATGTGGACCGGCAACTTTTTCGAGTGTGTACTACGGTGCAGCTGGGAAACGGTAACACTGCTCAATTTTGGGAGTCAAGCTGGTTACAAGGAAGGGCACCGAGAGATATTGCACCAAGTCTCTACAAGTTGGCGTGGCGCAAGAAACTGAAAGTGAGAGAGCAATTGGAGAATCAAAGCTGGACGAGGGGTCTGTGGCGCATGTCAACGGTGGAGGAGATGGCCGAGTTCGTCATGCTTTGGGACTTAGTGCAGGGAGTGCAATTAAGTGATGGTGAGGACAAAATTACCTGGAAGCTAACTGCAGATGGACAGTACACGACAAAATCAGCATATGAATTTCAGTTTAAAGGCTCCTTCTCCTCATTCAGACCAAAATGGATTTGGTCAGCCCATGCTGAGCCCAAACATAGGTTCTTCACTTGGCTACTTGTGCAAGAAAAAATTCTTACTGCAGACAGACTGCAAGCTCGCAACTGGACATGCAATCCTCTCTGCTCACTTTGTAGATCAGCGCCTGAAACAGCCCAGCACATTTGTTTGCAGTGTCCTTTTGCACAAAGGGTGTGGGAGCTCGTCCAAACTTGGACGCAGGATTCGGTAACGAAGCCGGAAGTGGGTGCAACCATTGAGGATTGGTGGATTCAGTCACTGCAAAATCTGAAAAAGAACCAAAGAAGAACGAAAGCGGCTGTGATCATGTATACTTTTTGGAACCTCTGGAAGGAGAGGAACCGAAGAACCTTTGAAGCCAAGGAAGCTCAACCAACATCCGTGTTGCAGTTGATTAAAGAGGAGGCTAATTTGCGGTTTCGGGCGTGCGGTGCCCCGGATGTATCTTAGTTTAGTATGAATTTTCTTTCATATTATGTTGTGTCTTTCCTTTTTATGAAATCACAATCTTTATGACTTGATCTCTATCTTCTCCTTATATGATCTTCTCCTTATATGATATGGCAGTGCTCCTGCCCTTCTTTCAAAAAAAATAATAATAATAACCACATCAGCCTTAACTCATTGCATCACGTGATAAAACAATTGAAGCAAATTAGGAATTACATGTGCATAAACCAGCTTTGCAAATTCCTCCTATTCATATCAGGATTTCGAATATCCACGGTTACAGGTTGAAACATTTTTTGGTGTTATGTTATGGACCTGCTCCAAGTCCAGATGACAACAAGTCGCGATTAGTGGAAGGGCAACGGCTTATATGAACATTTGCGACCCAACTAATGCGTGGTAATGTTTCACACATTTCACCGAGGTAATAACAGGGGTAACCCTACAGTGCCCTGAATTCCTGAAACACACACCTACAATGCTAAAACTAAAAAATTTGTAGGCAGAGTCCGCGTCGGATTGGAAGAAGCTCTCCGCAGGCTGCAGGCTGTGCGGCCGCACTTCTTGGATGTTCTCTTCAGACTTCAGAGGGCACCAGGCGCGTCTCTCATGCTTATGTTCAAGCTGTTTCTCATTGTTCTTCTCCCAACTCCCATATTACCCTTTGTCATCATGGCAACAAATTCCCCATAATCAATGCGGCCATCCTGATTAAGAAAAACAGAACAAGGGTGTCAGGTCACTGTCATATGCTGTATGACAAAACGATCACTAGCTTTTCAAAACAAAAAAAAGAAGATCATTGTACAAGGTGATGTAACAAATTATACACATCAAGCAGAAGTTGTAAACATTTTGATTTTAACAACGCACTGAAGAAATACCCCATATATCAATGGGCATGGGAATTTATAGGTTCTGCAACAGTTAACAAATACATCTTCAGGTCACGTTTATATCAATCAGCAAGCGTTCAGATCAAATTTTTTCCTGACAAAGATTTTACACAATGCAGCTGAGGCACATATCAGTTCGATATATCAATCAGAGAGCATTCTTGTCCAAACTCCAAAGATGGCTACAAACGCAACATTGTTTCTTTAAAAAGATAATAAAATAGAATTCAGTGGATCCTTCATGCATTTTTAACTAAAATATAAATTCAATCTAATGTGAAGTTAATGTATGAAACCAGTAGACTTACATTATCCTGGTCAGCTTCTTTAATGACGTCATCAAGAAAAGCAGCTGGCATGTTATGCTCTTTGCAAGCTTGCTGAAGCTCATCCACTGTAATGTAACCACTGCCATCTTTGTCAAAATACGAAAAGGCTGCCACCAGATGTTCCTCACGCTCCAGTTTATTGAGGTGCAATGTAGCAGCAATGAATTCTATATAATCAATGGTCCCACTGTTGTCTATATCCGCCTGAAAGATTCAAATAAAACAAAAAATGTAATCAATAGAACAAAAAAAAGTAATCAGTTATCATGTAGTAGGTTACTTCACTGTTTATGACTGATTCTAAATATCAAACCCAGGTGGTAATTCCCACTTATATTTGTAAAAAAGTACTCAAGCTAAAATTCGTACATCATAAGTTCATAACTCCTACCCTCAATATGGAGACTGTATTAAGGACACACGCAAAACCAAAATGGCTATAATGTATAAGAAAATGTTTGTCAGATTTTTTTTAAAAAAAACAATTGATGATAAAAAATATTTAGGTGTGGAATACCCTAAACATCAAAAGTAAGTCCTAGCAAAAATTGATCTCTTACCGCCTCCATGAGATCGCGAATTTCAGTATCCTTTAGTGTGGAACCATATTTTCTCAATCCTTCTTTCAGTTCATCATATGTAATTGCACCACTATTATCTGTGTCCATTGCCATGAACATTTCCTTCAGCCCTGCAATTTCCTCCTCCGAAAGGCTCTCAGCAATTACCTAGTAGAACAAATACAAATCCTTTATTAGCAGAAAACTCAGCACAGGTGCTCCAACAGAATGCAGCAACATGAGAATGATGCCACCATATAATATAACTGAACATACATCAAGAATACTAATAACTTGGGCCATTACCAGAAATACTAGTACTCTTGATCCACCAACATAATTGATAACCTTACGTAATCTCAATCAAAGTAATGAAATGTACATCTAATCCAGTGGAAACACTGGACTTCACAACACAAATAACAGGAACTTCACTATTATGCAGTATCAAGCATTGTTACATACTAGTATAATCAATGAGACTGTATAATCCAACAAAAAAAATGAACTCACCTGCAAAGCCATCTTCTTCAGCTTATTCATTGCCGAGAACTGTTTAATGCGGGAAAGGACAGCTGGATCAAGAGGCCGATCAGGAGCAACTCCACGGTCACAAATCCACGGATGACCTGAGCACAAGAAAATTGGGCTTTGATATCCAAACAATTGTACATGTAATTCAGGTATCAATGCTAGGCATTAAAAATGGGTGCACAATCATTGTTCATATTTTAAGGCAGTCTGATTAGCATGTACTAGTATCTGCACCAAATAAATGTACAAAAGAACACTATGTTCAACAAACCAACGAAATTAATAGAAAAAAGGGTAGAAAGAAGCTCTGTACAGGTGAAACTAACTAACATAGAACTTCATGTGCTGTCAAGCGCTCTGCTGGGCGAGGATTCAACATTCTTCTTATAAGATCCTTTGCGCTCTCAGATATTACAGGCCAGGGATCCGAATCGAAATCAATTACACCTTTTAAGACAGCATCAAATATTCCTTGCTGTGTCTCTGCAACAAGTACATTTAGAAAATCAGTCCAGAAGAGAAAATGATCTCTCCATTAGAAAATGACTATGGGTTGGCATCGAGAGTCAATAGAATGCTAATATCTGGGTCAAATCATTGTGGGGGTCCTTTGACAGACTACAAATTGACAATAAACGTTTAGCTTAGGATAGAAAGAAAATAAAGCTGAACCAGTACCTGCCCAAAATGGTGGTACGCCACTTAGCAGTATGTAAAGAATTACTCCAGCTGTCCACACATCAGCTTCTGGTCCATACCGTTTGTGCAGCACTTCTGGAGCTACATAGTAAGGGCTCCCCACAACATCGGTAAAAATTTGACCTAAAAATAATTAACAAATGAAGGGAAATATGGTTAAATACGTGCAGCATTGAAATGAAAACATCAACATCCTAATCAAATGGATGCATTTCGTATTGGCTGTTTTTACATACTAGAATGGCGACTCAAGGAAACAAATGATACGGCCATTTGAATGCCATGAGAACTTGCCCTCAGATATAAAATAACTGCCATAACATTTTGCCATTCAGTTCAGTAATGTTATTTTGAATAAGTCTTTTCCAGGAATGCTTCCCTTATCTTTAATATTTTTGTGTACCAGTAATCTCAATAACAAAAATTGTCATGATTCTCCTGAAACACAGTGACATTAAGTCACAAATGGGTTGCATAACAAATCCTTATGTAAGTAATTAAGTATCACATGGAGTAACGATTGCAATGCACAACAAATCATTTCTCAGAGTTGCAATGACATAATTGTTGAGAAATTGAAAGGTAATAAAACTAAAGCGCATCATTCCCTTAACAGTAGTGTTATTCCCAAATAGAATCTCCTTTTTGCACGATCCAGTCTCCAGTACTAAACTAAAGCATATATAACACATGTCTAGCACTAAGTCAATGCTGACCATATCAATATTTCACCAATTAGCGTCATGACAAAACAAGCACAATGGACACAACAACCGACAGTGACTCACCAGGCTTGAAGAAAACCGAGAGGCCGAAGTCGATAGCCTTGAGGGACATGTCGTCATCCTTGTTGGCGAGCAAGAAGTTCTCGGGCTTTAGATCCCTGTGCATGACCCCGAGCGCGTGACACGCCTCGACGACACCAACGATGATGCGCGTAAGCTCCGCCGCCTTGCGCTCGCTGTAGTGCCCTCGTTGTATGATGCGGTCGAAGAGCTCCCCTCCCGCGCAGAGGTCCATGACGATGTGGACGTACTGCTGGTCCTCGTACGCGCCCTTGATGGCGACGACGTTCCGGTGCCCCGCGAGGTGGTGCATAATCTGGATCTCGCGGCGCACGTCCTCGACGTCCTCCTTGGTGATGAGCTTCCGCTTGGCGATGGACTTGCAGGCGTAGTCCACGCCCGTGGCGAGGTCCGTACAGAGGTAGGTGGTTCCGAACTGGCCCTGGCCGAGCTTGCGGCCCAGCGCGTAGTGGTCGCGGAGGCTCGGGGTCGGGTGGCCGAGCACGTTGGCCGTGAGCTCCGCGGGGGCCGGCGTCCCGCGCCGCATGCCAGGTGCGGGGGGCGGCGCGGACCCGTCCGCCGCCGCCCCCTCCCCCGCCTCGGCCGGGCGCGCGGCCCGCTTCCCGTTCCCGTGCGGCGCGGGGTCACCGGCCGCCGCGGCGCTGTTGGCGACGGGGGCGTACCCCGCCGCGTCGTGACGCTGCGACGCGCCGCCGCGGAAACTGGCGAAGTA
The DNA here is from genome assembly GCF_016808335.1 of Panicum virgatum. Taxonomy (NCBI): domain Eukaryota; kingdom Viridiplantae; phylum Streptophyta; class Magnoliopsida; order Poales; family Poaceae; genus Panicum; species Panicum virgatum. The sequence goes on along the minus strand of NC_053145.1, from coordinate 56,219,259 downwards.
CTTGGATCTCAGCGTGACGCCGCACGTGTTGCCCATCACACCCCGGGCGCGGGCGCGGCGACCCCTCGCGCATGTACCTCACGGCCTCTCCAGTGTCCAGGCGAGGAAGCCGCGGCGCGGCGCGGCCGGCGAACGGAGGCGGAATCGGAGGTGCGGGAAGGGGCGAGCGCCTCGGGTGCGAATTGGCGGCGGATGTCGGCGCGGGGGAGGGGATAAGGGAGCACGGCGGGGCTTGCGCGCTAGAGGCCTGGAGCCCTGGATGGAGTGGAGGGGGAGGGGAGGGGAGGGTTCACGGCGACTTCGCGGTCACGCCGCGAGGAAAGCGAAGCGAAGGCTGCTTTGCTGCGGTCGCGCGGTGTCTCCTCTGGCTGGCGCTGCTCTCCTGTTGGATCGGGACAGGATATACTAAGGGGCTGATTGGTTTGTGGATGGGCACAACTTGGCTCGCATGCTGCGTGCAGGCCTGCTGTGGCCAGGCTCGTCAGGTACCACGGCCGCTTGATTGGTTTGCGTACGCAGGAATACAGGTCGAGATGAGATGCTGTTTGGTTACTTGCATGTCTAAGGCCGTGTTTAGTTAAAAAATCAAAATTCCAAAAAAAATTTCCGGCACTTGCATGGAGACTTAAATCTAGACGAAATAAAAAAACGCATTACGACTGCTGCCTGTAAATCGCGAGACGAATCTAATGAACCTAATTAGGCCGTAATCAGAAGCTAAATTGCTACAATAATGCTACAATAAACAACCTCTAATGACGGATTAATTAGACTCATTAGATTCGTCTCGCGATTTACAGACGAGTTCTGTAATTTATTTTGTGATTAGTTTATGTTTAGTACTTCAAATGTTGAAAGATGCTTTTTCAAAAATTTTACGGAGCGCAACTAAACGGGGCCTACGCAAAAGTGATTTTCTGCGTCTGCACGCTTTCCCATGCGCTCACGCTTGCACCACCGGAGCCTGGTTCCCAGGAAACGGCCGATTTGCTCGTTCCTCCAGACTCCAGAGCCTGGCCGAGAGGCATCTTTTGCATGCGCGCAGCCTGGTTGAGGAGGTGAACCAGTAAACCAATCTTGTGAAGCCTGCATCTGACGGGCCTGGTTGAGCTGCATGTAGCAAACCAATCAGCCCCTAAGTTGCCACTCAGCGCAGCTGCTGCTGCAAAAACTGGTGAGTCTGGAGCTGGAGTGCTGTGAGAGAAAAATACTGTTCGGTAGGTTGGAGCTGGAGGAATGTGAGAAAGAAACACTGTAGCGCTGTTCGGCTGGTGGAGTGTTCTCTTTCCTTGCTGCCACTGAAAAGTTTCCTTCTTTTCATTTCTTTTGCGCTAAGGTTTCCCTCATTTGGCTCATTCGTGGAGTGACGTTATTTCCAAAAGAACAAAAAAGTTTACAAGAATTCTACTTGCGCCATTGCGTATTTGCGTAGGCATTGGGCAACTACCTTACGTGTGGAGCATTACATTTTTTGCAACACTGAATTCTACTACTCACTCCGTTCAAAAAAAATATAGAATCTGTGACAATGAAACTCGTTCAAATTTAACCAAATTTATATTAAATAGTATTAGTACTTATATCTTCAACTAAATTTATTTTGTATCATGGATATTATTATTTTTTCTATAAATTTAGTTAAAAGTTCAATCTGGTATTCTTCCAGTAATTGCTTCAAAAAGGTCTACTAGGCACCAGCAGCAGGGGTTTTGGAGGCTTTATTAGATCAAGGTTAATAATATGGCCAACTGCTGGTTGTTTGGATCTTTGCAGCCTATCTCTCAGGCTATTCGTGCAATGGTAGTTTTTCACCATTCATACATAGTCCACACTTATCTCTCTCATACAATTTTTGTAATTCTTATGTTGAAGCCAGCTGTAAATTTACAATTCATTTCTTCTCTCTTTTCTCTTCTCTCTTTGTCTTAGCATTCAGCTTGTTCACAGCATGTTATGATATTGATCGAAGTGTCGTCGAACTGACCAGTAAGATCGGACGGACTCGTCGGAGGACCAAGGACCACAGTACCACACGGCCAACCGTGCGCACCGCAAGCTGCTGCTACGGGGCAAAGTGCGGCGGCGGGGGATCAGGAGCGTGCTGCTGCTCGTCGCGCGCGCGCCCCGGCATCCTGTGTGCGGCTGCCATGCGGGCGCCACATGGGAATGGGCCCCGATCGGCAGTGAAGCTTGTACGGACTACGGAGTAGCACTCGTCGGCTTGGCGGTGCGCTCGAGGAGGCCACGGGGAGTGGAGTGGAAATGATGGGCGCTGAGAAAGAGGCGGTCTGGAGGGGTGGTGCCAACTGCCAACAGCGGGAGAAAAGGGGCTCCTCCGCGCGAGGCTCTCGCTCGAGTATCGATGGCTCACACGCTCTGGATGCGATCGTGGTCGTGGAGGAGCTGATCGTCACCGGCTGAGGAAGGGATCCGTTTCAACACACAAAGCTTATCGGCCATCATTGCTTCTCCTGCTGCTTTAGTGCTTTATTTAGTAGTAGCAGCACTAATTTGGAGAGCAGATAGATGATTTACACATTCGCGCTCGAGCGCTTTGGAGCCAAACGTTGGGCTGTACGATCGGCCAATTATACGAAGACTATGAACAAAAGTGCGAGAGGCCCACGGGCCACGATCCTTATTTAATACACTAGTGGCCCATGCTTTAAACAAAAATGGGCCATCCGCTCAACATTTTTCATATTGGTTTGCCGGTTTCCGAAATCGAATTTATCTAATTTATTTCCAAGAAAACCGAGTTGATCTGTTTTCCGAGATGAAAAGTTGACCAGAGTTCAAGCTCCACCAACCACCTTGACGACCTAGCTAGATAGTACTGTCATGTGATAAGCCGTGCCGCGGATTATTAATTTGCTCACAAGAAGGTTCAGCCACATGTAATAGGTAGAGGAAAGAGACGCGGAACCAGAAAACCATCCAAGACCAAACCCACGCCTCGCCGCTGCAAGCACTCACTGCTGCTGAAAAGGAGACCCGGGGTCAAAGCTCACAGACGGTTCGCTCGATCGCCTGGCTGCGTCAGTCACTTATCGGCAATCGCCTTTGAGCAGTGAGGGATGGTGATCTTCGCCGGCGTGCTACGCCGATGAGGGGCTGACGGCTTACCACACCACTCGTCATCTTCAGATCCGGACAATGGCGCTAGTGCCTTCTGACTCGGATCACAGGTCACGTCGTCCCGCCTCGAGACCCACGCGTGCACGTCCACCGCTGCGCTCGCCATCATTGCGCCCCGCCCGCCCGCCCGCTACATCCCTACGGCCACCGCTCGTCCGCTCTCGAGGGGCACTGGGCACAGCGACCGTTGACCTCGCCGGCCGGGCGCGCGGGGGCGGCCCACCGATCTGCACCCCGCCTTCCCCTGCCTGGCCTTATCACATCAGCAGCCGCGCCTTTCGATCGCCGGAGCCGGAGATCGCCACACGCCAGCCTACCGGCGTGTGCATGCCCGACAGACGTTGCAAGACCTCAGAGAAAACAGGCCACGCGCACGCGCCCCCGCTGGCTGGACCACCCACTCCTGCGTGCACGATCAAAGCGGCGCCACGGCTCAGAGAGTCACAGGTTGCTGGTGACGCGCGGGGGACGGCCGGGCCGAGGCCGTTATCGCTAGCCCTGCTTATCGCGGCCGGCACTCTCCTCTCCTCCCCCGGACCGAGCTGAAGCTGAAAACCGGCCGCTCCTCTGCATGGTGCATGGAGGCATGCATGGAGCAGTGACGCGGACGCACAGCACAGCCTCTAGTCTGGGGTGACTTGCTCTGGAAGATTGTGCTGCGTGCTTTGGTTCACTCAGGGCCGTTCGTTCCGGCCGTGGCTGGCTTCGACTTTTTGTTACGGTTGGGGTTGGGTGTTGGCTGACGCGGCCGTCCGGACGTCCGCGCGGGGTTCTTGCTGCTCTGACCTCATTCCGTGGGCGCCTTTTCTGAGCCTTTTTCGCGCTTTTTTCACATCATGGCCTGATCTGGAGGGAGCTCGGAGATCGGAGGATCGACCACGGCGAGGAGCCTTTTGCTTGCTGCACCGTCTCTCTGTACGATCTCAACGTCGTGAGGAGTGCTTCTGTTGAATGACAGCGGAAGATTTTCACTGTGTTCGCTTGGTTATGGCTGATGGCTAGTGCTGATTTGTTATGAGATAACAGTACTGCTGACTGACTGGTGGCTGGTCCTGATTTAGTATGAGAAAACAGTACTGCTGGCTGGTTGGCTGACAAGCCAAGCAAACACAGCGTTTGTGCACGCTTTTACCGCTTAGAGCAGGGGCAAGGTTTTCCCATACTACTGTTCGCAGGGAAGCAAACTATCCAGACAAGAAAATACAGTTCAGTGTCGCAGCAAAACAACTTTTTTTCTACAGAACAAAACTATTTTTTTCCGACCGAACAAAACAACTTTGAGGTAAAGATGTAAAGATGACTGATGACATTACCGAACCGTCCAAGTATTTCATGATCGAGATGGGCGCTTCTTCTTGGCCATCTTGCCCCAGCGCTGTGAGAAATGTACTCGTACAATCCAAAAACTGGTAAAAGTGTACTACGCGTGAAATAATCCGTGCGCTCCTTTGCAGTAGCCAGAGAGAGTCAAGGACCCTCCCAATCCAACGATTCCAGTCGCGGTCACAGGTGAGCGCTTTTGCCTTTCTTTTCCTACACTTTTTTGCACTTTTCTCCAGGGTGCCACGCTCGTAAATTACCTCAACCTCAGGGGCGTTCTGGCAAAACGGCTCTATAAATCGCTTCTCTGCTAATCCCGGTCCCCTGCAAAACTCACGCTGAGCCGCCGCCTGTCCACCTCTTCCAGACCGAAGAACTGATCGGTCTCCGCCCCCACCCCACTGGCGATCCGAACTCCAGAGTCAAATCTCCATGAGCCGATGGTTTCTCTGGTTCCATAAGGCGAATTCCGATCATTGCACGAATACGCGCGGGGCGTCTCGGTAAGCTTTTTTCTCCTACGATTCTCGTGCTCGGCGAGGAGGAATAATCTGTAGTGTTCCTCGTCGGATGCTGCGTTTCAATTTATGTAAGCGAGGACGGGGAATCGCCCTTCGATCTCTGATTTGCGCCTTGCCGCAGGTGAATTTTGCTGGTTCTTGGGTATTCTGATCTCCGAGACACGCTAGGAAGGGGGGCGAATTCCCCATTCGGTGCGGTTCTGGGGCTCCTGGAGTGGCGTGGCAGGAGGGAAATGAGGGATGTGGTCGTGGCTGACGAAGATTGCCGCGTGCTTGGGCCCGGTCCGGAGGCACGCGCGTACGAGGAAGGATGAGGACGGCAGCGACAATGGCCGCGGCGGCGTCGCCGACGACCTGCTCTGGTCGCGGGACATTGGGCGCCACGCGGCCGGTGAGTTCTCGTTCGCCGTCGCGCAGGCTAACGAGACGTTGGAGGACCATAGCCAGGTGGAGACAGGCGCTGCCGCGACCTTCGTCGGCGTCTACGACGGCCACGGCGGCGCCGAGGCCTCCCGCTTTATATCTGACCACCTCTTCGCGCACCTTATCCGTAAGTAATCACCGCCCTCAACTTGTGAATGAAGCACTCAATTCACTTGTACAACATTGATTATTTTCCCCAAGGTTTTGCACCTTTTTATACATTTTTGCTGTTACTAGTGACCGGCCACTATTCCCTCTTAGAGCTGTTTTGCGAACAGCTACTGTTTTGTTTCTGTTTTGTTTCCTCAAAAAAAAATCTACTGTTTTGCCAACGGTGTGGCTAATGTTTTCTTGAGGGAAATTATAACTTCTATTTTTCGAATATGAACTCCTAATCTTTGGAAAATTGGAGCTACCTTGCTGATAGCTTTTTTTTTCTCGTTGCAATACATGATGGATTACTTCCACTTATTAAGTATGCTGTTGTTTCATGAGCAGAAATGGGCAACGCAATACTCTTGCCAGTGACTGAGTGGATTCTGATCATTGGACGAGCTATCAGTATTCGTGGTCCTTTGCAATAGCAGATTAGGTAGATTCTTGTTGTGTTCAGTTGCTCAACTTGATGTTGTGTAATACTGGCAGACCGATTTATTTTGTTGAGGTGCTTCTAAGTACATGTGGGTTGTGAATACCGTGACCTGATTCATATCATTTCAAATGGCAAACATACTATGTCTGATCCATTATTCTCATTGTGCTAAAATAATATCCTCTGCTCTGCTATCTTGTAGGGCTTGCTCAAGAAAATGGAACAATATCTGAGGACGTTGTTCGGAGTGCATTTTCTGCTACTGAGGAAGGTTTCTTGACACTTGTGCGGAGAACACGTTTCATAAAGCCTTTGATTGCAGCAGTTGGATCCTGCTGTCTCGTTGGTGTCATATGGAGAGGGACGCTGTATGTTGCTAATCTAGGTGATTCCAGGGCTGTAGTTGGCAGTTTAGGTAGATCAAACAAGATTGTTGCTGAGCCACTCACAATAGATCATAATGCAAGTGTGGAGGAAGTGAGGCAGGAACTTATATCACGCCATCCAGATGATTCTCAGATTGTTGTTCTCAAGCATGGTGTTTGGCGCATTAAGGGCATAATTCAGGTTGGTGAACAGCTGTTACCACGACAAATATTTTTTTTTTGTTAAAAGGTGTAGGGTGCTTGATGTTTCATTTTTTTCTCAGTAAATTGAACTCAGTTTTATTGTTTCTTGGTGACATACTAGTAATATTTTAGCTTGTTGGAAAGAGAATTTCGTGCCAAACTTAATGATGTCCTTATGGTAATTTTTGCTGGTCTTTTCTTATAGGTTTCAAGGACAATTGGGGATGCTTATTTGAAGAGGCGGGAATTCGCTCTTGATCCCTCCATTACTCGTTTCCGCCTTCCTGAGCCTCTCCGCCGGCCTGTTCTTACATCAGAGCCTTCTATATGTACAAGAGCGCTTCATCCACAAGATAAATTTATTATTTTTGCAACTGATGGTCTTTGGGAGCACCTGACAAATCAGCAAGCCGTTGAAATTGTCTACAACAATCCACGAAGAGTATGTCTTTGGTATCTTTGCTTACATAGTTACATGTGCATAAATCAATCTTTTTTTCCCCGTGTTGGTGTTTGGGCAAAGATCTATGTAGCAACAGTTAGTTCTCCATATTAGAAATCTTCAAGTCTAAGTTCCATTATTCTGATAGGGAATTGCAAAGAGACTAGTAAGAGCAGCATTGAAACAAGCTGCACAGAAGAGGGAAATGAGATATGACGATCTGAAGAAAGTTGAAAAGGGAGTGCGCCGCTTCTTCCATGATGACATTACAGTAGTTGTTGTCTACATTGATCATGGACTACTGCAACACAGGGATGCTTCTGTGCCAGAACTCTCAGTCCGTGGGTTTGTGGATTCAGTTGGCCCCTCGAGGTTTTCAGATGTAACTGCCATATCCTGACCGGCTAATTTAGCAGCACAATTTTGATGAACGGCATTCCAGTAGCATCTGACTATCAGAGTGTTATGCATCACCAGGCTCGTTTTCAGTTTTGTTTTTGCCCAGTACTCCAAATACTTTATGGCACATTTGTGAGGCCTGATATTGCTCGAAATAAGATGCTCATGTTGTTAGGTGATATTTAGTACAATTAATATTGATGATGTGAAATGTTCTGTGCAGTTGTGAACGCCTGGAATTGATTGTCTTAAAGCCTTGAACGTATAGCTGAGTTCTTTAGAGTTGTTTTAGACTTTTAGTTACTAGAATTGTGCGTTGTTCATGTCTTAGTCCAACCGGTAGGTGACATATATATTTTAAGTGTGATTGTTCTCGTGCTCCTGCAGCTGGGTGTTTCTGAGACGCAGAGCAGGTCCGCTGGGTTAGGGGTGGTAAAGGGCCTTAAAATTTTAATTGTATTATCTAAGCGTTGGATTCCAAAACAGTCGGACTTTAATTTTATTTAATTTTGAGCTAAAAATATATAAGAACAATTTAGATTGTGAAATGTCATTAGGATCATGGCATATCCACCCCAAGGCCCTGTTTAGTTTCCACCCCGTAAACGCAAAAAAACCATCACATCGAATATTTCGACACATGCATGAAGTACTAAATGAAGTCTATTTACAAAACTTTTTGCATAGATGTGTTGTAAATCGCGAGACGAATCTAATGAGCCTACTTAATCCATGATTTGCAACAGTGATACTACAGTAACCATTCGCTAATTATTGATTAATCATGGATTAATTAGCATCATTAGACTCGTCTCGCGATTTACAATCCATCTGTGCAAAAAATTTTGTAAATAGACTTCATTTAGTACTTCAAATTAGTAAGATTCCAATTGCTCTTGGTCATAAAATAAATAAATAAATAAAATCTTTGGTCGCAATTGTCGCACGCAGGCAGGGCTTCATTCAGCAGGTGTACGGAGTGGCCCAGCTATTCTGATTGCTTAGGGCCGTGTTTGGTTAGGAGTCCCGTCAATTTTACATAAAAAGACGAATGTCCGTAAGAAGTACTAAATAAAATTTATTTGTAAATTTTTTTCAAAGATGGGTGTAACTTTTCGCGACGAATCTAATGACAGTAATTAATTGATAATTTGCTACAGTGATGCTACAGCAATTATTCGCTAATCACGCGGTCACAGGCCTCATTAGATTCGTCTCGCGATTTACACGTGGGGTCCTGCAGATGGTTTTATAATTAGACTTTATTTAATAATCTAAATTAGTGGTCATAGGCGCAAAAAGTTTTTGCGAAATTTTTTCAGCCCAAACCAAACACGGCATAGGCCCTCACATTTCGGGGGGCTATTCCGAGTCGCAGGTGTGACGAAAAGCCGAACTCTCGCAGCGGTGGCTCCACTGGGCCATCATGGGGCCTCGCTAGTTAACGGGGATCGTCAGTTTCTGTCCGTACGGTCGATTTTTCGACTGTTTTTTCTTTTTTTTTAAACTTTTTTGTCGTTTGTGATAAAACATTTTCTGAAAAAAATTTCAAGAGAAAAAAATTGAGGAAGCGAAAGAAATTGACGAGAAAAATTTGAAAGAAAAAATTTCAAGAGACAAAAAAACTGACCAGAAAACTTTTACATTCAAAACAAAAAAGCTTTGATGAATTTCTTGGCATCATTAAAAAATATTCATCCGGAAATCAAAGGAATTCAAAAAAATTGTAGAAAATTTTTTTGCAAAAAAAACAAAAATGGATCTGGCGCTGGGGGCGAGCGCCGTGCCTCCCGCCGACCCACCGTCGGCGCCGGGGGCGAGCGCCGGCCCCACCGCGCCTCCGGCCGCCGGCCCCCGGCGCCGCGGGCCGCCATGGAGAGATTAAGGGGAGGGGAGAGAGGAACGGGGAGGGGAAGGGAGCCGCGCCCGCGGTCGGATCCACGGAAAGGAAAACGTGAAGGGGAAAGGAGAGGAGTGGGGAGGAGGAGAGATAGTGGGCCCCGCGCACGTGGATAAAAATCGACCGGTGGAGGAGAAAGTTACAGTCGACTGTAATTTCAGCATTGGGGCTGTCATGGGCGGCTACACTCCCCCGCTTCCGCCGCTGCTGTCCACACCCGCCGACGCTAACCTAGTACGCTTCCTCACCCTAGCTTTCTTCTTGCCCCTGCCGCCTTGCCTCCACCGCCGGACCGCCCCCCACCCCCAACCTCCCCTCTATAGGCTGTAGCCACCGGCCATGGAAGCCGCTCATACCAGTCCACTCCTGGAAATTTGAAACCCTAAAGATCACTGACTCGACCACCACCCCGGCCGCGTGCGACCTCGCCGCCGGCAGCTCCCTCCATCTCCCACATGCGGTGGCCGCTTCCGCTTCACCACCTCTCCTACCTCGACGGCGCGGCAAGCGGAGGTGGCGGCGGCCGTGGGCCGTACCTTGGCCCTGTGTGTCTCCTTGACTCACACCAGCACGTGACCTGGAACATTTGCGTCTATGGTATTTTTTGGGAAAAAATAGTGCGATGTACTGATGTTTTCTCTTACAGAAAGTACTGAAGTACGAAATACTCATATATATGATCCAGAGTATAGAATAAGCAAATAGGATATGAGTCAAATCCCCTCCATCTCAAATCATAAGGTGCATTTCATTTCGTTACGACAAAGTTTTGACCAAGAATTACTCAATTAATATTTAATTTACATGATACAAAATTATACTATAAAATTGTATTTTTAATATAAATGTGGTGTCATCGGATTTGTACCAGAAAAATTGTACCTTAACGATCTCTTTATAATGCAGGATTCTAGAAACACAGGGATAAGAAAAACATAGGGATAGGAGGAGCTAAAATTTGAATTCTACGGAATGAGAAAACAAAGGAAACTATTGTGGGCATTTGAATGGAGTACAGTAGAGATACGGAAATTTGATGAGAGAGGGTGACAAAGGAAACTTCTCATAAGGTTCGATCTCCATCGAATCCCTCAAAGATCTTTTTAGGATTTGTAGATACTCAATCCTTTATTCCAAAGGGATTCGTACGAAAGTTCACTTTAGAATCTCGATCTTCTAATTTTTCTCTGTTTTTCTATTGTTTCAGAGAGAGTTTAATGGAAGAATTCTTCATCAAAATTTTATCCTAGCGAAACAAATAGGGTATGAGAACATTTGTTAAGCTTGAGCAGAACTTTTTTCCCACAAAATTATGGATCCACCGCCTGAAATGTCAACGTCCATCTTGTTATGGAACCGGATACACCATCACGCTAGGAGCCAATTCTTTGGTCACACCGAAATATCCTGGCGAGGAAAGATGACACGAGGCTCGTGCGTCCCCCGCAGTGAACGGCGGCTGGCGACTGATGATGCCAAGCGATCGCCCGGCATTATCAAACCGGAGCGGACGTGTAACCGCCGTGGGCGCGACAGACAGCTACGTTCCGCTGCAGGGTGCGAGCTGCTCCCTTCTCAGCCACATGTGCCGCCGCCGGCCAGGCGGGGCCGCGGCGCGCCTGGCCCCGGTGCCGACGACCTGAGGCGGCCGTGAGCTGGAGCCTGGAGCGTCTTCCCAAGTGCGGCGGAGGCTTCGGGAGCCGGCGCGGGTGCGCGTGCGTCACGACCACATGCTCGTCCCCGGTGGTAGGGCCAGCTGCCAGCAAAGATCTCGCGCGGCGTCGCGGCTCGAGGTGGCGCCCGCAGGCCGCCGCAGCGCCGCCAAGTGTCCGCCGGATAGTGGCGAGGCGAGCGCCAAGTAGAATAGAATCATAGATTCAAAGGCGAGGCCGATGCGATGCTGGGAGCTGCTGGAGTACTGCTGGTGCACACCATGGGCGTTGGTCAGAGGCAATGGGCGGCCCCGTGACCCCGTCTGTTGCGTTGAAGCAAAGGGCAGGGGCAGGAGTGCCACGATTCTCGCGGCTGGGGGTACGGTTCAAACCAAGAGTTGTGAAAGAAGGAAAACTGTGCCTAACGGTCCTTGGAATTTTCTTCGCTATTGACATTTGACTCAGGAGGAACTGCTTCAAAAGTCCAGAAAAAGTGTAGCTTCGTTGCGCCAAACTTTTTACCCCCAAAAATGAGATGAAATTTATGGAACCTTTTACCGCTTATGTTAAAACATACTAATGTTTTGCCCGGTACTTATTACATTTCTATGTAACTAAAGCGTAATACGGTTTCGAGTTTTTTTCATTTGCATGGCTAACGACACCTCATGTCCTCATCTCATCCCGTAGGGGCAAAGGGAGAAATGGCTCACCGATAGGGATGGCACCCGCGGATGTGGGTGCGGGTTTGATGAAAACCCGCCCGTAGGCAAACCCGCGGGGTTGGAAAAAACCCGCCCGCAGGTAGACCCGCGGGTGCATTTCTACACCCGCACCCGCACCCGCGGGTTTTGGGCGGGTTTCGGGTGCCCGCGGGTGTGACAAAAGATATAATAAAAATGCACAAAACCTTTAATTTAAATAGTCAAACATTACATTTCTATAAGTAATAAGGGCAAACTAACAACAAATTCCCAAATTCAAAGTTTTAACGACAAACTAACAATAAATCTATAAATTTTTGTGCTCATTTTATAGTTAGGATAGTTGGAATAAGCCTTACCTAAGCACGTTGGGTTAGAGTTTCTTTGTTTGTGGATGGGTGCGGGTCCACCCGCGGGTGGAATCTCAAACCCGCACCAGCAATATGCGGGTGCGGGTGCGGGTCCACCCACGGGTGGAATATCGAACCCGCATCCGCACCCGTCGGGTCTAAAATCCGCGGATACCCGCATCCGCGGGTGCAATTGCCATCCCTACTCACCGAAAGCAGACTCGGTTTGCCACTATACATAGATAGGTAACATGCCAGGAGCATGCATGCCCAACTCCTGCACCCCAGCCACACAAGCAAATCCAAGCCAGTTGGCTAGCAGCCAACATTACATCACTGATGCAGTCATGCATGCTTGTGGCCTCGAAGGGTCCAGCGGAACGCATTCCCGTTTCGTACGTTTCATGCGACAAATAAAGGCAACGGGCCGACCTGATGCCAATGGATATATATGATCGAGGAACGAAATGGGAGACATCCTCTGCTCAGGATCTATCGCCATTCGAGCTCCTTTCTTTGATTGTTTCTTATAAAATACAGACGCGCAAACCGTACTCAGCTCATACGGTTAGGATTTTTTTCCTTCAAAAAGAAGAACGGTTGGGATTTTATTTTTTGCAGGTTTTGGTGTTAGGAACCAGTCGTCTTCTTCTGGTGGCATAGGGCTATGCCAATGCTTATCGTCAGATTTGCTTACGAGAGGTCCAAAACTCCAACCCCGCGAAAGGGAGCTCAGCTCGAATCGTTGGGTTGGGGGCAGTGTCTGACCTTGAAACCGCAGTTTGTTAGGCTTGAGGTTGATGCATGATGCAAGGGATGAGAACATGCCAGAATGTCTCTAGACAATTTCTTAAGGCACCATACAGCAAGGGACGTGGTTGAACCTCTGATCTAAAAATACTACTCCGTGGTTGACATCTACTCCTCCCGTCTCTAAATAACTATCATTATTGGTGTGCCTCCCATAAGTTTAACTCAATTTGTAGAAAACATGTGCAATATTTGTATCTTCAAATAAATTTATTAAAAACATTAGATTCAAAAATCTTTCTAATGATACTACTATAAATATTAATATTTTTAATATATATTTAGTCAAAGTTGTTTCTCGGAATTCAAAAACGACATATACTTAGAAACTATATATATTTAGAGGGTAACGTATCATGTGCAAATCAATCCCTTCGTGCAATCGTGCAAACTTCTAATCTGAACCATATAATCAACATCCAAGGAGGTCCGCAGAGAAGTTGGAGGGGTTCCAAAAGTGTGATTAGAGACGGACCGTTAAGTGTAAAATTACTCAACCTTCCATTCCTCTAGAATGTTATCGTGTGGTCTAGATTGGAAGTTTTCACGATTACACAAAGAGATTGATTCACATGTGACACGTTCCCTATTTAGAGTGCTGTCGATGAAAAGAAAAGCCAAGACTCCCCCGCTAAGCAAAATCCGCATGAAGTGGATGAAACCGGCTTCGACAGAGCCGATGAGCCAACCTGCCCAATCCAAGACGGACAGAAACCACAGGCTTCAACGTGTTTTTTTTTTTGAGAACTACAGGCTTCAACGTGTTGAGCGATGGGCCGATGACAGAGTGTAGGCACCCACGGACCCACCGAAGTCCCCACGGCGCACTACGAGTACGAGCCCCTTCGCCTCCCCCGTTCCTGCCGCTTCCCCCGCGCGAGCAAGCAAAATAGTAAATCACACCACGCGCTGCCCTGTTGCGGACAAATGGTGCCGTGGGCCACGGCCCCACGCGTCATCCCCTCGAGGGGCGACGAGGTTGGCGCCGGGGCCTTCTCCCCCAGGACAAAACGTGTGGCCAGGAGATTTCGAGGGTTGCGTTGTGCGTCGCCAAACCCGGTGGGGAGCTTGTGGACAGGAGCCGCGCCACCTGTGGCCAGAGCGCGCCCCCAGCGGCGGCCGCGACCGGCCGCCCCGCTCCGTTTCCAGAGGCTCCCGCCGCGTGTCGAGCGGGCCCGGCGAGCGCGACCGCGGCCTGGGGGGCGCGGGTGTCGTGTCATAAAAAGCGCAGCGAAAGCCCCGCGCTTTTTATCCGTCCGCGCAGGCGCCCTCGCTCCTGTGGCTCCAAATTTAGAGGCTGAGATATTTCGCCGATTCTTTTTTCAAAAAAGATATTTCCCCGATTCTTATGGTCACGGAATTTCTCTCTTTCGTTTTCCTTTTACGCCACTACAAGTTTTCCTTTTTTTGTGTGTTGACTTGTCCTAGCAGTAGCTTTCTTCGATCTGCTCCTGATATTGCACAAAGTTATTGTCTCGTCCAGGTGTTTCGTGACGCGGCCAGTTGATCCCACCCCATTTCTTTGCTGATTCGAGAGTTTACTCTTGACTTGGGAGTTGGGGAGATGCCAAAGCCTAGCCAGGTCGCGTAGAAAAGCATCAAGTGTTCAACTGTCCGTAGAAATATAACACCATTCATCTCGATTTGCACATGTTCACACGCAAACCGCGCGCAGTACCGCACAGCGTAAAACGTGCATCCAGATCCTCCACCATACTGCACGCCCGCCATCAGGCCGCCTCCAACAACTGTAGCCATGAGCTACTCGACGTGGCGGAGAGAGAATAAAATAAGAGAAATCACCGGCTGCACAGTATTTGTCAGAGACGATGGGCTTTACGGGGAGCTGTGCGAGCTAGCTCTTGCAGGCACGAGCGCGTTGCTTTCTCTCGGGCCCTGTTTGGTTTGCCCTAGCACAAATAGCACAAAAATTTTGACCAATAATTAGGGGTACTAAATAAAGGTAATTTACAAAACTAACTCCACAGCGCTGTACTACTTCGCGAGACGAACCTAATGAGGTCTTTGACCGCACGATTAGAAGATAGTTACTGTAGTATCACTGTAGCCAATCATCGATTAATTACTATCATTAGATTCGTCGTGAAAAATTACACCCATCCATGAAAAGGTTTTACAAATAAACTTCGTTTAATACTCCATGCATTGAAGATTCTTTTCTCAGGAAATGTGTGGTATGCTATGCTATTGAAAAACAAACACGGCCTCGTTCTCTTTCTTCCACGTCGGTAAAAAAGTCTGCATGAGCCGGCATTGTGTCAGGCGTTGGAGGAGGCCTCACCCGTGCTCTGCTACGAGCCTGCATGTGGGGCCTACACTTGAGGATGCTATCTCCCCACCCCACGCCACGAGTTAAAATTCTAGAGGCTCGGGGCAGGGGAGACCGGGAGAGGGAGCATTTGCAATAGCGGCACGTGACAGCGACGGGGGCCGGAGGAGCAGCCACAGCCACGAGCACGGGCGGCCTCCCGAACCCTCTCCAATCCCCCCCCCCCCCCCCACCCACCGTATTGGATTTTATAATTCCGGCCGGAAACGCAGCCACGAGAAGCGAGGGAGGGGGATAAAAACACACGACGGGGAAAGCGGAAAAATCCCGTCCGACGTGGCGCCCTCGCCCATGCTCTTTTTCTCCCGTCCCCTGCGGCCCTGCCTCTACCCCTGCCCGGTTGCCCCTCCTTCTTCCTCCCCACGCTCGCCCCGCCCCGTCCTCATCAGCGACAAGAGCTCGCGCCGGGCCGAGGCTGCCGCGATATTTGCGGCGGGTCGAGCCGAGCCTTCCAGTTCCAGTGGTGGCAACCGGAGATGCTCTGTTTGGAGGTAATTCGTTGATCTTTGCGTCTTGTTTTCTTGGCGTGAATGGGAGGGATCGCTTCGCGACGGCGGTTGGGCTTGGGAGGTGTTCTTGGGACCTGATCATTGGATGTTCTCCCCTGCTGTTTCCGCAGGAACATCAGATGGAAACCGACGAGGGCACCGTCGATCACCGTAAGGATCCCCTCGATACCGGCGACATGGATTTATCCGGCGAGGAGCGCGTGCCCAAGGTACGGCAAGGGCCGCCGCCCGCCCTCCGCTCCCTTTTCCATTGTTCCCGCGCCCCGAGCTGGTGGCGGAAAATCCGTGCCTGCCCGCGTGTTCTGAAAATCTCTCGCCTCCACGCTTTGCCCGACCACCAGGCACGGAAGCCGTACACGATCACCAAGCAGCGGGAGAAGTGGACGGAGGACGAGCACCGGCGCTTCCTCGAGGCCCTGCAGCTGCACGGCCGCGCCTGGCGCCGCATCCAAGGTACGCGCCGCCGTGCCGTGCCGGTCCCTCCCGGGAGGGTGCTTGGTCACGCTCACGCCGCCGAAGCCGCCGAACGCTCACCCTCGTTTTTCTCTGTGCGCCTGCAGAGCGCATCGGCACCAAGACCGCCGTGCAAATCCGGAGCCACGCGCAGAAGTTCTTCACCAAGGTCGTGTAACCGTCCCGACTCTCCCCCCGTGTAAACAAACCAATTCTCTCATCTCTGCCCGTCTGCCATGATTCGATCAATTATGGTGTTGCCATGATCAATCAATGGGGTGTGTGTGTGTGTCACTTGACTGGCTGCCCAAGTAAGACACCCTCCCAATCGATCATGGTAGTAGAGCAGTCGGTCGTCTCGCGTTCCTGACGGGCGCCCTTTTCTGATGTCGGAATCGCGCCGTGATGCTGCAGGTCGTCAGGGAATCGTCGGGGAGCAACGCCGCCGCGGGCGCAGCGCCGGCGATCCAGATCCCGCCGCCGCGGCCCAAGAGGAAGCCGGCCCACCCGTACCCGCGCAAGGTGGACGGCGCGGCCAAGAAGCACGTGCCGGCGCTTTGGCAGCTGGAGAAGCCGCCCCTGCGGACGCACTCCCTGCGCGACCAGGACGACGGGTCGCCGACGTCGGTGCTGACCACCGCGCGGACGGTGTTACGAGCGGAGGAGTTGGGCAGCGTGTTCGCGAACAGCTCGAGCGGGAGCAGGTCGCCGGCCCAGTCAGCCGCCGGTTCAGAGGAGCATGGCAACGGCGGGGACTCGCCGGCCTCGTCCGTCGGCGGAGAGGACGGCGGCGTGTCGCCAAGCGCAGTAACAGCTGAGTTGGCGACGAGAACAGCAAATGCCAAGGTATATTCTCTTTCTTGAGCAGTTAGGCAGCTTCATGATTTATTAATTCGTGGCCGTGAAGCATAAATTCTTTCAATCTGGCTACATACCATGGACTCCATGGCTAAAATTGTTCTGCTGAAATCACTTTGAAATCTCCACACAGAGATGTTAGATTTCTCTGCATCAAAGTTGTATGATTGCCTATGTCCTTTGCTCGCTGTTTTGTGCATAAATAATGTACACCGCTTCAATGAATTGTGACCTTCAAAATCTTACATGTTTCTCGAACCTGAAATTTCAGGTGTTCGGCGATGCAAAAGAAGTGTCTGGCGTAGGAACAGATGCTCCGGTCTTTAAATTGTTCGGAAAGAAAGTTGTGGTGAAGGATTCCTATGGGCACCCGCAAAGCGGCATAGACCTGAAAATAGGTGCTTCACCTGCGATCGTTGCAGCAGGAGGCAGCTCGTGGAATCCATGGCCGGGCACCGTGCAGCAGCTCATGTGCTTCGTTCCGCAGCCCGACGGTTTCGCCGCGCAGTCCGTGGTGCCGTGGCTCGCCTACAACGGCGGCCTGCCGTGCGCGCTGTTCTACCCGCAGGCGGCGCCTTCGGCCCAGCACCAGCAGCAGCTCCACCACCACCAGACTTCAGAGCCTCTCGATCACAAACGCACGCGGAGGGAAGGGTCGCTGACGGGCTCGAACACGGCCTCCAGCGCCGTGCCGGCGGCGTCGGCGGCGGCGCAGAACTCGGACGCCGCGGAGTCCCACGGCCCCGGGCAAGAAAACACCGGCGAGAGCGACGCGGTGCCGCCGGCTGCCGCAGCGGTTCCCGTCCCGCGCCTGGCGAGGTGCGCGAGCTCGGCTTCCTTCAGCCGGAGAGGGTTCGTGCCGTACAAGCGGTGCGCGGCGGAGAGCGAGGCGCCGCGGCCCGTGGCGGCCGGGGAGGAGGCCGACGGCGAGCTCACGAGGCTGTGCTTGTAGCGACAGTCGGCAAAAGGAAGCAACGATACGTGACAGTCCGCGAACGGAAGTCACGATACTATTTTTGGGTGTTTGCTAGGTTTGCTCCGGTTTCTTTTGCTGCTGGACATGTGCATATGACTATGGGCTGATGCCAGATAGCCTTGAAGCAGCTGGGAGACCAACCACGGGAGTTTTCAAGAAATGGACGAGCAGCCCTGGTCGGTACTCGCCTCCTCGGTATATACGTGTATAGGTAAAACTTGTATAATATTCCGCTTTTTGTTCGCTGTGTGGTCGTGTAATTTTGCTCCAGCTTGGGAGGTTCTGGGTCAGTAGCTGACTGTGGAACCTGGGATAGACTACTCCCTTGTAGTCTGATCACATGTAATCCCTCCGTCTCAAAATAAATGCATTTCTAAGATTGGACACGGAAACTAATGTATGATGTGAAATTACCAAAATATTCTGTCTTTTGGGAGATTCTGTATACTCTTATATTTTATGAAAGATGGGTCAAAGTAGTAATTTTATAGAACAAATTTTAAACTCTAGATGTACAATTATTTGGGATGAAGTGAGTAGAAGTAAAGCTAGGCTTGTACCATCTGAAACGAAATGTAATGGGCAGAGCACGAACAGAAAGTTCCACGCTCTGTTAAGTCTGAATCTCTGAACGAGGCATTGTGCTGTCCTGAATTTGGGTTCGGTTCGGGTCCTCAAAGACACTGCACAATTTCAAATGGGAAGCCCGTGAGTGTGATCGATCAAATCCGAGTAGCCATTCCGGTACGTCTCTGCTTATGCTCTGTGCATTGTTCGAGTCTAGGGTAGTGGAAGGGATGCCATGCTACAAGCTTACAGTTGATCTGAATCGTCGCCAACCGGTGCAGCCAACAAATTCCAATTCGTGCGGGATTTGAATCGAATTGAAGTAAAACTATGGGCATAGGAATCCGCTGCAAGGATACACTGCAGTTCATGATTCTGTGACATCCCAGAGTTTTAAAATGCTAAGCAAGAAATGTTAAACCTGTCATCATGCATCATTAACCAAGAAGCATTGAAATGAATGTACGTGTATGCATGAATGTCTCTATGTATGTGTGTTTATGTGTATTTGAACTCAGATGAAAATTTTAAATAACTTTTAAAATGATGCAAGTTTGCATCTGAAATTGAATTGACATATCACTAACATCATGGTAAACCAAACTCTAGTTGATGTCAAGGGGAGAAAATAAAATTTTACACATAAAATGACGAGTTCTTCAAATCAAAGTTTTTAAATGTTTAAAATATCTTTCAAATTGAAACAAACGGGTTTTAAAAATGAAATTCAAATCGTTGCTCAAATGAACTTTTGTCTAAAACCAAAGTTGTAGAGTTTTAAATGACGAACAACTTTCGTGTTCAAAGTTTTTCGAGTTGCCACACGAAAATGGGAGAAAAATTTGAATTTCAAAGTGTATTGGACATTTTCAAATGCACTCAAGTTTCAAATTTTATCTTTCAAATTGAGATTCAAATGAATTCGTGCCTGAAATGAAAGTTGTAGTATTTGAAGTTTTGAACAACATTCGTATTTAAAAGTTTTTCACTTGACCTTTGGAATAGGGAGAAAAATTTAGTTTACAAAATGGAATTTTTGAACTTCATTTTATTTACGAGATTGCCATCACCACCATCTCCTCCTTCCCTGTCGCAACGCCGTCGCCTCACCGTTCGTCGCCGTCTCGCCGCCGGCCACGCGCCGCCCTCCCCGGCCAAACTCGCCTCCCCGCTCCCTGATCCTCCCCGACGCTTCTCGACCCCACCACGCGGCGCTCTCCCTGCGCGCACGCCGAGGCCGGCCGCTCGAAGCGCCACGGCGACGACGCGCCGTGCCGTGCGCCCCTTCTCCATCTCCATGCGCCCTCGGCCCTCTCCTCCCCCTTGAGCTCGCGCAGCGCACGTTCCCGACCTCCATCTCCTCTCCCTTCCCATCTCCGAGCCAAATCGAGCTCGCCCCTGCACCCCGAGCGTCGCCGTCGCCGCCCCTACATCGCCGCGGAACCACCATCTCAGCCCAAATCGAGGCCACAGACCCCTTCCTCACCTTCCATCAATGCTCCCCGACCCGGTCACCGCCGCCCAGGGCCATCGGAGCAACGCCGCCTGCTCCCGCGGAGCCCCCACCCCGGTCCTCCTCGGCCTAAACCGACCCCACCAAAAGCTCCCCCTCGTCGCCCTGGTCGGCCAAGCCTCGCCGCTTCCCCCTCGCCGGAGTGGCGCCGCCGCGGCACAGGCCCACCGCCGGCCACCGGAGCACGTGGCGCCGCCGCCACAGGCCGCCCCGAGCCGCGCCGAAACCACCCAGAGGTAGCTCTAGGTCTCCTCTACCTCCCCCACCCCGGGTCCCTCGCCCCCGTCGTGCCTAGCCGCCGGAAACCGGCCGGCGCCGCCCCCTGTCGCCCTCCTCTGTTCCCTCCCTCCGGCCAAGGGCCATTCTGCAAGGCTTTCAATTTTTCCAGGGGCCTAGCCGCGAATCTTTATTTCCTTTTTGTTTTCAAAAACAACAAACTTGTAAAAATCGATATAAATTCTTATAAAAATCGAAAAATATAAACTCAAATGTTATGAAATCCTTGCACCTAGATCTACAACTTCTGTTACATCCACTTTTGCATTTGAAAAATAGTTTTATCTCTATATTAAATATTAGTTTTATCCACATTTGTATGTATCTCAAGTTCTACCCGCTATCTTTAGCTGATTTTCGGACAGTGTGCTACACCCAAGATCAGTAGCTTACTGTAAAAATTTGAGGACATTTTGACAACTCTAGCTATAGGTTTCATTAGATCTTGTTTATGCCTATGTTAAATAGAAATAAATCCATAGGGTTCTATACTAGTTTTCTTGAGCTGAAATTTTTACAACAGTCTTAACTTTTTTTCTAGATGCTATCGAAAATTTTTGGAAATTTTTAGTAATGTATAACTAGTCCTTTTAATTTATTCATGAATAAACTTTGTAAATAAAAAACCCTAGTTTCCTTCATTAGAAAAATCTCATATTTTCTTTACTAGAGCTTTTCATTGAGTACATAATCATGACAGTAAAGTTTGAGCCCCTGAAACTCAATATAATTGCTGGTATAATTTAAACTTGATTAATGTAGCTATCACTTGTTTTATCTTTTTTCATGCCTTGTGTACTGATCTTTTAAATCTAAAAAAATTATAGTAATCTCGTCTTAGGATAGTAAACGTTCAGTTAAATTTTCACTACCATTACTTGCACTATTTGACCTATACAATTTAACCTTTAGTTAGGAGGAACTTTATTGTTGGATTACACACTGGTGGACTAGTCTTTGTTAAGGTGCTGGTGTTACATGAGTTAGTAAGATTTTGAAATCCACCCCGTTTTTTTATGAACTAAATTGTGTTAAATAACTACTCTATAAATAACTGCCCAGGAAATATTAATTGACAAGTTTCCCCTACCAACTCACTTTATGTTGGACTACAACTTTATCGTGAAGGAAAAATAATAACACCTAAATCGCTAAACAACTTGAAACTTTGCATTCATACATATGTATTGTTGCATTTCATTTAGGTACGATAGATGAACCACGTGAAGGATGTGATGTTGGAGCCGAGCCAGAAGATGGTGAATGGTGGACACGTCTAGAAGATGGACGGACGGATCTCGATGTGCACGACCGGAGGAAGATGCTCGCCGAGCAACTATCCTTTAACTAACACTGACATAGTGTTAATCCCAGACAAGCCCCGGTGCATCAATCCCAATATTTTAAATGCTATTCAAATTATGTTCCTATTATATATCTATGCATTTACATTTACAGGAGTTGACTGGAACCTTAGATGCATGATCCTAGGTACTCAGGTACTGGTTACTAGAAGTTTAGTGCGAGTAGATGCCCTGCTAATTAGGACCGGTAAAAGTCGAGTGGTTTTTTGCCGCTCGCGAGATGATAGGTTCTCTACTACATACTGCAGAATATAAGGTCTATGGGTGGGGTCAGGGTACTATGTTTCTGGATGAGACCCCGTCTGTTTAGTGTAGAAAATGCTAAGGCCGCAGTGTGTGATAGTGGTGGTTAAGCGTTTGAACGTACTAGACACATGCCGAGAATATGGTAATCGGTAAGCTTAAGTACTGGATTGAATCGAGGCCGGAACATACCTCCCCACTGTCTTGACTTTGGTCTCATCTGGGATGACGGGTGCAGAGCCAGGCTCTGTAGTCGAGGGTGGTGGGCATGTTCCGTGAAGCGGAAATTGAAGGGAAAAGTTTCACGTGTGACTCTGGGAGTAACCACGTGACGTGTGTTTAGGTCTGCGTGGACAGGTTAACAAAATCGATTCGAATCGTTCCGCCGCTCACGGGCAATGAGACTGGTTAACCATTTTGCCACATAGAGTAAGAAGTGGAAGATGATGATGATAATGAATTTGGCTGGTTGGATGATAAAAGATAATTGTTTTCACCATGTATGCTATTAGATAAATGCTCACCTAGAATGATTAATTGAACTAGAACCTGAAAGCTAAAACCTGCAATTAAGGATCTACTCTTTACTGTTTTTCGGCAAAACAAACCCCTCAAGCCAAAAGCTTTGCATGTCTAGATTAAGGGCTAAGTATACCCTTAGTCGGGTAAGCCTTGCTGAGTATTAGTATACTCAGCCTTGCTTGTGGCTTTGTTTTTCAGGTGGTACATCGGAGGTTACGGTTGACGTCATGTACGGGCTTCATCATGACGTCTGGTTTCGACGCTAGACTATCGTTCGTTTTTCGTCAAACTTGAACTCTGTTGTACTTTTATAAATTAAAACTCGGTTTGTAATAATAACAATCAGTTTCATACTCTGTATTGTAAAATTTTTGGAATGTTGCATTCTCTGGACTGCTTTGTCGATCCTGTTCCAAGTGGTTTAATCGGGATTTTACCCGACAGCACTGCCGGATTATTCCATTTTAAGTGCGTGTTAACTCTGGTTGCCGCTTCGGTGATGGTTAGTGCACTTAAGCCGGATTAATTTAATCGGGGCTGCCACATATTCCTTCTATCTCATCTATACTATTTCTGTACATGTACCTACTGGCTACTGACATTGACTTTGTTTGACATGTTAGGCCACGCTAGGAATAGTAATATTTGACCGCTAATTACGGTGTCAAACAAAACCAGTTTACAAAATTAACTTTAGAACCCCTGCGCTAGTGACCTTGAAGAATCTAATGAGGTCTTTGATGCACGATTAGGGGATGGTTACTATAACATCATTGTAGCAAATCATCGATTAATTACCGTCATTAGATTCGTCGCGAAAAGTTACACCCATCTCTGAAAAGATTTTACAAATAGACTTCATTTAGTACACCATGCATACGAGATTCTCTTTTCGGAAAATGTGCTCGCTAGAATTTGTAGAACGCCAAACAAAGCCATTGTCACAAAAACTGTCAACTCCTGTACAATTCCCATTTTGCCAGGTACTCCTTGCCAAGCAAGAGTGCAAGACACCAACGGGCAAAGAAGACAGTTATGCCAACAGTATAGGTAAACATTGTTCGTCTTGAAAGAGCGAACAGATGGATTTCCGGATGGCGCCGTGGCCGCCGGCGATTTCCCGTACCGCCGCCGCAATATTTTCCGCGCGAACCTCCCTCAAATTCACGCGAACTATAGCTCTCCCCGGCCCTGCCCACGCCTCCGCCGCAGCTCACGGGGCAGCTCTTCCTGCAGCGCCAACCACAGCCGTGACACGACGAAGACGCTCGGCGACGGTCTGCTGCTGCTGCTTACGAGGCGAGTGCTGGCTCGGCTCCACGCCAATCTGTAATGCGAAGTTGGAGGCCGCCGGAAGCACGGACAGAGGAGGCCTATGTCACGGGCCAAGGCTGCATTTCGGAGCTCGAAAGCTGAAACGAAATCTCCGAGATCCAAATTGGGTACTGCTCCACCGATGAGCGGTTCCTCGCGGCGGGGCTGGAGGCGATGCAGAGATGGCTGTAGCGGCTGGGGCGCGCCGCGGGAGGGGAGAGGTCTCGTTGGCCGCCCTAACGACAGAAGGCGCCGCCGCCCGCCGGGTGGGATGCGCCCAGGCGGCTACAGCGAGCAGTTCTGGACTTCAGGTACGCCTCTGCTCGGTATATTGTTTAACTCTGAGTGAACTATGGTTGGGGAAGGGATCCCGTCCCGATCCATGCTAGTATGCTACAATGTTACACTTGATCTGAATGACAGCCAACCGGTGCGGCCAACAAATT
This sequence comes from Panicum virgatum, assembly GCF_016808335.1. Lineage (NCBI taxonomy): Eukaryota > Viridiplantae > Streptophyta > Magnoliopsida > Poales > Poaceae > Panicum > Panicum virgatum. The sequence goes on along the minus strand of NC_053145.1, from coordinate 56,195,048 downwards.
TACTCCTGCGTCAGGAATCCGAATTTCAGACACCAGCTTGATCCCATCAGCAATCGAACACAAGCTTAGATTCGTGTAGAATTGTCGCTCGAACAAAATTCGCGTAGAATTCTCGTTCAAAAAAAGTTCGTGTAGAATTAGAATTGAGTTGAAGCAAAATCATGAGCCTAAGTTAAATCCACAGCAAGGATAAAATGCAGTTCATCTGCTAGGAAGCAAATGATGAGTTCCTGAAATTACCATGATTCCTTCTACCTCATCTATCCTACATCTGAACTGTATCATGGTGCTGTATACATGTTCCTACTGATATTGTCACAAAAACTGGCAGCTTCTGTACATTTTTCATTACTAGATTATGTTGCCAGGTACTCCATGCTGCTGTACCTTGCAAATACCCTGCCCTCATTCTCTTCCCACCATTTTTGCGCCTCCGCCTCTCCAAAATGCTTCCGGCTGTGAGATCAACGATGATCAAAATATCATAAAAATTATTCAATTTATAAGAAAATCACGATGACTGAAAAGTATCGCCAAGGGTTTTGGCGGTTCACCTGAACCGGATGCGCTTGATTCCCTTCTTACCACTGGGGGATGTAACCACTGTAATGTACACTCCACGCTCAATTTGCTCAATCACGCCATTGGAGTCAGTAGGAGCAACTGTGCTATCTGTTCCTCCATCAAAACCTCTGCTGCTATTGGAGGCTCTTCTACCATTCTGATGCACAGCTGAGTCATCCACCGCAACAGTGTTAGAAGATGCTTTAGATTGCATATCCACTTCCTCTATGTTGCATTGATCCCTGATGCTGTTTATCTGTTGAATTTTTCCAGTGACAATAGCTTTGTCGGGCGGGTCAGGTATGATACTGGAATTATCTAGTTCCAGACCATCTAAAAGTTTCTTTGATAAAGCATTCCTCTGCATAAGTTTGCAGGAGATAACTTATTTGACATCTGACAGAAAGAGTCTTAAACAGATTAGTATTTGTTATAAGTCAAATTTACCTGATTTGTTAAAATCTTTATTATATCTTTTGCAGCCTTGCACTTTGTGGCCTCATCCTTGACTATCAACCACGTTTCCTCAAGTTCTCGTTTATACAACTGAACTTTTAAGCTCCTATGCCGGCATTCTTCTGCTAGAGTGGTTACCTGCTTAGATAAGAGCAAGATCACCATACGTCTCAAGAAAATCAATGATTTCAAATATAGAATAAAAACAACAAAATCATTTGGTACAAAGATATAAAAGTTAATATGAGGCTGAGCCCCCCTAGAAAATTAAAAATTTCAGAAAATACCTGTGCTTGAAGCTGTTTCACTTCTCCCAGCAGTATCTTTTCCATCAAATCTTGTCCTTTTCTCTTATCATTTGTAGCTTGTGGCAAAGGGGTAGCAATCCTTTGCGACACTGGATCAATCATTCTCCCTGTACAACAAACATCGATTGCCTGTTTCTTTGATGTCAAACAATATGGAATGCTGTCTCGTGCACATATGAATTGATTGGGACAGTCTACTTGTCCCCACCTCTGTTTTTGCACTTGATTCAGAGTGGTCAATTCCTGATTTCTCTGGTTAGGGCTGTGTCCAGAGCCCATTTTTTCCATGATGAAATTTGCTTCCTTAAGCATGCATGATAACTTAGGTGTGTATGTTCTTAATTCTGTTAAAGATGTTTGTTGTTGGATCTTAGATCCGGAACTCATTTTTCTTTGTCCTGCAGTTTTATTCAGCTCATTAAAACAAGCATCACAAAGACGACACCTTTTGCTCTTATCTGGTGCTAGGGCTGCCCTTGCAACTTTGTTGCTGCTGCAGGAATTGCAGAACATGGAACCACAGTTGTAGCAGTTGTGCTTCTTCCTTGTAAACCGAAATTCCAACCGGCAACTGCTGCATACAGATTGTTCCTTGCACGAGATTGCCTTATGCGCACAAACTACAACAGTGAAATTGGAGCAACAAATTATACTGTCCACCTGTTTATCTTCCAGGGCCTCCACTAAAGTTGGGGACCTCCTGTCGATATAATCCCCTAAACCAAGTTGCCCTTGTGTGCCTTTGCCCCATGTAAAGACTTTCCCATTCATTGTCAAGACCGCAACATGGAAAGAGCCGCAGGATACATCTCTCACAAACTCAGTCTTAAGTGCCCCTTCAACCTTGCAAATAGATGTGTTCTCAGGTCGAGGATTCCCTAATAGTCCATGCTCCTTGCTTCCAATAGTAAATACAACACCTGTTATTGTTAGCACAACTGTTATTGACATACCGCAGGATACCTGAGTAAAATCACAGTCAACGAGTGATTCAACACGAGTTGGTACAAGCTTCGATTTTTTGTCAGTATGTCCCAGCTTCCCTCCACCAGCATCACCCCATGTGTACAGCTTCCCACCAGGAGCATTGCTCTTGGGAGTTCCTGATGTTTCCACAATAGCAGATGTGTGCCATGGCCCACATGCGACAGACGTGGTTCTTAACCCTCTCAAGGACTCCACTTCTTTCGGCTGAGCAACAGTACATGTGTCACCATGTCCAAGAACACCAAATGTACCATCTCCATATGTGAACAGCTGGCCGGTGGATGTTATGATAGCTGTGTGCCACTGACCACATGCAATCTTTGACACAGAGATGCAATCTGAAGTACCGATCAATTTATGCGGGAACCACTGGCTTATTCGACACTGATCATTCCACAACCCTAGGCTGTGAATCCCTTCACCCCATTCATAAAGTTCTCCTGAAACTGAAACTGCGCAGGTGTGCTTTGCCCCAAATGCAATAGCTTTCACCGGTATGGAGGAAAGAGAGTCAATGATTTTAGGATGAGAGACACTATCACTTGTTTTATGTCCCAATCTCCCACCTTTCTCCTCACCCCATGAGAATACCTGACCTTGCTTAGTAACTATTGCTGCGTGTTTCTCTCCACAGGCAATACTCTGCACATCAAAAATCTGTGCTGATTTCAACAACTTTGGAAGTGAGACATTAGCTGCTGAAACATATCCATGATCTAGCATATGACCCAGAACATCACCCCAGACAAAGATGTCCTTCAGATAATATGGTGCTGCATCTGATCCCTCAGATTGTTTGAGTTTAGGCATTTGCGTAATTCTTTGGTCCTTAATTTTTTCAGCAGATTTTATGTCCCTCAAATTGTTTTTCACTCGATTTACCAATTCGGGAGTAATCTTTTCCAAGTAGGAGTCAAGGTCTGACCATGCTCTCTGTCTTGGAGAAAAGAACGGTTCTGAGCAATCCAAATTACTATGCAAGTATCTGTTCTGTATCAACTTAGGACTGCCATGTAGTGAGTGTACCTTCATGGGTAAATTGATTGGGTAAGTTGTCATTTACAAAATTGCAAGTAAAAACAAGATGCAATTAGACCATACTTCCTCCAGTCACAACTCACAAGTGATGTTTCGGACTTCGGCATGGTCTTCAAAATACAACTTTGACTTTATATTGATGAAAATAATTGCAAGACAACTCTACTATTATCATTTTCTAATTTCCAAGTTCAATACATTTGAAGTAATATGTAACCGAAGTTTGAAATGGTTGACTCAATACATCCCTAACAAACTTCACTAGCAATGTCAAACTCGCACTTAGACAACACTATCACAAAAATCATGGCATGCATGAATTCAAGAATGAACCTTTGTGAAATTTCTTCCATCATGCACAGAAAAGAGCCTACTCCTTTGCTGAATATAGCTGGGAGGGCTATTTGTGCAGCTGTTTATCCGACGGCTGTTTGTTGAATTTACCAGAAGTAGTGGTGTGCATGGTGCTGATATTAGGGCTGTAAGGCCTAAATACCAACATTCAGCTTGACCTCTATCTTTGCAGACCTGGTTAAACATTATTGCCAAATAAATCACTATATGTAAATAGACTATAGACTTCCAAACTATGTGGCCAAAGGAGTAGGGCATACCAAGTCAAGTGAGGAGTCACCGTTATTGTATATAACTGACAGGGAGTGAGGTTCCTTTTCTGGCCATTGCAGGCGCAAAAGTTTTGTCTGTAAAATATTGAATTCTCAGAAAATCAGTGTCTTCCAACCATAATGTGTTACTGCTGAGGAATAATAGCATATATTTGGTAAAAAGGAAAATCACATACAGTCTTCTGTCCAAGAATTACACTGGACACAGAATTCAAGCATAAACGTTTTTCTCTCTCTTTGGAGTACCATATTAGTGTTCTCTCATCCTGCAAATAGGAGAATGTCAAATACATTATTGTGACTTGTGAGTATATGACCCAAAGGAGCAAATTTTCATATATTAAATATTTTAGTAAAATAGTATGCAAAAGCGGAAGGCATTCATTTTCAGTTTACTCAACTGATATACATAGCAAGCTTCAGAAACCTAGTAAACCCAAAGCTGAGCATGCTTCCAATATTTCTTTTTATAATGGCTTCCGATATTGTTGGACAGGAGGACAAGGAGAAACAGTAGCCTATGAAAGCCTCAGCTGGTTATCAGTTTCCCCTTTTTTGTTGTAAGTTCAGTCTCTATTTGTTTTTCTGTTGTTTTCTCCTTGCTTAATCAGGAGAAGAGCATAATTTTGTCGCTGTGGTAAACCTGTAGTTAATCTTTGCGTAGCTTAAATGAGACAAATGTACTGTTGGGATTGATTGTTCTTACTTGGTTGATTTTGTTGGAGCCAAATTGGCTTGCAAGTTTATCTTGGTACAAAATGTATCGTAGGTGTAGGAATTAGCTTGGCCATTTGAAAATCACCAACAGAACTGTAGCATCTGCTTTGCTTTTGTGTGTGTCAACATCAAGGGGACATGGATATACCTATAAATGATCAGTGGAAAGTCGGGCAGAATAATCGATGGGACTCTAACCATTGCTACCGAAGAAGATGCTTGAGTAACTGAAAAGATTATCTTAATGACATTTAATCTACCACCGGTATAAATTTCGCATGGACTGCGTGTTAGGATAGCTCCATGGAATTTCTACATATATAGAGGAAATGAGCCTATCCCAATTTTTGGGAGTTATGGTTGTACGCCCCCATTGTTGGCACTCCCTCACACACACACAACACCCTTTTGCTCGCAGGTGGAGGAAGAAGATGAGAGGAAGAAGAAGGACTCAGGAAGAGCACACGAAGTGGAGCTGCTTAAGACTCTGAGCTGCAGCTGCTCTCCTCTTTATAGACACACCGATCAAAGTGAGAATTTACAAGGCATGGCTCTACAGTACAATGCAGCCATGACTATTATATGTACAACCATCTACTGCTACCATGCTGCAACTTGCAGCGGCTACTATGCACAACAGTCCTTTGTCGCCCAAGAGTAAATGGCAGGCTTGACTGAGTATAAGCTAGTGCTACTACTACTAGGCATGGAAAAAGCAAGCATGAGCATGGGTAATTATCTATCAATTCTTCCCCTAATTGCACTGCTCTTGCTTGATCTACACAACTCCAATCTTGGTCCTCAACTCTGTGAGTCGAATGCGCCCAAGTGGTTTGGTGAGGATGTCCCCGAGCTGTCGAGCTGTCTCGACATACTCAAGCCTGATCTGTCCACCATCGACGCAATCACGGATGAAGTGATACTTGGTGTCGATGTGCTTGCTCCGGTCGTGGTGGACGGGGTTCTTTGCTAAGGCGATGGCGGACTGGTTGTCCACCATCAGGATGGGTGCCCGAGCTTCTTCTCCGGTGAGCTCTGCCAGCAGCCGCCCCAGCCAAACTCCCTGGCAACATGCCGTCGCCGCCGCAATGTACTCTGCCTCGCAAGTGCTCAGCGCAACGACCTTCTGTTTCATCGATTGCCAGGAGATCGAGCACGCTCCAAGGAAGAAGAGCACACCAGTCGTGCTCCTTCGTCCATCAACGTCGCCCGCCATGTCGCTGTCGTTGAACCCAATCAGCTCCAGCTCTCCTCTGCTCCTCCTTGGGTAGACGAGCCCGTAGTCGCGCGTCCCTGCCACATAGCGGAGCAGATGCTTGACCGCGGCGAGGTAATCCTCCCGCGGCTCTGCCATGAATCGGCTCACGTACCCCACAGCGAACCCAATGTCCGGCCTCGTGTGCGTGAGGTAACGCAGTGCGCCGACGATGCTCCGGTAGCTCGTGGCGTCCACCAAGGGGGCAGTGCTGTCCTTTGACAGCTTCACCTTCTCCTCCATGGGCGTCTGGCACGCCTTGCACTCGCCCAATCCGCTCCGCTCCAGCAGCTTCCTCGCGTAGGCGCTCTGGCGGAGCGTGATGGCATTCTCGGTCTGCTCCACCTCAATGCCGAGGTAGTAGGTGAGCAGACCGAGGTCTGACATGCGGAACATCGACTTCATCTTCTCCTTGAACGCGTCGATGTCTCGCTGCTCAGCTCCGGTGACGATGAGGTCGTCGACGTACACGACGACAATCACCAGGCCTCCCTTCGACCGCCGTGTGTAGAGGGCGTGCTCGGTGGCGCACTTGGTGAAGCCGAGCGACGCGAGGCAGGCGTCGAGCTTGATGTTCCACGCGCGCGGTGCCTGACGCAGCACGTACAGGGCCTTGCGCAGGCGGAGCACCCTGTGCTCCTCGCCGGCGATGACAAATCCCGGCGGCTGCTGCACGTACACCTCCTCGGCGAGCTCTCCGTTGAGGAATGCCGATTTCACGTCCAGGTGATGGACCTTCCAGCACCTCACCGCCGCCAGCGCCAACAGCAAGCGCACGGACTCCATGCGCGCCACGGCGCAAAGACTTCCTCGAAGTCGATGCCCTCGCGCTGCACGAATCCCTTGGCGACGAGCCGCGCCTTGTGCCGCACCACCTCGCCGCGCTCGTTCCGCTTCACCTTGACCACCCACTTGAGCCCAATTGGCCGGCAACCGGCCGGCGGATCCACCAGCTCCCACGTGCGGTTCTCCTCCACTGCCGCCATCTCCTCCAGCATCGCCGCCCACCAGCGTGCCTCCTGTTCTGCTGCGGCGAAGTTTGGTGGCTCCTCTGCGCTGCCCAGATGCAACTCGAGGTCGTCCAGCACATGGGCCGCCTGCCCGGGCGGACTCCCCATGCCAACGATGTCATCCACCAGACGGAATCGGAGTGGCTCGCTGGAGTAATCGGCGTCGAAGTTCGAGGAGGCGCTCGGCGGAGGCGTGACGAAGCGAATCGACGAAACGGTGGTCGTTGCGGCGGAGATCGGAGTCCCCTGCCCCGCTCTCGAGGGTGTCCCCTGCGCCTCGCTCGAGGGTGCCCCCTGTGTCGCACTCGAGGGTTCCCCCAGCGACTCGCTCGAGGGTGCCCCCTGTGCCGCTCTCGACGGTGTCCCCTGCGACTCGCTCGAGGGTGCCCCTGTGTCGCACTCGAGGGTGTCCCCTGTGACTCGCTCGAGGGTGCCCCCTGTGCCGCTCTCGAGGGTGTCCCCTGCGACTCGCTCGAGGGTGCCCCCTGTGTCGTACTCGAGGGTGCCCCCTGCGACTCGCTCGAGGGCACCCCCTGTGCCGCTCTCGAGGGTGTTGCTTCCCCTTCGTCGTGATCCAGCTAGCCCGCACCGGGTACACCATGTACTCGACGGTGAAAGAGCTGCTCAGGCCGCCTGGCGTCGCTTCCCCATCGCCGGACTCCCACCCTTGCACGCCGCCTCGTCGAAGACGACGTCGCGGGACACGACCACCTTGCTGCTGGCCGGGTCGTAGAGCCGATAAGCCTTGCTCTCGCGCTCGTACCTTAGGAACACCATGGGAGTGCTCCTGTCTTCCAGCTTGTTGAGGTTGGGCTTCGTCTTCTTCACGTGCCCGACGCAGCCGAATGACCTGAGGAAGGACACGTCCGGCTTCCTCCCGTGCCAGGCCTCGAATGGCGTCGTGCCCTCCAAGCTCTTGGTGGGCGCGCGGTTCAGGATGAACACTGCCGTGCTCACCGCCTCGCCCAGAACGCCGGCGGCATCCTCTTGGCCTTGAGCATGCTCCTCACCATGCCGACCACCGTCTGGTTCCTCCTCTCGACGACGCCGTTCTGCTGAGGCGAGTACGGCGCCGTGAGGTGGCGTTCCAAGCCCTGTCCCGCGCAGTAGAGGCTGAATTCGATCGAGGTGAACTCGCCACCGCGATCCGTCCGCAGTACGCGCAGCTTCTTCCCCGTCTCCGTCTCCACCTGCGTCTGGAACTCCTTGATCGCCGCCGGCGCCTCATCCTTGCTCGACAGGAGGTGCAACCACATGAAGCGGCTGCAATAGTCCACCAGGAGCAGGAAGTAGCGACGCCCGCCGTGCGTTGCCGGCGTGATTGGCCCGCAGAGGTCGCCGTGGACGAGCTCGAGGGTATCGCCAGCGCGGTAGCTCGCCTTCTTGGGAAACGGCAGCCTCCTCTGCTTCCCGGCAAGGCAGCTGTCGCACAGCTCGCCGGCATGCTCGATCAGTGGCAGTCCTCGCACCATGCCATGTCGCGCCATCCTGGCCAGAGCATTGAAGCTCAAATGGCCGAAGCGTGCGTGCCAGCGCCACGCCGCATCGTCGCACCTTGCCGCCAAGCACACCGGGCGCGCAATGCGCAGCGCCAAGGTGTAGAGGCGATTCCTGCCGCGCTCGACCTTGGCGAGCAGCTTCCGCTCGCGGTCCCTGATCCAGAGCACGCCGCCGTCGATCAACACCTGGCAGCCTCGCTCGTCGAGCTGGCCAATACTGACGATGTTACTCCGGAGCTTGGGGATGTAGTACACATTCGTTAGCGCCTTGTGCTCGCCATTCTTGCACTGGAACACGACCGTGCCGCGCCCCTGGATTTCGACGCCGGAGTTGTCCCCGAACTTCACGGTGCCGACGACTCCGGTGTCGAGCTCGGAGAAGGCCGCGCGGTTACCGATCATGTGGTTGCTCGCGCCGGTGTCGAGGTACCACTGCTCCTCTACCTCCTCCGCCCGCCCGAGGTTCGGCGCCGAGCGGGACGACGTACTCGGTCGGCACCGACTTGAGAATGGCCTCCATGGCCGACTGGTCGTCTTCTTCGTCAGCGGTGCCCACGGTCACCGCCGCCCACAAGTGCCTCGCCTTGAGCATCACCTTCATCAGCACCACCCACTCGGCGTAGTTTGTGCGAGTGAGCATGGGGTACTGCGCGCCACCGACGTCCCGCACCGTCTTCTTCACGACGTACGTCGTCAGGCGCCCACGGCCACGCTCCTGAGAACGCCCGCGCCTATGCTCACAATACAGGGAAGCCATGGCCACCAAGCTCGAACACTCAAGCTCTGAATACCATTTGTTGGCACTCCCTCACACACACACACAACACCCTCTTGCTTGCAGGTGGAGGAAGAAGATGAGAGGAAGAAGGACTCAGGAAGAGCACACGAAGTGGAGCTGCTTAAGACTCTGAGCTGCAGCTGCTCTCCTCTTTATAGACACATCGATCAAAGTGAGAATTTACAAGGCATGGCTCTACAGTACAATGCAACCATGACTATTACATGTACAGCTATCTACTGCTACCATGATGCAACGTGCAGCGGCTACTGTCGGTGTCTGACCCGGCGGTCCGGATCCCAACTAGTAATGCTGCGTGTTTCCTCGTCCCAGATGTTGATGCAAGAGGCAACACAGTAACGCACGGGTTTATCCTGGTTCCGGCCACGGGGCCGTACGTCTAGCAAGGGGGTGTGCGAGGGCACTGTATTATCTTGCACCGGTGGTGCCTGTAGTAGGGGGATACAGGCGTGGCGAGAGAGGGAGGGAAGCTCCCAGGTCTCTGCTAGAGGAGAAGTCGATTGAGACGAGTGCCAATATCGAGTGCTGAGCGTCGTGTTCGCGTGATGATGATTGCCACGTCCAAGGTCACGATCCCCCTTAAAGGAAGCCCGTCCCCTCCTTTTATAGTCTCAAGGAGGGACGGTGTACATGTGCAGGGGAACGGGGAAGTCGTCATTTTCCCCCGAATTGCGAGGGTGCACTGGTCGAATACTGTAGGAAGTACACTGTGGGGCATGGCGTCGGGCGTGGCAGTCGTCCTGGATATCGTCCTTGGTCTTGCGGAGATCGCGCCGGCGTCCTGCCAGCCCCGGCAGGCGGCGTGGTCGTCGCTGTGGGGTGTACAGTCCTCCAGATGTGGTGTGGTGGCGCTCCTTGGGCCCTGCAGGTCAGGGTCTTGCGTATATATGTGCACCAGCGGCGATGAGGTGCGTGGCGGTCCCGGACCCCTCTGGACGTAGTGCTGGCGTGTGCACTAAGGAGGTCCGGGGGTCACGTGAAGATCCCGGACCCCTCGAGGGGGGAGGTCCGGGCCTCCGGCTGCTAGTGCTGAGCGTCCCTCCTTGAGGAGCATGTGGCGACGCCGGACCCCTTCCCGACCGGGAGGCGGCCCCGGGGCCATACGTGTGGTGAGGTGGAGTCCGGACAGCCGGAGTTGGCAGAATAGTAGCGGAAACTGTGCCGAGCACGTCTCGTCCCGCGTTGCAGGTTCCCACAGTGCCGCCACAGTGTCCGGGATGGCGGAGCAGTGGCCGGAGTTGGCGGACGGGACTCCGGTCACAGCCATTGTGGGGAATGGCAGCCTGACGCCGTCTGTCCTGGGTGTTGTGGAGGAGTGGTTGGCATTCAATGCCTCCGTAGGACGGGCGGGTGAGCGGCAAGGACGTTTGTCTTCTTCGTCGAGGGGTGGCCTCGAGCGAGGCGGAGATGTTTCGCCCGCTCGAGGGTAGATTCGCTACCCTCGAGCGAGGCGGAGATCGCCTCGCGGGTCCGAGGGGGTCGCAGATGGGCCGCATGCTAGGCTTCTTTGAGTTCTTTCCCTCCTTCCAGATTGGAAAGAGGCCGTGGGCCTTCGTGGGCTCAGTCGCCTAACATGTGTTTGTGTTTTTTAGGGTGATCTTAGTACCCCGATTAGGGTGTCCCTAATCGTGGTACCCGACAGCTACTATGCACAACAGTTCTTTGTCGCCCAACAGTAAATGGCAGGTTTGACTGAGTACAAGCTAGTGCTACTACTATTACTAGCCATGGAAAAAGCAAGCATGAGCATGGGTAATTATCTATCACCCATCACCCAGAATTGAGTTCTCTCCTGCTCGAATGCGGGTGCTCCTTCTCTTCTTAATACAAAACTTCCAAGTTATCTCTTCCTTCTTAAGAAAAATGATATAGAAAATGTAGATAGATATATGTTCCTATAGATGGCATTTCGTGTTAAAAGTTCTGAAAGGTCGATGCTGCCCTCATCAATCTCTTCTCCTTAGATAGTCAGGTAGCAGACTCTACAATTCTGGAGGTGTCACTGTTAGCCTATATAGGTCTTTAGTTGGCCAAGAAAAAGACACACAAATGCAAGGTTGCATAGCACAATCTCTTAAAAAATAAAAAAAAATGGAAGCAAATGGAAGAACATGTAACCTTGAAGCATTGTGCACTGCATAATTACAGAGTCAAAGCTACTCACATAAGATAGCCTGACAGTGCAGAATTTGGGTTTCCCTCTCTTGCCACATTTCAGAAGATGAGCACCCTTCTTGAGAGAAACAATGGCCTGTAGGAAGGAAACAAGCTACCAAAAATATGAAACTGTAGTTTTTCAAAAAAAAACATGAAACTATATTCTATCTAAGTTGCGTCTTTTCCAGCATTGATATTGTCATGCGAATCCATAAATCCAAAAAGATTCAGGCAGGAAAATATAGGTACTGAACAGAGCTGGGACATGCACAGAAGGAAACGTCATGTGCACAATCACATTACGCATTCATAAGAAATCATGCGCATCATACTGTCTAATTCACATGCCTTGTTCTGAACAAAATGCAGGGTGTTTACTGGCTTCCCCCGGAGAAAGTGACGCGAAGAAGAGGAAGAACATCTCCTTCATTTTAAGCGAAATGCAGAGATGAAACTGGAACAAGCAGCAAAAGAAAAGAAGAGACATAGGAGCGCGCAAGCTGCTGGCCCTTGTCTTACGCGTAGATCTGCTTGAGTTACCACAATGCTCTGGAAGAATGCGCAAGCAGAACGGCTCCGTACCTGCTCGACTCCTCTGGTTGTAGTGGACGAGCTCCTCCCCTCAAAGCCGCCAGCCATTGCAGCCACGGGGGGGGGGGGGGGGGGGGGGGGGGGGGGGGGGGGGGGGGGAAGAAAAGATTAAGCGGACGCAAAGGAGGGCAGCACACCCTGAGCGATGTCCAGACCTCCTCTGATCAACAGTGGGAGGGAGCAAAAGACGGCATTGAAGCGACGGAAAGAGGACGCGCAGGCAAAGGGTGAAAGCGAGCAGGAGGTGGTAAAGACTAAAGAAAGGGTGCAAATCTGAGAGCTGATCTTGGGGAGGGGAGGACGGTGGCTGAGAGGGAGGCGAGCTGCGCGATTCGAGGGAGGGAGGGAGCCGGAACGTGAAACGGCAGCGGTTTCAGACGTGCGCGCTTTAGAGCATGTTTTTATAGTTCTGCCCGCTCGTCGCCGGTTGCGGGCGGCAAGGCGCGCGCAAGAGGGTGGATCCCGCTGCTATTTAATGCTTAGATTCTCTCCTTGTCCAATCGCAACGCGCGCTGCGCGATTTCGCCCACCGCAGCCGGCGTAGAGCTACGCGGCCGTTCCTAATTTCTCTCCCCTCCACGTAATCATGCGCCGGAATACCTGCTAAAGAGCAGAGAGACGAGGCAGAGACGATGCAGACATCTCCCCGTGCCGGCCAGAAGCATTACTTACGGCAGAGGTGTAATCCTTCCCTGAATACGCTCTCACTCACTGCTTGTACTGGGCGCTTCTGAAATGTTGGATTGCATGTCAGGATCTGTCGCGGTTGCAAACAGAGGCACAGAGCCCCGAGAAGACCGGGCCGCGGCCGTCCTGTCCCGGCAAAATGAGACCGGGCTGCCCCGAGAAGCCCAGCAAGGCGGAGGTAAAATGGTTGCGTTGCTCTGAACATCGCTTTACCAACTGGCACTAAACTAGTCTACGCAGATTTTTGCAGCCTAATGCTAGGATTCTTCTGCTTCTGGAGTTATGCTCCTGGCCGGCGCGGAGAATGTCCTGCTGTTTGCAGACGATGCCGTCTCGGGCGGAGGCTTCGCCAGAACCCGGCTTCGCCATGGCCGTCCCCTCTCCTGCGATGGCCATGGCCGTGGCGAACGGCGATGCCCACGGGCCTCCGCAATTGCTCCGCAATTACTGCCGGCTCATCGTACGCCAGTCGCGTCGGCATGAATGCGAACTGACGGCTGCGCGTCCCGTGCGTGTGCGTCGCCAAGGACGCCGTACCACTGCCTCTACGGCCTACAGCGATCGGCCAGGCACAAATATTTACTGCTGGGTTAAGTTAATTAGTAATAACACGGCCGGCGACGAAGCCGTTACAGGTTTATTACAGCTGGGAGCTGTGGAGAAGAGGGTGGGGGTGGCGGCGACCATGGCCATGTGAAACGGAACGGACAAAGCGTGGCCGCCAGGCGGGAACGGTAAAGCTGGTCCTGTCCCTCGCGCTCGCAAGCGTAATAATCGATGGGTTTCGTACCTTGCTTTTACCATGCAACGTCACTGCTCTGGCATTGAGGCACTGTTTAGTTTCCACCCTATAAACCCGTAAACACAAAAAAGTCATATAGAATGTTTCGACACATATATGGAGTACTAAATGAAGTCTATTTACAAAACTTTTTGCATAGATAAGCTGTAAATCGCGAGACGAATCTAATGAGCCTACTTAATCCATGATTCGCAACAGTGATGCTACAGTAATCAACCGCTAATTATTAATTAATCATGAATTAATTAGCATCATTAGATTCGTCTCGCGATTTACAACCCATCTGTACAAAAAATTTTATAAATAGACTTCATTTAGTACTTCAAATTAGTAAGATTCCAAAAAAAATTTGCGTTCTAACTAAACACGGCCTGAACAATGCTGGCGGCAACTTGTATCAGTACTGTCCTGCTCATCTGCTGCACGGTAAGAGTCTAAAGAGAGCGATCAAGCACGTTAGGTGTGTGCTCTTGATCTGTTGTAGCATCTAATTATGGCTTCTGATCAGGTACTGCAGTAGCGCCACTACATCTAATTTAGATGCTAAATATAGCAAACCAAATGATTCACTTTGTCATTGATGATGGCCTTGATGGGCATGAGCTAGATGTGGGATTTGCATTGGCAGCGGAAAACTGTGGGGGTGTTTAGTTCATTTTGCAAAATTGTGTAAAGATGTAAAGATGGCATTTGAAGTACTAAATGAAGTCTATTTGCAAAACTTTTTGCATAGATGGGTTGTAAATCGCGAGACGAATCTAATGATGCTAATTAATCCATATTTAATCAATAATTATCGGATGGTTACTGTAGCATTACTGTTGCAAATCATGGATTAAGTAGGCTCATTAGAATTGTCTCGCGATTTATAGCCCATCCATGCAAAAATTTTTGTAAATAGACTTCATTTAATACTTCAAATTAGCAAGATTCCGTTTCACTTTAATGAGTTTACGGCTTTTTTGCAAAAACCTGTAAAGATCTAAACAGGGCCTGTGTGTGAGGCATGTGAATCCATACCAATCCTAGCCTGATTGGACTGACTCACTTAATGGTGATTTGGCCTAAATTAACGGTGGTGGTTGATGCTACCAGTAGGGCACGTACCGCGGCGGGGCTCACGGCTACTGAACTACTGAGATTTGCCCAAAAAAAAAACTACAGAGGGGCTTAAAAATCGGAGAGGTTGGTAAATTTCATTTTGGTATGGCCCTGCTATAGATCCACACCGCACACGCGTGTGTGCTATTGTGGATTTACAGTCCTGAGTACTACTAGTGCATGGCTCCTGTGACATGTCTCCATGTAATTGTCAGTGTTGTGGTTTGCATTTCTCTTCCCCTTCTGTTTTAGTAGGAGGCTGCACCAGTTGCTAGCCTCCAGGCCCAGATGAAGCTGGCGCCCAAACACGACGAGCTGTGCCAGGATCCATTCACGCGTGCATGTTGCAGTGTAGACTACTAGTGGTCCTCATTGCCGTCACAGAACTGTCCCCAGCCAGCGCAACAATTCGTGCGAGGACGAGCATGCATCTGCCATTGCCACAGGAGGATCAAAAGGGAGCATCGAGTGCTGGCTCGCTGCTGCTGCCGCCCTCACTCTCACCTAGCTTGCTGCCTCCTCTTTAGGGCACCGTGACATCATAAAGCTCTTGAAAACGATGCCCAAGCCCCAAGCAAGCCCCTTACCGGCCAGTTACCCCGCATGCTCCGCCACCAAAGGTTTGGTTCTCCAAAGCCGGCCAAAGGGGGAAAAAGATCGACGCGGAGCTAGCAGCGTGCCCAGGGCGGGAGTGTAATAAGAGTGTTCCTTCCATCCTTTGGAGCGAGAGCGTCCCCCTCCCCTGGGAATGCCCTCCCCGGCGCGTGCGGTGGGGGTCCGGCAAGTCCCCTTGGCCGCGATAGATCTCAAGCTCACCGCAAAGTGAGAACCGAGTCTTTCAAGCACTGTAGGGGTGGTGTGGTAAGGCTGAGGTGGGACATGGATGATTGCGGGGTGGTCGCGTGCCGGACACAAGGAACAGGCGAACAGCCATGGCCTATGCGTCTGGCCCGGGTCGGGACCCAAATAGATAGTGCGAGGAGGGGTAAGCTTTGCATGGCCGGTTGGCCACCGTCCAGCCTCAAGCAGGACGACTACTTCCTTTGTGGCTGGGACCTAGCAGCCTGCCAAGCGGCGGGCCTCGCCTCTCTCTCGTGGCCTCAACTGTGTTTTCGTCGCCATCCCGCTGTTCGCGCGACGTGATGCTGTGCATCTGTTATGGTTGCAGATTAACACTGACTTCTTTGAGGCAGGACCAGCAGCTCAGCATACTTATTAGGCCCCGTTTGGGAGGGCTTCACCGGCGGCTTCACGAGCGGCTTCAGGTGAAGCCCTCCCAAACGTTTGTTTCAGGACCGGCTTCACGTGTGAAGCCGGTTCTGAAGCCGTCGGCGGCTTACACAGGCAAAGTGAAACCATGAAATCATGGCTTCACGCGGCTTACACATCAATCTAACAAGTGAAGCTGTTTTGACAAACATTTTCTAAAACGGCTCCAACTCCACCAGAAAAGCCGCTTCATCTGAGGAGCCAGAGCCGGAGCTGTTTTTGGAAGAACCGAAGCCCTACCAAACGGGGCCTTAATGTGTGGCATCTCGTAAAGAGCCCGTTTGGAATCCTACTCAGGTATTCAGGTCCTGGTCAATTTTTTTTTTATGCAAATAACAAAAGGATCTCTCGTTTCTGAAAGAGGAATTGTCCACGCACACCCGGCGTTCCAAGAGGAACCAAAATGAGCTCAGCTGGGCTTAGCGGATCGAACTCACCAGTTCGGGTGGAGGCTCATCTGGTACCGTATGGCTGGCCTAGGCCCGCCCACGCGGTAGAAGCCAGTTCAAGGCCAGCCTGAATTTCAAGCCACCACCAATTCACATCCTTCATGTAACAAGATATGTACCTGCTTATAGTTGCCAATCGCTACGATGCAATGTATTCAATAACTTAAAAGAGCTTGGTACATGCTAGCCCTCCTATAGCGCTGATGGTTCCAAACTTTGTATAAGCAAGTGCCCACGCTGACAAGCTGTATAAGTTTCTCTGCGTGCTGTGTCCTTCTCTATGAAGCTTCTTGATTATCATAAGGAGAGAACAATGTGTAAGAAAGGTAGGATGCGTATAATGTGGTCGATGTATTGCTTGAGCCCCTTGGCCGGTATATATAGGAGTACATGGCTTGGAGGTCAAGTAGCCTCTCCTAGAGATAAAGAAGGTTATCCTGGAATTACAATCAATCCTAAACTAACAATATCCGGAGTAGCCTAATATACTCTAACATCCCCCTGCAGTCGTAGCGGTAGCAACACGAACGGTCAGACTGGAGAACAATGGAAATGTATCCCCCCTGCAGTCGGAACGCCGGTGCGAAAGCTTTGATTGGAGATTCATGCAGATGATAGCCCTTTAGTGCCGTAGTAGCCGAAGTCGAGGTGGACGTGGTCGAAGCCGTGGAGGGGGCGCGGGTTGAAGCGTCGTCGAGGTGCTCGAGTACACAAACTCAGCAGCTTGTTGCCGAAGACAGCAGCAGGACGGTGTGGCCGATGACGATGGTAGACGGCGCGGTTTGCGACTTAGGTCACGCTTAGGACAGGGGTGGCGACGACGCAGGTTGCAGCAAGTGTCATGCTCAGATCAGGGGTGGCGACGACGTCTTCCTTCAGGAACATCGGTGGCGATGTCCGTGCAAGAACGGCTGGAGGCGCAGAGGCGGATCGAGCGCCTGCTTGACGAAGATCGGCGGTGAGTGGCGCCACCGCCTGAAAAGGCGACGACACCGGTAGGGTGGCTTGATCACGAACGTCGTCGCTGTAGCCTGGAAGGGCTCAGCGACAACCTCGTCCTTCGGGGGTGTCGACGATGAAGCGGCGACGAACGGCAGGGCGACGCAAACCGATCTTAGATCGAAAAAGAAAAAAACAGCAGCAACTGGAGAACCGCGGGTACAAGCTCGGGTGCACCTAGCAAATGTCCCTCCCCTCCCTTATCCTTTCCCAATCGTGGTCAACCACGGGCAGAAAAAGGAGAGGAGGCGAGAGGCCCGACGAGGTGAGGTCGACGGCGCCAGGTGCGGTTCGAGCGGCGCCTCTGCTCCTGCTGCACGGGAGACCGGCGGTCGGAGGAGAGAGAGCCGGCGGGGAAGGGCGGAGCCCCCATGGCGCTGCAGTCCGCCGGCGACGGCGGTGGAGCGGCGCGGCGAGGAGTACCGATGCGACCGTCGGCGATGGATCTCGACGTGGCGCCGGCGACGACATCTCCGGCGCGGCGACTGGCCCAACCGCAGTACCCCGATGGCGCGGCAGCTCAGCGCCCCTCGTGCTTCCTTCTGCTGCAGCGCGCCTGCGCCCAAGGCAGCGGTGGTGGCGGCGCAGGGGGAGAGGGGCAGCGCTGGGCCAGATGCGCGGGAGGGGGGGCGACATGGACGGCGGAGGCAGCCTGCTGAGATCTAGTCGACCATGGGGAGGTAAGTTCCCTGCTGCTACTGGACGACGACGGCGCGGCGGATCAGAGGGATCCGCCACACATCCTACGAGGGCGCTGCCCCCGGTGGAGATCGATCTCCCCGGGGGCTGCGCGCGGCGGCGGCGGCGGAAGCGGAAGCCTAGGTCGAAACCCTAACTCATGATACCATGTAAAAAAGGTAGGATGCGTATAATGTGGTCGATGTATTGCTTGAGCTCCTTGGTCGGTATATATATGAGTACATGGCTTGGAGGGCAAGTAGCCTCTCCTAGAGATAAGAAAGGTTATCCTGGGATTACAATCAATTCTAAACTAACCATATCCGGAGTTGCCTAATATACTCTAACACAATGAACAAAGTCAGATGGTTAAGCACCTTTTGTTTGAGAAGGTTCAGCTCCAACCTTCCACTGGTCAAACTTGGTAATGCTCAACATAAACGAGCTTGCATTCCGATGTCCCCCTCCACCATATTCCTACAAGCAAGCAGGATCAAACATCAAACCTCTGTGTGATAGAATCAGTTTCGAGTCTTGACATACACCCCTTTTATGAGCTAAGTGAGGTCCTAGAAACCTCATAAGGGAACCGATGTACCTGAGAGATTAAAGTGGTGTCTTCTTGTTCTAAACTTCTTAGACTTATTTTCAGCATCTGGTCATTATTCAACTCAGGGACTTTGTAAACAACAGCCCCAATACCTCTGGAAAAAAGGGCACAGCTCACATAATGACAATATTGTTTGGTTAAGTGCAAATGCACATTTCAAGTGACTCTGGATACATATTGATAGAAGGAAATAAATAAATAAATCAAAAACTTGCCTCAGATTCAAATTACGGCTTTTGCTAGCTAGCTGATGTCCAAGCTCGCTTCTCAAATTTGAAATAGAATCAGCATCAACAGCCTAATGGACCATACAAGGCAAAACTATATTAGTAAACAAATACGACCTGTTAATACAAAGGTAGGAAAAGAAATACAAGATTTCACGTTTTTTATGTTAGACCTCTAGCATGGAATTAGAAAGAGTATGAATAAAAGAAAAGGTCCCTAAAAGCTGAACTATGCGAACAAAAAGAGTATGAAAAACAATCTGTGTAAGGATAGTAGAATTACCAGACAATTCCCAAACTGGCCACATCCCAGTGAAATTTCATAGGACTTCCCTAGGCAATCGTCTATTAATCTTTGTTTCTCTAACAATGTCACTTGTCCACGGGAAATGACATGCTCAGGATCCAACTCCAGCAACTGTCACAACCAGGGTATTGTGAAGTAAACATTAGAAGCAGAAGATGACCATGTGTAGTAGCACCAGAAAATAGCTCAGAGCTACACTGTATTGGAGATTTGGAAGATAACTTCTGAAGAAATATTTTTCTGAATTTCTTTATCACATTGTGCTGCAATTGATAATTTAAACAAATTTTCCATTGACTAGAGAAGATTTGAGATGAGCAGATGAATATTGTTCAACTAATACCAATAACTGTGAAATCAATATTTTCTAATGCAATATCAAATGATTATAGTGATTATTTAAGCAACTGTTTCATTTAGATGCAGCTTGGACTCTTTGAGATGATAATCATGCCAACTTCAACAAAACAATAATTCAGGTGTGAAACAGCATCATGTGATGTAAGGAGCAACATTTTTTTTGGTGATGCAGGAATCACTGTAGCAGTAAAGAACTAACATCAGGCAGGTCATTACCTGATCAAACAATTTACTGTTTGCATTGACGTTGAATTCAATATCCAGATTTTTTAGTCCACTGCTGAAGGCCTTGCTGTTTGGAATTTTCCATCTCCACAAATCCCCATCTTCAATAAACTTGAAAAGCTTGTGCACTGTTTCAACCTTGTCGTCCGGTACGTATTTGATCTCAGCTACATCTTTATCACTTTCACTACCCCATAAGATGCTAGCTTCTGTCAAGAGCTTGTTTCTAAAGAAGTCAAATGCAATTGTTGCTCCACTACGCTGCATATCTATCACCTTGGTCACATTTTGCCCCAGTGTGGAATTCTGACACAAACTCTCAAAAGCAGTCTTATGATGGTCTAGAATTGTTACTCTGAACAGGATAAGCATTTAAGGGTCAACAGTATTCAAACATACAGGGGTTACAAGAATACTAAGTACAAAAATGACTGAATACATAACTTCACAGAGCTTCAAATGACTGCAATGTGTATACAATGAACTAGATAGAAACCTTTAAGCTTTTGAGTGATGAATTTCATGGAACAGAATATGCCATAAAGTAACCACGGTTGAGTTACATGCCGTAGACATGACATTGGGTGAACCTTCATATGCATTAAAGTAAATGAGAACATCGAGGAGGTGATGTGCATTGTTTTTCAAGAAGAATAAGGATTTGAAACCACAGTGCAGTGACCAGAAAAACTGTATCTACAATTGACCTACAGTAGCACCCCAGCTCACATTTGTAATCCCAAGGCTAGCTTTGAACACTTTTACACTTTGTGTGATTTTATCTAGATTATGACATTATCTCCCTTAACAAAATGGGAACTGAGAATAGAGGTGAGTTTACAATCACTTACATAAATCAATTCGAACTCCCTGCCCTTATTACCTAACTTTGCACCAGATTCAACTAACAAAAACACAGGACTACCTTTTTTTTATGGAGGGGGGGAGGGGGGGGGATCCCCACCATGATTTTATTTCAGGGAGCTTTTGGCAGCTCATAAAAACCATAGGTTCAGCAAGTTTACAAAGCTTTTTCCAGGGGCTATATCTTCAGATATGAAAACTGACTGCAAATGGTTACATACCTTTCAACCTTACGGGCTATATCTTCGACAAAACCAGGAGGTCCCACAAAATCAAGAAGGTAAACATCTTCTATTTCATCCAATGGAAGTGAATCACTCCTGGAAAGCAGATAGTAAAAAAGTGGTGTCATTGCAGAAGGACACTAGAACAACAGCATCACTGCATCAGCATAAGAGATTGTTTCACTAAGATCCATCCCACAGAAGTACCAGAAGCGGTACTGTGAATTTTATGATTCAACGAAGTCCAACAGAGGTAGTTCCATCTAGCTCTGATTATGATATACTAAGCCCAGAACACCAGATGAACCCTCCCCCTAACAACACAAGTCCAATAGTCTGAAGCAGAGCTTTAAAATGCCTAGACTCAGTTACGAATCAAACTCTCATCAGACGATCACTGTGTTATGTGCACGTGTTCAACATATCTACACCGTTCACAATCAGATTACCACACATTTGCAGATCGGAACCAACGAATTGAATGTCTGCAGCTATAGTCAGATAGTTGCAATAGGGTAAAGCTTTGTCCAAATCTGCAGCACTGCAAGAGTGAACCCCTGAAACTCGGTTACTCGGGTACTCCTACTTCCCAGCAGATCATGTTGGGCCAGCTTTTAGTTCGGCGGGGCTACCTGATGGGGTCGTAGACGGTGTTGGGGAAGAAGCGGACGGGGCGGGCGGCGGCGGAGAAGTAGAGATGGGCGGCGAGCGCGGCGAACGCGCCGTCCGGGCACGGGTAGTGGTAGAGCACCGCCGAGATCTTCCGCGCGGCGCCGGCGCCGGCCATGCGATCGATATCGCAGCGGAGCACGGGCACGCCGCACGGTTCGGAGGGTTTTTTTTTCTTTGACTGGCCTACTTAGACTGAGTCCAACAACGGTGGGCAAATGCATTTTGCCTTTCCAATCGCCACTGTTCACGCGAAGCAATCGTTCCAACAGACAAGCCAAACAAGAGGAGAGGTAAAATTGCAATCCCTCTCTCCTCGGATGCATTTGAGCCCGCCGCAGGGGAGGGGAGGGAGAGCGAGAGGGAGAGGGAGGGCGGGGAGCTCCGCCGGCCTGGGCCTCCGAGCCGCTCGATGCGCCGCCGCCGGCGGAAGGGGAGCTCGGCGGAGGAGAGCGCTGGAGGAGGACGGGGTCACCCCGTCGTGTCCGCTCTGTCGCGCTGCCGCGCTCCGTTGCCCTCTTCCTCCCGACTCCGCCGCCGTTCCCGGTCGCCGGCGCGTGCCTTGCTCAGCTCCCGCACCCTCGCCTCCACCGGTCAGCGGCATCCTCCTCCTCCGTCGAGATCCGCGAGGCCACGGCCCCCCGCCTCGTCGGCCCCTCAGATCCGCAGGTGCTCCTCCCCCGCCGCTGCCTCGACCTGCCACCGCCGGAGAGGACAAGAACCTGATGCACATCCATGATCGTGATCCATCCGTCAGACAAGCATGGCCAATGAAACTGCAGGGCCATTGATGACCAGCAGAAACCAGAAGCTTCACCTGTCAAGCACATCGCAGGGAGTGTTCAGGAACGCCCGAAAGAGCTCCTTGGTGCAGCCGGCGCGGACCATCTGAAGGGCGATCTCGTGGAGGACGGACATGCCCGCGGGGCGGACGAGGTCGAGCTCATGCCAGACCTTGCCTTCCAACAGGGCCGCGAACTCGTCAGGCACGCCGGAGCTGGCCCTCGACCGGGTCCCGTCGGACGCGTCGACCTCCCCGCCGGAGCTCGCGTCGCTGGTCCTGTCGTCGGCGCTGGGGAAGACCAGCAGCGACGCGCCGCTAGACGCCAGGGCGAGCTCGTCGACGGCGACGCACAGCGGGGAGGCGTCCCAGACCCTGACCCGCAGGAACTCCTCCACCATGCGCAACGTGGCGGCGCCGACGGCGCTGTCCAGGCGGCGGCGCGCGGGCGAGGCCCCGGGGAGCGTGAGGGAGTCCTCCTCCGCCAGGAGCAGCACGTCGTCGACCGCGGCGAGGGAGCAGGGGAGGCGCCGCCGCTCGCCGCTGGGGGAGGAGGCGGCGCGAGCGCGAGGCGCAGAGGAGATGGGGGAGCGGAAGAAATGCCATTGTTGTTGCGTGTTGGCTGTTGGAGCTGGTGCTGGGGGAAAGAAAAGCAAAACACTGTACACGCGAGGCAATCGGCAATTTGCCTTCAAAAAATAAAGTTGTTGTTGGAGTCAGTCTTACTCCAAGTATAATGAACTTATAAATAGACTCACACACACCACACTCACACACTCCACACACACCACCTATGCGCAAGCTAAGACCTATACCCTATACTCACACCCACATGCCTGCATTGAAGAGATGGTCTCAGACACTAGTCTCCAGCATGTGTTGAAGGCCACCAGAAAATCCTGGAAAATCCACCGAAATTCGTCCCCATAGGGGATCGAACCGGAGACCTCCGGAGGAGAGGGCGCTACTGAGGTGCTGTCGACTAACCGGTCGCAGGCCCGTTCGCCACGGTTCGGAGGGTTGGGCTCGACCAAAGTTGCGCGCTGAGGTTTTTGGCATCTAGGAGCCGAGGACGGCGATTCGGAAGAGACTGACAGTTTACTAGGGGTGTGTTTGGTTTGGGGGCTAGGAGTACATGGGATGGATTGAACCTGTCCCAAATTTTTTGGATTGGGTTAGTTCCATTTGATGTTTGGTTGGAGGGCTGCGGTTGATCCTTATTTTATGTTTGGTTGCAAGAATATAGATGTGGGTTGATGTAGTCTTGTTAACACCGTTAGCAAGTCCTACTGCGGGACCCACATGTCATTCACTCTGCTCATCTTCTTCCTCCTCCCTCCTGGCTCCACGCCGGCCTGCTGCTCGCCCGCACAGCGCCGCGGCCCCTTCTCTCAAGCATGTGCCGAGCCGGCCGCCCGCATGGCGCCGCGGCCCCCTCGCTGACCGGCGCCGCTCCTCCTTCCTCCGCCCGCCCTCGGTCTGGATCTTCGCCGGCGCCGCTCGTCCCTTCTCCGCGCGGAGCTCCGCCGGCGCCGCTCCTCCCTCCTCCGCCTCCCTCAGTCCGGATCTTGGCCGGTGCTGCTCCTCCCTTCTCCGCGCGGAGCTCTGCCGGCGCCGCTCCTCCCGCTCCCGGCCGCCGCATCTGCCCCTACGCCCGCTCCCCTCCGCGGCCGCTCCTCCTCCCGCACCCGCGCCGGCGGCCTGCCTCTGCCCGCTCCTGGCCGCCGCGTCCGCCCGCTCCCTTCCGCAGCTGCGCCTCCTCCTGCATCCGCGCCGGCGGCTCGCCTCCGCACGCTCCCTGCCGCCTCGGCCGCACCTCTTCCCGCCATGACCGAGTCCTGCTTGCCCCCACAGAGCCGAGACGGCGTGCAAGTGGGTTGGAGTGGTCTGCTCGATTTAGACTGACCATCCCAACCCGAATCTGAGAGGAATATACCCTCTTTAGGTTGGACCTATCCCACCTCCTTTTGCAACCAAACGCGGGTCGAAGTGGGTCGAACCCATCCCAGTCCACTTCGACCCAGCAACCAAACACATGCTAGTAGATCTGCAAGGTTTAGGCCAAGCGGACATGAGTTCACGGTCTGTGGGGCTCTCGTAACGAGAGTACATTCGTTCATAACTGATTGGTTGGGAAGGATGGCAGTGGGTCAGATTTGGAGCAGATATCCGCGGATTTCGGATTTACGAGTTTTGATTTCGGGGTCTGATTTGTCCTTAAAGATTTTCAGGTTCGGTTATCAAAAATCTAGCGGGTTTGGGATGGACCCCTTAACTTCACCCGCGGATCCACCATTGGAGCCTGAATGAATTCAGGCCACTAGAAGCCCATTACAAACCCTAGATATATAACCCTGAATCCATCCACCCTCTCAGCTCTCACTCACCCTGCTCCCACCCCAAAGGCGACGACAACCATTCCTCTCTCTCCCTCTCTCTTCTCCAAGGGTTCGAGCTCGGGCTCCTCCTATCCGTCGGGTTTCGGGGATCCGCGGGTTTCGATTTTGGGGATAGGTTTTCGCCCGGATGAGTGTTTGGGGCGGATTCAAGTTTTAACTTCGGGTTTCGGTTTTGGATGCACAAACACTCCACCTGATCCGAACCCGCCCTGTTGCCATCCTTACTGGTTGGAAGGAAGGAGTACCTTCCAACCCCCCTTTCAAAAAAACTCATTTATGATATTTCTTCCTATACATTTAGATCCTTCTTAGCATTGTTTTTTAGCATGAATCTTAGCATAGATTTTTGAATAGCTTCACAACCAACTTCATCTGAAACTGAAGAGGCATTTTGCAGGCAACTTCATGCATGAAGGGCCTCGTGAAACTGAAAATAGCTTACACTATGTATGAGGAGGTCAAAATACTAGCTTCACTGACTTCACCTCTTCTATCCATTCATGAAGAGTAGAAATAAATTGTTTTGCCAAACATTTTTCAAAATAGTTTCAGCTTCCCTAGAAAAATCGTAGCCAGAGTCGTTCAGGAAGAACCGAAACCATGCCAAACATAGTATATCTTTTAACTGGTTCTTAACCCTGCACTCAAACATAGTATAAAAACTATTGTTAGCCATCTAAGCCTGATAACATTTTTCCAATTTAAGTAAACAATTGTGTTTTTCTCACGACCACACCTGATCACGTATTTCGCTAAGAGAAGAAGAAAAAAGTTACAAGATTAGTTTGGTCTTGGAGAGGAAAGACCAAACCCTTTAGTCTCTTGTGAAATTATACATAAACCAGTGCGCGACCCAGAGAAATTGCTACTACCGGAAGGTGTTTATGACTTGCTTGCAACCAAAACTGTTTTTTCTTATGGGAGCTAAAAATAACTGTTGTCATCGTACCTATCGGGCAGCCAATGCAAGTATATCCAAGTTCCAATGAAGCCCGTGCCCCGCGGACTCACACCCACAGTCCTGGCAGCCACAGTCAGGGCTTATTTGCATGACACCCTGAGAAAGTTGCCTGGGCCAGGCAGCTCATCCAGGCCAACGATTTCGTGAGCCTGGGGTCACGATGGCTGCCTGGCAGTCACTGCCAAGATGAGGGCTTCTTCCGGGGGGGGAGGGTTGTCCGTGGCACATTCTCAATATGTGATTTTGTGCGTAGCACACTCCACTCTTCAATTTAGTCTCTAGCATATCACCAAAACGCGATTTAGTTTGTAGCACACTGCCTCCAATAAACTACAATTTCCCAACTCAGAAGGTGAGAGAATAATTAGAAAATGATAAAAATACCCCTCCTACTCGATTCTTGCACCCGCACTTTATCTGTCCCTTTTCTCTGCTTCACCCCTCGCGCCGGGCACCTTACCAGGCCATTGTCATCCCCTCCGCGCCAAATCCGGGCAGCCGCCATTCACCGATGCCCCTCCGCTCTGATCCGCTCCGACGAGCCGCGGCAAGGAGCTCCGCTCCAAGGGGCGACTTGCTAGGCTTGGGCTTCGGCTCCACGACTGGGACCACCAGGCCATCTAGAGCTCCTCGTCCTCCTCCTGTGACGAGCACCACTGCACGAGCCTTGCTGCCCTGCGCCCGCTGGTGGCCCCTGCATGAAGGATACTTGCCTGCCGAGTGCTACACCACATACAGTCGTGCCTCTGCATGCCTGCCGAGCGGGCGCAAGTTCCACCGCCTGCATTGCTCCCTCGACGACAACGGTGAGTGTGACCCTCGCGCCATGGTGTTCACCGAGGATGACGTACAGGAGGACCGAATAGGGTGGAAGGCCGACATGGACGTGGACTCGTCGCGACAGCTCAGCCCGGCTCCGTCCTCAAAATCAGATTTTGTTAGAAAGCTAGAGGCCCTGTTTAGGGGAGTTAGAGCTTCTCCAAAAGCTCCATTTGGAAAAGCTCCACCGCCTAGTTTAAAAAGCTACTTTTCAGAGAAGCTAGAGAGGTTTGTTTGGGGGAGCTTCTTGACCATCAGCTTCTATCTCCTCCCTCCTTCCTTGCCCGCCGGCCTCCGCCACCATCGCCGTGCTCGCCCTCCTCCGCCGTCCTGCTCGCCTCCCGACGTGTAGCCCCGCCCGCCGTGCTGGCCTCCCGGCGGTCATGCCAGACCTACCGCCGCGCCGACCTCGCCGGGCCCGGCTGGCCGCACCGCGCCCCGCCGCACCCCGCCCGGCCGTACACGGGCGCTGTAGCCTCTGCACAGAACCCCTCCGCACCCCGATGAGGCCCGCCGAGCCCCTCTGCACCTTGCCGAGGTCCGCGGAGCCCCTACGCCGCGCGCGCTGGATCACGGGGGGGGGGGGGGGGGGAGGGCGACCTCGAGGGAGGGGGAGAGGAGGCCGCCGGATGCGTGCGAGCGGGAGAGTGCTCGGGGAGGCAGAGGTCATCGAAGGAGGGAGCTCGAGAGGTGCCGGCCGTCGGCTGTCAAGGGAGGGAGCTTGGGACGGCACCGACCGTCGAGGAAGGGAGCTCCGGGCGGGGCGGCCATCGGGGGAGATCGGGGCGGTGCCGGCAAGGGGGAGGGGGCCATGGCGGAGGCCGGCGAGGGGAGGACTCAGGGGGCGACGGCCGGAGCAGAGGGGAGGGGAGGGGCGCGGAGGGGAGAGGAGGAGGAGCGATGGCCGGCACGGAGGGGAGGTGAAGGGTGGCGGTGGTTGGCGCGGAGGGGAGCGGAGGGGGAAAAGGAACGGGGAAGGAGGTGGACGACGGGACGAGCAAAAGCTTGGTAAGCTCCTCTCACCGTGCTTTTCGTCGCTAGGAAAAAATGAGCTTCTGGGTTTGTTCGCTGGTGGGAGAAGCAACCCCGTTTGGGGGAGCTTCTAGCTTTTCCAGCTATTTGGAGTAGCAGAAGCTGCAGGAAGCTCCCCCAAACAGGGCCAGAGGCTCTGATGTTCTGTCACCTCTCAAGTTGCAAAAGAGTTGTTTAATGTGGACAATGTGCTATGTACAAAATGAATCATTCAGAATATCCTAGGAACTAAATTGAAGAGTGGAATGTGCTGGACACAAAGGCCTTGTTTGTTTTCCTCACGCTAGAAAAAGAATCTGTCATGCATGGAGTATTAAATAAAGTTTATTTGCAAAATCTTTTTATAAATGGGTGTAACTTTGCGTGACGAATCTAATGACTGTAATTAATTGATGATTGACTACAGTGATGCTACGGCAGGGTTAACGAAACCGGTGGGAACCAGTCCGGTTTGACAGGTTACCGGTCAAACTGGCCCGGCCCGGTTACGGTTTGGGTCGGTATCAAACCGGCCCCAATTCAAAATTTAAATTTGAATTCAAAAAAATAAAAATTCCCAAACCGGTCATATCGACCGGTAAACCAGTCAAACCGGTCTACCGGCCCCAATTCAAAATTCAAATTTGAATTCAAAAAAATAAAAAATTCCCAAACTGGTCATCCCGGCCGGTAAACTGGTCATCCCGGCCGGTAAACCTGTCAAACCAGTCGGTATACCAGTCGGAACCGGTTGCACATGCGATTTTGAATTTGGATTTGAATTCAACCGGTTTCTACCGGTTTTCGGTAAACCGCTACCGGAGGGCGGCGGTTTGACCGGACCGGTCTGATTTGGAAACCCTGTGCTACGGTAACTATCTTCTAATCGTGCGGTCAAAGGCCTCATTACATTCACCTCGCGAATTAGCGCAGGGTTTATAGAGTTAGTTTTGTAAATTGCCTTTATTTAGTATCTTTAATTATTGGTCAAAGTTTATGCTACTTGTGCTACATACCAAATCAAACAAAACTAAAATCACCTATTGAGGATGTGCTATTGACAAAAAACCCTTCATCCAAACAAGCCCTCAGTGCAGCGGTGCAGCCCCCATACGCTTTGGTGGACCACTAGCTAAGCAGCACCCCAAGAATTCCAAAACAGTGCCACGTCGAGGATTCGTCCCAACCCCAGGTCGCATGTCCCCCACCATCAGATCACATCCAATGCCTACAAACCTCACTCCACGGATCGACCCGTCCACCTCAACGATCCACAGCAACAGCACCAAAACCTATCCCACCCTCCAACCTCGATCCGACGTCCCAAACGCGCCCATCCACCAAACCATCCCCCCGAAATCCTCCCCTCCCGCCCAAATCCCTCAGTCGCGCTCCCCTCCCAAATCCTCCCCTATAAATCCCACCCCAAATCCGCCGCTCCACCGCACCTGGCCACCAGCCACCGCCAGACAACTCGACAACTCCGCCAAATCTCTCGTCGTAGCAGTCCTCTTCCTCTCTGGCTTCGGCGATGTCTGGGCACGGCAAGGGCGGCAAGGGGCTGGGCAAGGGCGGTGCCAAGCGCCACCACAAGGTGCTCCGCGACAACATCCACCGCGACAACATCCAAGGTATCACCAAGCCGGCGATCGGGAGGCTGGCGACGAGGGCGGCATGAAGCGCATCTTTGGGATCATCTACGAGGAGACCCGCCGCGTGCTCAAGATCTTCCTGGAGAACGTCATCCGCGATGCCGTCACATACACGGAGAACGCCCGCCGCAAGACCGTCACCGTCATGGACGTCGTCTACACGCTCAAGCGCCAGGGCCGCACCCTCTACGGATTCGGCGGCTGAGCGCGTCCGCTCCCTCGTGAGGAATGTTGAGTACCATTCTCCTGGCTGTGATGAGTGAATTGTCAACCGTGCGGTGTGATCGTGTGTTTGGTCTTTGGTTGCAAGTACACGAGCGTCGAGTGTCGACGGAGAGTTGCCGTGAAGGAACTCAGGCCGGGCGGCAGCTGTGGCGTCCACTCCTGGATCGAGGGCGCAAGCAGCAACGAATGGCGGGTTTCTTGGTTTGCGCCACAAAACCAAGTTGGTGGACGGCGGTTGAAGACGCCAAGTCGTGGAGGCACGGGCGTCGGTCTCGGGACTGGCGGAGGAACGGGCGTCGACGGCGTCTAGGGCCTCGTTGCGGGCCAGGAGGTGACGGGCGTCGGGCGACATCTACGGCCGTCAGAAGGCCGAGGCGGGAACTGCGTCTAGGGCCACGGCGTGGAGGCGGGAGTCTTCCTGCGCGTGAAGTTTTGGCGGTTTTCTCAAAACCGGCCACCTACCTGGGTTTCGCGGAACTTCCAAAACTGCGAACCGGATCTTCATCGACATGGTGGCATCGCGGAGAAGACTTCGTTTCGAAGAAAGAACCTCGGCCGTCGGATGAGATCATGTAAATATTTCCGGTTTAGCCCCTGCGGGCGTTTTAGTCTCTAGTTTGAGTCTAGGGGTATTTTGGACCCCTGCGTGGGCACCTTAAATACCCCCTCACCCCTCTCCTCTCTCCGGCGCGCCAGGCACCAAGCAGACCAGCCGCCCAGACCCATCGCCCTCTCTCCTGGCGCCCCCCTGCTCCTTCTCCTCTCTGTTCCTCCCTCTCCTCTCTAGGATTAGGACTTTAGGGATGGATTGTTGAGACCTTGGAATGAATTTGATTGGGAAAGGAGGCCCTATCCTCCTTGTGCCCTCCGGGGTTTTGATCTCGTCTCAATCCTTTTCGTTTCGTGCCTTGTTTGGTTGAATTTCGATTGTCGTTGTCGATTTTTGTGCACGAGGTGAGGAGTTGGTTCTTGTTATTTTCGTGACTCCTTGGGGTGTTTCTAATCCTTCTAGCCTAGTGCTAAAACCCTCGGATTCACGAGCTCCTTCGAATTGATGTCTTTGAGTTCTAGAGAAAACCCCGTTCTTGCTCGGGAATTCCTCGATTCCTCCCAAACCATGGACTAATTCGTCGATTCCTTCCGTGGACATGTTCACATGTCCTTTGTGATTGTGCCTGCAAATTTTGGTGAGGTTTGGACTCGATTTAATCCTCCAATCATCGAGTTTTGGATCGAACCGAGAGTAAAAACAGAGTTTCTGGGCTCGGGCTGTATTTCTACCTAACACCGGTTAAACCGACGCTCAGGCCTGAGATCGTCGGTTCAACCGGTGAGTAGGTTTTCGTGCGTTAGGGTTTTCTGCTGATCGCCAGTTGCACCGGTGCTCTAGCTATTCACAGGCATCGGTTCAACCGGTGAGTGTTTTTCTGCTGTTGTTTTGTCCGTTCAACCGGCGTATAGAAATACGTTGACGTCGGTTCAACCGGTGCTCTGTGAGTTCATTTTGCAATCTCTCTGGACAACTGCACCAGCGTTTAAATTGGATTTTGCCGGATCATCTGGTGTAGTAACACCGGTTGAACCAACGCAGTTCAAACCATTGTGTCGGATCAACCGGTGCTTGCTTTCTCGGGCTGCCGGCTCTGTGCATCGGTTAAACCGATGAGGTGCCCCTGTGCACGTCGGTTCAACCGGTGTGTATACCGTGTGTGTTTTTCAGCATCTTCTTCTCGCTGTTTGCTTCCGCGTTACTTCTCGCTTGTTCCTAGGGCTGTTTTGTGTTAGTGTAGTTCCTCTATAGCTACTCTACACTTCACCTAGGACTTGAGGGTTGGGTGCGAACGTGGGATCTTAGGCCGATCTTTCGGTTGTGAGAATTTTCAATCGGCTCCCATTCACCCCCCTCTGGTCGTCCTTTCGGTCCTTTAATTGGTATCAGAGCTTGGTTGAGGTTTTCAGTACCTTAACCAGTTCGAAAACCACTTGGCGACCATGACGAGTCTTGGTAAGATCCCAGTGTTTTCCGGCGAGGACTATGCTTATTGGAAGGTTTGCATGCGTGCCTTATTGCAAAGCATGGGAGCCGAGGTCTGGGATATCACCAAGAACCAGGCGTACGAGGTGCTTGCCATTCGGACCTCTCCTCTTCAGGTGTCCGAGCACGAGGCGAACGCCAAGGCTGTCAATGCCTTGTTCGCTGGCGTTTCTCGTGCGGAGTTCTCACGCGTCCAGAGTTTTCAGGAAGCCCACAAAGTCTGGATGTGTCTTGAGAACTATCACGAGGGTAGACCTCAAGTGAAGGCTAGACTATTCGAGACTCTCCGGCGTGAATATGAGAACTTCACACAGGGGCCGGGTGAGAGCATTGGCGACATGTTCAGTCAGTTTCAATTGATTGTGAACAAAGTCAGTGCGAACAGATCTGCTGATGCCCTTGACTACACAGACCACGAGAAGGCCCTCAAGTTGCTCTACGCACTTGACCACTCTGTGTGGGATCTCAAGGTGAACACGATCATTGAGTCTGCAGGCTATGAGACTCTGACCATGAATGAGCTTTTCAGCAAGCTCAAGGCCACGGAGGTGGATAACCAGACACGATCCAAGCTCAATGGTGCCCCTCCTTCCAAGAGCATCGCTCTTGTGACTGTCTCAGGTGGATCGAGCTCTAACACTAACTCTGCTCTTGGCTTTTCTCTTGCCTCTTTACCTTCTGTTACAGATGAGCAGTTAGGGACGCTGGGCGACGACGACTTATGCCTCCTCATCAACAAGTTCCAGCATGTATACCACAACAGGCAAAGGAAGAAGAACCCCGGGTGCTACCACTGCGTCGATCTGAACCACTTCATCGCCGACAGCCCCAAGAAGTCCGGCGGTGGCCAGAACAACAACTTCGACTACTACTGCCACCACGACCGTGACGAGGGAGGCTCCAACAAGGAGCGTCGGTGCCACAAGCACCGCAGTCATGACCGGGACAAGGGAGGACACTTCGACAAGGAGTCGCTCAAGAAGCGCTTCCAGTACAAGGCCAAGAAGTGGGAGAAGGCTTTCCTAGCGTAGCTCAGCGACCTGGACAAGATCTCTGACACTGATTGCTCTTCTTCACCGACCTCTGACGACGACGACAAGAAGAAGAAGAAGAAGAAGAAGCGGGACAAGGATGCCACCGGCTTCATCGGCCTTTGCTTGGCGGCCGATCGGCACAAGGGTTTCTGCACCATGGCGGGTGAGACCAATGGTGCTCGTGCGTCTCCAGGTGGACATGCTACACCGATGCATGACGACTCTTCTCCTGGATCCGAGAGTGATTCAGAGGTAAACTCTACTATTGACCTGCTTGATACTGAGGTTAGGTGTTGTACGCCGCTCTCGACAACCAGAAGAGGCTGCTTAAGGAAGCAGCTAGAGAGCGTAGAAAGCTTAGGGCTGAGCTGGCTTGCGCTAGAGAGGAATCTGGTGAGGATGAGTGCGCTGGCTGCATATCTCACATGAATGATCTTGTTGCTCTCTGTGCCAAGCATGATGAGAACGTTGCGAACTTGGATATTGCCAAGACTTCGCTTGCTGACGTGTCTTATGAGCTAGCTAAGGCCAAGCATGAACTTGAACTGGCTAAGGACGCTCCCATCATTAGTGATGTGCTTGAATGCGATGAGTGTCCCATTTTTAAGTCTGATCTAGCTTCTTTGCAGTCTAAGTTTGCCACTGTTGTTTGTGAGCTAGAGGAGCTTAGATCTAGGCCTGTTCTGCTTGGTGCCTATAAGCTTTGTCCCACGCTTAGGTCGGAGCTAGATGAGAAGAACGCCTTGATTAAGTCTTTAGGGAAGATTAAGGTCGGGGAGTCTAGCCCACCTATTGATTGTCATGTTTGCCCTGGTTTGATTTCTGATTTGGATAATCTTGCGATAGAGAAAGCCAACTTGGAGAATGAGAATACCTATCTTAGGGCGATTCTGAGTTGGGTTTCTAGCAGTGAGCTGCAGTTGGGCATGATGATCAAGCAGTTCAAGTATGGTGATGGTTTTGGAGTCGGTTACACATACACGAAGTCAGACTTTGACAAGTTGTATGGTAAGATCGACAAGGCTGCTGGAGCTCCAAGTGCTCTAAACACTGCTAGCACGAGCACACAGCCTTCGCTTGTTGACCCCGTGGATGGTATGCTTAAAGAACCATCGAAAGCACCTCCACAGAAGCAGGTTTGGGTTCCAAAGCCCAATGAGCTGAGGAATCCCCTCGATACGCTCCATGCTGCCACAGCCCAGGTTGCCCAGAAGAAAGGGGCTGCTCCTCCCCGTCCGCAGGCGAGGCCTCCACCTCCCAAGAGAGAGGTGAGGTACCACTATGAGTACTGTGACAGAGAGGGTCACCTGGAGGAGTTTTGCTTCAGGAGGAAGCGGGCTGTGAGGTGTGAGCAGGAGAGACGCAACCCGGACATGTACTCTGCTCGGGTACATGGTCCTCCTCGGCGTGGTGCTAGGCAAGATGCTAGGGCGCGCCGTGTAGGTGGAGGACAGGGAGACGGTGGTGGTTACCGTGCTCCAGCGGGTGGTCGCTTTGCCGGTCGTGCTCCTGGTCGTCCTCAGTACGGCTATGGACCACGGGACCGAGGCTTTGGAGGAGGTTATGATGCACCACGCTTTCCTCGCGGTGGTGGTCGTCAGCCTCGCAGTAGATGGGACAGGGGATACGCTTTGCCTGATTTTGCTAACCCCTCTATAGAGCAAATGGCTCGATACTGGTTTGCTTCACACTTTGCTAACCCCAGTGTTGAGACATTTGCTCACCCTTGGTCTCACTACTGATGTGCAGGTTGGAGGCTTGGAGAACAGGTGGATCATGGACTCCGGTTGTTCGCGCCATATGACCGGGAATGACAAATGGTTCTCCAGGCTCACCCCAACGCGCCACAAAGAATACATCATATTTGGGGATAATGGTAAGGGCAAGGTACGTGGTGTTGTCGCTATTAGAGTTTCTGATCGCTTTACCCTAAGAGAAGTTGCTTTGGTTTCGAACCTTGGGTTCAATTTGCTCTCTGTTTCGCAACTTCTTGATGAGGGGTTTGAAGTTTGCTTCAAGGAGGGTTGTTCTCGTGTTTTAGATTCCAGAGGAGATTTGGTTTGCCGGATTTTACCTCGCAATCGGGTTTTCTTGGTTGACTTCTCTGGAACTTCTCTTGGCCCTTCTCGTTACTTGTTGGCTGGTCCTTCCGATCTGTGGAAGTGGCATAGGAGACTTGGACATTTGAGCTTTGACTTGTTGTCTAGACTTAGCTCACTTGGCCTAACCCGAGGATTGCCCAAATTGAAGTTTGAAAAGGACCTTGTTTGCCATCCGTGTCGCCACGGGAAGATGATTGCCGCTTCTCATCCGCCTGTTAATCAGGTGATGACCACTCACCCTGGAGAGTTGCTACACATGGACACAGTTGGTCCTTCTAGGGTGATGTCAGTTGGTGGGAAGTGGTACGTTCTTGTGATCGTGGACGACTTTTCTCGCTATTCTTGGGTCTTTTTCATGAGAACCAAGGATGAGGCTTTCGAGTTTGTTCGAGACTTGATCTTGAGGTTGAAAAACGAGCTACCCCAGGCCATGCGAGCGATTCGCAGTGACAATGGTACAGAATTCAAAAACGCTCGTTTTGACACCTTTTGCAGTGATCAAGGGCTTGAACACCAGTATTCTTCTCCCTACACTCCACAGCAGAATGGAGTTGTAGAATGGAAGAATCGGACGCTGGTTGAGATGGCGAGGACGATGCTCGACGAGCATAGGACTCCTTGAAAGTACTGGGCTGAGGCGGTCAATACCGTTTGTTATGTGTCCAACCGCATTTTCTTGCATGCTTTCATGCACAAGACTTCTTATGAGTTGCGATTTGGACGCCAGCCCCGTGTTGACCAACTAAGTGTTTTCGGTTGCCGGTGTTTTGTGCTGAAAGAAGGAAATCTTGATAAGTTTGAGTCTCGCTCGTTTGACGGCATTTTTCTCAGTTATGCATCTCATTCCAGAGCATACCGTGTGTTGGTTATTGATTCTAACATCGTCAGAGAGACTTGTGAAGTTATTTTCGATGAGACTGCACCGTGCAATGCTTCTGTCTTTGAAGTTGCAGGAGAGGATGAGCTCGGCAGCTCCATCTTTGAAGATGAGGAGGATGAAGCTGCGGAGGGTGATGCTGAGGCTACCACGCGTGCTGTGGACCCAGTCGCCTCTGCCACGAGCTCAGACGATGATGACGGCCCCGATCCTACTACGTCTACGTCCCGGGGGCCAGTCGAGCATGTGACTCAGCCTTCACCAGCTGCACCTGAGGAGGCACCAGCTTTGGTTGAGGAGGAGGTGACTTCGACAAGGGAAGCACCACGACACATTCAGCGTCG
The DNA here is from genome assembly GCF_016808335.1 of Panicum virgatum. Taxonomy (NCBI): domain Eukaryota; kingdom Viridiplantae; phylum Streptophyta; class Magnoliopsida; order Poales; family Poaceae; genus Panicum; species Panicum virgatum. The sequence goes on along the minus strand of NC_053145.1, from coordinate 56,159,330 downwards.
TCATCCACCTCAACAGATGTTAGGTGACCTCAATGAGCGAGTCACACGGTCCAAGGTAACAAGTATCGCTGGCTTTGCCCATTCAGCGTTTATTGCCTCTTTTGAGCCCAAAGATAATTGACACGCTCTTTCTGATTCTAATTGGGTCAATGCCATGCATGAGGAACTCGAAAATTTTGAAAGAAATCAAGTTTGGGTTTTAGTCTAGCCTCCACCTGCTCGTAATCCCATCGGAACGAAGTGGGTTTTCAAAAACAAGCAGGGTGAGGATGGGTTGGTTGTTTGAAACAAGGCTCATCTTGTTGCCCAGGGGTTTTGCCAAAAAGGAGGGATTGATTTTTAGGAAACTTTTGCCCCTATTGCTCGTTTGGAAGCGATTCGGATTTTTCTTGCATTTGCTGCTTCTAAGGGTTTTAAAGTTTTCCAAATGGACGTTAAATTTGGCTTCTTAAATGGTTTTATTGAAGAAGAGGTTTATGTGAAATAACCCCCTGGTTTCGAAAATCTCAAGTTTCCAAACCGTGTTTATAAACTTCAGAAAGCACTTTATGGTTTGAAACAGGCACCTAGAGCTTGGTACGATAGGCTTAAAAACTTCTTGCTTGCTCAAGGTTTTAAAATGAGATGTGTTGATAAAACTTTGTTCCTCATGCGCTCTGGTTCTGACTTTTTGTTGGTTCAGATATATGTGGATGATATCATCTTTGATGGCTCTTCTCACACTCTTGTTTCCAAGTTTTCTGAGCAGATGTCCTGGGAGTTCGAGATGAGCATGATGGGTGAGCTGCAGTTCTTCCTCGGGCTGCAGATCAACGAAACTTCCCAGGGCACGTTCATCCATCAAGCCAAGTACACGAGGGACTTGCTGTGGAAGTTCGATATGAGTGACTTGTCTCCTCAGCCGACTCCGATCAGCACATCGACGGTGCTTGATGAGGACTTGGACGGTGAGGCGGTGGATTAGAAGGAGTACAGGAGCATGATCGGCTCTCTCCTGTACCTGACGGCGACCCGGCCGGACATTCAGTTCGGGGTCGGCCTCTGTGCGTGATATCAGGCTTCACCGCGCACCTCTCACAAGCAGGTGGTGAAACACATCTTCAGGTATCTGAAATTCACCCCTGAGTTTGGTCTTTGGTACTCTGCGGATTCTTATTTGGTTTTGGTTGGCTTTTCTGATGCCGATTTCGGTGGGTGTCGGTTGGATCGCAAGTCGACATCCGGCACTTGTCAATTTCTCGGTATATCTGTGGTGCCTTGGTCCTCTCGCAAGCAGGCTAGCATAGCGCTTTCTTCCACAGAAGCTGTGTATGTTGCCGCTGCTAGCTGTTGCTCCCAGATCCTTTGGATGAAACAAACCTTGCAGGATTATGGATTGAGTTTTGGTAGGGTTCCCATCTTTGTAGACAATATGTCCGCCATTAGCATTGCAAAGAACCTTGTCCTACATTCCAGAACCAAATACATCGATATCCGGTTCCACTTCCTGTGAGATAACCATGAGAGAGGCCACATAGACTTGAACCATGTCCCTTCAGAGAGGCAAACTGCAGATATTCTCACCAAACCACTTGAGCAGGACACCTTTGCTCGCTTGCGAGGGGAGCTTGGGGTTTGTTACCCCTTTTGATCGCTGACTTTTCTTTGGTTAGCTTTGTAGGTTTTATTTGTTCTTCTCTTCGCTTTCTAGGTTTGGTAGTTGGTTTGTGCATATGCATTGTACATTTCTGCATTTTGCATTACTTCACTTGCACTAGCATTTCTGTATACATTGCTATGGCCTTCTGGTGCTTGCTAGTGTGAGTTTATAAACGTGATCATGTTTAGCTTGCTCTACTGTGTATATTACATCCTCTGAGTATAGCTACTTTTATTTTGAAAATCTGAAAACATGATCACCCTGTCTTGGCTACTAGCATGTTAAGGCGTGTTGATATGCTTTGCTATCTTATTCATGCTAGTGTAGCTTCTTGATACTTGAAGTGTTGCAATTCATCCTGGTTCAACAATTTATACTTGACATGCTCTAAAAATTGATAAAATTGCTTGAATTGTGCTTGAAATGGAATGAAAAGATCCAGATGGGATTGCTTGTCGCACTGATCGAGCTTTCGGGACGGCTCACCTTACACTTGTGAGAACCCGGGCAAGGCTGTGCATGACTGAAACGAGTGTCTTAAGCTTCTGACTGCCTTTGGCATAGGCTTGACCTCGTTGCTAAGTAAAACTTGATAAGCTTTCAACCCCTGGCATTAATAATTTAATTGCATAATGGATGTCTGCAACTTGCTATGGTTGTTTTAGCTCACTTGTATGAGTATGATTAGCACAGTTATCCATTCCCAACTTGCTAGTGCTAGATCATGGGTGATGCTTTTATTTCTCCTAAACTGAACTTGCCTAGCTCTAGACGTGATTTGATATACCCTGTTGAGCTAGATGCAGGTCTGGTTTGTGGATGCACACATGCTTGTCACTAGATGATGCTCATATCCTTGTATCCCTGAATGCTTTCAATTACACCTCCTGCATTGCATTCATTGCATAGCATACTGTTAGGGGGAGTCTCAGTTTCAGGGGGAGCTTTAGGTCTGTTTAGCCTTGATGTGTGCATGTGCCAACAAGGGGGAGAAGTTTAATGATCGAACAAGGGGAGAATTGTTTGATTTTTTTGAGAGAACCAAAAATTTGTTGTGCACAGGGCTTTGAGAGTGCATACATGTGGTGAGAGTTGCACGTGTGAGGGGGAAATGCATTTAAGGGGGAGTTTCTGCTTTGTTTTGGCTCCTGGTTTCCTCATTTCCTCGTCATTTCTGCATGACTGTGTCGAGCCCTGCCTCTGTCTTTGAGGAGTCATGCTTGTGTTTGATCGATTGCGTCGAGCCGTTGCCCTTGTCTTAGGGAATCGATCTCTGCTTGGTCAAGTGAATTGTTCTTGCTTCTTTCGAGCTTTTGTCACTTGTTCAAGTTTTCTCTTGCTTCTTCGTTCTTCTCTGTTTTTGTTTCTCTCATTTGGTTCGATTGTGGTGTGTTGACAATGCACTCATCAAGAGGGAGATTGAGGAATGTTGAGTACCATTCTCCTGGCTGTGATGAGTGAATTGTCAACTGTGCGGTGTGATCGTGTGCTTGATCTTTGGTTGCAGGTACACGGGCGTCGAGTGTCGACGGAGAGTTGCCGTGGAGGAGCTCAGGCCGGGCGGTAGCTGTGGCGTCCACTCCTAGATCGAGGGCGCAAGCAGCGACGGATGGCGGGTTTCTTGGTTTGCGCCACAAAACCAAGTTGGCGGACGGCGGTTGAAGACGCCAAGTCGTGGAGGCACGGGCGTCGGTCTTGGGACTGGCGGAGGAACGGGCGTCGATCTCGTCTAGGGCCTCGCTGCGGGCGAGGAGGTGACGGGCGTAGGGCGGCGTCTAGGGCCGTCAGAAGGCCAAGGCGGGACCTGCGTCTAGGGCCACGGCGTGGAGGCGGGAATCTTCCCGCGCGTGAAGTTTTGGCGGTTTTCTCAAAACCGGCCACCTACCGGGTTTCGCGGACCTTCCAAAACCGCGAACCGGATCTTCATCGACATGGCGGCATCGCGGAGAAGACTTTGTTTCGAAGAAAGAACCTCGGCCGTCCGATGAGATCATGTAAATATTTCCGGTTTAGCCCCTACAGGTGTTTTAGTCTCTAGTTTGAGTCTAGGGATATTTTGGACCCCTGCGTGGGCACCTTAAATACCCCCTCACCCCTCTCCTCTCTCCGGCGCGCCAGGCACCAAGCAGACCAGCCGCCCAGACCCATCGCCCTCTCTCGTGGCGCGCCCCTGTTCCTTCTCCTCTCTGTTCCTCCCTCTCCTCTCTAGGATTAGGACTTTAGGGATGGATTGTTGAGACCTTGGAGTGAATTTGATTTGGAAATGAGGCCCTATCCTCCTTGTGCCCTCCGGGGTTTTGATCTCGTCTCAATCCTTTTCGTTTTGTGCCTTGTTTGGTTGAATTTCGATTTTCGTTGTCGATTTTTGTGCACGAGGTGAGGAGTTGGTTCTTGTTGTTTTCATGACTCCTTGGGGTGTTCCTAATCCTTCTAGCCTAGTGCTAAAACCCTCGGATTCATGAGCTCCTTCGAATTGATGTTTTTGAGTTCTAAAGAAAACCCCGTTCTTGCTCGGGAATTCCTCGATTCCTCCCAAACCATGGAGTGATTCGTCGATTCCTTCCGTGGACATGTTCACAAGTCTTTTGTGATTGCGCCTGCAAATTTTGGTGAGGTTTGGACTCGATTTGATCCTCCAATCATCGAGTTTTGGATCGAACCGAGAGTAAAAACAGAGTTTCTGGGCTCGGGCTGTATTTCTACCTAACACCGGTTAAACCGACGCTCGGGCCCGAGATCGTCGGTTCAACCGGTGAGTAGGTTTTCGTGCGTTAGGGTTTTCTGCTGATCGCCAGTTGCACCGGTGCTCTAGCTATTCACAGGCATCGGTTCAACCGGTGAGTGCTTTTCTGCTGTTGTTTTGTCCGTTCAACCGGCGTATAGAAATACGTTGACGTCGGTTCAACCGGTGCTCTGTGAGTTCATTTTGCAATCTGTCTGGACAACTGCACCGGCGTTTAAATTGGATTTTGCCGGATCATCCTGTGTAGTAACACCGGTTGAACCGACGCAGTTCAAACCATTGCGTCGGATCAACCGGTGCTTGCTTTCTCGTGCTGCCGGCTCTGTGCGTCGGTTAAACCGACGAGGTGCCCCTGTGCACGTCGGTTCAACTGGTGTGTATACTATGTGTGTTTTTCAGCAGCTTCTTCTCGCTGTTTGCTTCCGCGTTACTTCTCGCTTATTTCTAGGGCTGTTTTGTGTTAGTGTAGCTCCTCTATAGCTACTCTACACTTCACCTAGGACTTGAGGGTTGGGTGCGAACTTGGGATCTTAGGCCGATCTTTCGATTGCGAGAATTTTCAATCGGCTCTCATTCACCCCCCTCTGGTCGCCCTTTCGATCCCTCACCTCTCACCTCGTCTGCAGCTGCTGGCGGTGGTGCCTGACTGTTCATTTGGGTTACCCGTGCTGTGCTTTTCGTTTGGTGATGTAGAGATATATCAGATTCGTAGATCTGTGGTGTATTTTGTTCTTAGTAGGTGGATGTGAAGTACGGGTCTAGAAGTTCCAACTGCCAGTTATATCCCAGTTTCGTTTCGTTTCCTCGTATCCTTTGCATTGCAGCAATGAAATGTTAACCTCGATCTGCTACCAATGCTCTTTTGGCACTTGTGATTTTAAGAGGCGCCATGACGTTTTATTTTGGTATATGATTGCAAGTTGTGACTCTTTTCTGCAAACCTGATGGATTGAGCTGCTGGCTTGCTGCTCTAAATTGTGGATGCTAATCTAGAAATCCTGGACCTGATTTATAACGCGAGTTTCAATTTCTGTTACGGATAGGCAGCACGCCTGTTCTGCGAAACCTTGAATTCTTATTTGGTTTTAGTTCCGTTGCAATCTGTCCACTGCAATTCCTATGTTTCATCATGCATTTGTGATTTCAGTCCTCTCATTCGTGAACTTTTGGTTTATTCGTTTTCTTCAAACCTGGTGCAGTTTGTAAAGGCAATTGAATAACGCATGATGCTACAGACTTTTGTAATTGGCCTCAATTTTATTCTTGAGTAGCATATCTGACCTGCTGCTTTGAGGCAAACAGACAGGCTGACAGGAAGGGGCAAGAGATGCATGACAGAAGAGGTTGATCATTATCTATCAATACTCTTGCACATTTCTTCACCCATGCTGCTGAATCCTGATTTTTAGGGTGTGTGAGGGCGCACATTTCTTCACTGGTGGCGATGTTTACTTTTCATCTCCTTTCGCTGGGAATATTTGGAAAGAGAGGAATAGGCGAGTTTTTGACCATCAAGCTACCTCACCTTTAGAGTTGTTGCAAGCGATCGAGAATGAGATCTTGGAAAAGAAGATGGCTTGTGGTGGCCCAGAGCTACCTTTTATCGGGGGCGGAGTCAGAAATAAGTCGAGCCCCGGGCTAAATAGTTAACCAATGCCTAACTTCATAATAGCTTTAACCTATCTTCTTAATCTGATCTACCATTGTGTTTTAAGCCTAGGACCCGGGCTGCAGCACAGGCAGCATGGGGCTTTGCTCCACCACTGGCCTTGATGACAGCCTTGGATGGTCATCATGTGTCTCTTGATGATTGATCTTTAACTGATGAAATTATGTATTTGTAACGACCCGGCCCGGGATAACGGTTAAGATATAGCCTGCACATTGAGTAAACCACACCTACTAAATAACTTTCTTGCGTTTTCGTCCTCGCTTCGCGCGAAATGCTGCAGTCGGAGTTACCAGCTTCCCACGACCGACCCTTTTAAGCTGGTCTGATTCGCTACCGATCGGCAGTATGGGACTATCTCTGGGAACACTGTACCGGAGCTACAGCACCCGCCGAGCTACAGTAGCCCAAAACTGGCCCGGCCCATCTTAGCCTGTGGGCTGTTCTGTTACAATCACCCACCCTTTAGGATTCAACGTCCTCGTCGCCTTTAGGATTCGATGTCCGATGTCCTCGTCGAATCATCGAACCAGACTACCCATATGGGATAGGACCAGGATCTCCTCTCTTGGCCACGACTGTATGTCCTAGTGCCCATCAACACATGTACACGTCTGTGCGTCCAGTGCTAACGGCGCATCCCCGATGCCCGCGCGCACTGACCCGCACACGCCCATGTACATGCTGGGCCCGTGACCCACACCTACCCGTGAAACCGCGAGAGTCGGCTCTGATACCACTGTAACGACCCGGTCCGGGATAACGGTTAAGATATAGCATGCACATTGAGTAAACCACACCTAATAAATAACTCTCTTGCGCTTTTGTCCTCGCTTCGCGCGAAATGGTGCAGTCGGAGTTACCAGCTTCCCACGACCGACCCTTTTAAGCTGGTCTGATTCTCTACCGATCGGCAGTATGGGACTATATCTGAACACTGTGTCGGAGGTACAGTACCCGAGCGAGCTACAGTGCTGTAGCTACAGTGACCCGAAACTGGCCCGGCCCATCTTAGCCTATGGGCTGTTCTGTTACAGTATTGACAGTAGGCTTAGCCATCTCACACAGTTCCAGCTTGTTCGTCTTCATGAGCTTCCTTACCTTCTATAACCAATGACCCAAACAGTTTTTGCTTGGCAGTCCTATACTTGGTGCCTTGGTGAGCTGACACAATTTCTGTGTAGATTCTGAAGCAAGTGAGTTTACTGCTTACGTAAATCTTTATATTTAGGTGTGTCAACTTTTAATTTTGATACCTCATCTTTTGCAAAGATATGAAAGGAATACGATTCGCCACATTACATGAGGTTCAAGCTTGCATGAATTGGACAGGAAGCAGCTGAGAACGCGTGCAAAAGAGTAAGTATGATTTACCTCACGAAAATAGACTTCTTCTCAGGGCAACATATCACCGCACCTGCCGTTACAAAAATATGCTCATTGACCTGGGTTCGGAGAGCAATGTTTCATCACTAATCACTAAAAGAAAAATGCAACGGGTGTTTAAATTAGAACCAAGATTTCCGGCAATTCAATTTTCCCTCTATTTTGTCATCGGCGAACAAAAAACTGTGCCTCAATTTTGCCAGAAGGTTTTCTCCTTTTGGACTCTTGGGCATTAAGTATTTGCAGGTTAGCTCAGCCCAGAAGAAGAGCTCTACAAGTCACTAAAGCTCAATAAACGGATCGCCAAAGCCGACAGGAGGTGCTTCGATTCTTTGGTAGTGTTAACATGTTGGATTCTATGGAAAGAGCGCAACAGGAGGACTTTCGATCATCACGCGTGCACTATCGCTGACTTGCAAACTCTAATTTCTGATGAGGTAGTTTCTTGGTGTCAGGCTGGACATCAACAATTAGCTCCAGTTGCCGCTGCTTTCGGTAGGGAGTCGGGTCGCCGGAACGTTCGTAATAGCTTCTTTGCTTTTCTTTTCGCGGTGGATTCCACTTTCTGTAATCTGCCGTTGTAATTATATTTTTCTACCCTCTTAATGAAAAACGTGCACAGACACGTTCGCAAAAAAAAACTAAAGCTCAATATTCAGAAGGACTGAGTCTCCACAATATTTGATGGAAGTGCGTTGCATCTTATTTCTATGACAGATTCCAGCCGTGTTCCTCATCTCCCATCTTTTTTCTATGGCAGATTCCAGCCTTGTTCCTCATCTCCTTGGACATCATCTTTCTATGTGCATAATTTGCTCTGAGATGTGGATAAAAAGTTGCTGCCATTGCGAGTTGCATTAGAATTGGTGGGCAGCCATGGGTCGAATTGAACGCTTGCTAATCAGCTCTCAACTAGGCATATAGCCCGCGCATTTGCGCGGCTAGTATTGAAATTCAAAAATTTGCATGACGATATATCCTTACTTAAAGATTATACTATTTTTTACCATACATCACTTTGTTCATTATCATAAATTATGTCTTATTATTGATTAAAACAATTCAAATATAATCTACTTATAGTAACAATTTGATTTATTGAGCTTTAATAATATTATGCATATAATTATTCTTATTTTTGTTTTATTTTGATTGATTGTTGTTAGCTTTAGTTTTTATTAATAGTATATATTTGTAACTGATACATAGCTAAATTGTATTTTATATTCAATTTTTCATAATGGCATTGGTGGGAGATTTTTAATTAGGCACGGGGGTATTTTAGACTAATATTTATCATAATGGCAGTGGTGGGTAATTTTTATTTTTTATTTTTCTCCGATTAATGTGGGAATTTCTAGGCCTTGAAAGCGAACGTTGAGGCTCCGTTTGTTGGGCAAATAATAAAATAATAGATACCAGATGTTGCGATGCCAGAGTATCTTTTCTAATGAAATCGTGAAGCCATATATTTCTCCAGAAATTTGGAAAGCGATATACCTCTGAAGTGCATTCTACTGTGTATAACGAGCATCAATAAACCAACATTTACATATTCAATTGTAACTTACTGAATCCGAGAACATCCAATGCTTGGGTCAGGTGTAAGCCGGAGCCATCCAATGTTTAGACTCCCAACTTTCTTCAGCAGCGCGGGTGTGGCAGAATGAAACCGTTCTAATCCGATCAGATTAGCACCAGCTTCAACTCTCCCACGCCAACGCGCCATGCGCTCATGAACTTGAAGCTGCATCCACTGTGATATCTCAATATCTGTCGCCCTTCACCTGAGCTTGCCCTGCAAATAGGAACGACATAAATCAGAGTAACGCATCACGCGGAGCAGGACGGCCCATGGTGCATCAGCTATGAAACCGTGGCCATGTAACATCAGCGTTCTCTATCGATCGTAAAGACATGGCACACACCACCGCTCGCCGGAGATCGAATCGCGCCGCCGCAACATCGCCGCGGCGCGGACGCCAGCACCTGGCACTCTCGTCTAGGCTTCAAATCTGAAGCAGTGGGACTCATCCTCGCCGCATTCGACTTCTGGAGCATCTCCAGCCCCCGCGTCCGCCGCAGTGGAGGATCGCCGCCGCGATTCAACTTTTCAGTTAGCCCCGTTACTTATTTGGACCGCGATCACGATTTATTTTTATTTTACCACTGATTCGAATCGTGATTATTAATCTTGATCCGAGTTTTTACGCTTTGCCCCCTGGTTTGGATCGCGACTATTAATCAAGAATCAAGATCCAACGTTTACGTTTTACCCTCTCGTTTGGTTTGGACCGGAACCAATCACGATCCGATTTTGTACACTTTACCTCATGTGAGATTTTGTACACTTTACCTCCTGTAATTTACATATCACCTTTTTTATCAGGCTAATTTTAGTGGTAGTGTCATCGACACAGTTATTAAAACTGGAAACTTAACTGTGTTAGTAGAGTGTTATGTTGATGACACTTCTCTCACATTTTATGACACTTTTTTTCTCTCTTCTCATACTATTGATACATATTAGCAAATTTAATATACATAATACTTCTATAACACTCTCACTGAGATTGTTCTCACTGTCTAGTCCTCCCGCCGCCTGCCGTTCACCAGCTAGGGCCTTGCCGAAACTCGAATGGGCCACGAGCTGCAGGAAGACACCGCTGCCGTCCCTCGATGAAGGAACAGGCAGCCCTCCTCTAGGCGGGCGGACAGCTTGACCAGATCTTTCGTACGCCGGCGCCAGCGACGCTCCTCGAGCATCAACTCGGTGCTGGGACTGGGAGGCGGCCTTGCCTGTCACCTCTGCGCGGAAACGCAACGCTTGGTTTGTTGACGTAATGCACCCGTCGCCGTGTTCTCATTTTCTCACGCCGCTTGTCACACGTCTGGGCCCGAAGCTTACAAATCTGTCGCCCGAAAACATGTTATCTTTGTCTGACTAGGATAATCTGGCTGTCCACAACTCCCTACCTTTCCTGTCAGAACGAACTCCCAGCCATGCCCATTACTTAAACACTTCTGTTTCTGTCGACTCGCGGGCAAGCAGGTGCGGATAAGGGGATAAGCGTACTCGATTAGCCGCACTAGCCCCGGCCTTCAACTTTAACTAACCTAACCTGTCATAGACTATAGTTTGTCTCCTCAAGCAGATAAGCTCATGCCGCATGCCAGGCCACGAATGGATACGGTTTTCTTCCCTTCGATCACCTGAGCTGAATATTTCAATCCTTTTTATTTGACTCGCTGGCCTCGCTGAGCTCTGAACAACTTGCAGGGGGGATCGGCGACGGCGAGGCTGATGGATGGCAGATTCGTATCGCTCGGTGATCTTGGTGCTTTTCCATGGGATTCGGCGGGCGTATTCCGCAATGCTTTTCGGCGGAAACGTTGGGATTCTTTGCCGTATGGTACTGGCAAAGCTGAGCCCAACAAACTGAATGGCTAGCTACCAGCTGTCCAAGGCATTTCAGATAAGAGCTTCGTTCCTGCTGTGGTTCCTCATGTTGGGGGGACAGCATTTCGCTATCGGGAGCTGCCAAGATAAGGCGCATGAATGGACAGTGCGAGTCCATCCTGGTGAAAAAAAAGGTGTGGCCAAAAGCGAAGATTGGACCCAACTCCAACAAATTTATTTTCCCTTCTCCTCTTTCTCATCTTATAGGGGAATCCCCCATCACAATTTTAGTTTATTGGAAAAATATGCTCCAGCAGATTGATTTTTCCCTTTCCCTTTAATTCATCAGTGGATAAGATTTTCTCATGTATGTGGATTTTGTGGCTAGGAAAGAATGGATAGAAAAGAAAAAGGAGAAGGTGGAATTCCCCTTAAAAAAAGGAGAGGGGAGGGAAATAAAAGGGAAAGGGGAAAAGAAAAAATCAATCTGTTAGAGCTAAATTTTTTCCTCTATATTCTCTTTATGACTAAAAAGTGGAAAAGAAAAAAGAGAAAATTAATTTATTGGAGTTGCTCTTAGTGGTCAAGGGGGCAGGACTAGGCCAGCTGAGTCAGCTCCGCACAAGAGTTGGCATCTGCTTAGGGAGAGCGTCGAGACCGAACGGAATCTTCGCCGATTTCTCTAGGTTTCCTCCGGGGCGCTTTGATCAGCTTTAGATGAAGACAGTAACGTCTACTAATGGTCTCGTGTTGTTTCTCGCTTTGGGCAAGTTGTTTGTTCCTCTCTTAGATTATACTATCAATCATATGGTTCTCATATGTCTAATTTATAGCCGTATCTAGCGGCTAGTGTCATACTATACGATGCACATTATTTATTTCTGCCATTGTCGGAGGAGAGGAAAGATATTTTTGCCCCAAAAGAGGTGAGCATGAACGCATGTGTTTTCAGTGCTTTCCCATGGCATGAAAATCGGACAGGTACCCGCAAAACAATACCGTGCATATGATGAATATCATCGGATCGCATATTCTCAGAAATTTCCAGATAACTGCAATTGTTGGTCCTGCTCCCGAAAGTAGTCTTTGCTCCTTTGCTACTTTTTTTTTGAAGAAGTTTGTTCCTTTGCTACTCCAAGTTGCAATTGAGAAAGATAAGGAAAACCTCTTTTTCAAAAGTAAAGAACGGAAAAATCTGGACAGGGCTTCCATTTCAGGCGAGTAAATTCTCCCAACGGAATAATAAGGTCTAGTTTGGTTTTTTAAAGTAACTATCATATCAAATATTCAGATATCAATTTGAATGCTCCGATGTCAATTTAATATAAAAAGAATTAGAGGTCTAGACGAATCTATTAAATATAATTAATGCAGAGGCTAGGGCTCGCGTGGGCGCCGGGGAATCTCGGCGTCCGGGCTGGGACGCGTGGAGGCATCCGGGGCCTCCGCGATGGGTTCTTGGCGTGCAAGGCGTGGGCGACAGGGAGCAGACAGGGCGGGCAGAGGGCAGGCGGGCGGTTGCGGAGCTTTGTCGCGAGGCGAGGACAGGCGCGCGCAGGGGTGCGGGAGCAGGTGAGTCCGCGGCGGCGTCCGCGTGGCGTCGTTGCGGAAAGGGGAAAAGCAGAGCGGCGTGAGAGAGGGAGGAAGGGGATGGGTGAGCAGTGACGCTGGCAGGTGGGGCCGAGACGTCAGCGGCTCAGGGAGAAGGTGAGGGCGCCGGTTGGGCTGTCCGCGACGCGTGTGGCGTGCGACGCGCGCGTGAGCGCGGCGCTCGGATTGACGGGCCGGTGCAAGCGGTGCTAACGGGCCGGGGCAGCAGGCCAAGCGGAGGCAGGCCGAGGTCGGGGCGGATTGGGCTGGTGGGGTAAGGCAGGCCGGAGGGGAAGGCTAACTGCCGAGCTGGGCCGCGCGGGTCTGGGTGGCGAGCAGGTCGGGGCTAGAAAGGTTAGGGAAGGGTTAGAGGTTTGGACCTGTTAGTGGGTTAGGTTGGTTAGTTTGAGTGAGAGGGGAGTTGGCCTTTGGAATTAATTTGAATGGCCACTTTCAAATTAATTCCCACACAAGTTCAAACAAAGTGAAATAAATTCAAATCAAATTTTAGATAAACAAGGTAGATTCGATAACTCCAAATAAAATCCAAATAAATCATACTAACAATATTGTCCTTATATTTATTTGGTTTTAAATTCTAGGAATTTTGAGATAGAGAAGAAGTCATTCTTAGATTATTCTAGCTATTATCACTTCCACACAAAAAAGTTTTTAAAAACTCGTATTTTCGTAATATATAACATTCCGTAAAAATTACGGAATGTTACTGCGGCTGAGCGCGTCCGCTCCCTCGCCTGCAGCTGCTGGCGGTGGTGCCTGACTGCTTGTTCATTTGGGTTACCCGTGCTGTGCTTTTCGTTTGGTGATGTAGAGATATATCAGATTCGTAGATCTGTGCTGTATTTTGTTCTTAGTAGGTGGATGTGAAGTACGGGTCTAGAAGTTCCAACTGCCAGTTGTATCCCAGTTTCGTTTCGTTTCCTCGTATCCTTTGCATTGCAGCAATGAAATGTTAACCTCGATCTGCTACCAATGCTCTTTTGGCACTTGTGATTTTAAGAGGCGTCATGACGTTTTATTTTGGTATATGATTGCAAGTTGTGACTCTTTTCTGCAAACCTGATGGATTGAGCTGCTGGCTTGCTGCTCTAAATTGTGGATGCTAATCTAGAAATCCTGGACCTGATTTATTACGCGAGTTTCAATTTCTGTTACGGATAGGCAGCACGCCTGTTCTGCGAAACCTTGAATTCTTATTTGGTTTTAGTTCCGTTGCAATCTGTCCACTGCAATTCCTATGTTTCATCATGCATTTGTGATTTCAGTCCTCTCATTCGTGAACTTTTGGTTTATTCGTTTTCTTCAAACCTGGTGCAGTTTGTAAAGGCAATTGAATAACGCATGATGCTACAGATTTTTGTAATTGGCCTCAATTTTATTCTTGAATAGCATATCTGACCTGCTGCTTTGAGGCAAACAGACAGGCTGACAGGAAGGGGCAAGAGGTGCATGACAGAAGAGGTTGATCATTATCTATCAATACTCTTGCACATTTCTTCACCCATGCTGCTGAATCCTGATTTTTAGGGTGTGTGAGGGCGCACATTTCTTCACCGGTGGCGATGTTTACTTTTCATCTCCTCTCGCTTGGAATATTTGGAAAGAGAAGAATAGGCGAGTTTTTGACCATCAAGCTACCTCACCTTTAGAGTTGTTGCAAGCGATCGAGAATGAGATCTTGTAAAAGAAGATGGCTTGTGGTGGCCCAGAGCTACCTTTTATCGGGGGCGGAGTCAGAAATAAGTCGAGCCCCGGGCTAAATAGTAAACCAATGCCTAACTTCATAATAGCTTTAACCTATCTTAATCTGATCTACCATTGTGTTTTAAGCCTAGGACCCGGGCTGCAGCACAGGCAGCATGGGGCTTTGCTCCACCACTGGCCTTGATGACAGCCTTGGATGGTCATCATGTGTCTCTTGATGATTGATCCTTAACTGATGAAATTGCGTATTTGTAACGACCCGGCCCGGAATAACGGCTAAGATTTACTCTGTACGTTGAGTAAACCACACCTACTAAATAACTCTCTTGCGTTTTCGTCCTTATTTCGTGCAAAAGACTGTAGTCGGAGTTACCAGTTTCCCACGACCGACCCTTTTAAGCTGGTCTGATTCGCTACCGATCGGCAGTATGGGACTATCTCCGGAAACACTGTGCCGGAGCTACAGTACCCGCCGAGTTACCGTACCTGAGCTACAGTAAACCAAAACTGGCCCGGCCCATCTTAGCATGTGGGCTGTTCTGTTACAATCACCCACCCTTTAGGATTCGACGTCCTCGTCGAATCATCGAACCAGCTTACCCATACGGGATAGGACCAGGATCTCCTCTCTTGGCCACGACTGTATATCCTAGTGCCCATCAACACATGTACACGTCTGTGTGTCCAGTGCTAACGGCGCATCCTCGATGCTCGCGCCTCCTCTCTTGGCCACGACTGTATGTCCTAGTGCCAATCAACACATATACACGTCTGTGCGTCCAGTGCTAACGGCGCATCCCCGATGCCCGCGCACTGACCCGCACACGCCCGTGTACATACTGGGCCCGTGACCCACACCTACCTGTGAAACCGCGAGAGTCGGCTCTGATACCACTGTAACGACCCGGCCCGGGATAACGGCTAAGATCTAGCCTGCACATTGAGTAAACGATACCTGCTAAATAACTTTCTTACGTTTTCGTCCTCGCTTCGCGTAAAAGGCTGCAGTCGGAGTTACCAGCTTCCACGACCGACCCTTTTAAGCCGGTCTGATTCGCTACCGATCGGCAGTATGGGACTATCTCTGGGAACACTGTACCGGAGGTTACCCGCCGAGCTACAGTAACCCGAAGCTGGCCCGGACCATCTTAGCCTGTGGGCTGTTCTGTTACAGCATTGACAGTAGGCTTAGCCATCTCACACAGTTCCAGCTTGTTCGTCTTCTTGAGTTTCCTTACCTTCTATAACCAATGACCCAAACAGTTTTTGCTTGGCAGTCCTATACTTGGTGCCTTGGTGAGCTGACACAATTTCTGTGTAGATTCTGAAGCAAGTGAGTTTACTGCTTACGTAAATCTTTATATTTAGGTGTGTCAACTTTTAATTTTGATACCTCATCTTTTGCAAAGATATGAAAGGAATACGATTCGCCACATTACATGAGGTTCAAGCTTGCATGAATTGGACAGGAAGCAGCTGAGAACGCGTGCAAAAGAGTAAGTATGATTTACCTCACGAAAATAGACTTCTTCTCAGGGCAACATATCACCGCACCTGCCGTTACAAAAAAAATGCTTATTGACCTGGGTTCGGAGAGCAATGTTTTATCACTAATCACTAAAAGAAAAATGCAACGGGTGTTTAAATTAGAACCAAGATTTCCGGCAATTCAATTTTCCCTCTATTTTGTCATCGGCGAACAAAAAACTGTGCCTCAATTTTGCCAGAAGGTTTTCTCCTTTTGGACTCTTGGGCATTAAGTATTTGCAGGTTAGCTCAGCCCAGAAGAAGAGCTCTACAAGTCACTAAAGCTCAATAAACGGATCGCCAAAGCCGACAGGAGGTGCTTCGATTCTTTGGTAGTGTTAACATGTTGGATTCTATGGAAAGAGCGCAACAGGAGGACTTTCGATCATCACGCGTGCACTATCGCTGACTTGCAAACTCTAATTTCTGATGTGGTAGTTTCTTGGTGTCAGGCTGGACATCAACAATTAGCTCCAGTTGCCGCTGCTTTCGGTAGGGAGTCGGGTCGCCGGAACGTTCCTATGTAATAGCTTCTTTGCTTTTCTTTTCGCAGTGGATTCCACTTTCTGTAATCTGCCGTAGTAATTATATTTTTCTACCCTCTTAATGAAAAACGTGCACAGGCACGTTCGCAAAAAAAAACTAAAGCTCAATATTCAGAAGGACTGAGTCTCCACAATATTTGATGGAAGTGCGTTGCATCTTATTTCTATGACAGATTCCAGCCGTGTTCCTCATCTCCCATCTTTTTTCTATGACAGATTCCAGCCTTGTTCCTCATCTCCTTGGACATCATCTTTCTATGTGCATAGTTTGCTCTGAGATGTGGATAAAAAGTTGCTGCCATTGCGAGTTGCATTAGAATTGGTGGGCAGCCATGGGTCGAACTGAACGCTTGCTAATCAGCTCTCAACTAGGCATATAGCCCGCGCATTTGCGCGGCTAGTATTGAAATTCAAAAATTTGCATGACGATATATCCTTACTTAAAGATTATACTATTTTTTACCATACATCACCTTGTTCATTATCATAAATTATGTCTTATTGTTGATTAAAACAATTCAAATATGACCTACTTATAGTAACAATTTGATTTATTGAGCTTTAATAATATTATGCATATAATTATTCTTATTTTTGTTTTATTTTGATTGATTGTTGTCAGCTTTAGTTTTTATTAATAGTATATATTTGTAACTGATACATAGCTAAATTGTATTTTATATTCAATTTTTCATAATGGCATTGGTGGGAGATTTTTAATTAGACATGGGGGTATTTTAGACTAATATTTATCATAATGGCAGTGGTGGGTAATTTTTATTTTTCTTCGATTAATGTGAGAATTTCTAGGCCTTGAAAGCGAACGTTGAGGCTCTGTTTGTTGGCCAAATAATAAAATAATAGATACCAGATGTTGCGATACCAGAGTATCTTTTCTAATGAAATCGTGAAGCCATATATTTCTCCAGAAATTTGGAAAGCGATATACCTCTGAAGTGCATTCTACTGTGTATAACGAGCATCAATAAACCAATATTTACATATTCAATTGTAACTTACTGAATCCGAGAACATCCAATGCTTGGGTCAGGTGTAAGCCGGAGCCATCCAATGTTTAGACTCCCAACTTTCTTCAGCAGCGCTGGTGTGGCAGAATGAAACCGTTCTAATCCGATCAGATTAGCACCAGCTTCAACTCTCCCACGCCAACGCGCCATGCGCTCATGAACTTGAAGCTGCATCCACTGTGATATCTCAATATCTGTCGCCCTTCACCTGAGCTTGCCCTGCAAATAGGAACGACATAAATCAGAGTAACGCATCACGCGGAGCAGGACGGCCCATGGTGCATCAGCTATGAAACCGTGGCCATGTAACATCAGCGTTCTCTATCGATCGTAAAGACATGGCACACACCACCGCTCGCCGGAGATCGAATCGCGCCGCCGCAACATCGCCGCGGCGCGGACGCCAGCACCTGGCACTCTCGTCTAGGCTTCAAATCTGCAGCAGTGGGACTCATCCTCGCCGCATTCGACTTCTGGAGCATCTCCAGCCCCCGCGTCCGCCGCAGTGGAGGATCGCCGCCGCGATTCAACTTTTCAGTTAGCCCCGTTACTTATTTGGACCGCGATCACGATTTATTTTTATTTTACCACTGATTCGAATCGTGATTATTAATCTTGATCCGAGTTTTTACGCTTTGCCCCCTGGTTTGGATCGCGACTATTAATCAAGAATCAAGATCCAACGTTTACGTTTTACCCTCTCGTTTGGTTTGGACCGGAACCAATCACGATCCGATTTTGTACACTTTACCTCATGTGAGATTTTGTACACTTTACTTCCTGTAATTTACATATCACCTTTTTTATCAGGCTAATTTTAGTGGGAGTGTCATCGATACAGTTATTAAAACTGGAAATTTAAGAACTTTGTTAGTAGAGTGTTATGTTGATGGCACTTCTCTCACATTTTATGACACTCTTTTCTTCTCTCTCCTCATACTATTGATACATATTAGCAAATTTAATATTTATAATACTTCTATAACACTGTCACTGAGATTGGTCTCGCTGACTAGTCCTCCCGCCGCCTGCCGTTCAGGGCCTTGCCGAAACTCGAATGGGCCACGAGCTGCAGGAAGACACCGCTGCCGTCCCTCGATGAAGGAACAGGCAGCCCTCCTCTAGGCGGGCGGACAGCTTGACCAGATCTTTCGTACGCCGGCGCCAGCGACGCTCCTCGAGCATCAACTCGGTGCTGGGACTGGGAGGCGGCCTTGCCTGTCACCTCTGCGTGGAAACGCAACGCTTGGTTTGTTGACGTAATGCACCCGTCGCCGTGTTCTCATTTTCTCACGCCGCTTGTCACACGTCTGGGCCCGAAGCTTACAAATCTGTCGCCCGAAAACATGTTATCTTTGTCTGACTAGGATAATCTGGCTGTCCACAACTCCCTACCTTTCCTGTCAGAACGAACTCCCAGCCATGCCCATTGCTTAAACTTAAACACTTCTGTTTCTGTCGACACGCGGGCAAGCAGGTGCGGATAAGGGGATAAGCGTACTCGATTAGCCGCACTAGCCCCGGCCTTCAACTTTAACTAACCTAACCTGTCATAGACTATAGTTTGTCTCCTTAAGCAGATAAGCTCATGCCGCATGCCAGGCCACGAATGGATACGGTTTTCTTCCCTTCGATCACCTGAGCTGAATATTTCAATCCTTTTTATTTGACTCGCTGGCCTCGCTGAGCTCTGAACAACTTGCAGGGGGGATCGGCGACGGCGAGGCTGATGGATGGCAGATTCGTATCGCTCGGTGATCTTGGTGCTTTTCCATGGGATTCGGCGGGCGTATTCCGCAATGCTTTTCGGCGGAAACGTTGGGATTCTTTGCCGTATGGTACTGGCAAGGCTGAGCCCAACAAACTGAATGGCTAGCTACCAGCTGTCCAAGGCATTTCAGATAAGAGCTTCGTTCCTGCTGTGGTTCCTCATGTTGGGGGGACAGCATTTCGCTATCGGGAGCTGCCAAGATAAGGCGCATGAATCGACAGTGCGAGTCCATCCTGGCGAAAAAAAGGTGTGGCCAAAAGCGAAGATTGGACCCAACTCCAACAAATTTATTTTCCCTTCTCCCCTTTCTCATCTTATAAGGGAATTCCCCATCACAATTTTAATTTATTGGAGAAATATGCTCTAGCAGATTGATTTTTCTCTTTCCCTTTAATTCATAAGTGGACAAGATTTTCTCATGCATGTGGATCTTGTGGCTAGGAAAGAATGGATAGAAAAGGAAAAGGAAAGGGAGAAGGTGGAATTCCCCTTAAAAAAAGGAGAGGGGAGGGAAATAAAAGGGAAAGGGAAAAAGGAAAAATCAATCTGTTGGAGCTAAATTTTTTTTCCTCTATATTCTCTTTATGACTAAAAAGTGGAAAAGAAAAAGGAGAAAATCAATTTATTGGAGTTGCTCTTAGTGATCAAGAGGCGCAGGACTAGGCCGGCTGAGTCAGCTCCGCACAAGAGTTGGCATCTGCTTAGGGAGAGCGTCGAGACCGAACGGAATCTTCGCCGATTTCTCTGGGTTTCCTCCGGGGCGCTTTGATCAGCTTTAGATGGAGACAGTAACGTCTACTAATGGTCTCGTGTTGTTTCTCGCTTTGGGCAAGTTGTTTGTTCCTCTCTTAGATTATACTATCAATCATATGGTTCTCATATGTCTAATTTATAGCCGTATCTAGCGGCTAGTGTCATACTATACGATGCACATTATTTATTTCTGCCATTGTCGGAGGAGAGGAAAGATATTTTTGCCCCAAAAGAGGTGAGCATGAACGCATGTGTTTTCAGTGTTTTCCCATGGCATAAAAATCGGACAGGTACCCGCAAAACAATACCGTGCATATGATGAATATCATCGGATCGCATATTCTCAGAAATTTCCAGATAACTGCAATTGTTGGTCCTGCTCCCGAAAGTAGTCTTTGCTCCTTTGCTACTTTTTTTTTTGAAGAAGTTTGTTCCTTTGCTACTCCAAGTTGCAATTGAGAAAGATAAGGAAAACCTCTTTATCAAAAGTAAAGAACGGAAAAATCTGGACAGGGCTTCCATTTCAGGCGAGTAAATTCTCCCAACGGAATAATAAGGTCTAGTTTGGTTTTTTAAAGTAACTATCATATCGAATATTCAGATATCAATTTAATATAAAAAGAATTAGAGGTCTAGACGAATCTATTAAATATAATTAATGCACGATTAGCAGATGGTTATTGTAGTAATTAGTGATCAAATTATATACTATTAGGCTTAATAGATTCGTCTTATCATTAAGTCATGACTTATGAAATTAGATTGTAATAAATCTATACGTAGTACTTCTAAGCTGAGGCGCAGCGCAGTGCAGCCGATAGGGATGCCACGCACACTGCCCGCGCCAGCGCATGTCAATTCGAATTCGAAAGGGAGAGCCGAGAGCTCTCTCTCTCCCATCTCCGGGCTGCGGTCCTCCTCCCCCAAGAAAGCATAAAACCTCTCGGAAAATGAAAGCAAAAAACCTGCAGGCAAAGAAGAAAACTGAAACCCCTCGGGAAAACACGCGTCGCGCATGTATAGAATTTGAAGGCGTGTGTGGCCCAGCTTGCTCCCCCGGTCCCAGCGCAGCGAGCAGGCTCAAGCGCACGCGGGTTCCAAAGCCGCGCGAGCCGAAACCATGTGGCGCCCTTATCCTCTCGCCGATAGCGAAAAAGAAAATGAGAAAAACCTGCGAGAGCCGGGCTGAGGATGATAATGCCGAATCCAACGCTTCCCGTCGCATTTACTTTTACTTGCACACGAGGTCATGTTTAGTTCCCATTCCGTAAACACAAAAACGCAAAATTTTGTGTAGGAATCTTACTAATTTGAAGTGCTAAATGAAATCTATTTATAAAATTTTTTGCATAGATGGGCTATAAATCACGAGACGAATCTAATGAGCCTATGTAATCCATAATTTACAACAGTAATATTACAGTAACTATCCGCTAATTATTAATTAATTATAGATTAATTAGCATCATTAGATTCGTCTCGCGATTTACAACACATCTGTGCAAAATATTTTATAAATAAACTTCATTTAATACTTCAAATTAGTAAGATTCTGTCGAAATTTTTTTTGCGTTTATACAACAGGGAACTAAACACGGCCTAAATAAACCGGCCTCCCTCTTTATCCCCTCCGCTCGCGCGCGTCCGCTGACTCGACTCCTCCGCCCGAGCGCGCTCCCCCGTCGCGTTCTTATCCACGCCCAGCTCCGTCCCCCCATTTATACCTGCCCGTCCGTCCCCCAAAGCCCACGCCGTGTCACACCCACGCTGTTGCTCTCTCTGCCTGCCTGCCTGCCTTCTTTGATCTTTGCTTGCGTTTCATCTGGTGTCTGATCGGTGTTCGGGCTTCGGCGACGCGGAGGATTTTGGATATGGAAGCGTACTTCCTGTTCCGCGGCGGGAGGCCGGAGGAGGCCGCCGCGTGCGGGGAGCAGGAGGAGGACATCGGCTCGCCGTCCACGTCGTCGTCGGGGGAGTCGTCCGCGGGCTCGTCGTCGGAGCTCGACGACGACGCGACCTCCTCCTCGGGCTCGGGGTCGGGCGGCTTCGAGATGTCCGGCCTCATGGCGCAGCTCCCCTTCAAGCGGGGCCTGTCCAGGTTCTTCGACGGCAGGTCGCAGTCCTTCGCCTCGCTCGCCGCCGTGGGGTCGCTGGAGGACCTCGCCAAGCCGCCACGGAAGCGCCTCAAGCCGTCCCGGAGCTACGGCGGGGGACTCGACGCGCACCGCGGCCGACTCCTCTCGCCGCGCGGGCATGCGCCAAGCCCGCCGCAGCAGCAGCAGCAGCAGCAGCGGCCGGCGTCAGGAAGGCGGCCGTGAGGACCGGCGCGCTCTCCGTGCTCGCGGCCGCCGCGCCGAGGAGGCCGGCGCTGGCCGCGGCGCCCAGGCCCGAGGGCGTGGCCGGCAACGTTCTGGTCGTGAGTTAAAGGAGGGGTTCATCGGACTTGGCGTTCGCCTGTGCATCACATGACGGGGCGTAGGCACACGGCTACGCGGCGCCGCATCCACCACCTGCCGGAACTAACCGCCGGGGCAGGCAATGACATGTTCGCTGTTCCCCAATGCGTTCGTGAGTTTTTGTAATGTAAATTCACGGTTGGATTAGAATGGCTGCTTCAAATGGCAATTTGCATGTCTTGAGCATGAAACAATTCAGCATCCATCGCATTTCCATCGTGCTGAAAGTCGAAAGAGCCCGATTGCTTATCAGAGATTCAGAGTTGCAATTTTGTCGCGCTTAGTCTATACTCAGACGCGCTAAATTTGTTGAAAATAATTAAAGGGGTGATCTCATCCCTTAATTATAACCGCTAATCTCGCACCCCTCCTCATCCCGAATCAGCACGTCCTTTGGGCGGTTGCCATCTGTAACATGTATAAATATAGAACTTAATGATCAATGGAAACTCTCGGTTACTTGGTGATTCATTCTGTCACTTGTCTACTCGCGATCTCGATTTACATTTCACACGTTATCAGCACTTTGCTTCCACTGAGAAGAAGGAGAACGAGAAACAGAAGAAAATCGAAGGAAATCGTACTCGACTTCGACATCCAGAGGCAAATCGATCCCCGTCGACGAACTTTCGGCGATTTGACGCAAGGTACAAAGCCGAGACGCATACCGTCGACTGATGAGATTGTTGCCCCTGTTCTTCGTAGGAGGACGACGTAGCCGCACGTGCGGCCACTGTTGAGGTCTCGGCGGCGACCATGGCCGGTGGCTCCGACGGCGACGGCGAGCCCGCCCCGGCCTTCGTTCCCGTATGCTCGGCGGTCGGCAGAACGGGAAAGGAGGTGGACGCTGCTCCGGCCACCGGACCACCAGATTCGGCCGGCGGAGTAGCGGATCCGGCCAACCCTAGGACGGATCTAGGGGCGGAGGGCGGCGGTGACTTGCATCGGCGGCGGTTGCTGAGCGGCGGCCGGAGCTGTTGCAGGCTATGCAGCACGGATACGGATACGTGTATCAGTATCGGACCGATACGGATACACGGATACGGCATTTTATCAAAAAAACTTGATACGCGAATATGTTTTATAAAATTTTTAATAAAATAAATAATAGTGCACATTAAAATTAGAAAAATTTAAAAAGACAATATATAACAAATAGTAGCAGAAGTTTAAGTGTACAGAACTACACATAGTCAAATAGCAAGGAGCCGCCCCCTCCCCCTATTCTTTCTCTCATGCCAGCCACGGCCCACACACTCTCAGCAGCCTTATTCTTTCCCTTCCCCTTCTCTGCTCCTTTCTCACCACCCACCGAGCAGGCGAGCAGCACAAGCATGGCGCCACTAGTCCCTTCCTCTGTGTCTTCCACTCTTCCCCCACCGCAAAGAGCAGCAGCCGACAGCCTTGCTCCCTCGGCCCTGTCCAAGCTTCCCCTTGCGCGGCCAGGTCGGGCCCGGCGCGCGGGGCGAGGCCTGCGGCCTGTGCGGCCAGCCATCCACGGGACCTGAGGGCGATGCTGGTGGCGGCGGTGCGTCCCACGCCGGCCGCTGCAGCGCCGCCCCTCCGCCCTCCCTCCCTCGCCGGATCCAGGTGGTGGCGGAGGACCTCGAGCCCGGCGAGGTGCGCGAAGGGGCGGGGCGCGAAGCAGGGGGTGGCCGCGGCGCGGACGGCGGGCCTCGTCGCGGACCGGCGAGGCGATGCGTCACTCCGGCGGGCGGCGAGCGAGTGCTCCCTCGGGTGCCAGCGGCGGCCCTCGAGCCGTATCCGCGCTTCTCCGATACGTATCCAAATAAGTATCCGGATTTTTTTCTTATTTATTTTTTTCCCGATACTCCTCCGATACGTATCGGTGATGTATCGATGGCGTATCCGTATCGGATACGTATCCGATACGGGATACGCCCATGCACCGGCGTATCGGGGTAGCGTAGGTTGCAGGCGCTGTGGCTTGACGGCCAGTTGCCCAAACTGCTCAGGTTTATACCATTCTCGGGCCATCTGGCTACATGGGCCAGTGCGCCTCGCAGGCCGCCTCGCGGCTTGGGCCGGCGAGCGGTTAGCAGGCCAGCGCGGCTGGCAAGTGAGGCAGGAAGGGCGGCTCGGCAAGTACAGCCCAGGAGCGGCTGCAGGCACTCACGGGCCGGTGCGCGTAGCGCCTTGGTGTTTTTTTTTCATTTTTATATTAAAAAAAATTTCAAAAATATATGCCGAATAATTTTTTTTTCAAAAATGGGTCTCTATCCAGTGGGCGATAGGAACTAAATGTAAAAAAATTATATTTAGGTCCTGGCGCCCAGGGCGTATTAAACAGTGAACTTATAAAATCGTAGAAAAATCAGAAAAATACAAACTCAACTGTTCTGGATTCTATGAAACAAGATCTACAACTTTTGTTACATAAAGTTTTTCATTTGATTAATGTATCTTGCTCTATTTTAAATACCAGTTTAATGCACTTTTATTTAAATCATAAGATCCATCCTTTAGATGTATGTCATCTTTGGCTAGAGTGTTGCATATGGTGAGCATAGGCTTGTACAAAATCTGTAGGCCTAGAAAACATTTCTAGAATAAGTTTTTAAATTAGATCTTGCAATATGTCTAGTTTAAATGGGTTATTTATCCATGCTGCTATACTGAGTTTTAGAAGCCATAACTTTTATAGTACTATTATTTTATTTCTTAAGAGCTACAAAAAAAGTTTGGTAAATTTTAGATAAGCATAACTAGACCAAATAAATTATTTCAGATTTTTCTAGGTACAAGAACTATTTTTCTTGATTTAGTGCATTTACCTTAGTCATAATTCATTTGGTCCAGTTGTGTTTATCTAAAATTTACCAAACTTTTTCTATAGCTCTTAGGAAATAAAATAAGGCTACTGCAAAAGTTATGGCTCCTAAAACTCAGTATAGCAGTACGGATAAATAACTCATTTAAACTAGATATATTGCATGATCTAATTTAAAAAACTTATGCTAGAAGTGGTTTTTGGGCCTACCAATTTTACACAAGCCTATACTCACCACATGAAACACTCTGGCCAAATATGATATGCATCCAAAGGATGGATCTTCAGATTTAAATAAAAGTGCATTAAACTGGTATTTAAAATAGAGCAAGATACATTGATCAAATGAAAAACTTTATGTAACAAAAGTTGTAGATCTTATTTCATAGAATCTAGAACAGTTAAGTTTGTATTTTTCTGATTTTTCTACAATTTTATATTAATTTAAAAGTTCACTGTTTAATGCGCCCTGGGCGTCAGGACCTAAATATAAAAAAATTACATTTAGGTCCTGTCGCCAACTGGATGGGTGACAGCCCCCTATCGCCCATTAGGGGGGCGACAGGCACCCATTTTTGAAAATTTTCCCATTCGGCATATATTTTTGAAATTTTGTTTTTTTAAATATAAAATTGAAAAAAAGGCCGCCTCGGTGCTGTGCGTGCGGCTAGAAGGCCAGTTTTGCTGGCCGGCCGGCGCAACAAGCGAGCTGGTGATGCGGCGAGCGGGCCGGCACTGCTGGGAGCGGGCTGGCGCTGGACGGGCGAGGCTGGCGCTGGACGGGCGAGGCTGCAAGGCTAGCTCGGTACTGGGCAAGGAGATTTTTTCATTTTTATATTTTTTAAAAATTAAAATTTCAAAAATATATGTCCGTTTTCAAATATTTCAAAAATATACCCCGGTCGCCCTCCCATAGGGCGATAGGCCCAAAGTGTAATTTTTTCTTCTTCAAATTTGCAACGAAGTCCCTGGAGAAAAAAAAGGAGGGGGGACCTGTCGCCCCCCCAACGGGCGACAGGGGCCTGTCGCACACCCCTCGGGCGACAGGCCCCTGTCGCCCGTTGGGGGGGCGACAGGCCCCCCCTTTTTTTTCCAGGGACTTTTATTTTTCCAGGAACGTGTATTCGTCATCATCGTCGGCAAGATCTCGGCCGCTAACTCCTACCGCACGTAACTTGTCCTTCATTAAATCACGGGAAAAAATCGCAAGAACTTCCCTTATTTCACGAGCATTATGGAACCCACAAACATAATAAGTTCACATCAATAATATCTATAGAAACAAATGACAAGTAATCTACCACAATCATAAACATCGGATACAAATAAGCGGTCCACAGCTATCTCATTACAAATAAACATCATATACATCTAACCACCCCTAGGGCGTCGGACCCTCTTAGGCCTCTGCTGGGCACGGACATGTCCCTCGGAGTAGGTGAGAACATCCGGAGACCTCACCTGTCGCTCAGGACGCGCAAGGGGCTGCGGTGTCTGCTGCTGAGAGATCCCAAGTGGTGCTCCTCCTAGCTGTGAATACCCCAAGACATCGGGGTCACCTTGCGCGGCAGGCTCTTCTGGACTCAAGCTGTCGAAGTCGTCTAAGGTGAATGTCTCGTTATCTAGTCAAAAGGAGGAAGAAGAAGGTCCGGCGCCCGCATCGGGGTAGAATCCTACGCAAAAAATGTGGATGTTAGCGTACGCTCGTATATTTCGTAATGACATGTAGAAACCGAAATACGAAACATAAATTAACCTGTGTACGCCGGTATCTGTGGCCCCGGTACCATCCCTGGATACGGTCCGCCAACTGATGCTGTCCCTCTAAACATTCCAGTATGGCCGAACGCAGTAGCTGGATCGTATCCTGTATGTGATATTAGTAAATATGTAGGAACACTTGATGTAATTTTAAAGAGATATGTACGTTACCTGCACTTGGGAAGAACTGCGACGTCGGCCCGTGCATGGTCGACGGACACGGGAACGACGACGAGGCCTGAGACGACCCGTGGCTGTCTTCGTACTGCACACGGCTTCCGAAGTTGTGCGCTACCTGACGCAACTGATCACGCTGCCTCGACCATGCCTCTGTCTGCTCAAACTGGGTCATTGGGGATCCGGCACGTACCCTCGTCAGGTAAGTCGAGCAGTCCGTCTCCATCATGTTGCAAAGGCGAAGCTGCATCAATTCAGTAAAGTTACAAACACATGAATTATCTTATGAATATGATTATATATATATGCAAATATGATCAAGAGACTCACCGCGCCAGCTAGTGCCTCCACGCGGTGCCGGCCATAGCCATCCTGAGGCCTCGCCTGGTGTGGCTGCGGGTGAGTGTCAACAAAAACCAGACGAGCCCGAGTCCGGGGTAAGTACCAGGTGAGGTAAGACCTAAAGGAGCTGTCTGTGTGTGGTCCTGTTGGATGGACCAAGAGCTCGTCTGCCTGTTCCCATTGGTCCACCCACGGCTGGATCTTGGTGAGCCAATCATCAGAGCACGGCAAGCCACTCCTTGACAACCTACAAAGTGGATTACGAAGAATCGTTAGATTCGACACGAATGTATGAGCCAAGTTCATTCATAATTACTTGTGGTCCTGGCGACTTACACGCTCCAACGCGGTGGGCACCAGAAACTCCTGGCGCTGCCCAAACTGTCTCCTGACTCTCCAGGGGCAATATGCCTCAACCGC
This sequence comes from Panicum virgatum, assembly GCF_016808335.1. Lineage (NCBI taxonomy): Eukaryota > Viridiplantae > Streptophyta > Magnoliopsida > Poales > Poaceae > Panicum > Panicum virgatum. Next base: position 56,131,607 of record NC_053145.1, on the reverse strand, counting down.
GATGTCATAAACCAGGACGGCGGAAGTAAGCCACAGGCTCGCATTCGCGGAGCAGTGCGAAGACAGGCCTGCTGGTGCACGTCTAGCCACAGCCTCTGGGCTGTAAGGCTCCCAGATAACGTCCTCGGGCGTCAGCATGTCGTGCTCCGAAACAAACTCAGGATATGCGCGTCTAACCCGCGCATGTGCCCAGGACCTCTGCATTCCGAATAAGTAAAATTAAAATTGCACTAATACATCATGTAACAATGAATAACAAAATTAGATTTGATACGAACGTACCTGACGCCAGATCCAGATAGTTCCCATAGTGGGCCTCTCGTCCTCCTCGTCGCCGTACATGCCTCCGTGGTAAGGCTCGTGGCTGACAAAGGGCCGACCAACGGCTAGCCTCTCGTACGACCAAAGCTGTAGCAGTAGTGGGCACCCTGACAGGATAGCGTTCCCATGTGTCTTAATGCAGCCGTCACAGAGTCCACGGTAAGTGGCTGCAAGTACCGCCTCACCCCAGCTGTAGGGCGGTACGTCCTCGTCCCCATCCGCAATCTCCCGTGCATACGGAAGGAGAATCCTATCGACCGAGTTGCCATGAGTGTTGTTGAACATGATGTAACCAAACAACCAAAGTAGATACGCCTCCAGCGATCTGGTCACACTGTACTCGTCGGCATCCGCAGCCAAAAGGATAGGCTGCATAAACAATTAAGATTAATGGTTTCAACTATCAATGGAACATGTGAATTGTAACAATTAAATTTATATTTGGAATGAATACGTACTGTAAACTGTAGGAACCAGGTCTTCGAAGGACCTGCTGCTCGCGGGTGCGGGTTGATCGGACCTGCTTCTTCCACGCGGTCAACCAGGGCAAAACGGGCCTCCAGCTCATCCTTCCATGAGGCCGCCACCACACGCGGACCTACAGCATCCCCGACGATAGGGAGGCCGAGGAGGTAGGCCACGTCCTGCAGCGTAGGAGTCATCTCCCCACACGGGAGGTGGAACGTGTGTGTCTCCGTCCTCCATCTGTCAACGAGCGCCGTCAGGAGGGATCGGTCGAGCTGAATAGGCCCAACCTCGACAAGACGGCTCAGAGTCAGTAGGCCGGCCTCATGTAACCAGCAAAAAAACAAAAAATGTACTAACCTGCAGATCACAAGTGCTGAATCCGGCAGTGCTTCGCCGCTTTCCTTCTCCTCACTCCTCTGTTTTTTTCTGGATTTTTGGTGGAATTTTCGGGCTCAAATGAGGAGGGAAGGGGAGGGCTTGAGCTTATATAGGGGGAGTACCCCCGGTCGCCCGCGGGGGGGGGGGGGGGGGGGCGATAGGCCCCCCTGTCGCCCGCGGGGGGGGGGGGCGACAGGCCCCCTGCCGCGCCCGTGGGCAGGGCCCAGCGGCGGTCGCCCGTGGGCTGGGCGACAGGCACCTGTCGCCCCCCCAACGGGCGACAGGTTTTTTTTATTTCCAGGGACCTTATTGCGAATTTGAAAAAAAAAATTCACTTAAGGCCTGTCGCCCTATGGGGGGCGACCGGGGGGTATTTTTGAAATATTTCAAAACGCACATATATTTTTGAAATTTTAATTTTTAAAAAATATAAAAATGAAAAAATTTCCTGGGCAAGCACGGCTGACAGACCGGTGGGCAGGGGTCAGAACTCGGCTTGCGGGAAAGGCCGGCCAGCATGGTTCGGTCCAGCACATGACGACCATGTCTGAGCAGCTTGCAGGCCGATTAACTTTTTATTTTTATTTCAATTTAATTTGAACATACATTACTATTTAATTTCATATTTTTCATGTATTTTAGTACTGTTAATTTTGGTCATATGTTATTGTAAATGTGTTTTGTACTCAAGTTTAGTTCATTGCCATGTCATTTTAATATTACCTTGCAAATTATTGTTATGGTCCATTTTTTTGTTATGCTTCATACAATGCAATGCAATGTTTAAAGTCTCTATTTCGGAATAATTTGATCCATTTTCTTAGATGTTGGTCATACACGAGGAGGAATCTACGCTATGTTTCTACATAGCGACTATTCCTAAGTGAGATTCCAACATAGAATTTGGACAGTGGGTCTACACCATTTTTGGTGATTAACATGAATTCAATTTGAAGATTGAATTCGCAATGACTTACATCAAATTAGAGATTACCTTGATTCATTTTTCAAATTGGTCATACACAAGGTAGTATCTCTATACTACTGCGGGATCTATACTATGTTCTACATAGTGACTATCTTCAACGTGTGTATCCAATTTTGAATTTTGAGTTATAAGTTCTACTCTATACTGATGATTGTCATCATAATTATTCCAAATCGAGTTGAGAATTAATTGCTGGAATTCAAGTTTATTGAATTCGCATAATTGCATTATTTATGCCAAATAATTTATATTTGGCATTGGATTTTGTAGGAAAAATGGCCGCCAAAGAGTTCGAGGTTCTCGCACTCGATGGGTCCAATTTTTCTCAATGGGCGACGGAAATTAAGGTCAGTCTATCGACCCGTGGAGTGTATTAGTGTTTGACTCCACCTGGTACAAATGATCCACCTATACCAAAAACAGTGAAGTATGGGGCCTTATATATTATAAGGAACCATATTCACTCGGACTTGAAGTCTGAATACATGTTGGAGATGGAACCACTAAGGTTGTGGGACTCCCTGAAGCAAAGGTATGAACAGCAAAAGACGATTGTCTTTTCTGAGGCTTCCTATGAGTGGAACCAGTTGCGCGTCCAGGATTTCAAATCCGTGGATGCATACAACCATGCTGTTCATAAGATAAGGCAGAAACTCAAGTTCTGTGAGAAGGAGCCCTCTGATCTTGATAAGATTGATAAAATTGTCCACAATGCTTCCATCAGAGCGACTCATCACTCAGCAGTACCGTGAGAAGGGTTTCACAGTCTATGCAAATTTGATTCAGACTTTGCGTCAGGCAGAGAAAAATCATGAGCTCACTGTTTGGAACTCACAGCAGCGTCCTCCGGGCACTGCTCCTCTGCCTGAAGTGCATGTCACTCAAAGGACTGGGAGGGATGGCTCTAGCAGTCATCCTCGAAACCATTCTGGTGGCAAGCGGAAGAAGTTCCGTAAGCCTCGGGGAAACTTCAACAACAAGGGTAAAGGCATTTCTAAGCCAAAGAAGAACAATAACAACAAGACTTGTTTCAAATGTGGTTGTTCTGATCATTTGGCTAAGAAGTGCAAGACCCCACAACATCTGGTGGATCTGTATCAGAAATCCACGGGTAATGGGCACAAGGCTCAAGGCATGAAGTATGAAGCACACTTCGTCACTCATGAGTATGAGGTTGGCACTTCGGCCTTGGGCTCCAATGGAGCGGGACCAAGTGAGACCGAGACACCCCATCAGGGGGAGACCTCTTCGGGTGACGACAAGATGATCGTGGAGTACGAGTCCAACGACATCTTAGGGGACCTTAACTAGATTCATTATCCTAGTTGTTAGATATTTGGATAATTCGATTTGCAAGACTTGTAATATTATGACATGATGTTGTCCTTACTTTGGTTGTACTAGCACTCTGTTTACAATATCTATGACATTCATATGTGTTTCTATATATTTGCATGAGTTTTTATGTTTAAATTCTACAAATTATATAGATTTTCTACGGGAGTTGATCCGATAGAGGAAGAGATGTGCCTGGTGGACAGTTGTTCATCAAATACTGTGCTTAGGGAAATGTTTTAACCATCGCTGGACGCGATGCTATGATAGTGGGTTCTGGATGAGCCACTATTGTATTCCCTATGGGTACGCAGATAACAATCGAGGAAGCATTGCTATATCCAGGAAGCAATGTTATATCCTGATGTGACTCGTACCCTCCTAAGCTACAAAGATATCCGTTGTAATGGTATTCATGTTGAGACACATGAAGAGAATAACAAGGAGTTCCTCTTATTCACCAAGGACAACGGATTAGGCAAAGAAACACTAGAGAAAGTGTTATATCTTCCGCCTGGATTGTACATAAAGCCCGTACCGCATGTTGCATACAAGGTGATTTTCCAGAATGTCGATGCATTCCAAGTTTGGCATGATCAACTTGGGCATCCCGGAGTTGGAATGATGAGAAAAATCATAGGCAATTTGATTGGTCATGATTTGAGTAGTGCTAAGTTCCCACAATCTTTGGATATCACGTGCACTTCATGTGCTACTGGGAAATTAATTTTGAGACCGTTGTATCTCAAAATTAAGGAAGAGCCTCTCAAATTCCTTGAGCGTATCCAAGGTGATATATGTGGGCCAAATAAGCCGTTCGGTCCCATATGTTCACACACAGAATGGATTGTCAGAAGCATTAATCAAGATGATTAAGCTTATCGCTAGACCAATATTGTAAGGTTGTAATCTTCCAACAACGTGTTGGGGTCATGTAGTTCTACACGCTACAGACTTGATACAACTTCGCCCAACTGCATACCATACAGCTTCCCCGCTGAATAGTGCGAGGTGATCCTCAAAGTATTTCCCATCTGCGAAAATTCGGTAGCGTTGTATACGTACTGATCTCACCACCCAAGCGAACATCGATGGGGCCACACAGTAAATTGGGGATCTATGTGGGATTTATATCTCCGTCGATCATAAAAATACCTGGAGCCCCTAACTGGGGATTTGCTCACGGCCCGGTTCGCTGATAGTATCTTCAATGAAGATCATTTCCCGGCTTTAGGGGGAGAATTTAAGTACCACGCTAAAAGCCAGGAAATAAACTGGGATGCAAGGGGCATCGCCAACGAGGATCCTCGTACTCAAGAATCAGAACTGTAAGTTCTAAGGATTCTGAATTTGCAAAATATTGCAAATAATCTGCCAAACCAATTTAATGCTGGTAAAGACGTCACAAAGTCCTATATACCGGCAAGGAATGTGCCAGAAAGAATATAGGTATCAAATAAAACTATTCAACTTCCTTCTTCTGGGAAGAGTGGAAGAAGTACGGCAATTCCTGCAGGTGCGGCTTCTCGTAAGCGTAATAGGAAAGAGAAGGATAACCCTTCTAGACTAGCAAATATGACACAACGGTCAATTGAGAGAACTGAAGTGGATAGGAAAATTCCACATCTCGCATCAACAGTGCACACCTATTCTGATGCTGGGATTTCGGAACACCCTAACGGGGTCGTATTGGGAAATGACGAACCGTCGAAGGGGATACAAGAAATTTCCATAAATTATCTTAACACTGGAGAGAGATATGATCGTAAGGCTACAATTGTCGACATATCCTTCTCCGAATCAATTGCTAAGAATCTCCATAAAGATCCAAAACCTAAGTCCATGGCAGAGTGCAAGAAGCACTCAGATTGGGATTAATTGAAGGAGCCAATTGATGCGGAGTTAACCTCGCTTGCTAAGTGAGAGGTATTTTCATCAGTGATACTTACACCTCCTAAAACCTTTCCTGTGGGTTTTAAATGATTTTTCTTTCGGAAACGGAATGAAAACGAGGTGGTGAGATACAAAGCAAGGCTAGTAGCACAAGGGTTTACGCAGAGACCCGAAGTTGATTTTAATAAAACATATTCTCCAGTTATTAGTGGAAATACGTTCCGATATCTAATATCGTTGGCAATACAAAAGCGTCTATCTATGCAGTTCATGGACGTAGTGACCGCATATCTGTATGGGTCACTTGATTCGGATATTTACATGAAAGTTCCCGATGGGATTTCTATACCGAATCAGGGCGCGAATCGCTACATGTATTGTGTAAAATGAGAAGGTCTTTGTATGGCCTTAAGAAGTCGGGACAAATGTGGTACAACCGATTGAGGGAGTACCTTTTTGCAGAAAGGTTACTCCTATAGTGATGATTGCCCAATATTGATAAAGCTCGCAATCATCTTAAGACGGAGTTTGAGATGAAGGATTTGGGTAAAACCAAATTTTGCATTAGATTTCAAATTGAGCCTTCATTCAGGAATCCTAGTGTACCAGTCTGCCTATATCTAGAAAATATTGGAGAAATTCAATATGGATAAGTCTTATCCAGCCAAGACTCCCGTGGTAGTAAGATCGGTTGATCTCGAAAAAGACATTTTTCGGCCACGGGACGAGGGAGAAGAGATACTAGGGTCGGAATTCCCATATCTCAGCCTCATTGGAGCACTTATGTATCTCGCGAATAGAGATGGTAGCGGATTGGGTTCGGTGCGGATATCCGTGGGTTTCGGTTTTTTGGGTTTCAGGTTTGGTATTGATTTTTCACCCACAGTTTTCAGGTTCGGGTTTGGGTTTGGTTTCGGGTTCGGTTTCGGGTTTTGGTTTTCACACGTGGATATCCAATGGATATCCGAAATAAATCATTTGAAATTAAAACTCATGTTTTATAATATGTTAATGATAACTTGTTTACTTAGACTATTAAATTTATTGAAAGTTGACTCATGAAAATATTTATTATTTGTTGCCTTTTATTTATACATGTGAATATGTGTATATTTATCCGCGAGTTTTGGGTATCCATTCGGGTTTCGGGTATCCGCGGGTTTGGTTTTGGTGATGGATTTCCACCCGAATCGGTTTCGGGTTTGGGTTCGGGTTTCGGTTTTGGGTGCACGGAGACTCCACCCGATCCGAACCCGGCCCGTTGCCATCCTTACTCGCGAATAGCACCAGGCCTGGTATTGCTTTCGCGGTGAATTTACTTGCAAGACATAGTGCTGCTCCGACGAAACGTCATTGGGTAGGAGGGAAGCAAATCCTCAGATAACCTGAATGGCACTAAGGACTTGAGTTTGTTCTATGAGAAAAATCAAGATCCTACGTTGGTTGGATACACTGATGCTGGCTATTTATCTGATCCCCATAATGCCAGATCGCAGACAGGATTCGTTCTCTTACATGATAGAACTGCCATTTCTTGGAAATCGTCTAAATAGACATTTGTGGCAACTTCCACAAATCATTCTGAGATAATTGCACTTTATGAAGCATCACGAGAGTGTGTATGGCTTCGCAGAATGATTAATCACATACAGCTGTCGTGTGGTATTGGTTCTTTGGAATCACCAACCATTATCTGAGGATAATGTTGCTTGTGTTACTAAGATGCAAACATGCTACATAAAGAGCAACATCACGAAGCATATTGCTCCTAAGCTGTTTTATCCTCACGAACTCCAACAGAGTGGTGAGATAAACACCTTGCAAATGAAGTCTTGTGATAATCTTGCTGATTTGTTCATAAAGTCCTTACCTGCTTCAACATTTGAGAAATGTGTTCGTGGTATTGGTGTGTGGAGACTTCGAGATTTGCAAGATTCAGGGGGAGAATCCCCAAGTGGTATGCCTTGTTAGAATGCATCACATTGTACTCTTTTTTTCTTTATGAGTTTTTTCCATGGGGTTTTCTCAGTAAAGGTTTTTAATGAGGCAATGTTAACACAAGCATATGTCAGTATTTCTAGTTTTCCCCACGGGGTTTTTTATGGAAATACAAAAGACATAGATTATTCTGTTGAACTCATTGAGTTAATGGAGTAATCATTAGAAGGAAATATTCCCCTTTTTTCCCATAGGGTTTTTGAGGAATAATATAAGTTCATTGATCTAAAGATGGATTCAATCAAGGGGGAGTGTTGAAAATAATTAAAGGGGTGATCTCATCCCTTAATTATAAGGAAAAAGTCTATATAACCCCCCAACGTATCAATGGTGGATCACATCACCCCCTGAACTACAAAACCGGATTTCTAACCACCTCACCTTTGCAAAACCAGACATTTAACCCCCAAGGGTGGTTTTAAAGCCCGGTATTGCTACAGTAGCCCGGTTTTATTTTTCCCTTTTTATTTATTTTTGCTGAATCTTTAAAAAATCATAATAAATCACAGAAAATTATAAAATAGAAAATTTAATTTTGTTGAACTTCACATGAGTAAATCTATACAATGAGCATATAATATAGTATGCTTTAGTACTAATTTTTTGTTGTAGCTTTAGATCTATGCTTTTCTGTATGGAATAATTTATAGATGAAGCTTCTATGGTCCAATTGTGTTGAAATTTTTATGGTGGGCTAATTATAGTATGCTTTTACTGTAGTAAAAATTTCATACTCATTGGATCATGTATAACTTAGTTATAGATAAAGCATAGATTTAACAAACATAAACCTAAATAAAGTTATAACTAAGATATACATGACCCAATGAGTATGAAATTTTTACTACAGTTCAATAATACAATAATTCTCTCACAGTAAAAATTTCACCACAGTTGGACCACAAAAAATGCATCTATGGATTATTCTGATTAATTGCAGTAAAGCATAGATCTAAAACTACAACAAAAAATTTGTGCTAAAACATACCATATTATATGTTCACTGTGTAGATCTACTCACGTGAAGTCCAACAAAATTAGATTTTCTATTTTATGATTTTTATGTGATTTACTATAATTTTTTAAAAATTCAGCAAAAATAAAAAAAAGGAAAAAAGACAAAACCACGCCACTGTAGCAAACTGGGCTGCAAAACCACTCTGGGGGGTTAAATGTCCGGTTTTGCAAAAGTGAGGGTGTTAGAAACCCGGTTTTATAGTTCAGGGGGTAATGTGATCTACCATTGATACGTTAGAGGGTTATATAGACTTTTTACTAATTATAACAGCTAATCTCGCACCCCTCCTCATCCCAAATCAGCACGTCCTTTGGGCGGTTGCCATCTGTAACATGTATAAATATAGAACTCAATGATCAATGGAAACTCTCGGTTACTTTGTGATTCATTCTGTCACTTGTCTACTCGCGATCTCGATTTACATTTCACAAAATTATCGCAAATCGCTGACTTGGACAGAACTTTTTCCAGGAACATTGGAGTGTGACTAATAAAAAAAAACAATGAAAGTATCAAGCTCAACGCGCGATAATTTTAGTTCAGACTGGTATTACAAGAGAGAAGAATGAACTGGACAACACCATCGTGCCCTGGGCATAATATCAAGACCCAGAAACTGCAAATGGGTAACTGGGGAAGAAAAATGGATCCACCATGAAACACAGAAAGCTGACAGTACAGATTCCACAAATTAAAGGAAAGCATTCTGAATTTTGCTATCGTTTGAAAGTGAAGTTCAGTTTCAGCGTCACAAATCTTGATAAGCGAACAAAAAACACTAAGTCTACCCGTTTCCCTCTCCCATGCATGATACAACACACAGCTGTCTTCAACTTTAGTCTGCAAGGATACAATTCAACATTTCAACATAGAAACACGGATTGAGCGCATTATAGTTTCCCCAAACCCCAAGAGGGCGCCTTCCACGGTGCATCAGTACAGTGAACCTGCTGAAGTGAGTTATGCAGAGCAGCCCACAGGAATACACAAGTCAAGGTCCATATCCCCTCCGAAAAATTGTGAATGGGATCCATCTCCTTCATTGGTTCTAGTGCAAAGCAATGGCCTTCGAACCAAGTTGAACCAAGTTCGAAAAAAACAAACTTCCATCCAAGTGCAGTTAATGATCTGAGAGACATCGAACCAAGTTCAGACAGCCCGGTACTCGATAAACAAACTCAACTTCTGAACCAACACAGCCTGTGAACCATATACTGGCTTCCTCCCTTCACTGATCCAATTCTTCTCCAAACTTGCTGGTTTTGCATTTGCTCGCAGGTCATCAATGAAGGCTGAAACTATCTGATAAACTGAAGTCCGAAGAACATCAGCCATGGCATAAACTTTCTTGTGCAAACCGCCTTTTTGCGTGCTCACAATTGCAATTCCAGTTCCTTTTCGTACTGTGGAGAAGTTACCCCACTTAATATTTTCTGGACCCAATGCGGGCTGTGGGTTCATTTTCTTCCCTAAACATGCCTCAATTGCCAATAGAGCAGACAGTAATGTGGTCATCACGGCAGCATTGCAGCCAGTGAGTTGAGCAACTCCATAGCGGTCCTCCTGGCGTGAGCGTGCAGTTAATCCTGCCAATGTCCGAGCACACCATGTGCATATCTACAATGAACAAGTCACAGAAAATAATTTTAAGTTAGGCATTAGTTTACGAAAGCACCATTGGCTAATACCAAACAATTAGAAACATTCCAAATGAAAACACCATTGGCTGCATGATGCTCAATATGAATGCTAACAACTGTAATGTTGTATTCACAATATAAAAACTACATTTTCAAAATTATTCAACATGAATGATTTTATAATGTAAAACAAAGAATTCAAACTACATGTGTTGACCATAATACCGAAAAAATTTGCTGCTATTACATGGATCGTGTTTTGCAAGAATTCATTGTGCATCTACATGCCTGCTAGCAGTTCCATTCTGGTGGTATCTTACAACTATTAACTGGAGGATCCTTTTGGAGCCTCCACGTTAATCCTCACGAGACTTGTCATCTATTCATCATTGATAGTAATAGCCGTTAGATCTATCGTATATTCTTAATAACCACACATGCCATTATGAAAATAGTCTAAAGTATGCCTTTATAAAAAGCGAAAGGGTGCCTAGCCGGATTGGTTAGGTGGCCTCAGTAGCACTCCTCAGGTCCTGGATTCGACTCCCGGTGGGAGCGAATTTCGGGCTGAGGTTGAAAAAATCCCCTTGCCTGCACGCCAAAGCACATGGAAATAGGTCCCGGCTCACCCCGGCCCGCTCTCACACGGGTTACGGCGCCCCTGTGTAAGGGTGGGGCAGGGGTTCGGGGGTTTTCTCGGCCTGCGTGAGAGGTCCTTCTTCTTACATTAATGCCCGGGGGGCGGCTTGCCCCTCGCGGGTCGAGTTTTTTTTTGCCTTTATAAAAAAAAGTCTAAAGTAACCCCCTAAAATCTATATAAATTACACACACCTACCATTATCAAAATGATAATACCCCTGCCCTTAAATACATGACATTTAGGAGTTAGGACTAGCTAATTGGTTAAAAAATGAACTAATTTGCCAGAGTATAAAATACTCAACTAATATCCATACCCTCTAAATTTGAGTCTAATTACCCATCTCCCTAATATCAATAACCTAAAAGTAACCATGTAGCTCTACATATTATTACCATCCTCCATTATTATAATTTATAAAAGAATTCCCATGGTTCTCAGATATATGTGCTTACAATTACCCACTTCTGATATTGTTAACATAAAAAAAAGCTAACTCAAAGTATATCTATATTACGAACGAGGATGAAAACACATATAGAGTAATCGTAACTAAAGTATATCGAAACTCTATAAAGATGAGAAAATATCTATACAAATATTATGTTATTAGAATATGAACAAATAAGAGAGACCACAAAGATAAGGAATCGTCATTAGCTGCGGCCCAACCAAGAATGCACTATGTTAGCAACCAAGACACAAACACGAATAATTCACAGCAGAAAATACAACATCAGAAGTAAAATAGAGTTTTATATCAACCCAAGTCCTATTAGCTTTACCTGAGAATCATCAAATGCACTGAAGAGTATGGACTGTTGTGACAATGAATCTGGCGAATAATCTCCAAGGGCTTGAGCAATTATTGAAGTAAACTCCTCAAGTGGCTTCAAACAAGCTGTCACAATTCTTTTATAAGTTTCACCAGATTCCTCAAAGAAGGCACCTCGGCGCCAAGGTTCCACGTTACACTCAGATACCACACACAAATCTTGGTAAGCAAGATATTGTATTAATGATCGTGGATCACTTTGTTCCAATGTTTCCAGGATAAATTCTGTGGGATTAGTCTCTGCAACGGCAGTGCTCTGAGGTGGAGCAAAACTGCACCTCCTTGTATGTACAACCTGAAATTTGTTGGACGGGAAATTAAATTACAGATCATAGGATTTCAAGTTAGTCATGCTCTGAACACTGAAGACTTGGATCACAAAAAGGAAACCTGGACAAAATGATGGCTTATTTCCAAACAGAAGGAAACCCCAGCTGTGACTATAAAAATGCTGATCTGAGTGAGTCTTTGGCTTCCAATAGAGCCTCCGATTCTGAATTCCCGAGGAAGGAGTAAAATTAGGACAAAGGAAAGGCAGAAGGCCTGAAGCGACACTTTCAGGGCCCTTTTTCCAGATGGCAGAAGCCCCATCTTCAATCCATAGAATAGAGGTCGCTGCACAGAGAAGAAGTGGCAATTAAGAGTACTGACCCAATGCTTAAGAGATTGGTAGAAGGAACTAAAGTATACTCCTTTTTTCTTCTATATGGCGTATTAGGAGTTTACAAAAGTCGTTGAAAGTGTACCTTGACAATTAATTTTGCTTATAATATACAATCAGTTGCTACAAAATCAATATGACAACAAGAACCTATTGATGCATCTTTGGTATAGCAAACATACAAATTCGACCAACAAATACAAGGAATAATTTACTGTATGCATGCAAATTCGACCATAACCCCTAGATGAAGCACAAGCCTATGACAGGACAGGTCTAATAAATCATTTGAAAACAGAATAATACTAATCTCCTTCCTCATGTCCATTGCTTCACCTCAGATTACAACCAAAGCCGGAAGCCATCCCCACATAAGTTCACATAGAATCAAAAACATACTGTAATGAAGCTGTAGAAAGCAGCAGGAATCATGCAGCATACTAGAATAAATCAAGAATAGCTTGAACACTTGCCGTTGCTTTAGTAACAGAAATCACAACCACCAACCTAAGCAGGTAATCCAAACGCATACCAATGTGATGCCTAAGCCTGAAAGTTCATCTTCTATTGTTGCAACAGCCTCGAGAAACTTATAGAACATCTTCAATTCGAGAAAACTCAAAACAATTTGATGTGTGAGAAACCCTAAATTCCCCTAATCCACTCACCTGCACGATGGGGAACTGGAGCAACCACCTCCCACGGCCAAAGTAGTGCGCGGCGAAGACGGCACCCAGCACGACCCCGCGGAACCCGAGCCCAGCGACCGCCGCCCACCCGGCGTCCTCGGGGAGAATCGTCGCGGCGGCGCCCACGGAGAGCGCGCCGGCGGCGGCGAGGAGGGCGGTCGCGAGCGCGCGGCGCTGCAGCGGGGGCGGGCGCGGGCGCGGGGATACGGTGAGGCGGAGCGCCAGCGCGAGGAGCCCCGTGGCGGCGCAGGCGAGGAGCGGGTGGAGCGCGAGGAGGAGGCCGGCGGGGACTCCGAGTAGCGGGTGGCGGCGGCCGCGCGGGGACGCCGCGAGGTGGAGCGCGGAGGCCGCGGCTGAGAGGACGGCCTGGAAGGCGAAGACGGCGAGCCACCGCTGGCCCACGGCGTCGCAGGGCGCGCCGCGCGGAGGGGGCCGGTCCATGGCGGCGACGGCGACGGCGGCGGGGGCGAGGGTTTTGGGAGGTTTTGAATCTCTGGAGCCTTTTCTTCCTGGGGGGGGGGGGGGGGGGGTCTCGGCGCGTTTGAACTGGGGAACTCAATGCGGTTGTGCCGTGTACGCGTGCGTGAGCGAGCCAGCGAGGTGGTTGCCTCTTGTCTGTTTTGAGCCGCTTTGCTCATGGGGTTGACACGCGGAGTTGGAGACTAGCAACTATATGAGCGTTTTCCTTCGTAGCTTAATCTCTAAGCTATGGTGATGGCCTTTATATTTTTCCATAGAATTTTTTTATGAGTAGGAGCCAAAATCCAGAGCACAATAGTCCCACAAATCTTTGTGGGGATTGATTCATAATATGCTTTCATAGAAGGAGAAGTTTGAAAAAAAATCCTTGCAAAATGAAGAGTGTGTTGAAAAGATATAAGAATTGATATCATAACGACAACTCTAAGGGTTTGTTCGGAAGAGCTCCGGCTCCTAAAAAACGGTTTCGCCTCCGGGTTTTTTAGCAGAGCGGTTTTTTTGATAGAGTTGAAGTCGTTTTGGAAAACATTTGGCAAAAACAGCTTCTTGATATTATCTTAAAGATACAATGTCAAAATTACCCTTATCATCTTCTCTTTTTTTTCTTATCATCTTTTTCACACACTCTCTCCTTGTTATCCCCTTTTCCCTCCCGCCCGCTGGCTGCACGCCTCGCCCTCCTTCTTGCCGCTGGATGCGCGCTCCTCCCTCCCTCCCGCTATCGGTCGCGCGCGCCAGGCCAGGACAGGCCGCCGCACTAGGCCACCACAGTCTCCGGCCTCCGCCTCCTGTTGGCCGCCTCGAGCTCCAACGGCCACCACTTCGTTCGGGCCACAGTCACACCCGCGCCTCGCGCCACTGGCTGCCGCGGCGGTCCCACCTGCCTTCGCACGCCATCAGGCTCCGCCTGCGCTAGCTACCTCACTGGTCCATCCCGCCACCGCGTCGCTGGCCTCCGCGCACGCCGCCGTCACTGCATGCGCTGGCTGCCCCTCCGGTTCCCCCACCTCCGCGCGCGCCGCGCCGCGTCGCACCTTGCTCCCTCCGTCCGCTGCCCTTTCCGAGAAAAAGGGTGCCCACGGACGGGAGGAGCCGCATGGAGCCATATTTCCGGGCTTCGCCCCGCGTGTGGAAGCCGCGAGGGGCTCAAGGTGCAGCTCCGGACGCGGAGCCACATCTTTTGCATCGTTTGGCAGGAATCCAGTTAGAGCCGGTTTTGGAGTCCTTCCTAACAGACCCTAAGCCCCTAAGTATTAAACCAGAGCAACGTGCTAGCGGCGCATCTCGCAAGAGGCAAAGCTAGAGCAAACATGAGTGGGTGCATTAGTACTAAGTTGTTATAAGACTCATCTCAAATGGGAGTTTTATAGATATGTCACGAGTATTGAATTTATATCACATAAGTAAATTTGCTAACATGACAGAGTCAATACGAGGAGAGGGGAGGATGAGAGAGGAGTTTCACTGCAAATACACTACTCCGGGTACGGTACCACCTGTATTACACTCCCCACTAAGACTGATATATATAGATTCTAATTTGAAGAGTGTATAAATGGAGGAAATATTATTGTATGGTGCATTGGCACCCACTAACTACATGTCTACATCACTCTCTATGTAGCCTAGTCAACCCAGAGTTCACCTAACCGGTGGGAACCGGTCCGGTTTGACCGGACCGGTTACCGGTCAAACCGGTCCGGTCCGGTTTCGGTTTGGGCCGGTACCAAACCGGTTCAAATTCAAAATTCAAATTTGAATTTGAAAAAATGAAAATTTCTCAAAAAAAAATCTAAAAATACTTCAAGGTGCGACGAATCTAATGGTGTCAAATTTTCTCAAAAATTCGTTCGTTTAACATACTTTTAGGGCATTTAAAGTTAAAAGAAAAAAGAAAAAGAAAAAAAGAGACGGCCCATTAAGACCAACTTGGTAAACCGATCAAACCGACTGGTAAACCGGTCAAACCGGCCGATAAACCGGTCTAACCGGCCGGTATACCGGTCCTAACCGATTACACATGCGATTTTAAATTTGGATTTGAATTTAAACCGGTCAAACCAGCCGGTAAACCGGTCTAACCGGTCGGTATACCGGTACGAATCGGTTGAACTAAATTTTTTGAATTCAAATTTGAATTTGACCGGTTTCTACCGGTAACTGGTCAAACCGGTCCGGTAAACCGGAACCGGAGTGCTCCGGTTTGGGGTGTCCGGTTGGGAAAAAAAACCCTGAGTCAACCTGGGAACCGGTTGGCGGTCAATTTCGCGCGCATGGCGAGTGGCAGCGGTTCCTGCGACCTCTCGGTTGTTTCCGATGGATCGACCTGCTCCTCGATTGTCCTCCCACAGCGATGAATTGATGGCCATCCAAACTTTTAACTACGCAGCCCAACAACCATTGAGAATTGGAACGGCGGATTTGCATTGAATCCATTGATCAATCGTTTGGCCTCTGGCATTCCAACTCAAAATTTACTAGGCACTCGGGGATCCCACTGGTCACTGGTGTTCGCCCCTATAAATCACCGAGGCGACGCCTGGCGTTCGCGCAAACCGGGCGCATTGGTAGTCAGCCTGCAAGCAGTCGAGCATTTGTCAGTCGCCGGAGTTCGGCTGGAGGCGCGGCGATGAGCGACTACTACGACAGCGACGATGGCTTCCAAGCGAGGTCCGCCAGAGGGAAGGAGACAACCAGCAGGTACGGGACGTGGGAGCAGAGCGAGCTGGAGAGGCACATGTTCTCGTGGTCGCTCCAGGATGTGCTCAACAAGAATCTCCTAAAGAAAAAGGTGAGCATCTGCCAGAAATGCATGTCATTTTTTATTCCGACTTAGGAGTATCTGGTCAAAGACAAACCTACACTTTTTTACTCTGATTTGTTTTTGTTGAGGAATAAACCTGAATTTGTCAGCGGACGAACAACATAGTTAGTCACTAGTAACAATTATCCAATGAAAAATGCAGGTTAAGAAAATACCCAAGACTTTCGCCTCTCTGAAGGATTACATGCAATCCTTCATGATGCCACTGGTCGAAGAGACCCGCGCCGATCTCTGCTCCGCGCTGGAGGGCATCAAGCACGCACCGGCGGCCGATGTGGTCAGGATGGAGCAGCTCGCCAGTGACCAGGCCATCTTCAGCATCGCCGTCAGGAAGGCCGGTCCCAACGCGCCCCAGCGAGATCAGGTCTACGCCCCGAAGGACGCCGACGTGCTCGTGCTGACGGATCGGAAGCCCAGGCACAGCTCGGACCTGGGGCGGACGGGGAAGTCGTACCTGATCGGTTCCGTGCTCAAAGCCGAGGGCGGCGACGGCACGGTCGTGCGGCTGTCGCGCAGGCCTGAGGAAGGACTGCCCCTTGTCGCGGTGTTTCTGATCAACATGACCACGTACAATCGCATACAGAATGCTGTGGACGTGCACGCTGCGGCGTGCAGGAACACGAGCATCATTGAGAAGATGCTCAATCCAAAGGTATGGATGGCTCCATTTCCCTAGCTAGTGAATACGCTGTGATTATTTACTTTTACAGTCTGTAGATTTCTTTTTCTCTTATGACAGATTGGCCAAGGGTACAGTGTGTCGTCGTTAGTGCTGCCTTCCTGTCTTCTGGATGGGACGACCTTGACGCACTTGAAAAGTTCGAGCTCAACGACTCGCAACTGAAGGCCGTGCACGACTGCGTTTCAGCAGTGCAGGAACCGACGCGATCCGTGCGCCTGATCAAGGGCCCTCCTGGGACGGGAAGACCAAGACCATCAGCGCGCTCCTGTGGTCCATGCTGATCAAGAACCACATGACAGTGACCTGCGCCCCGACGAACACCGCGGTGGTGGAGGTGGCTTCTCGAGTCCTCGGTCTCATCGAGGAATCCTCCGGCGGAGGTAGCAAGAAGTGTTTCCTGAGTGATGTCGTGCTCTTCGGCAACGAGGACAGGATGGGCGCGGACGGGGACCTAAAAAGGATTTTCATGGAGTCCCGCGTTCGCCGCCTACGTCAGTGCTTGATGCCAGGGTCAGGGTGGACACACTGTCTGAGTTCTATGCTCAGTCTGCTTGAGCATCCTGTGGTTCAGTATGAAAGGTATATTGAAGGCATCGAAAATGACATAGATGAAATGGTTTCAGAAGAAAAGGATGTAAGGGATGACCTTGTCACTAAGACGAACAAAGTGCAAACATCATCCAGAAAAGAAGAAACCAAAGAGTTACAGAAAAAGCTACAGGACATACAGAAAAGTATACAGGAAATAGAGAGAAATAAAATGTCGTTCATGACCCACTTTCAGAGTAACTACAAACGTCTGGAGAAAGATTTGCGCAGCTGTGTGGAGATTTTCTGCGACGATCTTCCCAGATCTGCAACTTCTGAAGAAAACTTTTGCTGCATGGCTGAGGTTCTGCCCTTGCTCAACGCGTTTGCAGAGCTTGTACAATCTGAATCTGATGAACGCCTGCGAACCCTGTTTGAAAGTGACGGCGATGGAACAGACCGTTCTTTGTTCCGCAATTTTTTGACCCATGTGCACGACGGTGTGAGTTTTGAGCTGAAGCAGGCAAGGTCGTCGTGTCTTCTGAAGCTAAAACACCTGTGTGCTCACTTTGAGCTGCCAGAATTATTCGACAGACGAACCATCGAAGAATTCTTGCTTCAGAGGGCAAAGAGCGTGCTCTGCACAGCATCGAGTTCTTACCGTCTGCACTACCAGCAGAAGGCCCAGCCGTTCGAGGTCCTCGTCGTGGACGAGGCAGCGCAGCTTAAGGAGTGCGAGTCGCTGATACCTCTGCAGCTCCCTGGCGTCCGTCAGGCCGTTCTCATCGGTGATGAGCGCCAGCTTCCGGAACTCGTGAAAAGCAAGGTAACTCCTTTTCTTTGTGTGCTATTTCACCTGCCATGATTTGAAATCTGCACTGTCAGTTCGGATGAAAAAATCCTGATCTATTAACAAATAAAACTCGTGCAGGTTTGTGACGATGCTGGATTCGGAAGAAGCCTGTTCGAGAGGCTGACATCCCTGGGGCAGCACAAGCACCTCCTCGACGTGCAGTACAGAATGCACCCGTGGATCAGCAAGTTCCCCGTCGAGAGCTTCTACGGCGTCCAGATAGCCGACGGCCCGAACGTCCTGAACAGAGACTACGAGAGGATGTACCTGACCGGCCCCATGTACGGCTCCGACTCGTTCATCAACATCGAGGGCGGCAACGAGAGCACGGGCAAGCACGACAGGAGCCTGATCAACCCCGTCGAGGCCGCCGCCGTGGTCCGGATCCTGCAGAGGCTCTCCAAAGGTAGCGGCGCAGCTCCCCCCGAGACAATTTTTTCTACTCGGTTATCATATCCGACGATCTACACGTCGTGTACGCTTGCAGAGTCCGCGGACAAGAACAAGGCGGTCCGCGCGGGCGTGGTGTCGCCGTACAAGGGCCAGGTGCGAGCCATCGAGGAGAAGCTCACCGGGGTGTACCGGAAGCACGACGGGTTCTCCGTGAAGGTGCGGTCCGTGGACGGGTTCCAGGGCGCCGAGGAGGACGTGGTCATCTTCTCCAACGTGCGGAGCAACACCGCCGGCAAGATCGGCTTCCTCGCCGACATCAACCGCACCAACGTCGCGCTCACCCGGGCCAAGTGAGCGCCTAGCCCGAGCGTTCGCAGGAACCTTTTGCACGTTTCACTCACCGTGGCGTGTTCTGTGTCGTCGCAGCCATTGCTTGTGGATCCTGGGCGACGCGAAGACGCTGGCGAGCGGCAAGACCATCTGGCGGCAGATCGTGGCCGACGCCAAGGACCGGGGCCGCTTCTTCGACGCCAAGGATGACGAGGACCTCTCTAACGCCGTCATCAAGGCCGCCATCGACCTGGACCAGGTGGAGAGTCTGCTCAAGTTCGACGGCCTCCGTATCGGTGTCAGTGGTGGGTCGCGGTCAGGGGTCCGATGGTAACATCGCTTCCAAATTGTAAAAACCTTGGCTGGCTCCCATTAGCGGAGTGTTGGCCATCACTGGAGTTTATCTTGCTTTGTTTATGAGGTGGTTGATCATGTGAACCCCTTGAATAATCGCCATGACAAGATAATATTTCGCTTGTTCAGTTGTCCTGGTATAGTATAGTAGAGCCACTATCTTCAGGTACGTCGTCTGTCCATAACTTGGAATATAGAAACAATCACGAGTTCTGCATGGCATGCGACGTCTTGTAATCGAGATGACCCATCGAGCCGATTTACTACTTTCTAAGCTTTAGGATTCGCTGACGACGAATGGTAGATGATGTCGCGAGTGCCTGCATAAAAGGTGAGCCGTGAGCAGCATCCAGTCACATAGTAGGCACGACGTCCGCAACAGTCAACAAAGATGTTCGTCGGCGAGAGCGGGTGCGCAGATGCCTTGTCCAAGTATGAGGCGCTCGCGGCGTCCCTCCCGGCCCGGCAGGGCCTCGGGATCACCCCGTACCGGAAGTACGACGGCTTCTGGTACCCGGAGCACCTGATGGCGCCGACGCTGGCCGTGCGGGACACGTTCGCCGCCCGCCCGACCGACGTCATCCTCGCCACCATGCCTAAGTCCGGCACCACGTGGCTCAAGGCGGTCGTCTACGCCGTCGTGCACCGCGGCCGCCACGCGCCGGCCGGCGGGCGCCACCCGCTCCTCGCCTCCAGCCCGCACGATCTGGTCCCGTTCCTGCACTCCTTCTACGAGAGCCCCCGCTCCGCGCCGCCCGGCCCGCTCCTCGAGGACATGCCGTCGCCGCGGCTCTTCGCCGTGCACACGCCGTTCACGGCCCTGCCCGCGTCGGTGCCGGGGTCCGGGTGCCGCGTCGTCTACTTGTGCCGGGACCCCAAGGACGTCTTCGTCTCGCTCCGCCACTTCCTCGACGAGATCAAGCCCGGCGGGTCCGACATACCGCCGTTCGCCGAGGCGTTCGACCAGTTCTGCGGCGGCGTGTCGCCGTTCGGGCCGGTGTGGGGCCACATGGCCGGGTACTGGGAGGAGAGCGTGGCTCGGCCGGGGGAGGTGATGTTCCTCCGGTACGAGCACCTCAAGGAGGACGCCGTGGGGACAGTGAGGAGGCTGGCCGAGTTCCTCGGCTGTCCGTTCACTGACGAGGAGGTGGCCAGCGGCGTCCCTGAAGCTGTAATTGCTCTGTGCAGCTTGGACAGGATGAGAAGCGTCCAGGCCAACCAGGACGGGGTGCACGGGACGGGCCGTTTGTCGTTCAAGAACACGGCCTTCTTCCGGAAGGGGGAAGTCGGGGACTGGAAGGCGCACATCACGACGGAGATGGCGCAGAAGCTCGACGGCATCGTGGAGGAGATGCTGCGAGGATCTGGGCTCTCCCTCGCAGGCAAATGATGGAGGTAGCGCATCGCACCGGTGCGGGTCACCGATACATACTTGCGGATCTTCAAACTTGTTCTGCTTAGTATTTACAAAAAATACGTGTTCTGTTTTAGCTTTTGGCTTTGTCTTATCGTAGCCCAGAAGTCCGACCTACGCAGTGAAATGTGATGGCTTCGTTGCCATACATGAATCATGAATGTTCCCATGTTTAAAATTGGGCGAAATAAAATTATTGCCATAGCACTGTAACATGTATTGTACTGTGTCAGGAACAAAAAGATTGCCATCATAAAGCTGGTGAAGTTTTTCGTTACATGCGGAGCCTCTTAAATTGGATGGAGCATTTTGTTTTCTTGTTGCTTTAAAAAACTGATTTGATTTGCAACAAATTTAACTACGGTTGTCTCCGGCAACATTCTCCACCAAAATGCCCCTGTTGATTGTTAATCACTATTATCTTAGGCACCTTACTAATTGGCATTTTTTGCAGCCTACACGTGAATCCACCTAGAATCCTAGGTGAACACTTTAAAAATAGTGAAATTCTAAAAATTCTCGTAAAATCAGAAGCATTCGGCTGTCAATGCAACAACTCTAATTTAATAGTCATTGATATGTTATCTTTCCTAATAAACTATCAACGTATGATATTATATAAATAGACTAAAGTAACCCCTAAACATATATCTAAATTACCCACTTCTACCATTATAAAAAATTTAAATTAACCCCCCGATCTTTATGTAAATTAACCACTTATGCCATTATAAAAAATAATATAAATAACTCCCAAAACTTACATATAAATTATTCAATTGTGTTATTATTAAAAGTTAGCTTTCCCTAAATCTGAATCTGAATTATATAACTATAATCAAATATAAAAGTGCACCACATAAAATTCTAAATTATTTCTATCATTATTAATATATTATTTATATTATTATTTATATAAAAATAGTATCCACGATACGTGTCACCATATATTCATGCATGATGGAAGAGATAAAAATATCAATTCGCAAACAAATGGTTCAATCAAATATATATCAAACATACATGGAGGTGTGATACAAAATGAATATATCGTAACTAGTTAATAATAAATATGTATTTTAGATTATGCATTAGAATATTAATAGATGAATTATTGTCTGTCCGGAGAAAATAATATTGGATCAGTAACATCTTATTTCATCAATGCAAATTTACAGAATTTGAATTACTTATTGAACTAGCTATTTTATTGAATTTTTATGTTTTACATGTGGCAACGCAGGGGGAATAGACCTAGTGGCAAGATAAAAAAAAACATTATTAAACTTTGTTTAATCGAGATTAACCGCTAAATGGGGACCTAATGTCTATGTTTAACTTACGTTTAATCTACATTTAACCTTTCTAAGCACTAATCAGTAGGCTAGTGCCTGCCTAGTTCCCAGCGTTCTCTTGAACATTGCCTGGTGGACAAAAAGAATTAAAGCAAGACATTAATTACTATAGAGCTTTCGCTTCCCGTTTCAGCTTCGCGGACCAGACATTCAGTTGTGTTTGGTTTGACCGTTTGAGGATTGGAGTGGGTTCGGATCGGACTTCGATAAACCTGCGCTTGGTTACAGATACACGTAGATTGCATTAATTTATCCCGCAAGAGAATATTCCACGTGAATGGATCCATTGATCCGGTTAGAAATGAGCGGACGGGATCGACCCACTTCACCCCATCCACGTCCGTCTCGCGGGCATAGGGCAGCCCGGCCGCAGGTGAGTGGCGGGCCCACATGTAGGCGCTGGAGCGGCGGCCGCCGGCGCGGGGTAGGGGCGCCCGGCCGGCCCGTGTGGCGCCCGCGCGGCCGGCGTATGGCGAGGCAGCAGCGGCCGGCGTCGAGACAGGCGGATGCAACAGCTCGTGTCCTACATTGATCGTCATCGGAACACGAACATGAACGTGCATTGCTAGATTGGTAAAATATTTATCAAATTAATCATAACCCTGAAATAACCACCAGCGGGGGCCGCCGGGGGGTGAGGAATCCGCGCGCGCGCGCGCACACACAGGGACAGGGCCAAATCGATGTGATTATTATATTACTCAAAATCAAAATGAAGTGTCCATCAACAACATTTTCAAGGTATCATGAGCGGTTCAATTTATTAGCAGCCATGTAAACGTAAACGGGCATCTTTACTCAGATCCTAAACATCAGCAATGACGTTTTAAATTTCCCTCTATTCCGTATCGCCGGAGCATGCACACTCCAAGTCAAGTCACGCGGTCAAACCTTCGCCGGCTCCGGCTCTACCTCCTCGGCGTCAACGGCCTCCGCACCGGCCGGCAAGACCACCGTTGCTGGATCCACGACTAGCGCGGCGCAGTCGCAGCCGGCCTCGCGGCAGCGCTGGAGCGCGGACTCGGCCTCCGCCTCCCTCCCCAGGGCGCGGTACAGCACGCTCTGGCAGAAGAGGGGGCGGTAGTCGGCGGGGTCCTCCCGCGCGAGCTCCTCGAGCGCCGCGATCGCCTCGTCCACCATGCCGTCCACGAACAGCGCCTGCGCCGCGAGGAGGCGCGCGCAGCTCTCGCCTCCGCCGGCGGCGGACAGGCGGGCGCGAGCAGCCTCCGCGTCGCCGGCGCGCGCGAGCGCGGCGGTCTCGACGATGAGCTTCTCGAACGGGAGGGAGGCGTCCTGGACGGGGGCGTCTTCGGGCTCGGCCGCGGCCGTTTGGGGAGTGGGCGGAGGCGGAGGCGCGGAGGGGGTGCACGCGAGGGCCGGGGAGGTGGCGGCGAGGAGGACGGCAGCGGAGGCGGCCATGCGGAGGGAGGAGAGGATGGGGTGCGGAGAGGTGGCGGACCCGGACCCGGAGCTGGCCGTCGCTTTGGCGGCCGCGGGGAGCACCGAGCGGCGCCCGGAGGAGGCGGCTACGTAGGTGGGGGCGCGGAGGGACGAGGCGGCGGCGGCGGCGGGAGCGAGGAAGGCCATGGCGGCGGCTAGGGTTTGCGGCGCGGAGATTGCCACGGCTTTGAGTTTGAGGTTGGAAGGAGCAGCGCGGCGGCGGAAGAGCTGAGGTGGGCGTGCGAGCGGGGGATACGCGGAGCGGATGGGAATCGAGGGGAGCAGGTTTTCTCCGCTCCCCCAACCGCTTGTATAAATTTGCAAATCGATTTTGTCAGCTCCGTAGGAGAAGTAGGCGACGATTTTTGCTTTTGGCAGCGCTTCGCGGAATTCGGGGTGGAGCTGAACGGAGAGAGCGCTATGGATTCTGTCAGCTCACAGGAGAAGTAGGCGACAATTTTTTATATTTGGCAGCGCTCCGCGGAATTCGGCGTGGAGCGGAGCAGCGCGAGCGCTGCCAAACTGGACTTTTCGTGAGGACGTTTGTGGAGATTTTGTGGAGAGAAAAGAAAATGAAACTTCAGTTGGTTCGGCAGTAGCTGGTTGGTGGCATCCGTGTCTCTGCTAGGTGGGCCGGCGTCGGAGGCGCCCGGCGCGGCAAACGAACCACAAGTTTCCTTCACAAATACTATTTCGCTGATTGGCCGTCTGATTGAATATCAGCGGCGCAAACCTGGCTTCTAAATAACTGGGGCTTCATATCGTTTTCTTTCTCAACACAAGGCAAAGGCGACTGACCTTGCTACCAACTGGAGTCGGAGCTTGGTGTACCTTTGACCACCGGTGAGCAGCAGCGGAAGGTAGGTGATGTTTGACTCGCTGCTCTTCACATCTCTCCAGTGTTACAACGTGCTCTCAATACCATTAACAAACAACTAATTGCATGGAATCAGAACATTCTACACTGAACTAACAGGGTCAGCTAAAGATGGTCTACAGGAAAATTTCGGATCGCTACTGTACAGGTGTTATACAGTGGGCTCGCTCTTGCATTGGTATGACTCCGCATCGGCCACCACGGTTTCAGCTCACAAGATGACAACGCCTCCCCTCTAGCCGCTGCTGAGGAGGTGATACTGCGATAGCTGTAGCTTTGCAGGGATCCTCCTCAGTATGTACAGGACAAGTGCTGAAGGAAGAATTTCGACAAGCTGCAGGCGGAGAAGACAAGGACAGTAGATCCTCGAGTTATAATATAGTAGCATAGACACCAATTTGGAGTTACCAGACTGGAGCAGATCATCTCAATACACACACTACAAAAGCTGAGTTTGGCGTTCTTTGCAGAAATGGTACTTACCAGGTAATACAAGAAATTAAGGACGGGGTGATCAAGAACGTCGAGGTCAGCTTCTTTGTTAAACGCATCGAAACACATCTGCAAAGCAAATGCAGCACGTTGTTGTAAAAGAACCGTGAAAATCAAACTTGCACGACTGCCAGTGAACAGAAATCCTTACCATTATGCACCGTGCCATGAAACAACTGAAACATATACTGGCAACTCTGCCGACCTCTCTCAGCTTTTGTTGCCTCCCTTTTGACTCAAGAGGGAAATATTTCAGCATGAGGAAAAGCCTGCTCAACCAAACCATGAGTCTATTATGTACATATGTTAATGTGGTACCATAGCTGCTTAATTGGCTACATCAAAATCTGAACTAATGGATATCAATTGAAGTACTAAAATTTAATGTTCTTAGATTAGCACTTCGATGGTACATGTTTTGCCAACAGCCTAGGCAATCCGTTTGGCCAACAAGAAGATACAAAATCCTGATGCATCGCGGTTCAGAACTTCAGAAGAAACATCGAGTGGTATTCCGAATCTTACCTCCCTCCATATAGCAGAAAACCCAAGGCAGTGAAAAAGGAAAGGACTGCGATGAATAACTTCGAAATGACTAGCATTGAATGATTTGGATTCCACCACAAACATAGCCAAAGAAAACCCTGAAGGGATGCACTTCCATCAGTATGTCGTGAATAGCATAATAGGTAGGCGGCTGAATATAAACATGCAAGCAATTGAGGTAAGAAGATTCCTGCCTAAGATAAACACGAGCAACCATATGTAATATAAATTAAGCAATCATTCATAAAAGACAACCAGGAAGTGCTAACAGATGACTCTTTGACGACCGGAGATACTTCCTTTTATCTCTGTCCATTGTTTCTATCTGCTGCTAAGTGGTAACAACTGCATATTTGTGTTAGTAAGCATATATTTTGGCATTAGTGTTGACCTTTTTTTTTTGCTTCAATCTTATAAAATTTACACTTCCAATTGGCTTCTAAATAATGTGGGATAACATCACCTCCAATGAAAATATTATCTGTTGCTTGCATGAATAATCCAAGAAAAAATTGTACAGCTTAAACTAGCAGTGCAGATTTAGAAAGATCATGCTTTACCTGCAATGCATATACAACAACATTAATGGTGTAGAAACCTAATCGAAGTTGATCGGTCATTAGTCCACGTGCTTGATAAAGTATCTCAGCCCAAAAAAGTGCTAACATGGCATAGGTAGTGAAGAATGCAAGCCCCGGAAGGTCAAGGATAATATGATGAAAGATCTGAAATATAAATGAACATGAGGCATTTAACTCCGGTTGATCAAAATTGACATTTATGTTACAGGAGAAAGTTAAGGCATGCAAACCGGAGGGTTAACTTGCTGCACTAAGCGACGGAAAGCAAAGATAGAACACCTGGCTGCAGATTTGCAATGCAGTTAGGTTAGCATCAATCAGTAGATAGCAGAGCAAGTAACTTCCTTTTTTTGTACAAAAGATTGAACCATGTACCCCCATTGACCACGAAATTCAGGAACTGGAAGACCTTTTGGATTGTCCATCCACATTCAGGAACTCTGCACTGTATTCTGGCAACTTGGATCTGCATGGCACATTATAAACATTTTGCCCTCTGTTAATTTGTTCAGCAAACAATGAGCAGTTTACATGGCAACGACAAGTATAAAGAAAAATATTTGCACTCTTACTTCATGCAAATATTCAGAAGCTACGCATAGATTCTTATCTTTCACTACCCATCAGGTAAGATTTCAATGTTTCAGAAAGATGAGTACCGACAAGCAACCTCGAGTCCTAGTCCAACTATCAATCTTCATTCCAAATCGGACTTTTCATCTTGATTGAACTAAATGAGTGCATATATGATATATTCCCCCTGGTTATCTCATCTTTGTCAAGGTTCGGATGCAAAACACTTGTATGCTCAAGGTACAAAGCAGAAAAACCTCTCTTTATTCCCAACTAAATTTGCTGATTGTGATATGGCAAATTTATGGTACTCATGTCAAATAGAAAGAAAATCAAGTATCTATTCTCCATCCATGAGCCCGTGACATCAAGGCGAACAGCAGAGGCTTATTCCGTCGAGGCTTCGACAGTATTACCGGTGAGTAAAGAATTCAGCAAAGAAGCATCTTTCCTAGCCGGCGTCCATGGCTACACTAACAAAAGGAGACGAGACGCTTACGAATGAGGCGGCAGCGACGATGCCGTAGAGGACGGCGAGGGCGCAGAAGATCCCGTCCTGCCACGCCGGCGAGCCGTTGACGCGCTCCCACCACCCTGCGACGGCCGCCGGCAGGGGCGCCGGCGCCGGCGCCATCGCCGCACAGTGCGCAGTGAGAGATCCTTTTTTTTCAAAAAAGAAAAAAGGACAGGGACAACACAACACCCAAAAGGCCTCCTCTCTCCGACCTGAAATCGTGTGCTCGCGGCGGGAGTTCGGCGGCGACGGACGGCGTGGATTTATACGGGGCGGGTCGGGTCGCGACGTTGCGTCGCTTTCGTCGCTCCGCAACAGGGGGGCACAGGTTGGTGTCCGGCTGTGTTCGGTACGGGCCACTCGCGCAACGGATTAATTTACCCGTTAAATCAATCCATTAATTAGGTGGCTCAAACTGGATCTCCGCAGCCAATTCGAGTTTGGAAAACGTCGTTTTTTTTCGTTGTTGTTGGGTGTCTCCCTAAACTACAATTGTTTCAATTTTTAATCTATAAACTATACAAATTTAGATCATTTTTTCCAATGATACAATTTATCTTTCTCGTTTCTCCAAACATAAGTTGAATTTTATTTTCAAATTTTGCATGATAGCAATGGACATCATAGTGCATATTTAAAAAATCATTATAATTTTTAATTGTTATTTTTCATATATTTTTGAATTTAATAATTAATTTATAATTAAATATCCTAACCTATCAAAATTATGATAAAAATTATAATGTATTTTCTAATATGTGTTATGATGTGTACTATTATCTTGTTAAATTTCAACTTAAAACATCACCTAGCATGAAAAAATGAAAAAGACAAATTGTATTAAAGAATAATTTGAATTAAAAGATATTTGAAGGGTAAAATGAATCAAACGATACTTTAAGAGGTTATCCAAACTTTAACTATAGTTCATAGGAGTAATTTAAATTTTTTTTCCTTTTTTTCGTTGTTGTTGAGTTACTCCTGATCGTGATTGACCAGGTCTGGGGCGTGGTCAACACGGCTGAGATCCCAGATCAGCGCATGGTTTGGGTTTCGTTGTCATGAGAGGCACGTTTCTCACGAGCAAACTGGACGCCGGCCGGGCTGGAGAGCTGACCTCCGCGGAGGTGACGCATTAATCTATCTGAACGGCGATTCGTTTTTTTATTAGCGGGTTCGTTGGTGATTTGGCACCGTAATTGTCGGATGGATTTCGCATCTTTGTTTGTGTATAAATTATGTCCGAACAACCACTGAACCTACCACAAGTCTGGATCATGTTACCATGTGTTGTGGTGTGGTCAAGCCTGACGAACAAAAATTTGCAAGCAAAATCATATCCTGATTGGTATGTTATGCGCCTGAGCTGTTGTTGGTGCACCAGTCCCGGGGGTAGGAGATGGGTGGGAATCGTGAAATTTTCCAAGCTGTTTGGTCATGGGATTACTGAGGTTCGAGGGGCGATTTTTAAAGGGTGTTCTGAAAGTTCAGAGGGAGCAATTGGTTGACAGGTTTGTGGATTTGAAAGCAGAACGTGCTTCCCAAATGGATGGTGCAGAGCAGATCAATGCACCTGACTGCTCCTATCATCGATCCAGTTTCTGATTCCGTGTCATCTCTAGCACAAATTCCCTGACAAAACGAACAGACCAAGGAACGAACCAAGGAACGCGGATCCCCACGGCGTCTCTTCTATCCTTTTCTTTGCTGTCTTTAGTGCTCATATCTTCAGACTGTTGCACATAGTATTTCTCAACGTTTCTCTGTTCATGAATAGTAGCATGTCCTGAAGACAGTCAAATGCCGATTGCATTGTTGCTGTCGGGTACGTGAACGGAGCTGCTAATCCATCATAACGTGTTTTCAAATGTAAAATTAGTAATTACCCAGTGCTTGCTGTATAATGCAAGGTTAAGGCCTGCGTGCGTATGGCATAAGATATCTTCCTAGCTAGCTCGAACCAATTTATCATCACTTTTTGGCTGAGCAATTTGACAGCTACAAGAATAGTGCTTCCTTTTGGTACTCTCCGTGTCGTCCAGTGATTCTAATATTCTAGCGAAAACTATAGATACCTTGCTGACTAATACCACCCATTGGCTCTGAACAAAGCCAAAGTTTTACCAGCAACAATTCTTTTTTACTATGTCCGAAGCAGATTTTTCTTTAGTTGGTGTTCTTGAAAAATTGTTATCGATTATCACCACCTGAGCTGAAATTTTTTTAATAAAGGACTGACTGTTGTTTTCTTCCCGTGAAATTAATAACTCGTGCACGCTGTGGTTACGTTGTTTTCTTCATCAGCTAGAGCTCCGCGCTTCCCTCACATTACGGCGCAGGCGTGGACGTTGTCCTCGTGGAAGACGGCGAGCGCGTCGTCGCCGACGACGTGGGTGAAGGCGTGGCAGGGGTAGGATCCGATCATCGGGTCGTTGTAGCCGTGGCGGTAGTACCTGTCGGTGGCCACGTAGGTGTCGTCCACCAGGTACTGGATCGCGAACGGGTAGTACTCGGCGTCGTAGGGCCACGGCCAGAACTCCGCCGCCCTGCCGGTCCGCCGCGCTGCGCGCAGCACCTCCCGCCGGTCCACGTGCCCCGTCACCGTCACCTTCTGCCGGTCCCTGTCGATCTCCACCGAGCTCACACCTGCACGTACGGCCACACCATTACTAGCACTTCGTTGCTTCGTCTCCGCGGGATGGTAAATTGGTAATGGAAGGACCGTGACGGCCGCTTGCGTGCCTTGAAGCCGGGACATGGCCTTCCTCACACGCTTCTCGCAGCCGTCGCAGTCCATGTGCACGTTCATCTCCACGATCTTGGTCACGAGAAAACACACAAAAGGAAACTCGAACTCAATCAGGCGACAGAAACAAATTTTTTTTTTATCATTTTCACGAATCTGTTTAGCTGTTTTTACTCACGGATGAGGCGTTTGACAAGGTAGAGCTCCTCTGCGTCCTCCAAAACCGCAGCATTTTTCAGGCGCCGTCGGAACGGAGCCGCCGCCGGCGATGGGCGCTGGAGGAGCGCAGGGACGGGGCATATAAATACTGCCGCGGAAGGAGAGAGAGAGGCCCCACGACACGGTAAGCTGCGGGAGATCGACATCTAATGCAGATGGATATGGATGCCAAACCACGAGGGATCGATGCCTCTCAACAGGAGAGGATATGAGCGCCGATGCGCGGAGAACAAACATTATTCCTGGGAATTATTTCTGCTGGCCTTTGGTCGGGAACCGCTTTGACAGCTGAACTATCTCTCCACACATGGTGGATGATTTGAAGCTCATCACTGATTCACTGTACAGTAAACACAGTGCATTGTTTATTTGATGCTTACATCAATTGCTGATATAGTTTTATTTAACAGAGTGGAAAGGATGAGAAAACTTTAGCCTCCTGTTTCACAGGGTTGGGCGTCATTTGGAGAGAGTGAGAGACCAGATCACAAGAACACGTACAACATGACCAAGAGAAGAAATGAAGAAAAATGAGAAGCAACTTTGTTCAGATTTGATGGCTTTGAATTGATCTGAATCAAATTAGTGATCAAAGATTTAAATGTAGTTGGATCATCGTTAAAATTTGGTGATCTCATTCTACACTTATAATACTTCCATATGGTCAGCTGGTCCAAGGATTGGTCCACTAGAACATCAGATTCAAAAGGGGTTTGTCAGTGCAATTTTAGTACAAACTTGGTCTATTTAGATGATTAGTTTGAGCAATAAAACCGAGTCCAATTAAGCTAAAACTTTGTTAGTGGATGGTGACTTGTGAGATGGCAATGGGTACCCGATACCCGAATACCCGACGGGTTTTACCCGATATAAAGGCGGGTATGGAATGAATTCTTCACCCGTGGGTATGTTAATGGGAATAATCATCTACCCGTCGGGTAGGCGGGTGCGGGTACGGGTGTGAACTACCCATAACCGCGTACCCATGGGTAATTTATACCCGCAACAATCATGCATAGAACATAATAAATTAGATCCATATAGGTATATATATTCAAAAAATTGATCAATTTGTTTGTTGCTATGTTTTTAATTATTGTCTTCCTCTTATTTACTTATATTTGATGATTTGTGATTGTATTTATATCATATATTTATTAGTTTTGTGTTATTTAATATGTGCATAGCGGGTATCTAATCGGGTACGGGTTACCCATCGGGTTTATTTTATCCGACGGGTACGGGTATGGGAACGATTTCGTACCCGCACACGGGTATGGGTATTGTAGCGGGTATAATTTTTTTTCGCGGGTACGGGTATGGGATAGAACTACCCGGCGGGTATATACCCGTTGCCATCCCTACTTGTGGACCTACGTGCTAAAATTGCAAATTAATCAGGTGATATGTTAGCGTTCACTTCCAAAAACTAAAAAAAGTAAGCTGTGCAAAACTGCAAAGGCTTTCAACTATCAGGAGCACGCAGCGAGTACCGGAGCAGCATTTGTAAGTCTCTGTTCAGCCAAGGCGCAATGCAGAAAACCATTCATACTCTGGTGTTACTGATGAGATTCGCCCATCCGCTCCCAATTCTGAACTCCGAAAGGTCAAAACCTCCAAACTCCTCAGTTATTTTATTTTGATAATTTTAGAAAAAGTGGATATGTACCATTAAAAAATTTCAAAGTTACATATATACTATTGTGATCCACAATATCATTGACTCATGTAAGCCTCGTACTCCCTCCATATCACTTTTAGATGTCGTTTTGGATATGATTTACAATACCAAGGCGTGATTAATTAGAAGGTAGTATTCTCTGTCTGCTCATATTAAATAGCATCTTCTACCTACTTTCATCAGAAATTCGTTCCGATCTGAATGGCTAGAGTGGACAGCCTCCGATGTAGGAGGCCGCCGGTTCGAGTCCTTCAGCCAGTATTTTTGCTGCCGCACTTTTTGCTTTTTAGCCCTTTTCGCGAAAGAATTTCACATATAGATCTTTTTTGAAACGATTTGCAGAAATAGACCCTGGGGGTCGGCGCCGCAGATCACAGCACTGAACTAATACGTCTCGGCGCCGCAGTATACGGCGCCGAGCCCTGGTCAGCGTGCCACAGTAGCTGCTCCCGTGGCGCAGACGTGTTTCCCAACTCGGCGCCGTAGATCTTGGCGCCGGCCTTGGTGCCACAGATCTTGGCGCCGAGCTCAGCGCCATGATCCACGGCGTCGAGCTCGGCGCCAAGGTCTACGGCGCCGATCTGGGAAGCACATAACCCCGCGGGCTGCTTTCTTTCCTGAGCTTGCATTCACTCTTCTTCACCCTTCTCGATTTTTCTTTCCCTCCCCACTTGCCCTACCATTTGAATCCACATATTGGACCTTGGAAACTTCGAATCAATCCATACATCTTCAAGAGCAAGGTATCCTCTCTCCCCTCCTCAATTTGTATGTTTTGATTAGCTAGTTTACATGGTTTTTTGAATGTAGCAGCTCTATTACTTAGGGTTTAGGGTTTGATTGATTTAACGTGTATTATGCAACTAGGATGCCTAGGCGTGGTAAATCTAAGAAACCGCCGGTGTGGACTGGTGATGCTTATGTCCGTTTGCCGCTGCCTAGTGGAGTTCCTGTATCGATGTGCTTCTGCGGTGATCCTTGCAAGATAGATGTGTCCGTTGAAGAGGACACATATAGACAGAGATATTGGATGTGTGCCAACTATACCTTCGATCCAACACCTCGTCAGATCCGCATCGGTTTGCTGGTTAGAATTTATGTTTAGTCTTTATTTACTTTGATATTATTTGAAATCGTGTGTGAATATTATGTAACAATGGATTGTTTTGTAGACCCCTCCCCCGCTCTGTGATTTTGAGCAGTGGGTTGACACTGAGATCAAGGAGGAGGACAAGAGGTATATGGAGATGTGCAAGAAGTGGGAAGCAGAGTGGCTGGAGAGGGTGGAGAAGAGACACCAGGAGGAGGCAGCAGAAAAGGAGCGGCAGGAAGAACAGCAAAGGAGGCTGGCAGATGAGCGTAGGGAGGAGAGGGAGCGGAAGCTTGAGCATGCTCGTCGTGCCAAAGCAGCAATGGAGGAGAATCCAGATGCTTTGAGGAAGGGGAAGTGGCCTCATTGCACGCAGTAGTATGCGAGTTTAGCTTGAACAAGTCTAGCGAGTATTGAAATATTGTGTTCGACTTATGTCGTGTTATCATGTAACGAACTATTAGGTGTGTTGTCATCTGTTCTGGTATTGTCATGTACTGAACTATTTGGTGATGTATCATGTACTCTAATTTTAATATGTTGTCATCATTATTTGTTTGAGTAACTTTTGTGTTCTTATGGCACATAATATAAATATTAGTGGCATGTCTGGAATAACCAGAGGACATAATCAGATGGAATTAAAGACATGCAATAGAAGACATTACAGAATTAGAAAGAGACAACACAGTAAGTGGCATGTCTGTCTAATGGTGTAGAATAGTAGGATGATGTGGTTCTAGACTAAACCTAACATGCCTTATTCCACTAAACGGGAGAAGTAAAATTGCATGTAGCATAGGAATGCTACCAGAGTAGTCTAGTAGTGCGGCCACCTAGCATATTGTGTTGCACCTTCTCCATAGTATGCTTCAGTTGCATGCAGTGGTGGTGGCAGTGTCGGCAACGATGGAGAACCCTGGTTCTTGTGACAGGGGCAGCTACAATCCGGCTAACCATTGTCTGCCACGATGGTTTGTTGCCGTTTTGAGCTGCTCCAACTTCTCCTCAAAGAACTGCACCTCAAGCTGCCGGCCTACTTCTTCAAATAGACTGAAGTTATCCTTGTCATTGTCTTTCTTAAACAAATTCTCGGCAAGGTGCCGAGTACACCAACGATGGTGCAACGGTGCGTACCCCGGGATCTGCTCCTATACAGCATTGAGTATACCCTGGTGCCTATCTAAAATGACACAAACAGTCCTGCCAGGGCCTACAACATGTATGCGAACAAGCCACAAGAACCATCCCCAACTATCTTTGTTCTCCTTCTCCACCAAAGCAAACGCCAGAGGAACCAATGCATTGTTAGCATCACATGTAATGGCTATCAACAGTGTGCCCATATACTTGCCAAGAAGAAAGGTACCATCAATGGAAAAAACCGGACGACAATGCCTAAAGGCCTTCACGCACTGGGGAAAGCACCAGAAAGCACGGAAGAATACCTGTCTCCCATTGATCCATACATCCGGTTTTGGAATGTACTCATAATGCATGCCTGGATTTGCTGCTTTCATTGCATGGAACAGTGCTGTCAACTTCTCATAGGCCTCTTCCCAGTCCCCATATATAATTTTCCAAGCTCGTTGCTTTGCCCTCCATGCTTTTCCGTACTTTATCTTGTATTGAAATATCCTCTCAGTCATTGCAATAATTGACTTGACCTTCATATTGGGATGCTCCTTCAACACTGAACACAACCTTGAGGCAATGAGGGTAGATGTCAATTGTCGATGCCTCTGTTCTAGCTCTTTCTCAGCACAAGTGTGTGGTCCTACAACCTTTGTGATCTTAAACTTTCCCGTGACCTTCTGTTTCTGAGCACATACCCGCCAATTGCAATTTACCTTGTCACACACAACTGTGTAACGACGCTGAACATAAGAATGCCTAACCTTGAAAGGCATTTTTCGTTTCATTGAATACTCCTGCAACCACCTCCTTAATGTAGGAAGGTCCCTAAACACAAGACCCTTCATAATCTCAACGACATCCCCATCCCCGTGCTCACGGCACTCTAGCAACTCATCTTCTCTCCCTTCTGCATAAGCACTGTCAAGATTCCTGACACCGCTGAATTCAGGAACTAGTGGATCACGATCGGGGCAAAACCGTCTAATGAGCTCTCTATCCTCTTCACTCAATGGAGGCACCGGACGATCATCATCTGAATCAACAGCTCTTGCAGTCTCATAAGGCTCGTCTTCATCATCAATCGGGGCCTCAACACTGTTAGAGGCTCGAATAGTATAGCCTGATTCAGGGACTGGAGGAAAACCAATATTATCCGGAATCTCCCCTGCAATTTAGGCACATAAACAATAAAAGTTTGGTATGAATCATTGGATTTGTAGTTGAGGTCAAAATGGAAAAGAAAGTGTTAGATAGCCACTTACTTGGGTGTTCTTGGCTCAAAGGAATCTCCTGAGGAAATGTAGGAATATCAAGACTAATTCCAACTTGATTCGGGCCGGATTGAGCATCAGGAACCCGAACAACATCTTCAACATCCACCTCAATGTTGGGTAATGGGGGATTAGAGGCTCCCGGATTACCCTCTCCTGGCGATAGCACAAGAGGGGTTGGATGCTCATAACGGGGTGGAGACACTTGAGGGGCCGGATCATTTGACATTTTTCGAATAACCAAATCCAAACATTGGATCTCATTGCCCATGACAATATTCACATATCTCTCCCACGCAGCCTCAGATGTAGTTTTGACTAGCCGGCTAAAAATTCTCCCAGATTTACCATAGTGGACAACCCCTTCAACTGAGAAGGCATCCTCATTTAAATTCCATTGCAACTCCTCACAAGCCTTACCAATGACCTCACTAAACAGCGCTCGAGCATCAAACATCAAAGAAACACTTTCCATTTCAACAAATCTGATATTCGATAAGTGATCTTTCTCCACAATTCCTCCATGATATACGGTCACTAATTTGTCCATCTAGTTGGTACGCAAAACATGAAACTTAGTATGCCAATTAATGGTAATGGAGTCTAAATCGACTATGTCCAACTAATATGTCTTACTACAAATTCTCTAACTATACTAAATTATCTAACTAAATTATAAAACAACTATAATTATCTAACTAAATCTCTAAACAAGTTCATTACTAATTATGTAACTATATACCAAATTATCCAAATATACTAAATTATCTAACTATATTACATACAAACTAAAATTAAAGACCTAAAACTCTAAATAAGTTCGTTACTAATTATCTAACTATATTAAATTAACTAGTTTGCAAAAAAAATATACACACATCTACTGGGAGGTTCGCCGGAGAGGTGGGGCGCGGCACGACCCTGTGGCAGGCCGGGGGGGGGGGGGGGGCGTGCACGGCCGGCGGCCGGCGTGCCGACGACGAGCCCGAGTGCGGGCGCCGAGTCGGGCCCCGCGAGGAGGACGACCGGAGGGGACGCAGGGCGGAGCACGCACGGCGGCGGTGGGGCGGAGCGGTGGAGCGGAAGGCGGGCGGCTATGCGACGAGAGAGAAAACTGAACGAAAGAAAACCGGTCGCAGGGGTATGTTTGCCAGTTCGGCGCCAAGGTCTACGGCGCCGAGATCTACGGCGCCGACCTGGCTGCCACGTCGACGCCACGCGAGCAGCAACCGTGGCACGCTGACCAGGACTCGGCGCCGTATATTGCAGCGCCGAGACGTGTTAGTTCGGCGCCGTGATCTGCGGCGCCGACCCCCAGGGTCCATTTCTGCAAATTGTTTCAAAAAGGACCTATATGTGAAATTTTTTCGCGAAAAGAGCTTAAAAGCAAAAAGTGTGGATTTTTGCTGCGCGTGGAGATTTGCTTGGCGCGGGAATTTTTTATTCGCATGCACAACGCTGGTGACCAGCTTGGGCAGGCGAGCAACATGCATGGCTTCATTTCCCCATGCGCTTTTTCTTTCCGAGGGCGGCGGCAGAGCTTCGTTCCCAGCAGGATGTGCTTCGCTGGTAGGGGTAAAGTCGTCCAACAGCACCTCGAAAGAGTAGAACGACTTCTATTTTTACCTATCTATCAACTGCCTAAAACAGCGAGGCCAGGAAGGAGGGGATTTGCTGAAGCCCCTGTCTTGGAGCCGGAGGCTGGACCTGTTCAGGTGTCCGGCCTTGCTTCTTCTTCATCTCCGGTGGATGGCGGAGGTAAGAGGCTTTTGTTCCAAGATTGCATAGCAGGCTGGGGGATGTGTGGATGTTTGGTGACTGAATCTGGCTCGGTCTTCCTTCGACGACGACGGTTGTCGACGGTGAGCTAAAGTCCAGGAGCTGGGGAGCTTGGGGCGCGGCCCCGGTCGATGTGCGATTGCTGATGGCTCCATCCCGTCCTTTGGGACGGGCGTCTACTGCGACTCACCTCAAAGCCGGCGGGCGATGGAGTTCCTTCAGCTCATGGGGTTGCTCGGCGTTCTCCTTTACGGCGGCGGCCGGCGCTAGAGATCTCAAGCATCGATTTCTCAAGGACCTAGGGACTTGGTTGTAATTTTTTTCTTTTCTTCAGGGTCCTTTGTGATGTTTGGGTGGGACAGTTGTCTCTGTATCCTTCCAGTATGTTCCTGTATGGGTACGCGTATTTGTAAGTCTTTCTTATCTAGAAATACATGAATGTTTATAAAAAAAACAGCCTAAAACGACATGTCAAACTGATATGGAGGGAGTATGTCAGTAAGATAACGATGATATATATATCTAATTTTGAGATCTTTTAATGATATAGATTCAATTTTCTCAATATTTTAATAATAAATCGTGTCAATCTAATTTTAAACTAAATTTTAATAATTAGTGTTAATACAGTCCCACCCAAACCCTAGGTTTGGACGAACAATCTCACTCTCCCCTACCGCCCCGACCCAACCTCTGGCTCCCGCCGGGCGCCGCCACCCGCGCCTCCCTCCGGTCGCCGCCCCCGGCCATCCGGCGCCGCCAGCCGCGCCACCCGGCTGCCGCTGCCAGCCGCTCCTCCCTCCTGACGACTGCTGCCACCAGCCGTCATAGCCATCGCGTACACCATCCTCATCAACCAGGACGACAACATCCTCAAGCACCTTCCCTCACTCTGTGACCCCTCCTCCCCGTCCGGCGGCCTCTTGCGGCGCCGTGCCCAACCGCGGAAGATGTCCCTTTCCAAGCCTCTCTCGGCGCGCCGCCTCGTGCCGGCGCTCTTCCCGCTCGCGCACGCGGACGCCGCCTCGGCCGCTGCGGCACGCCGCGAGCGCCGCCAGGACACGTTCGTCGCGACGCCCCCCGTCCCCGCGCCCTCCCCGAAGGCCGTGCGCCTCGCGGAGCCGCTCCCCACGCTGGCGCCGTCCCGCCTGGCGCTCCACAACCGGATCCTCGCGCTCCTCTCGGGCCCTCAGGCCGACCTCCCGGAGGCGGCGCTCCTCACCCGCCACGCGCTCCACTCCAACTGCCGCCCTTCCTCCTTCACCTGCACCGCCGTCCTCGCAGCGCTCCTCCGCGCGCGCCGCTTCAATGACTTCTTTGCGTTGCACCGCTTCGCCCTCCAGGCTGCCGTCCCGCCCACTGCCGCCACGCACGTGCTCTACCTCTCCGCGCTCGCAGCGCGCCGACTCCCTGACGACGCGCTCCATCACCTCCGCCTCCTCGCCCGGCCCAGGTCCCCCGTGCCGCCCTCCCCTACGGCCTATCGCGTCGTCGTCGAGTGCCTGGTGGCCGACCACGGAAGACTCGCAGATGCCGTCCTTCTCAAGGATGAGATGCTCGACTCTGGGGTTGTGGGGCCCGGATCCAAAGGTCTACAGCCTCCTCATGGTTGGATTCGTGGGTGCTGGGGATGGAGCCAAAGCTGTGGAGCTATACCAAGAGCTCACGGACAAGGTTGGGGGCAAGCCGGTTCTTGATGGCATCGTGTATGGAAGTCTCATGAAGGCGTATTTCCTTATAGGAATGGAGGAGAAGGCTATGGAGTGCTACAAAGAGGTGCTTGGTGTTGAATCGGAGGTGAGGTTTGGGGCTGAGAGCTACAATGAGGTGGTTGATGCACTTGGACAGCATGGGAGGTTGGAGGATGCACTCAATCTGTTCGACAGAATGCTCGGGGAGCATGACCCTCCACTGCGGGTTGCAGTTGATCTGAGAAGCTTTAGGGTGATGGTCGATGCCTATTGTGCTGCTGGGAGATTTGAAGATGCAATTGCAGTGTTCAGAAGGATGGGGGAGTGGAAGCTGGAGCCAGATGTTGCATCCTATAATAATTTGATTCGGCATCTGGGACTTAACCAATTGATAAGTGAGGTGGAGATGCTCTACAATAAGATGTGCGAATGTGGTGTTGGTGCGAATGAGGAGACACTTGTACTACTCATGGAATCATGCTTCAGTGTTGATCGCATTGATGATGGCATCTCTTACTTTGACAAAATGGATGGATTGGAGCTGAAGCCTGATGCGATCACATATCATAAACTTCTTGGTGGCCTGGTGGGTTTCAGTATGCTTGATAAGGCTCAGGAATATTTTGATCAGATGAAAGGGAAGGGAGTTAGCCCAAGCATCTCAAGCTATGAGACATTGCTGAAGGCATATGTTGCTGCTGGTCAGTTGGATGATGCGGCCAACATTGCAAAAGCTATTCTTTTGGATGAGAAGGTTGTCTTCAGTGACGAAATGAGGGAGCTCTTGGAAGGAGCTCTACGTGGAGGCGGGCGGGAAGATGACATTACCAAGTTATATGAGGATGTGGAGAGGCAACATGCTGAAGCAGATGCCCGAGCCGCGGAAGAGAAGGCGAGGGCAGAGGCTCTTGTCAAGGAAGAGAGGGAGAGAAGGAGGGCAGAGGCTGCTGCTAAGGATGAGGATGCGGCTAAAGCCAGTGCTGCTGCTATTGAAGCTATCCTAGCCCATAAAAGGAAGAAGGAGAGTGAAGTATCGCCTGCTCCTGATGCAAACACCCTGGATGGTGGCTTTCTCAGTAAGCTAGGCCTTAGATCAGCTGGAGAAGGTGCACTTCAAGGCACTCCGCAAATTACAGAAGGGATGGGAGGCGACGGGCAGGGACAACTGCGATGACCACGAGAAATCCTATACATCCAGACAAGCTTCTAAAGTCAGCTGTAGTTCACAGTGTCCCAGATATGTCGCTTTTATTTGAGGATAAAACATGTAGGAGATGATCGTATTCAGGCATAGTTGTGCTTAGGAGATGAACTGCAGTTGGTAGAAGTTACAGTATATTGTGCCAATTTCTATTTCTGTAATCATGAAACTCATGATTTGCTAAAAAATTTTGAAGTAAAATTAATCCTCTTTGGCATGTCCTTCAAATCAGCACATAAGCAAAGCCTCCGGAGAAAATGAAAGCTGGAGGCACTCACCACGTTACAGTGAAATATTAGAAAACTGGAAGATATATTTGACTATGCCATATCTGATGATGTATTACAAACTGGTGAGCATTCATAAGCTTCATTTTTTGATAGCGCAAAACCATGAAAGTTCAGATACCTGAGCTCTACTTTAAACTGTTAAGACACTTGCTAATGGATGTAAATGTTGAGTCCAAAAGTTATCCTATTATGATTTTACATTGCCATCATTTCTTTTTGCTTGGAGTGCAGCATAAGAGCTCAATGTTTGCTTCCAAGTTCTGGGGTTCTTATAGTCATTGATAAGATTCGCGCAGCCCATCACTCGTTCTAGAAGAATGTTACAGTTAATTCATTGCCTGCTGCTTGCATCTCTTAAGTTCAATTTTGGTTAAGCTGTGTATGCAGGTTTGCTCTGGACAGTTTAGTACATTTATGGGTATTTTGTTCTTCGGATCCATTTTTTTTTTACATTTACTCATCGACATAGTTTTAACCCCTTCCACTAAGGCAATGAACATTTGTAATTGTGCTTGCAGGTTATAGTACCCGGAAAGAACAAAATGTTGGATGTAAGATTATTGGTTCACCTATTCCTGTTCATTTTGCCAACACAGGTCAGAGTATATTTTCTGCCTACAACCATGAGTGTAGCCATTAGCCACTAGGCAGACCTTTCTTATCAGCCTATAGGGAAACACTCAAACATGCACTTTTCATGCTATGTGCTTGCATAGTAGATATTGCAAACTAAATTGTTCGACAAAGTATTATATGCTTATGGGTTCAATGTTCCACAAATCCTGTTATTGGGTCTGATTGCAATTGATGGTTGTTCAATCCCTGTGTTCTGTTTCGAGATCATTTTGTGCTGGCCTTCATTTGTCTTTGACAAGGCATGAATTCCTCAAATGTGGTGTTTTTAAGGCATACTTAATAACCTTTTGTGATGCTTTCTATGTTGCAGATAATCTTCCTATTAAATTGGGATTACAAGTACATTCATGAGAACAAAATCTGTAGATACTTCTGCTGGTAGAATAAGATGCTGGGAGCTGAAAAGAAATTGCTGGCCTTTAAGCTGGTAAGTTTCCTTGCAGGATTACATTTGAACTGTGTATCCAATGGTGGAACATTTGATATCGGGGCTTCTTTGGAGCAGGGCCCTGGGAGTTAATATGAAAAACTCGCTACTGCAGCTTTGTGCCCTCTGATGGTGTCTGTAGAATATATGTTGCTGAAATGCCAATTCAGTTAATGTTTCTTAAAATTTAGTTCGATGTAGAACAAATGCTATGGGCTTGATTCAATAAGGATTTACTTCCTTAAATCCTTAGTATTTGGGTTTGGAAAATGTCATTTTCAGGTGCATTTTATTAGTTAAGTTTCGATGAGCAGCCAAACATGCTGCATAATCTTCGGTTATCTGTAATTCTTAATGGTTAGGGTCAGAAATGCCATATCCCATGAGTAGAGCCTGAACCTTTGTATAGCAGGCTCCATTTGGACCACCATATGAAATAGTCGAGGTTTGAAATATAAATGTAAGGCTGTGGATATGATGCTGCTGACACTCCCGAATTGTCCATGCATAGGTCTTCTATATCTGCTAGAGAACATCTATGCAACAGTAAAAGCCATCTCCCTCCATTGCACACGAGTGGCTTGGTTCAGTTACCATTCAATAAAACAAATTAGGTGGGCATGTGATTATGATCTGGAAGGCCTCGTTCTTGAGAAATTGATGACAGATATTATCATTTTGAAAAATTAATTCTGGATATTAAGCATCAAAGTATTGGGGATTGGATATTGGGTCTCTTTAGCTATAAACATCAAAGTGTTGGAGATAATCCAAGCTAAACTAACTTGTTTCTGATCTTCATTTTTTTCTCGACAGGAGGCAAGTTTCATTTCCATTACTTAAAACGGAAATACCGGCAGTTTGGTATACACCCAGAAGGGGAAAGGGAAAGCCCAAAGGAGATCTAACCTGATTCAAGCTAGACCACCTTAGTTTTGACACCCAGCATTCCCAGGCGCTTGGAACACTTGATCATCTCCAGCAGATTACTTATCCTTCTCCCTAACTAAAAGTCTGTCCTTTTGGTAATGGGAGGTGATCCAGTAACCAATTCTATCGCCAATACCAAAAAATTTTTGGTGATCGCCAAAACACACCTCCCTTTTGCTCAATGTAGGGTATTCCCCCCTCCATCCTATTCAGTTTGGAAGCCCACTTCCTGGCGGGGATCCCCCGCGCCCAACATGCGCCTTTGGAAGCCCTGGTGCGTGGGGGTTTCGGGCCCGGGTAAGCCCAGTTTCCCAGCGGAATAGCGCCCGGCCTATAGACATCGGGCAGCACTCCCCGTCCCTCCTCGTTTCGCTCCGCTCGGCTCCGCGAGCTCGAGTGGGAGAGTGCCGCAGCCGCATGTCGATCTCGTCCTCCGACCTCGCAACCGCAGCGTCTTCTCCACTGGTGTCTTTGCAGCCACCTCCTCCTTCGCATCAGGTGATTCCCCCTCCCTCTCCCCGCACATCTCCCTGCCTCTCGCTAGGGTTTCTCCACTCTTCTACTCACACATTTTTCTTGTAGATCCTGCTGAAGAAGACTTGCGGTTAGGAGCAGAGCAAGATTCGGGCATGAGCCGAACGCAGTGAGCAGGTGATCTGACACAGGCACTGCTCTCCCTCTCCCCCTTCCCAGGTGGACCTCTCGTTCCAGGTAAACCTCAATCGAACTCTGAAGTGCCATGGCTCCAAATCCATATATGTACTGCCGAACTAGCTCTAAAAATGTTGATGTAACTGAACTCTTATGTATTGTGTACTACTATTCA
Organism: Panicum virgatum; assembly: GCF_016808335.1. Classification (NCBI taxonomy): domain Eukaryota; kingdom Viridiplantae; phylum Streptophyta; class Magnoliopsida; order Poales; family Poaceae; genus Panicum; species Panicum virgatum. The sequence continues at coordinate 56,088,583 of NC_053145.1, read as the reverse complement.
GAATGCATTGAGTAGCTTTGTATATTGAAATCTTGCTTTAGCTTTTGGTGATTCATAATTCATATTGTCCTTAACACGAAATTAGCACCCTGAATTGTTTGATGTAATCCTTGTGTTCAGTAGTGTTCTGCGTCGCAGTCTTTTTGTTTCAGTTAGCAGAGTCTGTTAGTCAGCAGTCCGAGTCTGTTCAGGTTGTCAGAGGTCAAGTCCCTGGCCAAGTCATGGCTGGATTGGCCCGATTGGGGATTGCTCCATTGGTCTGTTACATGCATCATCAGATAAAATTTGGTGAAAACGAAACAGATGGACGGATTGCAGGTCTAGAAGCCATTGGAAAATCCATCATACTCCTATATCTGTTGTTCACGGTATCATCTTCATCGATCATAATCAGGCCCTCATTTTTACATTGTAGTATCACATTTGTGAACATGTGGTGCATTCATATACTGCATGCGATGCATAATATATTGATAGATATAGTGCAAGCTTGCCATGGTCTGATGCCTCTAGATAGATTGAGATTAGGTACACCCAATCTGCTACAAAGCAGTGTGTTGTTCGTCATCCTCTCTGCAAATTAAACAAGTATATTATTATTACGCCCGCCGATCTACTGAAGCCTAATATAGTGTCCTAGCCTTTTATTTATCTTGACCATGTATAAAGCTAAGAATTGTTCTAGAGACAATATTTTCCCAACCCTTCAGCTCTAGTTATTACCATTGGTTATCATGTTGTTTGGTGATGTTGCAGTGTGCAGACATGGACTGAATGTTCTAGTAGTAGTACCAATTTATTGTATGATAAAATACAATCTGTTAGGTAGTTCAAAAAAAATATAATTTCTTACTAGCTCAATATCGGTTATCCTCTCAAATAAAATGTTTGTTAGCTTAAAGAAATTTTGGTTCAGCATCTGTTAGCATACAACATGATATATGGATTTTTTTTTTTTTTTTGGTTTCTCGCTCAGAATTCAGCATTCTAGCTTCTTGAATTTATTTAGTCCGTGCAGTGCATTCAATATTTAGCATTCAGCTTATGAGGTTTCTTTACGTTACTTGCAGAGCACTTAGTGGTACCAATGCATATATAGAAGTTGGAACTTTGTGACAGGAGTGGCGCAAGTGCGGTGTTGGTTGAATATTGTGATGTTGGTAACTTAAAGATCACATGCAGCTTACACCTTGCTTCTGCTTTTGTTCATCCACGTGATTTTTCTTTAGTTTTCTGGAAGAAACTATTACCTAGCTAGTAATCTATCTCCATGGTCTGTCTTCTCCATGATTTTTACCTCCAACTGTGGACAATGCCATATAAAGCGGTTCATCTCTGTTAGGAAACGGTGTTTGGCAGTCGATACAATCTTTTGATATCTGATTTTTGATTGATCTCAGTAGTTTGATTTGTAAGGTGTAAATCATTTTAGCCATGTCTCATCATGAGTATGTTGGTGCTGGTCGAGATGGATTAAGCTTATATGGAATAGCATGTGCCTGTTACCCAGGACCATTCAGTAACTATTCTGCTTTTTTGGATGATATCTTGACAATATATGGATTAAGCTTATATGGAATAGTATAATATTTGACACTTTGCATTTTCTATTCGTTTATCTCCTGATAAAATGTTGCTTACATGGACCAGTAAAATAATATCTACAATTTCTCTATTGTAATGCACCAGCGAAAATAAAGTAAACAAACGCCAATGGACAGATCATTTTGTTAGAATTATGGGCTTGGACTATTTATTTTAATCAATACAATAAAAGAATTTAAAGCCTACTATTAAATGTTAGGGAATCAATTGCTTAATTCTGTACCGGGATTTGAGGATGATCTCAACCGACTTAAAGGGTGGACTTCGTGTACACCACTTGTGAAGCCGGTAAGAGGAGGTCGGTGAACCCCGCGCGCTCGCCGCGCCGGACCGAGGCCGTGGGCGTGGGTGAGGCTGTGGCCGTGGCGAGGCGAGGCGCGGCCGAACGGGCGGTGCGCGTGCAGGTGCGGTGCGACGTGATGTGCTGAGATGAGAAGAACGTTTTGCTGTTAAGAATATTAAAACAGAGAATAAACGTTGACAGTAATGACTGGAGAATCACACCGAGGTTGTGGTCGTGGCGAGGCGAGGTGCGGCCGAACGGGCGGTGCGCGTGCAGGTGCGGTGCGACGTGATGTGTTGAGATGAGAAGAACGTTTTGCTGTTAAGAATATTAAAACAGAGAATAAACGTTGACAGTAATGACCGGAGAATCACACCAGTAACTGCCGCTTATCAAAGCTCTTTACGACGTCCAGGTTCGTTGAACCTAAGGCACACAGAGAATAAACGTTGACAATAATGACTGGAGAATCACACCAGTAACTGCCGCTCATCAAAGCTCTTTACGACGTCCAGGTTCGTTGAACCTGAGGCACCTCCACGCCTATATAAACCACCCCTTCCTCCTCTCATCTACACACACTTCAGCACTTGATCCAGGTACTCCTGCTTAGGAGACCTCTCCCTTCTCCCTCTGCTACTTCTGTCGTTCCCATCGCTAGTGCTGCGCGCACAGCTCTAGCGAGAGCAGGCATCCGGAACCTCTGCTCGCTGAAGGTCCTGCACGGGACGCGGGCAATCAGGTTTTTGGGGAGCGTCTTGACGCGACTGCTCGCTCCCTGATCGACTACTTCGTCTACTTCCCGGCATGAACGAACGACTACTTCGTCTGCTTCCTGGTGACCGTTCGTGGGACTGCACTGCGAACCTCTTCCTGCATCGACATCGTTTGGCTACTTCAGGCAAGGCCAGTCGAATAGCATGTCTATTCCAGCTGGTAACGGCGCAACCGGTGCCTCCGGCACTGGTCTCGCCTTGGGGTACACTCTAAACCTATTCTGATTTAACTTTTTGTTCATGCTTATTAGTAAGAATAACATGAACACATGCACATATCTTATTCACACATTATCACTCATTTATGCCATGAAATTGCTAGTAATATTTGGAATTAAAATATACCGAAAATTGCCTAGTTATCTAACAATCCAAAAACCTGATTTTGTTAATAGCCTTTCGGTATCTAGCTTTGCTGCATCAATCAAACCACCACCTTTTGATGGTTCAAATTACAAACGTTGGTAAGAGCGGCTTATATTATGGTTAATAATATCGAGAGTGATCCATGTAAAAGAGGGTAAGCCTGAACAGTTCACTCCAGAGGAAGGGAGTGCGTTCGATGAGGCTGATACCCTCTTTCGAGGCTTGGTCATTAGTGTTCTCGGTGAAAACCTGGTGGATTCCTATGTCCGGCTGCCAACTGGCAAAGCGTTGTGGGATGCTCTTGAGGCTCAATATGGAGTGTCTGACACCGGCAGTGAGTTGTATACGATGGAGTAGTTCCTTGAATATAGGATGATCGAAGACCGTTCTGTGGTGGAACAGCCTCATGAAATACATACTCTGGCAAAAGATCTCAAAAATTGTAGCAAAGAGTCCCTATGTGTGTTACCCAATAAGTTTGTGGCCGGAGGTATTATCTCTAAGCTGCCACCTTCTTGGAGGGACTTTGCTACTTCTCTAAAATACAAGAGATGGGAGTTCACCATAGATGGACTCATAGGGACTCTTGATGTTGAGGAGAAGGCGAGAGCAAAGGACATACGTGGGAAAGGAGTTGTTGGTGATTCTAGCGCCAACCTTGTTCAAAAGAACAACTCCCACAAGAACAAGAAAAAGCCACCGCAGAACCAACCATAGACTAAGCAGACAACCACCTTCAAGAAGAAGAAGAAGAAGGGAGCTTGCTATGTGTGCGCTAGTACAGAACACTTTGCTGCAAAGTGTCCGAACCGCAAAAGCAACAACTCCGCCAACATGGTCATTAGCGAGCCTGGAAGAACATCGGGGTACGGTAATTTATTACCTACAGTTCTTTTAGTTTTTTGTTCACCCGAATGGTGGGTTGACACTGGTGCTAATATTCATGTTTGTGCTGATCCTTCTTTGTTTTCTTCTTACCAGGACGGAGGGACTTCCTCCTTGCTGATGGGGAATGGATCGCATGCGCGTGTTCTTGGTGTTGGTACGGTAAATCTGAAGTTTACTTCGGGGAAGACCGTGCAGCTGAAGAACGTGCAGCATGTCCCCACCATCAAGAAGAATCTAGTCAGCGGCTCTCTATTGTGTAGAGATGGTTTTAAATTAGTCTTTGAGTCCAATAAATGTATCTTGTCTAAGTTTGGTACTTTTGTTGAAAAAGGTTATGAAAGCGGAGGCTTGTTCCTTCTTTCTTTGTCAGATGTTTGTAATAAAGTTGCATACAATGTTATTAACGTTGATGAAACAAATGTTTGGCATTCGAGGCTTTGTCACGTTAATTTTGGTTGTATGATGCGCTTAGCTAATTTGAGTTTAATTCCAAAGTTTACTTTTATCAAAAATTCTAAGTGTCATGTATGTGTTGAATCAAAACAAACTCGCAAGCCTCATAAGGCCGCGGAGGCGAGGAGCTTGGCACCCTTAGAATTAATTCATTCCGATTTGTGCGAAATGAATGGAGTGTTGACAAAAGGTGGTAAAAGATATTTCATGACTTTGATTGATGACAGTACTAGATTTTGTTACATCTATTTGTTGAAGTTAAAAGATGAAGCTTTACACTACTTTAAAATCTATAAAGATGAAGTAGAAAACTAACTTGAGAGAAAGATCAAAAGAGTTAGGTCAGATCGTGGTGGCGAGTACTTCTCAAATTTATTTACTTTATTCTGCGAGGAACATGGTATTATTCATGAGAGGACGCCTCCCAATTCACCTCAGTCAAACGGGGTTGCCGAAAGAAAGAACCGCACTCTAACGGATTTGGTTAACGCCATGTTAGATACAACGGGACTTTCCAAGGAATGGTAGGGTGAGGCTATATTGACTGCATGTCATGTCCTAAACCGTGTTCCTACAAAGAATAAAGAGATAACACCATTCGAGGAATGGGAGAAGAAAAGACCAACACTTTCATACTTACGTACATGGGGTTGTTTGTCAAAAATGAGTGTGCCAATAACCAAGAAACGTAAGCTTGGACCTAAAACTGTGGATTGTATCTTTCTAGTTTATGCTATTCACAGCGTTGGGTATAGATTTTTAATAGTGAAATCTGGAGTACCTGACATGTATGTTGGTACTATAATGGAGTCCAGAGATGCTACATTTTTTGAAAACATTTTTCACATGAGAGATGAAATAAGTTCATCTAGGCAAGAGTTCATCAAGGATGATAGCTCTGCTGAGCCGATAGAACACAATGAACATACACTTGTGAAAAATCCCGAGGAGGATAACAATGATGCTCCGAGAAAGAGCAAGAGATAAGGACTGTAAAGTCTTTTGGTGATGATTTCATTGTATACCTCATAGATGATACACCCAGAACCATTGAAGAGGCATGTTCATCTCCTGATGCTGACTATTGGAAGGAAGCAGTGAGGAGAGATGGATTCTATTATGTCTAATGGAACCTGGGAGGTCGTTGAACGTCCTTATGGATGTAAATCGGTTGGATGCAAGTGGGTGTTCAAGAAAAAGCTTAGGCCAGATGGTACTATTGAAAAGTACAAGGCTAGGCTTGTGGCCAAGGGTTATACCCAAAAAGAAGGAGAAGATTTCTTTGACACTTATTCATCAGTTGCCCGATTGACCACAATTCGAGTGTTACTTTCCCTGGCAGCCTCTTATGGTCTTCTCGTTCATCAGATGGACGTTAAGACGGCTTTCCTTAATGGAGAGTTAGAAGAGGAGATCTATATGGATCAGCCGGATGGGTTTGTATCAAAGGGTCAAGAAGGAATGGTTTGTAAGTTGTTGAAATCTTTATATGGTCTCAAGCAAGCGCCTAAGCAGTGGCATGAAAAGTTCGACAGAACTTTGACGTCTACTGGCTTTGTTGTGAACGAAGTTGACAAATGTGTGTACTATCGCTATGGTGGGGCTGAAGGAGTGAATTTGTGCTTGTATGTGGATGACATACTGATCTTTGGCACTAGCCTTAATGTGATTAAGGAAGTCAAAGAGTTTTTATCTCAAAGTTTTGAGATGAAGGACATGGGAGAAGCTGATGTTATCCTTAATATAAAGCTGGTAAAAGAGAGCAATAGTGGGGTGATTCTTACACAGTCTCACTATGTGGAGAAGGTGTTAAGTCGCTTTGGTTATAGCGACTATAAACCTGTCTCAACACCATATGATGCCAGTTTAATTCTTAGGAAGAACAAAAGGATAATGCGAGATCAGCTGAGATATTCTCAGATCATTGATTCATTGATGTATTTAGCTAGTGCTACAAGACCTGACATCTCGTTTGCTGTAAGCAAACTGAGCCGGTTTGTTTCAAACCCGGGAGATGATCATTGGAAGGCTCTTGAAAGAGTAATGCGCTATCTAAAGGGGATAATGAACTATAGAATTCACTACACCGGGTACCCAAGGGTACTAGAAGGGTATAGTGATTCAAACTGGATTTATGATGCTGATGAGATAAAGACCACAAGTGGATATGTGTTTATACTTGGTGGTGGAGCTGTTTCCTGGAAGTATTGCAAGCAAACCATCTTAACGAGGTCAACTATGGAAGCAAAACTCACAGCATTAGATACCGCCACTGTTGAGGCTCAGTGGCTTCGTGAGCTCCTTATGGACTTGCCGATAGTTGAAAAACCAATACCGGCAATTCTAATGAACTGTGACAATCAAACGGTGATTGTCAAGGTGAACAGTTCAAAGGATAACATAAAGTCATCTAGACATGTGAAAAGGCGGTTGAAATCTGTCAGAAAATTGAGAAACTCTGGAGTTATAGCCCTGGACTATGTTCAGACGGCTAAAAATCTGGCAGATCAGTTTACAAAAGGTCTTTCACGAAATGTGATAGACAATGCATCTATGGAATTGGGCTTGAGACCCACGTGAGTCATTCTATAGTGGAAACATGTCCTATGTGATCGGAGATCCCGTGAATTAGGATGGTGAAACAAACTAAAGTCTGACTGAGAGAAGAGAACCTTTGTGAAAAGGGCTCATTCCGTGTATAAGGTGCATTTCTCTTCTAATCTGTATGACAGGTTGGTCTATATCTTAATGTGTTCCATGTGGTTTCTTTAAAACAAATGAGTTGTTTTCTTGAAACAAAGATGTTGTCCTACAGAACATCTGAAAGGAACACACCTATATGAGTCTGACTACTGGTCATGGTTTATGAGAACTGAGTATTCTCTAGAAACTCATGAAGGGCCTGGAGTATGACTTATAAGCTCCAAACCGTGGGGATGCTTTTGCAGCCTAGTACCAGTGTAGGGCTCTGGTCAAATTTGTTTGCACAAGACTGCCAATTCACGGCATAGTCCATTGTACAGCTGTGAATAAGTGTAGCTTTTGTCATAAATGGAAGTTCAACTTAACAGTCTCTGTCAAATACTAGTATATCAATGAGGGAATGATGGCATTTCTAGTGTGGCTTGAATTTCTTGGTGGGGATTGTTGGAATTATGGGCTTGGCCCATTTATTCTAATCAATACAATAAAAGAATTTAAAGTCTACTATTAAATGCTAGGGAATCAATTGTTTAATTCCGTACCGGGATTTGAGGAGGATCTCAACCGACTTAAAGGGTGGACTTCGTGTACACCACTTGTGAAGCCGGTAAGAGGAGGTCGGTGAACCATACGCGCGGGCGCTCGCTCGCCTCGCCGGGCCGGGCCGGGCCGAGGCCGTGGCCGTGGCCGTGGGCGTGGGCGAGGCGAGGCGAGGCGAGGCGCGGTGCGGCCGAGGCCGTGGGCGTGGGCGTGGGCGAGGCCGTGGGACGTGACGTGCAGGTGCGGTGCGACGTGATGTGCTGACATGAGAAAAATGTTTTGCTGTTAAGGATATTAAAACAGATAATAAACATTGACAGTAATGACTGGAGAATCAGACCAGTAACGGCCGCTCATCAAAACTCTTTACGATGTCCAGGTTCGTTGAACCTGAGGCACCTCCACGCCTATATAAACCACCCCTTCCTTCTCTCATCTACACACACTTCAGCACTTGATCTAGGTACTCCTACTTAGGAGACCTCTCCCTTTTCCCTCTGCTGCTTTCTGCCGTTCCCATCGCTAGTGCTGCGCGCACAGCTCTAGCGAGAGCAGGCCTCCGGAACCTCTGCTCGCTGAAGGTCCTGCACGGGACGCGGGCAATCAGGTTTTTGGGGGAGCGTCTTGACGCAACTGCTCGCTCCCTGATCGACTACTTCGTCTACTTCCCGGCGTGAACGAACGACTACTTCGTCTGCTTCCTGTTGACCGTTCGTGGGACTGCACTGCGAACCTCTTCGACATCGTTCGGCTACTTCAGGCAAGGGCAGTCGAATAGCATGTCTATTCCAGCTGGTAACAGCGCAACTGGTGCCTCCGGCACTGGTCCCGCCTTGGGGTATACTCTAAATCTATTCTGGTTTAACTTTTTGTTCATGTTTATTAGTAAGAATAACATGGACACATGCACATATCTTATTCACACATTATCACTCATTTATGCCATAAAATTACTAGTAATATTTGGAATTAAAATATACCGAAATTGCCTAGTTATCTAACACATTTAGCTTCCAAACGGCACAGGGTAATTTCCCCTTCGTGGGATATCGTCCAAGGAAATTTCAATGACGGGCTTTCTTCTTTGGGTTAGTTAACATCTGCTGCCAGACTAGCCCAGCATCTACTAAAATGTACTGTAAAAGGTATTATTAGTGATGAATAAAAAATATAAAAATTAGTATGAGAGATAGATAATCTGGTGGGGCAACTTTGAAAACGCCATTCGACCTGTACGGGCTTCACTGAGAATTCTTTTGAGCAGGGTCGGTCGGACGGCACAAGCTACGGACCTGATCCGTGACATGCGCGCGCACGCACCACACGTGTTGCTGGGTTTGGAGTGGAGACTCGAGAGACGTTGCTCGAGCGACACGCTTCACTGCTTCAGTAAAGACCACCTCGCGCGTCAGCGACGCATCCGGACTGGGACTGCCACTTGAGACGCCAGAGGTGGCCCCCAATCCCATGGTCCCACCCACTGTCATTGTTTTGCCAGCGATGGCGATTCGACAGCCAGGCGTCCGATCGTGATCCAACGGCCAATGCCCCAAAGGTAGCATGTGCCGCCACGTGGATGTCGGAAATATCCAGACGCCCTCACACTCACTCCTGACCGTGACTCCATGGACAAAGTGAAACCCCAGTCACATCCCGGACGAGCTTCGAGCTATCCAAAAACTTGCTTTGAAATTGAACGACCAACCAAAAGCTATCCAAATTCTGAAGTCCAATCCAAACTGGAAAAATAGAGAGAGAGAGAGAGAGAGAGAGAGAGAGAGAGAGAGAGAGAGAGAGAGAACAACCCTGAATCTCTTCTTCATCAGTCACGACGTGGTCGGAGAAACTAAATAAAAAAAAAAGATTTACAAGGAGCTCCTGCTTCAGCTTCTCAACGAGGAAGAGCCGCGGAGCCACCACCAAATCTACGGCAAGCTCTTCCAACCCCAAGGTCCAGACGACCAGCGTAGCGTGCGTGGCGGACGGGCGACGCCGCCGTACGCGGCCGTGGGGTTGGTTCAGGTTCAGCCGCGTGTGTCGACGTGGAGCGCGTGCGCGGGCGGCGGCGGCGGGAGCGGCGGCGCGGCGAAGGGGAGGCTCCGGAGCATGAGGAAGCGCATGCGGCGCGGGAAGGGCGCGCCGCGGAGCAGCTGCTCCAGCACCCGCGCCACCAGCACCGTGTACTCCTCCATCAGCTCCGCCACGATCGCCACCAGGATCATCTCGGGCTCCCGCTCCCGGCCGTGAGTGGTGAGGTGATGATTGGTTGGTGTGCGCGGTGATTGGCTGATTGCCTTTAAAAAAGGGCCGACGGCCTGGAAATGGGACCCAAACCGCTACCGCTTTTGGGTCCGGTGGGCGCGGGCGCGGGCGCGCGCGGCTGGTGGTTTGCAGTTGCAGGTCGTCGCCGCACCGGGTGCGCGAGGTTCGGGGGCACCGAGGGATGTGTGCCCACTGCTGCAGTGACACGATTCGAGAGGATGGTCCATGGATGATTGGAAAAGGACATGTATGGCACCTTATCCGATAAGCCTGATACCTTTTGACGTCACGTGACTCGCCAGCCAGCCCACGGGCCACGCGGCATTTCCGTGTCCGGCCTCAATGATTTGTAGTTTGGCGGGCCGGGTAGGATCGAAACACACAGAAAAGCGCGCTGGGCCGGAATTTGCCCGATTAAGATGGGCCAAAAGAACTTGTGCTGCTGGGGAATCGGATTTATTCATGAAGGCCCATGATAATGTTAGGCTCGTATTCTTGTTTCCGGGCCGTACGTGTCTGCTCAACGCTGCAGCTCCTGCTTCCATTCCGGCAAGAATGCCCGCTACTGCTTGCTTGGGTGGTTCTATGATCATGTTCCTACTTTTCCTCGTTACTCGAGTTACTTTTTTTTTCTTCACCTCATGGCTTCGTTCTCGCCCGTAGGCATCTTTGACATCCTCTCATAGCGTTGCAACAGGGCCGGAGGAAACCGAACGCGAACCTGATTTTCATGGGGGGCGATCGTTTCGGTTGTGGATCGAGTGCCTGCCCACTGTCCAGGGCACCTTCAGTTCTGCAGGTCTCCGGTCACATGCCAACCAGTGATGTGTGGTGTGGATGCGCAATGAAATTAATTGGCGCGCGCATATGCCAAACCGTTAGCTCGCCCACCAGGGGCACCTTGGCGAACGAAACAACCTGGCAGGAACAGAACCCGTGGTAACTGTAAGTTGAGCCGTCTGATACAGCAAGTGGCGACAGCAGAGCGATCGAGAGCCCGTGGTTTGGTGGACCCGGCCCCTGGTTTGCTACAGTTTGGAGCTGTTCGATCGTGCATTCCATGCTAGTTCTTCCACCACACATGTATGTCAGTATGTGTATAGCTAGTCATCAGCTGGGTCGTCATCCCATATACTGTAGAGATCATCAACCACAAACGTCGTCAGAAAATCATATATATGTAATATATCCTAGTAGAGATCAGAAAGAAACACCATCACAGACTGACGCAAAATCTTCAATTTTTTTCCGTCTTTAAATTTGCGTCGGATTTTGCGTCAATTTTTTTTAAAATTTGCGTCATCACTGCGCTACGGAAAATCGAAACTAGGTCTGGCGACAGGACAACATGACTGGATCCATGGATGCCAAAAAAGGGCCAGGCAAAAGCAAGCAAGCGTATGCTCCCATGCCTAGTACGTCGTCGCCAAGAGGTCTCTCCGCAATCCGCATACTGCTCCAGCTACGTACTACTACACTACATATCGTACTCCCCAGATGCGCGCGATCCCACTTTCTCTCCCGGCGCGCGGGGGGACCGGCCGGCCGGCTAGGTGCGATGGTGGGGCAGGCTCGCCGGCCGCCCGGGGGTCAGGGCCATGCATCTGGCGAGAACGAAGAGTAGGGCTTCGTTGTCACGGACGGGGATATCCTCCGCGAGCACGCCGCGCGCCCGGCCGCCCCCGCCCACGGGAGCACATGCGTACGTCGAGGTGGCCGCCGCGACAGGGATGGGGGGAGAGAGATTGGGAGAGATAAGGCAGCACGGGGAAGGGCCTCGCGCGCGGCAGGCCGGCCTGGAAAGCGATGTGACGAGGGGGGGAGCTCAACGGTTTGGTCAGATCTCGGCGTCAGCCGGCCGGGCGAGCAGTGCCGCGTGCAGCGGCGGATCGGAGGAGGGGGCAGGGCACGGGAGCGCGGGGCCGAGCCCCCGGCAGCCGGCACCGGCAGGCAGGCATGCGGGCCGGAGGAATTTGTTCGGGGCTTCGGGTGGGGCGCTCTCCCGCCTCGCTGCCGGCGGCCACACCCCACGCGTCTCATCATGCAATAATACGAGCGGCCCGGCCGGCGGGAGGGAAGGAGATCGGAGAGTGCCCCGGCCGGCGCCAGATCAATCGATTCCATCGCGGATTGCTTTATTCTCTCTCTCTCTCTCTCTCTCTCTCTCTCTCTCTCTCTCTCTCTCTCTCTCTCTCTCTCTCTCTCTCTCTCTCTCTCTCTCTCCTGTTGTAATGCTACACAAAGCCCGGACCATATGAATCTCCCTGTCTCTGGAAAAGACAAAGACCCCCGCAGGAATTGCACTGTGTCTGAGCGTGCCTTAATGCACTCGTTATTTATTTATTTACTTTATGAGGAGAAGCTTAGCTTAAAAGCTTAATGCCCTTGTTGGGTTCTTCTTGGATGCTTTCCATCTCTCATCGATCACATGCGGCAATAATTAATCTTGCAGGGGGGTAAAATCTGGGGAACAGGTCAATCCGATCCATTGGCGCAGACGCTGGTCGTTGCAGGCGTTCCGCTGCCGTGACTACGTAAGCAGCATGAGATTTGAAGTGTGCGCAGGCCACGAGATTTTTTTTTTGTAAGCTTGAGGAGGCCGAGATATGAGTAGCATGCGCCGGTTTTAAGAGGAAATTAAAATACTACACCCTCCGTTCCAAATTATAAGTCATTCTAAGAATTTTGGAGAGTCAAAGTTTTCTAAATTTGACCAAATTTATACAACAAGATAATAACATCTACGATATCAATTAAGTACCATTAGATTCTTTGTTAGTTATATTTTTATAGTATATCTATTTGATGCCATAAATCTTTGTGTTTCTCTCTATAATTTTGGTCAAACTTTGAAATGGTTTGAATCTCCAAAATTTTTGAAATGACTTATAATTTGGAACAGAGGGAGTACTAGGACCTATACACAACGGCAGTTCCAGTTGGGTGGACAGATAGTCTCTCTCACTGTCTCCGTGGCTGACCAGGGGTGCAATGCCCGGCAGCCCTAGTTCAATCTATATATGACCCCACTTGAATTATTTAACAAAAGTTAGATAAGCTACCTTTAAATTAGGTAATTTTTCTCTTACTTCGTCATCTTCAAAAGGTCGTCATTGAGATTATTTTATTTCAAACACATAATCCCCGTTTCTATAAGGAACAAGTAATTGTATTTTTTGACCAACTATATTGTAGGCATCAGGATTATTCCACGCACTAACAAGATTAAGTACACTTGATTTATCAGGATATATGCAATATTCTCCAAATGCATGATGACTATTTATCCCCAAAATGCATAGCACAGACATGTTTGTACAAAATTTTCTGCACCAATTCCTTGCCTTGTCATCTATACTTTGGTTCTTCTTTCCTCATATACACGTGGGAGTGGCAATACGTGTGTGTAGAATGGGATTTTCTTATATAATACACCACGCAACTTTCTTGTTGTTTTGGATGTTTGAGTTTTCTCAAAAGAATCTTATTAATAAAGATTCAGAAAAATGATTTCATGGATCATACGTGTTAGAAATGAAAAGTTGTTTGCTCCGTACGAAATATTTACTCCTCTTCTTTTTGCAAGTGGTGCATGTGCATGTGACTCAAAATTCAAGCTCGTTTCACATTTGACTATTATAAAATTTTAGTATATATCATGGGATTTATACTTTTTTAAAAAATTCATATGACGTCAATGTTTAGTCATGAACATATGTAATAGCGTATTTAAGATCAAAGGAGAGGTAAAACAAAAAAAACCAAACCAATTGATTTCATGCGGAAACGCAAATAGTCTAACACATTATTACATTGTTACGGCATATAATTAACAAGAAACATGTCATATATTTGAGTCTCACTCCACCCCTCAGCTCAAGAAAGTGTAAAAAAGATACACATAAAACTCCACAAAACCGTCAGCTAATTAGCCTCGAGTCTTTAGCTATTCAATCCTGGCAAGGTCACTGTTATGCGTGATGCTCCAACAAAGTACAGGCTGATAATCATTGATCTGATAATATTTCGGTTGCGCCGGGAGGCAAATTCTGTGGGGGATAAGGGATGTTGATGGTGACGAGGTTGGACCGCGTACGGGTTCCAATTATGGGCTGACAAATTAGAGGTCCCGATTCCTCGAACCCACAAGATGGCTCGGCTCGGGAGCGAGGCAGGCTCTTCTGTGCCCAATCAGGCTTGCCGGTCGGCCTGACCAGGTCTGGGCACGGATGGGCGCAGGAGCCATGGCGGCCATGGCGGCCGGGGTCGCCCATCTAGAGAACGCACGCAGAGACAGGCGGGCAGTATGTCATGTGCGTGTGTGGCGAGCACCGAGACGCGGTGGGGACCTCCGACCTCCGGCCACTCCCCTGCCCGCATGCATGCAGCTAGATCGGACGCCACGCCCGGGGCGGGGCGCCGAGGAGCCAGCGAGAGCCTGCTTACTGCCTGCCTGCCAGCGGCCGTGCATGCCTTGCTTGTACTACTCCTTCCAGCAGCCCACGCACCTGACCGCTGCGCGCGCCTCTAGCTCGCTGCCGCGCTGATCTGACGCCGATCCCGATCAAGAGCTCCGATGGATCTCCGGCCGGTGCGGCGGCTCAGGGCATGCATGCATGCGGGCATGGTATGGTGCCTCAGAGAATACGGCCGGCGGCCGCGTCGCATGCATGCCAGTGTGGGCGCGGCGCACGGCCGCCGGCCGGCGCGGTGTAAGCCGGCCAACCAATTCAATTCCGCAGGCGGCAGGCCAGTGGTCGGTCACGCAAGCGAGCGAGGTTGATGCGCGTGCGTATTGAGAGACCGACCGACCAACCGATCGATCAATGGATCGCGATTGAGCTGCAGACTGCTGGTGTAGTATGTTGGATCATTAACCAACACTACGTTTTGCTTCCTGACGGTAGCTTGGTTCATTTACTTCCTCTCAAGTTGCAGATGATAGCATGCATGCCCGGCCCGCGATCGGTGCAGCGATCGAGCGAGCGATGTCGTCGCCGTGCATCCATGCAGGCATTAACCTGCACGACTGCGTGCGTGTCGCCGAGCCAATGCATGCGTTGACCCTGTACGTCTCTCTCTCTCTCTCTCTCTGAAATAACATGTGTCCAGTTATTTTGTGGCATGCAGTACGCTCGCCCACATGCGGATGCCCAGTCCGCCATTGAATAAATCGTTTGATCGCTAGCTGCGATTTGCAGGCAGTGGAAGCATTATTGTACACCCGGCAGTGATTGCCCCGTCCGGCCCATCTCCAACAGTTTGCCCAATCAGATTGGCATCTTTGAGTTTTGGCAAAAACAACAAAGAATACCTCTCCAATAGTTTGGCGAATTAAAAGACTTGACATTTTTTGGCATCTTGAAAAAAACCTACCTCGAGCGCGCAAATATACACGTGCGCCTCCGATTTGGCATCGGCTTTTCTCTCGAGGAGAAGCCAGGTGGGAGGGTGAAAAAAGAAATAAAAAATAGAGAAGGGTTCCTGATGCAAATATATAAGAGAGAGAAAGATTTGGCAAGTTAAAAATAGCAAATTCTTGGAGATGCATTCTTTTTTTAGAGCATCTCCAGCAGTTTGGCAAATCGAATTGCCATCTTTGATTTTTGGCAAAAACGTTAAAAATACTCCTCCAACAGTTTGGCAAAAGACTTGGCAATTTTTGGCAACTTGGGAAAAACCAGCCTCCAGCGCGTAAATATACGCGCGCGGCGCGCGGTTGGCATCATGGTTTCTAGTCAGGTGGGAGGATGAAAAAAGAAATAAATAACAGAGAAGGGTTCCTGATTTAAGTTTTCAAGAGGTGGAAGGGCTAGGTATCACTTGTTGAGGGGGAGATCTACCTCAGGTGCTGATGATGGTCTGGAGTTACTGCGCCGGCTGCAGGCTCCATCCCCTTCCTACTTCGACTACATGGATTTGGTCGAACAGGAGGTGTACCCGCTGAGGACGCTGGGGAGGTGATCTCGAGCTTGCTATGCTCTAGGTCCAGCGGGATCTTCATTGAGGTATGTAAGTGTTTGACTTGTATGATTTCTTCCCAGGATAGACTTGTGGTTTTCTGATTGTTATCTTTTCATGGTACTCAGTTGGATCCATTTTGGTCTAGTCATGTGTGCCTTTGAGCCTATGTATTTGCTGAGTGCTTCATTTGCTTAGCTTTTGGCTTGTCTTTCTCTTAGTTTTAGCTTGGTTAGTTGCATTGTGCATATACATTGTACATGTTTGCATTTTGCATTGTCTCACTTGCACTAGCATTCTTGTATACATTGCTATGATCTTCTAGTACCTGCTAGTGTGAGTTGATAAATTTGATCATGTATAGCTGGCTCCATTGTGTATATGACATCATCTGAGTTAAGCTATTTTGATTTGAAAATCTGAAAACATAATCACCCTGTCTTAGCTACTAGCATGTTAGGGCGTGTTGATATGCTTTGCTATCTTATTCATGCTAGTGCAGCTTTTCGTTCAGCAATTCATACTTGAAATGATTTAAATTTGATAAAATTGCTTGAACTGTTCTTGAAATGGATTGAAAAGATCCAGGTGGGATTGCTTGTCGCATTGATCGAGCTTTCGGGACGGCTCACTTTGCACTTGTGAGAACCCGGGCAAGGCTGTGCATGACTGAAACGAGTGCCTTAAGCTTCTGATTGTCCTTGACATAGGCTTGGCCTCGTTGCTAAGTGAAGCATGACAATCTTTCAACCCCTGACATTAAGAATTGATTGATAAAAATTTGGTTGAAAAATGAATGTGTACAACATGCTTTGGCTGGTTTGGCTCACCTGTATAAGTATGAGTAGCACTGCTCTCAATTTCCTCTTGTTAGTGCTAGATCATGGGTGATGCTTTTATTTCTCCTAAACTGAACTTGCCTAACTCTAGACTGATTTGATATACCCTGTTGAGCTAGATGCAAGTCTTGTTTATGGATGCACACGTGCTTGTGACTAGATGTTGCTCATATCATTGTATCCATGAATGCTTTCACTTACACCTCCTGCATTGCATTCATTGCATAGCATCTGTTCAGGGGGAGTTTCAGCTTCAGGGGGAGCTTTAGGTCTTTTTCGACTTGATGTGTGCATGTACCAACAAGGGGGAGAATTTTGGGAGAAGTGATCGAACAAGGGGGAGACTTGTTTGATTTTGGAAACACTTGTTGTGCACAAGACTTTGAGAGTGCATCATTTTGGGAGAGTTGCACTTGTGAGAGAGAAAAACTTTGCTTGGGGAGTTTCTGCTTTGGTTTTGGCTCCTGGTTTCCTCGTTTTCCCTCTGCTTCTTGCATGACTGCGTCGAGCGTTACCTCTGTCTTTGAGGAGTCATGTTTTGGCTTTTGATCGATTGCGTCGAGTCGTTGCCCTTGTCTTAGGGAATCGATCTGTGCTTGAGTAAGTGACTATTCTTGACTTTCAGAGCTTTTCTATCACTTGCTTGAGTTCTTCGCTTTCTTGTTTCTCTTTTTATCACTTCTCTTATTTCAGGTGGTGTGTTGACAATGCACTCATCAAGGTGGAGATTGAGGAACGAGAGTACTCTATCCTACCTGAGATGAGTGAATTGTCAACCGTGCGGTGTGATCGTGCGCTTGGTCTTTGGATTGCAGGTACACGGAGGCGACGGGCGTCGACGGCGTCTAGGGCCTCGCTGCGGGCGAGGAGGTGACGGGCGTCGGGCGGCGTCTAGGGCCGTCAGGAGGCCGAGGCAGGAACGGCGTCTAGGGCCATGGCGTGGAGGCAGGAATCTTCCCGCGCGTGAGGTTTTTGCGGTTTTCTCAAAACCGGCCACCTACCCGGGTTTCGCGGACCCTCCAAAACCGCGGACCAGATCTTCGTCGACGTGGCGGCATCGCAGCAAAGACTTCGAGTCGAAGAAAGAAGCTCCGCCGTCGATCGATGCTGTACAGCGGGGTGCTGCTGACCCGACCGGTCTGACCGGTACCCTGGACCGGTCTGACCGGTCTAGCCGCAGCAGCCGGGTATAAATACCCCCCACCAGCCCGTGGCTGGGGGAGTCTCTTGAGTCTTTTGTTTTCTCTGTGTTTTTCCTTCTCCCTGCCCCTGCTCTAGGTTAGGGCCAAGGACTCCAACGCAACGAGAGTTTAGATTATAGCTATTCTCTTCAATCTAGTGGGTGGATGATGGGCGGATGGCTCTAGCTGTTGTATAGGTGAATTCCTCTGAGAATTAATGGATGAAATTTGTTTGCAATTCACTTGTGTGTGCTGAGCATCTCGTCCTCCCATTCTCTCTTGCGTTTTGGGTTCAATTCTCCTCTTTTAGTGTGTTCTTTGTTTGGAGGAGAACAACCCTTGATTTCATGGTTTGATGAACTCTTTGGAACGATTCCTATGCATATAGCCTAGTGCCAAACCCCCTGGAATCATGAGTTCTCACGAATTGGCGATTTTGTGTTCTTGAGAAAACCCCAATTCTCTTTGATCTTTCCTCGATTTCTCTCGATCCAAGAATCTTTTGGGTGAGATCTTTTGGGGATATGTTCACGGGGTAGTTACAAGCTTTCCTCCAAGTTTGGTTGGATTTGGACTTCATTTACTCAAGATTTGACATTTGGAACTTTGTTGGCGGGCTGTCTGGGAGCGACCGGTCTGACCGGTCTGAGTAACCAGTATGACCGGTCTGGAGTTTGAATTCCCAGCCCGACCGGTCTGACCGATCTGTGCAACCGGTCTGACCGGTCTCTGCAGTCCAGTTCTGCGTTTCGACTCGCTTTGCTTCCGCGCTGCGATCTGGGTCTTCTGCTTCGAGATAGCTTGTCCATAGCTATTCTTGCTGACCTAGGTTCGAGGGTTTGCGGTGATTTTGGGACATAGGCCGACGTTTTAGATTTCAGAAGAAATTTTGATCAACTCCCATTCATCCTTCTAGTCGCCAGTTTCGGTCCCTCATTTCCATCTTCTATGATAGCAAAAGGCTGCCGCCTACTCTCGAATTGGCCGCCATCAGATTTCGCTTCTCCGATCCCCTTTCTTGCGCCAATCGTCGTGGCGGCCCGACGCCCTCCGATCCTTCCCGTCTCCATCCCGGTCACTACGTGTATATGTTGTGCGCGCTACCAATTCTGCGGTGGTTGCAGCCTTGTTTGCAGTCGTCGTCGTCGTCGCTGGTCCAGGATAGTAGATCTCGAGTCTTCCCTGTACGTAGCCTGTACACCGCCCCAACAGTGCGGGGGCGAGGGAAAAGATGATTAGACATCATGATGCATGTGTCAGGTGTGGAATTAGAAGCCTCCGCGGGTCTGATTCTGAAAGATGCCCAGCGGCGGCATGCATCGACCATTCGACCCTGCACCTGCTGACCTGCTGATCAAGCATCACGCACTGCACTGCCATTACTGTAACTGCCCATGGGTGCCAATACTAAATGCGACCAACACCATGCATCATCTGGATCGATCACGTGCGTATACGTACGTAGCGCCTAGCGCCCCCAGGTCGCCAGTACTCGTGTTTCGTTTATTAGTCATGTACGCCGTACTGTCTATGTTGCGCGTACATACGTCGTCGCAGTTCTACGCGTATGGCCCTGTTTAGTTCTTTACATGTAAACACAAAAAAACCGTAAACGCATTAAAGTGAAAAGAAATCTTGCTAATTTGAAGTACTAAATAAAGTCTATTTACAAAATTTTTTGCATGGTTGGGCTGTAAATCGCGAGACGAATCTAATGAGCCTACTTAATCCATGATTTGCAACAGTGATGCTACAGTAACCATCCGCTAATTATTGATTAAACATGAATTAATTAGCATCATTAGATTCGTCTCGCGATTTACAATCTATCTATGCAAAAAATTTTGCAAATAGACTTTATTTAGTACTTCAAATGATCTGTTTACATCTTTACACATTTTTGCAAAATAAACTAAACACACCCTATGTCTCAGTGCGTGTGTGCGGCGTGTGGCTCAGGTACAGGTACTGGTACGACCACGAGTAGTACTACTAGTATCGCCTATGTCTCAGTGCGTGTGTGCGGCGTGTGGCTCAGGTACAGGTACTGGTACGACCACGAGTAGTACTACTAGTATCGCCGCTGATGGATTTGGGCCGTGTTTAGATGCCGTAAAGACAAAACGTAAAAATTTTGTAAATCCTTTGTATGATGTACTAAATGTAGTCGAAAAATAAACCGCATTATAAAAATGGACTGTAAATCACTAGACGAATCTAATGAACCTAATTAGGACGTGATCAGACACCAAATTGCTACAGTAAACATGCTCTAATGATAAATTAATTAGGCTCGTTAGATGTCACATCCTGAAATTTTTGGATTTCAAGATGTTATTAAAATTAAAAATAAAATAACAATTTTCTCATAATTTTTAAAAGTTTGCCAACATTTATTTTCTTTTCAGGGAATTTTGTACAAAAAATAATAATAATTGGTTGTCTTCTAAATTAAATGAGGCCGTTTTGGTTGTTATGCATTCATGCTGAATTGCATTTATTTTATTGTTTGGGTTCAGTTGAATTTAAATTTTCCTAATTTAAATTTAAATGAATGTGTTTGAGTTGTTTTCAGGAAATGAGAAACCTTTTCCTTTTCTCCTAAACCATTTCAGCCCTGGAGGCCCAACCCTCTCCCTTTTCCTTTCTTTTTCCCGGCCCAGAAACCCCCCCGCCGGCCCATCTTCTTTTCCAGCCCAACCCGGCCACTCCCCTCTCACTCTCACTGCCATGCGGAACCCGCCCGTCAGGGCCGTCCCCTTCCCCGCGACGAGCGGACTCTCGCAGAGTCCGGCCGCCGCACGCCACGCGCCGTCCAAGCTTGGCGTCGCCCGCACGCCGAGGCCCGTCCCCGCCCCTATAAAGGCGCCGCGCGGACCACCCCCTTGACCCGCATTAAGTCACAGCCGCCGCCTTCGCCTTGAAACCCTAGCTCGCGCCGCGCTCTCTGCTCGAGCTCGGCCGCCGCTCGCGTACCGCCGCTTCGCCACCTCCACGTCGTGTTCGAGCTGCTCAGAGCTTCGCGCCAGGGTGAGACACGTCGCCGAATCCTTTTCTCTCTCTCTCTCTCTTGCTCTTTCTCGCCCGGATATGCTCGTCGGAGCAAGCTCCTACGGCCGCGCCGCCCTCACCGTCGTGAGCCCTGCTCCGCTCGCCTATACCCCGCGCAGAGCACCCAGTCGAGTTCGCCGCGCCGCTCTCTCACTTCCCGTACCAAACCCGAGCCGAATCCAAGCCTGGACGGCCGTTTCGACCAACGCTGGCGAGCTCCGCCGCCGCGCAGTGTCGCCGCCGGCGCCTTGCGTCGCAGCTACCCGCCCGATCCAATCCTGGCCGTTCGATCGAAATTCAGCGGCCCAGATCCAATCTAGCCCGAGTCAAACCAGCCATATACCGGTCAACCGAGGAACTTTTGCAAAAGAGCCCCTCAGTTTTCTTGAAATCAACCCTCGGTCCAATCTAGTTCAAAAATAATTGCAAAAAGGTCCTTTCTTTTCTGTTTTAGCCCCTGTCTTTCCCAGAAATAGGACCCTCCGTCCCTGGACCTTGTTTTTGCTTGTTAGCCCCTGCGTATAGGGTTTAATTAGGTTTTTAGCCCTGATTTCTTTGATGCTAGCCCCTGGAAGTTCAATACTCTCACAAACAAATCCCTGGTGCACTGTTTTAGCCATAACTTCTTCGTTTTAGCTCCGTTTTCATCAATTCTCACGCTCACGTGATCCTTGCAACGTGTGCGATAGCTTTATGACCTTGTTATCCTCTGTGAGCACAGTTTGCTATGTCTTGCAAATCTTTCCCGCTAGTCTTCAACTCTATAGTTAATCGCGACTAGATCGTTGAAGCACCGTTTAGTCTATAGAATCACCGTTTTAGTTCCGTTTTCTGTGTTCCTTGCGCTTTCGTAACCGTAGCAGCGACCCCTATCCTTTAGTACGCTTTTTAAAGCCTTTCTTTTGTTTTGGTGTATTATTCTTAGATATATCTTCTTGTTTGCTTTGTATGTTTGCCCGATGATTGTTCCGAGTAGAAGGATCATTGTTCGAAGATTGAAGATCAAGTTTTCCAAGTGAGTAAAAACTGAAGAGCAGTAAGAGTACTTTTTTCGTTGGAGAAAGGCAAGTGACCCTAACCATACTTCTATCTATGCTTATTTATGAGAATACTTGATTTAATTGGAACATGGAGAACCACCCAAGAAAACCGTACAACCACAATACCATATGGCTCTGGTCTTGGCTAAATAACTAGATGATCTATATGTCGTGCCTGGGGCGTTTGATTGGTGGATTTTTTGGGTTATCGAGCTTTGAGGAGCAGGTGAAGGAAGCTTCGTCTTCTGAGGTACCGTAGAAAGCAAGGGACCAGTGCGTACATATAGTGATTATTTGGAAAAGCCTCGTAGCGTCCCTATGCAGTCATACCTAAGGAAGTGTGATATGGTGCTTGGCCCGCACTTGCATGGTTGGGTTCAAAGTTCTTCGGAACTTTTACGCTAATTGTGGTGAAAGTGTACAACCTCTGCAGAGTTAAAACTTACCGGTTAGCCGTGCTCACGGTCAAGAGCGGCTTGGACCCTCACATGATTAATAAACTTAAAGATGGAATTAAATTATTTTCTGGTTATTTCTTGTGGCCTTGCTGAGTACCAACCATAAGTGTACTCACCCTTACTTACTGCTGCTCAGAAGAGAAAGTTGAAGTATTTGAAGATGATGCTGAGTTCTAGGCGTGCGCAACCCCCAGTCAATTGCATGTGAAGTTGAAGCCATCGTTTTCAGGATAAGCTGTATAACTCTGATAATCTTTTAATTATTGTTTTTACTTACTGATTATTCACTTATAATGTCTCTTTATGTATGAAACTTGATCCTGGCATACATATAGCTATGCATTCGGTTTTGTCTTTAAAACCGGGTGTGACATTAGATTCGTCTCGTAGTTTACAGACGAGATCTGTAATTAGTTTTGTGATTAGTCTATATTTAATACTTTAAATATTAGGCGAAAAGCTAGCTAGGCAGCTGCTTCAATTCAGAGCGGCGCATGCATGGGTCTGCGTGACGGCATGAATGTGAGCAGTGCCATGCCATGCACCCTGCTCGCTGCTGTCGCGGCAGGCAGCTGACACACCTCTTCCTTCCTTGCATTGCATTGGAGTATTGGACCACGCCGGCCCTCTCCTCTGTCTGTGTGGGCGTGGATCGGAGCAGCAGGCAGGCGGGCGAGCTGTAGCAAATGGGCCTGTACGTACTTGCAAAGGGCGCCCGGCCGGCCATGATTCCGGCCTTTAAAGTCATGTGTTCCCTGCTGAAAAAGACGTGAAAAAAACTGGAGATCTCCCCATGCAAAAGGCTCAAATGATACTAGAGTAGAAGCAGCGGTACCAACTCCATACAGCATGGCAGCATGCATCGTGCGTGTCTGCGCAAAGGCGCCCGGTTTGTCCCGTCTAAGAGTGCGTGCTCGCACGCCGGCCTTCTCGATTGCTTTCTTGACGATGATCAGCAGCAGCAGCGCCATGGGCAAGCTTTTAGCTGCAAAAGTTGCGTTGGGTATATGCGTACGTACATGCATACGTCGGTCGTACACAGGCTTTATATGTTGAACGAAGTTGCAAGTTCCCGCAGGTTACATATAGGATGGCAGTGGATGATAGTTGGTATGTGCTAATTTGTTGTCAGAAAAAATAATGCTGGCTGGTGGCTGATGCTGATTTGGTGTAAGAGAAAATCACTACTGACTAGTTGGCTGACAAGCCAGTTGAACAGAGCCATCTATCAGTAACCAAAGGTTGTTCATTCTTGACATCATCAATATTATTCTGTTCTGATAGATGGTGGTACACAGTACTGTGCAAAAGTTGTAGGATCTTCAAGTTTTAGTTAAGGCCCTGTTTAGTTCCCAAATTTTTTTGCACAGTACCCGTCACATCAAATCTTCGAACATATACATGGAGCACTAAATGCAGTTGAGAAAAATAACTAATTACACAGTCTAACTGATTATCACGAGCTGAATCTTTTAAGCCTAATTAGTCTATAATTAGATATTATTTGTCAAGTAACAACGAAATGTGCTACAGTACCAAAACCCAAACTTTTTCACCAACTAAACACACCCTAACCTTAAATTCTCTGAACTGTTCCAGAAGCCGGACGACCCCTACATCTATCAGATACCATGAATTTCTTGGACTTTGCTGTTTGTTTGAATCTTCTTCTCTGCCATAGTAGTCTGGCCGCGCGCGTCTGATGTAGCGTTGTCATGTGTAATCGCTTCAGCTTTTGCTAGCGAAACCGTGCGCCAGGACTTGGTGCCAGTAGCCGCAGTGGTCCTGTGATTCACTTTCTATCGTTACGTATGATAATTCAATTATGAGCGTTGCTAAGACAGGTTTGGGTTTTTATTACAGCAGGTTCGTACGGCCTAAGTATCCTAGCGTGTCCGACTATAGTAGTATACTAGTATACGATACATATCGTCCCGGGACAGATGATCTAGCATATAGAGAATAATATCTCTACCTTTGGTTTAGTGCGCGACAAACGGCGGCCTGTATAGATCAATATATTACCCGTATAGTAATAAGCTTAGCTCTGTGTGTCCCCACATAAATGCCTCTCAATTAGTCAATTTGTCACTATACCACGCTCAGCTTGACCATGTTAGCCCGGTCAAGCATAGCTTCAAAACATGATTCCCTTTAAATATTCATCAACTTTAGCTATATATATGTTTTTCCCAAAAATAAAAACATGTTACAATAATTTCATAGAGGACCCTGCATCTGAAGAACCACAGACGACATGATCGAACTTTGAAGAGCAAAAACTCTTACTGGAATTTCACATGAAACCGTTCAGTTACAGAAGGAATATATATAGCTAGTCCTCTTTAGGTTAATTATGCTGCAAATCATCACTGCTGACTACTGAGTCCACAGGACCGGCATGGAAAAGCTTCATATGTTTCTTCGCTTCATGCGCCAAGCCAGAACATTTTTTCCTTTGAAACTTGAACATTATTAATTCTTTTAACTTTTTTCTTTACGACCACCAGATGTGCATGGTGACACAATAAGGGTCTTCTGCCCAAAGGTCCAGCATCCTGCGCTGCAGTAAACCTGACAGGTGGGCCTGGCTGAGAAGTAGGAACACCGTACCGTATGATACATGGGCAGTACAGGACCAGTAGTTACAGCCAGAGTTGATTTTGGACTGCATGCTTGTATTGTATGCAGTATACATGTACAGATAATAGCATGGACACGTGACTCAAATATCAATTTGCCGTCCTTTCATGTGCTGTTCTTGAACTCTCCAACCAGGGCGCGAGTCTCCAACACAGTGAACTCGAATCCTAGTATGCCGCTTCAACAGGGACAACACGCGCATCTCTGCATTGTTAAA
Organism: Panicum virgatum; assembly: GCF_016808335.1. Taxonomy (NCBI): domain Eukaryota; kingdom Viridiplantae; phylum Streptophyta; class Magnoliopsida; order Poales; family Poaceae; genus Panicum; species Panicum virgatum. The sequence goes on along the minus strand of NC_053145.1, from coordinate 56,063,317 downwards.
AGAGAGACTCGACCGACCCCATTTCTTGATTGGTTACGTTAGCACCAAAGTATAATAATGTGGCCTTGTTTGGATCACGCTAGAATTCTAGCGCGCACTTTTTCCGAAAAAGGAATCTCACATGTATGGTGTACTAAATGAAGTCCATTTGTAAAACTTTTTTAGAAATGTGTATAACTTTTCGCGACGAATCTAATGATGGTAATTAATCAATGATTTGCTATAGTGATGCTACAGTAACTATCCTCTAATCACGCGGTCAAAGGTCTCATTAGATTCTTCAGGGTCACTAGTGCGGGGTTCTAAAATTGATTTTGTAAACTGGCTTTGTTTGATACCGTAATTAGCGGCCAAAATATAACTATTCCTAGCACGGAGAGAAACCAAACAAGGCCAAGCATGTGAAGATAACCGGGAGTAGTTTAGTTTAGCCTAGAGTATTAGATCCCATGTTGGTAAAGTGGGCGCACCTCAAGTCACATGCCGCTTTACTTCTCCTTGCCATTTCCAATCACCATAATATGAGAAGCATGCATGTTACCTTATCAACCTCTGCTAAGTCTTGAGAGTTGAGAGGCATCTAGCTTTTTCTCTGCACAAGTTCTAGGTGAGCCGCTAGGGGGTCCAGCCGTCCAGGAGAGAAGACCTCCCTCCCCCAACGCCTCTCTCTCTCTCTCTCTCTCTCTCTCTCTCTCTCTCTCTCTCTCTCTCTCTCTCTCTCTCTCTCTCTCTCTCTCTCTCTCTCTCTCTCTCTCTCTCTTCCTGTCTGTCTGTTCTCTTACTTCCAATTTCTCCAACATCTTTTTCTCTCTCTATGCCACGGCATGCGCACTAAAATGGACCCCAATGTTGAGGAGGGAAAGGATGAAGCACCAGCCTTTGCAGTGTACAATAATTAGGGTTTGTCTGATGGGGATCGAGATGCCTACTCAACAAGCTGCATTTGAAGAAACACTGTTCATACTTCTACGCTGGCATGATGGATTTATACCTAACGCCGAAAGATGATGGTTCCACCAAGCCACCAGGACACGCATGCCTGATATAGTTGTTGGATGGTGAGATGTAAAACAAAATTTAAGGGCAAAAAAAGAAGGAGGGCGACGCATGGATAGCAAATGCGTTTCTGTTCCTCTTTAACGGGATTCACACATCCTCCATGACTTATACTCTCATCAGAACAGAGACAGATCGTCGACGACCTCCTTCACTGATGTCTTATCATGTTGAGGGAAAAAAGTATATAGTACGTTATGTGTACCGTGTTGAGATGGTGATTGTACGTGCATCTCATCTCTACTACTAGATCACGAACAACCACTTGTGTTGCTCGGTTGGAGTTTGAAAGCATTATTAATGCAGTTATGAGAAAAAAGGCAATAGGTACTAGCGTTGGAGAGAGAAAGAGACATTCGTGGACTAAAAATCTACTGAGCCGACAAATATAATCCAGTTAATCACCTGGAGAAGATAAATACTGCATAGCATATATGGATCTTTGTTTTGTCTTTTTGGACTATAAGACATGCATACACTCAAGGTAATTAATCTCTCACGGGGGCCTTTTTTTTTATACCTCACGCGGGGCTTTTAGCTGTACTTGTTTATTTAATGAGTTTTTTTATTAGTTAAAGCAACCTTTATCAAGCCTATAACACTACTTTTAATATCTAGTACCAGAGTAGGAGGGAACATCTAACAGAAATAAGCTCTGACCCATCATTTGCAATAATAGTACAAGAAACTGCCACCATCCATCTTTTCCAAGATATACTCCCTTTCCCTTCAATCAAAATCCTTGCATTGGTGTTTCGAACATGACATATAGTCTTCGTCTCCAAGTGCATCTGACACTATTCATAAGGGTTTATCATCCTAGCTTGTTAGGTGAGTTAGGTCTTTATTATTTTCCATAAGTTCCTTTCTTTGGCCATCGGATCTAGAATGAAACATCCCGATCAACTTCCAAGACATTTTAGTTCAACTTGAAAAATGTTTATCATCAGGATGAAACATTTTTCCTTGAGCTGAACCTTTTTGTTCTCACGTGGAGCATTATATTTCTTAAGTGAACATTCATAAATTTGACTGTTGGATAGGCAAAAATATTACGCCCGGCCCACAGCTGCTATCAAGCAAATAGTACACATTTATAAAATCCAGTTATTTCATCATGGAAAATTTTTCAGGAAAGAAAACTAAGCAAACAATTCTCATGTCTCCGACCTACAATACTAAATGTTTTTAAATTCAAATTGTTTATAGCAAACTTGGCAAGTATTGAAGCTATCCATCGATCGGCACCCCCTGTGGTGCACACACCTCAGGTCACGGTCTCGGAGCCACACCCTCCTGTTGCTCGGAGGATTTCGCAAGGCACGCGGAAAAGTTTTTCTACCAGGCTCTTCGAGCGATCCTTTTCAGTACACATCATCGAGGCACCGCAAGTGGCCGCTTGAAAATCTCCTTGATGGAAATGGTATTTGCTGGGCCCAGCCTAGGAAGCTAGAGGCCTACAACCCTAGGGCAGCGGGTGCGTGGGTATATATCCCTCGGGCGGGCAGGCAGGCAGGCAGCAAGCCGACCCGTCGTCGTAGCAGGCAGGCAGGCGCGGCGTGCGATCACATTTGATACCCGTAGCATGGTGACAAGGACGATTGCTCACATGAGCCCCAACCCCCGGCGGAAAATCCGTGGGCCCCACACCCCCGTTCGCCCCCTTTATAATAAAGCTACTAGCTGCACACTGCACTGTACAGTACGCCCCACTTTTTTTTTTTTTGCCCCAGCTCCGTCTACGTACGCTGCTTGCTTTTTATTTCTCCACGAGCAAGTTAAGAAAACGTTTTTATAGGAAAGCTAATTCCTCGAAAAGAAAAGAAGAGAAAATTCAGGAGCTCCGTGCGAGCAGTAGGCGGCGGCGGAGGAAAATACGGCCCCCTGTAGCAACACTGCGGCACAGTGATGGAAAGGGATGGGAAGAAGAAGAAGCTCGCGCGGTGGCGGAGGGAAATACGGCAGAGGCGGCACTGCAGCAGCTAGCAACTTCACCACAGGTCGCCTTCCACGAATCTTCTTGCGCAGTCGCCCTCCCCTCCCTGTACCCGTGCGAAAGGTGGAACACACACGCACCCGCCCGCCGCCTGCTGCAGGCAGCTTAGCCGCAGCACACGGCCACAAATTAACCTCCACCTCCACCACCACCAGCGACCCAGCCCAGCAGCAGCAGCAACTCCATCCATCCGCGCCCGCGTCGCCGTCGCCATCCCCATCCCATCTGGCCACATCCCAAAGGCGTCCGCCGCGCTGTGCAGCCGTCAATGCGGACGCCTGCGGCCTAATTCTTCTCTCCCTCCCCGCCGCCTAGGCCTAGGCCTAGCTCGCTCGATCGCTCGCTCCCGTCTCCTTCCTTGCCTTCCTTCCCCCCCTGAGGCCGGCCTCCGCTCCCCGTTCCAGAGTAGCATAGCAAGCAACAGCGGCGCGTGCGTACACGCATACGCAGGTAGATCCGATCCCGCTCTACGCTGTCCTATAGTAGCGTCGTCGCCTGCGCCTCCGCAACAGTGTCTCTTCTCTGGCCACGCCGCCTCCCAGCTAGCTCCAGCCTCCAGGGCAGGTTCCAGCTGCTGTCGTAGCAGCAAGTGGAAGGACGCGAAGGAGGGGGAGTACCGGCCTACCGGGGGGCGACAAGAAATACCGGGGGAACGAAGAAAGCGTAGAGCTTGTGTGCGTGCTGCTACTGGTGTGTTCCTGGTGGCTATGGATCACTTCGCTTCTGCGAGCGGACGATTCTCTAGGGAGGAGGAGGCGGACGAGGAGCAGGAGGCGGACGCGTCCAATTCCAGGCGCGAGATCTCCTTCATGCCGGCGGCCGCGGCCGCCACCGCGTCGTCTTCGGCGGCCGCCTCCACGAGCGCATCTGCGTCGGCCTCGGGGAGCAGCAGCGCCGCCCCCTTCCGCTCGGCGTCGGGGGACGGCGCCGGGGCGTCGGGGAGCGGCGGCGGCGGCGGCGGCGGCTCGGCGGACGCGGAGGCGGTGGAGAAGGAGCACATGTTCGACAAGGTGGTGACGCCGAGCGACGTGGGGAAGCTCAACCGGCTGGTGATCCCGAAGCAGTACGCGGAGAAGTACTTCCCGCTGGACGCGGCGGCCAACGAGAAGGGCCTCCTCCTCAGCTTCGAGGACAGCGCCGGCAAGCACTGGCGCTTCCGCTACTCCTACTGGAACAGCAGCCAGAGCTACGTCATGACCAAGGGCTGGAGCCGATTCGTCAAGGAGAAGCGCCTCGTCGCCGGGGACACCGTCTCCTTCTCCCGCGCCGCCGCCGAGGACGCGCGCCACCGCCTCTTCATCGACTGGAAGCGACGGGTCGACACCCGCGGCCCGCTCCGGTTTTCCAACCTCGCGCTGCCGATGCCGCTCGCGTCGTACTACGGCCCCCACCACTACAGCCCGTGGGGATTCGGCGCCGGCGGCGGGGGCGGAGGGTTCTTCATGCCGCCCTCGCCGCCCGCCACGCTCTACGAGCACCGCCTCCGGCAGGGCCTCGACTTCCGCGGCATGAGCATGACCTACCCCGCGCCGACCGTGGGGAGGCAGCTCCTGATTTTCAACTCGGCCAGAACGATGCCTCCGCACGCGCCGATCCAGCCGCGCGCCCCGACGCTGCCGCTGCATTACACGGTGCAACCCAGCGCCGCTGGCGTAACCGCCGCGTCACGGCCGGTCGTTCTTGACTCGGTGCCGGTCATCGAGAGCCCGACGACCGCCGCCAAGCGCGTGCGGCTATTCGGCGTCAACCTCGACAACAACCCGCAGTCAGACGGCGGCGAGGCGAGCCATCAAGGCAATGCGTTGTCGTTGCAGATGCCCGGGTGGCAGCAAAGGACACCGACTCTACGGCTGCTAGAGTTGCCTCGTCATGGTGCGGAATCCTCCGCCGCGGCGTCACCGTCGTCGTCGTCTTCCTCCAAGAGGGAGGCGCGCTCAGCTTTGGATCTCGATCTGTGACCTAAAGGAAAAAATCAAAGGAAAGTTCAACAATTCTTTCTTCTGCTTGTTTTCGTTTTCCTTACCTCTCTACTTTTGATTAATCCATCCATTATAGCTTTTGATAGGATCTAGGATTTGACGTCTTCCTTGTTTTTGGCTCTTAACTTTTTTGATGAGTTGGTTTGAGAAGATACAGATAAACACTAGGAAAATCGATCAATGTTTTTCCCAAATCCGTGTCAATATGTTCTTGATCATTCAGCACTCGTGATCTGAATTTTCTCGCGCTGTTACATTCCGTTCATGTGTACTTCAGTACTCTTGTCCCGATTTGATAGGAAATGCAATCTCATATCGATTCCCTACATATGATAACATGTGCCTGTAAATCTGTCTATCATCTCCTAACATGTCTCAAGATTTGAAGATATGCATCAGCGGAATTATCCGGTGCTCGCGCAACTGAAGAAGCAGCATCGTCAATCTTTGTCATGACTTATAAATCTTCTAGAACAAATTGACACGCAACTGCAGAAGCACGGATGGAGGACGATGCCGATCGCGCATTCGCAACAGAAACAAGCCTGAAGCAACAAATTGCAGGTGAGATCTTAAAATCCCTCGCACTCAGTACTGATGCTATCTCATAATCTCATATCAATTGGGAGGTCGGGACATCACTTATTGTACTAGTACTGTACTGCTGCTCTTCTTTTGAGTGTATATATACATGTATAGAGCATAGAAGGCTCTGCCGCAGCAAGAATAAACAAGGACCCCTCTCCTTTTCTTGCTAAGGAAGGGGGGCACAGAAATAACTCCATCTGTGGTCCAAATTACGTATAGTTTGGATTGTCTGGGCTTCTACTGCATACTGCATGGTATACATATGTACAGTTACAGTTCGAGCTCAGGCAGCAGGACCTCCAAGAGCAACAGAGAGGGGGAGAGGTCTTTATGGTCTTGGCAGTGATCTGTAAAGAGCTAGTGGGCATTGCCAACAATGGCGCCATGACTGGCCATAACGCCATGGTACGCCTGCCAGGAATTTATGGGGCGAGAGGAGGACGATCGGCGTACGAACCTAGCTGTGCACTGTTGTTGTGGGAGCAGGAACAGTGCGTAGGTGTACAACCTGGTGGCTGCCGCTGCAGCCTGCATGCTGTGTTGCCAGCGCCTGCCCCCCTCCTTGTGCGATGTGTGTGTAGTGTTGCTTGGATCGATGCTTGCTCGCTGGCTCGATCCCTCCTTGTCCCTTTTTACTGCACCAGCCTGCGAGTACTGCAGGGGCGCGGTGTGGGAGCAAGAGAGGCCACGTAGTACCGGCCTCTCGTCAGCGCTGCCGGCTTTGGCTAGACGCCCGTAACAACCTACCAATCTGTAGGGCATGGGTGCAATTCTTTTGCAATGGGATGGGTCGGAAACTCAGAAGGGATGGGCGTTGAACCTCACAAGAAAAGTGCCTTTGGTCTCTACTGAAAGATGGGAAAGGGCAAGAGGGATGTGTGGGATTGGCAAGGTGAAAAGGGTAAGGCCGTGGTGGTGTGTGTACTATTACTAGCTAGCTAGCTAGCCTTCTTCATAGAAGATGGAATGGAAGTTGGAAGAAGGAAGCCTCTCACATATATATGGAGTAAGTGCTTGCTCACTCTTTCTTCTCCTGCAGTCCTGCCTTGCTGTGTTCAGCATATACGGATGTAGTTCCTTTTCAAAGTCCAAACTCGATCCAAGCTATGCATGATTATGCATATACCTCTTGATATAGTTAACCCTTCTCCAGTTGGGGCATATGGCTTGATTTAGATAGATGCCTTTCTGCTCGCGAGCTGACGAGCTGTCCTCTTTCACATTCTTCTATCAGGCTATTTGTTAGAATCCCTATGTATAGGCCAAGGCCGAGACTGAGAACTGAATCCTACATCAAAACAGGAGGCTGAAAGGTCCAGGTCATGCATTTTGGCCCAAGCCTTGATCTAGCTTATTTCATGAAAGTGGAAATTTAGTAACGGATGCCTAAGGCCGGGTTGTTCTATATAATGTCCAAGAAATAATATATACAATTCCGATGAAGTATGTTTACAGAAAAGAAAATTTACTCAACCTATACCTCTAAAATCATCATGCTGATCCTTCCTCCTCGTTTGTACTTCATAAGACTGATTTCTTTAGGGTGTGTTTAGTTGGTGAAAAAGTTTGGGTTTTGGCACTATACCACATTTCGTTATTATTTGACAAATAATGTCCAATCATGGACTAATTATACTTAAAAGATTCATCTCGTTGTAATCAGTTGAACTATGTAATTAGTTTTTTAACTGCATTTAATGCTCTATGCAAGTGTCCAACAATTCGATGTGACGGGTACTGTAGAATTTTTTTTGGGAACTAAACACCCCCTTAGTTTCGTCTTAAGGGGAAGAGGGTTTGCTATTCGTTTTATAGATAATTAATATGATTACTCGATATCAAGTGTAATGGCTTTATTAGTTACTTTACCTTGCAGGATCACATTACATTTTAATCTCCAAGGTATTGCATCGCGTCTTAATAGATTTCACTCCATCAATCTATTTTCTTTGTTTTTTTTACTGCAAGGAAGAAGTACTTGCCTTTTAATATCAGCTCTTTGTAGCTGAGGGTTAGTATTAACAGACCAGATCAAGATGTGACCTAATTCTAATTAACATTCTGATTTAAAAACAAATAATGAAGATATAAATTTTGCCAATTCACTTAGCTTCTTAATTGTTATTATACTCAATCTAGCCAGACTGGTGTCATTGATTTTTCCTGTAGATTGAAATAGCTGAATGATTGACTTGAATATTAAAAAGTTGTAGGAACATCCGTGAAAATATTTGTAAATGAATATATGGTGTATATTGATCTACCTAATTGGATGTTCTGATATAATGTATGGAGCTAGTAACATGTTCTTGAGCCAATCATTTGGAAAGAGCTTGATTATTGAAATGGAAGGATGGTGTGTGGGTTTATTTTGTCTATGTCTACTTGCTCCCTTGCAGAGCTTATACCGTAGAACTCCTGTAAAGGCACAACCTTTTAACGCTGGTGAAAAGGCACTCTTGCCTCTTGCTTGTGATATTTCTCTTGGACAGTGATTTGAGTAATGCTATTCTTTTATCAATACACAACAATACTATTTAATATATATGTTGGTAGTTCAAATGATAGGTATGTTAATTCTTTTTGTATTTATGACTTACATATATATTCTATTCATGTTATCAGTCAAACTTTGTTAAAAATGCTCAGCTGCTTGATTTTGAAGTGATATCTATAACAGCTCGAATGATTGCAAATTGAGTGTTAAGCAAGGTGACTAAGAACGAATGAAGTCCAGTATCAATAATTAATTTGATCAAGCAAACTAACTGTGGCTGCTAGCAAGGTTTGTCAACGGCGGCTGGAAAACAAGCCATATGGTACGTTGAGATATCGTCACTTAAGCTAAGTTGAATATAATCAGGATCGTGTGTGCTTGTGTTATATATAACATGCTTTTTGCACATACATCAAACCCTTCAAGCTTTTGCAATATTATGATCTAGCTGTGTGTACAATATCATACATAGCAAATGGCTTGAATTTTAAGATGATCTCATTTATTAGTCTTGTTAAATATACAACTATGGTTGTTATAACTCACAAAACATCGTAGTTCTAAACATATTTAAAGCATTAAAACAGATAAGGTAATGTGGTCCCTACATTTATTACATGTTCGTGCAATATGTTATATATGGAGCATGACAAGTTCTATGCATCTAGCTATTATGCGATATATAAAGAATTACATATCTTAGTCAAAAGATGATTTATAATACATTAGATATTTATGGTTGGCATGGGATCAACACACTTGTTCCTATTTTTAACAAACCACGATGGATTTCCATTCATTCTAGAGACTTAAGATGTTTGCAGAAAAAAATTAATGAATTTTTTATATCATTTTGTGGTTAAGTACGTGTAAATATATGTAGGACCTTTCTATGTATCATTTAATACTATAGACAAGAAACAATATTATATAAGTTTCATGAGTTAATATTGGTTTATTTTCTTCTTAATTGGGGAGTAGCAAATAAGGCTGTAGTATTTGTAATCAATGAAAAAAACTGTTCCTAAATAATACGTAGTTTGACTCTTGTTGCATAATGCTTATGTAGTCATATATTTGCCTATTATTCTAAATTGAACGATAAATTTAAAGTCCCCGGTGGTGTAACTTTTTTGTTGATTACTTACCGATTGATGATCGATTCAGCATTGCAAGCACATGTGATTTGATATTAGTGTAAACATGCAAATAATGTAGGGGGTGTTTAGTTGGTGAAAAAGTTTGAGTTTGGGTGCTGTAGCATGTTTCGTTGTTACTTGACAAATAATATCTAATCATGGATTAATTAACATCATTAAATTCATCTCGTATGAATCAGTGTAATTAGTTATTTTTTCAACTACATTTAATGCTCTATGTATGTGTTCCAAAACTTGATTTGACGGGTACTGTGCAAACAAATTTGGGAACTAAACGCTACCGTAATGACATTATCCACAAATACATGCATGCACAATTTCTCAACCCGTATTAATTTTCTACACAGCACTCCACTCTTGTCACTGAAAATGAACGCAGGTCATACTACTTTTAGACTGTCGTGTACAGCTTTTTTTTTCTTTGCGCTGACAATAAATTCTCGTTGCTTATTGAAATGAAAATATTTATATTCCTGTTGACCTCTGTACTATGCTGTCCGAGAGGGACTAGGCATTATTAAACAAATATTAAAAGACAATATTTTCAGCATTAAATAAAGTCGGAGCCTGTTCCCCTGGCTGGCAGAGAGTGGCAATCAGCATGCATGCATGCATGTGGGGATATGGTGCTGAGCTGCAAGAATGATGCTCATGCATGCATGGCGCCCCCGCAGATGCTCACTCTATTTGAAAGAAAAATAATATTGGTTGGTTGGTGGCCGGAAACTGACGTTAAAATAGTATAAAAGAAAAATATTATTGAACGGGAGCCTGCTGGATCTGCGAACATGGCTGCTTCCAGCGGCAGCAGCAGGCGTCGTCCGATTCTACTGCGCCGTGTGCCTTCTTTCTTTTCAAAAAAAAAGAAAAGAAAAACTGCGCCGTGTCTGCGCGTGGTGTAAATAATGCTATGCTAGCTGCTACCCTGCTACTGCTGCAGTGCTGCCTGGTACGGCGATCGTTTGGCTGGCGCTGTGCCAGGCGCACGCGCAGGCATGCGGCGCGTGTACACGAATGCCCCTGCCTGACCGGTGGTCCGGTACGTGTTTCTCATCGATGCCTTTGAACTGTGACAGGCGCGCGCCGTGTCGACGGACAGCCGAGAGCGCTGTACTGTGATCGAGCCGCCTGCGCGCGCAGTTGTGTGTCTCAACTGTGTCTTGTTGCATCAACCAGTGGTGAAGTGGAATTTTTTTTTTGGGCACGACCCGGTGCATGGGTGGCCTTTTGCCAGGCATGTCGATCATCTTTATTACTCCTATGTCATTATGTGGCTGCAATGTGAGCTAAGTTCTTTTGATGCAATGAGCAGGCCATCATTTCTGTTAATCATCATCATTATCATGATCATCAAGAATACTACTAATGATGAATCATATCATGTAATGACTTTTTAGCGTGTGCGTGAAACGTAGCCACAGTCCCTTTTATTCAGTGGCGGAGGACGGTTGAAAGTTAAGGTATGGCAAGAAAAAAGAAAAAAAATAAAACACATAAAATTAGCAGAAACTCAGGGTAGGAAGAGAATAAAATACATAAAATGAGCATAAAAAAAGGAGGAAATGCGCACAAGATGGGGAATTGACCCCGCGACCTCGTGTTTGGAGAGGCACAGCCGCACCATTGCGCCTCACATGCTTTCGAGTTTGAAGGGAAGTTACACAGATTTTGATAACTGAGGTATGGCTGCTGCCATACCTCGCCACATGAGGTCCTCCGCCACTGCTTTTATTACCTCCAAGTTATTCGGGGCTCTTTTAAATTCTCGAGCTATTAGAATTGATCCAATTTTAAATAAAAATTCTTCTTTCTCCATGTACAAGTTTTTAGTTCAAATTCATAGTTGACATAAAAACCCATGTTACAAAAATGAGCAGTTTTTCAGTCATTATTTCTCTCTCTCATCTGATAGTTTAACCCTAAGATAACAGTTACATGAAAACAATCGCAAAATAATTCTAGAAGTTGTTTCGGGTATAGGTTATGATGCATGTCATGGGACTATTGAGAGAGGTAAATTAAGTGATTTATTACATAGTCAAAATATTTTGATGTAAAACGAGTCAAACTTTGTACAAATGGCAGCAACAATTTCAGGAAAAAATCAAGGAAAAAATGTTTTGAGGTAGAATGAGTAATTATCCATTGAAGACTTGTGTAACTTATTTTAAAAACTAACAACCTTTCTTGAAATCAGGTCCAACATTTTGCTAAAAAAGATAGCAACAAATTTGTAGTGATATTCATTAGGTATCTGTAATTAGCAATCTCCTAACTTTAAAGATTTCAAATACGATATTTCATTTCCCTATTTTTTTATCCTTATTGTTACTCCAATAACTGTCTTGTATCTTATTGGTATGCGCGCAGTCAGTCTTAACGTAGCATAGACACAATAGGAACACATAAGAGCAATTGACAGTGATCTTCTAAGCATTGAGTGTGAGAACGATATGTTGAAAAGCAGCTATGAATAATTAAGATGTTATGCATGTGCAGCATGGGGAACCACTCGCATCCACGAGGTTCAAATCATGATATCATGATTCACATACATATATTACTTTCTTTTTTTCTTTGGGAGGAAAAGTTGAGATTTATTAATTAATTTATCATAGGGTACGGTTACACAAATACTAGAACTTTCATTTGTATGGCATAGACTTATGAACGCAGACGCGCATTAGCGTTGTGTACAGCATGCTTGGACAGTGGCTAGCTGCTGTGAAGCTTCTTTCTAGTGAACACAAAGTAACACGCGCGCATGCATAAAGAGTTGAAGACTTCTAGATACTCCTATATATATATATATATATATATATATATATATATATATATATATATATATATATATGCATACTAGACAATTGTGTCCGTGCATTGCTAGGCCGGTACTAAATGGACGGTCCATTTAGTATCGGTCGCAGCGTCCGGTACTAAATATACTATCCCTTGGAAAAATATATTCGCGTGTATTGGGGTTCGAACTCATGATCTGTGACCTTGTGTGTAGTCTCCTCTACCATCCCACCAACAACACATGTGAGTGTACTGAAGATGCTATCATTTTGAAGTAACCAGGACGGACCATTTATTACTGGGCCAAGACCATTTAGTACCGGGCCGTAACACCACGCGGTACTAAATGCCACAATTTAGTACCGGGTGGTGTTATGATCCGGTACTAAATGGCTTGGGGCCCGGGAGCCGTTTAGTACCGGGTCATAACACCAACCGGTACTAAATGATGACATTTAGTACAGTTAGTATACACTACTAGAAAACTGGCCTTGGCGCTGTGCCAACGGCCTCGTCTTAAGACACCGGGTTTTTCAACCGGTGCCTTATTTCCAACCGGTACATATGGCCTCTTAAATCACGCAAAATATTCTTTGGTTGGGATTTGAACCCACGACCTCTAGCCTCATGTGCTGCTCCTTTACCATCTCAACTACACAGCAGTTCTGATTGAGAAGGAGATATTTTCCTTTTAAAGTAACTCATGTATGAGCCTAAGGTACCGGTTGGTAATACAAACCGATACCTAAGGCTTCTAAGGTACCGGTTGGTAATATCAACCGGTACCTAAGGCTCGTCTATTAGTACCGATTGGTGGTACCACCCGGTACCAATGTAAAAGTTACCACCCGGTACCTATGATGAGCCTTAGGTACCGGTTGATAATACCAACCGGTACCTAAGGCTCATCCATAAATTCCATCCACTCCAAATTTGGGGTGGACCTAAGGCTTGTTTTCTAGTAGTGATAATAGATCTACATAATATCACCAACTTTATGTTCGTTCACTCCGTGTACAACACATGTTGTGATCAAGTGAGACATTTATTGTCTGGGATCCGATTGGGATTCCGATTAATTTGTCCGGGTTCCGATTATGATTCCGACTGATTTGTCTAGGTTCCAATTAGAATTTCGATTGATGAAAGGCTAGTCGGACTCATATACAGGATGGAGTAAGACCCACCTGTCAATGACACACGACAGACCAAACCAAAATTATATATATATATATATATCAGTAAGTTGTACAGTACAATACCATCTACGAGCCAATGATTTGGCTGGATGTACTAATTGAGAGAGATGAGATAGGAAAATGTCTGTATCACCCCGCCACCTATGGGGGTGGACTAATAACCAACCAACCTATGAAACAGTCTACAACCCCCTGAACTTTTTAAAATCGGTCAAATTACCCCTAAAGTAGTTTTAAAAAATTATAGTAAATCACAGAAAAATCATAAAATAGAAAATCCAATTGTGTTAGACTCCAAATGAGTATATCTACACAGTGAACATATAATATGGTATACTTTAGTATATTTTTTGTAGCTTTAGATCTATGCTTTTCTTCATAGCTGTAAAAAAATATACTAAAACATATCATATTATATGTTCACTGTGTAGATCTACTCATTTGCAGTCCAACACAATTAGATTTTTTATTTTATGATTTTTTGTGATTTACTATGATTTTTCAAAATTGCTTTAGGGGGTAATTTGACCGATTTTGGAAAATTCAGGGGGTGATATAAACCGTTTCATAGGTTGGGGGTTATGTAGTCCACCCCCGTATGTGAGGGGGTGATATAGACTTTTTCCCATCTATTATCTTATTATTTGGCTAACAAACGGAGCCTCCACGTTTGCTCTCAAGGCCTAGAAATTCCCACGTTAATCAGAAAAAATAAAAAAATAAAAATTACCCACCACTGCCATTATAATAAAATTAGCCTAAAATACCCCTATGCCTAATTAAAAATCACCCACCAATGCCATTATGAAAAATTAAATATAAAATACTATTTTGCTATGTATCAGTTACAAACATATACTATTAATAAAAACTAAAGCTAACAACAATCAATCAAAATAAAATGAAAATAAGAATAATTATATGCATAATATTATTAAAGCTCAACAAAACAAATTGTTATTATAGGTAGATCATATTAGAATTGTTTTAACCAACAATAAGACATAATTTACGATAATAAATAGGGTGATATATGATAAAAATAATATAATCGTTAAGTAAGGATATAATGATATGATTTTTTTTGAATTTTATTTTTAATACTAGCCGCGCAAATTTGCGGGCTATACGTCTAGTTTGAAATATAGGGTGAAGTATTAATTGTACTTCTCCATGTGTGGTAGGGATTCTACAAACATTTTCTCTCTGGGAATAGGATAATTTCATTTAAAAAAGAAATAGGAGAATCCATATTTCAGAACCGGAAACAGATTCTAGATATAAGAAAAAAAAACAGTACCGAATGATCCATGAATTCAGAGCATTTTATTATGGATTTATAAATAACTAAAGATATTCGCGTCTCTTTTTTGGGTGTGGTTCGACTCCTTTAGGAAGACACAAACATAGGGCATAATATCTCTTAATTAATTAGACAGGCCGGGGAAACATTTCATTAGAGTAGGCAGCTAGCTTATTCCAATGAAGTAAAGCAAGAAGCGTACAAATGTTCGAAACTGAACATGCGCTCTAGAGTAGCTCCTTGGCAGATGCAAAGCAGTACTAGCACTACACAATCCCTTTATTAGTTTGCCACATTCAGTACGTTTGCATGCGCGCCCTTTTCCTCGCAATTAAAATTCTGCGCCAGCACATTATTCTTGGTGCCAAGAACAAACATCCAACAATCATTGTCCTAAGTCCAAAGATAACAAATCTGTCCGCAAGAGCGTGTGATCTTCCCAAGCAAGCCTCTGCAGTCCTGAGACCACAAAGTAAAAAAGATAAATCTGTCTGCAAGTGTGTGTACACCTGGTCCTCCGCATACAAGCAACTAATAAGCAAGTGTGTATACAACATAGCACAATATATCACATCTGAGTACTAATAAGCGGCCGGCCGGAAGCTGCCTAGGAGAAACCAACGCTGCTGAAGGGAAACAAGGACGGTGTCAGTGCATGTCAACGACGACAGGTAGTCTCGAGCGCAGGCTCCGGCGCGCACGCAGCGCAGCCTTACGCCCTTACTGAGCGGCTCGCTCCTACGATGGACCCCCCCGGCCGCCAGCCCCAGCCAGCCGTCGTTCTGTGTCTGTCTGCGCGACGCAGGCGGCAGGTTCGCGGCATGCATGCAAAAACCTGCTCATGCTTTTGTTTCCACGCCCTCCATCCCCGAGCTCAAGTCCGGAGAGGAGGAACACACTGCACACGCATGAAGGCGAAGGCGTGCCCGGCGGCCGGCAAGTGTCGCTGCCGGAGGTAGGAGGAGACGTGGACGCTGTCCGCCAGGCGCTTTGCTAGCTGGTCGCCTTTGGCTCCGATCCCTGATTGGACATGTGTTAGATAGCTGCATGCATCGCGGCATCTAGAACAGGAGACATCCTATCCCGATCGCACTGCTGTCACGGCAGGTCGTGCTCATCCACGAACCAAGGAATCGATCTGCTTTCGCCGGCTATTCTTCATTTCTTCTTCGGAGAGTACTGGGACTGAATCGTGTGCTCTGTCTATCTGACTATGTGTCTGTGCCGCCGCACCACGCATGCAGAGATCAACTCAGCCATGATGCGGTCGACACGGACACTGATTGATGCCACGCGCAGCATATGATTATGATAGCATATGAGCTGCAGACAGACAAGTGCAGATCGATCGACGAGCCCTACGAGCGCACGAACGGCATGGGCATGATGGCGCCGCCTCGCCACGCGCTGGTCGAAAAAGATGAGGAAAAAGGCTGTAAAGGGCTCCGTTCGTTCGGGCGCAAAGGCCTGCTGGGAGACGAGAAATTGACAGAGGGCGCTTGGAGTGGAGAGGGAGAAGCCGAGAAGGGATGGATGATGATCTCCGAATGGAAGCCCCCATCCGTGCCTTTGCGATTGCGAGCTCGAAAACGACGGCTCAGCCGGTGGATTAGGAGTGGGCCCGTCGGCCCCGTCCCCCCATGTCCAGGCAGTGACAATGCGCATGGCACAGTATCCGCAGGGCCCATCGGCAGAACAACCCGGCGCCGGCGGCCAGGTCGGGCCCAGTGCTGCAGCGGAGGCGGAGCCCAGCAGAGCAGCAGACGGAGACCTGGGCGTGAGCAGCGTGCTCGTCGCAGATCATCGCTGTGACGCCGAGCTGTAAGCCTGTAACTGGCGCCGGCAGCGCCTCTGCTGCCTGCGTAGCAACGGTGACCCGTGGCCCGTGGGTGGAACCTGCCTGCCTGCCTGCCTGCTGGCGGACGCTCGGTGTTCGCCCGTCGTCTCTCTGCTCTGCATAGCCACCCACCAGCCGCACACAGGATGATTGGGCGATGCATTTGGATGGCTCGAGGCGGCGGTAGGGGCAGGGCCCCTGCGAGGACAGCCGCGCAGGTTTTGCCCTCTCCTTTAGTTGCCGTTGTAAAGTTATAAAAATGGAATTTTTACACATTTAAAGTATTAAATATAGACTAATCACAAAACTAATTATATAATTTGTCTGTAAATTATGAGACGAATATAATGAGTCTAATTAGCATGCGTACTGTAGCAATTTGGTATCTAATCATAGTCTAGTTATGCTCATTAAATTCGTCTCGCAATTTACAAGCAAATTATGCAATTTATTTTTTATTTGGTATAAATTTAATACTGCATGCATGTAAAATTCTTTTTTAATGTGATAAATTTAGAATTTAGAATTTCTCAACTAAACAAGCAGTTTTCCTGCCGCCGTAGAAGCGAAGGCGTACGACCGGCGGGCAGGGGGCAGGGGGCAGCGGTGTTTACTTTACCCCACCAGTGCGTAGTCATGCCGTGCGCGCGCGGTTAATTTCAGCCTGCTGGTTAGTGATTGCCGCCTTACGGCTTTACCGCACCCGCACAGGTTCATGTATGGAGCAACCAGATGATTAAAAAAGATGAGGCCCAGGCTTTGTTACAAAATTGATTTCTTTCTAGACATTTTGGCTGGGTTTAGTTTTCAAAAAAGTTTGTGCAGTACCCGTCACATCGAATTTTCGAACACATGCATGGAGTATTAAATGCAGTTGAAAAAATAACTAATTACATAGTCTAACTGATTCATACGAGATGAATTTAATGATGTTAATTAATCCATGATTGAACACTAATTGGCAAATAACAAAAAAATGTGCTACAGTAGGCAACCCCAAACTTTTTCACCAACTAAACACCCCTTTCTGAATCTGACTATTTAAAATTACAAACTAATTGGTTTCTGAATCCCATTGTTACAAAATTGCTCGAGAATCTTCAGACAAAAGGAGTGGGTGATAGAGGCGAAGGCGACAGTGTTGGTGTACCAAACGGGCAAACGTGACTACTGATGAGGCCCGTTATACATCTGAAAAAGCCGGCCCAGCCCCTTCACATACCCACCCCGACAACAAGTCCATAGGCCGTTACATATGTATTGGGCCAAGCCTTTTTTGTGAAGGTGGGCCGGACCTTTCTTTTGTCACACGGAAACCGATCATCTTGCTAGGGTTTTGCTTTTGCTCCCCTGCTCCCCCGCCGCCCCAGCGCCGTATACGGGATACCCACCAGCCGTGCCGGCAAATATCCTCTTCGACGGAGAGCGCGCAGCGCAGTAACCAGCCACCGATAGCCCGTGCGGGACTTGGAGCGCAAGCAAGGCGGGCGCGCGGCCATGGACTCCTTCTCGTCGCCCTCGCTGTCGTCGTCAGGTTCCAGCCCCAACCCGGAGGCCGTTATGGAGCAGATCAAGGCGCAGCTCGCACAGGCTTACGCGCAGGAGTTTCTCGAGGTCAGATCCCTTCCAATCTTCCCTTCTCTTGTTGTCCCTTTGCTGATGGCTGATGCTGATATGTATGAGATGTTAGATTCTGCTTGCTAATTGCTGGATTATCATGATTTTCCGACTCAGCATGTGACACTTTACTTGAGGGGGAGCAAATATTTGTTTGTGGCTTCTTTTGTTGTTGTAATTGATAAGGAGTGTAGTACTTGTGATTTGTTGTCAGATTAGATATATTACTGACCTGAGAGCGGTTTAGCTGTTATGGTTGCGCAGAAAAAGACTCGGTCCATGTTATGTTCCTTGAATAGTTGAATTCAAGGAGAAATCTGAAGATTGTTAAGGAAAAAGAGCTTGAAAAAAATTTGAGCAGTCATGAATGCATTTAGGCCTATATCATGAATGCAGCAGAAAACTGAAGATTGTTATGGAAAAAGTAGTATTGAAGCTTTATGTTTTGAGCAGTCAGCAGCTCATTCAAGTTTGCTAGTTAAGAAATCAGGTTTATCCTTGTATTTTATTGAAGTGGACACCTAATTGATGGGGGTAACCCAGCCTAATTTTGTTTCGCATAAGTCGGTTTACCATTGTCTTTAGGCATCTGTAGATTTAAAAGTTAGTCTGGAGATGGTGAAGCAACCTTATGCTATAGCGACCACCTATGGTAGCCAGAACTTGGCTGTGAGCTGGTAATCAGATAGGTAGCAGCTGGTTCCTGGTTCAATCCCTGTCGACTTTCAGCACCCTCTCATTTCGTCATAAGCATTTGACAAGTTTCGTCAATGCAACAAGTTGGTAGCAGTTTGAGAAATAGCACTCATGGTCAGACCTAGAGCCACTTAAAATGTCTGCCTAGCCTGCTAAGGCAAGGTGTCACCGTCCTGTCTAAGTGTATCTCGTCTAAACCCCCTAGGAGTCTGCCTTGACTACCTAGTTGCCACCTAGGCGTGAAGCACACCCACACACTGCTTAGATCTTCTTAAAACATGGATTGGAATGCATCATCTGGATTTTTCGTTTCCAGTCATAACTGCTGCTGTTCTGAACCTTATTCTAGTATATAAAGATAACAAGCTATTTATCTGATTGGCACTAAGTCCAAATCATGCATGAAGGATGTGACTGAACGATCTTGTAATGTAGGATTCATAAATAACACCTTATGATCCATGTCGATATACCTGAATTGAAGTACACATTACTGCACCCAATTCATAGCTGGTAAACTGGGTTGATTTGCTTGACTATATTCATAAGCTTACTGATTCAGATTACAGATTTGAGCTTTCATACATTCATGTGCATGTGCATATGCTTGCCTTTGGTGATGTTCTGTATTGTGTTTGTTTTCTATAAATGTGCTGCTGCTTTCTTTGTCTCTGTGCTTTCCATCTTTTAGATCAGATACATTTCTTGGCTTATACTGAAAGGCACTAAATCACAGCACTTTTTTGGGTTAACAATTGTACGAGCATTGTAGCAACCCATTTTTAACAAGAACATAGAACAGGTCCCCCGTGAGCATGAAACAAAGACCTATTTTGCTAGATGGCCTCACATCAACGGATCAACCGTACAAACTTGACATCTTCCAGAACTAGTTAACCACGGACTTATCTCCACTCTAACATAGTCATTCATCCAGTGTAGCAGCGGCATGATGTTCTTTCCACTTGTCTTCTCAACTTCGCATAGAACATAACATCAATTGGTTTGTTAGGAAATTTTCTTTCCAACTGACATTTTGTTCTGCATCTTCCAAACTGCCCACGCAAACCCATAAACAAAAGGAAGCCCAAGCTTTGTGAGATCCCAAATTTGTTTGTTAGCCAATTGTCCCACAAGACAACTCCTGATACTTGGAACCCCTTTCACCCAAAGGCATCTCTGAGTTTGCATGCCTCTATCCATTTAGGCATTTAGTCTCAACTCCCCTTATTTTACCCTTGTTCTTTTAGTTGTGTTTTAAAATAGGTAAATGTTATTTTTGTTCAGGCAGTACTTTCGATCTGAAAGGATGACATGGCAAGAAGTATATAAGCCTGAACTGTTGCTGTGTCATTTTATTGTTAATTCTTCACATTGTGTCATACCATTAGTTCTCACGCTCATCAACTTACTAGAGGAATTCGAAAGCTATTTCTCAGCCTTAGCATTTACAACCCTGTAAACATGGGGCCCACCGATCTTGATTTGTGTATAGGAAACAAAGATACACAGAAAAGGTCAAAACGATGTATCTAGGAAATTGCCTGTCTGTTTCACATGGTGCTACATCTATTTTCTTAAGTTCAGAATGACGTTGACTATCCCCACGGACTGACAGAAACAAAAACTACACATGAAAAGACAACGTTTTATATGAAATTGATTGCCTGTTTCACATGGTGCTGAGTTCCTTTTCTTTAACTCATGGAGTTATGTTGATTGTCTCTGCAGACCGTGGGGAACAAGTGCTTTGAAAAGTGTGTGACCAAGCCAGGATCAAGCTTGAGCGGAAGCGAGAGCAGCTGCATATCACGTTGTGTTGACCGCTACATTGAGGCCACCGGTATTGTGAGCCGAGCCTTGTTCAGCTCCCAGCGCTAAGAGCACATTATGATTTCAGTGATCGCTCCTGAGAGTGATGTACCCTTGAGAATTTTGACTTGTCAGGATATGCAATAACAATTGATGCTTGGTTGTCCAAGCAGCGAATCCTCTAAAGACTCGAGGTTCTTGTAAGCCTTTCTGCTTTAGTAGAAGTAACAGGCTCTATCCAGTGGCGCAGATGTTTAGTTACGCTCATGCCGTGGTTTGTTTCTCTGGCCTGCATGTTTCATATACTTGTTTGCTGTACTGAGGGGAAATGCAAGGTATCACTAGACTTCCAGTTGCCGGCTGATCCCCGGATCTTCACTGCTGGAGTGCTGGTGGAGAAGGTTGTTGCTCCAGTCGCGTCATGGACGCAGATTTGAGAGTTGAGCTCCTTCGTCCAGAGAGAACAGACGTGCACGCGACGGCCGCATCGCATCCCGGTGCCCAGACTCCAGAGTCGGTCCAACACCTGACCCACACACTGACACACCGCAACAAACTTTTGACCAGACGACGGTTGACCGTCTCGCCCCCCATCCGGCCCTCCCACCAGCCAGGCAGCCACAGCCCCGCCGGCCGCCGTCGAGCAGGCGCCGGCCGTACTCGTTCAACCCCCGTGCCCGGCCGCCGTAGACCTGTCGCTTGCACGTGCGCGTTGAACCATCTTCCCGAGGGAGCTCGCATCCCCTTCTACTTATGGGCCCTGTTTGGTCTAGAGTACTATAAGTAGCATAAAAATTTTGACCAATAATTAGAAGTTCTAAATAAATACAATTTACAAAACTAACTCCCCAATCCTGGCTACTTCGCGAGATGAACCTAATGAGATATTTGATCGCATGATTTGACGATGGTTACTGTAGCATCACTGTAGCCAACCATCGATTAATTACTATCGTTAGATTCGTCGTGAAAAATTACATCTATCCGTGAAAAATTTTTGCAAATAGACTTCGTTGAGTACTCCATGCATGTGAGATTTTTTTCGGGAATGTGTGCTATGATATGATACATGAACCAAACAGGGCCTGGGTATCTCGAGTCCCCGCACGATCCACCCCTTCCAGCTCCGCCACCGGATCAATCCCACCCGCCTCCTTCCTCCTCCATGGACCTCCCCAAGCCGCCGTCCACCTCCGCCTCGTCGGCGGGGGCGGACACGCCGAACCCGCACGCCTTCACCTGTGAGCTCCCGCACTCGATCTACGCCCTCGCCTTCTCCCCCACCGCGCCCGTCCTCGCCTCCGGCAGCTTCCTCGAGGACCTCCGCAACCGCGTCTCCCTCCTCTCCTTCGACCCCGTCCGCCCCTCCGCCGCCTCCTTCCGCGCCCTCCCGGCCCTCTCCTTCGACCACCCCTACCCGCCCACCAAGCTCCAGTTCAACCCCCGCGCCTCCGCGCCCTCCCTCCTCGCCTCCTCCGCCGACACGCTCCGCATCTGGCACGCCCCGCTCGACGACCTCTCCGCCTCCGCACCGCCGCCCGAGCTCCGCTCCGTCCTCGACAACCGCAAGGCCTCCTCCGAGTTCTCCGCGCCCCTCACCTCCTTCGACTGGAACGAGGTCGAGCCCCGCCGCATCGGGACCGCCTCCATCGACACCACCTGCACCGTCTGGGACATCGAACGCGGCGTCGTCGAGACGCAGCTCATCGCGCACGATAAGGCCGTGCACGACATCGCCTGGGGCGAGGCCGGGGTCTTCGCCTCTGTTTCGGCTGATGGCTCCGTCCGCGTCTTCGACCTCCGGGACAAGGAGCACTCCACCATCGTCTACGAGAGCCCGCGCCCCGACACGCCGCTGCTCAGGCTGGCATGGAACCGATTTGACCTCCGCTACATGGCCGCGCTGCTTATGGACAGCAGCGCCGTCGTCGTGCTCGACATACGCGCGCCAGGGGTGCCTGTGGCCGAGCTGCACCGGCACCGGGCTTGCGTCAACGCGGTCGCGTGGGCGCCGCAGGCCAGTAGGCATCTCTGTTCGGCTGGGGACGACGGGCAGGCACTGATCTGGGAGCTGCCCGAGACGGCGCCAGCGCCGGCACCGGCGGCGGCTGTGCCTGCCGTGGGGATTGATCCTGTGCTAGTGTACGATGCAGGCGCCGAGATAAACCAGCTTCAGTGGGCGGCCGCCCACCCAGACTGGATGGCCATCGCATTTGAGAACAAGGTCCAGCTTCTCAGGGTCTGACAAGGTCGGTACCATGGTGATATGAGGTTTGACATTTCAAGTTTTTGTATTTATATCAATGTGCTTAAAATTTAACTGAAGACAATTGTGCACACTTGGTGTGAGGTCTTGGAATTGCATAGTCTGATAGGTAGGAACCAAACAGAGCTAATTCTAATGGTGTTACCATAATATCTGAAACTGAAAGTAGCCTAATTCGATCAATACTACAGCTTGAAAGTTGCTATTCTGTGCATCCATGCAATTGCTGATGCATCATCCATGAGATGCTTCTTTTTTTATGTGAATGATTGGCTACTGATTGCTAGTATTTAGAACATTAATGGTGATAAAATATCAAAATTTGGAGCAAGTTCATCTTTATGTGACAGTTACCTGGAACTTAGAATAGCCAATTGAATAGTAGCAAACCGGCAATCTACATTGTCAGTTTTCAATACTAATATACCGTTTTAGTTGAGCCCACTTTTTGAAATTTTTACAAGGTTCAGCTATATACAAAGAAAAGCTCAGTTAGTATTGTACAAGCTCAACCAAGGTAAAAGGTTCAGACAACAACTGAACCATAATGCCAATTAGCATGCAAATGCTTCAACAGGCTTGTTCTGCATTGCATCCTGTAGCTGGGCTACTATGCTATGCATATTTCCTAACACTGTAGAGGGTCAGGTGAAAACTTATATTTTGTCTTAACTCGAAAATTCAGGGTCTGTTCATAACCAATTAACCATATTAGATAAACGACACTACTCAGGATCATAATTCAGACATTAAAACACACACTATTATATGATAGAGACTGATGGGAGTTGTGCAAATTGTGAAGAAATTTTTTCAAAAATAAGTATTTCACATGTAGTTCTTCTGTTCTGAAGGACTTCCATTTGAGGCTATGATTATAAATCTACAGAATTCAACCATCTTGCCCTTTTCTCAGCTTTTTACTAGTTCTTAGGCTAGCTTACTATTTTCTGATGCAAATCACGTTTTGATTTTTTATATGTACTCCCTGCGTTCCAAAATGGGTGTTGTTTCGACTTTTCTAGGTTCATAGATTTTACTGTTCACCTAGAAATACATTGTATCTAGGTACATAGCAAATACTATGAATATAAAAAAACCAAAACGACCTACATTTTGGAACGGAGGGAGTAACATTTACATGGTAATTGTTTACCACCAGAATATTGTTATTATACTGTTTTCAGTCTTTGCTACTAGCAAGTGTTGCTAGATCTGCTTTTTTGCTGTATACGGGTATCAATAATGACTGTATATATTATACGATAAACTTTCATAAGATTGAACATTGTTCTAAAGAACGTTGTTGTGAAAGTTGACCATGTGGTTTATGTTTTAACTATTTATTGTTCTAACCAACTTATTTCGAGCTATCCTTTGCCTTAATGTTCCTATCAATCCACTAAAACAAAGGTGTTCCTATTAATTGATATCCAATATATATTTATTAACTGATATCCAATATATATTTTTGACATGAAAACCCACTTCTTATAATGCAGAATTGTTCTGACGAAAGCTCGATTATGTGAGCCATGGGACTTTCAAAATCATCAGCTTAATATTGTGGTGGCAGACCTCTTGACGTATATGGTACGCCATTGACCTCTTTTCTTGGATGCCACCTATTGGGCCAGCAAGGAATGAACTCGCTGTCTTAAACCTCAACAAAAGCTATGTTATAGTGGATTTATCTCTGAACTTCCTGTGAATGTTGAAATATAGAGCTGCTAGCTTTGACGCATTGCAGCACTTGTTCCTAAATGGATTAGAAAATCATTTGCTCATTCTCATCGTGTTGGCCTTGAAATTTTTTTTATTATTATTCAGCTTCCTTATGTTAAGGGAAAAAAAGTTCCTAAGTACTTCAAATGGTAACAGGCCGTTATGAAGAAAAATGTTGAAGAAAGAGCCTAGCTGAAATTTGATGTTGAAAACCATTTGTTAGAAATTTGAAAACCCTGTTAGGCTTTAAGGCTGTGATCTGAAGTGTAGTGCCGTGATCGGATTCTGGGTGCAAGTTCAATTGTAACTTCTAGCTTGCTTCCTTCTTAAATGCAATGCAGTGCTCCTGCTTAATCTTGAAAAGAAGAATTCCACTGTCCTATGAGCTTCTTGTAGAATTCCACGACATTTCTATACTCTTTGTATGCCATTCTGCCCATTGGTTGTGGATCAGTTGAACTTGCTCCCAGAATCCGATCACGGGAACTAAGCCCAGGCCTTGTGTAAAAAAGGCAAGAGAACGTTTACAGCGCATGGGTCCACCAGAACAAAAGAGGAAAAGTCGTGCGTTTTAAACGTGGGATTGTTTCTATGGGCCGTCGGACTTTCAGATAACAAGCAGAGTTGAGTTCGCCTTATCAAACACTCTGTGCATCATAACATTTGTCAATTTTGGCTCTGCCATACGTACAGCACTCGAGCCCTATAAGACTAGAAATATCTTTGTTTTGCTTCCTTTTACATTGTAGCACTGCAATTTGTTGAAGAAAAAAATACACAAAAGAGCCTGAAGTCCTGAATCTTCTTGTGGGTCGCAGTACGCAGTTCCCATCTTGTTTCTGCCTTTTCGGCCGCCCACGGATAAGCATGGGCTCCATTGCTTGATCACACTACAGTTCAGGGAGATTCGGCACCGTTTCTTGGCTCATTGATTGCAAATCGCTGGTCTTGACCCTCTCAATCCTGTGTGTCTGTCTTCCATGGGCGGCGCGGCTGCCATGGGCGGCGCGGACCCAATCACCCAAACGGAACCTCCGGCATGTGCAGCCCTGCAGCAGGCAGCCGCCGACCCGAAGCGTGCACGCACTCGCCCGAGGCATGAGGGATGACGCGTTCCACCGGCCGGGGCCGGGGCTTGATGGTTTGATTGGTTGCAGTTGCAGGGGGTTGCCGCTGACGGCTGACGCCGCCGGCGCGCAGCCTTCCCCAGCCGCGACAGGGACCTCCCAGCTATCGGAACGGAGGACATGTGGCCTGCGCACGCCACGGCAAAGCCGACGTGCCCCCCATCGCGACGGCGGACGGCTCACCGGCCATCGGCTCTGCTCCGGTACGCGCCGGGCGGCGAGGGGGTGCACGTGCGCCGTGGCCCGCCGCCCGGCGGCGGAGCCTCCGGGAACATTCAGAGCGACTCGATCATCACCGGCGGCACTACTGCCAGCTATTATTGTTCTTTTATTTCTGGCATGGGACCATCATATTATCTAGTAGATAAAGTATTGCAGATTTTTCGAACCTGGGTTTGGCAGAAACACAAACTGAGAGGCTGTTTGGATTGGAGGGGGAGGAATCGAAAATAGAGGAGAATTGCTTCCGCGTCGGCCTCACGATCTCGTCTCGTGGTATGCGGCATTCACAACACGTGCCAGCTCCCTCTCGAGTCTCGACCATGGACATCGTCGTCAGCAAGCACGTCTGCGGCCGTGACAATTACACAAAGCGCCGAACCTTTCTTTGTTTTTTTTTCCAGCTATCTGACCCGACGCTCCACTAGGAGCCGAGCAAACGTGCAGCGCCGTGCTCGCCGTTACTTTCGCCAGGCGTTTTTCACGCAGAAAACGCGCCCGGGCGAGCTGTGTGGTTAAAAAAAAAATGCGAGCTACGACCGGCCGACGGCGACGCGGACGCCGAGTCCCCCGCGGCGAACGTTCCGAGTCCTCAACCTGCTGACGCGCGCGGGGGGCTGATCGCACATGTTCCCACCGCGCCCGCCCGTGGACGCACCGTGCTCCACCTCGGCGAGCGGGGTCAAGCGCCAGCACGAGCGCGGCGAGAGGGTTACCAGCGACCTCGCCTCGTCAACGAGCCTGCCAGGTCGTCACGCCGCGCAAGCCGCGGGCGCCGGCGGGAAACCCGGTCCAACCGGCAAAACCCCCCGCAGGTGGCGGGCGCGGCGCGGCAGGTGCACGCACCTTTCCTCACCGACCGGACGGACCCGGCCACCAGAAACGTTGTGAAGGCAACCCGCCGTGTCTAGCAAACCGCGGCCGGCGCACCCCCATCCCACCCGGCGGCCCGGCCGCCCCAGCTCGCCCTATATAACCAGCGGGACTCTCTCTCCTGCTAGCTCTGACTTGTCCACCATATCCTCTCCCGAGCCTTGCCGTTCGTTCCGCCAGAATTCTATCCAGAGAAGAGACCACCCTGCTTTCGCCTCCGAGCACGTACAGCTCTCTGCTTCGGTCTCATCGCGCGGAAGACCTCCCTGCTTCGTTCTGCCGGTTGGCGTTTCAGCTCGGGCGATCATCATGGGGTTCCCGCTGGTGAGCTACGTCCTCGCCGTGCCCAAGCCGGTCGTCGTCTTCTGCAAGATGCTCAGCGTCATCAGGGACGCCTTCCTGCTGATGCTCGCCGTCCTGGGGCTCTGCCCCTTCCCGTACGACGACGGCTCGCCCCGCCGGGCGGACGGGCCGAAGCCAGAGGAGGTGAAGGGCCGGCTCCCCGCCGTGGAGTACGGCGAGCTCGTGGCCGAGCGGCTGGTGGTGGCGTCCCCGGGCGGCGGCGGGCACGCGGCGTGCCGCGGCGAGGAGGACGCGGCGGCGGCGGCGGCGGTGGCCTCGCCGACGTGCATCGTGTGCCTGGAGAATGTGGAGGCGGGGCACGAGGTGCGGCGGCTGGGCAACTGCGCGCACGCCTTCCACCGCGGCTGCATCGACCGGTGGATCGACCTCGGGCGGGCGACGTGCCCGCTGTGCCGGTCCGACCTGCTGCCGCGCCCGCGGGGCCGGGCCCGGCTGGGCCGGCTCGCCAGCCTCCTCACGCGCGTTTGGTGAGCGGTCCTCTTGGAGGGCAGTTTTGTCTTTTCGACGGCCGGGCCTCATCGCAGCCCATCTCTAGGTGGAGCCAGGGTTTAGAAAACCGGTGGTACTGTTTAAAACCGGAACAGTAACATAAAAAAAATTACTTTTGTATTTTTAGATTTAGAAGCCTAAAATATAAAAAACCGGATCCGGTTTTTCATCTCGGACCGGACCGGAAACGGGAAAAAATCCCGAAAACCGGTGGTTACCGGACGGGAAGTGAAACCCTGGGTGGAGCCGCCGGAATGGCGCGGCGCGGACAGGTTAGCGACGGCGACATGGCCGCCGGGCGGTACAACGGCGCCTCTGCTATCAGCCAACCATTAATCATCAATGGGGGGCTTAATTGGCAGCTGTTTAGCTCGATCCACCTGACAGTTTATATAGTACTCGACATGTCGACGGCTTATCCGGCGACTAATCCTCATTATAGGATATGTACATTACATTCATATATAGTGCTATAGTGCTATATCATCAGCTATATTCATTGTACACGAACTTTTCTCTCTCTACCTTCTATACTAGTATGTAATACACGAATAATATTTAATTAGTTCATTGACTTTTGTGTAACTTAGTACTCCTACTTATCTAGTTGGGCACATGCACAACTTATCTCTAGTTGGGCACATGCACATTCTGTGCTATATCATCAGCCATATTCATTGTACACGAACTTCTCTCTCTACCTTCTACTATGTAATACACGAATTATATTTAATTAGTTATTAACTTTTGTGTAACTTAGTACTTATCTAGTTGGGGAGCTGGTCGGCAATCGAATGATTGAGCAAGCAACTCTGGACTCCTCGTTGGCATAACGTGATGGGAACACCTTTATCAGACCTTTTGTCCTTCGTCAAATTGCTGTTCCCAATAAATTAAAGCTTGAGGAAGGTTCTTAAGTTGGCCGTGATATTCAGCATTGAATTAACATCAAACATAAAATGCGGAAAGGTCAAAGGCATTTTTAATTAATTTGTTTAACTTATCTAAGGCTATTCCTAGTGGAGAGTTTCATTTTCATTACTAGCTCTTCACGTATCCGAGTAGTTACAACATGTATGAGGTATGGTTCACGTGCTATCTCTTATATTTTCACACGTGTAACATCCCGTATTTTTACGGAATGTTATAACTCCAAAAATGTGAGTTTTTTTTTAAAAAATCATAAGCATGTGTTAATAGCTAGAAAATAATGTAAGGTTGAACTCTCTTCTATCTCTTTTCCTAGAAAATAGAATTCAATAATTAAACATAAGGATTATAACTGCTAGTGTGATTTATTTGGGGTTTAATTGGATCTTATGAAATCTACCTTGTTTAAAATTCTTTTGAATGATTTTTGTTTGAATTGGTGTGGCAAATAGTTTGAATTAGGCCATTCAAACTATTTGCAAAACCTAACCAAACTCTAACTCTAACTGGACCATAAACACAGCCCGACACCTTACCTCGGCCTGTTAACTTTTTTTTCGCCGGCCCGTTTGCCCCGCACGCGTGGCCCGCTAAGCACTGCCGGCCCGTCAACCTTTTTTCCTGCCGGCCCACGAAGCAGCCCGACCCCGCACACCTCGCTTCTTCCTGCCTTGGCCCATCTCCGCGCGCCGGCCCAAATCGCCACCTCGCTCGACCCTCCGCCTGCTGTCACCGACAGCCTGACCCCACCGGTCAGCTTTCTTCCACTTTTCACCCACTCCTCTGCCTCGCCTCCACTCGACGCCGCCGCACCTGCTAACTTTACCATTCGATTGTTGTGCCTCCCACGTTTTGTAGAGGCAGCCTGCAGGTGGTGACATTCCTGTTTAGTGCCATCGTAATCCTCCACGTTTGATTGCATGATAGAAGCCTTATGATGGAACTTCTGGTCTGACCACGCAAAGCCGTCGCCTGACGTTTACAGCTGATTCTTAGTCTGATCTTACCTTGATTCTGAGTAGTCCTCTCTACCCCTTTGATCCTGCTGGTGATGTGTCCTTGGATGAGCCTAAACCTTAGATATCGTACTCACCGTTCCCTTGGATTTGATAACCCTTGGAATACTTTGAGGTGAAAGCTACATCGGTATCCGTACACTTGCGGATTCTTTCGTGAGGTTCTGTTACTCGTGGGTTGCTTTTTTGGCGCCGTCGCTAGTTGATCTAGTAGCGACGCTAGGAAATGCCAACAAGCTTTCTGGCGCCGTTGCCTGGGAGCGACAGCTCCTTTATCTTAAGACTCAGCTCATCCTCGTACCTTTTTCATTTTTCTTGATTTCTACCTCTACCCCCACTACCCATGGAGAAGCTGTCCTTTAAAAGCCTCTCTATCCTGAGGGATGTATTCACCATCCTTTTTAATTTTCTTTCTGCTATCTTTACCCCCGCTACCACAACCTTTCTGCTCCTAAGGGCGAGTTCTCTGAGCCATCATCACCTACCTCATCCATATGTGAAGTCGACCCTGGCTATATAGCCATGGTTCGGAAGCGACCCTTCTCTGGAGAAATTAGTGAAGATCCCTATGACCATTTGAAAGAATTCGAGGAACTGTGCTCATGCCTCGTAGTCCTAGGCTCGACACATGAAGCCTTGCGGTGGAAATTGTTCCCTTTCTTTCTTACAAAAAGAGTGGAGCAATGGTACACCCGCACGACAGGGAGTATGAGCGGTGATTGGAAAGAACTTTGAGATGACTTTTGTCACTCGTTCTCCCTCACCGAACGCCTAGACTCCCTACCGATTGACATCCTTGACTTCGAGCAATTAGAGAAGGAGTCCATAGGTGTAGCATGGGCTAGATTCTTACGCCTTTTGGCATCTAGCCCAGACTTGTTTATACCCGAAGATATATCATTGAATATCTTTTATTCGGGTTTAGACATAGAATCTGCCCTAGAGTTTGGCGTTGCCGCTGGAGGATGGTTTGCATGCGTAAATCCAATGGAATAAAGAGAGATCTTAGGTAGCTTCTTAGAAAACTCTTTCTTTCCCACCAATCATAGCGAACCCTGTCGGGAGGAATCCATGTCGAGCCATGAGAGTTTCTCAACACATGTATCTGAGCTTTCATCTTTCACATCCCCATATTCATTTGTTGGGCCCTCTCCCGAACCACGAACGCCGAAGAAAGAAGAAATTCAACCTTCAGAGTTCTCTTTCTGATTCGAGGATGATCATTCAGGAAACATAAAAAATGCCTCGAATCATCTTAGGCGCGAAGAGCCTACAGAATTGTTATGTCTTTTTGAGACCTTCAATAATTCTTCCCATCATATATCCACAATGGATTGGTTGAAGGAGGTGAGGCGAACTTCTGAAGCAATTCAGGTTAGCCCAACCTCCACGACCTCCTGTGTTCTATGAGGGGAAATACTGTAGTTGCTCTTTGTGACCCTGCTGATGAGGTTTACATCATATCCGAGTATCTCATGGATACTCTTGTGGGTAACAAGCCTCTAACCCCGACCGACAAATACTTTATAAGTCCCTCCGGACTCTTCTTTGAATGTCGGGGGATCGCAAGGGATGTGCCTATCATCGTAGACAAAATCGAGGTGCGT
Source organism: Panicum virgatum (assembly GCF_016808335.1). NCBI lineage: Eukaryota > Viridiplantae > Streptophyta > Magnoliopsida > Poales > Poaceae > Panicum > Panicum virgatum. The sequence goes on along the minus strand of NC_053145.1, from coordinate 56,032,163 downwards.
TTAGATTTCCACATCTACGATATCCTCGATTTTGATCTTCTCCTAGGCTACCCGCTAGAAGAACTTCTGGCATCTCATGGGAGCCTAGATGAAATGCAAAGGGAAGATGCTTCTGCCACTGCTACTCCTTGCTTAGAAAATCTTTTAGCAAAGCCTCTTCCTAAGCAAAACCCGCTCGAGAAGATGATGCATACATCTCTGTTCCTATCATCCGAGCATGTTCTCTTGGAAGTTGCAAAATGTTCTAAAGAGTGCAACTTGGAAGATACCCTTCACTTTTGTGAAGACGAACGATCATCATTATCCTCAATCGAGTTTGAGCCTCCTTCCTCTGGCCCAGATTACGTTGTTCTCAACCATGATCGAGACACAACTCTAATTTTTTATGATGCACCTCTTGAGATGGAGAACCAACATGCCATGGAGTACAAGGAGCCGACTCTGGCGTCCGAAGAGAAGGATTCCACACATGAGCTTGGGAGCTTCAGTTTTGAAATACCACAAGAACCATGCTCATTCAATACTAGTCCAAAGTCAGGCATGCTTAGTGCTCCCTGCACACACGAGAAATGCAATTATCTCGAGGTGTTTCCTTGCAAAATCTTCAGGATGGTGGTTGTAGATGCATTTGTTTATCGTAAACATTGCAGATTTCATGGGTGCACTGCGGCACTAATCATGTAGCTACCTTCAACGATTGGTGATGAAACAACGACACATCACCAATGATAGCTACAGGAACTCTCATGGTCAAGCTTACAACCATAAACAAAGCACTGCCGGGAGATAACTCAGATCATTATTTATTTACTTTCCTTTTTAATAAAAAGCAAGAGCATGTTCTAGGATAGTGTTTTCCTTTGGGTATTCTTGGTCGCTAACCATTTCAGGTGGAGATCAAAGAGAACGATGGATAAGCGACACCTACGGATATGTAAGCTGCGCCGACTACAACAACTTGGTATGTTTTGGTGAGGAAACAACTACGGAAGGAGATTTGAACTCCACACACTTGAGTTTTGTTGCCCAGCAATACAAACTCCAAGTGTGGGGAAGATATGTGAGTACCCCCAAGTAAGTTCCCTCGTATCAATTCTTATCATCGTGTTTGGAAATGGTGTTAGCTATTACATCTTGCTCTATAAAAAAATGTCCTACTTTCGACATTAAACAAAGCCCTTCCGGGAGGTCGCACGAGGATCGCCAGGTACGTGCTTATGCTTATCTCTATTTGCACAAAGCTTAATCATGCTCTATACATCCTTCTTCTTGCTTGTATGCTCTGGTTTGAATGTGTCTTGCAAAATACGTTCATCAGCCTTTTAAATTAAGCATGGTGCTTAGGTTAAAATGCCTTCTTCAATTAAACAAGACATGGAGTTAAGTTTGATTGATGAGCCTAGAGTTAATACTCTTATAGATTTTGGTTGTATATGCATGGACTAACCCCTGCAGGAAGTTCATTCCAAGAGGGTGGGTCGATGAGCTGAATTCAAAGGGGAAGGTAAGTCAAGGCATCAGATTCATGTTGCAAAACATCATCATGTTGATGCAACTTGAATTGAGCCTTGATTGAGTAAGTATATATCTTGGTGAGAGTAAATTTTAGCCGTAATAAACTGTTGGCTCACCGGTGTTAATGCCGGTAGAGTCTCTTCGATTTTACGTTTTTGTTTTGTCTTTGTGTGTGATTTTATAAGCAAGTCAAAAAACAAGTGTGGGGGAGATTCCCACAATGTTCCGTTCCTACACAATGCGATCACCTCCAAACGTCACATGCACGCCGCGCATACCCCGAGTTTGCACTCTCACTCGTTTTCTCCCTTTCATGCTTTAAACATGATATAAATTCCAAATTTAAAACTATTTAAACCATGCCAATAAAAAGGGTTCTTCATCTTGTTTAAACAAATGCATAAATTTTATTCTCTGCTAAACCCGAATTTGTGAACCATATCATAAGAACCCCAAACTGTTTAAATTGTTGTCTTTTGTGATATAATCTGATTTTGAGTTACTTAACATGTTTTGTTTGTGAGTTTGGGGATTTGTTTTTAAAGAAAATGTGAAAAAAAATTCATGGTCCTTTCCCTTACCTATACCTACCAGAGCCATATGATGAGCCAGAATCAAATAAATTCTACCCATATGCACCTTGCTATTACTCTGAGATTGATCAAATTTTGAGACCCTTGGGGGATATGTTTAATTTACTTTTTTGATTCAGTTCTTGTGCATAAGTGTTTATTTTAAATGCACCAAAGTTTTAGATTGATAATATCTCTCCATCTGAAAAAAGAGAGAGGAAAGATGGCGTGCCAAAGAAGCATGACCCACAATGAGAAAAGAGAGGAAAGATGGCATGCCAAAGAAGCATGACCCACAGTAAGGAAGAGAGAAAATATGGCGTACCAAAGAAGTACGACAAAAAAAATGATTGAAAAAGATGGCATACTAAAAAAGTATGGCCCAAAAAAAATGATGATGATGGAGAGAGAATCAGTCATGAAAAAGGGCTGTTATCCACCTTGGGCACCGGTCTGATCAGTAAGTAAACTTAAATATTATATCTCTTTGGATCCGATCTTTTTTTGAAGGAAACCCGTGGGGTTCCCCACAACACTTCATTTTTCATTAAAGGTTAGTACAGGTTAAGAGATACTTACATGGGGGGGGGGGAGAAAGAGCTAACTACAAAGGATTACAAAGAGTTAAGCCAAGAAGTTATTGAGTCCTTGGTTACATGATTAAAATGAAAAAGGTGAAGGAGAAGCTGATCTCTGAACTTCACAGACCAGAGATGTACCGTTGGCTGCGCATTGTCAAAAATGACTGCATTTCTTATCTTCCATAATTCCCATGCTGCCACCAGAAAGACTTCTGTGAAGAAGTTGTGCTGAAATACTTGATGAGCTTGACCGAGACGCTGGTGTAGTTCAGAGTTTAGGTTCCATTGGATACCAAGTCTATTCCAACAACTTGTTGCAAATGGGCAGGCAAAAAATAGACGATCAATGTCTTTAGTGTTTAGTCTATCCACTGCCACTAACCAACCAAAGAATTTAATTTGTGGAATTCACTGACTTTTCGAAATCCACTGAAGGTACTTGGCGCTTCAATCCCAGCAAATGCCAGCTTATAAAGCTTTTGGGAGGAGTATCTTTCATTACCCCAGTGAAAAAACCTATCCATCCTTAAGATTTTCATCATAATGTATTTATGATATTGCATTCTATAACTCCCCAAGCTCATGATATGCTTGTTGTGACAGTGGAAAATTGAAAATAGATACCAGATCAGGGGCATTAATGATGTCATGTACTGATGCTTTTGCATTGGTAGCAGACAGAAAAAGGTTGGGATATGTCTGAGCTAGGATCACTGGGCACCACAAATCTTCCTAGAAGAGCACTGTGGAGCCATCACCCAGAACACATCTTGCAATTCCCTTGTATAAAGTGTTTAGCCTGAATACATCCTTCCACCAGAAGGAGCCAATTTCCCTTGCAGCATGAGGTACTTTCTACTGATAATAAGTGTGCCATATGAGCTGCACCCATGGAATGTCTTGCTTTGTGTAGAACTTGTGTAGCTGTTTGAGAAGTAAAGCATCATTTTGGATCCTGAGATTCATAACCCCTAGCCCCCCTTTATTCTTGGTAGCTGTACCATAGACCAGGATGCCAAGTTCCCACTCTTTTTCTCTGCATCATTCCCTCTCCACAAGCACTGCTTTCTTGCCCTATCAATTTGCTCAATTAATCCTTTATGCAGTTTCAGAGTGCACATTGCATAGGTGGTGATGGGAGTAATGACTAAATTAACCAATTGGAGTCTTCCTGACATGGAGAGCAGGGAAGATGAGGCATTTAATCTTCTTTCAATTTTGACAATAAGGGGGGACATGTCTTCTACTTTTGGCTTTGTGGATCCCATGGGAAGTCCCAAATATGTAAAAGTCATAGTTCCTAGAGAGCATCCAAAAGTTGCAGCCAAATGTTTGGACTTGTCCTCATCCACATTTATAGGAACCATTACAGGCTTGCTGTAATTTACATGAAGTCCTGTAGACTGAGCAAAACTGTTCAACAGAGCTTTGAGACAAAAAAGTTGAGAGGCATCGGCTTGAACTAAAAGCAATGTGTCATCAGCATATTATATTATTGGGAAGTCCATGTCAAGGATTGGCAAAGGAGCCTGTAGCAGGCCCAGCCTATAAGCCTGGTTGATGAGGTGCTGCAAAAGATCTGCAGCTAGCACAAATAGAAGAGGTGATAAAGGATCACCCTGCCTGACACCCTTTTACATTTAAAATGCTTCCCAGGAACTCCATTAAAGAGAACTGACAATGTTGCCGGCGTGAACAACATGCTTACCCATCTGATCCATTTTTGTGGGAAGCCCAGGCTCTCTATCATCTGAAGAATAGAAGAGTGTTCCACTGTATCAAAGGCTTTGGCAAAGTCCACCTTGAGGATTGGATCCGATCTTTGACTTTCCAACAGGGGTAATGGAAATGTGTGCCTTCATCTTCCCTACCGAGCTCCACTTCAGCCATCTCTTAAGTAGGAAAAATAAGGCAAGTTCTGGTGAGGATATATAGATGAGCGACTTTGAAAGCATCTAGGCCCCTAGTGGGTTTTGGAGTATTGATTGACAACACGATTAAAGGACTAACTTGTTTGCATGAGATTATGAGCAGGAATTTAATTAAGGAATTGGTATTAAACAAGAGAGCTCATGTGTTGCAAGCAAGTGTGTTTATCCCATTGGAATAATGTATATGTGACAAGCAAAACAAGAAAAGGAAAAATAGAGCAAGGTATTCATGGTTGATATAAAGGCTATAATATTTGTTAAGGTTTGTTAGACTTATGATGGGATTCAAAATGACAAGTAAAGGTCTTGCGAATGAGATGTGATATGCTTATGCATAGTCTCAAATATGGAAGAACTTGTCACTTGTGATAAATGGTTGCTAACAAAAGAAGCAATCAAGACAAAAGAGAATGAGACATGAGTTTATGCAAAGATAACGTCTCAAAATAGAAAGTTTGCATATGTGATTGAGTTGAGAATTCGAATTGATAAAGAAGATTCCATGCATGACACAAATCAACATGAGTTCAAGATGGACGGCTTGGATAAAGGTAGAGGACCGAGAGGCGTGTTTCAAGAGGCTACGCAAGCGACGGTTTGGGGGGAGCAAAGAAACCGATACGGGTCAAAGGCCGGAGATCCTAGAGTCATAGAGAGCTCCATGTTGAAGAGTATCATTATTCAAGAGAAAGAGGTGACTTGTGAATCAATGTTGGAATTCATTCCTATGCAAATTTTAGATTCAAAGTCACTAGCTCAAAGCGGGCGTGCTCAAAGAATGAAGATCCAATGTGAGATCATTCTTCTCATGGATCAAATATTGATTGACTAAGCATAATCATGAGTACTTGTGCTACATTGAACACTATATCTCATCTTTGAGAGCTAGTGTTGTTTCTAAATTACTTATGCACAAGTTTAAGTGGCTAAAAGGCAAAGGTATGTTTTCTACTCATTATGTTTTACCTTTGAGCATCTAGGCCATATTGTCATGCTAGTGTGTGCATTTGTGTGCATCAAGTTCAAGAAATCATGTCACCTAGATATTTAGCTAAAACCTTCCTAATTGTGACTAAGTGTCAATCTTGAGTAAAATTGTGTAAGGTTTGTGCTAAACTCTCTAGTGTGGTGATAGCTTGACTTGTTGCATGCTATGAGTTTTGTAGGATAGAATTTTTGAAAAACTCAACTAGCATGATAGGTTGTATGTCAATTTGATAATATTTGGATCATTGGTCTTCATGACCGTACCAAGCCACTTGTGACTATTGTTCTTATTGATTGCTTGATGGCTGGTCACAAGTGGTGAGATTTTCTCAAGTCCATAGATCTTTATCCATATCACTTCTCTCATCCAAGGACTGGTTATATATTGGAAACATCCTATCTTCCTTGGAAGTAACAAGGAGCTCATGTTCAGAAATTGTTCATTATCAAAATGCTCCTTAAGTTAATTCTATTCTTGCTATCTCTTTTCATGGTTAGCACATAAGGTCAGAAAAATATGAAATTTTGGAAGTGCTTAACCATTTGTTTCAAGGAATTATCACTCACAAAACACTCTTGCACAATCTTTCTGCACAGGGTCGGATCATCCTGAGTTACCCCGGATTATCCGGCCAAACAGTGTTTTTCAATACTGTGTAAGTCCGGATGATCCGGCCTTGGTCCGAATGATCCGAGGTTCCTCCCTCCGGATGATCCGGGAACCACCGGAAGGCACACTTTCCAGCTGTCTGGGGCCGACCGGTCTGCCTGACCGGTCTGACCGGTCCAACCCAGCAACTCCCATTTACCCCGCCCCGGGGTAAAACAGTCAAAATCTTCACTCCTTCCACAATTTTGCCACCGACCCTTTCTTCTTTTCACCCGTGCGCCGCCTCTCCTCTCCATCTTCCACTCCATTGGAGATTTGGAGTTCTAGCCCTCAATTTGATTGTTTCATCATGTGCATTGGGGCTAGAAGGGGCGGATTGGCCGTTGGTGCGGTCGATTTTGAAGTTCTCCACGAGTTCATCTCACTCCCAAGGTATCACATGCTCAAATCACCCGATCTCTTAGCTCCGCGCATAACTTTTCAATTCCTTTGGTCAAGTAGTTCCTGCTAAGCCTAGGAATCACCCTCTAAGAGATCAGCAAGTTTCAAGAAGCACATTGATCAGAATCATAATCTAGAGTCCGGGCGGCGACCCGACCGGTCTGATCGGTCCGCCCGAGCGGTCAGACCGGTCGGTCTTGCCAGAACAAAAAACCTCAGCCAAAAGCCTTCATCTGTTCCCATGGGATCCTAGATGTTATTCATACTTATCATAATCTTTATCTAGCAATATTTCTGAAAAATGATCATCAAATCCGAGCCCTACTCCTATCCCTATCAGGGACCGGTCTGACCGGTCTGTGGCTGACAGAACACCAATCTAGTGTATTTTAATCTATTTCTATCCAGATCTTTATATTTGCTTCTCATGATCTAATCCTAGCTTAAATACTTCCTATCTCAGGTTGGAAATCATGAATCGATACGTGAGAAATCATGAGAAGAGAAGCAAACTCAATGAGGATCGAGATGCACGAGTAGCTGGAGGTGCCTCGAGCAGTGGTGGTACCGAGGCAGCAGCTGTGGTCTCAGCTTCACAGTCTCTTGCAGCAGCTACTAGTCAGCGAGAGTTGAGGCCTAGAAGGGCTTGGACAGATGCTCAGCTGATGGACCTTGATGAGTCGTTTGTCAATGACACAGAGGAGGATGAGCCCTACTTGAGAGATCCTCGTGATACTGCAGAGGATACTAAGACAGATGCAGATGCAGATGATATGGATGAGGATGCTGGAGATGATGGTGGTGATGATGATAGTGATGATGGGTCAGAGGAGAGTGCAGTTGGCAGCTCAGACTTGGAGGGTCCTCTAGTGACCCCAGCTATTCAGATACCTATCAGGTAGGCCGGTGTAGAGTTAGTCAGTTACTACAACACCGTGATGACAGCGGCTGCACGTTTGCTGAGGCGACAGAGTCCTTTGGATGTCCCAAAGGACACAGTTGACTACAGATTCCATACACGCTTTCAGCAGAATTTCTATCAGTCTGTCATTCTAGCCAAGGCAGGGATTGCCTCAGAGGCTCAGTGGGTTGATTGGACTCATATGGAAAATTTGCAAAATGAGATTTGTAATGAGGTGGCTCAGATGTGTCAGGACATACACATCAAGGACATCATGGGGTTCCAGCATGATTGGAACAAGGAGGTGATAGCCTAGTTCTATGCCACAGTCTATTTTGGGCATGATGCACATAATGACAATGAGAGGACTATCTACTGGATGATAGAGGGACACCGCTATCAGCGTTCCTACACCTCTTTCTGTCAGTACTTGAGACTTGATGCTCAGGACGTGAATCATCCTAAGATTCACTTTGACCTACCCTTGATAGCTAATCAGGTGAGATTCATGTATCCAAGGGATAGGGTTGGCAATGCAGGCAAGGTCACGGGGTTGTACACATACTACTCCATCCTGAACAGGCTGTTCAGGAAGACACTCACACCCCGGGATGGGAATCCTAGTGATATCTCAGCGCATGCCAAGAATTTGATGAGCAAGATGCAGCCAGATCCCAGAGGCAGTGACTTCAGTGTCGGTGACTTCATTTGGGAGGAGATCAAGCATATTTCTGAGACTCCCTTGAAGACTTGTGGTTATGCACCGTACATTATGAGAGTGATACTGAAGGTTACTAGGAGGAACTTCGGGATGGATGTGAAGCATGAGCCGCTTAGGATTAAACATCCTAAGCATGTGAGAGTTCCCTCAGCTGGCAGATATGATGAGGCTCAGGAGGATGATGAGGATGAGCAGGGTCACCAGCCTGATCAGGATGCAGATGCACAGCAGCACGCTGAGGATGTGCCTCAGCAGCAGGACCCAGCTGGAGGCTATGTGCCTTACGAGGGGAGAGATGCATCCCCTCCTCGCAGATCTTCCTCTTCCTTCAGACGGATGTTCAGGACCTTTGCAGGCATGATCAAGAACCAGAGAGATATTCTGGTTAATCAGGAGAGGGAGAGGAAAAATAACAAGAAACTGAGAGATAACCAGAAGAGGATGCACACTGCTTTGCAGCTCCAGCCACCGCTCTCGCCTATCTCTCCAGAGCCCGAGGCAGCTGTGATACCCTTAGTTGAGCAGATGATTGAGAGCTTCCAGGGGATGGACTTTGGGTAGTATGACTACCTGGGCGAGAGAATGTTCTTTGAGTAGGAGAGTCAGCCAGGTGGTTCTTCTTCAGCTCACCAGTTTCCTCACGGACCTCCGCCACACTTTGTACCTCAGTTCCGTCCAGGTCCACAACTTTTTGCTACAGACCCACAGATGTTCGCAGGACAGTTTGTGGGATCTCAGTTTGCATGATCGTACTCATGGCCCCCGCCGTTCACTTCTAGTTTCATGGGGCAGATTCCACCGTTCAGTGCAGCAGCTCAGTTTGGGAAACACATCAGTTCGTCGACAGTTCCAGGATAGTCGACGACATTTCCTATAGCTTCTGCACCACCTCCACTTCACTTTGGGCTTGGAGGGACTCTATCTTCACCAAATACGGGATATGCAGGGACAACACCTTCACCTTCTCCAGCTCCTGACTCTATTGAGGCGACAGTGGCCAGCTGGAGTGACTCGTTCTTTGATTATCCGGGTAGTTCCGGTGGCTTCTCTTCGGGTGGACAGTGAGTTTCAGACGGTAGCACACTATTCTCCTCTTGTGCGCCTTTTGTTGATGGATGACAAAGGGGGAGAGAAGATGAGATTAAAGCTGAGAGATCTTAGTATGTGTGTGTGCTGTGTGTTGAGTAGGAGTGATGTGTTGTGATCATCATCTTGTATTATCTAGATCTTATCATGTATGGATGATGGATGGATGTTTATCACATATGGATGTGTTTGTGTTATGGACATCATGATATGGATGGTTAACACATTCGGATGTGCTTTGGATATTCTTGTCTCATCTTATAAAAACATATCCATCTCTATCTAATTAAGGACTTGTGGACTTGAGACATTTTTATTGTGTGCTACTTGGTGTATTTATCATGTTTTAAAAGCATAAGAAATATTTATGATAGTGTGAAATGTTTGTATGATGTGATGTTTTTTGTTTCAGCCTTGGGCTATGCTGGCTGTCTCTGACCGGTCTAAGCCATGTGGCGTGCTGGTTGGTGTGGACCGGTCTGACCGGTCCCTGCGACCGGTCTGATCGGTCTGTGGCAGCAGCACTGCTTAGTTGCTAAATTGTTTGGATTACATGTCATATTGCATCACGGGTTTATTTATGATGTTCACACACACCTGTCGCACCCCACGGATGCTGAGATTTAGGGGGAGTCTCATTTGTGCTCAATATGTGCAATTTGGCATGTGAGGCCAACTTGTGATGAATTCCATTCATGTGCACATATTGAGGGGGAGATCCAACTAAATCTGAGAATTCAAAAAATTTATTGAGTATCTTTTGTAAGCTGTAATCGAGTTGTCATCAATCACCAAAAAAGAGGAAATTGAAAGCATCTAGGCTCCTAGTGGGTTTTGGAGTATTGATTGACAACACGATTAAAAGACTAACTTGTTTGCATGAGAATATGAGCAAGAATTTAATTAAGGAATTGGTATTAAACAAGAGAGCTCATGTGTTGCAAGCAAGTGTGTTTATCCCATTGGAATAATGTATATGTGACAAGCAAAACAAGAAAAGGAAAAATAGAGCAAGGTATTCATGGTTGATATAAAGGCTATAATATTTGTTAAGGTTTGTTAGACTTATGATGGGATTCAAAATGACAAGTAAAGGTCTTGCGAATGAGATGTGATATGCTTATGCATAGTCTCAAATATGGAAGAACTTGTCACTTGTGATAAATGGTTGCTAACAAAAGAAGCAATCAAGACAAAAGAGAATGAGACATGAGTTTATGCAAAGATAACGTCTCAAAATAGAAAGTTTGCATATGTGATTGAGTTGAGAATTCGAATTGATAAAGAAGATTCCATGCATGACACAAATCAACATGAGTTCAAGATGGACGGCTTGGATAAAGGTAGAGGACCGAGAGGCGTGTTTCAATAGGCTACGCAAGCGAAGGCTTGGAGGAGCAAAGAAACCGATACGGGTCAAAGGCCGGAGATCCTAGAGTCATGGAGAGCTCTATGTTGAAGAGTATCATTATTCAAGAGAAAGAGGTGACTTGTGAATCAATGTTGGAATTCATTCCTATGCAAATTGAAGATTCAAAGTCACTAGCTCAAAGCGGGCGTGCTCAAAGAATGAAGATGTTGATGCCCTCACAGATTGATCGAAGAAAGGTCGGCATGATCAAAATATGAAGAAGCTCAAGTAATCGTGAAAATTATATATTTTATTTATGCACTTGAGTATAGGTATGCCGTACTATCAAGAGGGATGCAACATCAGTGGCTTTAGATAATACCAAAAGTGCTCAAAATAGTCCCTAAAGAGAATAGCCAAAGAAAGAGCTAACTGCAAAACCAGTGAGGGACCGGTCTTACCGGTCCAGGGGACCGGTCTGACCGGTCTGAGCAGTCAAAGCATCTAACGGCTAGTTTTTCAAACCGACTAGTCTGACCGGTCTAGGGGACCGGTCCGACCGATCTAACACTGACAGGGGCAACGGCTAGTTTTTGTGAGAGGGGTATTTATACCCCATGACTTCACCCATTCGTGGGTGCTGATGCCATTCCACTCAGAACACATTTGAGAGCTTTGTGAGCACTTGGAGAGTCCTCCCCAACATCTCTTTGTGAGTGTTGCTTGATTCAGATTGAATCCTTGAGTTGGGTTGAGTGAATCCATTCCTTAAGAGTCATTTGAGCAAGAGAGATTGAGCCCTAGCTTTTGAGCACTTGCGGTTGCGTCGGCCAACTCAATTGAAGCATTCGTTACTCTTGGAGAATTGGCTCCTAGACAGCTAGGCGTCGCCGGCTAGCTCCCAAGGTTGTGGTGAGCAGCGGCAAGTATGTTGCAGCAACGATCGTGTGCCAAGTGGGCGCATAATCATATAGTGGAGAGAGGAGATAGCTTGACCTTGGGGTCACTATAAGCTTCCTCAACTGAGAGTAGGATTCACACGTGGGTGCACGGGGTGAATCCGAACTTCGATAAAACAAATCACTGTGTCTCCTTTGCATCATCTTCATTTCGGTTTGATTTACTTACCTTGCATTTATAGTCTTTGAGTTTGAATTGTGCTTCCGCTCGATCTACTTGGTTGTGTTCTACTTGTGTGTAGGCAGCTAATTATATTGATGAAAATACTCTGTAAAAGCTACACTCCAAGTTTCATATAGGTTCAAGCTCGAGAAGGGGATTAATCCTTGCTGTGACCTGTCTGCCTGTTCCGACCGGTCTGACCGGTCCAAGCAGAGTCAGCAGGGGTTAAGTGCTGAAATTTGAAGAAACGCCTATTCACCCCCCCTAGGCTACGACATCGTGTGATCAAAATCCTTTCAGACTTTGAGAAATTCTATACAAGGGTAAGTCCATGAATAATTTTAATTTGAGTAAAACTTGCAAAAATTCCAAACTTGCAGCAAAATGTGGGAGGTGCTTGGATCAAGATTGTTCCAATCTTCAACAATCCAAAACGGCGAGGAAGAAATCCAAAGGTTCACAAATAAAGGTAAAGCATTGAATATCCTTTGCGCAGGTTGTCTTATCCAAAAAAAGATCTTTTCTACCTTAATATTAACCTTTACTCGGGACGAGCAAAGGGCTAAGTGTGGGGGATCTTGTTGGCAGTCTAATTCGACCCGTTTTGAACGTCAACTCCGGCCTAAAAACCATACATTAAAGCGGAATTTATGGTAGCTTAGGATTATTTATTGGTTTGAGAATGCTGCAGGTAAATATGAGAATTCCACAACTGTTGGTTTGAGAATGCATGCAGGTAAAATTGAGCTTAAATTGGAGCTAGACGACAGGTCATGATCCGAGGCACAAAAGTTTGATGAATCAGAGCACGACATGTGTCATCACATGGATCAAAAGGCCCACCAGAGCAAGACAACCGACGTTCTAGAAGATCAAGCATGTGGCAAGACCAAGGGGACCCACTAGGAAGCTTCCTGGCCAACGACGGTGGCCAGTGGTGGGACCCACTGGTCAGCCGACTAGTGGACCCGTCCACTAACCTCCAGCTTTGTCCAGCAGGTTCCAGGAAGCTTCCTTAAGTCGGTTTGGGGTGCCTCGCCTGCTGGTTTTGCCATGAGAAGACCCTTTGGCTCCTCCCTATAAATATGAGAGGGGGGTTAGAATAGGACACACACATCTCACACCCCACCTCTCGTCCTCCAGCTTTGGCTAGCAGCCTAGGGGAAGTGCCGGGCCTGTCGGCACTCTTCTATACTTGTACCTCGATGGATGCTTATAAATCTGTAAGTTCACAGTTTGTAAGTGTTCATGACTATCTCAGTTTCATAATTTACTTTACAAGTTCATGTTAGTAGTTTCATGCTATTTACTGGATTGAGTGTTTATATGGTAGTTATCTCTAATCTAAGACACCTAATATTGACGGATGTTCTGGGCCGAGACTAGAGCTAGTAAACGATAGTCTAGAGGTGGTGCCTAGGCTAGACTTTATCATTCGATTGATGTGCCTCCCACAGCTTGTAGATGTAGCCTATAGGTGGTGACCGTCCTGTTTAGTGTCATCGTAATCCTCCATGTTCGGTTGCATGGTAGAAGCCTTATGACGGAACTTTTGGTCTGACCAGGCGAAGCCGTCGCCCGACGTCTACAGCTGATTCTTAGTCTAATTGCGGCCGTCGCGGCTCTAGAATCCTTCGCCAGGAAGCGTGGCAACGCACGACTACGGATACCGCTGTAGCTCGCCATGGGCATTCGGTTAGTCGGTTCCTCGGTTCCCATAGAAGTTCAGTTCCTAGAAAATAAGAATCGATCGGTTCTTTTTATAGTCAGGAACCGAGCAAATTCGGTTTTGGTTAGTTCGGTTCGGTTTCGGTTCTACCCGAAGAAACCGAGACCATCTCTCAACACAGTTCACAAAATCGGAAAAAAAAATCCGAGCGGAGGGGTCGCTGCGGCGCCGCCGAGCCGTGCAGGAGCTCGCTCGCCTGCCGAGGTAGGCGCTGCCACAGTGCCGCTGAGCCGCACACCTCGAGAGGTGTCCGCCGCCGCGCCCGCTCTGGCCGGTGGGGTGTGCGCCGCCGCCCCTCACCTGTGCGCCGGGAGAAGGGTGGAGGATGAAGCTGTGGCGGCCGGGCGGGAGCTGGACGCGGGTGTCGGATCCAGGCCGGGATCGACGGGCGGTGGCGGCCTGCTGGAGAGGCAGGGCTGGAGCCGGACGTGGCGACGAGGCGACGAGGCCTCGTGGAGGACGAAATGCTAGCGGTTGGCCGGGTAGGCACTAGGCAGAGCTGGTGGCGGGCGGAGGTGCGCCGGTGCGGTCCGCGCGGACGCCGGATGGGACGGGGGGTCGGGGGGGACGCCGAGACTGCGCGCGGGGTGTTGGGGTCGCCGCGTCAGGGCCTCGCCGCCTAGCCGCCTTGGGGTTCGCCGGCCGGGTCAGGGGTCTGGAGGTCAGGGGTGGGCGGCCAAGCGGTGGTTGTCGAGTGGACTGGGGGGTTTGGGACTAGCCGGCTGGGGGTGCGGTGGACGGGTATGTTAGGGTTTTGGTGGGGCCTTAGCCCAGGTTGATGCCTTCATGAGCTGAATGCATATGTGCTTGGTTCTTCGGTTAACCGGCCTAGGAACCGAAACCGAGCCGAGTATTTTGGTTCCTGAGAACTAGGAACCGAAATGGAACCGAAGTTCTCGGTTTCGGTTCGGTTCGGCTCTGGTTCTCGGTTTTTTCGGTTCGGTCCTCGGTTCTCGGTTTTTCGTACCCAGGGCTTTCACCTCAGAGTATTCCAAGGGTTATCAAATCCAAGGGAACGTGAGTACGAGTGTTATCATTATTTTCTTTTCCAGATATTTCCTTTTACCTTCCAATATATTTGAAGCTTTTCCCGATAACTTTTATATAGAAAATTATACTAAAAATATTGTACCGAGGATTTGTACTTAGAAGTTGTATCATAAACTTATGAATTTGTGTGTAAAAGGTTTGTGTGAGAAATCTTGCTGATAACATCATCACACAATTTATGCTATAATGTTATCCTCTATAAGTTATTTCAAAAAACTATACATTAAATTTGTATGTATCGTGAAAGTTGTACTAAGAAATTATTCCTCAAGTTGCTGGAAAAAAGTTATACTTAAAGTTATGTATATCATAAAAAGTTATGATAATAATTTATTAAAAAGTTATGATAATAATTTATTCTTCATTGAAGGTGCGCAAAAAGTTATACTAAAAATTTATATTTACGAATTATAAATTTCCAAAAGTAGAAAAATGTGGGACAAAAAAACTCTCCAAAAAAAGGAAAGACTGCTGCCTGTCGCAGAATCGACAACTTATACACATGCTAAAGTATATAGGGCGCAGTTATCTTTTCAGAAAAGTGATGTTGAAATTAACTTTTACAGTGAAACCTCCCACCCAATTTTTACTCCCCTATTTTTCCTAGGGGCCCCGAATGATTTTGAGCGGAAAAGGGAATCTGACGGTAGTGCTGGCGCGCAGAAAGGGAAAAAAAATGGGTTAGAGGCGCTGCGCGGCACGCCGCGCCTGAAGCGGAACCGCCTGGGCACGAAAAAATTTGAGAAGCCAAAAAGGGAATGTTTTGTTTACTGGAAAGGGAAAGTACTGCCTTGTCGGGAAATTGATTGTTGGTTTCGCTGCTAGCACGCGCTCGCGAATTAGCAATCGCCGTCTGTCTGGCTGAACAGACCAGTCTAACCGGTCCAGGCAGGGTCAGCAGGGTCAAGTGTTGAAATTTGAAGAAAAGACTATTCAAACCCCCCTCTAGGCTATGACATCATGTGATCAAGATCTTTTCACACATCCTGCAGAGCACCTGTGGCGGGTGCATGTTTCCTTCGGGAAACCCTTCCTTTGGGAAGACGTGGCAGATTGGAGGAGTAGAGGGGCGAGACCTATGATGGGTGCCCACTGCGGACTGTGCGACGGATACACAGATGTGACAAAGATGCTCGCCTCAGCATATAAGGAACCGGTTGGGGTAACTATGATTGGTGGGACTATGTATGTGCACACCACTTATCCTCTATGCGGAAGGATCCAGTCCATAGCTAGCAAGTGTGGTGCCAAGCCTGTAGGAGGATAGGATATCAGTGCAGGGGAAGGATGTATTAACCTTGCGTTCCCCGAGTTGCAAGTTAGGCTTCACAGTCCCGGGGCGACCTCTCATGGGAGGACACGCCCAGACCCGGGAAAGCAGGATGGTGCCATGGCTGCTAGTTCTCATTCTCAGTAGACCGGTGTGTCGTCGACAATTGGTTTGATTCCGGCTGGCTTCGATTTGAGTGGGTCCAGGTGTACAACCTCTGCAGAGTGTAAACTATATGTATAGCCGCGTACTCGGTCATGTACGACCCTACTTTTCTGTTGCTTCCATTAGTTAGTGTTACTGGATATTTCTACCTCCCTCTAGTTTACTGGCCTGCTTGGATAGTAGTTGAGGTGTGAGGAGAGGGAGATTTGGTACCAACTTGGTGGGTTTCTGATGGGATATGCTTAGTCTGGAAGGTGTGAGTTGACCGGGAGTCTGGGATGCCGGAATGGCCCACGTCGGGGGAATTTGACTGATGCTATGAACTTGCTACTGTTGCATAGGAAAACCCTAACCTTATCTTTGGCTTCTTTTTTTATATATCTGTGCATTCCACTTAAAAACTGCATTCAGACGGTGATGTGAGCCTATCTCGTCCTTGGGGATAGTTTGGTAGATGCAGGATCCATTTCCGTTTCGACGATCGAGCTGTACGACGATGAAGGACGCTATGGACAGGTCGAGCTACACTCAAGTTTGCCTGTGGAAGAGTAAAGCCTGAAGATGAGAGATGCCCAGAAGACTAGCTACGCTTTCGAGTTCTGTTTGACTTCCTTTATCCCAAGGGGCTTGTACTCTGATTTTCGTATTGCAAATCCTCTGGATTATGTATATTTAAGCCCTGTAATGACTTCATCGAGAAGTATGACTGTGATATGTAATTGAAATATGTTCTATATGTGATAGCTACCGATCCAGAGACTATCACGAAGGGAGTCGGGTTCTCGTTTCTGGAACTCGGTTCGTTTCAACACCCTCCAGCCCTTCCGAGAGGGTGGAGATCGAGATTCATTTTCATTACTAGTCCTTCACGTATCCGAGAAGTTACAACATGTATGAGGTATGGTCCACGTGTCGGTATTTTACCGTCAACCTACCTTGGGATGCCCTAAGGTAGGAGATTATTGGGAGCAGATCGCCGAATCTGGAACTTGATGGTAAACGCATGGACACAAGACACAAATTTAGACAGGTTCGGGCCGTCGGAATAGCATAATACCCTACATCCTGTGTGGTGGTTTGGTATATTGCGCCCTGCGCTGGGGTGTTGTGCTCTGTTGAACAATCTAGCTTATGGGTTATCTGCCGATCTAGGTACCCGGCCCTCCTTTATATAGTCCAGGGGGAGAGATACTAGTTGGGTACAAGGTAGGAGTCCTAGAATGCAGAGTTTTAGTAGGATTACAGAGGAATCCTAGTAGAAGTCTGGCTTCTTCCTTTCTTGTGGGTATCCGGAATCTTCCTCACATCTATGCGGTGTGCACAGTCCCATGGGCCTAGGTCTGACACCATGTGCTATCTCTTATTCTAGAATATGTATTGTCACACCGTCCCGCCCTTTCGAGAGGAGGGCTCGCATATACATAGCACTTTGCTTACACCTTCGTTCTCGCTTTGTCGTCCTCGCTTTGTGTAAAAGGGTCAACCCGTGATTGGAGGACAAAGCCTTATAAGTTGACTCCACCATTGCTCAACTAGCAAGGTGGTATTAAATATGTGCACATAGCACTCATAGACCACTACTAGGCCACATCTAAATTGGACCGGGTTTCACATACACCCCCTTCAAAGGATCCAACATCATCATCGGTCCAACTCAACCATATGTCCAATGTCGGCGTCATATGCCATACCGTGTATTCCATCCGGGCCCACACACGTCATGTGCCATATGCCCACACACTGATCCATACGCGCAACCGCAAGAGTCTAGCCTTTCCGAGGGGCGGGCTTGCATACACATAGCACCTTGCTTACACTTTTATTCTCGCTTTGTGCAAAAGGGTAAATCCGAAGGTGCTATGGTATGAGACAAAAGCTTATAAGTTGGCGCCACCCCTACTCAACTAGTAAGGTGGTACTAAATATGTGCACATAGCACTCATGGACCACTACTAGACCACTTCCAAATTGGATCGGGTGTCACATCTATGTGATGTGCACAGTCCCGTGGATCTGGGTCTGACACTGACTCCATAAAAGCTTTCTGCAACCCCAACAATATTCAAATATTTTTTGTGTGAATGAAATTTTACTAACCCCAACACATATACATTTCCAAATTGATAATTTGCTATCAAGCATGTTAAATGCCAGGGAGTAATCATTATTAGGCCATTCCCATTCCCAGTGGAGTCCGGCATCTTTTTAGATCTTTTTAGATGCTAGGGAGAAAACAGCCCCTCACAATGCTCAATATCATGTCACGATTTTATAGGCAACTCATGACATTTACTATTGCATGGTGTTGAGATCAAATATGCTATATGAGTTATGTAAACACATATAACTTTTTCTCAGTTAAATACAGGCATGGGATTGACAAAAGGTATAGATGAAATGAATTGCTCTCAGCCGGTGTTTTACTCCAAGTTGCCACCATATTAGTCGTGCAGAGAACCAAACAAATTAAAGTCATCAGTGCATCAGCCACCAACTAATTTATTTTTTTTGGTGATATATATATATATATGGTCGGATGGGCAAGCCCATGCTGACATGCATGTTTGTCCAGCCACCACACTCCTGTAAAACAAAGATAGTGTTAGCAGTATGAGTTCAGCAATAATAATCTACACAAATTTGAAGAGAAAATCATTTAAATCCATCAATGAGTGCATACGACAGTCGATCTGGTAAAGATTAGATTCCATCATGATTGAAACAGGACAATTATTCGAACCCGGCCTATACATTCTTGCACGAACCAGCATTTGCTAAGACAATGACATGTCATTGTCATCATTGAACAACTAAACTGTTTATACTTGAGTCGAAATTCTGGCGATAGCATTGCCTTTTCTGTTACTTGACAAAGAAAGTATTTGCAGATATAACACAAAAATCAAAATCACCCGAACATCCATATGGCTAGCTGTGGTAGCTTTGATTATAAATATATCTGTCTGCTTTGACAGGCACCAGGGCTAGAAAAGACAAAGCAAACAAGTAATTTTTTTTGCGGGTATGAGCAAACAAGTAATTAATGGCAATGATCCATCAGCATATACTAGCTAGCAGCACTGGGTATGTAGAGATAATTTTGGATTGCATGGTGCATGCACCGGCAGCATAGAAGTATTTTTACAAGATTCATGGTCCTAATGAAAATATAATAAACGTGCCACACCACAGCCACATGGAATAAAGGTGCAGTTCTTAGTTAGTTCTTACACACAAATTTTAAAAGATGGCGTCATCCAGCACTTGAGCATGGATATGCACATATAGGGCTGAATGCGCCTTTTATTTGTTGCAATTTTCATCTGATGGGTGGATCTGCAGGGGAACTGATCAAAGAACCCATCCCAGCATAAAGTTGTTCTCGCCTCCGGGGGCGCTGCGTGGAATATTATTCGCTGCCTCAGAAGGCAGAAACTGATGATGAGGATACCTAGCAACGGATAGCTTTGTTTTGTTAGTACACTGCGCAATGATCAGTTTTATGATTGATTGATCAGTATGATCACCAACTAGCAGAGCTACATGTTGAATTTGTTTCTTGAATTGCAATATAATCAGATAGAAATTGTACCCGATTTGCAGAGTGGGTTCACAGTCCATAGCAGCGGAGGGAGCAGGCGGATGCACATGATATGCGGCGCCGTCATGCTCCACCATGGTGCCGCCGGGAGCTGGCCAGGCGGCAGCATGCTGCAAGGTTCTGTAGTTGCTGGAACCTTCAGCTTCGAGCTGTAAAATCGAACAACATATACATAAAGTTGTAACGACAATGCAAAGAAATGATGTCCATGGTAAAGTGCAATCCAATAATGTATAGGTGTTCCACTAGGAACAGATAAGGACCTTGTGCTTGAGTTGCCTGTTCATTTCTCCCAGGTGACGCTCCTGCGAACTCCATCGGAAATAATAGATGTGGTAAATTAGACATAGGAGTATAGGACCAGCAGCTGAATCTCTTGTACACAAGAAAGTAGACCTGCTAATGGGTTGGGTTGAAATGAGTTTTGTGGGGTGGGTTTTGAAATGGAGTGTGTTTGGATGAGTTAAAATGGGTTGTATTAGTTAATGGGGTGGATCGGGTCGGGTTCTATATAAATGCGGGTTGAGGCGGGTTGGGGTGGGTTGAAATGGATACTTTTTACAAAATAGTATAACTATATATAAATGTGGGTCCCACGTGAGAGCTGGACTCTGAAATTAAAACCACGTGTTTATATCAGAAAATTTTATCGAAATTGACTGAATTTTGTTGGAGATGACTCAGTACGACTGGCAGCTATTTTGTGCAAAGCAGTGTGGCTAGAACTATCTGTGGGCCCCACATGAAGAGCCGGACCCTGGAATTAAAACCTCGCGTTCACACTATAAAATTTTATCGAAATTGACTGAAATTTGTTGGAGATGACTCAGTACGACTGGCAGCTACTCTGTGCAAAGCAGCGTGACTAGAACTACACGTGGGCTCCACATCAAGAGCCGGACCCTAGAATTAAAATCTCGCGTTCACACTATAAAATTTTATCGAAATTGACTGAAATTTATTGGAGATGACTCAGTACGTCTGTCAGCTACTCTGTGCAAAGCAGCGTGGCTAGAACTACACGTGGGCTCCACATCAAGAGCCGGATCCTGGAATTAAAATCTCGCGTTCACACCATAAAATTTTATCGAAATTGACTGGAATTTTTAGAGATGAGTCAATATGACTGACAGATACTCTGTGCAAAGTAGTGTAGCTAGACATATATGTGGTCTCCATATTAAGTGTAGAAACACTAAATTCCTCCGCATAGTAGAACCCATGGATTTTTATGGGTTACCCGCTTATAATGGGGCGGGTTGGTTAGAGTTGAGAAATTAACTAATTGGGTTGGGTGGGGTTGGGTATCTAAATATGTTAATTTTGGGTGGGGTTGGGTATGGTGCGGGTTCCAACCCATTAGCAGAGCTACAAGAAAGTATGGAAGACACCTATGCATATCATATCTATAGCTGTACAGCACATGGTTGTTCTAACTGAAGGACTAGGATCTACCCTAGCTAGTGTCCATGCGATATACCCAAGCTGGCTACAGTGTATCAACCTATGGCAAGTCATAGGCAGTAGTAGAATATTTGCACTTCTGGAGCCACAAGCCCATGACTCCATGAGCCTGTACTGCTCAAATAATTACTGCTGTAAACATGTATTATATTTTGTTTTGCGAATAAACAAGTCTGACGTAAACTACCTTCCTGCGAAGCTCCTCCACTTGTTCCATCATAAGTTGTGTCTGGCAAAATTTTGGAGGAATATATAATTAGCCATACAATGTGCCCATTTCCATCTATACACAAACTGATAATTCAATATGTCCAATTATTTTTTCTGTTACATTTCTTTCGGTATTTTGGTTTCATATTCTAAAGGAATTGTTTTATTATTGGCGATTGGCCACATGCATTCAGATTTCAGAGTGGAGTATAAAAGTGGGAAGAAAACTGAAATTTGCTCTGCCATTCGGAAGGTATCAGATGAAATCTGTCAACTGAAATTTAGATGCATACATTGCAACATTGGACTACAGAGTTCCACCAATAATTTCATCCAGAGAATACTTTTCAGTTTTCTCTTTCTTTATATGAATTGAATATAGATTATGCTTTTTTCAGTTCTTTTACTGCTTTTTGCTGGAAAAGAATGTACAATAATAAGTAATGTGAGAGCATATTTTTAAGGTAATTAATTTAATTATTCACAGGCATGTATGCAACCAAACTACTGGATATGCTGCAGAATGGTGGGCCCTGTAGTAATTTATTTACAAAGAAAATAATTGTGTGCTTTATTCTGGATAGGATGCATATAGGCTACTGCACTATCCTTTTCCTATAAAAGCTAATGTCAGTAATTAGAACAGATACAGACCAGTATAATGCTGCTTTACAACTTCATTACACGTGCTAATAACATTAAAGCTAATGAAATAAGACCATTTTATGGTTCATTATTAGTGACCCATATTTGTAGGCTGAAGTGTTTAATCATCCTTGTGGGAAGTTTCCTTCAACTATGTGGAAGAAGCATTGCTCTTCTATAAATCAATTATTTTCACCCCATAAGAAGTTCAAATACCTCAGTTATTACATGCGTGTTATCTTAAACAAGATTGCTACTACTATATTACGGTGCCATACTGTTTCCATCCCTGCGACCCGAGTTTTGTGGTTACACCGAATCATATGTGTGTTTTATTTTCCATAGCATAAGGGAAAACTGAGATATGAACCTTTCTCTGCCTCGCCTGTGATAAAGCACATTCAAGCTGTTTTTCTAGCTGTTGCAGTTCCTTGACGCTCAGTGGGCCAAGGTCCTCCCCAAGCAGGTGCCTGTTGAAGTTACAGAAATACATACATGACAATTCCACAGGCATTACATTATCCCATGTAAAAATACGATAATCAAACCTTTGAGTGCGCTGCAAAGCCTCGAATTTTGCCCTCAGCTTTGACATTTCCTGGTACCAACTCTACACACAAAAGGTAGAACCTCATCAATTGAATTACATGACTATTCCATTTGCCAAGTCAACCGTATCTACAAGCTGTAATTCATTGGAAAACAACAGGAATGACCTTTTAAGAACGTCACATAGAAAAAAAATCAACTCTTGGAGGAATTCACTAAATTTACAATTAATTGCTGGGCTTTCATTGGGAGTTAAAGACATATCCACTACACACAACTACCATTGAAAGACACAGCAGGAATAACCATTTTACAATGTCAAACACAGGTGGAAAAGCAAGTCTATATATGTTGTATCAGTATACTAAATTCCAGAAATAACGTCTAGGCTAGCATTAGGATCTTTTTTTTTGCAATTGACAATAACTAACTTGATGAATAGAGATGTCAAAAGACAAACAATATGCATCACACAGTTTATGTGTACTAGTATATTGGATAAAAAATTGCTTAGTGGTCCTTATTGGCTAGCAGCTTAATGACACCTCGGAATCTAAGAACAGGTCATGCAATAAATATCAGATTGGAAGGTTACTACTACTGGGGTATGGTAATTAAATCTGAAAAATGAAATCAGTTTGCCTGGACTAGTAACTATAGTTCTCTGTTAGTTTTACTTGTGGTTGTAACAACAATGCAATATATTGATTTCATTTCACCATGTTTCCTTTGTTGATAAACTATAAACTGTTGGAAAATGGGAAGTGATTTAAACATTAAGATACACCAAAAAACAATTTCTATTTATATAAAGTTCAACTTAATTTTTATGACTGGAGTTAATATATATCTCCACCACAAAATTTATTGTGGGTACATGTACATTGCCTTCCTTATCTTTATGTACATGTACCTTGGTATTAAAACTGGATGGTGCATGGATCAAATGAAAATTGTTGGTCCGGTAGGATTTTAAAAATATAAACAAAGACAAATCATATTTACCTTTTGGATGAAAATGGAACTTTAAAGTAGACGTTATCACGGACAACAATTGATATATATACCTGAGTTTCGGAGAGTGCCCCATTGGAATCTTGCGCATTGTAGCAGCAATGTTGGTACCTTTCTAATGTCTTAGTTATTCTGCACAGGAAGTTATTTGGGGAAAAACAAATTAGATGCCATTAAAAGGAAGCTGAAAAATAATACTATAACGTCTAAGAAAAGTATCATGTGTACATAAGGTCCCCCATTGATGATACGTATCTATTTACTAATATCAGTATATTCTTCTTCTATGGAAGTCTGATTCCATGTGGACCGAGTATAAGTGAATCGCATTAATAGGTGGTTGCTTTTTGAAACATGACGGATGCACATAAGCTTTTGGTCAAAGATTATTTGGGGCATCCATCTTTGAAACAACCTGTGTTTATGTAAATTAATGTATGTCTAAAAATGTCTCCTCCTGTCTTGCTACATTATATGGCTACCAGCGTTATGTGCCATGGCCAGATCTATATATTTCCTATGACATATCATATCACACGATTATGTAAAACCATTATAATCATACTACATAACAATTCGTATGCAACTCTGAAAAATTCAATTCTATACATGCCTAACCAAAGAAGGTGTTGGCTTGCAAATGTCATCTCAATACTAATCCAGATTTATCATGAACTCGAAAAAAGCACCCAAATCTATAAAGCTATACATAAATAAAAGAAATAGAGGTACATAGATGTAACTTTTCAGACCCAGATGGAGTCCATTTTATTTCAACATTATATTAACATATTGCTTGACACTATATTGTGAGGGTAATAAGGAGCAAGAACACAGCCATGAACTGACGATTCTATGGAATATAATTGAGAAAGCAGAATAGCTAGTTATTCCAGGATGCAACAAAATTTTAGTGAATTAGCGGTGACTATTTTAGCACCTTATTATTCAAATTAAACATTTTTCACCAAGTAAAATCAAAGGATTTAAATTTAAGGAAACCTAACTTTCCTGCTACAAAGCAAACAATTCTCACACTTTGGTCATAAATAGATCGAACATGCATCGCACAAAAACACATAATACAAGAGATCTACCTCATATATCACTGAATATTTGTAAAATGCATTGTTTAGTTGAAGTTACAACTGTGAAACCTATACAACCTGCAGCATATAATTGAAACTTTAGCTATTAAAATTACCTGGGAAAAGCAATAATTTCATTATCCAAGTTGCATACGAACTGAAAACTAGTGCTTAAAAAACTGATCACTCGTGCAGCGACAAAATTATCATTCACGTACAAAGATAATAAGGACAACAGGAGGCTTCCTCTCATGAACTTTATCTATTTCAGCAGATAAATAACTTTGTTTTAACTGAAGTATCAGTTTAGATCTCTGTCATATGCAGAAATATGTAGGTAAAAGAATCTTCAAGCAGTAGGGTCAATGAAGTCCGAAATACATGAAACCAATTAAGGAAGTGCAAGGAACGTATAAAGATCAATAAAGTCGAAAGCGTGATACATGTCTCAGTAGTACTGAGATGCATATATAGGCATAAAATGAGAGCAAGAAAAGGAACAAAAGCATATATTCTTCCACATAACTTCCGATCAAAATACCTTAAGAGGAAACCAAAAATCTATATTAGACATCGAAAACCATTAGGAAATGAAAGTAATGGAACTGTGAACACAATGAGAGGAACAAGGTGCATAGGATGAAAGAGAAGGGGCAAAACAGAAAGACTATCATCAAGCCTTGAGCTCTCAACTTAAGAAGTTCTGAGACCTCCTGAAACTGAAGTAGATCTAAATCTCGTATGGGGAAAACGTGGTAAAATCGGTTCAATTTTTCAGTGCCGATCGAGCAAACTGACATGAAATTGCAACAGAGAATAGGAGCAGTTCAGCATCGATAGATCAGGCAAGATGAAGAGGTTTGCTGTGCGCCGAGGTGGCCAGAGCTAAACAAGTGCCAAGACTCGCGAGCGTGGGAAGCAGGATTTTCATACAAGCAGGGACGGCGCTGGGATCAAAACGGAAAGAACATACCACCCTTTCCCCTCGCAGGCCTCATCGTGTTAACTCCTCTCCATCCCCTTCCCCCCCAACGATCCCCTGTTATCTCAGCAACCGAAACGTGTCTCTGACACACGCACGCTCCAACACACGAAAGATGGCCAGTCCAAGTACCCGGAGAAGATGGAGGAAAGAGGTGCGTGCGTGGGCGACTACTTCAAGTGCCCGGAGAAGGTGGAAGAAAGAGGCAAAGGGGTAGGTATCTTAGATCTGCCGAAGGGATGTCTCATACCAGTTAGGGATCCAGGACCCGGGTTATATGAACACCGCCATGCCCCTACATCGCGCACAGATACACACGCAGATGGCAGGAATAAAATAACATGCCTCAGCATGGCCTGGAACTACTACAGGAGTAGAGCTCTCGGCTACTCGCTGCAGAAAAGAAAAGCAAGAAATCACGGAGAAGAAAGGCACGCGCAGCAAATAAAAGGGATCGGAAACGAAAGCTGAGCAATGGAGCAAAGCATCACCAGATCTTTTCCGCAAAGGGAAAACAAAATTAAAAGGCAAAAGCAGCAGATCTGCTTGCAGGAGCTGAAAATTAATTAGCTAGGTGGCCGTGCGCTCGCGTGTTTGATCGATCGCTTACCCTGCGCTGCCGAACTCGTAGAGCTTGCCGCGGCTGGAGAAGATGATGAGCGCGACCTCGGCGTCGCAGAGCACGGAGAGCTCGTAGGCCTTCTTGAGCAGGCCGTTGCGGCGCTTGGAGAAGGTCACCTGGCGGTTGATCTTGTTCTCGATCCGCTTCAGCTCAACCCGTCCCCTCCCCATGACGACGACGATCTCTCCTCCTCCCCTCCGAGCTTTGGCTTTGGCTCTCGCTCTCTGCCGCCGGCCGATCAGCTCGCCCCTGCAGCTCAGCTAGGCCACACCCAACAAACAAGGGCTAGCTAGCTAAGCTTGCATTGTGCGCGCTGATATAATGAGGAGCCGGCGGGGGAGGAGAGGACGGCCGGGAGCGGAATATTAGTGGAGACCGGCGGGAAAAAAGCCAGGATCACTGTGCGGCTGCCCTGTAGCACGCTGCCGGTCTCTCCTCTCGCATCTTTTTCACGCGTCTCCATCCATCCATCCCCTCTCCCCCAGCTTTAAAGGAGGGTAACTTTGGAGGAGGAGGAGGCGGAGGAGGGGCGCTGCCTGCGCAGTTACCCCCACTGCCCGGCCGGGTTTACCCTAACTGGGAGGCCCGTGCCGAAACGGATGCGCTCCAATGCTGCACGCCGCGGTGCATGGCTGCATGCGCGCATACACGAGAAGGGGCGGCCTTGGCCAGAGGGGGCTGGCTACCCATGGAGAGAGAGCCTCCTAGGCCTAGCCCCAACCGTGCATGTCGCCACCGCTTCTGGGTCCCGGCCGGCCTCGGCGGCTTTGGACCACCACCGCACCCCGGCGGGGGCAACTCCTCCGTCCACCGGAGCTACCGGCCGGACGGAGGCTGCCCGGAAATATAGAGGCAGGGAGGAGTGGCTTAAGCCGGGTGGGAGTTGGAACACCTGTTTCATCCCATAAGCTATTCTCCAGTTGCCAGTTTGCCTTGCCCTTGGGTGGATGCTAGTACTTGTGAACGTACTCCCTGCTAGTGTATTCCGGCTAGCTGGCTTGATTTGTGGAAATTTCGTCTTTAGGCAAGTCTGGGACGGCATCAACCATATGAACATGATTGAGATCCATCCATGCAATGCTGCTATATATGTATTGTTGTTACATGAAATGGGAAACTTGGATACATAGCAAAATGAGTAGCGTAGCGTTATTATTAGGCAGGAGTTAGTACTCGCTTAGTGACTCCTGATGGACCGGATTTGTTAGCGAACAGTGCAAAAGACCGTACACTTGGGCTTCTTGGTTGGATCGTCTAGCTAGTTAATCTTCAACCAAAGCATTCTTCATTAAGAGATCCCTCTTGAAAACGACACAACACGGTTGCTTTAGACCCCTGTACGTATCCGCACACACAAGCAACTGCACACTACTACTTGCACAAGTATAGTAAAACAATTATCCTTGTGCAAGTATCATGCAGTTTATGTATAAAATAGCTGTTTAAAAATGGGAGCAACACATGTACGGCTGGCTTCCCGGCCATATTCAGTGCCTGTGTGTGATGTTTTTTTAATAAGGATAAGATAACTTGTATTGGTCAAACAGGATGGTCAACAAACAAGGAAAGACAATTTCCGAACAAAAAATTCTGAATATAATTTAATTAAGAGTCTAAAAGAATATGTCTGTTTCATTGCAAGAAAATCCAACTGATATATTTTTTGGGACATATCAATGAAGAGAATTTTTACAATGATTGAAAAAAAAAGTTGTTCATCTGACAGAATCGTACGGTGGTCAAGGTAGGAAGTACTTAAAAGTATCTAAACTAAAGTACCTGTTGGTACAAAAATGTGGGACCAAATACCAAAAAATGAGACCGAATACTAATTTAATTTAATTTTTGTAAATACCTTCCATTAATCGATGGGTAGAAAAAATTTCAAAGCAAAAGTACCTGAAAGTACCCATTGGTACTTTACAATCATTGCAACAAAAAAATACTGAAACTATTAAGTGAGCAAGCGAAAATCTGGTGGTTTGTTTTTTGCGAAATATGGGTTGCCAGCATACCACAACCCATTTCTTAGGATTTATTTGTGCCGTTAATAACGAAAGTTCAAACAAAGTTATTCATATCAATCAGAAGGCCTATAAGATCGGTCGCGGTATAACATGCTGGACAATTGTTTTGTTGTGCTTTTTCATGAGAGCTTTGAAAAATAAATTGCACAAAGTATCCCTAAACAGAACAACAATTTAATTCTTATAATAGTATATAGGTACCCTGAAGGTGCATGTTTATACCACTACTAGTTTAATGGCATCCGGTAGAGATGCATGCAGTTCTTCTGATCCTCGAGGGAACTGATTGTTTTTTTCTTTTTCAATTTGTTGCCAATCTTTATTTGATCTTAAAATCACTTGGTATACAGGCTACAGCCTTTTATTGTTTATTTATTCATCATTTTGCAAGGAGAAGCATGCATGCAACTATTCCACTACGTGTGTTGGGTATCAGGGTATGGCTGATAGAATGTCATCAAGGTGTCCAGTAACTCTAGTACCCTTCCTTGTTTATTCTACCCTTGGTTCACTCCTAGCTGGGAGCTCGGGAGCAAGGCTCTTCCATCGTTTCAATAAACTGGCCGCAACAGAAGCTTTTTCTGATACTTCAAGGATCTAGTAGTCACACACCACAGGAGTTAGGAGGAGAGAGAGAAAAAGATAGGGCCACGTCAAACAGTACAGGGGAGAGCGAGGGTGCATCGTAGGTGAGACGCCCTAGGCTGCGCTACGTGTCGGCTGTGGACTGGCGCGCCGTCCTGTCACGGGGGGTCACGAAACCAGTCCATTTCCATCCTTGTCCTCGCCCGCTTCGATCCGATCCGCCACCCTTCCCGCCCGCCTCCACCGCGCCAGAACAGAACCACCGTCTCCCTCCTCCGCTGGGCCAGGCCAAAGCCGCATCGTCCATCCACGATCCACGCGCCCATGCCAGCGCAAGCACGTGGGTTTCGCCTGAACGTGCCCGCTTGTCAGAGGGGGCCGGGGGGCATCGGGATGCGCGGGAGGCCGTACGCGGATTTTCCTCGGCGAGCGGCGGCGAGCGAGCCGACGAGAGGCCGCGGTTCCGGCCATAAACTCCCGCTGGCGCCCGCAGCCCTAGCTCGTCCTGCTGCTGCTAGGCGCAAGAGAATCGTGGGCTTATGGATGGCAAGCCCGCGCGCCATGCATCGTCCTCTCCTCCGATCCGCCAGCTGCTTTGCCACCACACGCTACCTCGATCGATCCCATGGCGCCTGCCTCTCCCTGCACCCCCAAAAGCGTCCATATTCGGATTCGCCGGCAGGGTGCGCGCTTTGAATCGTGCTGCCCTCCCCGAATGGGCGGACCAGCCAAATCCAAGCAAAAGATTGGCCGCAGGGGCGTCCAGCCCGGCGAGGAGTCCTCGTCGTCCACCGCCGGCCGGCCGGCCGACGAAAGGGCGCCGTTCGTGCAAATGGGGAAAGCCTAGATCGCATAGAGATTTGCTGCGACCGACCGACGAGCGGCAAGCCGGCAAAGGGGTCGCGAGAGGCAGATTGCCGGGGAGAGGAAATGGGCGGGGTTGGCATTTCTGGGTGGGTGGCCTGGCGTCCCAAAAAAAGCAAGCGGCGCCCCGGCCGGGTCCAAATCCAATGAGGGGCGCCGAGACTTTAATAAACCACGGAGAGGACACTACTGGAGGGGATCGAGCAGTGGTTGTGTAGCTAGGGCGCGTAGGCGAGATTGGGTTGGATTGGCCCTGACGTGCGTGCCTACCTTTTCCTACCACTACCGCAACGACTTGTAACACCCTAGGTGTTAATCACTTATAATCAAAATTAATCACGGCTTAACTAGTTAATTAGAGACCTAATCCTTCGGGTACAAATCGAGTCACCAAAATCGACTCAAGTTCAGTCCAATTTTCTGGAGCCGGGGAAAACCCGGATACTCCGGGTTTGCACCCGGATATTCCGGAATTACCCGGATACTCCGGATTTGCTTCCGGATAGTCTGGACCTGGAGTTTCTATATCACGTGTCTTAGCTCTTGCACTATTTCCAAACATTAAAACATCAGCTCTTCTCTATTCCGCACTCCCTCACGCTCACCCTCACTCTCTCACGTCACTCTCTCCCTCTCTCACATCCACTCCCTCCCTCACTCTCTCCCTCAAGTGCTCTCCCTCTCCCTAGAGCCCTAAACCCCAAATCCTCCACCCCAACTTGAGCTCAAGGCCAAGAAGGCTTCAAGATGGCGAGGAGCACCTTCTTCTCCACATGTTCCTCCCCACGAAACCTTGGGTTTCAAGTTCTTCGCGCGGGGAAAAGCTCGTTCAAGGTACTCCAACTTGTGCCGCCCCGATCTATGTTTCTAGGAGGTTCTAAGTGATTTTTTTTGGTCAATCAACTCTATATGCATCCCTCAACTAGGATCTAAAAGGGTTTTGATATTGGTGGGGTGGTTTTGCCAAAAATCAAGATTTCAGTTTTTGGGGCGAAAATGCTGTCAAGCCCGGAGACTCCGGGTATAAGCCCGGATACTCCGGGTTTTGAACACTACGGGCGAAACTCCGGGTATAAGCCCGGATACTCCGGGTTTGGGACACTCCGGGGGAAACTCCGGGTATAGGCCCGGAAACTCCGGACTTCGGAGTCCGGATACTCCGGATATGAATCCGGATATTCTGCGTTTTATTAGAACTGTTGGATGTAGAATTGGGTAAATTTAGGGTAAATTTGTAGTGTTTCTACTTGGGCATTTCAAAGATTGTTGTTACATGTCGTATTTGCATACATTCTCATGTCATGTGCATACGTGTAGACGCCGCCGCCGAAGGAGTCGTATATGAAGTGATCGCGGAGGCGAAAGAGCACCCGGAGCAAGTCCAACAGGGGGTTCGCAAGGATCCGGCCCAAAGCCCGTCTGCCCCTAGCTCTGAGCAGTAGCCCGAAGGCAAGCCCCGGTGCATGTCCTACTATTTCAATTTATGAATCACTATGTATGCTTATTACTTGTGCATTACATTTCAGGAGTTGTTTGAAACCTTAGTTGCATGATCCCTAGGTTTTCCTGAGCCTTATACTAGTATGTGTAGGTCGGTAGCACTGCTATGCTTAAGAGGTCTCGGTAGAAGTCGAGTGATATCCTATTACTCGCGAGATATATGATATTTTAGAGTCGAGTAATTTCCTGTTACTCGCGAGATATAGGATGTCTCTATAAATTGAATATATAGAATATTGGAAGATGCAGGAAATGAAAGGAATTGGAGACCGGGCGGGAAATGTTTAGCCCCGTCTGTGTCGGTTAAGGACCGTACCGTTGTCTGGCCCTGCTGATCGAGTTTGATATTGTACTAACCGCATGCCGGGAGTAGGAGGTAGTCGAAACCGGTAAGCCGAGTAATGCTTTGCTTCGAAAGTACTGGAACCCGCACCCAACTCCTGGGGCGAGTCGAGTAGTCGCGGAGAATTGGGGATGCGTATGTTTACTTTTGGTGGTCTCACGTTGAGCTCGGCTGACCATATGTCGTTGGGCTGGTTCCTGTAGTTCGAGGCGGGGAGGGGAAAGGTTGGTGCGTGGGGTCCGACGGGGCTTTTGCGTGCCGTGTTGGTCAGGTCCACCTTGCAAGGTTAAATCGGATCGATTCGCCGTCAGTCGCTCTCGGATATGAGCACCTTGATCGCAGCACCACATCGTAGTGATACAATATGGAATATGGATTATACATTTATGATGATGGTTACATTGAATTATAGTATATTTGCTCTACCATGTGTGCTCTAGTTGGTTTAGGCAAATATTAGATTATAGTTAATCTATATAGAACCTGGAGCTAAAATATTGAAAATAAGGATCCACCTTTTAGATGCTTTTTCTGCAAAATAAACCACCAGTCAAATGCATTGCATGTCTAGATATGTGGGCTAAGTATACCCAATAGTCGGTTAAGTCTTGCTGAGTATTAGTTGCTCAGGGTTTGTTGTTTACCCTATTTCAGGTTTAGGAGCTAATTAGGTGTCATATCGGTGGGCTCGATGTGGCGCCTTATCTTCACGTCTCGGTAGTTCTCGTATTATTTAGTTTGTTTTATTTATTCTCTAGTAAAAATGCTCTGTAAGTTAGATTCTCTTCCGTGCTGTCATTTCTTTTTGCGAATTTTAAATTTAAAGCTGTTTTATAAAAGCCTTAATGTTATTTTTCTATTTTATAATATTTTATCATGTTGGTACCTTCTGCGCTCGCCTTCGTGTGAGACTTCTGGTGTGTTTCGATCAGCCTGTGGGTTGGAAACCTGTAAAGTTATACTTAATTAAACTAATGCGCCAAATAATGACGGTTACGCTTAATTAAGCGTTTTAACTCGGCGGTCTGTCACACGACTACCACCACCCCTCGCCGTCGCCCCCTCCGATCCACGATGGATCGGCGTCGCCGGAAATTAACTCCAGTTCCTTTCGTGCTCGATTAGCGTGGGCCCGGCTAAAGCTACTTCGGCCAATGGCCAGACCAGACGTGTATGCGTACTGGTACTGTACGTTCCCCGCCCGACTACAGCTGGGGGTCTGCTCGAAAATAAAGCTACTTGATGACGGGTACGGCGTTGCTGGCATAGATGCATCTACATCTTTTACTTTTCTGTCAGCACCAGTGCGCCTCGTAGGGTTCTGTGAGTTCTCCAAGATTTTATGTAGTAGTATACGGAGGAGGAAGGGAAAGCTAAAGTGCTAAACTGTAGCGCCGCCAGGGTATTTCGCCTCCATTTGACACCGAACCTTGCATTTCTCCTCCTCCGGTCCATCTTACTATTTAGTAATTGGAGGCTCGTTTTGAAACCTTCAGGTGAAGCCACTTATGATTTTTATTGGACAGTCTAAAAGAATAGAGAAATCTTACAAATTCTCACAAAAATCAGAAACATCCGGCCATCAATTCAGTAACTCTAATCATAATAATCATTGGATCTATTCTTTTTTTCTACAAAAATTATCCATCTTTGTCATTATGAAAATAGACTAAAGTAATCCCTACACATGTATCTAACTTACCCAACTCTGCTAATATAAAAAAATAATCTAAAGTAACCCTCTAATCTTCATATAAATTACTCACTTATGCCATTATAAAATAATATCAAATAACCCTAAATTTTCATATATATTATCCAATTATATCATAATAAAAAGTTAAAATAAACACCAAATCTGAATCAAATTACATTATTATAATAATATCTTAAAGCGCATCAATATAAAATTCTAAATTAATATTTCTATCATTATTAATATATTATTTATGTTATTATTTATATAAAAATACTAATCGTAATGTGTGTGTCACCATATATTCATGTATAAGAGAAGAAATAAGAATACCAATTTTCATGCTGTTCACATAGCTCAAATAAAGTGTTCAATTAAGTACATATCAAACATATATGGAGGTATTATGCAAGTGAGAAAAAATTGTTAGTAACTAAACCTATCACATTTATTACAATTACATAATGATAAATATGTATCTTTACAGTACTGGAGTTGAATATTTAATTGGTTAAAGAGAGCGTGAGATAAATATTTATTAGATATCTCATCTCGACAGCATCTCCGGCGAGACTAGGTTTTCCTTGCGGGTTAGAGTCGTGGACTTGGATGTTAAGGTTGGAATTATACGTTGTTTAGCATACTAGGGATTTAGATGGATGGATGGATGGATGGGGGCGTCACTTCAAGGTAATGGTCACAACAGGAGCAATTCGATATGACGGGTTAGCGTTCAGCAAGGACAGATAACGAGAGCCCTTTGAAGGCAATGTGTCGAAGGATGAAGTGCGGCCAAAAAGGTGCTGGTGAGGTTCTCTAACACAGGGAGGAAAACCAGGCGAGGAAGAAGATCCAACTATTATTGAATTTGATTGTCTTGAGTGAACCTGGATGAACTAGGTTTGACCGTAATATAATAAGGAACCTAAATAGACCGATCTGAGCTACCTTAGCTAGTTCATCAGAGCAAAATGCCTTAGTATATGCCCATCCATATTTGACAAGAAAACAAGACTAAATAGAACTATACTTTGGTTGTCAACAAGCGTATGATGCTGCAGGGCTAGACCATGATGACCTAATGTTTGGAGCTTTCCTGTTGTTAGCAAAAAAAACAAATTTTTGATAGGGTATTTCTATTTGTAGTGTACAAAAAAACAAAATAACCTATCTGTTATTGCTCTATTTGAAGCTTAGTTATTCAAAAATAATAGACATGACTACAAGCAACCAAATATTATAAAAATAAAAATTTTCATCTGAATTACTTAAATGTATCATAACAATACATAGGTTACATTTTTAGAAAACTTTTGATACCCCTTTCGCATTTTTTTTATCTAGAATGAAATACTTATGATTTTTTCAGTTTAAATTTGAATATTTTTAATTCTCACAAAATACAAAACCACTTTGGAAACCACCCAAGGTTCAAATTTGCACGGTTTTGACAGTTGGATGGTCTATGTTATCCAATGTGTGGAAGGCATGTGGTAGTATTTTTTTATTACTCCCTCAGCCAATTACGCTGTCCTAAACGTCACATGATGTAAATAGGCCCCTCGATCAACATTTTCCCTTTGGTGAAGCACGCATTAAACTAGCTGCTTCGACCTAATAAAGTCCAATGCAAGATGTCACGATAAGCCGTAGTATATAGCGGTACTGGGCTACTGCTGGTACACAGTCGACTTTGTAGAAATTGCATATATATATATATATATATATATATATATATATATATATATATATATATATATATATATATATATATATATGCAATTTGCCCATTTCCAGCAGGGTAGAGGTAATAGGCGTTGGAGCCTTGCAGAGGGACCGAGCGAGAATCGGGGATCCCGGGAATCCGTCTGTGCGACTGTGCCTGGCAGTCGGTTAAAGCGCCCGTCTCCCTCTTGCTCTACCGGCATAGCCTGCTGCCTGGCTGCCTCCTCGGTGCCTCCTGGCTGGAACTCCACACAGGAGGCGCGAATCCCTCATTTCCTGGGCTGAATTCGCGCGACCTGGCAGGCAGGCAGGCGAGCGCGCGCATGCATAGCATGCTTAGCTTCTGACGGAGCCCGCCGTGACGTCTCGCGCTAGTAGGCGGCACGAGATGTCAGCAGGCACCAGCTAGCTTGCGCACTCCCCTTCGTTGTGTTGAATATAGTACATCACTGCCGCGCGGCTAGCAGAGCTACGCTATCTCTACTCGTGATCTGACTTGCTGATTTGAGATAAAGCAGAGAGAGAGAGAGAGAGAGAGAGAGAGAGAGAGAGAGAGAGAGAGAGAGAGAGACGCATGCACAGATATGATGTAGCAGTGCACGTCAGGTCCAGGGGGGATGAGGCGTGTCGATTTGTGTAGGTGTATATACATACGGGCTTCAGTCTACACGCACCTCCGATTCATTGTTTCCTATCCGAATCCGGGATCCCTCCTAGATTTTGTGCAGTGTATTCCTGTATATGGAACACGCTTCCTGGTTTAATTCTTTCACGTAGGCATGGGTCTGGTCTTCGGTAGGGGCATGGTCCCTCAGAGCCACGATCGACGTCATGCAGATCAGACTCCGTCCCCAGGAAAACGGGAACATATATGTATTCCTTGACCAACAAAACATGCCATCTTTTTAGCAGTTTGATTTGATATTTTTTCAGAAAAATGATCAGTTTACATCTTTGAACTATAGCAAAAATCTGATTTTCAACCTTAAACTACAAAACCAGATAAGATATGCCATTCAACTATCGAAACCAGACAATTTGACCCCTTAGGGTGGTTTCGAAGGTGGTTTATATTTTTGAGAAAATTTAAAAATTCTAATGAGATCTAAAAAATCAAAACTAATTCAATTTAAAACAGAAAAATATGAAATTATTTTCAATTTTTTTAAAAATGTAATCTATCTATTATTGCTCTATTTGAATCTTATTTATTTAAAAATAACAGGTATAACTACAAGCAATCAAATACTATGAACATAAAAAATGGATTCGAATAAATGACAAGTACAGTGGCAATAGATAGGTTACATTTTAAGAAAAAATTTGATACTCATTTCATTTTTTTTATTTAAAATGAGTTAATTATGAATTTTTTAGTTTAAATTTGAATATTTTTAATTTTTATAATATGGAAAATCACTTTCAGAACCACGCAAAGGGCCAAATTTACCCAGTTTTGATAGTTGGATGGTTTATTTTATCCGATTTTGTAGTTTAAGGTTGAAAATCGGACTTTTACGATAGTTTAAGGATGTAAACTTGACTTTTCCCCTTTTTTTGGGAAAAATCCGGTTTACACCCTCCAACTATCGCAAAAGTCTGATTTTCAACCTTCAACTACGAAACCGGACAACATAGGCCATCCAACTGTCAAAATCGGGCAAATTTAGCCCCTGGGGTGATTTTGAAGGTGGTTTTCCATTTTGTGAGAATTAAAATATTCAATTTTATAATAAAAAATTTATAAGTAATTCATTTTAAGTTAAAAAATATAAAATGGGTATCAAAAGTTTTCTAAAAATGTAACCTATCTATTGTTACATGACTTGTGAGCTATTCAGATCTAATTTTTTTATGTTCATAATATTTGGCTACTTGCAGTTATGCCTATTATTTTTAATAACTAAGATTCAAATAGAGCAATAATAGATAGGTTACATTTTTAGAAAAAGTTTGGTACTAGTTTCATATTTTTTTGATTTAAAGTGAATTAGTTTTGATTTTTTTAAATCTAATTAGATTTATTTAATTTTAAAAAAATGCAAAATCACCTTCAAAACCACCCAAGGGCCAAATTTGCCCGGTTTTAATAGTTGGATGGCCTATGTTGTTCGGTTTCGTAGTTGAAGGTTGAAAATCAGACTTTTGCGATAGTTCGAGTGTGAAAATTGGACTTTTCCTTTTTTTACTTCAAAAAAATTGATATTCTTTGGCAATTTTGATATATATGGTGCGTTATAGTTCTGTTCCTCGTGATGGCTTTTTACCAATTCTTGACGAGCCGAACTAGACATTTTCGTCGATCGATCGCATACAGCGTACACATCAACTTTTTTTCCTGCACTGCATACCTCATCATCTCACCATATATGCTCAGACGCTGCCAGTAGCATACACGGTCGTTTGTTTCTGCATCCGGGACCTTCTCTCAACGCTGTTTTCCCCTTTCCGGCTTTTGCCCCCAACGCAAGCAAAAGATAGGCCGGGGGGCCTGGTGGCCTCAACCTCAAGAGACGCGCAGCACGGACACACACACGCACACGCACACACCATGCAACATTGTTTTTCAGATGGCCTTCCAATTCCACGGGCTGGCCCGTCAAGGACACCACGTACAAGAGCTAGCACGTTACGAGACGAGACTAGGCAGCAGGCGGCTCTTAGCACTTCCCTGAGAGTTCGGCCTGCCCAATTATATGCGACACTGTTGGTAGTTCAGTGTGGTCGATCGCTGCGCTCATGTAGTCATCATGCATGTGTGCGCGCGGGCAGCGCCACCACCCTTCTTCCCCTCGATCGGCGATAGTTCGCGGCTGTTGGGTCACGCGCAGGGTTAAAAAAACCGCTGGGAACCGGACCGGTTACCGCGGTTACCGGTGTAACCGGTCCGGTCCGGTTCCGGTTCCGGGCGGTTCAAACCGGGGCAAAATTCAAATTTTAAATTTGAATTCCAGGAAATGAAAAAATCCCAAAAAATTCATAAAAATACTTCAAGTTGCGAGGAATGTAATGGTGTCAAATTTTTTGAAATATTCATTCATTTGATATATTTTGGGGGCATTTGAATTAAAAAAAAAACAGGCGGCCCATTAAGGCCCACCGGCCCGTCACCGACACATAAGGCGCCCCACCCCCCAGAACCTTCAGACCTGCGCCCCCCACCCCATTTCCGCCTCCCTCTCCCTCCAGGCGGCGCCAGGAGGCCCGACCGCCGGTGACCGCCGGCCAACCGCTCGGTTAGCGCGGCTAGCCGGCCGGCAGAACCGGTTAGCCGGCCTCGGCCCGGATCTAACCGGCCGCGCCGGTTAACCGGCCGGGCGCAGCGGTAAGCCGGCCGGAATAGGCGGTAAGCCGGCCTGGGAGGTAGGTAAGCCGTTTGTTTTTTTTCCCTTTGAGTTTTTGCAAGTATTAGATGATTTGTTTTAGGATTTAGATGTATGATCTAGGTGTAGTTAGGATTTAGGAAAGATTTAAGTGTATGACATAAGGATTTAGGTTCATTTAGGATTTAGGTAGAATTGAATATTAAGGTGCATATATGTTTTTAGGATTTAGGTTGATTTAGGATTTATGTGATTGATATGTCTTTGTTGTCCATTTATGCAGATAGACAATGTCAGGTAGAGATAAAGATATTGTATGGGAACATGGTGAAAAATTTTATCCCGGATGGCGGTGCAAGTATTGTAATACGCAGAAAGCAGGAGGTGGTGCGACTAGATTGAAACAACATTTGGCTCACCGCGGGGCGGAGGTGGTCCATTGCAGGAATGTGCCGCCAGATGTGCGGGAGTATTTTCAGCGTGACATTGAGA
Organism: Panicum virgatum; assembly: GCF_016808335.1. Taxonomy (NCBI): domain Eukaryota; kingdom Viridiplantae; phylum Streptophyta; class Magnoliopsida; order Poales; family Poaceae; genus Panicum; species Panicum virgatum. The sequence continues at coordinate 55,993,401 of NC_053145.1, read as the reverse complement.
AGGCTAGGAAGGCAACTGCTGAACGGGCTCAAGAGAGGTTGAGACGGGAGAAGGCTGCAGCGGAGGGAAACTATCCCGGTGAAGAAGAAGATGAGGAGACTCAGCTGCAGCGTGCCTTGGACCAATCGAGAGCGGAAGCAGTGTACCGACGGGGGGTGGAACAGAGAGGAGGTGTATACGAGCATGGAGGGGATAGTGGTTCGACGAGGGGGAATCCTTTGCAGAGGATGTTGCGTAGGGCAACTTCGCAGAGGGAGAGTCCTGCGGTGGAGGATTATAACGTGGCATCCGGTGGGAGAAGAGGAATGACCCAACAAAGAATTGATACAGGCTCCTGGACGCAGAAGGGTAGAAATGCAAAGGAAGCTATTGGTAAAGCTTGGTCAAAGTTTTTCCATTTTGCGGGAGTACCTGGAAGACAGGCTGACAATCCTTACTTTGTCAGCGCGGTCAGGGAGACACAGAAGTGGGGTATGTTTTCTTTCATTCGTATGACACCTATGAGCTTACATTTCTGTATCTCATGATTTTCATATATTTGCAGGTGAAGGTATCGCATCACCAACTGGACGGGATATTGATGGCAAGTACCTTGATCAGAACGAGCAAGACTTGAAGACGAGGTACGTAAAGTTTCGGAAAGACTGGCCCTTATTTGGCGTCACGTTGATGTGTGATTCATGGACTGGGCCGACGATGGTCGATTTACTCATTCCAGGTTTTCAAATTTGGAGTGGTGGGACGGATTGAAATATGTCATCGACACAGTTCAAGCAATATACAAGTTCCTTCGCTTCGCTGATCAGGACAAGCGGCCCAACATGTGCGAAGTCGTGATGTCGTACCAGAATACGAGACAGGAGCTGCAATCTTTCTTTGGAAATAATGTTTCCACTCGGGACGAGTATCTTAAGGTTATGGACGATAGGATGCGTGACCTTTTCATAGGCACGTATGTGGGTCCAGGTAAGACTATACGAGTCATCTATTTTGGAACTCTATGAAACTTATGCTTATTTGAAGTGATTTATATTTTGCAGCTGCTGTCCTAAATCCGAGGTATTCATACACGATGGAACCAACTCAAGAAATGTTCCGTGGACTCAAGGATACTTTTGAGCGCATGACGGATGTCCAGAGCGCCGTGCAGGCATTGCAGGAGCTTGAGGTGTTTCGGCAGAAGGTTGGCGAGTTTGGCAGTGAAATGGCAATGAGAATGGCGATGGATCCAAAGACATCCCCATGTAAGAGTTACTCCGTAACATATTGTTGTTTTCTCTATATTTGAATATATTGCTTACATACTTGGTTGCACATACAGCGTCCTGGTGGATGATGTTCGGATCAAGCACTCCAAAGCTGCAGTATCTTGCCATGCGGCTTGTTTCACAATGTTGTTCGTCCAGTGGATGCGAGCGCAACTGGAGTACTTTTGCCTTGCTGCATACAAAAGTTCGCAATCGATTGTCGCACAAGAAACTTAACAAGCTGGTCTATGTCAACTACAACCTTCGTCTGCGACTAGAGGAGGTCTCCGGCCCACCGATACATGAAGAAGGTGATTTTATCGATCAGCTGGCCCATCTTTCATTTTATGATGAGAATAATCCGGTGCGGGAATGGATGGAATATGGTCGATCTAACCGCGCTCCAGTTCTGGACGAGGATGATGATGACGGAGACGTCCCTCTCCCGTCTCATATTGTCAGTGATCAAATAAACCTCTCAGATCTACGTGACACTACGGGGGATGCTTGCATCAGCGATTGGGCACGTAGACATGTGGGTGACACTCACCTAGGGAAGAGGAAATTCCAGAGGGGCATACGAAGGGTGACTCGAAGCGTCAAAAACAAAAAGGAAAAGCAACAGCAAAATCAGTGAACAGCGACACGTCCACAGATGATGGCGATGGTGAGCGTAGTCCACCGTATCAAGAGACTGGGGATAGCAGCTCCGCTGGTGATGGTGACGGTAGTGACGGTGCAGATGCTGCTGCTGGTGGTGGTGGTGGTGGTAGTGGTGGTGGTATTCCCATTCGTTTCACAGGTATACATTGCACCTATATATGCACACCTATTTCTGATTATGAGTACTAATTATTATATATGGTTAATTGCAGGGGAGACTCAGTTCACACATGCTACACAGGACCCCGATCATGGAGCACCGGAATCGCCGAGGAGAACGGTTGGACCGACGGACAACGATACTCCACAGTACTCTTCTTCCTCCTATAGCGATTCTAGGCACTATTTTCACTATCCCATACCTGACATCAGCATGGAGCCACAGACGAGATGGGTGTACGAATGGGAAGACCCCCATTTTTACACTATGTTAGTTCAGGAATGGGAGACAACATCGGCGTGGACAGGGCAATCTTGGCAAGACTACAAGGCTGAACTGCTTAGAGTGCGAGGTTTGAATGTGATGTCCATCGCCGAATACCAAATGGCGTCCAGAATGGGGGTCTTCCCATTCTTACGTTGAACTATTATTAATGTGTATAAGTGACTACTGTATTTGTAGGCACGATTAGGACTATGGTATTTGTATGCACGCGCATTAATATTGTATATCTCTGCATAATTATAAATTGTTACTTTGGTGTGGTATTTTACATTAATATGTGCATAGTTCATACTAAAATTTCCTTTTATTTCACACCACGGAACCAATTTAAAACTGTCGGTTTATTTTGTTAAAAGGCCGGTAACCGGTGCAACCGGTCCGGTTTTACCAACAAACCGGCCGGCTAACCGGTTCTAACCGTTAGAACGGCTACGTTTGAATTTGGTTTTGAATTTGGCCGGTCGGAACCGGTAACCGGTCCAACCGGTCCGGTTAACCGGAACCGGTGGCCGGCGGTTCAGTTGAACCGGTCGGATAAAAAAAACCCTGGTCACGCGTCGGCGTCGCGACCGCTCGCCTTTTCGCAGGAGCACAGTGGCCCGGCCGGAAGGAAATGCGTCGCGTCGACCGCACTGTTCCGGGAGTAAAAGTGGTGCCTCGCCGGAGTCGGCATGGCTCCTGTTTGCTCATGGAGCCCAGCACTGCAGCTGTTCATCTCTCTCATCAGAGAGGAGAGGAGGAGGAGGGCCAGGCCTGGAGGAGGGGCTGCACGCTTTTGTTGCGACATCTGGCCTGGCCCTTGGGAGCTAAAATATCCACCATAGAATGTAGAATAGCAGGACAAGGGCGGGCGTGAAGCTCCGCGAGGCCCAACAGAACACAAACGGGCCTTACTGGTCCTTCCCCACTAGATGATGGATTTGGGCCAACACATGCAAAAAAAACTTGCTAGTGGCACTGGCACGGGAGCCCAGCTTCTGCAAGCAGCAGCACCACGTGGAAGTTACGGCCGGGATGATCGTGGGCTCTGGCCTAGCCTGTGCTACGCCTGCGGAGGACTGAGCCTGCGTACTTCGCCGGTCAGAACCAACAGGGCAAGATACTTTTTTTTGTTTGGTTTTGACTTCTGTTTTTTTTTGGGGAAAATTCCCTGCAAGGCCCTGAAAAAAATAGCGCTTCCTTGTATGGCCCTAGAAAAAAAAACTTCCTTATATAGACTCCATTTTATTTTGCATCCCTTGTATAGTCTTCCCGTTATCTCTCGTTGGAAATTCTGTCGAGATCTAACGGAGCGCCCCGCCGCCCGTCCACTCCACATCTCCGACATCGCGATGCAGGCCCTGGCCGTCCGCCGCACCTGGCGGGTGGGGCCCGCCCCTTCCCCAACCTCCCACCAGGAGAGCCCCAGCCCCGGCCTCGTCCCGGCAAGCCCACCCGCCCGCCCCCGCCCCCGCCCTCCGCCCGCCATGGATGCCCTCCGCCCGCCCCGCCGCGCGCGCCATGGATGCCCTCCGCCAAGCTCTCCCACCTGTCCCGGCCGCAACCCCTCGTGCTCCGCCTCTCCGCGCTGCTCCAACCTCCCGCCTGGGGAGCCCCGGCCCCGTGCCGCACGCCGGCCCCGGCGAGCTCGCTCCCGCTTGGCTCGCGCGCGCCCGCACCAGAGGATGGGTCGCCGCCGCCGCCCCGGGCTCCACCGCCGCCACCACTGTCGGGCAGCCGAGGCTCTGCTCCACCGTGGCCGCCGCGGACGCCGAAGGAAGGAGCTCGCGCCGGGTCGAGGAAGACGAAGAGGCAGACGGCGGCCCGCGCGAGGCTCCGCCGCCGGAGCCGGCGAGGAGGCGCGCCGGAGGGAGCAGGCCGCTCGAGCAAAGCCGAGCAGCCCGGCCCCCGCCGCGCAGGCCGCCCCGGCGCCGCCGCGAAGGCCCGCCCCGCCCCGGGCCGAGCAGCCCCCCCGCAAGCGGCCGCCGTGGAGGGAGGAGCGCCACTGAGGGGAGGCGGCCCCGCTGTGGGAGGAGGGAGAGCAGGGCGGAGGGCACCGCCGCGAGATCCACCGGTGAGGCGCCGACGCCGGGGTGCAGGGGCAGCGGCGGTGCTCGAGCTCGAGCCGGTCCTCCGGCGGAGTGCAGAGGGACAAATCCCTCGCGCGTGCCAGAGCGCCGGGGAGGGAGGCCACCCGCGCTGGATCCAAGCGCCGCCATGGCCGCGCAGGCTGGATTCGGGGCCCGCCCCGTGCATCTTCCACCGCCGGCGAGGAAGAGGGAGGAGGAGCGCCGGCCGTGTGGGGAAGAAGTGGGGAGAGAGATAGGGGAGGGGAGCTGGCTGTACCCACTCTGCCCCGCCGAGCTGCCGCCGGCAAGACTCCCCTGCGCTGCCACCGTCGCCGGCCCGCGCGTCGTCGTGTGCCGGTGCCGCTCGGCCCGCTCGCCACCGCCGTGGCCGCTCCGGCCGCCCGTCGTGGCCCCTCCGCTGGGCGCATGCGAGCCAAGCGGGAGCGAACTCGCCGGGGCCGGCGCGCGGCACGGGGCCGGGGCTCCCCTCGGGGGAGGTTGGGGAAGGGGCGGGCCCCACCTGTCAGTTGGGCGCCGAGAGCCCCGTGGCTGCGCTGGAAGGACGGCGTTGGCGGGCCGCCTAACGGAGCAGCCACGAAGATCACGGGAAGGCCATACAAGGGATGCAACATAAAAATCGGGTCAAAGAGGGAAGTTTCAACCCTTCAGGGCCATAGAAGGAAGCATGATTTGTTCCAGGGCCTTCCAGGGAATTTTCTCTTTTTTTTGAGGGCGGTTTTGACTTCTATTTATGTTGCGCTGAACCTGAACCTTAGTTCCTTGCTTCCGCAAAGTAATGAAATTCGGGCGTGACCCTTAGTGAAAAAAACAACAACGGAGATGGCATGGATATATTCTTTCACCACTGCACAGCCCTCCAACTCCGTCGTCCATGTTGCCGCCGGCGGCTGACTGGAGGAAGGGCACGGCCATTAAGAAACAACGAGGATGGCAGAAGAAAAACCTAATGTGTAAGTATTATATCCATTCTAGGGGAGTTTTTGCAAATATTCGGATCGCGATTATCAATTGCGATATGAATTAAGGGGTCCAATGTAAATATACGCTCTAAATGGAATCGCTACTATTAATCATGATTCAATTTAGGGGGATGTTATGTAAAATATTAGAGCATGGAGATTGGAGAATAATCGGAATCCAATTTGGATCATTTGCAAAATCTACTTTGACCACACAAGGGGCTATTTCAGTCGTTTGGTCCATAGTTTGCGGCCCAGATGGAGCTATGGCCTAAATGACCGCCAAGTCACCTTTCCCTCTACTCCACCCTGTCGGTTGCTGGCGGGAACCGCCGAGGCTTCCGCCGCTGGCCACTCTTGTCAGAAGATGACCCTATCTTGCATCGAGATTCTTCAATTCGGCTATTGCAAGTACACCGATGGAAGACTCGACAACACCGGCGGGTATAGTTGTTCGTGCAGCCCGTAGCCCATTGGCTCGGCCCAAGCACGGCCCCGCTCGCTCTCCGCCGCGTCCGGGCTAGCTCGGCTCGTCAACCGCGCTCGGGCTTGGGCCGTCACCCCAGCCCGTGGGCTGGCAAAGCTCGGCACGAAATTAAAAGGCCGGCCTGATGTTAGCCCGATGTCGGAACCCATAATGTAATCTGCCCCAACCTCCCGGCCCCAGCCCAGTAGTCTCCGCCTCCGGCCTCCCTCCATCTGCGCCTTTCCGTTGACCCCCCTCCCCCTCATTTCCACCAATGCAGCTCACCCTCCTCCAAGTCTCTGCCGCCGGTGCCAATGCCGCTCCGGCGCTCCCCCTCCTCTCCTCCAGATCTCCACCTTCGGCGCCGCTCCCCCCTCCTCTCCTCCACCTCCGGCGCTCCTCGATCGCTCCGGCGCTCCCCTCCCACACTGGATCGAGCCGCTGCCTCCCTCCCTCATTGCCTCCCCTCTGTGGCTCCGCCCGAGCCTTCCTCCACAGATTCGGCGGCGGGCTCCTTCATAGACCCCGACGGACAACGCTTCGGCCAGATCTCGGCGACAGGCGCCTACCCCGACGGCGGCCGCGGCTCCACGGCTCCACCAGACACCGGCGGCGGCTCCACCAGACCTGCAGCACGCTGCCGCTCGCGAATCTCCCTCGCCCAGTCACTGCCGGCAGCGATAGGCATCGGAAGGGGTGGCGCGGGCGCGTCGGCAGACATGCGGTAGGAGCGGGCGCCGGCGGCGGGAGCGTGCGCGGCGAGCGGAGCCGGCAAGGCCGGCGGGCAGCGGACGACACGAGCACGGTGGAGCCACCGTGCTTTTTGGGCCGGCCCGCCACGAAACAGGCCCATGGGCCCGTGCCTAGGCCGTCGGCGCAGCCGGTGGGCTGCCCCGATACGGCCCGCTAAGTAATAGAGCCGTGTCAGACATGGCCCGGAGGTGACCGGGCCAGAGCAGGCCCGGACTCGGGCCGGGCCTGGCGGCCCGAATGGACATCTATACCGACGGGGTCAGGATGGAAGAAAGGTCGCCATGGCCTTGTGCCCCTACCCCGCGTTGGCCATAGGTCCCGCAGCCCACATTTGAGGAAAATGGCGATGGAATGATCCTCATTTGTGTGTTAGAGTATATCAGGCAATTTTGGATATAATTAGCTTAGGATTGATTTTAATCAGGAAATAATCTTACTTATTTCTAAGAGAGGCTACTTGCCCTTGAACCTTGTGCTTCCTATATAATCAATCCAAAAGGCTCGAGCAATACGACTTACGATTGATATACAATCTACCTTTCCTACACCGTGTACCCCAAGCACGGAGCTCAGTAGAATGACGATTTTGAGCCAGGCTGTGCCTGCGTAGTTCGCCCGTTGTGTGCTGCACTGCTGCGGGCTGCCGGCTGCCGGCTGCGGTCTCATCGATGACCGCTGAGCGAATTCCCGCCGAGCCAAGAGAGCACGAGTTGGAATTGAACCGAGCAGCCGTCACCATCGCTCGAAGCCACGGCGCCGCCCCCGTGGGTGTCCGCTTTTCCTTCGTTTCAGGCTTTCTGCCGCTTTACCTGAGCCCGCGGGCTAACGGAAGAGGATTTTTCCTCCCCGTGGAACGTGGATGCATGAGCATGGCCAGCTCTCCGTCGGCGCAGCAAAATCCGTCGAATTCCAGGCCCGCCGTGGTGCCATCCGCCGCCGTCCCCGGCGCTACTCAGGCCGGCTTTCACTCCCCGCACCGCACCCGGGAGGGAGCAGAGTGCTGAACGGGTGGTGGCGCCGTGGCGGTCGGGTCGTGCCTCGGCACTGACTGCATTCCTACAGCATCGGCGTGGATCGTATGCTAGGCGCGCGCCTAGCCGGGTAGGCCCCAGCCGCCCAGATCATGCCAGCACGCGAGAGGCACTGCGCCGTGGACCGTGGTGCAGGCCCGGCCGCCACTATCGGTTTCACCGTCTCCGTCGGCCGCACACCGCGGTTCATGTCGTTGTTCCCGTGATCCGTCATCGTCATGGATTCCTGTTTAGGCTTTGGCCTGTGTTTTAATTTGGTGGAGCAGCTGGCCACTTGGGCCTCGTGTAGTGCCTTGGCCCTGCGAACGCGAGATCAGGCTATCTGCACTCGTCATACTCTAAATTTATCTTCTAAAAAATATATTTCATTACAATCATTAATATTCTCTCATCTTTATCTATTTTCTCCGCACTCGTTCATACTCTATACACATCGTCTATTTCAACTACTTCTGGTGAGGGCCATGCGTCAAACTTTTTTTTTTCATTTTTCTTTACACCCGGTACCCTCTCTCCCCATTCTCTCTCTCCCCACGGCAGAGCATGCCCCGCCCATGGCGGCGGCGCGGCGAGGCAGGGCGCCACCCCGATCACCGGCGCTGGCCTCGCCCCGGGCCCCGAGCCCTCCTCCTCGCGGCCTTCCTCCTCCGCCTCCGCCCCCTTCGGCCCTCCTGCATCGCCGCCGCTTCCGGAGCACCTCGGCCTCGCCCTGCCGCGCTCTGGACGCCTCGCCGCGCCCCCTCGCCCTGCCGTGCCATGGCTGCTTCGCCGCTCCCTGGCCGCCTCGCCACGCCCCAGTCCCCTCGCCTCGCCTCGCCACGCCCCCTCGCCCTGCCGCGCCATGGCCGTGCATGGTGGCTCTGCTCGGCGAGGCGTGCAGGGCCCTCCTCGCGGCTCCACCTCCGTCCCTCCCTTCTCGTGGCGCGGCCACTTGGCTACTTCCGCACTCCGCGCGGCCGCTCGGCTCCCGTCCGCACTCCGCCACATCGCTCTACCCGGGGCCTCGGTAACGCGGAGCCGCAGCGAGCGCGGTGGCCGGCCTCGAGTTCGTGTGCCCTCAAATCGATGAAGCCCGGCCTCAACCTCGTCTGCGGCGGCCCGGCCCGAGCTCGAGCTTCGCCGCGGCGGCGGGATCTCCGTCCCGCCTCCTTCCCTCCCCGCGCCGGCACTCCCTCCAGATCTGGCTCTCCCGGCACGGCGGCGGGCTTGTGGCTGCCCCGGCGGTGAAGGAGGCGCGAAGCAGAGGCCGTGGCGATGGAGGTTGCGTCGAGCAGAGGCCGTGGCGAGGTTGGACGGGAGCAGTGCGGCGAATGGGTGGCAGCGGCGTCTCCGCGCGGCCCTTGCGGTGGCGGTGGAGGAGCTCCGTGCGCGGCCACGGCGGTGCCGGAGGTGCAAGCGGAGGCCGGCGAGCGGAGGCACGGCGGCCGGGCACGCGGCGGCGCTTGGCCGCCAGGCCCGCTCGTCGCACCGTCGTCGTTGCCGAGTCCGACCTGCCCCGGCTCGAGCGGCGGCTGCTTCTGCCTCCCCCTCGCCGGATCCAGTGCGGCAAGGCGGCGGCGCAGGCCCCTGCTCCCTCCGTCGGTGTGCTCGACCTCGAGTTCGGCCGCCAACGCCCCTCCTCCCTCCGTCGGCGTGCTCGACCTCGAGTTCGGCCGCCGACGCCTCTCCTCCCTCACTCCCCTGCACGAGCTGGAGCTCGGCCGCTGGGGTCCTCCGTCTCCTCTCCGCCTTCCCTCTTCCAGCTCCCTTCCGACCACGGGGCAGCAACAGCCGAGGCGGGCCCCGCGCCACGTCCGCGGTTTAGCAAGCTTCGCGGAGTGCGCTCGATTTGGCGGAAACGGTGGCCTCCGCTTCGGTCGCGTATCGGATAAAGGATGCCGCTGCAGCTCTTTTTACTATATTTTGGAACTGAAGGATGGTTTACAGGTCGCCGGTGCGGGCAGCCTCAGGACAGCCGGCAGCTGTGGCAGGCCACCTAAGCCACCCGATCGAGCGGCACAAGCATCTGGAGTATCTGCTAAAAAAACGCATCTGGATTGCCGAGTTGCTCTCAGATCGGATTCTCTTGCTTTGCTTGGAGCCAGCTTGGTGTGCCTGGTGCCTAGGCGAGCACTCGCATCGCATCGCATCCGACACTTGGGCTGTTGGGCACGGCCGGCAAAAGCGGGCGATGCGGACGATTCCTTGTTCGCTTCTCCCACAAATTACGGTGGACGCGACGCTGTCTATGTTGTCTCTCAAAGTGCAGGCCTAGCTCGCTGCAAACCGACATGTTTAGTTCTAAAAAATTTTCAAAATTTTCTGTCACATCAAATTTTTGGACATATATGAAGCATTAAATACAGTCGAACAAAATAACTAACTACACAGTTCAACTGGAAATGACGAGATGAATCTTTTAAGTCTAATTAGTCTATAATTAACTATTAATTACCAAATAACAACGAAATTACTACAGTATCCAAATCCAAAAAAAATCGTGAATTAAACACAGCCCAACCCACAAATCAGAAAAAAGGCTGCTCCGCTCTGTTGTTTTCGTGGAAAGGACCCAAAAGAGCACAGGTCAGGCCTTCAGGTTCCGTGAGTTACTGCTGGTTCCGTGTGTTCACGTGCATCGACAACGAACAGGTTCGCATTGTACTACACGATGAATGGGGACGAGCGGTAAACCATTACCGGACCAAAAGCCCAGCGTCCGACCCAAGCAAAGCAACTAGCAAGTAGGGTTTTTTTACCGACCGTTTGGACCGAAATGCCGACCGTCGGTTCTGGTAAACCGGACCGGTTTCATCGGTTACGAAAAAAACCGACCAAATTCAAATTTCAAACAAAAAACAGCAGTTCAACCAGTTTCCACCGGTTAGCCGACCGGTTAGACCGGTAAACCGGTTCGATTTGAGTGGTAATCGGTTGGTTTGAGTGGTAACCAGCCAAATTCAATTTTTTTTCTTTTTTGATTTAAATTCAAATTCCCGCAAAGTATACTAAATGAATGTTTGTATAACATATTTTAGCATAAATGAACCCTCCAACACTCTTTTATACTATTTTTATATTGTATAACATGTTTTACATTGTATTTGTATATTTTTGTATGCATGCTTTTTTTGTTTAACTTCAAATACTCGCAAAGTATACTAAATGAACAAATATTTGAAAAAATATGACACTATTAGATTCGTCGCAACTTGAAGTATTTTTAGGAATTTTTTAAAGAATTTTATGTTTTTTTAACCGGTTTGAAACCGGCCGGAACCGGAACCGGTCCGGACCGGTTTTGACCGGTAACTGCGGTTTCCGGACCGGTTCCGGTCGGGATTTAAAACCCTACTAGCAAGAGCTGCAAGAGCGTCTTGCGCAAGTCAGCAGCAAGCGCAGACCTCAAGAGACAGTTCTAGCTCTTACACTTGTTTAGTTGTCTTCAAAATTCCAAAACTTTACAAGATTTTCTGTCACATCGAATCTTTGAATACATGCATGAAGTATTAAATGTAGCTAAACAAAATAATTAATTACACAGTTTGTCTATAATTTGCGAGACGAATCTTTTGAGCTTAATTAACCCATGATCGGATAAAAATTACCAAATACAATCGAAAGTACTAAAGTATTTTACACCTAAAACTTTACGCATCTAAACAACATAAAGTTTTCGCTGTAAAATATTGTAGCACTTTCGTTTGTATTTGATATTTATTGTCCCGTTATGGAGAACATGCACGGTAACGGTAGCAGTAGAAAAGAAAGCGTTGCCGGCGACGAGAGCACTCTGGACTTGTTTGGATGTGCTAGATTTCTAGCACGCACACATCCCGAAAAAAGAATCTTGCATGCATGAAGCACTAAATAAAGTTTATTTGCAAAACTTTTTTAGGGATGGGTGTAACTTTTCGCGACGAATCTAATGACGGTAATTAATCGATGATTTGCCACAGTGTTGCTACAGTACTCATCCTCTAATCGCGCGGTCAAAGGCCTCGTTAGATTCTTTATAGTCACTAGCGCAGGGGTTCTGAAGTTGGTTTTGTAAACTGACTTTGTTTGACACCGTAATTATTGATTAAATTTTTTTACTATTTATTGGTGCTAGAAATCTAGCACCAACCAAACAAGGCCTCTGTCCTCGCATCGTCTTCGGAACTCCGAACCACGCCTGAACGAGGAAGCGAAAGCAGGGCTTTGTTTGGTTTTGCAAGCGCACGCTTTCTGAAAACAGAATTTCACATATACAGTATACTAAATAAAGTCTATTTGCAAAATTTTTTTAGAGATAGGTGTAATTTTTCGCGACGAATCTAATGACGGTAATTAATCGATGATTTGCTACAGTGATGCTACAGTATCATCCTCTAATCGTGCGTTAAAGACATCATTAGATTCTTTAGGATCACTAACACGAGGGTTCTGAAATTGATTTTATAAACTAAGTTTGTTTGATACCATAATTAACAGTCAAAATAACACATGACAAAACCAAACAAAACCCAGCACACTATCGCCGCCCCGCGAAAACCCAAACCGGCCGGCACCTGAGATCTCTGCAGGAGAGGCCAAAGCCCAAAACTAGGGCAGCGGTTAGTTGCCAAATTTTTCAATATAGTATCCGTCACATCAAATTTTCAAATACATGCATCCATGAAATATTAAATGTAATTAAAAAAATTAACTAATTATACAGTCTAACTAATTTCTACGAGACGAATATAATAATATTAATTAATTTATGATTGAATATTAATTGTTAAATAACAACGAAATGTGCTACAATACCCAAATCTAAACTTTTTCACCAACTAAACAATGTGGCATGCGATTCCATACACGGGCCACTCGTGGCAGCCTGACTCGTGGCATGTATCGATGCCACGTGAGCGCGAGCACTTTTATCGGCCGAGGGAGGAGCGAACAAGCAACAAACGCCAGGCGGCGGCCGCTGGGGCCGCTGGGACCCAGCTGGGGTCTGAGAACCGCTCCAGGTGGGGCCTTACGGGGCCGGTTCCACTAAAAAGGAGGCGTTGACCACTTACCTGTATCATACACTCCGCTGTCGATCGATGGTCCTGCACCATCTGGACCCACGTGCCATCGTGCGTTTCGTAACGTTTGGCCTCGGAACGTACAATATGGATCTTTTTTATGCGAATCGTGCGGTTTTGTCCCTACAAAAATAAAACGTAGTGCTATGTATACTGAAGAAGAAAAAAGGGTTGGGCCAACTGTTGAGAAGAAAAAGGTGCAACGACTTTGCCCGTTTGGCCTCGCGGGGAAAGGTCAGATGCCGCAAGCAATACAGGAACTGCTATGTAAATAGCTTTATCCGTGAGGCTTGTAGCAGTGGCCTAGTTGGTTATAACACCCAAGAATCATGCCATTTTTCTTTTTAAAAAATTCTAGCGCATATTATACACTAGTGGCGTGCCAAAGCATGGGATGACAACCTTAGCATCCAATTGCCCGTGTACTAGCCGCCATCGTAGAGAACACGTGGACAATGACATTCACAACAATGTTCCAATCGATATTTTAGAACCCTCCGGATATGACTTGCTGGTAGAAAATATAATTTTTTCAAATATTTAGTTTCAAAAAAAAATTTGTCGATTATATTATCTCCTTCTCCACAAATATATCTATCTTAATTAAATCTTAGCTGAATGCCTAAAGCCATCATGCTGTTTTGTAAATCCGTATATAGCAGCAAACGGATACAAGCTCATACCACGTGGAATTTCAAGACAGTAGTATATATGGACCTAGTGGGTCGTAAGTACTGGCACTGCTAAAAAATACGAACCAACAGGTACGACCGTACGAGACAGATTGCGAATTCATACAGAAACTAGATACAGTGTGTGAATCGACACTGGAGTCTGGGGAGGAATTAGCGAGGCAGTTGTATAAATCCATCCACACTCAAAAGTGGTAGGGTGGAAAGTTCTCTTTCTAGCTAACTTCGTTGCGTCCCACGCACGACCAACTCTTGAGAGACTACCTCCCCAAAAAATATTACTATATTTTGCAACTGTATTATCCTTTTACCACCTCACTTAATTAGATAAGCGCGCCACTGTCCACTTGTCCGTGGTCGTCACATGTTTTCGAGGTTTTTTCGTCCGCACCAATGAGCGTGCTAGCAGTGAAAGTCGTTCACAGCGGTAAGCCGGTAACCAATCTTAGACCATGTTGAGCTTCCAAGTAGCTATTCAGCGTGAAAAGATAGAAGGTCAGACAAACAACGAATTTTTTATGTCCCTTCTGAAAAAATTAAAAGTTAAGAAAATATGAGTTTATATATAAACTTAAAAAGCTTAGTTTTCATTGCTTTTTGTAGCTTTTTTATTCCAAAAAGTTATTATAAACATCATCTAAAAGATATTATTAATTTTCTTAGAAGTAACAACCAACAACAGTTTTCACAAAAGCTCCAAAAACTACAACTCAAACAAACCTACCCTTAGTCGGTGGCATCACTTACGGTGCAGCGGCGGCCGCGGGTGCAGAGGCCTCGTGGTCTGTGGAGACCAGGGTGCAAAAAAGTGATTCTTAGTTGCACCTCCAACTATATTTAGTTCAAATATTTGTACTATTTTTTATAATAGTATTTTATTTTAAAAAATAGTACAAATATTTTAACTGAGGAGGATTATAGGTAGACCTAATCATGGGCCACCCAACCCGATAAACACAATCCAACCCATATAAAAAATCCGACCTGACCCAACCCGACCAAGTGACGGGTCGGGTATGGGCCGAAATATTTGACTCGAAATAAAAAAAACCGATCTAATCCAAAAATTAATACAAAAATACGGATCAATCCGACCCAACCCGACCCGACCATGTCATGGGTTGGTGTGGGCTCATATTTTTAGACCCGAAATCTAAAGTGATCCAACCCAAATCTAATCCGATCCGACAAATGATCAAGTCTAATTGTAGATGCAATTAAGAGTCATCCATTTACACTTCTAGTGGAGACGGTGGCGTCCTGGCCAGGAGCAAACCTCGACCGCTTGACGCGAACGTCCTCCTCGCGCTCACCGTTTTCGCATCCACACCACCACGCTCCTCGTCGGCCGTCGCCGTCACCTCAACGTGTCCACTTCACCACCTGCCCGTCCCCGAACCTCGTCGTTACTTACGCACGCCGAATACGTACGCTGCACCCGGCGGTTTCACCATCACCACAGCACACCACACCGTCCATACCGTGCTCCGTGCATACGGAAGCAGCGGAGCAGCCCTCGCGTATTTTCGCAGTCAAAACAAAACCTTTGTGCTCCAGACACGGACTTCTCGACGCGACGAGGATTCCCATTCCCATCCATCCTCCTCGTCCCAGCCAGCCAGGTAAAAGCCCCGCACCCACCGATCGGTCAATTCGCCCAACCGCAGGCGCAGCCCCACGCGGCCACGGCCACGCCGTCAGCGTCACTGCTGCCGCACCCGGACGTTGGCGTCGGATCCCAAGCAAAGCAAAAGCCTACGCGCTGGTTCGCACCGTCAGGGCGGGCGGGCGGCGGGCGTCCGAACGCAGGCGCTTTATTAGCGGAGCAAGGAATTGAATGGGCACGGCCGGTTTCTCGCCACGGTTTCTTCCACCACCACCTCTGCACGGTGGACTCGTCCCATCCCGTCTGCCTGCCATTCTCTCTCGTAACCGGGCCTGCCTGCTCCCGTGCGGCGTCTCTGCTGCCCTTGCGTGCTCTGGGCGTCCTCGGCGGCATGGACCCCGCGTGGTGCGACCCTCGCCGGGGGTACGCCTACGGCTACGGCGTCGGCTCGGCGGCGCAGGCGCCGTCGGCGAGGCAGCAGCAGCCGCGGCAGGACGCGGCGGCCGGGGCGACCGGCGGGGTGCTGAAGAGGAGCCTGGCCGAGGTGGAGCGGTGGCAGCAGGCGCTGTACCTGCGCGCGGTGAGGCAGCGAGTCGCGGCGCAGGCGCAGGGCGCGCACCCGCCGATCGACGTCGGGGCCGTGCTGGCGAGGGCCGCCTCGCGCGGCTCGGGTGGCTTTGCCGGGCTCTCGCCGCAGCCGTCGTCGACGCTCTCGTCGCTCACCACCGCGACACGCATGGCGACGCCGCCGCCGGTGGCGATGCAGCGACAGGTGGTGGCTGCGCCGCCCGCGCCCCTGCAGCCCGCTCAGGCGGTGCCTGGGGGACCGGCAGCTGCGAGGCCCGCGAAGGCAAGGGAGATGGTGTTGCTGCAGGAGCTGGAGAAGCAGCTGCTGGGCGACGACGACAACGCCGAGGCAGAGGCGGAGGGGAGCGCGTGCGGCTCCACGGTCACCACCTCAGCGGGGGGAAACACGATGCAGGAGCTCAACTCCATCACCGCTGCGCCACTGCCGGCTCTTCCCATGGCGAGCGCGACGAGCAACTACAACTCCGTGCCCGTATCAAGGTCGCCGGCGAGCTCTGCCTCTTCGTCCACGGCTTCGTCCACAGCGTCCAGCTCGCCGCCGACCTCGGCGGCCTCGTTGCGGCAGCTCCTGTCCGAGGACGCCGCTGCCATGGCCGACGGCGACCGCGCCACGGCCGCTGCTCACCTTGCGGCCCTGAAGACGGCTGCTAACCCGCGCGGCGACGCGGAGCAGAGGCTGGTGGCCATGATGGCGGCCGCCCTCTCCTCCCGCAACAGCCCGCCCTCGTCTCAACAGCTCGCGGACCTTTGCGGCGCCGAGCTGCGCGCGGCGTGCCAGCTCCTGCACGACGTCTCCCCCTGCTTCGGCCTTGCCCTCCACGGCGCCAACCTCGCCATCCTCGACGCCGTGGCCGGCCAGCGCGTCATCCACCTGATCGACTTCGACGTCAGCCTCGCGCAGCACATCGCCCTCATCCACGCCCTCGCCAGCCGCCGCGTGGCGGGCATCTGTCTCAAGGTCACGGCCGTCGCCGACCCGACGTCGCCGTTCACGCCGGCTCTGGCGCAGGCGCTCGCGGCCACCGGCCAGCGGCTCCAGAGGCACGCCCAGCAAGCCGGGCTGGAGTTCCGGTTCAACGCCGTCAGCTGCCGACCGAGCGAGGTCGACGCGTTGAGGCTCGGGTGCGAGCCCGGCGAGGCGGTGGCCGTGAACCTCGCGTTCGCGCTCTCGCGCGTCCCCGACGAGAGCGTGTCCCCGGCGAACCCGCGCGACGAGCTCCTCCGGCGCGTGCGCGCGCTGGGCCCGCGCGTGGTGGCGCTGGCGGAGCAGGAGCTGAACACGAACACGGCGCCGCTGGCGGCGCGGTTCGCCAACGCGTGCGCGCACTACGGCGCGGTGCTGGAGTCCCTGGACGCGACCCTGGCCCGCGACAGCGCGCAGAGGGCCCGCGCGGAGGCGGCTCTGGCCGGCAAGGTGGCCAACGCCGTGGCGCGGGAGGGGCCCGACCGGCTGGAGCGGTGCGAGGTGTTCGGCAAGTGGCGCGCCCGGTTCGGCATGGCGGGGCTGCGGCCGCTGGCGATCGGGCAGGGCGTCGCCGACCGCGTCAAGGCGCGGCTCGGCCACGCCCGCCCGGGGTTCGACGTGAAGCTGGAGAGCGGCCGGCTCGGGGTCGGGTGGATGGGGCGCGTGGTCACCGTCGCCTCCGCCTGGCGTTAGCGTTTGCCTGCCTGGTGGCTGGTGGTGAGGTCAGCAGCGCCCGGTGACGGCATTGTTTGTTACCATCACCAAATCCGTCAAGAATCTGGACCAGCCGTTGGGCATCCAAAGATGCCTACGTACTTGTAATCCCCCGAATTTCTTTATAACCTCTGGTTGTTGGATATTGGAGAGTACTATTTGACTGCGTCATTCGTCGTAGCTACCCCCACCGAGTGAACGCGCGTTCTACTACGCTTTTCAGGTTGTGTGCTACTCTGCTGTCGGTTCGGGGGTCTTTGAACCGGTAGCAAATCTGCAGTGCATGGGGCCCGGTGGCGCGGGATGTGGGTGCTTTCGGTGACAAGTCCCTTCAGCACTTTGTTGGAACTGTGAGCAATCAACCATGGGCGTGTTTGGATGAATGGCTAGAGCTAATTTTAGACTAAAATAGCTCAAAATAGCCTAAAATTTCCAAACATGAGGTCTAGTTCTTGGCTATTTGCAAATAGCATACCTCAAAAAAATATCCCACCCAAGGAGTGATTATTTGAGCTATTTTAGGTGGAACCCACCATAGTAAGAGAGGTAATATGACTCCAATGATTGGGAAAATGTACTTTAAAGGCTAAATAGCTCTAGGATCCAAACATGTCAAAGGCTATTTTATTGGAGGGCTATTTGCTTGAGCTAATTAGCTCTAGCTCAAATAGCTCTAGCCATTGGATCCAAACACGGCCCATGTACTAGAGCTCCGGTGTGCTCACATGCGACGGAGCTTCCGGATTTCCTCTTTATCTCGATCATCACCGTATCAGGCCGGCACGTACGCAGCGCTTGGACGGTCGCTGCATCTGTGACGGGGCTCGCGGCGAGGCCCCGAAACACGGTGGCCATGTGTAACACCACAGGTGTTAATCACCTATAATTAAACTAACCACAGTTATTAGTTCAAAACTCATGCGACAAATCACTAACTCAAACTTGATTCTGTCAGCCTGGGCCTGACCGGTCTGGGCAACTGGTCTGACCGGTTGGGGGCTGACTCAACCGTTTTGTTGGCCCCACATCATTTAAACCCCACTCCCTCTCTCACCAACTTCCTCAGTCTCACCCCGTGCCTAGCTAGCCCTCCCGAGCTCCCTCCACTTTCCAAACTCTTCTTCCCCAAATCCTCACCCCAAATCGATTCCAAGGCGTGGGAAGACTCCAATCGGCGTGGTGAATCATCTCCTACTCGATTCCCTCCCTGGGGAGCCGGGGATTCAAGTTCTTCGCGGGGATGTAGGATCAAGAACACCGACTAGAGGGGGGTGAATAGGCGGTTTAAAAACTAAACCCAACAACACTAGAGAAATTTAATTAGTAACAAAGGAAAGCCCTATGTCAAGCTATTACAATCTCTAGATGGGTTTGCAACCTAGGGTGACAAGACACGAATTAAGCTCTAGTAAAGTAAATTGCTCAAAGTAAAGACAAGAATAAAAGAGAGCAAGAGTAGTAACCGAGCTTGACACAAGAATATATCCCGTGGTGTCGATGACTTGCCGGTCACCCCTAATCCACGTTGAGGTGGATTCCAAGAATCAACCGCTCCTCTATCAAGAACCTCTTGATCTTGAGCCGGCTTGAATCAAGGAACCGCTCCACACCTCGATTCCACTAGAGTTGCTCTTCACCACTCCGGTGAGGTGAGCACAAGACCTCTCACAACCGAAATCGGGGCTCCTCAACAATCTCCTTGGAGGCGCTCCACGAAATCCACTTCTCCAAGCCGTCTAGGGAGCGGCAACTCCCAAGAGTAACAAGTTGATGACGCTTGCTTGAAGTTTCCCTAATGCCACAAAGCTCAAACTCTTGATGCAATGCACTAGGAAGCTCTCACACTCTTAAAAATGCAATCTCTAAGCAAGTGTGTGTGAGAGAGGGATGCCTTAGCTCTAATGTGTCAAGAATGCTATCCAAATGGCCAAGAGAGTCACCCAATGGCCGGGCATTGGGTATATATAGACATCCCTCCAAAAACTAGCCGTTACACTCTTTTCTGCGAAGTCGCGGGCCGTCCGCGATTCAAAAACCGGACTGTCCGCCGTTATAAACCAGTGAGCCAGAGTGCATTTAATGCATGTCAGAACTAGCCGTTAAGCCCTGGCGGACCGTCCGCGCCCCAGTGGCGGACCGTCCGCAGTTAAGAGTTCCAACCCCACCAGAGACTAACATCGTCTCTGGAACAACTTTGAGATTAGCCTGCGGACCGTCCGCGCCTCAGGAGCGGACCGTCCGCAGTTTAACTTTGAAGCCCACACCAGAGAGACACCCTTTCTGGTAAAAAATGAAATACAGTAGCGGACCGTCCGCCCACCTGGGCCGGACTGTCCGCCAGCCCACCAGAGCCTCTGCAAGCTCTCTGGAACGATCGCGGACTGTCCGCCCCTCTGGGCCGGACAGTCCGCCAGCCCACCAGAGCCTCTGCAAGCTCTCTGGAACGAGCGCGGACTGTCCGCCCCTCAGGTGCGGACTGTCCGCCGTTACTCAGTGAGCTCGAACTTAGTCTATTTCAAAACTTTTCAAAACGCCGTTAGCCCTCATGCATGCAACTAGACATTTTGAGCAAAATGGCACTAAAGACCCGTCAAGCATGAGTACACAACCCCTCTTGATAGTACGGCTAACTATCCAACAAATCCGGTCACTTTTCATCCACTAAACGCCTTGTGACCGGTAAAATGTAAAAGCCCTATTTTATACCTTTGCCTTGAGCCCGAGCTTTACTCATCATCTCCAAAACTCCATACGTTCACAACCAAATGTCTTTCATCCGTGAATCAACCTATACTCATCTTCTCAAATGAAATCGTTAATCCACAAACCGTTGTCATTAATTACCAAAACTAGAATTAGGGGCCTAGATGCTTTCAATCTCCCCCTTTTTGGTAATTGATGACAACACTAAATTTTGGAGTGATAAAAGTTTTCAAGTCAACTTTATACACTAGGCATAAGGTGGACTTGGAATTGAACTTTGGAAGAACTTACTCATTTTCTTGAAAATTTCAGAATATGGTATGAATAAATTCACCAAGTTCGATGAGTAGAGAGAACTCCCCCTTGATATGTGCATATAAATTTTCATGAATACCAAGAGCACATATATATATTTGAGAATTTTGACAGAGTTTTCCCTACAAGTGGAAATCGAGGCATACAAGATACAACAGATATATGATATGAAAGTTTAGCATGGTTAGCACGACCTCACAACCACAAGATGAACATAAATAGATAAGAGTAGCGCAAACTAACATAGTTCATCACACATTACAAACCAAGGTTCAAATCCAAACACAAGTCTCAAATAGAGTTCATGAAAGACACAAATATATAAAACATGTGAGGCAAGCGGAAGCTGAAAACGAATGATCTCCATAAGAAGTCCATGAGCTCCCCCTAGATCCAGGCACTCCAAAGCTCCTTCTCCCCCTTTGGCATCAATTGCCAAGAAAGTCAAACGGCTGGTGGAGGAGGTGGCGGTGGGTAGAACGGCTGGTGCGGATAGAACTCTGGAGGCGGCACTGGAGCTGGAAACACTGAGTAGAAATGATCAGAAAACCCTGTGAAGGCTGTGCTGAAAGCATCAAAGCGCTGCTCTAGCTGCTCCTGTCTCTGCTCAAGCTGCTCAAACTGCTCAGAGGAGGGCAAATCCTCAAAACGTGAGTCAAGGGCTGCTATATCTGAGTGTAAGCTCTCATGAAATCCCTGCATCTGTGTCATCATGGGCTGGAAAATCTGCTGCTGCATGTTCTGAAAGTTGAGGTTCATTTGATTCTGCATCTGACTAGCCAACCCCGCAATCTGAGAGGACATGCTTTCCTGCATGGATGCAAAGTATGGATCAAAGTAGCCAGCTGGAGGAGCCCACTGCTGCTGTGCTGGAGGATGCGGTGGTGGCATGGCATGCTGAGCTGCAGCTGCTCCCATATGAGCATCATCATCACTATCATCTTGCCCCTGTGCTTCGGCATCCATATCATCTCCAGGGAAGGGAGTCAAAGGCCTCAAGAGAAAAGCATTGTCATTCTTGAATGGCCTGAAAGGAGTGTGCTTGCTTTCACATAACCCTCTGAAGCTAGTCTTAACCTTGATGATGGACATAATGTATGGAGCAAAGTACAAGTTCATCTCCATGTTAAGCCTCAAGTCTGCAAGCTGATCCATGATAAGAGCAATGACATTGATTCTATTTCCATTCATGACATGAGATATCACATTCCAATAGTGTCCTCTAATCTTGTCCTTGTTGCCACTCTTAGGCATGAATGTGACTCTAGCAATCTTATTGATCACTGCAGGATGATGCCTCAGACCCTGAGTGCCCCCAAAAGTTCTAGCAATTCCAAGATGTGCAGGCTCATAGAACATGGGATAGTCATTCTCATCTAGAGGGTTTTCTAACACAATATTCATACTTTGCTCACTAGTGATGAGATTATAATCCAATTCATTTGCTTCAGCAAACTGTGCAAATGTAGCACCATAGGTTCTTTTCCCAGTTGTCCACCTAAAAGTTTCCTCAACCATGTTGATCTCTAGGGTGGCATAGAACTGGCGTATCACAGTTTCATTCCAATCACACCTATGCTGCAGAAAATTAGCTAACCCCATTTGCTGAAATCTATCTACTAGATCAGTCATGACTTGTTGTTGTCTCATGTAGCCTATGTCAATGGTCTGATGTTTGAATACATTTTTCTTAACTAGATGACCAAAGTAAACATCTTTTTGTACCTCGGTTTTGAAGAAAAGAATGTTGGTGTCACGAGGTAAGCTGAATTGATCCACTGCTCTTGCATTGGCATAGCTCTCTGCAGTCCACTGACGGCTAGGTAGATCTAGCCCCATTAAATCTGTAATATCATCATCAACCCCTTCAGTCTCTTCCTCTGAAGACTCATCACCTGCATCTCCTACTGAAGAAGCTGCAGCCATCTCACTGACATTTGGAGCATAGTCCACATCATCCGAGTCATCACTGTCTCTTTGTCTTTTGGAAGACATAGCCTTCTTGATTTTAGAAGCTACCTTGATGATCTTCCGGGGTGGCCTGAGATCAAGATTTAACCATAAGAATAATTACTAAAGCAATAGAATGAATCCTTAATGATATAACTCAATTCAGCACTGATCTGAAAATCTGATACTAGCGGACCGTCCGCACTTCTGAACGCGGACCGTCCGCGGTTCATGAACTACCACGGCGGACTGTCCGCGTCCATCAGGCGGACTGTCCGCGACCCATCTGTTCTGCGCAGGAACACAAAATCGCCCTCATCTTTGATTCATCCACATTTTGAGTTTTGATTCAAATCCACCAACCAAAATTAAACTATAGCATCTCCTCATCACTAGGAATAAGATCCCCCAAGTATTTTTAAGAATCCATGGCCAAAAAATAGATCGGAGCATCTAACCCTAACTCTTTCCAATAAAGAAATCCAAGAACAAGAGTTAGGGATTCATTGAAATACCGCGAGGACATGATGCACTATCTTGAGAAGAGTCCGGGGATGTGCTCGGACCGTCCGGGAACCACTCCAAAAGGGCTTGACCTTGTCGTCTTCCCCACGTGCTTGAGAGAGAAAGAGAGAGACACTTTTGGAGTATGTGTTCGGTTTGGTGGGGGAGGTGAGGGGGGCACCCATTATAAGTCGAGTCTGGCCGACCCCACAATTCTGTCCAGTCGCGGACTGTCCGCGGTCCTTTGGCGGACCGTCCGCCTTTGAAATTTTTTCACTGCAACTGACTGAACTTCCTCTGCCCAACATGCGCGGACCGTCCGCGGTCCTTTTGCGGACTGTCCGCAATGAATTTCTGCGATTGACAACTTCTCTGCAGAGCTTCTGGTGAACAAGTCCAATTAACGGCGGACTGTCCGCCTATTACCCGCGGACCGTCCGCGCTACCAAAAATCTGACAAGTCTGAATTCTGCCAATTTTCTCAATTCCAACTCCAATTTGGGATCATTGCTCTTACAAAAATCCAAAAATCTCAAATATTGCATGAAAACCTTCAAACGACTTATATGAGCAAGTTTCAACAAGAATTCAAAAATAAATCGAGTAGAATCATGAAAACTCATAAATGGCTCAAAAATACCTCAAAAATTCATAAAAATGAAACAAGAAGTGCATGAAAGAACCATATGCCACATGTGCTAGTTTTCAAGCCACATTTGAGAAGTCAATGATATTTAACTCATTTCTCAACTTGCAAAACCGAGATTCATCCAAAGGCTTGGTAAAAATATCGGCTAATTGATCATCCGTGCCAATACCATCAATCTTGATATCACCCTTGTTCACATGATCTCTAAGAAAATGATGGCGGATATCAATATGCTTGGTTCTTGAATGTTGAACCGGATTAGAGGCAATCTTCACGGCACTTTCATTATCACACAACAAGAGAATTTCATCAAATTTCACACCATAATCTAGAAGAGTTTGCTTCATCCATAATAATTGAGCACAACAACTTCCGGCCGAGATATATTCCGCTTCGGAGGTTGAAAGAGCCACGGAATTTTGCTTCTTTGATGACCATGATACAAGAGATCTTCCAAGAAATTGACAACCACCGGAAGTGCTCTTCCTATCAACCTTGCACCCCGCATAATCCGAATCCGAGAATCCAACCAAATCAAAATGAGCACCCTTGGGATACCATAAGCCAATATTAGGAGAATATTTCAAGTATCTCAAGATCCTCTTGACGGCGGTCAAATGACATTCTCTAGGTGCGGCTTGAAATCGTGCACACGTGCAAACACTAAACATGATGTCGGGCCTAGATGCGGTCAAATAAAGCAAACTACCAATCATAGAACGGTAAAGCTTTTGGTCAACCGGGTTACCTCCCTCATCTAGGTCGAGATGCCCGTTTGTGGCCATAGGAGTCTTGATTGGTTTTGCATCTTCCATTCCAAATTTCTTCAAGATATCCTTCACATATTTTGATTGACACACAAAGGTGCCTTCCTTGAGTTGCTTGATTTGAAGTCCAAGAAAGAAACTCAATTCACCAATCATGGACATCTCAAATTCCCTAGACATCATTTCACCAAATTCCTCACAAAAACTTGGGTTAGTTGAACCAAAGATAATATCATCGACGTAAATTTGACAAACAAACAAGTCTTTACCAATATCTTTAGTGAACAAGGTAGTATCAACCTTACCAATTTTGAAGCCCTTAGAGATAAGAAAATCCCTCAATCTTTCATACCAAGCTCGTGGAGCTTGCTTAAGACCATAAAGAGCTTTAGAGAGCTTGTATACATGATTTGGCTTCTTGGGATCTTCAAAACCGGGAGGTTGCTCCACAAAAACAAGTTCACTAATTTTGCCATTCAAGAAAGCACTTTTCACATCCATTTGAAAAAGTTTAATGTTGTGAGAGCAAGCATAAGCTAATAAAATTCTAATAGCTTCTAATCTAGCAACGGGAGCAAAAGTTTCACCGAAATCCAAACCTTCGACTTGAGTGAAGCCTTGAGCGACCAATCTTGCCTTGTTCCTCACAACCATTCCATCTTCATTTTGCTTGTTTCTAAAGACCCATTTAGTGCCAATAACATTATAATTCTTGGGCCTCTCAACTAAATCCCAAAATTGATTCCGGGTGAAATTATTTAATTCTTCATGCATAGCATTCACCCAATCCGGATCTCTCAATGCTTCATCTACACGGTTAGGTTCAAGAAAAGATACAAAAGAATAATGTTCACAAAATGAAGCAATGCGAGATCGAGTTTGGACACCCTTACTAATATCACCCATGATTTGATCCACCGGATGATCCTTTGCAAGAACATGAAGAATTCTTTGAGGAATAATAGGTTCTTGAGTTGATGAAGAAGGTGCACTAGATGAACCAACTTGATCTTGTACTTGAGAATCATCATTACTTGAATCTTGTATATTTTGTTGTGCTTGATCATTTGAGATAGAAGTTGAAGGATTAACTCTAATAGAGATAGAAGGACCAACTTCATCTTCATCTTCTTCTCTTGGTCTAACATCACCAATTGACATATTTTTCATTGCATTTCTCAAACCATCACTTCTCACATCATCAAGATTTTCTTGTTCATTGTGAGACCCATTGGTTTCATCAAACTCAACATCATATGCTTCTTCAACAATGCCATGTGTTTTGTTGTAGACCCGATAAGCCTTGCTACTAGATGAATATCCAAGAAGAAAACCCTCATCACATTTGCTTTGAAACTTTGATAACCGAGTTCCCTTCTTGAGAATATAGCATTTGCAACCGAACACTCTAAAATATGATATATTTGGCTTCCTTCCAATGAGCAACTCATATGGGGTCTTGTTATGAAATCTATGGCAATACAATCTATTTGAGGCATGACAAGCCGTGTTGATTGCTTCGGCCCAAAAACTGTCCGAAACATTATACTCGGAGAGCATTGATCTTGCCATATCAATCAAGGTTCTATTTTTCCTCTCAACAAGACCATTTTTTTCCGGAGTGTACTTGGTTGAGAATTCATGCTTGATTCCTTTCTCATCACACCATTCCTCAACTCTTGTGTTTCTAAACTCACTTCCATTGTCACTCCTTACTTTCTTCACCTTAAGCTCAAATTCATTTTCGGCCCTTGTAAAGAATTTCTTGAAAGTGTCATATGTATCGGCCTTGTCATGAAGAAAGAAAACCCATGTATATCTTGAGTAATCATCTACTACCACAAGACAATAGCAATTTCCACCAATACTTCTATAAGTTGTAGGACCAAATAAATCCATGTGCAATAATTCCAAAGGTCTCTCGGTTGACATGACACTCTTAGTGGGATGAGTATTTGCAACTTGCTTTCCGGCTTGACATGCACTACAAAGCTTATCTTTATCAAACTTCACATTCTTCAAGCCAACTACTAAATCATGCTTCAAAAGTCGTTTGAGTTGTTTCATGCCAACATGACCAAGCCTTCTATGCCATAACCAACCCAAAGATGATTGAGTGAATAAGCAAGTGGACAAATTTGCCTCTTTAGTAGCAAAATCCACAAGATATACATCCTCATGTCTAAATCCCGTAAAGATGTGATCTTTTCCATCCAAGGTAGTCACTACAACGTCATCTTTAGTGAAACTACACTTATATCCAAAATCACAAAGTTGAGTGACCGCTAAGAGATTAAACTTGAGAGAATCAACCAACAATACTTTTGAAAGAGAATGATTGCTTGAGATAGGAATTGTACCAACTCCTTTGACTTTGCCCCGGCTATTGTCACCAAAGATGATGTCACTATAGCCACCCACATTCTCATCTAGAGAGGAAAACATCATTTGATCTCCGGTCATATGTTGAGTGCATCCACTATCAAGCACCCAATGTCTTCCTCCGGACTTGTAATTCACCTACAAAGAGGAAGTAACTCTTTTAGGTACCCAAACTTTCTTGGGTCCTTGAACGTTAGTGACCACATTAGTGACCAAGACTTTTGGCACCCAAATGGCATTCTTTTTAGCACCATTTATAGGTATCCCAACAAATTTTGCACTAATATTGCCATTTGAATTTTTCATAAGCATGTAACTTGAATCAAAGGGTATGACTTTCTTGTTGGTGCAATTCTTCTCAACATGGCCAACGTTCTTGCATTTTTCACAATATGGCTTGCCACTACTCTTCACAAAGGTAGTTTTGGTTTGCACAAAAGTCTTCTTCCCTTTCTTAGGAATATATCCAAACCCTTGCTTGTTCAAGGTGAACTTTTGGCTTGCCCAACAATGATTAAATTTTGCTCTACTATCATAGCATTTTCTCAAATCATTAGTCAAGCAAGTAACCTCTTTCTTTAACAAATCATTTTCCATAATGAGAGATTTATTGCAATATGAGTTGTCTAGGTTGGTGCACAAAGAACTAGTAGAGCTAGAGCCACAAGATTTATCATCAATTAAATCACAACTAACACCAATGCTCAATGTTGCTTTTCTTTCATGACTAAGCAAGGTATTGTGAGTTTCCTCAAGCTTCTCATGAGTTTCTTTGAGATTCTCATGAGAAGTCTTTAGCTCCTCATAGGAATCTTGAAGAGAAGTAAACTTCAACTTCAAGTCCCTCAACTTAGCCTTTTCCTTTGTCATGAATTCATCGGCATCATTAAGCATTTCAACAAGATCATCATATGAAAGTTCATCAAGTTCATCATCTTGTTGTACCTTTGCACCACCCTTTGCCATAAGACAATGTGGTGTAGAGAAGAGTGATGGAGCCTCCTTGATGGCGATCCCGGCAACTCCCTTGGATGGCTTGTCATCATCATCATCATCATCATCGGAGCTTGCATCGGAATCCCATTCAACAAAATAAGCTTGGCCATTCTTTTTCTTCTTGATGAACTTCTTCTTCTTCTTTTCATCATTTTTCTTGTCCTTTTTCTTGTTTGGACAATTGACAATGATATGACCTACTTCACCACAATTAAAGCAAGTCTTGTCCACAAAAGGATTTTTTCTTGATGATTGACCTCTCTTGCCAAAGCTCTTCTTGCTCATCATTCTATTGAATCTCTTGACAAAAAGAGCCATCTCCTCATCCGATTCTTCTTCTTGGCATCCACTTTCTTCTTCATTTTTGCTATCTTGAGCTTTGAATGCCACACTTTTCTTTTTCATATCAATTTCTCCACCATGAGCTTCATCTTGAGATTTCTTGAACATGTCATGGGTGAGAATTTCTCCCAATATTTGTGTGGGAGTTGCGGTCTTCACATTTGACCTTACAAGTAAGGTCACAATTGTGTCATATCTTTCCGGAAGACATCTAAGAAACTTGTGGTTGAAATCCCCATCCGGTACCTCAAATCCAAGTCCCTTGAGATCATTTACAATGTCATTTAGCCGGTTGAACATCTCGGCTATGCTCTCATCCTTCTTCATGGTGAATTCACTAAAATTTCCTTTAAGCAAGTATAGCTTGGCCTCCTTCACCGTTGATGTACCCTCATGAATTTCCATGAGCTTCTTCCATATGTCATTTGCATTGGTGAGGCTCTTGACTCTATTGAATTCATTTACATCAAGAGCACTAAAGAGCACATTAACCCCTTGATCATTTAGTGTCTCATTTTCCTCATCTAGGGGTGTCAAACTCTTTGGGTCCAAAATGACATATCCATCATTTACTACTCTCCATAGCTTTCTACTCATGGCTTTGAGATGAGCCGACATCCTAGTCTTCCAATAATCATAATTGTTCCCATCAAAGAACGGTGGCTTCCCAACATGAATCCCATGATCACTAGTCATTGTTCTACTCCAAGATGGTTAAATCCTTAATTAATGGAGTACTTAGCTCTGGTACCACTTGTAGGATCAAGAACACCGACTAGAGGGGGGGTGAATAGGCGGTTTAAAAACTAAACCCAACAACACTAGAGAAATTTAATTAGTAACAAAGGAAAGCCCTATGTCAAGCTATTACAATCTCTAGATGGGTTTGCAACCTAGGGTGACAAGACACGAATTAAGCTCTAGTAAAGTAAATTGCTCAAAGTAAAGACAAGAATAAAAGAGAGCAAGAGTAGTAACCGAGCTTGACACAAGAATATATCCCGTGGTGTCGATGACTTGCCGGTCACCCCTAATCCACGTTGAGGTGGATTCCAAGAATCAACCGCTCCTCTATCAAGAACCTCTTGATCTTGAGCCGGCTTGAATCAAGGAACCGCTCCACACCTCGATTCCACTAGAGTTGCTCTTCACCACTCCGGTGAGGTGAGCACAAGACCTCTCACAACCGAAATCGGGGCTCCTCAACAATCTCCTTGGAGGTGCTCCACGAAATCCACTTCTCCAAGCCGTCTAGGGAGCGGCAACTCCCAAGAGTAACAAGTTGATGACGCTTGCTTGAAGTTTCCCTAATGCCACAAAGCTCAAACTCTTGATGCAATGCACTAGGAAGCTCTCACACTCTTAAAAATGCAATCTCTAAGCAAGTGTGTGTGAGAGAGGGATGCCTTAGCTCTAATGTGTCAAGAATGCTATCCAAATGGCCAAGAGAGTCACCCAATGGCCGGGCATTGGGTATATATAGACATCCCTCCAAAAACTAGCCGTTACACTCTTTTCTGCGAAGTCGCGGACCGTCCGCGATTCAAAAACCGGACTGTCCGCCGTTATAAACCAGTGAGCCAGAGTGCATTTAATGCATGTCAGAACTAGCCGTTAAGCCCTGGCGGACCGTCCGCGCCCCAGTGGCGGACCGTCCGCAGTTAAGAGTTCCAACCCCACCAGAGACTAACATCGTCTCTGGAACAACTTTGAGATTAGCCTGCGGACCGTCCGCGCCTCAGGAGCGGACCGTCCGCAGTTTAACTTTGAAGCCCACACCAGAGAGACACCCTTTCTGGTAAAAAATGAAATACAGTAGCGGACCGTCCGCCCACCTGGGCCGGACTGTCCGCCAGCCCACCAGAGCCTCTGCAAGCTCTCTGGAACGATCGCGGACTGTCCGCCCCTCTGGGCCGGATAGTCCGCCAGCCCACCAGAGCCTCTGCAAGCTCTCTGGAACGAGCGCGGACTGTCCGCCCCTCAGGTGCGGACTGTCCGCCGTTACTCAGTGAGCTCGAACTTAGTCTATTTCAAAACTTTTCAAAACGCCGTTAGCCCTCATGCATGCAACTAGACATTTTGAGCAAAATGGCACTAAAGACCCGTCAAGCATGAGTACACAACCCCTCTTGATAGTACGGCTAACTATCCAACAAATCCGGTCACTTTTCATCCACTAAACGCCTTGTGACCGGTAAAATGTAAAAGCCCTATTTTATACCTTTGCCTTGAGCCCGAGCTTTACTCATCATCTCCAAAACTCCATACGTTCACAACCAAATGTCTTTCATCCGTGAATCAACCTATACTCATCTTCTCAAATGAAATCGTTAATCCACAAACCGTTGTCATTAATTACCAAAACTAGAATTAGGGGCCTAGATGCTTTCAGGGGAAAGGACTCGTCTAATGTACTTTAGCTAGGGATGGATCGATCTCCCTCTCTAGATGATTCTAGGTGATTTTCTCTGGTCAAACACACCCAATTGCGTCCAGAAACTAGTGCCTAGAAGAGTTTCGGTTTTGGTGGGCGATTTCCGCCGCGCCCAGGATTCTAGGTTTTGGTCTGGGTGGGACCGGTCTGACCGGTCGGAGTGACCGGTCTGACCAGTGGCGTGGTTGAGTATCTAGGACCGGTCTGACCGGTACAGGGCACCGGTCTGACCGGTGCTAGCAGAGCTTAGAGGGTTCCATTAGGGTTAGTTGGTGCAAATAGCTAGAATTTAATTTGGCTATTGGTTACTTGTAATTTTTTAAAAAATCATGTATCCATTCTCATGTCATATGCATATGCACACATGTAGCAGCCATGGCAGAGGAGGTGGTATACGAGGTGGTTGCAGAGCCACAGGGGCAAGCCCCGCAGCAGGAGGATCGTGGGGAGTCGGTCCAAGGCCCAACTCACCCCAGTACTGAGCAGCAGACGCAAGGCAAGCCCCAGTGCACATCCTACTATTTTAAATTATGACACCTATATATATATTTCTATTAATTGTGCATTAGGTTTAGAAATTATTTGGAATTCTAGTTGCATGATCCCTAGGTTTCCTTGAGTTATACTAGTATGTATAGGACGATAGAAATGCTATGCTAATAATTCTCAATAGAAGACGAGTGATTCTTGTAACTCGCGAGATATATGATATTTAGAAGTCGAGTAATTTCCGGTTACTCGCAAGATTTAGGGTATAATTATATTCCAGTACAAGAGTTATTGAATTTGATATGGAAATTGGAGACCGGACGGGAATGGTAATGATATATAGGTATGGCAGCAAGATAGGGTTCCTGGGTGTCTTACCTCCGTCCGTGTCGATTAAGGACCGGTCGTTGTCGGCAGTGCTGATCGGGGATTGAACTGTACTAACCGCATGAAAGCATCTAGGCCCCTAATTCGAGTTTTGGTAATTAATGACAACGGTTTGTGGATTAACGATTTCATTTGAGAAGATGAGTATAGGTTGATTCACGGATGAAAGATATTTGGTTGTGAACGTATGGAGTTTTGGAGATGATGAGCAAAGCTCGGGCTCAAGGCAAAGGTATAAAATAGGGCTTTTGCATTTTACCGGTCACAGGGCGTTTAGTGGATGAAAAGTGACCGGATTTATTGGATAGTTAGCCATACTATCAAGAGGGGTTATGTACTCATGCTTGACGGGTCTTTAGTGCCATTTTGCTCAAAATGTCTAGTTGCATGCATGAGGGCTAACGGCGTTTTGAAAAGTTTTGAAATAGACTAAGTTCGAGAGCTTACTGAGTAACGGCGGACAGTCCGCGCCTGTGGGGCGGACAGTCCGCGCCCGTTCCAGAGAGCTTGCAGAGACTCTGGTGGGCTGGCGGACAGTCCGGCCCATAGCGGCGGACAGTCCGCGACCGTTCCAGAGAGCTTGCAGTGTCTCTGGTGGGCTCGCGGACGGTCCGGCCCAGGTGGGCGGACGGTCCGCCACTATTTTTCAAATATGTACCAGAGAGAATGTTTCTCTGGTTTGGGGTCAAATGTTAAACTGCGGACGGTCCGCTCCTGAGGCGCGGACGGTCCGCAGGCTAAACTCAAGTTTGTTCCAGAGACGATGTTAGTCTCTGGTGGGTTGGAACTCTTAACTGTGGACGGTCCGCCACTGGGGCGCGGACGGTCCGCCAGGGCTTAACGGCTAGTTCTGACATGCATTTATTGCACTCTGACTCACTGATTTATAACGGCGGACAGTCCGGTTTTTGAAACGCGGACGATCCGTGACTTCGCAGAAAAGAGTGTAACGGCTAGTTTTTTGAGGGGTGTCTATATATACCCAATGCCCGGCCATTGGGAGGTTCTCTTGGCCATTTGGATAGCATTCTTGACACATTAGAGCTAAGGCATCCCTCTCTCACACACACTTGCTTAGAGATTGCATTTTTAAGAGTGTGAGAGCTTCCTAGTGCATTGCATCAAGAGTTTGAGCTTTGTGGCATTAGGGAAACTTCAAGCAAGCGTCATCAACTTGTTACTCTTGGGAGTTGCCGCTCCCTAGACGGCTTGGAGAAGTGGATTTCGTGGAGCACCTCCAAGGAGATTGTTGAGGAGCCCCGATTTCGGTTGTGAGAGGTCTTGTGCTCACCTCACCGGAGTGGTGAAGAGCAACTCTAGTGGAATCGAGGTGTGGAGCGGTTCCTTGATTCAAGCCGGCTCAAGATCAAGAGGTTCTTGATAGAGGAGCGGTTGATTCTTGGAATCCACCTCAACGTGGATTAGGGGTGACCGGCAAGTCATCGACACCACGGGATATATTCTTGTGTCAAGCTCGGTTACTACTCTTGCTCTCTTTTATTCTTGTCTTTACTTTGAGCAATTTACTTTACTAGAGCTTGATTCGTGTCTTGTCACCCTAGGTTGCAAACCCATCTAGAGATTGTAATAGCTTGACATAGGGCTTTCCTTTGTTACTAATTAAATTTCTCTAGTGTTGTTGGCTTTAGTTTTAAACCGCCTATTCACCCCCCCTCTAGTCGGTGTTCTTGATCCAACAAGTGGTACCAGAGCTAAGTACTCCTTTAATTGCGGATTTAACCATCTTGGAGTAGAACAATGACTAGTGATCATGGGATTCATGTTGGGAAGCCACCATTCTTTGATGGGAACAACTATTATTATTGGAAGACTAGGATGTCGGCTCATCTCAAAGCCATGAGTAGAAAGCTATGGAGAGTAGTAAATGATGGATATGTCATTTTGGACCCAAAGAGTTTGACACCCCTAGATGAGGAAAATGAGACACTAAATGATCAAGGGGTTAATGTGCTCTTTAGTGCTCTTGATGTGAATGAATTTAATAGAGTCAAGAGTCTCACAAATGCAAATGACATATGGAAGAAGCTCATGGAAATTCATGAGGGCACATCAACCGTGAAGGAGGCCAAGTTATATTTGCTCAAAGGGAATTTTAGTGAATTCACCATGAAGAAGGATGAGAGTATAGCCGAGATGTTCAACCGGCTAAATGACATTGTGAATGACCTCAAGGGACTTGGATTTGAGGTACCGGATGGGGATTTCAACCACAAGTTTCTTAGATGTCTTCCGGAAAGATATGACACAATTGTGACCTTACTTGTAAGGTCAAATGTGAAGACCGCAACTCCCACACAAATATTGGGAGAAATTCTCACCCATGACATGTTCAAGAAGTCTCAAGATGAAGCTCATGGTGGAGAAATTGATGTGAAAAAGAAAAGTGTGGCATTCAAAGCTCAAGATAGCAAAAATGAAGAAGAAAGTGGGTGCCAAGAAGAAGAATCGGATGAGGAGATGGCTCTCTTTGTCAAGAGATTCAATAGAATGATGAGCAAGAAGAACTTTGGCAAGAGAGGTCAATCATCAAGAAAAAATCCTTTTGTGGACAAGACTTGCTTCAATTGTGGTGAAGTAGGTCATATCATTGTAAATTGTCCAAACAAGAAAAAGGACAAGAAAAATGATGAAAAGAAGAAGAAGAAGTTCATCAAGAAGAAAAAGAATGGCCAAGCATATTTTGTTGAATGGGATTCCGATGCAAGCTCCGATGATGATGATGATGATGATGATAAGCCATCTAAGGGAGTTGCCGGGATCGCCATCAAGGAGGCTCCATCACTCTTCTCTACGCCACATTGTCTTATGGCAAAGGGTGGTGCAAAGGTACAACAAGATGATGAACTTGATGAACTTTCATATGATGATCTTGTTGAAATGCTTAATGATGCCGATGAATTCATGACAAAGGAAAAGGCTAAGTTGAGAGACTTGAAGTTGAAGTTTACTTCTCTTCAAGATTCCTATGAGGAGCTAAAGACTTCTCATGAGAATCTCAAAGAAACTCATGAGAAGCTTGAGGAAGCTCACAATACCTTGCTTAGTCATGAAAGAAAAGCAACATTGAGCATTGGTGTTAGTTGTGATTTAATTGATGATAAATCTTGTGGCTCTAGCTCTACTAGTTCCTTGTGCACCAAACTAGACAACTCATATTGCAATAAATCTCTCATTATGGAAAATGATTTGTTAAAGAAAGAGGTTACTTGCTTGACTAATGATTTGAGAAAATGCTATGATAGTAGAGCAAAATTTAATCATTGTTGGGCAAGCCAAAAGTTCACCTTGAACAAGCAAGGGTTTGGATATATTCCTAAGAAAGGGAAGAAGACTTTTGTGCAAACCAAAACTACCTTTGTGAAGAGTAGTGGCAAGCCATATTGTGAAAAATGCAAGAACGTTGGCCATGTTGAGAAGAATTGCACCAACAAGAAAGTCATACCCTTTGATTCAAGTTACATGCTTATGAAAAATTCAAATGGCAATATTAGTGCAAAATTTGTTGGGATACCTATAAATGGTGCTAAAAAGAATGCCATTTGGGTGCCAAAAGTCTTGGTCACTAATGTGGTCACTAACGTTCAAGGACCCAAGAAAGTTTGGGTACCTAAAAGAGTTACTTCCTCTTTGTAGGTGAATTACAAGTCCGGAGGAAGACATTGGTTGCTTGATAGTGGATGCACTCAACATATGACCGGAGATCAAATGATGTTTTCCTCTCTAGAT
The DNA here is from genome assembly GCF_016808335.1 of Panicum virgatum. Classification (NCBI taxonomy): domain Eukaryota; kingdom Viridiplantae; phylum Streptophyta; class Magnoliopsida; order Poales; family Poaceae; genus Panicum; species Panicum virgatum. The sequence continues at coordinate 55,958,500 of NC_053145.1, read as the reverse complement.
GAGAATGTGGGTGGCTATAGTGACATCATCTTTGGTGACAATAGCCGGGGCAAAGTCAAAGGAGTTGGTACAATTCCTATCTCAAGCAATCATTCTCTTTCAAAAGTATTGTTGGTTGATTCTCTCAAGTTTAATCTCTTAGCGGTCACTCAACTTTGTGATTTTGGATATAAGTGTAGTTTCACTAAAGATGATGTTGTAGTGACTACCTTGGATGGAAAAGATCACATCTTTACGGGATTTAGACATGAGGATGTATATCTTGTGGATTTTGCTACTAAAGAGGCAAACTTGTCCACTTGCTTATTCACTCAATCATCCTTGGGTTGGTTATGGCATAGAAGGTTTGGTCATGTTGGCATGAAGCAACTCAACTGACTTTTGAAGCATGATTTAGTAGTTGGCTTGAAGAATGTGAAATTTGATAAAGATAAACTTTGTAGTGCATGTCAAGCCGGAAAGCAAGTTGCAAATACTCATCCCACTAAGAGTGTCATGTCAACCGAGAGATCATTGGGATTATTGCATATAGATTTATTTGGTCCTACAACATATAGAAGTATTGGTGGAAATTGCTATTGTCTTGTGGTAGTAGATGATTACTCAAGATATACATGGGTTTTCTTTCTTCATGACAAGGCCGATACATATGACACTTTCAAGAAATTCTTTACAAGGGCCGAAAATGAATTTGAGCTTAAGGTGAAGAAAATAAGGAGTGACAATGGAAGTGAGTTTAGAAACACAAGAGTTGAAGAATGGTGTGATGAGAAAGGAATCAAGCATGAATTCTCAACCAAGTACACTCCGGAACAAAATGGTCTTGTTGAGAGGAAAAATAGAACCTTGATTGATATGGCAAGATCAATGCTCTCCGAGTATAATGTTTCGGATAGCTTTTGGGCCGAAGCAATCAACACGGCTTGTCATGCCTCTAATAGATTGTATTGCCATAGATTTCATAACAAGACCCCATATGAGTTGCTCATTGGAAGGAAGCCAAATATATCATATTTTAGAGTGTTTGGTTGCAAATGCTATATTCTCAAGAAGGGAACTCGGTTATCAAAGTTTCAAAGCAAATGTGATGAGGGTTTTCTTCTTGGATATTCATCTAATAGCAAGGCTTATCGGGTCTACAACAAAACACATGGCATTGTTGAAGAAGCATATGATGTTGAGTTTGATGAAACCAATGGGTCACACAATGAACAAGAAAATCTTGATGATGTGAGAAGTGATGGTTTGAGAAATGCAATGAAAAACATGTCAATTGGTGATGTTAGACCAAGAGAAGAAGATGAAGATGAAGATGGTTCTTCTATCTCTATTAGAGTTAATCCTTCAACTTCAATCTCAAATGATCAAGCACAACAAATTGTACAAGATTCAAGTAATGATGATTCTCAAGTACAAGATCAAGTTGGTTCATCTAGTGCACCTTCTTCATCAACTCAAGAACCCATTGTTCCTCAAAGAATTCATCATGTTCTTGCAAAGGATCATCCGGTGGATCAAATCATGGGTGATATTAGTAAGGGTGTCCAAACTCGATCTCGCATTGCTTCATTTTGTGAATATTATTCTTTTGTATCTTTTCTTGAACCTAACCGTGTAGATGAAGCATTGAGAGATCCGGATTGGGTGAATGCTATGCATGAAGAATTAAATAATTTCACCCGGAATCAAGTTTGGGATTTAGTTGAAAGGCCCAAGAATTATAATGTTATTGGCACTAAATGGGTCTTTAGAAACAAGCAAAATGAAGATGGAATGGTTGTGAGAAACAAGGCAAGATTGGTCGCTCAAGGCTTCACTCAAGTCGAAGGTTTGGATTTCGGTGAAACTTTTGCTCCCGTTGCTAGATTAGAAGCTATTAGAATTTTATTAGCTTATGCTTGCTCTCACAACATAAAACTTTTTCAAATGGATGTGAAAAGTGCTTTTTTAAATGGCAAGATTAGTGAACTTGTTTTTGTTGAGCAACCTCCCGGTTTTGAAGATCCCAAGAAGCCAAATCATGTATACAAGCTCTCTAAAGCTCTTTATGGTCTTAAGCAAGCTCCACGAGCTTGGTATGAAAGATTGAGGGATTTTCTTATCTCTAAGGGCTTCAAAATTGGTAATGTTGATACTACCTTGTTCACTAAAGATATTGTTAAAGACTTGTTTGTTTGTCAAATTTATGTCGATGATATTATCTTTGGTTCAACTAACCCAAGTTTTTGTGAGGAATTTGGTGAAATGATGTCTAGGGAATTTGAGATGTCCATGATTGGTGAATTGAGTTTCTTTCTTGGACTTCAAATCAAGCAACTCAAGGAAGGCACCTTTGTGTGTCAATCAAAATATGTGAAGGATATCTTGAAGAAATTTGGAATGGAAGATGCAAAACCAATCAAGACTCCTATGGCCACAAATGGGCATCTCGACCTAGATGAGGGAGGTAACCCGGTTGACCAAAAGTTTTATCGTTCTATGATTGGTAGTTTGCTTTATTTGACCGCATCTAGGCCTGACATCATGTTTAGTGTTTGCATGTGTGCACGATTTCAAGCCGCACCTAGAGAATGTCATTTGACCGCCGTCAAAAGGATCTTGAGATACTTGAAATATTCTCCTAATATTGATTTGTGGTATCCCAAGGGTGCTCATTTTGATTTGGTTGGATTCTCGGATTCGGATTATGCGGGGTGCAAGGTTGATAGGAAGAGCACTTCCGGTGGTTGTCAATTTCTTGGAAGATCTCTTGTATCATGGTCATCAAAGAAGCAAAATTCCGTGGCTCTTTCAACCGCCGAAGCGGAATATATCTCGGCCGGAAGTTGTTGTGCTCAATTGTTATGGATGAAGCAAACTCTTCTAGATTATGGTGTGAAATTTGATGAAATTCTATTGTTGTGTGATAATGAAAGTGCCGTGAAGATTGCCTCTAATCCGGTTCAACATTCAAGAACCAAGCATATTGATATCCGCCATCATTTTCTTAGAGATCATGTGAAAAAGGGTGATATCAAGATTGATGGTATTGGCACGGATGATCAATTAGCCGATATCTTTACCAAGTCTTTGGATGAATCTCGGTTTTGCAAGTTGAGAAATGAGTTAAATATCATTGACTTCTCAAATGTGGCTTGAAAACTAGCACATGTGGCATATGGTTCTTTAATGCACTTCTTGTTTCATTTTTATGTTTTTTGAGATATTTTTGAGCCATTTATGAGTTTTCATGATTCTACTCGATTTATTTTTGAATTCTAGTTGAAACTTGCTCATATAAGTTGTTTGAAGGTTTTCATGCAAGATTTGAGATTTTTAGTTTTTTTATATGAGCAATGATCCCAAATTGGAGTTAGAATTGAGAAATTTGGCAGAATTCAGACTTGTCAGATTTTTGGTAGCGCGGACAGTCCGCGAGTTATGGGCGGACAGTCCGCCGTTCATGAGAATTGTTTACCAGAGGCTCTGCAGAGAAGTTGTCAACCGCAAAAATTCATTGCGGACAGTCCGCCAAAAGACCGCGGACGGTCCGCACATATTGGGCAGAGGCAGTTCCAGTTAGTTACAGTGTAAAAATTTTCAAAGGCGGACGGTCCGCCAGATTACCGCGGACAGTCCGCGACTGGACAGAATTGTGGGGTCGGCCAGACTTACTTATATTGGACGTCCCCCTCACATCCCCCACCAAACCGAACACATACTCCAAAAGTGTTTCTCTCTTTCTCTCTCAAGCTTGTGGGGAAGACGACAAGGTCAAGCCCTTTTGGAGGGATTCCCGGACGGTCCGACCACATCCCCGGACTCTTCTCAAGATTGTGCATCATGTCCTCTCGGTATTTCGATGAATCCCTAACTCTTGTTTTTGGTTTTCTTTATTGGAAAGAGTTAGGGTTAGATGCTCCGATCTATTTTTTGGCCATGGATTCTTGAAAATACTTGGGGGATCTTATTCCTAGTGATGAGGAGATGCTATAGTTTAATTTTGGTTGGTGGATTTGAATCGAAACTCAAATTGTGGATGAATCAAAGATGAGGGCGATTTTGTGTTCCTGCGCAGAACAGATGGGTCGCGGACAGTCCGCCTGCTGGACGCGGACGGTCCGCCGTGGTAGTTCATGAACCGCGGACGGTCCGCGTTCAGAAGTGCGGACGGTCCGCTAGTATCAGATTTTTCAGATCAGTGCTGAATTGAGTTATATCATTAAGGATTCATTCTATTGCTTTAGTAATTGTTCTTATGGTTAAATCTTGATCTTAGGCCACCCCGGAAGATCATCAAGGTAGCTTCTAAAATCAAGAAGGCTATGTCCTCCAAAAGACAAAGAGACAGTGATGACTCGGATGATGTGGACTATGCTCCAAATGTCAGTGAGATGGCTGCAGCTTCTTCAGTAGGAGATGCAGGTGATGAGTCTTCAGAGGAAGAGACTGAAGGGGTTGATGATGATATTACAGATTTAATGGGGCTAGATCTACCTAGCCGTCAGTGGACTGCAGAGAGCTATGCCAATGCAAGAGCAGTGGATCAATTCAGCTTACCTCGTGACACCAACATTCTTTTCTTCAAAACCGAGGAAAGCATGTCCTCTCAGATTGCGGGGTTGGCCAGTCAGATGCAGAATCAGATGAACCTAAATTTTCAGAACATGCAGCAGCAGATGCTCCAGCCCATGATGGCTCAGATGCAGGGGTTTCATGAGAGTTTACACTCAGATATAGCAGCTCTCGACTCACGTTTTGAGGATTTGCCCTCTTCTGAGCAGTTTGAGCAGCTTGAGCAGAGACAGGAGCAGCTAGAGCAGCGATTTGATGTCTTCAGCACAGCTTTCACAGGGTTTACTGACCACTTCTACTCAGTGTTTCCAGCTCCAGTGCCGCCTCCAGAGTTTTATCCGCACCAGCCGTTCTACCCACCGCCACCTCCTCCACCAGCCGTTTGACTTTCTTGGCAATTGATGCCAAAGGGGGAGAAGGAGCTTTGGAGTGCTTGGATTTAGGGGGAGCTCATGGACTTCTTATGGAGATCATTAGTTTTCAGCTTCCGCTTGCCTCACATGTTTTATTTGTGTCTTTCATGAACTCTATTTGAGACTTGTGTTTGGATTTGAACCTTGGTTTGTAATGTGTGATGAACTATGTTAGTTTGTGCTACTCTTATCTATTTATGTTCATCTTGTGGTTGTGAGGTTGTGCTAACCATGCTAAACTTTTATATCATATATCTATTGTATCTTGTATGCCTCGATTTCCACTTGTAGGGAAAACTCTGTCAAAATTCTCAAATATATATATATATATATATATATATATATATATATATATATATATATGTGCTCTTGGTATTCATGAAAATTTATATGCACATATCAAGGGGGAGTTCTCTCTACTCATCGAACTTGGTGAATTTATTCATACCATATTCTGAAATCTTCAAGAAAATGAGTAAGTTCTTCCAAAGTTCAATTCCAAGTCCACCTTATGCCTAGTGTATAAAGTTGACTTGAAAACTTTTATCACTCCAAAATTTAGTGTTGTCATCAATTACCAAAAAGGGGAGATTGAAAGCATCTAGGCCCCTAATTCGAGTTTTGGTAATTAATGACAACGGTTTGTGGATTAACGATTTCATTTGAGAAGATGAGTATAGGTTGATTCACGGATGAAAGATATTTGGTTGTGAACGTATGGAGTTTTGGAGATGATGAGCAAAGCTCGGGCTCAAGGCAAAGGTATAAAATAGGGCTTTTGCATTTTACCGGTCACATGACGTTTAGTGGATGAAAAGTGACCGGATTTATTGGATAGTTAGCCGTACTATCAAGAGGGGTTATGTACTCATGCTTGACGGGTCTTTAGTGCCATTTTGCTCAAAATGTCTAGTTGCATGCATGAGGGCTAACGGCGTTTTGAAAAGTTTTGAAATAGACTAAGTTCGAGAGCTTACTGAGTAACGGCGGACAGTCCGCGCCTGTGGGGCGGACAGTCTGCGCCCGTTCCAGAGAGCTTGCAGAGACTCTGGTGGGCTGGCGGACAGTCCGGCCCATAGCGGCGGACAGTCCGCGACCGTTCCAGAGAGCTTGCAGTGTCTCTGGTGGGCTCGCGGACGGTCCGGCCCAGGTGGGCGGACGGTCCGCCACTATTATTCAAATATGTACCAGAGAGAATGTTTCTCTGGTTTGGGGTCAAATGTTAAACTGCGGACGGTCCGCTCCTGAGGCGCGGACGGTCCGCAGGCTAAACTCAAGTTTGTTCCAGAGACGATGTTAGTCTCTGGTGGGTTGGAACTCTTAACTGCGGACGGTCCGCCACTGGGGCGCGGACGGTCCGCCAGGGCTTAACGGCTAGTTCTGACATGCATTTATTGCACTCTGACTCACTGATTTATAACGGCGGACAGTCCGGTTTTTGAAACGCGGACGGTCCGCGACTTCGCAGAAAAGAGTGTAATGGCTAGTTTTTTTAGGGGTGTCTATATATACCCAATGCCCGGCCATTGGGAGGTTCTCTTGGCCATTTGGATAGCATTCTTGACACATTAGAGCTAAGGCATCCCTCTCTCACACACACTTGCTTAGAGATTGCATTTTTAAGAGTGTGAGAGCTTCCTAGTGCATTGCATCAAGAGTTTGAGCTTTGTGGCATTAGGGAAACTTCAAGCAAGCGTCATCAACTTGTTACTCTTGGGAGTTGCCGCTCCCTAGACGGCTTGGAGAAGTGGATTTCGTGGAGCACCTCCAAGGAGATTGTTGAGGAGCCCCGATTTCGGTTGTGAGAGGTCTTGTGCTCACCTCACCGGAGTGGTGAAGAGCAACTCTAGTGGAATCGAGGTGTGGAGCGGTTCCTTGATTCAAGCCGGCTCAAGATCAAGAGGTTCTTGATAGAGGAGCGGTTGATTCTTGGAATCCACCTCAACGTGGATTAGGGGTGACCGGCAAGTCATCGACACCACGGGATATATTCTTGTGTCAAGCTCGGTTACTACTCTTGCTCTCTTTTATTCTTGTCTTTACTTTGAGCAATTTACTTTACTAGAGCTTGATTCGTGTCTTGTCACCCTAGGTTGCAAACCCATCTAGAGATTGTAATAGCTTGACATAGGGCTTTCCTTTGTTACTAATTAAATTTCTCTAGTGTTGTTTGCTTTAGTTTTTAAACCGCCTATTCACCCCCCTCTAGTCGGTGTTCTTGATCCAACACCGCATACTGGGAGTAGGAGGTAGTCGAAACCGATAAGCCGAGTACTGCTTTGTTTCGAAAGTACATGAACCCGCACCCAACTCCTGGGACGAGTCGAGTAGTCGCGGAGAAATGGGGATGCATATGTTTACTTTTGGTGGTCTCACGTTGAGCTCGGCTGACCATATGTCGTTGGGTTGGTTCCTATAGTTCACGGCGGGGAGGAGAAAGGTTGGTGCGTGAGGTCCGACGGGGCTTTTGCGTGTCGTGTTGGTTAGGTCCACCTTGCAAGGTTAAATCGAATCGATTCGCCGTGTCTCGCGGTTATGATGGCCTTGATCTCTTTGCTGCATCGTAGCAAAATGTTAGAATGTAAGTTTATATATATATATATATATATATATATATATATATATATATATATAATCTTGAACACATTGAGATAGTTGGATTGCACCACCATATTTGCTATAGTTGATTTCTGCAAATATTAGATTAGAGTTCATTCATATATAATCTGAGGCTGAAATAATGAAAGTAAGAAATTATTGTCGTTGCCTTTCTGCAAAATAACCACCAGCCAAATGCCTTGGATGCCTAGGTATGTGGGCTAAGTTATACCCACTGGTCGGGTAAGTCTTGCTGAGTATTAGTTGCCCAGGGTTTGTTGCCACCAATTTTTGTAACAGGACACCCGGACGTTGATTTCTGTCCCTACTGCATCAAATTCATCCGTAGAGATGCAGAGGGGTGGGAAGTGGTGTATCGAGACCCCTAGATTAGAGGTTTGTCGGGTTGCACACCTGTGGACAGGGTGTGCACCCTGTCAGTTTTGTTGGGACCGGTCTGACCGGTATTCGCGCAGGGGTTTCTTGCAGGGCGGTCTGACTGGTTGAAGGAACCGGTCTGACCGGTTATGCTTAGACAGAGGTGTAGTAGTAGTGAAGTGTAGTATTTTCCCTTTTCATTCAAACTCTGGTCTCAAGGGTTGTAAAACTTGTAATTTATGTAAACTAGTGTATGGTTGAGCTCGGTTTGTAAAACTAACGTATTTGAAACCGGTTTGTGCAAAAGTTTGTATAAAATTTTTATCGTGTTGTAGTTTCAAGTAATTGTCGTGCTTGTATCATCTGCGCCCGCCTTCGCGTGGGACTACCAATGTTGTTTCGATCGGGTCGTGGGTTGAGAAAAGATCGACAAATTAAACCATTAAGCTAATGCGTCCGATGTATTCAAATGACGGTCATTACATGTAATTTAGATTTTTAATTTAGCGGTTCCGTCACACCATGCGGCCCGTACCCGTGCGCAGGCGCGAGCTCGACAGAATCCGCGCGCTAGCTAGCTGACACGTTTCCCTCCTCCGCGGGCGAGACCGTGAGCGGCCAAGGCAGCAAAACGCACACGCGTTATTCGGTTATGTGCCCATTATTTGACCCCCTCCGGCCGGTTCGTTTGAAAGGCCGCGGCATGCCTACTTTCGCTGACCCAACCAGCAGCGCCGGATGCACACGACTCTCGCCGAGGACAACGCGCTGACTCGAAGAGTAACCGCCTCTACCAGCCTCGCTCGTCAGCCGGATTATTGGGCCGGTGAATTTGCATGTACACGTCGGCGATGATGACAGATCTGCCGATCGATCGACAGCGCATCATAAGCACTCAGTTACATGTCTGGTTCCAAGAGCGCCTCGTGCCAACGGGACAGCGAGCGCGCGTGCTCGTGCGGGCAAAGAGGAGCCAAGAGCCCGAGAGGGTCATCAGGTCGTGCCGCGGTGTCCCGTCGTGAGCACGCACATTAGCTTAGCTAACCCTCTGGCTGTCTCTGGTTCCGACGCATACGTGGCAGTACTAGTGGAGCACTTAACTGGTGGAGCGGCAGCGGCGGCATGCGGGTTGGTTAGCTCGCTCTCTCAACTGGTGGAGCGGCAGCCGCTTGTTCGTGCCTCGACCTTTCAGCCCCGGCACTTTTGCACCACGCAAAGAAGCGGCGAGGCACTGGACGGGTCAGTGCACGTGACAACGAGAGCAAGGGCCAGTTGTCGTTGCTGCATCTAGCTAGACAGACACGAGAGCTCTGAACGCCAAAAGAAAACACCAGACGACCACAAGATAGGGAAAGAAGCACCTCTTGTGTTCTTGGAAAATAGAAAAAGGGACAAGAATGCACGCACGACAATCGGCACGAGCCAGTCGAAAGAAAAAAAATCGGCACGAGCCCAAGGAAATTTCCACAAAGGCCCCTCCCTTATCTGTAAGATTCCGCAAAGAATTTAAGATGGGTAAAATTTATACCGGACCGGGCCGCGGGCATTGCTGGACTCGTTGGGCTGTGCAATTTTGGGGCTAGCTAGCTTCTTTGAAGGAACTGGGCTAAACGGCCTGCGAACGATGTTCGCTTCAGAAACATTATCGTCAACCAAGATTTTTTTTGAGAGCACTGTACTGACCAAGATCTAATAAAATCTCTAGTAAAAAAATCTAATAAACATCTGGTACCGTATACCAAGCGACAAATTGCTAGCTGAAACTGCTATTGCTACTCACGGATTGATCATCATCTGCGTAATAGCTCAGCTTTAACAAGATTACATCCCAAGCCGTGGATCCCACCTCACAGGACCCCGCAGCCGGCCATAATGCCGGCGTTATTACTCGATGCGCTCATTTATCACCCGCTCGCTAGACGCCTAGACCTTAACATTTACAACGCGAACTGATGGCTAAGAACTAGTACTGCTACTACTGAGTTCTGTACTAACCAAACCAAAGACGGTTCGTCGTTCACCGGGCGGCGATTTCGCCACTGCCGTCAACGGACACGCTTTCGCCGGAGTAGTCGCCGAAGTGCTCGTCCGCCTTGGACAGCGTGTAGGCCACGTCCACCATGCTGGGGCGCTTGGAGGGGTCCTTGTGCAAGCACGCCCTGGCGACGCTCACGACGCTGGCCACGCTCCCCGGCGGGCACGTCTGGTCCGCGAGCGCCGGGTCCATCCACGCCGCGACGCGGGCCTCCAGCCTCTCGTCCCGGCCCCGGAACACCCTCTCCTCGGCGTCCGCCCACAGCGGCTCGCCGGTCTCGTCCGCGGCCTCGCGCCCGGACACCAGCTCGAGCAGGACGACGCCGTAGGCGAACACGTCCATCTTGGTGGTGACGAGGCCGTCGGCGAGGTACTCGGGCGCGACGTACCCCTGCGTGCCGACGATGTGGGTGGTGACGGCGTTGTGGCCCGTCTTGGCGAGGCCGAAGTTGGCGATCTTGGCGCGCATGCGGGCGTCCAGGAGGACGTTGCTGCTCTTGATGTCCTTGTGCACCACGCGCGGCCAGGTGTGCTCGTGGATGTACTGCAGGCCGTGGGCGAGGTCCAGCGCGATGTGGAGGCGCGCGCGCCAGTCCAGGCGCCGCGCGCGGTCGCGGTCCAGCAGCCACAGGTCCAGCGACCCGTTCTCCACGTACTCGTACACCAGGAAGCAGTCGCCCGTCGCCGAGTTGATGCAGAACCCCTCCAGCTTCACCAGGTTGCTGTGGTTCACCTGCCGCACCAAGCACGCAATTTTGTTTACAAATGCTGCAGATATCAAAAACCATGCCCTGCCTGCAGCCACTACCGCAAAATGTTTTCAGAAATGCACGTCGTCATCGTTTCAGGTACAAGACATCTGTCGTGGGTTGACGAGTTGGTGATGCTGTTGCGAAGAAATTCAACGACCTAGTCAATGCCGGACTCAGGACAGCAGGCGTTGTAGATAAACGGCGAGCAGTTCAACCTCATACATCATGGTGCGAAGACTCGTGTAGTGATGATGTAGCTGTGTAGGTACGTGGCAACATTTAGATGCGCATGTGATCGGGCCGGAAACAAACAAAGGCATGGACAAGATTCCAATGTCATACTCCTTGCGCCCTAAACCCCGTAAACAAAAAAAAAAATCACATCAAATATTTCGACACATGCATAGAGTACTAAATAAAATCTATTTACAAAACTTTTTACATGGATGGGCTGTAAATCGCGAGACGAATCTAATGAGCCTACTCAACCCATGATTTGCAACAGTGATGCTACAGTAACCATCCACTAATTATTAATTAATCATGAATTAATTAGTACCATTAGATTTGTCTTGCGATTTACAACCCATCAGTGTAAAAAGTTTGTAAATAAACTTTATTTAGTACTTCAAATTAGCAAGATTCTTTCGCAAAGAAAATTTGCGTTTAACTTCAACTAAACAGGCCTTACTAGCGGCCTAGCGGGTGCCTGCCTGGCTGGTGACTTCATGAGGTGATGTGCCGGCCATCTATATTAGTGGCCTAGCGTGGCCTAGCGGGTGCCTGCCTGGCCGGAAACATAGCACTGGCTAGGTCGTCATCGTAACACCGAGGTGATCGAGATGGACGACGCACTCTCGGCGGTCGCCACCATCCCAATCCACACGGCATACGTCGATGGTTCGCACTTCGCAAGTTCAGGCCGTGTTTGGTTGTAATTCTATGGAATTTTTTCCCACCTTTGACCACTAATTTAGAGTATCAAATAAAATTTAATTACAAAACCACCTCCACAACCCCCGTGTAAATCGCGAGACGAATCTAATGAGGCCTTTGACCGTGTAATTAGTGGATGGTTACTGTAGCATCACTGTAGCAAATCATCAATTGATTGCCGTCATTAGATTCGTCGCGAAAAATTACATCCGTCCGTGAAAAATTTTTACAAATAGACTTTATTTAGTACTCCATTCGTGTATTCGTCTTTTTGTGTAATTCTGATTTGACATTTAACCAAACACAGCCTCATTATTAGTACCCAGGGCAAGTTCATAACGACAAGAAATGGATCCCTGAATAAGAAGCGAAGGGGAGTAAATTTAGGCCCTGTTTTTCCTTTTACATGTAAACGCAAAAAAATTTTGCGTGGCAATCTTTCTAATTTGAAGTACTAAATGAAGTTTATTTACAAAACTTTTTGCACAGATGTGTTGTAAATCGCGAGACGATTTTAATGATGCTAATTAATCTATGATTAATTAATAATTAGCGGATGGTTACTGTAGTATCACTGTTGCAAATCATGGATTAAGTAGACTCGTTAGATTCGTCTCGCGATTTACAGCCCAACCATGCAAAAAGTTTTATAAATAGACTTCATTTAGTACTTGAAATTAGCAAGATTTCTTTTTACTTTTTTTGTGTTTACGGATTTTTTTGCGTTTACGGGGTGGGAACTAAACAGGCCTTATAACAAGTACTCTATCAAGTGGTTGGCTGATCGATGGCTGGATATCCTTGTACTTTTCCGAGGCTCGTGCCATCCATTGCTGCAATGCAACTGCCAAGTGCTGCCCTGCTGAACGGTCTTAAGGCATCTGATGGCAGTCACACACACAGCGACAGATCTAAAAATGAAGTTCCTGAAGCCACTAGCATCTGGCTATGTGTTCAGTCAAGCGAAAGAGAGATGAACCAGCCAAATAGCCAATAGAGATGCACCGCACTACTTGATGTCAGTGTCAGTAGCAAGATGCCAAACCAATAACACAGCCTTTACATGAGTGGGTTCTCTTGGCTGTTGCTAGTCCGCTTAATTAACCACTGCGATCATTGCATTTGGAACGGGTAGAATTATAGAAGTGTGTGCGTTAGTTTTGTCTAGAGGAAGTGCGTTCTTTCGTTTAATCTCCAGATGAAAACAAACAGATATACCCCATACCTTTATTAACCATACTGCCGCACTCAGAAACGAAATTTCTAATGGCCAAATCAATAATCAAGACCAGCAAGCCTTCGCGATTTTGGGTTATTCTGTTAGTGAGAAGCAATTTAATTCGGCAGCAATTTTTAATTCCGAGTTGTGACTTGTGACAGCGCTGGGGCGAGCGATTCAATTGGGGAAGAAAGAGGCCGCACCTTCTGCAGGATCTTGAGCTCCTCGCAGGCGTCCCACTTCATCTTCTTCACGGCGAACACCTCACCGTCGATGCTGGCCTTGTACACGCTGCCGCTGATAAGGTGCGCGTCGTCGAATCCCCCCGTACCGCGCTCCAGCTCCTCGACCTTGAACACCCTGTACTTGTCCAGCCACTCCGATATGTCGGAGACCAGGAACCTCTCCCCGCCGCTGCCGGCGGCGGCGGCGGACGAGCTCTTCGCGAACTTGCCGCCCTCGACGCCGTCGCCGCTCTCCACCGCGTCCCCTCGTCGTCCCTTCGCCTTGAGCCGTCTACAGAGGCAGGCCAACAGCGGCATCTGCAGCAGCCAGAGCGCGCCGACGACGCCCAGCCCGACGGCCAGCCCGGTGACCACCCCGTCCCGGTCGTTGCTCACGCTGTCGCGTTGGGGGAAGCAGACGGCGGCGGGGAAGCTGGCGTCGCCGAGGCGTTGCTTACGCGCACGATGGGGGGCAAAAAGTCAGACACCTGCCGGCGGAGCGGCACTAGTATCTCCGCGAACAGCCCCGCCCTCGCCTCGGGCCCGTTGAGGGAGACGAGGGACTGGGCGTCGACGGCAAAGGCGGCGGCGACGGACGCATAGGTGTCGCCCGGCTGCATGACGTAGGTGACGAGCGCAGTGGCGTTGTCGGCGGCGGCCGGGCACTGGCAGAAGACGGGGAACGTGACCATGACGCCGACATCGAGGTTGGTGGGCACCAGCGTCGGGTTCACGCGCTCCACCGCCTGGTACTGCGTGAGGTTCTGCAGCTTGGTGGTGGAGATGATCCAGTAGGTGTCGCCCGGGGTGATCTGGTACTGCGTGGGGGCGTAGGCGTTGGGCGACCGGGAGGGGCAGCCGCACTGGAGCGGCACGAGCAGCGGCTGCCCGCTCGCCGGCGCGGCCGAGGTGGAGAGGTTGTTGGCGTGCGCGACCATGAAGCGGCTGACGCTGAAGAGGTCGCCGATGGCCGCGAAGTCGAGCGGCACGCCCGCGAAGCCGGCGCGGTAGAGCGCGTACGCCTGGCACGGGTACGCCCTGGTCGCGGAGCAGTTGAACCCCTCGACGGACGCCGGCGCGGGCGCGGGCGCGGACGCGTTCTGGGACCGCGCGGGGGCGGGGAGCGCGCACAGGCGCAGCAAGAGGAGCAGCGCAGGCAGCAGCCGCGGCGGCCTCGCCATGGCTAGCGCGCTGTGGTAACAGGGTGGTGGTGGCTAAAGCAACTAGCAAGTTGCAAGCTGACGCTGGTTTTGCTGGGGGAGACTGATATACCCGCGAGCGGCGAGGCGAGGCGAGGCGGCGAGGGGGAGGCTGCCGCCGCCGCACTAGTAACCTGGGTCTGGGTGGGTGCTCGGCTGTTGTCGCGAGCGGCGGAGTCGTCAAGCATGTGCGGCGGCTTGCGTTCGTCGGGACCCTTTGCCCGGCCGGGGCGCTTGACCAGAGCCGCGCGGGGTGTGGCCGCGTGGTGTGGGTGGGGGGCTTGCGGTTCGCGATATTTTTCATTTCTGTAGGCGGGGCGCTAGGAAGGAAGGAATTCAGGAATTCCTCCCACTCCGGTCGCTTTCTTTGACGACTACTCCCCGTGGTGCCTGGCTCCTTTTCAAAATCGCGCTTGGACTTGCGACCGATTGGCTCGCTCGGTAAAATTTTCCATGTCACGATCACATAGACACATACCAGGTCGACTCGTGGATCCTCCTGGGCCTGGAGAGTTGCGGTCTCCTTGGTCCGTTGCTGAGAAGTGAGAACTGCTAAATGAGGACCAAGAAATGCTCGTGCGTTGCCGCTTCAGTTGGCAGGCTGGTGGATCTGGTAAATGTTAATGCGTGTCACCTCTTGCAGAGTCTTGCTCCGTGGTCAAAAATCAAAACTGGATGCGGGGATTGGTTGGTGCTTGGTGTTGAGAGCGATGCCAGTGTGACCGTGTCAGCGTCACGCACGCTAACGTGAAAGAAGGAGCTGGCACCGTGACAAATTCCAAGGGCCAAGTTCGCGACGTAGATGACCGCAGGAGACACCACAACACAATCAACGGCTACGCTTGGCGACACACTGAATTTCTCCCCATCAGTTTGAAGTCTACGCTTCCGGAACGGTAGGTACTGGAAAAGTGATTCTAGTTTTGGTTTGATTCTCCGTTCGAATTTGATCGGTTCCTTCGCCATTTTATCACTGGAACAAAATCCGAGATTCCATTTGCTGCAAAACCGTTGTTACTGACCAGCAGGATTCCAATTCACCGGGATTGCAATTCTGTGAGATTCTGATACATCGTCCTCCTAAACGAGCTGGGCTAGGTTAATGTCGGGCATGAATACAAAGGCAAAAGTAGCTTACAATTTCGAAGTCCATGACGGGCCCAAAAGTAGTAATCTAGGTTTCAGGCAGAGGCATTGGGCATCACGATTAGGCATGCGTGGGATTTTTTTCATTTTTATATTTAAAAAAAATTAAAATTTCAAAAATATATGGCGGTTTCGAAAAATTTCAAAACTATACCCCCGTCGCCCCCTGCCTGGGCGACAGGGGGCCTGTCGCCCCCTGGCTGGGCGACATGACCTAAATGTAAAAAAATTTACATTTAGGTCCTGGCACCCGGGACGCATTAAACAGCGAACTTGTAAAATTGATATAAAATCGTAGCAAAATCGGAAAAATACAAACTCAACTGTTCTGGATTCTATGAAACAAGATCTACAACTTTTGTTATATAAAGTTTTTCATTTGATCAATGTATCTTGCTCTATTTTAAATACTAGTTTAATGCACTTTTATTTAAATCTCAAGATCCATCCTCTGGATGCAGGTCACCTTTGGCTAGAGTGTTGCATATGGTGAGCATAGGCTTGTACAAAATTGGTAGATCCAGAAAACATTTCTAGAATAAGTTTTTAAATTAAATCTTGCAATATGTCTAGTTTAAATGGGTTATTTATCCATGCTGCTATACTGAGTTTTAGAAGCCATAACTTTTACAGTACCATTATTTTCTTTCCTAAGAGCTATAATAAAAGTTTTGTAAATTTTAGATAAGCACAACTAGACCAAACGAATGTCTGGTTTTGCACGCTCGCTCGCCTTTGCGTAAATCTTCATTCACCTTTGCGTAAATCTTCATTCACCTTCTTCAACTACTCCATATATTACTGATCACGATGAGTGATCCACGTGTCAATCCACTCATGGAAATGACACCAATGAGTATGTGTGTCATCAGCAGCGTACTTTTGCAAACAAGAAACGATTCAAAATTAATAAAAATAATAAAAGCATATTTACAAATTAATCTATACCTGTGATGTTGCATCTCTTTTTTGGACTTCCTCGATATTCTTGCAACACCAATTCTTCTGGCCAAAAGTCTCGTAATCACGAGATATGTTCGGAACACAACGCATTTGGCAATAGCAATCGGGTGGCTCTACACCTTTCGGCCATACCTTGCAATCTGTAATACATCTATTGGGATCGTTAGGAGAGGGTCCTAAATTAGCCTCCATCTGCGCGAGGTCGTCCACCTCCTGAATCTCCTCATCGTCGTTTGTCCCTCCCATCGCTCGTATGACATCGTACTGTACCGAGAAAGTAGTAACATCAAATGCAACCAGTTTTTTATACTGCAAAATCAATCAGAGAAAAGGACCGCTGTGGCGAAGTTCTGGTCTCGAACTACGGGGTACGTCTCCGACACCCTTGCGGCCTCGATCGGAGCCTCTGGTGGAACGTGCACGACGCGTGTGCGCGTCCTCGGTAGGTACCACCGTAGGTAGTCCGCGAACGCCTCGTCGCTGTGCGGCCGATCCTCGAAAACGACATCGTCGAGGGCCGCGGCCCTAGAGTCGACGTAAGGACGGACCTTGTCGGCCCACCTCGAGCCTGGTAACTGACCCTGACGTGTCCACCTATAATAGAAAGCTTGAGCGATTCAATGTTAAATGGTAGGTTATAAAAAATGATGAATTATTAACAGAACTATTTTTTCGGTACCTGTGGACGTGGGTCTCCACTGAGTGCACAATCGGGACCGGGGTCTGCTGGTAGAGACCGAACTGCATCATAACCCGGTGAACGTGGTACTCCTCGACGTGGATGTCGTAAAGGATCGGCTTCCTCGTCATCTAGTACTCGTGATCTCGCAGGCATAAGGACGAAAGACCGCTCGGTGCCCGGGCGTAAATGTCGGATGTAGTGTACGGAGTCCACCTCACGTCCGTGTCCACAAGAGCGTCAAACTGTCCAACAAGTCGTGGTACGACCTCCTCGTCTGCACGCCGACCCAAGAAGGCTGCATAACGAAAAAATAAGTTAACCGCAAAATCGTACATTCGCATGTAACAATAAGTAAAACAAACGATGTAACGTACCCTCCTGAGGCACCACAACGAACCCATCGTAGGTCTGTCGACGTCGTCGTGGTCTGCGGACAGCTGGACGTACGGCTCGAAGTCCATATCTGGCCTACCGACGGAAAAGCGCTCGTAAGACCAGAGCTATAACAGTAGAGGACACCCAACAAAAATGGGCTCCTCTGCTGAGACTTTCGTCACGCCCGTGCAAAGACCCCTGTAACTCGCAGCCAAAACGGCAGAACCCCAGCTGAACTGTGGCATTTCGTGAAGTGGAGCATCAGCTATCGACCTCGCCATTGAATGAGCTGTTTGGGGCACGAGTCACCCTGCGAGCTGCAGAACATGACCCAGTCGAACAACCACAGTAAGTAGGCCTTGAAGTGCCTGGCAACCGTAAAGTCGTCTGCTTCTGCTCTCATGTAGTCCGCCTTCAAAATAGTACGAGTCGTCAATGCAAATACGTATCAATATAAGTACGGAAAGAATCAACATTTATGTACTCACACTGAACTGTAGGAGCCACTTCTTTGTCGGTCCGTGTGCGTGGTTCGCAGGCAAGGGCCGGTACGGCAACACTAGCTCGTTGCGCTGAACCCCGGCGAAGCGAGCCAAAAGGTCGTCGCGCCACGAGAGTCCCACGTCCTCTGCACCCACAGCTCGTCCAGCACACGGCAAGCCTAGAAGCATCGCCACGTCCTGAAGAGTAGGGGTCATCTCACCGACCGGGAGGTGAAACGTGTGCGTCTCCGGACGCCAACGGTCGAGAAGTGCCGCGAGGAGGGACATGTCGAACTGGAACAGTGGAGCCCTGTCCCTAGGTCAACGTGCAGGGTCGGCCATATCTCCCTCCACAAGTCACGCAATCGGGAGAAGATCTGAAGCGCGTAACCTGCATCGCGAAAATAAAAATCAAGTTAGAACAAACGGTTAAGGAAACAATTAAAATATGTGACAAATGTAACCCGTACCTAGGAACCCAGCGACGGTGTATCGGCATCGTCGACATGGGCATACGAGCCCGAAACGTCTCTAAGCTGATGCCACGGACCGCAGACATGTACGACCGGTGACGCTTGTCGACGAGAGCATCTAGCAACTCAGGGGTGGCTCCTTCCTCGTGCACCATACCTGTATAATAAGATTTATTACAAATAATTTCAGAACCTAAATAACAATATTAAGCATAATAACATTAACATAATAAAATACTAAATAAAATTTCAGAACATAAATTAAGTAATACAACAAATTTTTAATAAAATACTAAATAAAACATAACGTAATAAACATATAAATGATGCACAACAAATTACATATCATATAACTTCAATTTCCAATTACAGCAACAAAGTTGAACGTACATTTGCGCCACATATTACAACAAATATTCGTACGCCAAGACGAAATCAGTTTACGATATATTAGTTCTTAATATTACATAATTTAACATCGAACATGATTCAATAGCGAATGACACAAATGTCAATCGTCATCGATCACATAAGGCCATCGTTGTTAGGACGGCGGCCACGACGACCCGTTGCCTGCGGTGCCGGATTTGGAGCAGCTTCTGATGGGCCCGCTCCATCTGTGCGGCGACCATAACTCAATGCCGTACAATACTTGTACGTATGACCCGTCTCATGGCACTTCGAGCAGAGGCGGACATCTCGACCAGCCTCCGATCTATCAATGATATTTCTAATGCGTTTCTTCTTGCGTCGGCCCACCCCTTGAAACATTTCTGGATCTGGATCCGGAATGTAAGTTGCATTGTGTCCAGGATTAGTTATGAAGTCTCCCAGGATGCGAAACCCATAAATCTCATGCCTCTAAGTCATCCAAATAGTTTCCTTCATGAAGTAATTTGAGACATACAAACGAGCATGTAGTCCACCAGCTTCAAAACAGGCAGCAATGACATGTGTGCACGGCAGGTGCATCAGCTTTGGCTTATGACATGAGCAAATACAAGCATCAGGACGGAGAACACTGAAGCGTCCCCTCATAAGAGAAGACTTAAATGTGATACAAAGCACCAGCCCCAGGAGGCTGATGCCACATTTATTACATCAGATGATTCAAAACCGTACAAACCTTGGAGGACACTCGATACAGATAATGATAATAATTAACCAAGCTACGACATAACACCAGACCGCAAACCACATGGGGTCTAGCACAGGCTCAGAGTACTGCGACAGCGGAGGCATCTCGACAGGGCCGGTACCACAGGCAAGGTTGGGTGTAGAACGATAACCCTACTCAGTGTCGTCTGGCACGAAGTCTGGGTCTTCTTCTGTAAAAAGTAAGAGTGGGGTGAGTACAAACGTACTCAGCAAGTCCAACCACACCCACGGAGGGGGTTATAACAGAATAATATGCATAGGTAAATCAAGGATAAGGTTACGGCTTAATTTGCAGAAAAACGACATTTTATGCAGGGGCTTATTTTACAGAAAACCTTTTAGAAATCAGTTTGTGCATTAACACGGAGTTCAGATTTTAAAACTGCTACCGGACTCCCCGTCCGTCGTAGCACACGGCACAACTGCCGGAACCAATTCCAAAACAACTCACACCAGCCCATCCCAAAGAAACACTAGATATGTGACCACACCGTAACTCGCCCAATACCGTGGGCACGGACTATTCGAATAGATTCTTAACTCTGCAGAGGTGTGCAACTTTACCCACAAGTAGGATACCACAACTCGAACACCGTCGTGTCGGTGTAGATCCCAACATAGCCATTACCCACCATAGCTAAGCCTGACTAGCCATCACGGGATGCACCAAGGGGTCATTGACCGTTCACTTAGGTATAACCGGGCATAAGTCACTCGGGGCTTATCCCTTTTCCTTAATCACCCGTTGCTCTCAGCTCTCCTGATGGCTACCACACCAACTAGTGGGATTCATGCTACGCCGTTGCCCATTCAACGGTCGAGTGGTTTGCACGATAGTGGAGTTAGGTGAGATGACACACCAACTCGGTCCTTAGACACGACAAGATGGATATCTCCCTCCTTTGCCCTGCCACATTGGCACGAGCACACCAAATGGCAAATCCGTAGAAATGCCATCCATCCCGTCTACACTTTCGTTACAAAAACACCACATTTATCCCATCCCACACGCACACATTTTCTTTATAAAATAAATAGCATTATGAGTAAAGTCCTAAGCGTTCTAATATCGATTAACGTCCAAGCAAAATCAGACATTAATCTAGGTGGTCAAGGAATGGTCATCACAAATCAAGGGGTGGCTATCCAACCGTGTTTTCATGCAAGTAAAACATATGCAATTTTATAAGACAGGCCATTGGGTCGTGTTTACAAAAGCTAGGACAGAAACATGCATCAAAGGATGGGATTGAACTTGCCGTCTTCGAAGCCTTCGGGGAAGTCCTGTCCTTCGGCCTCGGGGTCGTGGAACTGATCCTCGTTCCCTTGCTTGCAGTACTGCTCATTGACGGGCTCTCCTTCGTTCACTCCGCTGTCTACAGCACACACAAACAAGCGTCCAATCAATACAAATATTCATCATTGAGCTCGAATCGGGGACACATAAAATATGGAGATAGAAGTGGCATTTTTGAGTGGTTTCTTAGTGGTAAGGCCGAAACTGAGTTAAGAGATACTTGGTAAAGTTTCGGGTTGATTAGAGGTCGTTAGGTTCATGAAATAATGGGTTGCGTACACAACTAGGGGTCAAATAAGGGTCTAGGGACCTGTTTGTAAATATTTTGGGAGAACCAGGGGCCTGTTTATGATTTCTAAAAGTATTTGGGCCTAATAGGAAGGTGCAGGGGTCTATTTGTTATTAAGTTTAATAGAATAGGAGGAGGGGCCTAAAAGCAAAAGGGGCCACTCATCCCCTTGCCCCCCGACGCGGAACAGGGGAGGCGGTCGGAGGCGTCGGCGGCAGCCGATTCGGCCATTCTGGGCCACCGCGGCGGCCGGAAGCGAGGGGGAAAGGGGCAGGGATGCGCGCGAGTGCGATTCCCGGCCTCACCTTGGGCTGGGGCGGCGCTCAGAGGCTGGGCGACGGGAGCGGGCGGCGGCGTCTCTGGTGGAGGTGGCCGGAGTGCAGGGGCGCGCGCGCGTGCGCGGCGGCGCCGAGTCGGGCGAGCGTGCGCCGCTCGGTGTGCCGCGGTGCGGCGAGCGCGTGCGGGTGCGCGCGGGTGCGCACACGTGGGCGTGCGTGGGGAGCGGCGTGTGCGCACGGGGAGTGGGTGGAGCGCGAGCGGGCGGGCGTGGCGTGGCGGCGTTGCGGGCAGGGAGGCCCGGGGCAGGCCGGAGAGGGAGCAGTGAGTGAGGGGTGGCGCGGGGCAGGCACGACGGGGAAGGAAGAGAGGAAGGAGGGAAGGGAGGGAGGAAAAGAAAAAGGAAAAAGAGAAAAGGGGAAAAAGAAATGGGAAAAAAGGAAAAGGAAATAGAGGAAAAGAAAATGGGAGGGAGGGAAAGGAAAAAGGAGGGAGGGGGGCGGTGCGCGCCAGCGGCGACTGCGGCTGCGGTCAGCCACGCGTGGCGTGCGGGCCGCGGGAGGTGGGGCACGCGGTCGGAGGGAAGAGAGGAAAAAGGAGAGAGGGAAAAGGAGGGGGCGGGATTCGCGGCGGCCGGGGTAGCGCATGATTTATTTTTGGTGAGTTTTCGGGATGTTACAAACCTACCCCACTTAAAATGAATCTCGTCCTCGAGATTCGGCTGGTTCCTAAACAGGTGGGGAAACTCCTTCTTTAGAGCGTCTTCGCGTTCCCAGGTAGCTTCTTCCACTCTGTGTCTGCTCGACTGAACTCTACATATCTGTACTTCGGAGTTTCTGGTCCTTCTGGTGACAGTGTCGAGAATCTTGACCGGTACTTCTTGATATCGTAGGTCTGGCTGTAGATCTATCGTTTCTACTGGCACATGCTCTGCCTCGGGTACTCTCAAACATCTTCTTAGCGGTGAGATGTGAAACACTGGATGTATATCTGACATTTCTTCTGGTAATTCCAAACGGTATGCTACTGCTCCAACTTTCTTCAGAACTCGGTATGGTCCAATGTACCTAGGGGCCAATTTTTCTTGTACCTGAAATCTTCGGGTTCCTCGAATGGGTGATACCTTGAGATACACGAAATCCCCCGGGTTGAAACAAATTTCCCGTCTTTTCTTGTCTGCGTAGCTCTTCTGCCGGGACTGGGCTGCTTTCAGTTTCTCTCTAATCTCGGCAACTCTTTCTTCTGCTTCCTTTATGAGTGCGGGTCCCGACTAGGGCACGTTCTCCAACTTCTGACCACATCAGAGGGGTTCTGCATTTCCTTCCGTAGAGAGCCTCGAATGGCGACATGCCCAGGCTCGCTTGGTACCCGTTGTTGTATGAGAACTCGGCATAGGGTAAACTCTGTTCCCAATCTTTACCGTAAGTGAGAACACATGCTCTCAACATATCTTCCATAATTTGATTCACCCTTTCTGTCTGACAATCTGTCTGGGGGTGATAAGCGGAGCTAAAGTCTAGCTTGGTGCCCATGGCTTTATGCAAACTCTTCCAAAATCTAGAGGTGAACTGGGTCCCTCTGTCTAAAACAATTCGACTACGCACGCCATGCAACTTCACTATATTTTCCACATAGAGCTTGGCTAGCTTCTCTCCACCGTAGTTGGTCCGTACGGGTATGAAGTGAGCCGCTTTAGTGAGTCGGTCCACTATTACCCATATGGAATCGTGTCCTTTCTGGGTTCTGGGCAAGCCTACCACAAAATCCATCCGTATTTCGTCCCATTTCCAAACCGGGATGGGTAGAGGTTGTAACAATCCTGCCGGCTTCTGGTGCTCAGCTTTGATTCTTTGGCAAGTATCACAACGGGCGACAAATCGTGCAATATCTGCCTTCATCCCGTTCCACTAATATTTCTGTCTTAAGTCCATATACATTTTGGTGGATCCTGGGTGAATGGAGTAGGCCGAGTTGTGGGCTTCATCCATGATTATTTGCCTGAAATCTCCCTTCTGGGGCACACAAATTCTATCTTTATACCACAATGTTCCCCTATTATCCACTCTAAAGTCTGGTGCCTTATTTTCTCCGGTCTGCCTCCGGATTTCCATCAGTCCCTTGTCTGATCTTTGGGCTTTCCTGATTCTTTCTTCTAGAGTGGATTGAACGTTCAGCACTTGGCTGGAGCCTCGAGGGACAATGTGCATATTTAATCGTGCCATTTCCTCCTGTAAATGGTCATTCTTGGGCCCGTAGGATTTCCGACTAAGGGCGTCGGCCACTACGTTTGCCTTTCCTGGGTGGTAATGAATTTCCAAATTATAATCCTTGACTAATTCTAGCCATCTTCTCTGCCTCTGGTTTAGGTCTGGTTGGGTGAAGATATACTTCAGACTTTTATGATCTGTAAAGATTTCGCACTTATTTCCAATCAAATAATGCCTCCAAATCTTAAGTGCATGCACTACGGCTGCAAGTTCCAAATCATGAGTTGGGTAGTTTTGCTCATGGGTCCTGAGCTGACGGGAAGCATATGCAATGACTTTCCCATCTTGCATCAGCACACAACCCAATCCTTGTCGGGACGCATCACAATAGATGACGAAATCCCGATGAATATCCGGCAGGGTTAGCACTGGGGCTGTCGTCAATCTTCGCTTCAACTCCTGGAAGCTTCTTTCACACGACTCCGTCCAGGTGAAATTCTTCTCTTTCTTGAGCAGCTCTGTCATGGGCCGGGCTATCTTAGAAAATCCCTCAATGAATCTCCGATAATACCCAGCTAATCCGAGGAAACTTCTGATCTCACTGACATTAGTTGGTTGCCGCCAATTGGAGACTGCTTCGACCTTCTCGGGATCCACTGCTACTCCTTCCGTGGTCAAGATATGACCAAGGAAAGCTACTTTCTCCAGCCAGAACTCACACTTGCTGAATTTGGCGTATAGCCTATGCATTCTCAGCTTCTCTAGAACTACCCTCAGGTGTTGCTCGTGCTCCTGAATACTCTTTGAGTAAATAAGTATGTCGTCAATGAAGACTACGACAAACTTATCTAGCTCGTCCATAAACACTTTGTTCATGAGGTTCATGAAATAGGCAGGTGCATTTGTCAGTCCAAAAGACATCACCGTAAACTCAAACTGACCATACCGGGTGACAAAGGCTGTCTTCGGGATATCACTCTCCCTGATCTTGAGCTGAAAATATCCGGACCTCAGGTCGATCTTAGAGAAGTACTTAGCTCCTTTTAACTGATCAAAAAGATCATCGATCCTGGGAAGGGGGTACTTGTTCTTTATAGTAACTTCGTTCAGTGCCCGGTAATCTACACATGGCCTCATACTTCCGTCCTTCTTCTTGACGAATAGAACCGGGGCTCCCCAAGGCGACGAACTTGGCCTGATGAAGCCAATCCGTTGCAACTCCTCTAGTTGTTTCTTTAACTCCGCCAGCTCGGAGGCTGCCATCCTATAAGGTCTCTTGGCTATAGGGGCAGTTCCAGGGACAAGGTCAATAACAAACTCTACATCCCTATCTGGTGGCATGCCAAAAAGTTCTTCCAAGAAGACATCTGGATACTCGTTCACTACTGGGACTTCTTCCAAGGACTTGGCTTCCATGCTGAATAGCATCGGGTTTGCTCCACTTTCCCGGGTATGACAGGTCACTCGGACTCCCTCTGGGTTTTTTAGATGGACTACCTTGTCCGTACAACCTATGAGGCCATTGTGTTTGCTCAGCCAATCCATTCCAAGGATCACATCTATCCCTTCTGACTTAAGTACTACTAGATCTGCTAGAAACTCTACCCCACTTAAATTAATCCTCACCCATAGACAACCCAGTTGACACCTGATGTCTCCTCCGGGCGTCCGGGTTAATAGGGGTGTCTTTAGTAGTACTGTAGGTATTTTATGTTTCTCCACAAAACTCGAGGATATAAATGAGTGTGATGCTCCGGAATCAAACAATACTGTTGCAAGAGTTGAGCTGACTAGGTACTCACCGAGCACTACGCCCTGAGCTCCTTGAGCTCCCTGCGCGTCGATGTGGTTGACGCGGGCTCGTCCAAAAGACTGCTGGGGTTGCCTCTGCTGGTTGCTGTGGTTGGCGTTGCCACGGAGGGGCACTCGGTTGGCACCGGTCAGCACTGGCTTGGGTCCGTTCACTGTGTTGGAGAAAGCTGACGTAGCTGGCTTGTTCTTGGCATAAGGACAGTCGGCGATGAAATGACCCGTCTCCCGACAGTTGAAGCAGGCCCTCACATTGCTATTGTTGTTGGTGACCTGGCTTGCATTACTCTGAGGGGCCCTCATGGTGTTCTGGCTCCTGAGCTGTGTGTTAGGGGCCCGTGGTCCTGTCACTTGAGACTGAGTTCTGTACTGCATTGGGGCTTAGGACCTTGGTGCGTTATAGCTGAAGCTTCTGGGCTTCTGGAAACGATCCTGCTGGCGTGACTTGTTCTCCAGGAACTTGCGCTTGTTATCCTTTCTTTCATCAATCTTGGCCTTCTCTGTAAGGATTGCCTTGTTCATCAAGGTGTTGAAGTCAGGATAGATCTGAGGGGTGAGCAGGGTCCTGAGTTCTGGGTTTAGTCCCTTTTTGAACATATCCTGCTTTTTCTCGTCGTTGTTCACTTCTTCGGGTGCATAGCGAGCCAACTCCATAAACTGGTGGGTGTACTCCTCCACCGACATACTCCCTTGCTGAAGTGCGCGGAACTCATCTGCCTTGCGCTTCATGGTGGCCGAGGGGATGTGATAACGGCGGAACTCCCTCACGAATTCATTCCAGGTGATGGTGGTGGCATCTCTGGCAGCAGCGCAGTAATTTTCCCACCAGGCTAAGGCAGTCCCGGTGAGTTGATGTGCTGCCAGGAGGACTTTATCTCGATCCTGGCACCCAAACGGCTCGAGCTTCCTCTGGATCACGCGGAGCCAATCATCTGCATCCAAGGGGTTGCTGGATCCGGCAAAAGTAGGTGGCTTGGCCCTCAGAAAAGCTGTAAGCTTGTCATTGAAGGTCTGCTCTCGTGGCTGCCTGTTCACTAGAGCATTGGCCAGTGTCTCCAGTATGAGAGTCTGGTTATGGATTATTTGTGCCAAGTCCACGAAGGGTGGTGGTGGTGGTGGCAGCTGTGCATCATGATTTTCTCCTCTGCCCTGACTCACTTCTTGTTCTTCCTGAGGATGGTTTTGCCCGTTAGGACGCACTCCTGCGTCAGCAGCTGCAGGGTCCCTGACACGGGAGGCCCTCGTAACGCTTCGGGAAACCATCTGCAGATCAAGCAGGTTGGAACTAAGATTAGGTGATGTTTAAGTTGCTTAACACGCGAAACAAGGCAGAACCAACCTTCTGCCGAAAGGCACACACACAACAAGCACACAACAAGGCAGACAAGCAACTTTTACTAAAGCGAGGTAGGGTACAACACGGGAACACGACTAGAACGCGTACTACACGTCCGGGTACAGGTTCAAACTAGGGATACAACTTAAACTGAAAGGGCTAGAAGGGTACAACAACAGGGTAGGGTTGGATATTCTACTCGTGGGGCGACTCTTCTTCTGGGGTGGTACGTGCTTCCGGGGAAACAAACTGCTCGCCGTCCTCCGGGTTCCCGTTCTCTTGGGGCTGAGCAGCAACTTCTCTTTCTCTGACAGCAGTAGACCCTTCGGGGTTCTCGGGTGGGGCTCGAGGGCTTCCAAAGAGCGTTCCCCATCCTATGACGGGTGTCCCAAGTAGAACATGGTCTTCTCCGATGGCCGGAACTGGGGTCCCACTTCTGGTCCATTCTTGCATGCGCCGGTCTCGGGCTTGTCTGAGGCTCGCTTGTGCAACCGCTTCACTGCTGGTCGCGGCTGCGGCTCTTGCCTCGGCTTGGGCTGCTCGGACTTGTTGGAGCCTCACCGCGAGTTCAGCTTGCTCAGCGCGATGGGTCTGCTCCCTCAGCAGGTGGGCTTGTTCATCGAAGAGCTGATCCAAAGTGGCTAGGTAGTTAGCCACTTGGTACAGAGGGTCCTCTTCATGGCGGCGCCGTTCCAGGCTTCTCATGCGAGCTTCCCAAACAGGGGTCCTGATGGCCGGCGGGAAGAACCTCATTGGTGTGGGCGCTAGGTGTTCTTTGAAAATCCGGCACAGGTAGCGGAGTGTCTTTCTGATGGCCAAGGGATAGGTGTCTTGGTGCCTAAACCCTGTAGCGGTCACTCGCCAGGACTGGATGTCGGGGTAGCGATTACTTCTGGCGATGACTAGGATCACTCTGCAGCGGAGAGTGCCATGATGTTCGTACTCTCTGCTGTAGTACCTTGGGCGTTCCGTGACGCCAAGGCTCTCCAGGGCGTTGATCAACAGGCTGGGGAAGCCAGGCGTAGCTTGGCAGTCGCCCTGGGTCCATCCTTCCTCAGCAATCCGAAAACAGAGATATTTGAGGTACACTAAGGGAGTGGATGACATTTATTATTGGCAACATGGTGGGGTACAAACTTTATGGATACACGATAATTTGAGCAAAGGTTCCAGCTTAGAGGCTGCTCCTATCATGGGGATTCTTTCTCAATCCTAAGGGAGCGCTTCTTCAGTGGAAGGTACTGATCCGCCATGTCCTCCTCGATCTGAGTTCCTTTATCCCAGTGGGTTTCTTCGGGTTCTTCTTCTTCAGTCTGAGTGCCAACGTCCCAATGGGTTTCCATGGGTTCTTCTTCTTCGGTCTGGATGCCTACATCCCATTGAGCCTCTTCTGGTTCTTCTTCTGCATCTTCCATTATCCATCCACCTATTCCCCAGCGAGCCTCATACCTCTGCATCCGAGCTTGGAGAGCGGCTAGCGATTGCTCTGCACGAGTGGCTCTTGCCCGCTGCTCTTCCAGTTCTGCCTCTTTTTCATCCATTTGGACTTGGAGGGCGGCTAGGGAATACTCGGCGTGTACGGTCCTTGTCCGTTGTTCATCCAGCTCCTGGGTTGCCTTTTCTGCTCTGCGGACTTGTTGCTTTAGCTGTGCTGCTTGCTCACGGTAGAGCTCATCCAGGCCGGTGAGGTAGATGGACAGGTGAGATACAATGTCTTCCATGTCTTCTTCTTCCCTTCCGAGTCCTCTCATCCGAGCGATCCAGGTGCGTCCTCTTCCTTCAGTTGGCGGAAAGAATCCCATAGGAGTCCGCTGAAGGTGATGTTTGTAGATCACTCGGAGCCGTCGCAGGGCTTTACGGGCGGCTTTCCGATAGGTATCCGGGAAACGGAATCCAGTGGTGGAGATGAACCAAGGGTCCACATCAGGGTAGCGGGTGCTCCTTGCTATGAAGATCATCAGGTCACACCGGAGAGTGCCCTTGGAATCGTACTCCCGGTAAAGAAACTCTGGCAGATCCACAACTCCGATGCGTTCCAGGCTGAGTATCAATAACTTAGGAAGGCCGGGCTCTGCGAAACAGATTCCGCCGATCCATCCATTGTCAGCCATCTGGAACAGGGCAAGAACCAAAGGTAAGTGTTTGTGTGAGGAAAGGATTAAAGATAGAAAAGTCCTAAGGTGAAAGGTCCTGAAAACGGGTTTCGCTCCTAGGGTCACGTCCTACGGCCATCCTACGGCTCTGATACCACCTGAAGCATCCCCTCATAAGAGAAGACTTAAATGTGATACAAAGCACCAGTCCCAGGAGGCTGATGCCACATTTATTACATCAGATGGTTCAAAACCGTACAAACCTTGGAGGACACTCGATACAGATAATGATAATAATTAACCAAGCTACGACATAACACCAGACCGCAAACCACATGGGGTCTAGCACAGGCTCAGAGTACTGCGACAGCGGAGGCATCTCGACAGGGCCGGTACCACAGGCAAGGTTGGGTGTAGAACGGTAACCCTACTCAGTGTCGTCTGGCACGAAGTCTGGGTCTTCTTCTGTAAAAAGTAAGAGTGGGGTGAGTACAAACGTACTCAGCAAGTCCAACCACACCCACGGAGGGGGTTATAACAGAATAATATGCATAGGTAAATCAAGGATAAGGTTACGGCTTAATTTGCAGAAAAACGACATTTTATGCAGGGGCTTATTTTACAGAAAACCTTTTAGAAATCAGTTTGTGCATTAACACGGAGTTCAGATTTTAAAACTGCTACCGGACTCCCCGTCCGTCGTAGCACACGGCACAACTGCCGGAACCAATTCCAAAACAACTCACACCAGCCCATCCCAAAGAAACACTAGATATGTGACCACACCGTAACTCGCCCAATACCGTGGGCACGGACTATTCGAATAGATTCTTAACTCTGCAGAGGTGTGCAACTTTACCCACAAGTAGGATATCACAACTCGAACACCGTCGTGTCGGTGTAGATCCCAACATAGCCATTACCCACCATAGCTAAGCCTGACTAGCCATCACGGGATGCACCAAGGGGTCATTGACCGTTCACTTAGGTATAACCGGGCATAAGTCACTCGGGGCTTATCCCTTTTCCTTAGTCACCCGTTGCTCTCAGCTCTCCTGATGGCTACCACACCAACTAGTGGGATTCATGCTACGCCGTTGCCCATTCAACGGTCGAGTGGTTTGCACGATAGTGGAGTTAGGTGAGATGACACACCAACTCGGTCCTTAGACACGACAAGATGGATATCTCCCTCCTTTGCCCTGCCACATTGGCACGAGCACACCAAATGGCAAATCCGTAGAAATGCCATCCATCCCGTCTACACTTTCGTTACAAAAACACCACATTTATCCCATCCCACACGCACACATTTTCTTTATAAAATAAATAGCATTATGAGTAAAGTCCTAAGCGTTCTAATATCGATTAACGTCCAAGCAAAAGCAGACATTAATCTAGGTGGTCAAGGAATGGTCATCACAAATCAAGGGGTGGCTATCCAACCGTGTTTTCATGCAAGTAAAACATATGCAATTTTATAAGACAGGCCATTGGGTCGTGTTTACAAAAGCTAGGACAGAAACATGCATCAAAGGATAGGATTGAACTTGCCGTCTTCTTAGCCTTCGGGGAAGTCCTGTCCTTCGGGCTCGGGGTCGTGGAACTGATCCCCGTTCCCTTGCTCGCAGTACTGCTCGTTGACGGGCTCTCCTTCGTTCACTCCACGGTCTACAGCACACACAAACAAGCGTCCAATCAATACAAAGATTCATCGTTGAGCTCGAATCGGGGACACATAAAATATGGAGATAGAAGTGGCATTTTGAGTGGTTTCTTAGTGGTAAGGCCGAAACTGAGTTAAGAGATACTTGGTAAAGTTTCGGGTTGATTAGAGGTCGTTAGGTTCATGAAATAATGGGTTGCGCACACGACTAGGGGTCAAATAAGGGTCTAGGGACCTGTTTGTAAATATTTTGGGAGAACCAGGGGCCTGTTTATGATTTCTAAAAGTATTTGGGCCTAATAAGAAGGTGCAGGGGTCTATTTGTTATTAAGTTTAAATAAGCGGAGGGCTGGTTTGCAAAACAGGGAAAACAGAGGGGTGTTTCTGAAAAAAAAAGAATACTTTAATAGAATAGGAGGAGGGGCCTAAAAGCAAAAGGGGCCACTCATCCCCTTCCCCCCCGACGCGGAACAGGGGAGGCGGTCGGAGGCGTCGGCGGCGGCCGATTCGGCCATTCTGGGCCACCGCGGCGGCCGAAAGCGAGGGGGAAAGGGACAGGGATGCGCGCGAGTGCGATTCCCGGCCTCACCTTGGGCTGGGGCGGCGCTCAGAGGCGGGGCGACGGGAGCGGGCGGCGGCGTCTCTGGTGGCGCGTGGCGGCGGCGCTAGCGCTAGGGAGGAGCGGGCTGGAGGCGGCGGAGGCGGTTGTGAGGCGGCTGCGAAGCTCGGGGTCCCTTTATAGCTGGGCTAGGGCGGTGCAACAGCGGTGGCCGGTGAGGGGGGCCGGCGGGCGGTGCGGGGTGCCTTAATGGCGCTCCAACCGTTTGCCCGTGTCGGGATGCGGCGGCGCGGCCGGCGAGGGTGGGCCGAGGCGATGTGACGCGAGCAGCAGGCAGGGCACGACGGGCGGCGCTGCGGGCGCACGTGGGCGCGTGCGGGCCGAGCAGGGCGCCAGCGGCGGGTGTCACGGCGTTGAGCGGGGCGGCGCGGGCGGCGAGGCCGCGGCGAGCGCGTGCGCTGGCACTGCAGCGGGGAGGCGCAGCGACGCGCGGTGCGCGTCGTGGTTGGGCACGCACGCGGGCTCAGCGAGCGGCGCAGGTACAGCTCGACACGCGGCGTGGTGCACGCGGTACGCGTGCGGCGTACGGGCTGGCCGGGGCGGCGTGCGCGTTTGGGCGGCGGCGTCGCGGCTCAGCGTGGCCAACCCGCGCCTGCACGTGCGTGAGCACGGCCCGGAGTGGTCGGGCGCAGTGTGGTGCGCGGCCAGGGCGGGGTGCGTGGCGTGGTGGAGGTGGCCGGAGTGCAGGGGCGCGCGCGTGCGCGGCGGCGCCGAGTCGGGCGAGCGTGCGCCGCTCGGTGTGCCGCAGTGCGGCGAGCGCATGCGGGTGCACGCGGGTGCACACGCGTGGGCGTGCGTGGGGAGCGGCGTGTGCGCGCGGGGAGTGGGTGGAGCGCGAGCGGGCGGGCGTGGCGTGGCGGCGTCGCGGG
Source organism: Panicum virgatum (assembly GCF_016808335.1). Taxonomy (NCBI): domain Eukaryota; kingdom Viridiplantae; phylum Streptophyta; class Magnoliopsida; order Poales; family Poaceae; genus Panicum; species Panicum virgatum. The sequence goes on along the minus strand of NC_053145.1, from coordinate 55,926,453 downwards.
CAGAGAGGGCCGGGGCTGGCTGGAGAGGGAGCAGTGAGTGAGGGGTGGCGCGGGGCAGGCGCGACGGGGAAGGAATAGAGGAAGGAGGGAAGGGAGGGAGGAAAAGAAAAAGGAAAAAGAGAAAAGGGGAAAAAGAAATGGGAAAAAAGGAAAAGGAAATAGAGGAAAAGAAAATGGGAGGGAGGGAAAGGAAAAAGGAGGGAGGGGGGCGGTGCGCGCCAGCGGCGACTGCGGCCGCGGTCGGCCACGCGTGGCGTGCGGGCCGCGGGAGGTGGGGCACGCGGTCGGAGGGAAGAGAGGAAAAAGGAGAGAGGGAAAAGGAGGGGGCGGGATTCGCGGCGGCCGGTCACGACGCGTTGCGTTTGATGGGAAAGGATGGGACGCGGATTGAATTCGGGTGTCGGGTTGTTCGGGAGAGGTTCTGGGAATTATGGTTCAGGGTTTGAGTCGAGCTCAATGACAAAAACAACTTTAGCGCATGATTTATTTTTGTTGAGTTTTCGGGATGTTACAAACACACTCCTGCATATGCTTCTCACGTCGGCCCCCCATTCGGCCTTTGTCCCTACACATCACCTCGTACCGACGTTCCATAGAGCCAACTAGAGTCACCCGATGTAAACGAGTCTTTTTGAAAGCTTCCTCCATATGCTCCGTAACCTTGTATCCGTAAACTTTGCAATTATCGACCATATCTTTCTGTGCCACAGCGTAACGGTCCCTGAAGTACTCGCAAGTGCGATACAAGAAGAACTCCACGATCCCAACAAGTGGCAATGATCTTACACCACGCAGCACCCAATTGTATACCTCAGCTAGGTTCGTAGTCATTAAACCGTACCTAGCACCTCCTTCATCAAACAGTAAAGCCCATTTCTCTTTTGGTTCGTGCTCAATCCACTCAGAGAATGTCTTAATTGCCCTTCTCCTTTTGCGCCTGACATTCGGACCGTCCAAGCCCACGTCTTCAAGCGAGACCTGGTCGTCCTCCTCTGTATTGACAGATCTCTTCGCTAGCTCCGCCGTTTGCTTTTTTGTTAGCTCATCCAATTTTTTCTATGGGAAGTTGAATTTCTTTTCCTGATTCTGGCTGCATAACCGCTTGAATAGCTTCATAAGGATTTTGTTCTTGAACTGGCTATGAAAGTTTGCCCCCATATGCCTCATGCACCACCTACTCTTTAGGTCCGGCCAAAGTGCAGTCCTACTACGCTCAGTAGAACCATTCTGTATGTCATCAATTGCTTGTAATATACCCTTGTGCCGATCATGAATCAAACACACGTTCTCTACATCTTTGACAATCATCTGCTTCACCCTCTGCAAAAACTAATACCAAGTATCCACTGATTCTTTCTCCACAAAGGCAATTGCCAAAGACAACAATTGTCTGTTACCATCAGCTGCAACAGCTGTGAGGATTGTGCATTTATACCTTCCTGTAAAAAATGTCTCATCTATACAAATGACTGGCCGGCAGTGCGGAAACGCCTCAATGCAATCGCCCAAGGCCAAGAACGACCGTTGGAGTACCTGCTTTCCAGGCTTCTGGGCACATGGATACGTTTTCAAGTCGTAGTAGCTACCAGGATTTCTAAGACATATAGTGTGCAGCAATGCCGGCATATTATGATACGAAGCTTCATACGTCCCCCACCTCATCTGCAGCGCTTTCTGTTTCGCTCTGTAAGCTTTGTTGTAGCTAATTTTATATTTAAACTCCTCCTCAACAGCACAAATGATTGACTTAGGTTCATAACTAACATTGTCCACGATCAAAGGGTACCTGTAGTTAGCTATGAAACCTGCACTGAGGTTGCGGTGCTGTGGTTCTAATTGCTCAAGCAGGCATGTGTGCTCCACAATTTTTTTGACCTCCCAGAAATCCTGCCACTTGCCCATAGAAGCATACACCCTGAAAGGACATTCGCTTCTCACACAACGCACGTCATATGTTCTCGGACTGCTCTTGACAACTTTGACCTGTCTTTGCAAAGAGAGAGTCGACCAACGTTTTATAGCTTCCTTCATGTTGTCACTATTGGCATACACCGAATCGATGCATACCTCATTTTGCCTGTACTCCCAAGGCACCGCTTCACCTTCATTTACACTTAATTTTGAAAAATCATCACCGGACCAGTTGTGTGGGACATGATAATCTTCGTCGTCATCATTATCATCATCATCCGAGGAGTCATCATTCAATGCATTGTGCTGTTCTTCACCCTCCCTCTGAAACTCTTCAACTATCTCTGGAATGTTTTCCCCTTCATCAGCCTGACCAGTTGCTTGACGAGGTTCGTGTGCAGCATGTCTATCATCTTCTAAAATCTCGAGTTCACCACCTTCTTCATGAGATTCATGCATCGTCTCAGTTTCTTCCGATACTATATCTCCCTGGCCTTCATGATCCCCGCCCGCTTCAGTTATAAAACTAATCTTCTCGAATGCTTGAATAAACAACACAAGCGGTAAGCCTCGGCTACTACTTATATTGACATAGTTCCTCTAGTTTTGCGTCCCTTCAAGCGGCAATAGCTCCCAAAATACTAGTTCCCTTCGACTGACCACTGCCATGACAGAGATCTCATGTTCATCTCGACTAAGGCCGAAAGCTTCAAATAGCCAATTGGATATTGAAGTCCAAGTCCTCTCTCTAGCTCGGGGTATTTTTTTTGTGATCGAGCTAAACTCTGACAAATCTACCCCTTCAGGACCATATCTAACTTCTCCTGACCCATAGAACACTTGAAAATACAAATTATCTGACATGCCTGCCAATATTTACGACAATAATTACTCTTCCTTAGAATTTAATCAACGCTAAAAATAGTTCTGCTATTTTTACATCTATCTTAATTATTTCTCTACAATTTTTATTACTGACAACAATTTCTATTTTTCTGTAATATAATATTAATTAATAATATTTTTATGAGACAAATATGTCTGTTTGAACTCATTAATATTTTCAATTATATTCGTATGTAAACTAATATTTTCAATTACATGTTCTACGATTTTGTATCAAAATAACTTATTTTCAAATCACTAATATTTAGTAAAACTATTTCTACAAATAAAACTATATTCAAAATCACTAATATTTCTAATTCTAATCTACCAACTATTATTACTAAAATTAAATTTTAAAATGTACCTGCGATCCGAGTGGCGAGCGCCGCCTCGGTGCGGCGGCCGGGGGAGCACCGGCGAGCCGCGCAGCCGGCAAAGCCCGGCGCGCAGGGGACGGCGTGCGTGTGGGAGGCGCGCGGGGGCCGGGCGTGCGCACGGCCGGCGGGGCGGGCGGGCGGCGGCGCGGGGCAGCGCGCGGGCGGCGGCGTGGGAGGAGCGGGCGGGCGGCGGCGCTGGGGGAGCGGGCGCGCGCGGTTTTAATGGGCCGGACCTTACCGCCGGTTGAAACGGCGGTAACAACATTCCGCCGGATGAACCGGCGGCTGGGTGACATTTTTGAAAAAAAATCACCACATATATTTTTGATAAATCGAAAAAATATATAAAAATAAAAAACTCCTCAAACGTGTATCTGGTGTTGCTTAATATAAGTCCATGACGCGTCTGCAGCCTGCGCTCGATGAGTCTGTGCCGTTCGCTGGTGTTCCGTCCAGTCCACTGTCCACACATGTCGTGCTTGCGGTTTACGATGGAGCGAGCGCACCCTGGTGAGTGGTGAGAGGGACGGCACAACTCCGGTCGATCTTGCGGATGATACGGCAACGTCTCAATATTATTCTTGGAACTTTGGAACCACAGACAGTCAGATCCTGTCGCCGCGTATGAGAACAACTCAACAGCCACACGCCGTGGACTCGTGCACCTCGTGCTTCCTTTGTGAACCATGGACATGTCCACTGGTCGTCATTGATGCCCCGGACGCACGATCCACCTGGGACTCGCGCTGGTTGCCTTAGTCGATTCGATGATGAGCGAGGATAACTTTACTAGCAGTATACCCTCCATTCTCTATTGATAGTCCTATTTCACCTTAGCACAATGACCAAGGAAAAACAACTTTGATTATTATCTAATTAATGTAACACAAAACTTTTTGCAAGTCCCCCGATATCTTTGCTAGAAACTTTTCGTTACTAGTGCCATTTATTGCCATGATACTTGCCAACAGCAAATAGGACTATCATTTGAGAATATTTGAATTTTGTAAATAGGACTATCAAAAGAGAATGGAGGGAGTACTTACTAACGGGGATGCTAGTTTTATTTTTTTTGCGACAAAGAGAGAGCTTTATTAATCAACTTGGGGGATTACATCCCGGGAAACTAGATGTTCGACACCCGCCGTGGAGCGGCCACGCCAGACCGCGCTATGGTTCAGACGTCGCGCAAGCTGGGCGAGCTCGTGCACAATAACATTTTGCTCTCTCCCTACATGTCTAAAGACGACCTTGGGTAGCCAGTAATTACTTCTTCTATTTTTTAACATTTCGTATGAGATTTATTCTAAATCAAGCTTTTCAAAAATTAATAAATTTTATAGATAATATAATAACATCTATAATACCAAATTTGTCACAACCCATTTTGGAATGCATTTTGGCAGTGCATATATTTGGTAGTATGGATGTCATTATATATTTGTCTATAAATTTTATCAAAGTTGAATACATTTATTTATTATGGCAAATCTAATACGGCATGTAAGAAAAGAGGAGAGAGTTTTTTTTTTGAGAAAGAGAGAGTTGAATAAAAGAATAAAAAGGGGATGGTTGTTAAAAAAACGCCTGCATTGTTGCTAAAGAGAAAAGTTATGCATGGTGGTTCGGTTATGTATGCCTAAGTGTTTATTTTTACCTTTCCTTTTCTCCTTTTTAATAAGTGAGACCGATCGTCATCTAGCTAGGGCGGCCGGTATATCATCCACTCGATCAAGAAACCTACCAACGGATTCCACAGATCGGGTAGGGTACGTACGTGTATGAGCAACCGATCCCACAGTAGTATGGTTTAGGGCACCCGCAATGGTATAGTAAGCTTACTTTCTATATAAGTGTCCATGTCAGCTATAGAGAGTACAATATACTACCTGTCTAACAGATGATCTATAACCTCCATTAAACAATATCGCGGGTCCCACCTCACCTTATCTTCTCCATCCCTTCCTCCTCCCTCCCCTCTCTCCCACAACTCTGAGCACGACGGCGCCGCCTGGGCGGCTGGGCCACCGGCCCTACACGCGCGGGCGTCTTGCCGCCGCCGATCGCCCTTGGTCGCGTGGGCGCCTCGCCGCCGCCGGCCCCCACCTGACCCCTCGTGAGCCGCCCGCAGCACGCCGGCGGCCTTGCCCTCGGCGCGCCCGGCCTCGCTCTCGTCCTCGCCACGGCGTCGGTGGCCTCGCCCACCGCGGCACGGTGACGCCGCGAGGGGCTCCCGGTGCTGGCTCCCGGAGGATGGAGGAGGAGCCCAGGACAGCCCCCGTGATGCTGCCACGCCCGGATGTTAGTGGATCGATAGCCGGAAGGAAGAAGGGAGAGGGAATTGGAGATCGGAGAAGCAACAGATACGGAAAGCGGAGGAGGAGGACGAACAGAGGTCGTCTTCTTCGAGAATATTATCCGGTTACAAGAATCATTCCCTCTCTCCTCTCCTTCTCGGAATACATATACTAGACATGCCACTCTGGGCCATTGATACGGGTACTGGGCCGAGCGGCACGCTTGGGCCTTGGGCCGGAGTGATCAGCAATGCTAACACTCCCCTCCTCTTGCGAAGCGACTTGCCCCCAAGTCGTTGCTCGTGGAAAGCGTCGACGAAGATCGTCCAAATTCTCCCAGGTGGCCAACGAAGACGGCAAACCTGACCACTTGATCAAGCCTTGGAGCACTGGACGATCACCAGAAGAAAGGCGATGGCGGAGCACACGCTCGGGCACTTGATAGTATGATGAACCATCTGGCAGCACCGGAGAGACAATCTGATCGCCCACGGCCTTCTTGAGCTGGGACACGTGAAAAACTGGGTGGATAGAGGCTGACGGCGGAAGCTCCAGCTTATAAGCTACAAGCCCGATACGCTCCAGCACACGAAAGGGGCCGAAGAATTTGAAGGACAACTTCTGATTAGCTCGAGGTGCCAGCGATGTCTGAACGTAAGGCTGCAACTTGAGAAAAACAGAATCCCCAACATTGAATGAACGTTCTGACCTGCCTTTGTCAGCTTGCCGCTTCATTCGGTCCCGAGCATGCAAAAGGTGTTGCTTCACCAGATCTTGCATCAGTTCCCTTTCATGTAACCAAGTAGACAGGTCCGAAGTGGAGATAGCAGAAGCAGGCTCCAGGCCAAAGTGGCGTGGGGGGTGACCATAGAGTACTTCAAACGGGGACGCCCCAAAGCGGAATGGCAGCTCGTATTGTACCAAAACTCAGCTAGCGAGAGCCACTGAATCCACTTGGTGGGGCAAGCATGCATGAAACAGTGAAGAAATGTCTCCATACACTGGTTGACCCGCTCAGTCTGTCCGTCCGTCTGGGGGTGATAGGACGAGCTCATACGCAAAGAAACACCAGCCAAAGAGAACAATTCCTGCCAGAGTTTGCTTGTAAAGACAAGGTCGCAGTCAGAGATGAGCGACATTGGAAGGCCATGAAGCTTATACACATTGTCCAAATATGCTTTAGCAACCGAGAGAGCAGTAAAAGGATGCCGGAGTGGAACAAAGTGAGCAAACTTGGAATACTTATCGACCACCACAAGAATTGAATTGTATTGTCCAGAACGAGGAAGACCCTCCACGAAGTCTAGAGAGACTATCTGCCATGCCGAATCTGGAACTGGCAATGGTTGGAGCATACCTGGGTAACGGGCTCGATCGGGTTTAGCTTGTTGACATATTTGGCAGGCATGAACAAACTGTTGCACCGAAGATTTCATTGCTGGCCAGGCGAAGTACTGTTTTAGCTTGCTGTAAGTGACAGGGATGCCTGAGTGGCCGCCCAGGGCAGAAGTATGCATTGCAGAAATGAGCTGCGACTGAAGGGATGTGTTATTACCGACCCATATGCGGTTCTTGAACCGGAGAACACCACCAGACAGGGTGTAATAGGGAACATCATCTGGTTTGAGCGACAGCTTGGTGATCAACTCTTGAGCCTGAGGATCAGATGCATAAGCTGACACTACAGCTTCCAACCATAAAGGGGTACTAGTAGAGAGTGCCAGGACCTGATCAATAGAAGATCGTCTCGACAGCGCATCAGCAACTCTATTTTCAGGCCCTTGTTTGTATATATGATCTTGTACTGCAAGCCGAGCAATTTAGTAAAGACCTTTTGCTGCCACGGGGTGTGAAGCCGTTGTTCATTGAGGTGCACTAGGCTCTTTTGATCAGTGTGAATTGTAAATTCCCCACACTGCAAGTAATGCCTCCACTGCTCAACATCAACTAAAATAGCGAGATACTCTTTCTCATACGTAGAGGGCCCCCTAGTTCGTGGACCAAGAGATTTACTGATAAAAGCTAAAGGATGATCTTTCTGCATTAACACGGCACCCACACCAGAGTCACAGGCATCAGTCTCAATTGCAAAATGAAGTGAAAAATCAGGCTAGGCCAACACTGGGGCAGTAGACAGAGCAAACTTCAATGTAGCAAAAGCAGTATCATGCTCTGATGTCCAAATGAACAAACAACCTTTCTTAAGCAAAGTAGTGAGGGGTCTAGAAATAATATCGAAGTGTCTCACAAACTTTCGATAGTATCCAGCTAGACCGAGAAAAGATCTGAGCTCCTTGACAGAAGACGGCACTGGCCATTCCACAATTGCTTGTACTTTAGATGGATCTGTTGAAACTCCTTGCTCACTGATAATATGCCCCAAGTAAGCAACAGATCTCTAAGCAAACTTGCATTTGGACAATTTCAACTTCCACTGGTCCGTAGCTAGCCATTCAAACACCAAATTAATGTGCCGCAGGTGTTCTTCATATGATTTGCTGTAAATTAAGATATCATCGAAAAAGACAATCACAAACTTGCGCAGACCAGGTGCCAAGGTGACATTCATGGCGCCCTGAAAGGAGCCAGGAGCACCAGTAAGACCAAAGGCCATTACTCTAAACTCATACTGGCCAAAGTGGGTTTGGAAGGCTGTCTTGTACTCCTCACCAGGCTTCAAAAGAATCTGATGAAAACCCGCTCTCAAGTCAAGATTAGAAAACCAGGAAGCTCCTGCTAGTTCATCCATCAGCTGGTCAAACACAGGCACAGGGAACTTGGACTTAAGGGTCAAAGCATTAAGATGTCGAAAATCCACACAAAACCTGTAGGTACCATCCTTCTTCTTGACAAGCAACACAGGCAAGGAGAACAAACTAGCGCTAGGCTGAATTATCCCCTTTTGCAACATATCAGACACCTGTTTCTCAATTTCATCCCTCAGAGCGGGGGGATATCTGTAGGGACGAATGTTAACTGGTCTGGCACTGGGTATGAGAGGAATCTCATGGTCACATGCTCGAGAAGGAGGTAACCCATTAGGTTCCTCAAAGATATGCCCAAACTGGTCAAGTAGGGACTGCACCTCAGTAGGGAGCAACTGAACTGAACCCTCTTGTGAACCATCAGGAGTGAGCACACAGAACTGAAGTAACACCTCATCAGGAGGTTCTGACAGCAGACCTTGAAGCAACACTGATTGACCGGCATAGGAGATTTCCATCCACTTGTTCTTCCAGTGAATGTTCATGGGACTATAAGTTTCTAACCAATCCATCCCAATGATAAGATCATATGCTGTCAAGGGAAGCACTCTGAGATCAGACTGAAAGGCCAAATCACCAATGAACCATACTGCTTGGGAGATGACGGCAGAACAGGACAGTATGCCACCACCCGCCACTTGCACAGAAACTGAATTCATTAGAGAAGTAACACCAGACAACCGCTGAGCCAACTGAGCACTGATAAAAGAGGTGGAACTGCCAGAATCGACAAGAATAGATATAGACTGATGTTGAATAGAGCCCAAGAACTTCATAGTATGGGGAGCTCCCTGACCTGTCATTGCTGCCTTGGAAATAGCCAAAAACAATTGCTCTGAAGACTCTGCAGGCAAGGAGTGGCTGTCGACAGACACATCCTCCAATTGAAATAATTCCCAGAGTTCCTGCACTGCATGAAGCTGCACTATTGGAGAGCACTTATGATCTTTGCTCCACTTTTCAGCACATCTGTAGCAAAGCCCCATGGCACGACGATAAGCTCGCAGCGCAGCTAGCTTGGCATCAGGAGAACTCACTTGGGCAGCGTCCCCACTGCGACGATCATCCTTAGTCATAGCAGGAGATGGACGGTCGCGAGGAGGAGGAGCCAGCAGAGGAAGGGCTCCTCGGAGCTGAGGCTTGAACGACGAACTAGAATCCGACCACTTGAATCCCCGTCGGCAAGATGAATTGCCCACCTCTTCCTGCAACAACGCAAGGGAACAAGCAGAATCCAGCGTAGATGGGCGTTGAACAAGAACTGAAGCACGGATATCACTTCGCAACCCATCTACGAAATGAATAGTATAATACATGGGATCTGTAGTGTGCTCATAAGCAATCAACTGATCGACTAACTCAGAAAAACACTGAACATAATCGGCGATTGTGGTATCCTGGTTAATATGATAAAGCTGCCGAATCAAGGACTCCTGCTGGTCTCTACCAAATCGTTCAAGCAACAGAGAACAAAATTCAGACCACTGGGCCGCCTTCAGGCGCTTGGTCACCGATTGGGACCAGCGCGCGGCCGGGCCATCCAACTGACTGAGGGCCAAACGGACCCAGAAACTCGAATCAACAGAATACATGTCGAAATAGTCCTCACAACGAGAGATCCAAAGCTTAGGATTCTCGCCGTCAAAGCGATGGAAATGCAATTTGGGTAACTTGCCTAGCATGGGGTTGTCGCGGGAAAAACCAGATGCAACAGGATTAGCACGGGGTGGAGGGGAGGAGTGAGATAACGCACCCTTGACCGGGACGTGGGTGTGGATCAGCACCTATCCGAACCCCTCAACCCGGTAGTGTTGTTCAACGCGGTGCCCAGCGGGGCCGTTGGCGCCGGTAGAAGTAGGTAGGCGCTCCATCACCGACTGCGGGGTAGGAAAGATGGGGGGCTCTGGGACAGCGCGCTCACAGAAGGTGCGGTCCCAGAAGCGAGCGACCTTGCCGAGCTCGAGCTTCACGTCGTCGACGGTGGCCACGATGCGGGGACGCCATTCGTCGAACACCTGGGCCGCATCCTCCAGGCGGTCAAGCCGTGCGCCCTGAGACTGCTCGAGGTCGAAGATCCGACAGTCCCACTTCTCGTCGTGCTTGGAGAAGCCCTTGCGGAGCTCGTCGGAGAACCGCTGCTGCATCTCGTCGAGGATGAGCTTGACGGCTGGGTCCATAGCACCCTGGCGACGCTGAAGGCGAGTGAAGTGCTCGTGGGCCGGTAGGGAATCCAGTGCTCAAACCCGATCTACGATCCTAAGCGGCGCGAACTGGGTGATCGCCGGCACAGGAAGAGCTAACCGGCGATATGCAGGGTCGCCGCTGACTGGGAGTCGGTAGGCGAGGCTTGGACGCCGAGATCGGAACGATGCACGGCGGCGCGGACCTAGTATGCCATGGCGGCGGGACTTGGTCGAATCGGGCGAGCGGTAGAAGAAGAGCAGAACAGCGGGATGCCGAGGAACGAGGGGAATCTGATACCAGATGTTAGTGGATCGATAGCCGGAAGGAAGAAGGGAGAGGGAATTGGAGATCGGAGAAGCAACAGATACGGAAAGCGGAGGAGGACGACGAACAGAGGTCGTCTTCTTCGAGAATATTATCCGGTTACAAGACTCATTCCCTCTCTCCTCTCCTTCTCGGAATACATATACTAGACATGCCACTCTAGGCCATTGATACGGGTACTGGGCCGAGCGGCACGCTTGGGCCTTGGGCCGGAGTTATCAGCAATGCTAACACCGGATCTGGCGCCGAGCAGTCGGGCAGCCTCCCGCGCAGCACGGGCCTGAGCGCGGGCGGAGGGAAGCACTGCGCGATGGCTCGCCGCCGGCTCCGAAGGCAAGGGCGACGCCAACTGCTTCATCCCCTCTCTCGTTCCCTTGTGCTCCAGGCGGAGGTGCCGCGCCGAGGCCGTGCTCCTCCCTAATCTCTGCGACAAGCCAACCGAGCTCCTCCACCCCGCACTCGCCGGCGGCTCGACCTCAGCGCTCTCCGGCCACTGCATCCTCGCCGGCCTCTCCCACCCTGGAGGTCTCCTACCCGAGGCAGAGGATGCAAAAGAAGAACGGAGGACAAGCACATGGCGGGCTAGCTCAGCACGGAGCGCGTGCTAGCGGCTCTCGCTACATCTAGGGCCCTGTTTGGCAGGGCTCCACGAGCGGCTCCGGCCCGGAGCCCTGCCAAACGGTGGTTTCGGCACTGGCTTCAAGTCTGGAGCCGTGGTTGGAGCACCTCGCGGCTTACACTGGAGAGGTGAAGCCCCAAAACCGTGGCTTCGTCTGGCTCCGTGGAGCCGCTGCCTCTTTTGCCCCCGCACGCAGCACCGTGGTGGCCGAGCTCCACCCCTTGACGCATGCTGGTGGTGGTCGCGGGTAGGAGGCGGTCCTCGGCGGCGCGATCTGCGAGGAGGAGGTGGCCGGCCCCGACAGCCCGAACCGCAGCGCGGGTGCAGCCCCGGAGATCTCCCGCCGCCGCCGGAGCAGAACGAGGAGGTGGAGGACGCAGTGACGCCCAGGCCGACGCGAGGCGCCGGCCGCATCGGACGGAGGAGGTGGCCGGCGGCGGCCCGATTTTCGACAGATGTGGCCGGCGGTGGCTGCACGAAGGAGGTGGCCGGCGGTGGCCCGGTCTGCACGGCCTGTGGGGAGCAGAAGCGATGGAGGAGGCGGCGGGTTTGGGCGATTGGGAAGGAGACGGGCGACTGGATATGGTGGGCTAAAAGTTGGCTAAATGCTGAGGTGAAGGAGAGAGAAGAGGAAAGAGAGGGTAAATGGACTGATAGTTTACAGCCAACTTTGATACAAGAACCAAAAAATATGTGAGATAAATAAATGGGCTATGTATTTATAGTGAATAAATAAATTATTATATAAGTAGTCTGGGAAATGAGCTGTAAAAATTCCTAGCAAGTGCGTGCACGCGAAACGGCGAAAGGCCATCCACCCAGTTCCAGTTTCCAAGCCGCTGCCGCAGCTCCGCAGAGCAGCGGCTGAAGCGCCGCAAAGGGCGCCGCAAAGCAAAGCTTGCGGCCCCGGCGGGCGGCGGGCGGTCCGGTCACTGTGCACGGCCCATCCGCCTGGGGCCTGGCGCCAGCTCCAGCCACTACCATCACCGCGGGCTACAGGCCTACAACCTGCAGCAGATGCCTAGTTGCTGGCCACTGCACAGTGTCAAGGTGATGCTTGGGTTCGTCAGAGTGTCAGCCGCCGATCGAGCTGATTGGCCTGCCGCCTGCATGCTCGCTCCGTGCGTCCGAGCCCTGCTGCGGGTAGAAAAAAAAAGGATAGATATGTTAAGGCGACGGGATCTGATAAGGTATTAAAACACGCGGGTTGGTTGTTACGTGAGGTGAGGCCGTCAGATTGCTTGCCAAACTGACAGCGAAACGTTACTGAAATGCCAAGCAGCTACAAGGACCACGAGCTACGTACTACTAGGGCAGTGATGATGAGCTGACGATTAGTGATCAATCCGTGACCGGGGGAAAGCCAGCTCGATCGACCGATCATACCCCTGGCTTTGCTTTACGTCCCGTTCCTTTTCGTCACGCTTTATGCCATTTTCGTGGCGATCGGGCTAGCGTGCGGTTTTACTGTATCGTATATATCAGATAAATGAACCAAGATCACATGGCGTTTGATTAGGATATGCTAGATTTATCGTCTGTGAATGATGATGAGAGCAAAATTAAAGGGCATGGCTCAGTTGGATCGCCGTTGACAGGACTGCCAAACTTTTTGCCGGTCAAGTAGCTAGAGACCTCATGATGAAAAGGATAAAAATCTAAAGCGCAAATCAGCTCTTTCTTAGCTCATATACATGTTTTTTTTATGAAAAACGACTTTGTTAGTTGGTAGCGCATGTTTACTAGCAGAATTAATCCTTTATTATCATAAAAAAAGGATCAACATATTGTGCGCACATGACATGCATGAAGAACATTACACCCGCTGCTACGAAGCTCTGAATTATTGACGATTAAAGAAGTTTATTATAATCGCCTCATAGTTTGTCCGCTTCTGATTTTAATTTGTTTTGTTTTGCTAACAAGCATGAGCTGATTAAAGAACCACTACTTGGCATAACGAGGGTAAGGAGCCAAAGTATTCTCGCTCTGTTCAGCTGGCTTGTTAGTCAGCCAACTAGCAGTACTTTCTATTACAACAAATCAGCACCAGCTACCAGCCATAGCCAGCCGAAGAGCTTAACAACATTGCATTAAATAGTTTTAAATCAAAGATCATGTTAACAACATGGATGATCATATCATCGGTCGTCAAGTTAAATCTCGTACGTTTTGGCCTGGCGCGCGAGTTAGCTGAAGAACATACTACCAATCACAGATTAACAAGTTGATCTCGTACATAAGCCCGGGCCCATCGCGGGATTATCTAATACCATCCGCACTTAATTTGCAATTTCGCATCGCGGCAACATCTCGCAGGTGAGCAACTGAGTACTGTGATGCCGGCGGCCATCAGTGCGGTGGCTGTTAGCAGCGCGCCAACAGAAGACGAAGCTTCACCTGTGTTGGGCCGTCGGGTGCGGAAGCCCAGCGTGAGGGTGAGTGGCAATGAGTGGACCACTTGAGGTGCCTGCGCGCACGATGTCGGGCTCGGCCCATGTACCGCTGTGAGAGCATGTGAGCTTTATATACTGATGAGGGAGAGAGGAGAGGATCACGAAAGAACTTTGTAACAACCTTACTCCAAGTTAAGCCGTCCTCCGATCGCCACTCCTCTCTGGTTCTTGTGTTCTTCTTCTGTTCCCGTCCTCGTTCTTCTCTCCACTCCTTCCTCGCTATCTCTGATGCTAACAGTGGCGTCTCTCGCCAACAGCTGGAGACCCAGAAAGTCACACGCGACCGGTTGATGGAGGAGCGCTGCTGGTGGGTGGCTGATCGTGGGCGTCCCTTTCGGTACGTGCAGAGGCACCACACTAATCTGTTGCCTAGGACGATCTGCTCAGGATGTTCGGCTGGTTGATGTGATCAGCAGACTACTCGCACCCCCCCCCCCCCCCCCCCGAAACAGAAGGTTTTAGATCGTTAGGGAACGGCAAAAATAAAGGTGTTTTTTCATCAGACCGGATTAGGATTTGCATTAGAGTGAAGTTCGCGTGCAGTGTCGCAGGTTTGTTAGCTACGACATCCGTTGCAAACTGTAGATCATTTTCACGAATCATGCATTGATACATATTTTTTTATTATGCACCTGGATAAATATTATGTCTAGATACGTAATAAAAACTATATACCTCTGTTGCCGCAAAAAATCGACCGATGATCCCTTGCTCGCAACACACCGGCCTGGGAAATTTGCTTAACTCCAGTGTGGATCCTTAGCTTCTTGAGGTTCAGGCGCGCTAGTCAGTTTGATCATGCAACTGACAAGATAGATAAATTGACGATCGAAGAGCTGATCGGACAAAAGTCGATGTCAACAAGATTTTGAACAATCGGCTATATGTATGATGTAGATCCTAACGAATAAATAATGATACGAACCAATCGGCCGGTATTGATGTAGAATATTAAATTCAGGCTCAATCAGGCTCGATTGGTTAGAGCATACATCGGTTGGAGGTCCAATGCAAAGATAACTTAGCGGCTAGCACCCCGATAACACATCAGCATGAATCTACCGACTTAACAAGATCTCAATTGACAAAAACAAACTATAATATCGGACCTAACCAAGACATTACAAGATTGCTCTTAATAACCTGATCTCAATAAGCCAATAAATTTGCATAATGTGATGGATATAACAAAACTATCTAAAACAACATTGTGATTGCAAAAAATATAATGATTAAAACGGAAGATCAGACCTAATCTAGACAGTCCCAACTAAATTGATGTATCTCTAGACACAACGCAATTAAAGATACATCTGTAACATCAGGTAGGCGACCATACCAACCGAACCAGAGCAACCCAAGAGATCAAAGCAATGCAACCTCGAATAACACCAATACAACCGATACAGTTGTGAGGGCCGGTGGAACTTTGGGCTTATCCCCTTCGTCGGAGGTCAAAACGATGCAGCCCTGCGCAGGTGCCAAGTTTCGCCGTTGATAAAAAAAACTCTGAAAAGAGGGTGGCAATGCACCAAAAGTTGTATATTGATCGAGAGATGGTTTTTACAATAGCCGGGGTTTATATTTATACCCTGGGCTGACACAAAACTTGCTTTACAAGAAATAACTAAACAAAACTTGCCTACTAAAAAATCTTAAAAAAGAAGTATTAAGATACACAAACTCTAATTTTTTTAGAGTCACGTCCCATGAAAATTCATTGCTGACATCGGTTTCCTTCCATATATTCTATGGGCCATAAAATTGGCAAAATTTGGTGCAAACAACCTCATTTTCCTAAAATGATATACAATTTAGAAGGGATAGAGTATTCAGTTGAGTTTTTTCTTTCTTTATTTTCGAAATGAAGCACAGAGGAGCTGATTGTTATATTGGAGTTCTGCGTGGCGGCTTCGCACAATTGAACACTTGATCCAAATATCAATTACTACGTTTGTTAAGCGTGACAAATACGGTTGAGTCATCACTCATCAGGAGGGCAAGCTGTTACTTATGGTCTTACCGAACGGATTTTGATTGCCTTCAGGATAAAACACTGCATCTGCTATGCAGCAGAGAGTACTAGCTACTTACGCTGGGACTCTGCAAACTCCCAACAGAAGAAATTAGCAACGATTGGTTACCCGGTCCAAGAGGTGTGGTCTGCAAGCAGATCGCCGGGAAGATACCATCGTTTTCTCCTGCCGGCACCTAACAACGTCGCTACTCTCTGGACTCTCACTCTTCGCGAAAGTGGTTTGGTGGGGCAGGCATCGCTTTGGAGTAATGGTCGTGGGTATCGGTAGTCTGTAGTCATCGGCGCGCGGGCAACGAAGGAAATTCATCGTCCATAGTTATCCTCCTTTGGATCATGGATTAAAGGCTGGTTTTGGAGTTAAAGTTGAATGCTAAGAGCATCTCCAAGAGCTCTTGTATCTATGAGTAGCTAAAAGCTTAATTTAGCTATTATGTAAAACAAAATAACTAGCAAAAAAAGTTATGCAATCCAACAGCTTATCTAAAACCACAACAATCTTCCTCCTCTACCTCCCGACGCCGGGTCAAAATTGGCCGGTCGCTAGTTTGACCGGCCAATTCCTCGCCGGCGGCGAGGTTCCGGCGAGGGAGAAGAGGCCGGCGAGCATCCTTGGCATGAGGGGAACCCATTCCGTGCTAGCAAGGAGGAGCAACGGCCGCTGACCGCGCCGCGCCGGCAGGGGAGGAGGCGCGCTGCCGCACCGGAGGGGAGGAGCTGCGACCGGCGGGCAGCGACCGGCGGGAGGCCGCACCGGAGGAGAGGAGCTGCGGCGGCGGGCCGCGACCAAGGGGAGGCCGCACTGGAAGGGAGGAGCTGCGGTGGTGGGCCGCGCCGGATGGGAGGCCGTGCCGGAGCAGAGGAGCCGCGGCCACGGACTGCACCGGCAGGGAAGCCGCAGGAGTGGGCGGCCGCGCCGGAGGGGAGAAGCTGCGGTGGCGGGCCGCGTCAGATGTGAGGCCGCACAGGCGGACGGCACCGGCAGGGGAGCCGCGGGAGGGGCAGCAGCGGCCAGGGGCTACGGGGGTGGGGGCGTCACTCGCCGGCGCCCCGGGAAGGCGGGGACGGGGGCGGTGCTCGACGGCGGAGGCATTGACGCCGGGGGCGGCTTGGGCTTGGGCGGCAGAAGCGCCTCTCGGCCTTGGCCGGGGACGATGCAGGGGCGTGAGGCCGGCGGCGGCGCTCCGCGCCGCCGTGTTGGAGCGGGGGTGCGGGACCGGTGGCGGCAGGTGTACACGGAGTGGCGAGGTCGCCGCCGGGTGTGTGGGGGCAGGGCCGGCGGGTGCACAAGGCCGGCGGAGGCGCGGGCTTCCCGTCGTCGGTGAGCGAGCATGTTGGGAGAGAGGACAGCGGGAGGGAGGGAGCGCGGGGTGGGATAGCGGAAGGATGGGGCGAGGCAAATTTGCCCAGCGTGGAGGATGCTTTACAAGACGAGATACAATAGAGAGTATGATACATGGCAATGTATGCTATGCAAACCACATTCGTATGCAAACTATGGAAACTCCAATCTGGATCATCGGATGGGCGCAGAGAGTTGGAGGGGGGATCTGTAAAAGTGTGATTACCCAATTCAAGGGCGGGTCTAGATTGTAAAATTATCACATCCCGCATGCCCCTTGGATGTTGATCCGATGTTCTATATTAGAGTTTCCATAGTTTGCATATGAAGATGATTTACATAGCATACGTTGCCATGATACATATATTGTTGGATTCTGTTTTTGGGTGAGTTTCTATTTTTTGTAATAACCAAACCAGGATACAAGAGCTCTTGGAGATGCTCTAATAAACTTTAGCACCTAAGGTTTAGTCTATGTATCCAAATTATGGGCTTTGCTACGGTACTCCAATTACCTCTTAAGAGGTAAGAGAGTCAAAAGAAATCACAGCCGTTGATTTTTGGAATTTTCATCTATTAAGTAATTAAAATAAATGGGAGAAAAATCCCAACAATATCCCGCAAATCATGCAGCTTCCGTTTCCTATACGCTTTCATGCGCGGAGAGCCAGCTCCTCACGTACGCATCATGGAAAAAAAATGCTAGCCATCTCAACACAACCAAATATTGTATGATTCAAATCAAACCTACAGAAGGAACAAATTTCATCTTATAACTACTTGTTTGGTACGTGCCATAAAAATAACCAAATCTTCAAGTGTGCCTTCACATGTCTCCCATGTCACGTTTTTGTTATGAACAAATCCATGTCACGCACGTTCACCATTCATGTTAGGAAAAAGTAATCGTTTGATCTGATACACTCATGCTTGTATAACTTGATCTAATAAGAAGATATTGGCCCTGTTTGGTTTCTTGTATTATAGTGTATTAGGAAATTTTGACCGCTAATTACGATGTTAAACAAAGCCAGTTTACAAAACCAACTCCAGAACCCCGCGTTAGGAACCCTGAAGAATCTAATGAGGCCTTTGACCGCGTGATTAGAGGATAGTTACTGTAGCATCACTGTAGCCAATCATCAATTAATTACCGCCATTAGATTCATCGCGAAAAATTATACACATCCCTAAAATTATTTTGCAAATAGAGTTCATTTAGCACTCCATGCATTCGAGATTCTTTTCTCGAATTGCGTGATCTAGGATCTCTAGATTGAACCAAACAGGGCCATTTTTCCTATTTTTAGAATTAAAATGTCACATGCCATTATTATTCTCTAAAAGTGTCAACCCATTAACCATATCACGTTTAGTTATGGGGAAAAAAATAAATGGCCATTTGATGGGAGAAGTAGCAATTGGCATGTGTATGTCAAGCAGGTGCCTCAAATCTTCTACTTGGTGGCTGACCTACCCATGTAGTTCACCTGACACGTTTTGACGTTCACATTGAAAAACGAAATTCTTTCGTACGCACTGTCATCATGAACAGAAAATTGTGTCGCGTTAAAACAATGAAACTTTATCTGTCCCGTTAGATCTTTTAGAGATTAAATATAATAGGAAGTTAGTTCCTATATTTTCTCTATTTTTAGAATTAAATATATAGATACTATTACCTCCTAGAGAAGGTAATATTTTATTTTCACCTTCAAGATCTACGGTCCACAGTTATTTCGGAGTACCGTAGCAAAGTCCTCAAATTATAGATCCGGAATTTCGATTAGCTAACTTGTCTGATCAAACAAGCTCGCTAATCGAAGTTCAAAATGGACCAGCCGGCCTTTACTATGATGTGCTGGGACGAGAGGAATTCGAGTCAAAACCATATGCTCTGCGTAGAACCGTCGTGTGTGGAACTACTAGGGAAGTAATTCCAGAGCCAGTTGCCTCCCGGTCAAATAATTGTAAGACGAAAGGACGGCAAGTAGCAGCCGGCCCAAGTGGCCAAGTTGACGAGCTTGGGAGCCTGCAACTGCGAGTGTGAGACGAGACAAACCGGGGACCAACCTCCCGTTCGGCCCCTGTTCCCGCCCAAACAAAGCGCAGCAAGAGAACCTTCCTGCGAGCATCCACCCCTTTTAAATCCCGACAGGCGACAGGACAGCCCACAGCTCACAGCCTTGAACAGCTGAACTTGGACTCTCCCGATCTGGAGATGAGAATAGATCTAGTAGTGATGGTAATAGGTACCCGAAATTTAAAATTTGATGGATTTTTATTCCATTAGGGTATGTGTTTGGATCAACTTTGAGATCTATGGGTTCACTAATGGGCACAAAGTCCTACCCGTTGAATTTTTGGGCACAAGTTTGTTCCTACAATACCCGAACCCGTGGATCCATGGGTTTTTAAACCCGATCCAACATAGAGTAATTGTCATTTTATTTTGTGAGTTTATAATAAATTTAACACCCTTTTTCTTCAATTCTTATTTTGGTGAAGCCTTAATGTTTCGGCGGTGGGTATGGGGTTTTGTCGTTTTGCAATTGTCGTATTTGTATATGCATATGATGGATTGTGACTTTGGATGGTGTTATGATCATTTAAATTTTGAGCTTGTTATATATATATATTATTTTCTTTTGTAATTTTTAGTGAACAAAGATTTCTTACTCATAATACGCTACAATGATGTTTACTATATTAAACTTATTGATCATAAGAAAAATTTGCATAATAAAGTTAGACCCACGGGTGACCTGTGGGTACCTGCTAATTCGATGGGTTTGGGTTTGGGCAAAATTCTAAACTCATCACGGGTATGAGTTTTTTAATTGGTTCTAATATTTTTCATGGGTTTGAGTTTGAGATGACAAAATCCGATGGATTTAGACCTATTGCCATCCCTAGATCCTAGTGGAACACTGCTTGGCAACCAAAATGACAGCTCCAACATTGTGTTGCACAACTATGGCCTTGTTTAGTTGCTACTAGTAAAGTTATGAAAGAGAATCTTTTCACATTTGAAACATTAAATATAGACTAATCACAAAACTAATTACAGAACTCGTCTGTAAACTACCAGACGAATTTATTAAGACTAATTAATTCATCATTAATACATGTTTACTATAGCAATTTATTGTCTAATTATGGACTAATTAGGCTCATTAGATCCGTCTCACAATTTACAAGCAATCTGTGAAAATTAATTTTTTTTCTATATTTAATATACCATGCATGTGTTCAAATATTGATGTGATTGATGTATAAAGTTTTTGACTAGCAACTAAACCAGGCATGTAATAATATCTCTGATCATAAACAAGTCACATTTTGAACAAGATTCTCTGCCCTATTATTTTCAAATATCCAAACTCAACGTGTTTCGTTTCAAGGAAAAAAAACGCAACGTATAGAAATCATGTGGCGACACTGTGACAATTGAGACAAGTACGTACGTACTTAGAACGCCACCCCGGAATAATCTTTTTGCATTGTTTCTGAGAAAAGGAATAATCTTTGCATAGCAGGCAAGTAGTAGTAGCACACTGACGACTAGTGTAGGACTGAGACAGGTGGTCCAAAGAAAATCACCCCTCCGCCGTCACGTCACCGGAACCCGGTGCCCGGTGGGTCGCCGAGCTCTGCCTCTGTCTAGGGCCAGTCGGTGTTTGGTTGTGCGGTGTAAAGTTTTTGAAAAAAATATCTTTTTATATTTAAAGTACTAAACATTGATTAATCATAAAAATAATTATTTTGTAAATCGCGAGACGAATCTAATGAGCCTAATTAATTCATCATTAGAGGTTATTTACTGTAGCATTACTGTAGCAATTTAGCATCTAATTACAGTCCGATTAAGTTCATTAGATTCGTCTCGCCATTTACAGACAGCAGTCGCAATGCGGTTTTTATTTCATCTAGATTTAAGTCTCCATGCAATGACGGAAACAAAAATTTGGAATTTGGAATTTGGAATCCAAACACGGGCCTAGTCCAGCCTCCAGCACGAGTCCGAGTCCACCAGACCACCGCTCGCCCAATTCCAAGAAAGAAGAGACCAACGCGCCCGCACACGCAAACCCAACTACTTCTCTTCCCGCGGACTGGGGCTGATTTAGCGAGGGAGGAGTATTGTAGCGGCTCATTACTATAGAAAAAATTAATGTAGAGTTCTAAATATCGAGAATTTGATCATATGCGGTGGTTCGGCTGGACAAGCCAACAAACAGCGTGACCGATGTTTCCTCGTTAACTCCCCTGCAGCGCAGCTCCGCTCGCCGCTTTATATACGAGCAGCCCCCCGCTCAGGTTCAGTCCTCCTCCACGCACGCACGCACACGAGCGCGGCAGCACCACCACGCCACCACTGAGCTCCGGTCCGCAGCCCATCGGCTGGCAGCTCGAAGATCGACGCGACCATGGGCTTCCCCGTGGGGTACTCGGAGATGCTGCTTCCGCGCGCGCTGCTGCAGGTGCTCCTCCTCCTGGGGCACCTCCACCGCTTCCTCCTCTGGGCCTTCCACGCCGTGGGGCTCGGCGACCTCATCGACCTCGCCTGCAACGACTACCCCGCGCCGCCCTCCGCGGCGGTGGCGGAGCGAGCCGTCGCGCCGCCGCTGCAGCACCGGCGGCCGGAGTTCAGGCCCGTCCCCGCGGTGCTCGTCGAGGAGGCGCTCCCCGTGGTGCGGTTCGAGGAGCTGGCGGGCACGGCGTGCGGGGGCGGCGACTGCGCGGTGTGCCTGAGCGGCATCGGCGCCGGCGACGAGGTGCGGCGGCTCAGCAACTGCCGCCACGCCTTCCACCGCGGCTGCCTCGACCACTGGATGGCGCACGACCAGCGCACCTGCCCGCTCTGCCGCGCACCGCTCATCCCGGGGTCCGTCGCCGCGGGGGACCCCACCGGCTGGGCCGCCGCCGCCGCGCCGTGGTCCGACGCCGCCGCCGAGTACGACATGTCCTACCCGTCGTCGCTGCCGTCGACGCCGCTGCTGATGGTGCCCACCCCGACGCTGCTGCGGCCGCACGAGCTGCTGCTCAACGGCCTGGGCGGCTTCCAGTGAGCCGCTGCCGCTGCGTGCGTGGCTGGCAGACTGGCAGGTCACGCGGATCCGTGGCGAGGCAAACCGCGTCGTCATGTGCGGCCCACACCGGCCGGTCGGTCAGACGGGTGTCCGCCGCCAAAGGCCCAAAGCTGGTCACCCACCGGCCACCGCCCAAGTCTGCTGCAGCAGCGCACGGGTTGGCCTCGTGCCATCATCGTCTTCGACGACCTCGACCCGTCCGTCGGCCGGCGAAACCAACGGCAAAGGAGACCGCCCCGGTTTTTACAGCGGCTCCGGAAAGGAATACGAATGAAAAAAGAGAAAAAAATTAGGAAATTAATTAAGCAGGTAGTAGGTTGCTGTGTAGGCCGATTCCATCTTCCAAGCCAGTGGAGTTGCGAATCTTTTTCAAGTGATTCAATTTCGGCTTGTCTCGACTTATCTCCTCTCACATAATACTATTCATTCTACCAGCCAAATACTATTCACTGGATCAGCCGAACAGCCTCGAAATGAAATTTGCTGAACATGAACTCTGGATCCCGTGCAGTTTTCGCTCCACTCGGGCCGTTTCTTCGCCTCAAATCATTCGAATTATATATTCCCCCCACCCATCTAAGAAGATAAATATCCGACCCGGCGCCACGCCGAAGACAAATCCAGCTCGAGATATTCCAACCTGACGAGGAAAACAAACCCGGTTCTCCATCTTTTCTTTGCGGTTTCCACCTGGTTTATTTAACGACAATTTAAGTGACCGGGATTAGCAAGCTGATGACCGACGATCCGATCACGTTTGAGTGTTTGACCCCACCTAGCGTGGCGTAATAACCTCACAACCTGGCCTGCCCGAGAGGCAAGGCGCAACCGTAAGATACGCGCCCGGATCGGGTCGACGCGTATGAAGCGCTCGACAGCGACCGACTACTGGCACGGCAGGCGGCAGCCGCGGGCGGGCACTATTCTGGCCTGTTTAGTTTGTGCAGTACCACAAGTAGCATAAATTTTAATTAATAATTAACAGTACTAAATAAAGACAGTTTATAAAATTAATTCTACAACTTCGTGCTATTTCGCGAGACGAATATAATGAAGTCTTTGACCACACAATTAGATGATGGTTATTGTAGTATTATCGATTAATTACCGTCATTAGATTCGTCGCGAAAAATTACACATATTCGTGAAAAAAATTTACAAATAAACTTTATTTAGTACTTCATATATATAAAATTATTTTTGTAACACGAGTAGTGCTAGCAAAACCAAACGAGGCCTCTATTGCAGTAACTCCATTCCCAATAGGACAGGACGTAGCTGCGACGAACATTCCTCTCGTTAACAGCCACGGACGATACGATTCACCTGGCCCCGATGTAATTAGCAAGGCCACTAAACTAAAGCGAGAAGCTAGTGAGCCCTAGAAGCTACCAGCTCCAGCTCGCTGCAGCAGGGAACCTTCTGCTGTCAGGATGGATCTGGACATCTGAATTCTTAAAATAAATTTGATATTTTAAAATTGAATTCTTAAAATAAATTTGATATTTTAAAATAGATATGCTTAAAATTTTATATTAATCTTTTTTATATTATCAAACATATTATTACACATAAGAATAAAATTTTGTATAGATTTTTTATGTATTATTTGCTCCCTACAATTAAAAAGGTGAAAAAAAATTCGAATCCGTATCCGATCCGTATTCGAATTTTTATATCTATTATTTGAGAATACATATGATAAATTTGAGATTTAGTTTTTATGAATATTTACAAGATCAATGTTAAATACAAGACTATAAATTTACATAGTAAATTTTATATCTTATTTATTCATAATTAAAGAAAAATAACTAAAAATCTGACATTTGAATAAACATCCGAATCCATACTTTGGATCTCCGGTCAGCATGCAGTGACGGGTGAAAGTGATCGTTGCTGGCAGTCTCTGGCTGCGTGCAGCGAATGAGACCCGGCTGTTTCGTTCCATGGGGATGTGGAAATCGGACGGACTCGCGACCCATAATTGGTCATGGACGAGAAGGACAGTGAGCGCGGGCCCCACGGCCACGGGCTCGCCATCATGCATGGGGCGTGGGGCTTTTGGCCCCGCACGCTTTCGACGTGCCGGGAAAAAAAACGGGTGGCCTGCCGAGTTCTGTAAATTCCTGCCGTGCCTCTCGGGTCTGGTTGCTAAGGCTATATGCACTCGTGTTATTTTATTTTCTTCTTCTAAAAAAATATTTATGTCTGGTCATTAAAATTTTCTCCTCTACATTTAATTTCTCCGCATCCATACATCCTCTATATCTCTTCTCTATAGCAACTACCACCATACAGTTTTTTACACCCACCACCCCAGCTCTCTCTCTTCCCTTCTCTGTCCCCAAGCATCCCTCGACAGCGGCGGCGGAGGTCCGCGCGGACGGCGGCCGCGCACCACCACACTGCGGCGCGGCCCCCCGAGCTGGGCGCGCGGCTAGGCTCGCCGGCGGGTGACGCAGGCAGCCGAGCGGGTGCGTGGCCCCGTGAGCGCGGCGCGGCCACGGCGAGCAGCGGTGGCGAAGGTCCACGCGGGCGGTGGCGGAGGCGGCGCGACGTGGCGCACGGCAGGGCAGAGGCGTTCGCGCAGGCTGCCGACGGCAGGGCTCCTGCGGCGAGTGCGGTGGTGAGGGAGCGGCGGAGCTCCCTACCTCGGCGGCCGGCCTGCGAGCTCCCTTCCCTGCGAGGTCCCTACCTCGGCGACCGGCAGCGGAGCGGCGGCGCGGCCACGGCACGACGGCACGGCCACGACGCGGCCGCATAGGCTAAGGCGGGGCGGGCGGCGCGCGGCCCACGGTGGTGCGGCGCGACGCGGTGGAGCGGGCACGGCGGGGTGGGCCGCGCGTGCCGCGGTGGAGCAGCCGCGGCGGGCGGAGCGCCGGCGGGACAACTAGGCTCGAGCTCGACTGCTCCCTCTCCTCTCTGCGCCGGCGAGGCCTTGTGGAGGCGAGGAGCAGAGCCCCATCCCCGACGGTCCCGGCCCCTTTCTCCCCCTCGACGACGGCGAATTGGAGGAGCAGGGGCCGCAGCCGAGCTCTCCTCGGCTCCACCCCGCGCGGAGATCTCGGAGGCGGCCGGCCTCTCCCTCCCTTTCTCTCCCTTCCCGGCTGCGCCGTCCCCTGCTCGAGCGACCCCCACACTCGGCGCGGCGTTGTGGCTCGCGGCGGCGCACACGGGGCAGCGGCGCGACGGCGGTGCTCGAGCTCGGGGTGGGAAGCAAGTGGTCACGGTTTGGAGGAGGCCGTCACGTCTATGTCCAGCTCGGGCCGGCGCGGTTGAGCAAGAGCAGCGGCGAGCAGCTGCGGCCAGGCAGCGGAGGAGCGCAGGAACAGCGGGGCAGTTGCTCCCGAAAAGAGAGGTGGGGCCAGCGCGAGCTGTTGCGGACGCCCTGGATTGCCCTGGATTGCGCTTGTTTTGGCGCACCTCTGCTCGTCCGCAAGCCTAACGGACCGCTCGCAGTACGCCGCTGCAGCAGCCCTTTACGCTATCGCACACTGGGGGACGGTTACCGTCCCCCAATGCGGACAGCTTAAGGGTGGTAATGGTCTAGGATCCAAACCAAAACCGCACCAAACTATTCTTATTAAATATATTTACATAAACTACTTCAAACCAACCCATACTAGGTAAAAACCAAACCAAACCATACAATTTGAGTCTGCTAGAAGGTTAGACATACATGTAGGTCTCATATCATGAGCCGGACCCTGAAAACAAAATCTCGCGTTCACACTATAAATTTTTCTCGAAATTGATGGGGATTTTTGGAGATGACTCAGTATGACTAGCCGCTACTCTCTGCAAAGCAGTGTGGTTAAACCTACACGTGGACCCCACGTCAAGAGCCGGACCTCGGAAATAAAACCTCGCGTTCACGCTATAAAATTTTATCAAAATTGACTGAAATTTTTTGAGACGACTCAGTATGACGGGTAGCTACTCTGTGCAAAATAGTGTCTACTTGTGGACCCTACGTTAAAAGAGCAGTCACTTAGTAATATTAATGACTAAAACCAAAGCAAATTGTTTCTCTTATGAAACCAAATCAAACCAAATTAATTGCTAGAGAAATCATTTCCCACCAAATTGAAGTGGACCCAATACAAAATCCAAAACACTCCAACCGGTTTTAACCCAAACCATTAGCAGGTTGATCTGGGGTGACTGATTAGCTGGTTGATCTGGGGTGACTGGCACTGACATAGACCCGGATCAGATCAGATCAGATCAGATCAGATCTCGCAGCATTCTCGTAGTCGCTGCACAGGGAAAGGGACGGTAGATTATCCTCTAGCTCGGGGGGGCTTTGTTTGGAGGTCGGAGACGAATTCTTCCAAACATCACTCCATTTCATGTTTAGCATGTCCGATTGTGATTGCTGCCTGCCATGCTGGTCCCTGCTCCAGCAGCACAGGATCATGGTAAACAAAAAAATTATAATATTAGGATTGTAAACACTGACCACTCGTGAATTTGCCACTCCTAGTGAATGACACGGTGGGACCATCTGTGCCTATGAAATGTGGAGGCCAATAGTAAAACTGCAAAGGCCAATGTTTGCGATCCCATTTGTGACGTACCCCTCTGCTGGAATGAAATGACACGCTCAGAGAGAGTCCAGCGCCCTGACGGCAGGGAGAATTGCCTAGCTGCAACTGAAACATCCCCAGCACTCTCCACCCGTTAACATCGGTCTGTTTCACTGTTGTTGGATTTCTCCGTTTGCAAGGGGAAGAAGACAGAGACAAGACAACTGGTTTAGCGGTCTGGGCCCTTACGCTTTTACTTTGTGCTTAAAAAGCCCATGGACCTCCGGTGCAGACAGTATAGAAACCTTAAGCCCATTAACCCGGTTACTACGGGCTTCCAACTCGGGTTTGAGGCCCATAAGGCTATAACCACTCAACATAGGACCGGAATTATTGAAGCATCGCTCGCTGTTGCAAGGAGTTGCGTTACGCACGGGCGCACGGCGCCGAAAGGCTATATATCGCGCGCGATGAAATATATTTTTTTGTCGTCTGAAGCATCCCTGCATGTATACAGGTGGATGTGCGCCACGGCCGGACATCGCGCAAAATCAAATCGCCTGAACCATCCAACGTTCTCTTGGGCTGTCCATTTAATTATTGGGCCCAACAGCTATTTGTTTGATGCAACCCATTGAGACCACGTGTCTTTCGGTCTTTCTTTTAGTTTTATTTTTTTTCCTTCTCAGCACGTATTTTCTCATTCCATTCACATGCAAAGCTGTTTAACTAGCCACCTGCATGCTGCATGCACATGCATGCAACGGACGCACCTTTCTTCCTTTATGTTTGTTTGTTTTGTATTTGATTTTTTTTTCTTTTGTACGTATTTTCTTATCATTTTTACTGTTTATTTGCAATGCTACGATAGATTTTTTATTTGTTCCCGACGCTAATTATTTGTTCACTTTTATAGATTAAATTATTCCGTGATGTTGATTCATTTGTTCGCGAGATTTTGTTGTTCATTATTTACCCTATACATCTAAAGTTCGCGATAAGTAATATTTTGTTTGTTGCACATTACTATTTGTTCATTATGTTTAATCTTTTTGTTTGCAGAAAATAATAATTATTTTTTTCTTAAAATATTTGTTCCAATAATTGAAAATAATTATTTAGTATTAGAAAATGTTTTAAAAAATATCATGATCTTCTTTTTTAGTATGTGCAGAACCTCTCTTCTATTTTTGCTGACAACATGCATGCAACATTCTTTTGTTCCTGATGTTCAAATTTTGTCCGGAGTGTACAATTATTCGTTTGTCAAATTTAATATCTTGTTCATAAAGAGATATGAATTTGTTCGCAGTTGTACATACGTTCGAGCTTTATCAAAACAAAATATTTAAAAAATAAATTTTCCAAATATAGTCAAGTGTGGTTTTGTTTTGAAGTTCTTGACGTAAAATATACAATGGTCCAATCAAAATTTAATTTAAATATTCACTATGGGATTTATAATTTTTTTTGTTTCAAACTTGTTTGCACGTAGCTGATATCATTATATTATTTTTTTTGCATGCATGCATGCATGCATATGTGCTTCCGCTCCGCATGTAAATAGTTAATTTATTAGACTGTAAAGCAGGTGGAGCTCCTCTTTCAGGCAATGGTGGGATGTTCCATCGGCTTTAGCAACGTATAACCGCCGCCCGCACGGCGAAGAACTGAAACCGAAAGCGCGAGAAACAAACGGATCCGATGAGATGAACCTGAACCGCTCCCAGCAACGCGCGAGGAGACTGCGCAGCCCGCCGATCTCCCCCTCCGCCCGCTCCGTAAAAATCTCACTCTCTTTCTCTCTCTCTCCCGCCGCACGAATCTGGGCGGTCGCTCGCTCCCACCGGAAACTTTTGCCGCCGGTCCACGGAGAAGCCGACGGCGACGAGGAACAGAAACCGTGGGGACGTAGCGACGGCCGGAGACGGCGCGGGCAATGAAGGCCGCCGCCGGAGGAGGCGGCAAGGAGAGCCCGGCGGCCTCCCTCCTCCGCTTCGTCGTCGTCCTCCTCCTCCCGCTCACCGTCCTCTACATCTTCTACACCCTCCACGCCATTCTCTCCTCCACCCCCGCCTGCCCGCCGGATGACCTCGTCACAGCCAAGGGCATGATGGCCACCGCCTTGCCCGTCTCCCACCTTATTACCAACAACAATAGCCTCGCATCGTCAATGCCATCACCGCCGCCGTCTCCCGCGGCACCCGCGGCGACGACGCTGCAGCACGTGGTGTTCGGCATCGCAGCGTCGGCGCGCCTGTGGGAGAAGCGGAAGGAGTACATCAAGATCTGGTGGCGCCCCGGCGGGGGGATGCGCGGGTTCGTGTGGATGGACCGCGCCGTGCGGCCTTCCAGCGTGCCGGAGGGCCTGCCGCCCATCAAGGTCTCCTCGGACACCTCCGGCTTCCGTTACACGCACCGCCGCGGCCACCGCTCCGCCATCCGCATCTCGCGCATCGTCTCCGAGACGTTCCGCCTGGGCCTCCCCGACGTGCGGTGGTTCGTCATGGGCGACGACGACACCGTCTTCCTCCCGGACAACCTCCTCGCGGTGCTCGGCAGGCTCGACCACCGGCAGCCCTACTACATCGGCTCCCCCTCCGAGAGCCACCTGCAGAACATCTACTTCTCATACGGCATGGCGTTCGGCGGTGGCGGCTTCGCCATCAGCCAGCCGCTGGCGGCGCGGCTGGAGCGGATGCAGGACGCGTGCATCCGCCGGTACCCGTCACTGTACGGCAGCGACGACCGCATCCAGGCGTGCATGGCGGAGCTGGGCGTGCCGCTGACGAGGCACCCGGGGTTCCACCAGTACGACGTGTACGGCGACCTCCTGGGCCTCCTCGCCGCGCACCCCGTGGCGCCGCTCGTGTCGCTGCACCACCTCGACGTGGTGCGGCCGCTGTTCCCGGGCGCGCGGTCCCGGCCGGCGGCGGTGCGGAGGCTGTTCGAGGGGCCCGTGATGCTGGACTCGGCGGGGGTGATGCAGCAGTCCATCTGCTACGACGAGGCCAGGCGGTGGACGGTGTCCGTGGCGTGGGGGTTCGTGGTGATGGTGGCGCGGGGCGTGATCTCGCCGCGGGAGATGGAGACGCCCGCGCGGACGTTCCTCAACTGGTAGTCTGGTACCGCCGCGCCGACTACAAGTCGCACGCGTTCAACACGCGGCCGCTGGCGCGCAACCCGTGCGAGCAGCCGGCGTTGTACTACCTGGCGGCGGCGCGGCGGGCGGTGGCGCGCGGAGGGGAGACCACCGTCACGAGGTACCAGCGGTGGCGGCGGCGCAACGAGGTGCGCCCGGCGTGCCGGTGGAAGATCCCCGACCCGGATGCGCTGCTCGACAGCGTGCTCGTGGTTAAGAAGCCCGACCCCGCACTGTGGGAACGGGTAATCTTCGCCGAGCTCTCTTCGTGCTGATTTGAACTTGAACATTTCACTTCTAAGATCGACGTACTCAGTGTAGCGATGCTGACGTTTTTTTTTTTGCATAAACCTGCTGCAGTCTCCCAGGCGGAATTGTTGCAGGGTGCTGTCGTCTCCCGGGGTAGAGGAGGACGGGAACAAGACGATGACCATAGACGTGGGTGTATGTGAGGACTGGGAGGTCAACCAACTGTAATTATCACATAGACAAACTGTATAGGTAATTCATCCCCTACTTATGTCTCTTATTCCTGTAACAGTAAGATAGATGAAAGAAGAAAAGAGTAGTTACACACGTCCTCCCTCCCATATGAGCATCAGATCTTGCCAGAGATTTTACATCTTCTGAAATTATCACACATGCTGTTGATTCACACGGCAGTCCAGAGTTGATGTCGCTTCATGATACCGGCAGCTTTCAGGAGGATATCTTGTTCTACAGATGACCACTCCTCTGTTTTCTGTGGTCATGGAAAAACGATTGTCAGTCAGGAGATCGGGCTGATCTGGATTATTAAACCTGCAGTGATTTGCGGTGAGAAATGACAACCATGTTACTGGCTACTCTAAATCACATATGATGAACCAGAACAGTTAAGAAACAATCTGAAAGCTCAGCTCAACTTTGATGTCAAGCTGTTTCCTCAATGCACCAACATACAGAGAATAAACATAAAAAGATCACACAGGTTGCCAATATCCTTTAAACTCCAACACGGCAACAAAGTTATGCAAGTGCACTCTGCAAACTAATTGATCCACGCGGAAGATGCCAAGTGTGACAACTCCTGCATGATTTTTGGGTTTTGGCAGCATAATGTTGTTAGGAAAGTCATATAATCCTGTTTCTACTGCACTGATGAAGTGATGCGATGAGCTTGTTGATCCACACAGAGGAGTATGTTGGCTGTTTGTTTGAGCAAAGTGCTATTATGCAATTGCACACAAAAAAAAATTAACACATGCTCACCTTATTAACATAACACATAGAGAAATGCATATGATATACCAATCATTTAACATTGTGGTTCCAAAGAAGGGAACCCCAAACATGTCAGAACCATGAGAAAAGAAAAGTTTCTTTTTTAAGAGGACCCCAGTTAACATACCGTACTTTTGATGTTGCAACCAATTGTAAGCCCTCCACGTGGACCTTCTAATCGTGAGAGATAACAGTAAGGAGCATCAACTTTTGGGTTGGACACCAACATTGCTTTTATCTCTTCTGTTATAGTAGGAATCTTTTCAATATCTTCAGTTCTTAAAGGAAGTTTGGACACGCTAACATGCCCATGGGCCCTCGATTTGTTCACTATCATCTGCAGATTTTTTGGGGCAGAAGAATCATATTGAGGGAATCCAATTGGAATTATACTGCCTCACAGCAGAAAGAAATAAAGAAATGCAAGGAAGCAATTCTCAACACTATCTCTTGAAACAAAAAACTAAAGCCAAATATATCTCGATTGTGTACTTGTTGTGGACGCTTTCACAGGCGTTCAGTACGTTCGCAGGAAGAAGAAGCAGGAGACGGCAGCTACAAGCTCTAGTGGCTGAGTCAGTTTAGTTGTTGCTTAGTTGTTGCGCCTGTTTAGAGAGTTTGTTAGCGTGATCCACTTTGTTAGGGAGTTGTTGGGAGTCCTCTGTGTTATAAAGAGGCGACTAGTCATCATTCAAATCAAGCAAGGAATAATTATCCATCTAATCTGGTTGTTCAGAGCCTCCTCACGGAGGGCGAGCACGCCATCCGCCTATCTCCTTGCGCTACTCTCTTCCTCATCCGATCTACCACAACAGTACTTAAATCATAGAACCTAGAATATGAGTCGGCTGCATCATAAATTTATGTAACCAAGCTAGACGAAACATACATAAGATCAATCTAACAGTGGTCTGAGACCTGTCTTATGGTAAAATGCACAAGAAAGTAGTTTCAGAATTCATTGCTCTGAGATGATCATTGATCAAGGTGAACCGGGTTTTGAGCATCACAAAGAATGTATACAATATGGAATAGTGATAACGTGATTGCAGTTGGATGGACATTAAGGTCAATAACTTAAATTTATTTTTGGCAACCTAACCATGCTAGAACATTAACTCCGCCTATGCTGACTGGAAGACTCTCTCTCCTGAGTCGTCTAAGCATAGCCGGTCCCAAGCCCGGATAAAAGAGGAGGGTTGTGTTATGTTTTGGTAAACCAGCATAAAAAATAGCCACTCTAATGGATTTGAAACCCACAAGAAACTCGTTGGGGCGTAACCCTCTTAGTGACGCGCTACATCGGAACCCGGGCGTGTTGATAAATGAGCAAGGGCCGGGTCACCATCCCCCCAAGGGCGCGTCGTATCGTGACCTGCGTACGATGATAAGTGAGCACCAAGATGCCTATGCCCCTCAGGTAGGCCTTAGTGAGAGCACCAAGATGCAGTTCTGGGAAGATATAGATAGCATGGTTAGTACCGTGCCTACCAGCGAGAAACTCTTCATAGGAGGAGATCTCAACGGCCATGTGGGTGCGACTAATGTAGGGTTCGAGCGAGTGCACGGGGATTTTGGGTATGATAGCAGGAGTCAAGAGGGGGAAGATGTGTTGAATTTCGCGTTAGCCTACGATTTGTTGATAGCGAATATTGTGTTTAAGAAGAGGGAATCCCATCTTGTGACGTTTCGTAGTGGACAACACTCGAGCTAGATCGACTTTATCCTTGCTAGGAGGGAGGATAGACGTGATTGCTTAGATTGTAAGGTGATACCTGGGGAGTGTGTTGTCCCTCAACACAAGCTTGTGGTGGCGGACTTTCGTCTTCGGGTACGTGTCCACCGGGACAAACGTGCCAAGATTGCGAGAACAAAGTGGTGGAAGCTTAGAGGGGAAGCGGCACAAGCGTTTAAAGAAAGGATGCTAGGTGAGGGGCCTTGGGAAGAAGGAGAAGACGCAGATGACATGTGGCTAAAGATGGCAACATGTGTTCAGAAGGTGACCTCAGATGTGTTTGGCATGAGTAGAGGAGGCAAACAGGAGGGGAAAGACACCTGGTGGTGGAACGACGAGGTGCAAAGAGCTATTAAGGAGAAGATGGAGTGTTTCAAGCGCCTCCACCTTGACAAGAGTGCAGCCAACACCATTAAAGCTCTGTGGTAGCCCCCCCCCCACACACCCCAAGAGCAGGGAATTCCTGCAATTTCTATATAAGAATAAAATTGATGCAATTTTGTAAGGAAAACTTACAGCTCCAGGATTAATTAAAGAAAAACTAACAAGAAGCTCACGTCAACAGCAGAAACAAGTTGGACGAAAACCTAGAGTGGCTCATCACCACTCACCGACATCTAACGACGGAGCCCTACATGAGTCATCATTGCTAAGCTTGTCACTAAAGCGACATGATAGGCCGTTAGCAAGGATGAGCATTCCATTGTGCTCAAAACTGCTCCGAAATTGGTTGTACAGCGAGCGATGAGAACTATATACGTGTAAGCAACACCCCTTAACAAAATTGGCAGCGACTTCAGATGCTAACATTTCCTTGTGTCCCCAATAACCCCTCACGTGCAAATCGTTGATAGTTATCTGTGATC
This sequence comes from Panicum virgatum, assembly GCF_016808335.1. Taxonomy (NCBI): domain Eukaryota; kingdom Viridiplantae; phylum Streptophyta; class Magnoliopsida; order Poales; family Poaceae; genus Panicum; species Panicum virgatum. The sequence continues at coordinate 55,892,624 of NC_053145.1, read as the reverse complement.
CCACAATATCCCCATCAATCCCCTAACTGTTACTTCACTGAAACATGGAAGCATACATATGTACAACCAGAGCAAGTGGGGTTCAGAAATCAAACTAGAATCACATGAACCCACAGCAAACCCGTACTTGATCGCAAGGTGTTTGACGAAATGGCTAACCGGATCACCGGACGGAGATAACCGCCGCCCCGTCGTGCCCCGTGCGGAAGCAAGCAACCGAATAGCGTGACCTCCTATCACCACCTGCATTCCAGCATCGAAACTGAAATACTAGGAGTGAAGCAAGTTAGAAAATCCCCCCGGTGCCACGCTGGAACCAACGCTCAGTTGCAGGCCGCCAGTGAGAGCTAGAAATCGAGTAAAATTGTGCGCTGCGGGGAAGCGAGACCTGAGGTGGAAGCTCTAGAGGCATGCGCGAGAAGGTTCGGCAGACGCGCGCGGCAACTGGAGGTCTGGAAGCGTGGAGCGCTTCGCCTACCCGGGTACTTGAGGCTCCTTCCGACACCTGGGACAGGAAGACGTCATGCGCTGCGCTGGCTGTGATCGCTGGCCAGCTCCAAAAGAAGAGACCTCGAGAGCCCAGTAAGGCTGCTAGTGCTAGCAGCCGGATTTTTTCATTTTTTATATTTAAAAAAACAAAATTTCAAAAATATATGTCGAATAGAGAAATTTTCAAAAATAAGTGCTTGTCGCCCCCTAATGGACGACAGGGTGCCTGTCGCCCATCTAGTGGGCAACAGGACCTAAATATAAAAAAAATTACATTTAAGTCCTGACACCCAGGGCGCATTAAACAGTGAACTTGTAAAATCGATATAAAATCGTAAAAAAATCGAAAAAATACAAACTCAACTGTTCTGGATTCTATGAAATAATATCTACAACTTTTGTTACATAAATTTTTCATTTGATCAATGTATCTAAATCAAGAAAAATAGTTCGTGTACCTAGAAAAATCTGAAATAATTCATTTGGTATAGTTGTGCTTATCTAAACTTTACCAAACTTTTTTTATATCTCTTAGGAAATAAAATAATGGTACTGTAAAAGTTATGGCTACTAATACTCAGTATAGCAGTATGGATAAATAACCCATTTAAACTAGACATATTGCAAGATCTAATTTAAAAAATTATTCAAGAAATGTTTTTTGGGCCTACAAATTTTGCACAAGCCTATGCTCACCATATTCAACACTCTGAACAAAGATGACATGCATCCAAAGGATGGATCTTGAGATTTAAACAAAAGTGCATTAAACTGGTATTTAAAATAGAGCAAGACACATTGATCAAATGAAAAACTTTATGTAACAAAAGTTGTAGATATTGTTTCATAGAATCCAGAACAGTTGAGTTTGTATTTTTTTTTATTTTTCTACGATTTTATATCAATTTTACAAGTTCACTGTTTAATGCGCCCTGGGCGCTAGGACCTAAATGTAATTTTTTTTACATTTAGGTCCTGTCACCCACTGGATGGGCGACAGGCACCCTGTCGCCCATTAGGGGGGCGACAGACACCCATTTTTGAAAATTTCCCTATTCGGCATATATTTTTGAAATTTTGTTTTTTAAATATAAAAATGAAAAAAGCGCCATCCGAAACATGGGCGGATACATGTTTGTGGCGCAACTAAGGAAGATACGGCCCACGTAACGCGCGAGAGCTGGTGGGGCCTTGTACCTGAGGCCCATGTGTCCCTGCAACGCCGTAGTCGTCGTCGCCTAGGCTGTGGCCCAGCGGCATCCTAGGTTGTTAGTTCCCATGGATCAGCCGAACTACAACCTACTCGTGTGGAACGTCTTAGGGGGCTCAACAGTGCTGCCCATCGCGATGCTCTGCGCGGGGTCGTTCGTGATGCCAACGCATCGGTCGTGTGTATCCAAGAAACCAAACTCAGTGTAATCTTTCCGTTCATGATCAGTGAAATGCTCGGAACCCGGTTCTCGAGCTTCGCCTATGTGCCGGCCGTTGGCGCTTGTGGGGGGGTGTTGATCGCTTGCCGCGACCAGGATTTTTCTTTGTCGCCAGTGAATGTGGGGAGGTTCTCTGTTTCCGTCTTGTTGAGGGCGACCGATGGCTCGGAACCCTGGTGCCTTACCAGCGTTTACGGGCTACAACCTGACGCGGATAAAGCAGAGTTCCTCGCGGAGCTCAGGGCCATCTGCTCAACGATCTCTCACCCAAGGATGATCGCGGGAGATTTCAATCTCATCCTGGAAGCCTCCGACAAAAACAATTTGAACCTTAATCACCGCAACATGGGCCGATTTCGTAGGTTTGTAGACGAAATGGAGCTGAAAGATGTGCCGCTTCACGGGCCGGTGCTTCACGTGGAGCAACGAGAGGGAGAACGCGACACTCGAGAAGTTGGACCGCGTGCTGGTGACGGTGGACTGGGAACTCATGTACCTAGCGTGTTTCTTACAGGCGCTTTCCTCGGACATGTCTGATCATTGTCAGCTCCACCTCGCGTTGAACGCTGCCTTCAACATCAAGCATCGTTTCCATTTCGAGAATTTCTAGATCAAGATCCCAGGATTCTTGGAGGCGGTTGAGCGCGGCTGGAAGTGTCCGGACAGCATCACGGACCCTTTCCAAAGGGTCGATGCACTTCTGAAAAACACTACCAGAGAGCTCCAAAGCTGGAGTCAGCGGCGTATTGGGCAGATTAAACTTCAACTACTCGTCGCCAAAGAAGTGGTGCTCCAATTTGATCGTGCGCAAGACCGGCGGCAGCTGTCTCCAGAGGAGAGCCAACTCTGGAAGGAGATGAAGTGCAAGTGTCTTGGCCTTGCCTCTCTAGAACGGACTATTGCACGGTTGCGTTCCAGAATCATTTATCTCAGGGAGGGGGGGCACAAAGACCAAGTTCTTTCACCTGCATTCGAGCTACAGAACAAAGAGGAAATTCATCTCCAAACTTGAGGACGACACCAGTTTGGCGTTGTCTCATGATGAAAAAGCAGACTTGCTTCATCGGCATTTCTCGGCAATTCTTGGCGCGGCACCACAAAGGAGCTCGACCATCGACATCCAAGCGCTCGGTATTCAGGCGACCAATCTCCAACACCTGGAGCACCCCTTCTCTGAGGAGGAGGACTGGGCCACGATCAAAGGCTTGCCGGCAGATAAGTCGCCGGGACATGATGGCTTTACGGCCGAATTCTACAAATCAGCCTGGCCGATCATCAAGGGTGACATCCTTGCTGCTTTTGGAGCGTTCTACCTCACCAACCAGACACAGCTGCAGCGTCTGAATGGAGCTATCATCACGCTCTTACCCAAATGCCAGGATCCGGCAAGGCCCGGGGATTACCGGCCGATTAGCCTGATTCACAGCTTTGGCAAGCTGGTCGCCAAATGCTTGGCTAACCGCCTAGCACCAGAACTGCAGAACCTGGTAGGGGTGAACCAAAGCGCTTTCATCAAAAAGCGCTCCATTCACGACAACTTCAAGTTTGTGGAACAAGCCGCAAGGCTGCTGCATAGGAGGAGAAAACCTTCGCTACTGCTCAAGCTAGACATTTCCAAGGCATTTGACACCGTATCTTGGCCATTCCTACTACAAGTCCTAGAAGCATTGGGTTTTGGCTTGCGGTGGAGGGATTGGATCACCTCGCTTGTGTCCACAGCATCGACGAGAGTGCTGCTTAATGGCGATCCAGGTAACCTGATATGCAACGCAAGGGGCCTTCGTCAAAGGGACCCTTTGTCGCCGATGTTATTCATTCTGGTGATGGAAATGCTCCAACGTCTCTTCCAACGGGATGCTTCCCTCGGGGTTCTATCACCACCGGCTAGCTAGGTCATCCAGCATCAGTGCTCCCTGTATGCTGACGATGTTGACCTCTTCGTGACTCCGACAGCCCAGGACTTGATCACCACCAAAGAGATTTTGGAGTTGTTTGGTGCTGCTTCCGGTCTGCACACTAATCTGCAGAAATGCTTCATCGCGCCCATCGCCTGCAATGACAGCGAGATTGCGCTTGCCGCACAGCTGTTTCTGGAAAAAATCTCTGACTTCCCTGTCAAATACCTCGGGCTACCGCTCACTGTAAGACGTCTGCGCATACGTGTGGCAGACGTCTTACAGTGAGCTGTAGCCCCTGGTCGACCGTGTGGCTGCCTACATTCCAACTTGGAAGGCCCCGCTGTTGAACAAAGCAGGAAGGTTGACCTTGGTGAAGGTAACAATGACGGCTGCTTGCGTGCACACCCTAATCTCCCTCAAGGTACCTGACTGGGTATTCCAGGAAATTGATAAGAGGAGACGTGGATTTCTTTGGGCCGGCAAAGAGAAAGCCAATGGGGGTCAATGCTTGGTGGCTTGGCCAGTTGTCTGTCAGCCGCAAGAAGTTGGCGGGCTGGGAGTGGTGGACCTCCGGCTGGCATCCCTTGCTTTGCGTCTGAGGTGGATGTGGCTTAAGCGCACGGATGCTAATAGGCCCTGGAAGAACTTGGACATTGACTTTGGAAAGGACTCCGTGCTGTAGGCGATGTTTAGCGTCTCCATTACGATCGAGCTGGGGGACGGCAACTTGAGCCTATTTTGGTCGAATCACTAGCTTGGGCACAACTCACCCTGTCTAATCGCGCCGGAACTCTGCAAGCTGATCAGACCAAAAACAAGGAACACTAGGACGGTTGCCGCTATGTTGCCTGGCAAGAGATGGATTCAGGACATAACAGGCATGCTAACCGCTCAAGCCCTCTATGAATACATACTCCTTTGGGAAGCTGTTGAGGACGTGCAGCTAAGGCACGGCGTTGAGGACTCCATCCGATGGAAATGGACCCCGGATGCCACCTACTCTGCGCGGTCAGCATATCAAGCATTTTTCATCGGGAGCGCCCAGTTTGCTGGAGCTAGACCAATTTGGAAAGCTTGGGCGCCTTTGAAAGTAAAATTCTTCACCTGGCTGGCAGTCAAAGGCCACATGAAGCGCCCCGACCCGAAGATCAAGGATAAACCATGTATTAATTACCGAATAAGGTCTCCGACATAATACATGTTACATCAAGTGGAGTCCAGAGTCATACAGAGCTTTATTTAACACGTACATGAGGAGTAAAGTGACAATACAAAACTACACAGAACAACCATAGGATAATAACTAGCATAACGACATGGAGGACTAGCTCTTCATCCATCACGGCTCCACTCGATCAGCTTGGGTGCGAACACGATCTACTCGTAGTCTTCTAGCACAAAGTCAAGATCATCTAGGGAAAAATCAACAGGGGTGAAAGGCCCTTGTTTGGTTTTGGTAATTGAGTGACAACTTAGGTGGACTAATAAGTGTTTATGTTGAGATACACAGGAGATTAGTCCACACAAAGACACTAGTATGAGCAACGTGTGCCATGGAGGAGAAATGGCTAAGGGTTGATGCTATGCTCATATAGTGTGATGGAGGAACTCATTGCATATGAGATATGACATGGAGTTATGTGACCAAAGTGGAGAAGATCAAGACAAGGTTTGGCTTGATGGACCGGTTGCAATGGAGAAGGGCAAGTCAAGGCTTTGAAGCGAGGGACCGCGAGGCGGTGAAGCTTGGGCAAGATTTGGCGCCGATGGACCAAGGCAACGGTGAAGAGCGAGCAAGGTCAAGATCGATGGACCAAAGAGGTCATGTAATGATATTGAGTGGATCATATCATTCAAGGAAGATCAAGCCAAGTGTTGACTCATGAAGATGATCAAAAGGCTTGATGGAGTTTGGTGCTTGAGTGGCATCAATATTTGGAAAGATGAAATGGAATGTGCAAGGCAAAGGTATGACTTGTAGGGCATTTCATTTCACCGGTCAAAGGTTGTGTAGAGAAGTGCATTACCGGATTTAGGATAGATGGCCGTACTATCAAGAGGGGCAAACTTGTTTGCATATCGGTCATCTAGTGCCACTTGAGCGATCTAACATTGCGATGTTGCTAGGATCGAGTGGCGTGGTGAGATCAAATAAAAATCCTTTGAAAATGATTGTGAAATGCTAACACACATACACATGGTGTTGTTCACGTGGTGGTGTTGGCACATTTGCAAAGGAGAGAGAGTTGGAGTTGATGTTGATCAACTTTGGGAAGCAAGAAAGGTTTTTCGGTTTTCTCCGGAAATTAGGTTGTCCCTTGGAGTGGAATACTGCTTTGATCCATTGTGTTTTGGATCAAGAATTCAGTTGGGTTGTGTAGCCCTCTGAATTAGCTTTCCATAGAGTCCAAGATCACCTAATTTGGACATCGGAGCTAAGAGTTATGGCCATTTTACCGAGGTACATTTCTGCTGGAAATAGACCTGCGGACGGTCCGCCCTAGACCTGCGGACGGTCCGCCCTTAAGGGGCGGACCGTCCGCCGTTATCTCGATTGAGCTCAAACAGAACCATTTTTGGCTCTGTGGGTGGTCCAAAATGACCTGCGGACCGTCCGGTCCATGGGGGCAGACGGTCCGCCTTTAAAAGCTGAAACGGGCGCAGAAACTTGGTTGTTCTGTCTTGGGTGCCCAAAATGACCTGCGGACCGTCCGGTCCTTGGGGGCGGACGGTCCGCCTCCTACTGAAATTTCTGGGATAGAAACACTGCGGTTTCTGTGTGTGCTCACCTTTTGAACTGCGGACAGTCCGCCCCTGGGGAGCGGACAGTCCGCCGGTAACTTCCAGATTTAGTCAGAGACGTTTGCAAATCGGTTGGTTCGAAGTTTTGAACCGCGGACAGTCCGCCCCAGGGGCGCGGACAGTCCGCCCGGGGCTCTAACGGTCGACTCTGACACATAATCATTGCAGTTCTAGCCGTTGGTTTTGAATGGCGGACAGTCCGGTTTTTGTGAGGCGGACAGTCCGCGAAAACTCTGTTTTCACGGGATTTGAGTGTAACGGCTAGTTTGGGGCCTCCCTCTATAAATAGAGGGTGTGGCCGGCCATTTGAGATGGCTTAGCACCTTGGGGACTTAGTGTCCATGTGTGAGAGTGCTTGAGAGCCCTCTACTCACTCTAACTTGATAGTAATCATCCGATCGAGTGAGAGAGCGATTCTAGTGCGATTGCTTTGAGAGATTGCATCGAGTGGCACTAGGTGATCGTGTTGCAAGCCGGTGTGCTTGTTACTCTTGGAGGTTGCCACCTCCTAGACGGCTTGGTGGCAAGAGGCTCCGTCGAAGCCCGCAAGAAGATTGTGCAGTGCTCCGGAGAAGAGATTGTGAGGGGTATTGTGCTCACCCCGCGGGAGCCGCGAAGAGCAACTCTAGTTGAGCGAGACGTGAAGAGCAATAAGTTGTTCGGCCGGATCATGTGCTAGAGCTCGGTGTGAGCACTCCACGTGGGAGAGTGTGACTTGAGAGTCACCACTAGCAAGAGGATCGGCGGCAACCTTGGAGCTTGTCTCAACGGGGATTAGCTTGGTGGTAACCAAGTGAACCTCGGGATAAAAATCACCGTGTCAACTTTGTCTACTCTTCTCGGTGGTTTGCATTCTCCAAATCACAAGCATTGTATTTACATTCATATATATCTTGCGCTTGTGTAGTTGCTCTCTAGTGATTAGTTAGCTTGTGTAGCTTGCAAATCATCTTCTTGCTTGTGTAGCTAGAAGTAGAGATCCTAGTGTAACTAGTTAGCTTGTGTAGCTTAATTAGTTGTTCTTGTTTAGATTGTGTTGTTAAGCAAGTTGAGCTCTTGGATTTGGATTGTGTATCCTTGTCCTTGAAGCATCTAGTGAGCTTAGGTTTTGGCTTTGTGCTTTTGCTCATTAGAATTGTGTAGGAGCTCCCCCGGTTTGTGAAGTACTAGTGCTTAGGCTTGTATGACTTGGCATTAGAATTATTAGGAGAGCTCTTACTAGCTTGGCACTCCATTTGCTTTGTGTAGAATCTTTTTGGAGGTGCCTTAGACTCATAGTTAGAGGGGTGAAGTCTTGGCTAAGCGATTAGTTTCAATTCCGCATAAGTTTCGGTTAGCCGGCGTAATTAGTTTTTAGAAAGGACTATTCACCCCCCTCTAGTCCGTCATCTCGACCCTACAAGGGGTGAGTACAAAAGTACTCAGCAAGCTCCACCTCACCCTACGGGAGGGGACTGACATGCACGACACATAATAAGCACATTCTACTAACAATGCAACTAATGGTATGCAACTCTTCCCGACACAACCCACAATAGGTAGCTCACTAGTTGTCAGGACCACACCGTAGCCTGTCCATACCGTGGACACGGACCATTCGAATGGATTATACACTCTGCAGAGGTCGTACACTGTACCCACACGCTCGGCTGTCCGAACGGACAACCGACATAGCCGACACCCAGCCGTGGTCACGCCCCAGCCCGGCCGCACAAACCCTCGGGTCCTGACCCCAATGGTCTATACCCGTAAACCATCCCCGCGACCGCCAGGGTAACCAGTGGGATTAGGCTAAGTCCGGCCCATACCGGAACCTGTGGTCGTACTAAAGTAAGCTAGGTGAGATGTCAAAACAACTCGGTCCTTATGGTTCACCAGGGCAGCAACCATCCCTCAACATGTCAACTCGAGCCTACCACCACGGTAGCACTCACCTGCCAGTCTACCACCACGGTAGCGCCGGCTCCAGCATACCCAGCTGCCCTGGTCTCAGCCAGATCCCTTCGTATCCTATTCTCAGTTCTGGATATGCATGACTACTCAGATGCATGCATGAGCACACTCAATCACCCAAGTACTGGTATATGTAATCGATCCTAGACCCAGGCTACAGCTAACTGTCCTTACATGGATGCAACCGCTCACGTAGGGGTCGATGAAACTTGCCTTCGCTTGCGTACGCGTCGGCGGCGACGGCTTCCTGCTCGTGGTACGGGTCTTCTGGCTCCTTGGCGGGCTCCTCCTCGGTCACTCCGTGATCTACGGGCGAGAACGGCACAACCGGCAAACAAACACAAGCAAGCAATAAGCTCAAATGGAGATGAAAATAGGAGGAAAAAGAGTTACGTGAAAAGGAGTTGATATGAAGGAGATTTTGAGTTTACAGTATTGATTGGTAGAATGTTTTGGATTAAGTGCTCACGGCCTGGTGGGTGTTTTGGGCCTTTGTTGTGGAGTTAATGGTCGGGGAAGCTGCCTGCCATCTCACCTTGGCGCGGAACAGCTCGAGGAAGAGGATCAATTGTTGGAGCTTCGTTTCGTGAGTGAGCTGGGCTCGGGAGGAGTGGTTCAGCTAGCGGAGCGAAGTGGCTCGGTGTGCTTGGGCTGGTGACGGGGCTCGTCACGGCCTTGCTCCTTTTATAGGCAAGGAGAGCAGCAGCGGTGTTGCGCAAGGACGGCGACGGCGTGGGCTGTGGCAGCTCATCGTCAACGCGAACAGTGGCAGTGCTGAAGGTGCGAGCGCCGAGGCGGCAAAGCCGGCGAGGGCGCTGCAGCGGCGTGGGCGAGGTGGGGACGCGGGAGTGGGCGGCACGGCGTGATGCCGGCGGCAGTGCGCGGTCCCGTCGTGGGGCCAGCGTGTCGCGCGTGCGCGAGCGAGCGGGTGAGGCGGTTCGGCGGAAAAAATCTCGGCCGGCACTGTGCGTGGCGACCCCGATTTTTAGCGAGGTGGGTGCTGCCATGACGGGTCAATAGTGTGGGTACTCTGTGGCTTCCAGGGAATGATGAAGTTATGGCAAAGGAGGTAGGCGCTGTCATAATTGTCTGGGAATTATGCCATGGTATGGTGATTGAGAGGCTTTTATGGAAACGAGATGATTTTTGTCGTGGGTGCAAGCATGCGTATGCTGGTTACTGGAGGGAATGAATGTACTAACGCAAGGCAAGAGTATAAAATAGTTTGCCTAGTAGTTATGTAATACCTCGTATAACGTTAGTATTATTTTACATTACTAGTTTAATTGCAACATAAGTTTTATTTTAGTGATTGTTGGAAATTGAGGCGGCCCTACTAAGTTGAGGATCTACACCAACTCACTTCAGAGTCGGTCAGCTTCTAGTTACTTAGTGTACCGGGTCCTTTTGACGGCAGAGCCGCCTTTTGCTTCCGAGAGGCAGAGCCTACCAATAGATGAAGCTGGCTTTCGGGTGGCAGAGCCAACCTTCGATGAAGCCCAGACCCTTTTGTGATCCCGGGTGGCAGAGCCAACCTTCGATGGATCACAACTTATACACTAAGTACTTAAATTTAACCGGAAGACTAACACTTATAAAGACGCTTACCTTATTGAAGCAACAAAGAAACACACACCTAGCACACTCTACTTATGCTCACTTCTACCATGCCCTTGGATGTGTGTGGGATGGAGTGGAGTAGTATGGCATGGCAAGGGGTGGCACCCTCCTTATATAGGCACTCATACCCTCTTGGATGAGTGACACATGTCACACTCTAGGAGATTCCCTATAAATATCTAAGTTCCCTACAAATATCTAATTCTAGAAAATTCTAAATTTTACCATGGCAAGAAAATATCCAAGCTTCTTGTCTTCTTATGATTCTTGTGGAACATTCTAGAACCTTGTCATGGTGAACAAAATTACGCCATGGTTTATCCTTATTTTTATAGAACCTTCTAGAAGTTGCATTATAAATTTCAACACTCCCCCTTAATCATGATGAAAACTGGGATGTTACACCGCATTTGGACCGCAGACCGCAGGCATCGCCGGGGCATAACTACGGACTTGACTTGCCGCCTATGCGATCAGGAAGCTGAGACAGCCGACCACCTACTATGCAATTGCAGTTTCACCAGGCAAGTTTGGTACGCCGTGCTCCTGGGGATCGGCTACCAGAACCCTCCACCTGCTGTCGATCTAAGCTGCTACAGTGGTGGCTTTTGCTGCGCCAGGACTTGCCACATGTCACTCTGCTAATGGATTGGGCTGGAATGGTTTAAAGAGTTTGGATTGCATATTGGACATCTTTGGATCGGTAGCAATGGTTTCCACGTGCATATTGGATTGGGCTGGTTTGGGACTATGGAGCTAATGGATTGGGCTGGTTTGGTTAATTTTACAGGTTCCAAATGAGTTACAACCCGTGGATGCAAACAAGTTACAACCCACATCGATAGCAACTCAGTGTCTGAGTCTCGTTCGTTCGTCACCCACGGGCCACGGCCGCAGCCGCCGTTGCGCCGGCGCCGCGCCTCGTCCGCCAGCGCGCCGCGTACTCGCTCCGCCGCGGCCTCCGTTCCCACCACCACCCCGCCCAGGGCCTCGCCTCCCCACACGTACCCCCTCTCGGCATCCATACCGACGCCCGTGTCTACAAGCCCCACCACCAGCGCCTCGTTGTAGATCTGCTCCGCGCCCACCGGCGAACACCGGCCACGGCAGCACCGGGACGCCCGCACCGCCGCCTCGGTCACCACTGGGAAGCCCCTTTTTGCTGCTGCGGCCATCGCTGCCCTCGATACTCAACATCGTGCCGTCGGAGCCGCACAAGTGGGACCTCCGGCCCTTCTCCGCACAAGGGACGGGATTGCTTACAGACGACGGCAAGACCAAGCACAAGGAGTAATTAGCTTGTGGGTTCATACACGCCGAGTATCTGAAGAAATCAAAGGACAATAGACAACAAAGAAAAGAATGACAAGGAGGTATGCTGCCTTCTTTCGGTTCCTTTTTCCTTAGTATCCTAGCATTATTCCAATCTTTGTGCTCGGGGAAAAGGTAGCCTTGTAATGTCATTTAGGCTTGTTGCAGTGAATACTGAATAGTTCATTGGCTCTGAAGGCTGAAGTAAATGTCTCATGACTGAAAAGGGAAGTGAATCTTTCTGCTAGTTGCAGGCCGAAGCTAAAGTTCAGAGATTCAGAGATTGGTATGTTTTTCTCCTACAAACATGAACTGGCATAAGAAATATGCCGTGTAGAATGGCTGATGATATGAATTCTGCATGAATGCATTAATTATGACTAGCTATCATAATAGTAGTATATTTCCTGGTAAATTCATTTATTTATTACTAGCTAGCTCATATGACATATCGATCTTCTTGAATGATTTGAATGATTACATACCACAGTTAATTCTGCTAACATATTTTGATTGTAGCTAATGCTATGTCAATAATTTTGTGAAGGTCGTCTTCTTGAAGTCGAGGTCTGCTAAAACAATTGTCATCTCAGACACATCAACCATGTCTGCACACACCTCAGAAAGTTCGGGAACTCAGGATTTATCTCTTTCATCTAATTCACAACCAAACCGAAGGTCAAAGGTATGGCAATACTTTGAACCAAATCTGGTGGCAGTAGATGATAACTTCAAGGCTGTGTGCAAGTATTGTGGACTCCATTTAAGTACTAAATCTGGTACAAGTAGCCTTAGAACTCATATCTCAGAGTATTGTCCTGCCATAGATGATGCTTCTAGAAAAGGATTCATATCAACCATGAAGAAACAACCCACAGAAAACTTTGTCTTTGACCCTCAGCTGTCTCGTGAGCATATGATTGAATACATAGTACATGCTGAAATTCCATTTAACAAATTTGAGGACCCATACTTTGAACGATGGATAAAATCTGTGAATCCAAATTATGATGTTGTGAAGCGTCAAACTATTCGCAATGATAGTCTGAAGAAGTATGAGAAAATGAAAATGGATCTTCAGATTGAGCTTGGTAACTTAAACTCTCGTGTGTGCCTCACGTCTGACTTATGGACGTCAATTCAAAACTTAGGTTACATGGTTGTAACAACACATTACATCAATGCTGACTTCAAATTGAAGAAAAAGATTATAAGCTTTAAGGAAGTTAAGTACCCACATACTGGAATTGCAATTGAAGAAGCCCTTGTGAGTTGCTTAACAGAATGGGGCATAAGGGACAAGGTGTTTACTTTGACGGTGGATAATGCGAGTAACAACAATAGAGCATGCGAGGTTTTTGTAGAATATCAGAAGCATGAGTTGATGTTGGAGGGTGCACATTTTCATGTAAGATGTTGTGCGCACATCTTAAATATCTTGGTTCAAGATGGTATGAACATAATTCATGATGCAATAAAGAAGATTCGTGAGCTCTTGAGACACATAGTTTCCTCACCATCAAGAATCCAAGCCTTCAATCAGATTGCAACTGGAGTTGGTCTTCCTACAAAATGTGGCATTGCTCTAGATATTCCAAATCGGTGGAATTCCACATTTAAAATGGTTGGAGAAGCAATAAAATACAAAGTGGTCCTCAATAGTTATGCAAATCAATATGTTGAAAGTTCTCCAAATGAGCAAGAATGGTCAGAAGCTGAAGCAATATATCAGTTCCTAAAAGCTTTTGAAGAGGCTACAAATCTGGTATCAGCTGATAGGACACCGACTGCACAAATGTTCTTGCCTTTGGTTCTTTCTATTCGCCATTGCTTGAATGATTCGACTTGGCAAACAAGTGTGGTGCTAAAAGATGTAGCTGCAGCCATGAAAACCAAATTTGAGAAGTACTGGGGTGCTGATGTTGATGAATCTAATCCATTTAGTCTTCGCAAAAAAGACTATGACTTTAACCTTGCAATTGCTATTGCCACGTTATTAGATCCAAGAAGGAAAGGTGAATATGTGGAGTTCTTTTATAGCAAGGTTTGTAGGAATTTGGATTAACTATGCTCTTGAGTGGATGAGGAAATATTTTTCAGAGTATGAGAGGCGTGTGATGCGAGATAGTTCATACCACTTGACATATTCAGCCATGGCTAGCAGCAGCCTTGTGGGCTCACCAGTTCTTGGGAAAAGACAAATCGAAGAAGAGTTTGAAAACTTCAGATCAAGTCGGAGAAGGGCTTGTGCACCAAAATCTGAAATTGACACATACTTCGAAGAAGAATATGTGGCGGACAACAACAGTTTTGATATTTTGGTCTGGTGGAAGACACACGCTGAAAAGTATCATGTGCTTTCAACTATGGCACGAGATTTCCTTGCAATTCCTCTCAGCACTGTATCTTCTGAATCTGCCTTTAGTCTTGGAGGTAGGATACTTGGAGAGGCAAGGAGTTCTCTAACCCCTGAAATGTTGGAAGCTCTTGTGTGTGGAAAAGATTGGTTATTCATAGATAAAGAAGTGGGTATGGATAATCAGGTACAACACTAGTCAAGATTTTTTGAATTCGTTTGTAGTATAGATCTGCTCTATTTTTACTAAAAGCCTCTTGAATAGGTGGAATCAACTGGACCGGTGGGGTCTTAGCTGGTGGAATCAAGTATGAATTATGTTCAGGAACTTTTTCCAATCACCTTTTCCACCCTAGGTTGTTTACATGCTGTTATCCAGTCACTGAAAATGTTTGAGCTAGCGTTTAATCATCTGTCACTTCTGCAGGTGGTTGCAGGTGTCACTAGCAAGAAAAAGTAGTGAACTTTGCATGTTTGCTCTTGTCAATGTTGTCCCACATTTTCTTCCCCATGTTTTCTGACGACCAGATTGTAACTTGGAAGGCTCTCCCAGGGGCGCAGGTCATTGGTAGAATGTTAGTACGTTTTGGATTGTGTTCACCATAAGTCATATTTCTTGGTGCAGGTCATTGGTAGTAATAGTACTGGTACTATGATGGTACTGAGCCTTTTTTGTTTTGTCAATTTTTAAGTAGTTGCCGACTGCCTGGTGACAGTTTCAGATGAAAGCGCTGATTGTTACACTGGTGTATCTCTGTAAGGCTGCTGCTTATTTTGCAGTCCTGATGTCGAATTGAGAAGAAATCCTGAATGTTGCCTGAAGCTAAATGTTGCCTGACTGCCTGAAGTTGAATGTTGCCTGACTGGATGAGACTCTAGTCATCTTTCTTTTGTGGGATCACAATATTATTGATTCAGTTATATTGCTTGATCCCCAAAGCCCAAAGGATGGGGCTGTCATTTTTACTAGTAGGTCTGCTAGTCGTCGAGGAATTATCTTGATAATTCAACGCGGCCATATTCACTCAGCTCTCCGTGTTCTGGTGGCCTGTAATTGTTTGGAATCGAGTCTTGGCAACTCCCGGCCGCACGACCTGTAGTAGTATGGCGTGAGCAGTGTGACCTGTAGTAGCTGCTACTACAGGTGAGGCGTGAGCAGTGTGAAACCATTAATTTAGAATGGTTTCTTCATGGGTGGAACCCATGGATGTGGCGTTGGTTTGGTTAGATGTGGAGTGAAAGAAAATTATGGTTTGCTGTGGTTTGGATTATGCATATCAATGAATAGGTTGGGGTGGATTAATTAATCATCTATGCTGCACATGGATTGGGGTGGGTACAATTTGGATTTCAGCCCATTAGCAGGGCGAGCCACATGATCAAAAGAAGGGACTTCATACAACCATAATGCTTGTCTCTTGGCTAGTATGGAAAGAGCGGAACGCAAGAGTCTTCAACAACGGTGAGCGAACCCCAAGCCAGTTGCTGGACGACATCTTCGCCGAGGGAGGCAGCTGGATTCGGGCGGGGGCGAGCAAGCTCGCAGAAATCGAATGGCCGCATCGGTTGCCCAGGAGTAGTAGTGTCACTACTAGCTAGGTCGCTTAGCACCTGGGGCTCTCTGGTTGTAATCTTTTGCCGTATAGTCCGCTTGTAATTTCGGTTGAGGTGTGTGTGCGTCCCTTTTGGCCCGCGTTGTAAGATTTAAACATCTTTTCTTCTTAATGAAATGATACGCACCTTTCCTGCGTATTCTCGGAAAAAAAATGCAACGCCGCAGAAAAACCTACCACTTTGCCAGGGGTATACCTACCGTTCGTTCTCGTTGGTTTGCGTTCCGAGCACGCGCGCTCCGTGACGGACTGACGGTTGCACGTGTTCTGTTGGACGGAAATTGGCACGATGCCTAGCAGAGCGATTTCAGGGAAGCCCCTCCAGGGAAAACTGATCGGCGATCGCTCCGTCCCTATCCCGGTATCCCCGTCTTCCTTCACCGGGGGAGGCACATGGCGAGACGCGTGAAGCGACGAGGAGAAATTACAGCATGGCCGCCGCCTGCAGTTGCCGCGAATGGCTAGGTTGCCGGTGAGCCGGGGCCCGTAGGGATCATCACGCGCACACGTCTAGCCAGATCGGTGCAATACGGCCGCCCAACTTTTTCCCAAACCGACGCGCGGCGCGATCACCTTCTCCGCCAAGCCCTAAAGAATCAAGGTGCGAAAAAAACGCGGCTACCATCGACCGACCGATCGATTCCTTGCATCCACGCTTTGCTTGATCAACCTCTGCAACTGCCCCGTCTACTTCCTGCGCTCACCGCGGCAGCTGCGGGTTCCGTTCCGTCGCGGCGTCGCCCATGGCGTGCCCGAAGCCCACGGGCCTTCCCCCCCTGATCGTCCTCGTCCTCGTGATGGTCGCCGGAGGACCGGGGATCGCCCTGAAGCTGGAGCCGACCGGCACGAGCGGGCACTTCCCACCTCTGCTCGACTGCGCGCCGGCCCCGGCGAAGCCCTCCAAGAACGGCAGCGCGTTCCGCGCCAACGTGCTCTCGCTCCTCGGCGCGCTCCCCTCCGCCGCCGCCGCCGCGCCCACGGGCTCCGCCTCCACGCGGTCCGCTGGCGCCAGACGCGATCGCGCCTTCGCCCGCGGGGTCTGCTTCGGCTTCGGCGCGCCGGACGGCTCTTCCTCCCCCGGCGACTGCCGCTCGTGCCTGTCCGCCGCCGCCGAGGACATCGCCGCCGGGTGCGGCGGCGCCAGCCGTCGCGCGGGCGCCTGGCGCGCCGGCTGCTTCCTGTCGTACGCGGACACCGACCGGCCCACGGCCCGCGAGGACGCGTTCCGCGGGTGGTTCTACGACGACGGCGGCGATGGCGCGGGCGCGCCGACCGCGGCGCTGGGGAGCCAGTGCACGGCCAGCCGCACCGCGGCGGAGTGCGCCCGGTGCCTGAACGAGTCGGCGCAGGTGGTGCCGGCGCTGAATGAGGGGGGCCGGCTCTCGATGGTCCACGGCGACGCGGTGGTCGTCGTCGGCTACGCCTGCTACCTGCGCGTCCCGATATTCGGGCCAACGCCCCGGTGGGAGGAAAAGCGTGAGCTCTCTCGTCCTCTCTATCCCCTCTCCCATTCCGGCCTCGTCGTTCGCTGTCCGGGGAAGGAGAAATCAAGCGCCTGACGAATGGTGGTGGTGCCTGTCTGTCCTCGCAGTTTTCGAAGTCGCCACCGTCCTTGAAGTGGTTGTCATAGTGATCATGGAAGTAGGCGGGGTGCTGTTCTGCATCAAGATAGCCCGCGAGTTTAATCCAGCATGAGGAGACGGTACGTGTTCGGTGTCCATCTATCTAGCATAACGCCTGATCCGGTGATCCCTGATCCTAGTGCAGGAAGGAATGTGGCTAGTGCCTGAACTTGGTCGGCAGTGGAAACCCCATCTAACTGACAGCTCTATTTGTCAATGTTTCTTTCTTCTTCAGCGAACAGTTTGCTGGTATTTCCATCTAAAAACAGTTTGCTGGTTCGATTTGTGTCTGCTTGTGTTCATGTGGTTGCTGATCTAGCTGCAAGACGAGTCAGACGGCTCATGTTTGCCTTGCCTGCCCACTGCCCTGAACTGAAGTCTGAAGTACCTCGTCCTGTGACCAGTCGCAATGTCTTCTTCAGTTCAGTCACGGCACGGGCGTTGCTAGAATGCTAGTGCTTTCAAATTCTGAAGTTCCAAGCAAGCCATGGCATCCATCCAGAGTTTCGGGTTCAGTTATACTGTAGGGATTCTCTCTCCCTCTTATCGGGGTTCAGTTACATTCCGTACAAACCGTAGCACTGGGCCACTGGCGGATGAGGCGATCGATTCGATGGGCTCTTGTATTGGTTGGGCCGATATCGGCCAGGCCTGGGAGAGAGGAAACGAGGCGGACGACGGCCCGCGAAGGAATCGGTAACGAGGCCGGCCTCTCTCAAGCCAGCAGCGGCTCCTCGCGGCGTCAAACCATCACGATTCACACTTTCACAGGGGGGGGGGGGGGGGGGGGGGGTGGGGCTTAGGTCACGACTCACGAGGTCTTCCCGGTGGCGTGGAGAGATGGTAATGGATCACGATTATAGACTTGTAGTAGTCTCTTCGTAATCTAGTTCAGCTTTTATATATTTTTAAATTTAAATTGCATAAAATTAGAGTTCGATATTTGTGTTCAGAACATAATTTCAGTTTTAGGATCTGTCCTTAGACTAAATTTTAAGACTATTTACCATCCCTATGCGGCATGGGATGGCCTTGGCAATGCAACTCATCAGCATGACTACATCAAAGGATTCGGCCTAGAAAACCATCCTACTATGGAAGTGAAAATACATCATAGTAGGAGGTTCTATCCAACATGAAAATAAAATGCAGGTAAAAATGCACCGTAAAAGTTCTCCATATTCCTCTAGGATTACACTCGATTTCTGTAATAAAAACGCGAGTGAGCCTGTCATGGGAGACACGGAGACAAGGAGAGGGAGACTGGCTCTTGTCAGGGGCGGGCTCAGGATTTGAGAGGTGGATATTCAAAATTTCAAAAGATGTGAAAAAATATTTGACAGCCCAAATTTTATAAATTACAATAATAATTTCAAAATAAAGATTGAATTTATCACTAGTCAACTTACTTTGCGCTCAGGTTTGATTTCGCTCAGGCCTGTGTTTCTGCTTGCTCGCCCACACCCCAAAGAACACGGACTGCGGAGCGGTAGAGCTGTGGAGGCCCTGCCGCCCCGACGAAGCGGCAGTGCCATGCTCTGGACACACGCACCACGCCATGCATGCCTGAGCCCTGCACCCCTTCCTAGCTACGATGCTAGCCTGGCCGATGTCCGCGTCTCGTGGCCCGCCCGACTGCCAAGCCTGTGACGCCGTCCGTCCGCCCGGTCGCAGAGGCCCTACCGCCGTTCGTCCTCGCGGCTGATGAGCCCCTGCCTTCATATGTTCGCCTGGCCTCTTTGCGCCCTCACCATCCGGATCGCCGATTCGAGGAGCTAGGGTCTTGCAGCTAGGGATTGGGAATCGAGGGATTGAGAGGGCACACGAGCGCTTGGCCTGTCAATCAAGCTGGCTCGTTGGCTACCTGACCGCTAATGGACCTGTGGGCCGTCAGGTGAGAAGGGGTGGGACATAAGCTGCTATGATTTTCCAGCACGAAGCAGAAACTTGAAGTTTGGAAGCATATTATTTTGTGTAATATTCCTATTTTTGCTCCATATACATATATAATACACTATATATAAATTTTTTTGCCACAAATAATGTGTATTCAGTTGAATACCCTTGGTATACCGTAGGCCCGCCCCTGGCTCTTGTAGGTAAATTAAAGGCTGACAGTGACTGATGGGTTTTCATCGTTACCAGCGTGTACCTAATACTTAGGTGTGCTACCGTGTCTGTGTGCACAAAACTTTTTTATCATTGAATGTCGACAGTGATTTTTTAAAAAACGAAAATGGCAAAACGCTGACAGTGATTGTTTGATACGTGCGCGCAGTGTTGCCTTGTTAATTGGGGTAATGATCAATTGAAATTGTTTCACACTCTTGCACTCATCTCCATGGTCAGAGCTTGGTTAGTTCCCAAAATATTTCCTAAAATATCCGTCACATCAAATCTTTAAACACATACATGAAGCATTAAATATAGTTAGAAAAAATAACTAATTACATAGTTCAACTGTAAATGACAAGACAAATCTTTTAAGCCTAATTAGTCTATGATTGGATATTAATTGCCAAATAATAACGAAAGTACTACAGTACCCAAATTCAAAAAATTTCGCAAAATAAACATGGCCTAAGAAAATAAGCACGAAATGCAACTTTGACTTTTGGTGTTGATTCTCCGTATTAATGATCTGTGCGTGAATACTCAGATTATTATGCTGTATGTTTCCCTAGAGACATGTAGCACAAGCTATCTCACCTCAACAAGCAATTTTTTTTTTGCAAACTCTTGGCCATGTACTATGCAAGAACAGTATGCAACCTAAAAAAAAAGTACAGTATGCAGCCGTTTAACCCAAGTACTGAATGATCCTCCTCCTCTTTTCGGCTCATATCTGATGCTTAATTTCTACGCATCGTGCACGTATTATAAGCGTGCATGGATTTGATGTCATCGGTTTATCGGACGAAGAAGTCTATTGTGTTTGTGTCCCTTGGTCGGCATTGACAGCAGCAGCGACTGCGAGCGAGCGCACAGCAGCAGCGACTGCGAGCGAGCGCACAGCAGCCACACAAACCCGCCGTGCCTGGCGAGCGAAGGCGAGAGCGCGACAGGGACGGCGAGCAAGTGGGCGGCAGTGGCAGCCGCCCGCGCAGCCACAAGCGCTCGCCTCGCCTCGCCTCGCCCGGCGCTCGCAGTCGCGTCGCGCGCACCACGGGAGAACGGGGCGTCCAGGCGCTGGAACGAGCGCGCGGGCGCGGCGCCACCACTCACATCATCACAGCCCCGGAGGCCCCCCCAGCTCCCCACCCACCCAGCGCCACGACGCCCCCACGCCAACGCCACACCACGCGGACCGCAAGCCGCGCGGCAGCTGCTCGCAGGCTCACAGCCAGCCAGGGCCTCCTCCACCTTCCTCTCCCACTCCTCCCTGCGAGCGAGAACACGACGCGACCGTCACCGCACGTTGAGAGATCCCCGCCTCTCGGGCCCGCTCCCCCTGCTCGATGGTCTCCGCCAGCACGCCGCCGCCGCTGCCGCCGCCGTCCGACGCGGCCGGGTCGGGGGAGGACGCCAGCAAGAAGGTGCGGAAGCCGTACACCATCACCAAGTCGCGGGAGAACTGGACGGAGCAGGAGCACGACAAGTTCCTCGAGGCCCTGCAGCTGTAAGCAGACCGCAACCCGTGACCTGCAGCTATTCGCCGGCCCTGGTTTGGTTGATTTTGTAGCGCACGTTGTTGTTCACACGTCTGAAGCGTCGGCTTTGCAGTGGGTTTTGTTTTTGGGTAAAGATTTGGATGTTTCCTGCCCTTTTTGATGCGTTAATTATTTCGTGGTGAATTTTAATGTTTGCGCATTTTTTCTGATAAACTTGATATGGAACAGTAGTTTTTTTTTTACTTATTTGGGATTTTTTTCCTTTCATTTCTGTAACCCAATTTCTTTATTAATTATTTGGGATTTCATTCTAGAACTTTGTCAGTTGAAGATTGTCCGGTCCTTTTTTTGGTGGAACATAGCGAAAAATGATTTATATTCAGCTACTGTAGTTTATATGCAGAATATGTAAATCCAATTTCTGATTTTGGAACATGGAGATGAAGGCACCTGTGCTTTCTGCTCAACTATTCTGGTGTTATACCATTGGCGGTTCTTTTTTTTCATCATTTTTTCCATCTTTGTTTTGGGTTCAACTTAGGACTTTAGTATTTGAAAAAATTTCAGTTTTTCATGTGGAACATACGAAAATAAGATGTATAGAGTTACTTTGGTTCACACAAAGAATGTGTAGTACAAGTTGGCAGCATCCAAACTGTTGATGTTGGTACTTACAACTGATGAAGCCTCTAGTGATCTCAACTGGTGGTGTCGTTTGGCTGGGTAGGGCACACGCACCAGATTCTCTAAGCCGGCAAAGCATGTGTTCTTGCAATTACACTACCGACACAAGTTAGTCAGGACCCAAAAATCATGCATCTCCTCAGCCCAATTGAAAGGGCCTCATGCATCTTTATCAGCACATGCTTTGCAGATAGCCGTTCTGAAATGCCCTCACACGACTGCTCTCGTTCTCTGCTTCATAGTATTTTGATTGCTATTATTGACTTGGACCTGATTGGACACACCTGAATCTGTGGACATCTTTGAGCATCATAATTTGTAGTTTATGATGCCATTCTCTTGGTCCCCAACTCCCATAGTCTCCTGTGTTCACATTACCGCTATTTCTGTATGGCGTTCTTACCAATGTGTATGAAGGCAACCTTTTGCATATGGTTGTGTCCATAACGTGCCTGGTTGCTCCAAGAGCACAACATTTACTGTGCTTTAATCCATATACTTGGCCCAAATAATTGTCAGAGAATTAAGACTGCATCTTGCATGCAATATTCATGCGTAAACCCTGTTTCTTTCCTTTCAGCTTTGACCGTGACTGGAAGAAGATAGAGGCTTTTGTTGGCTCCAAGACTGTCATACAGGTATTTGAGTTATAAATGGAGCTAGAAGTTGCTTAGCTGTTTAAGAACCCTAGTAATCAAAACATTTAGCTTATCCTGTAATAAACCAATTGAATTAATACATCATATATTCATATTATTAATTCAGACAGATACTGATTAACAAATAACTGAAGGTTTTTCCATGGTTGTGATCTTTTCTCAGTGTAACAACATTGAAAAAAAATGCAGTTGGCTTGGATCTCTTCATTTGCTGACGCTCTTTTTCTCATTACTGCATTATCAATTGACTCTATTGCCGAACCATTTTCATTTGGTACTCCCATATGGTGTTGTAGATAAGGAGCCATGCACAGAAGTACTTTTTGAAGGTTCAGAAAAATGGAACCAGCGAACATGTCCCACCTCCACGGCCAAAGCGAAAAGCTGCTCATCCATATCCTCAGAAGGCCTCTAAGAATGGTGATACTTCGTATCCTCAGAAAGATTAAAAACAAGCATATCTCTCTCTCTCATGCTCTGTGGGGGTATCAAAATTACCAGCACCCCCTGTATATTATATTATTCTTTAATGTCCTCTCCCTGACTTGCAGAACCAAACTATGGACTTAAGACAGATTCATCTTCCATCCATAGGAACTCTGGCATGAATGTGACTGTTTCTTCATGGGCTGTTAGTTCCATCCCACCAGCCGTTGCCTCGTCGATGATGAAAGGTCTGTATTTCAGTGTGCTTCTTCTGTCAAAAGGTTTTGTTTTCTCACAAAGAATAGGTTTTGTTGGAACATTCCTCGGCTGATTCTTATCTTTCACCCAGAAGATTTGGGTCCTGGAACTCTGGGTCCAAACAATTTTTGCTCAAGCAGTACTGAAGTCCCTCCAAGGACGTGGCAACCTGGTGAAGCAAATGATCAAATAAATCAAGTTCCGTCACTTCGCCGTCAGTACCTCTTGTTATTTCTGCTGATTATCTTACAGTTCAAAATAATTAATCAGATTCTGCTCACCTCTACTATTTCTAAGACTAATGTTTTCATCATCCTCCCTGTGTAACTTTCTTGTGAATTTGTAAGATTCAATCTTGAAACAGCTGCCCCCTTCTTTAGAATGAACTGAGCTTTTGATAATCTCCTCTGATCATGCTTAGCATGCGTACATTTAGATGGTGTAACACAAAACAGCACAATCCATTTCTTTGCACTATTATTTTCCATTTTTTTGCTATTTCCTATATGGAAGTTTTGTCTTCAATAAATTATTACATTATATTGTTCATACTGGCATTGCTGTTGATTCAATGCTGTCTTTCGAATATGTGATACAGTTATGCCGGATTTTGCGCAAGTGTACAGCTTCTTAGGTAGTGTTTTTGATCCAAGCACGAGTGGTCATTTGCAGAAACTTAAGGAGATGAATCCAATTGATGTTGAAACGGTATGTCAGTCATGGATATGCCTTATTTTCCTTTTCTCCTCATAATCACGAACATGTCCTAAGTCATAACTCGTCAGCAGTAGTATTGCACCATTTCTCCTCCAAAATAATCCATTCTGTCAAATCCTTAGTTACAAAAACACAAGATAAACAATGTTCTGCTAATTATGTACTGTAGTGTTGCCTGGAAATTAGTTGATCTCTCCTCATTCAAGCATTCGACAAATCCAATAGGCATCATTTTTTGTTATATCTGTTGAAAACAATATGTGGCATGTTGAATTCATCATTTCTGAAAAATTATGGTTTAGAATTCTCTGCCTGTGTTCATTGATTGATATATGTGTCTATTTTCCATTAGGCATTGTTGTTGATGAGGAATCTCTCCATCAATTTGACCAGTCCTGATTTTGAAGATCAAGTAAGTAGTTCGACATGTCTTTAGGTGATGCCTTTGTTAACCTTTGTTAATTTTCTTGCCACTGGTTGATGATTTTGTATTTCGACTTACTAGTAATTATTATGTTTTTTTAGTTGTCTGCTTCATGTTGCAGTGTTTGGCTGTTAACAATTTCTTTATGATAATTGTGTTCAGAACTTCATCCATCACGTTATTCCTATTTTGCTGTGTATATACACTAGAGGTAGCCAATTTTACAAATCCATTCGCTCAGCATGTAAAGAAACTACACATGATTTGTGTAGTTTGCCTTCCTGACCTTTGATGTTCATGATCGGAACTGGTGCTTCTTCCAGCGCTTGCGAATTGTGATGCCAGTACTCAGTAGACCAGGCCTTAAATTGTGACCATCTTATATCACAAACTTTTGATGCCGTGGTACCCACATTGCATAAGTGAGAAGACACAAGATTAATCTATGCTAAGCATACAAGTTTAACACAGAGTAATCTTCAGAAAGTTGGTCTTCAGTAAAGAACTGATTTGTGCTAAGCATATCAGGTTAGCCAAGCACCATATCAAAGGGAAACGATTTGCTCTGCTACTAAACTATGGCAAATTCTAGAATTGCATCATCTAACCAGGATGCAATTTCTATTGTTCTCAATTGAAAAAAAGGAACTGAACTGTATCCTATGCATTTTATTGCAGAGGAAGTTGCTGTCCTCATATAGCACTTCTGATGGACTTGAGCTAGGGAGTTCCAGGAGTTCAGCTCTAGCGACGAGTAGACCTTTCATGTAAGGTGTGACTTTTTGTTGTTCCCCTCCACTTTTCTCCTACAATTTACTGACAAGTTCGCAACTATTTACAGGATTAAAGGTGAATAGTACAGCTAGGTCTCTC
Organism: Panicum virgatum; assembly: GCF_016808335.1. Taxonomy (NCBI): domain Eukaryota; kingdom Viridiplantae; phylum Streptophyta; class Magnoliopsida; order Poales; family Poaceae; genus Panicum; species Panicum virgatum. Next base: position 55,867,878 of record NC_053145.1, on the reverse strand, counting down.
GGCGTATAATTTCAGTTTGACAGACCCTCTGGATGGTGCTCTGCCGTAGCACCGATGAGCAATGAAGGCACTTGCACGGTTGCACCTATGTGCTTCCTGCGCTTCAGGCCTTCGGCTGAAGATCGTGTAAAGGTGCAGCCGTGACCTGTGTAGAGAAGGCTTCCGAAAGGTGAGATTGGCCTGTGGCCTGATGTGTATATATAATTTTTGCCCTGAAGCGTGTACCCTTCCTATCCTATTGCTACCCCAAAAGCTCGGCCATATAGATTCCTGAATGCTGCTTTAGTAATGGAAAGAGCAATGGGAATTTTGAGTGTACCGATTGCTCCCTTATCCCTCCATTGAGTTCTGTTACTGATATCAGTTCGGTTTTCTGGCTGCCATCTGGTATGGAGCTTCTGCCCGATGTGGCCATCTCAACCTGAGCAAGCATGTCTGTGACTTCCACTTGAGGTGATCATAGTGCTGTAAAGCGGTTTACCTTCCCCATTCAAATGTTTCTTGTTCCTATGTATTATGTATTTTGCATCAGGTGTTAGCCCGTGTGTAAGAGGGGGAAAATTCAAAATGTAAAGGAGACTTGTGCACTAGCATTACCATTTAAATTCTATATGTGTAAAGGTGTCACACCCGATTTTAAGAAGAAAACCGAATGCATAGCTATATGTATGCCAAGATCAAGTTTCATACATATAGAGACATCATAAGTGAATAGTCAGCAACAGTATCACGTAAAAGAGAAAAAAAACAACAAATAAAAGACTATCAGAGTTATACAGCTTATTCTGGAAACGCAGACTCCAAACTTCACAGGCAATCGACTGGGGGTTGCGTACGCCTAGAACTCAGCATCATCTTCAAAATACTTCACAGCAACTTTTCCTTCTGAGCAACAGTAAGCAAGGGTGAGTACACTTATGGTCGGTACTCAGCAAGGCCACAAGAAATAACCAGAAAGTGATTTAAATCCATCTTTAAGTTTATTAATCATGTGAGGGTCCAAGCCGCTCTTTACCGCGAGCACGGCTGATATATTAGTTTTACACTCTGCAGAGGTTGTACACTTTCACCACAATTCGCGTAAAAGTTCCGAAGAACTTTGAACCCAACCACGCAATGTGCTAGCTAGGCACAGTATCACACTTCCGAGGTGTGACTGCATAGGGACGCTACGAGGCATTTACAAAGATTCCCTAATCTATGACAATCCGCTAAGGTTTCAAGTCAAAGCGGTCATAACACTGTCCTAATGAGGTGGTACCTTGCCAAAGGACCATTAAACAATACCAATTGCCCCAAGAGGACCGAGCTATACCCCATCGATGCATCCCCTCTTGCCCTTTCGGTAAGACTGTCACAAGCTAGAGTCTCTAATTAATCAGCCAAGACCAGAGCCATGTAGTATTGTAGTTGTACGGTTTTCTTGGGTGGTTCTCCATGTTCCAATTAAATCAAGTACTATTGTATATAAGAATAGATAGAAAGATGGTTAGGGTCACTTGCCTTTTTCCAACGATAAGCTACTCTTACTGCTCTTCACTGCTCTTTAGCTTTTGCTCACTTGCAATTCTTGATTCTTCAAGCTTCAACAACGATCCTTCTACTCGAAGCAATCATCGGGCAAACATACAAAGCAAACAAAAAGATACATTTATGAACAATACACCAAAACAAAAGAAAGACTTTAAAAGGGTGTACTAAAGGATAGGGGTCACTGCTACGGTTACGAGAGCGCAAGAAACACGAAAAACGGAGCTAAAACGGCGATTCTATGGGTTAAACGGTGAGTCAGGAATTTATTAGTCACGATTAACCAAAGGGTTAAGGACTAACAGAAAAGATTTGCAAGACACAGAAAACTGTGCTCACAGAGGATAACAAGGTCATAAAGCTATCGCACACGTTGCAAGGATCACGTGAGCGCGAGAATCGATGAAAACGGAGTTGAAACGAAGAAGTTATGATTAAAACAGGGTTCTAGGGACTTATCAGCGATAGATTTGAAAGAAAAGGGGCTAGCTATAAAGAAACCAAGGACTAAAACGAGATTAAACCTAAACTATAGGGGCTAGCTTGCAAAACTACGCACTAAGGATGGCGGGTTCTATTTAGGAAAAGCTCAGGGTATTTTCAGTAAAGATTTGGACTAAAACAGAAATAGTTTTGAACTGCGATGGACGGAGGGTTGATTTTGGAAAAATGGAGGGGTTTATTTGCAAAAATGACCACAGTTGACCGGTATTTTGTTTAGTTGACTCGGGTCATATTAGATCTGGGCCGCTGGATCTAAATCGGACGGCGGGAGTGGATTGGGGTGGGCTGGCGGCGGCGCACGGCAGAGAGTCTCCGAACTTCGCCGAAAACGGCCGTCCGGGGCCCGAAATCGAGCGCGACTAGGCCGGGGAGCAAACGCGCGCGGCGGGAAAGTGATCTAGGGCAGCGGCGCGGGCTCTCATGGCCGGAGTGGAGCTCGCGGCGGCTCATGGCGGGGCGGCGGCGACGGTGAGCAGGACCGGGCGGAAACAAGTGCGAGGGAGGGGGAAACGGGCCGGCGAGTTCCTCTACCTCGACGCGAAGCTCCGAGATGGTTCGAAGACGACGGGGGCGCAACAGAACGGCCACGCGGTGGCGGCTCCGAGCTCCAATCGGCACGGAGGCGGAGGATAGGGTTTTGCGCGCGGTAGGAGGCGGCGGAGCAGAGCCGGCGGGCGCGGGCGCGCGCACAGGAGCGAGAAGGGGAGGGGAAAAAAGGTCGGAGAGCTCCCTTGCTACCTTGCGAAACACTAGGGCGGTGAACTTGTCGAGGAGAAGGCACAGGGTCGACGGCGAAATGGCGACGACTCGCGAGAAGGAAGACACCACTACGAAGAGGACGACGAGTTGAGCACTAGGGTGGTGTCGGATTTCACCGGAGATGCACGGATGCGGAGGATGGTGGGATTATGGGGAAAAAATTATTTTAGGGATTCCCAAACAAGGAGCCTCCCTATTGATAGTCTATATTTTTGTGTGGAGTTGCCATGAGAGGTTGGTTTAATATATAGGCAGAAAAGTCTCACCATCCCACATCAACTAGCAATATGGTATTAAACCTCCCTCCATGCTAATGAGCTTTACGTGCCTTTAGCCCATTAGGGAACACACGATTGGGCCCTTGAGGTCCATTAGAGATTTATGTACTTTTGATAGACTTAGCACATTTAAAATTCGGAATTAATTTTTTTCTAAATTAAAATAATTCTAGAAAAATCTAGAATTCATATTTAAAGTCCGAAAAATATTCCAAATGGCCCGAAAATTCTAGGAAAAATCCTAGAAATATATTGGGACCTAACGAACTCAAATAAAATATTTGGAGCTCATGAGAAGATTTGGAAGAGCCTCTAAAAATTAGATTTTTCTCTAGGGAAAATGGGAAAAGAATCCAGAAAATTCCGGAAAATTCCCGGGAAGAACTTTTGATGATAGAACACATTTTGAAAGGTTTTCACACTCAACAACACTATGCATGTGACATGAATGCATCACCAGAAGAACAACATCATTTAATTTGAAAAACAACCAATATTTATTTTCTTTTACACTAAATTCTCTGTGAAGAAAAATAAATGTTGAGAAAATTTTAAATTGTGAGAAAATTGTTGTTTTATTTTTAATTTTAATCAAATCCTGAAATTCAAAAATTTCAGGATGTGACAAAAGGCAACCATCAACATGTCTTTTCCACATTTTTGGTGGTTACTCCGGCAATAAGTTACTTCCAAGGGTAATAGGGTGTTTGGTTTGAGGGATCGCCTCATTCTAGAGATGAGATGGTCCACTATGAGTTCATGAATTATGGTGGGATGACTCCACCCCCAGTGGCGGACCTAGGATTGGAATTTAGGGTATGCCATGTCAAAATTTTAACATACAATTCGGTATTCGGTACAATTTAAAAAAATCGGTACACAACAAAAAAAATTCCACGAGCAATTCGGTATATGAGAAATTAGGTTCAATACTTGCATAGATTACAATATAAATAGTAGAAGCACATTAAGTCCTAGAATGCATAAAATAAGCTTACAAACCTACGATAGTTCAAAGAGATTACCTTATTTCTTCTTATCAGATCTACGCTTCCTAAAGTTCATGAAAGTATCAATTATATCATCTTCATTCACTTGAAAAAAGATATCTCGCTCGATGAATGTGTGTAGACAATCATCCAAAAGACTATCTCCCATCTTATTTCTCAGCCTAGTTTCACAAAAGTCAATGCAGAGAAGACCCTTTCAACACTGGCCGTCACCACCGGTAGAATCAAGACCAATTTGAGAAGATTATAAACCATATCATAAACATTATGCCTCCCAGTTTGAACTAGCTTAACTGAGAGGTCAACAAGATTGGTAAGACATTTGAAGCTGTCCTCCTCTTTAATGTCATCAATATAATTATCAAGTTGCAATTCAAGTTTGAGCAAATCCAAGTCAGAGAAGTCATTAGGGTAGAAATCAGCAAGCCTACGTAACTTTTGAGCATCAAAGGAAGCAAAAGAATCAACAGGACTGAAGGCTGACATACAAGAAAGCAACTCCAAATTAACCTCATCAAATCGATTGTCAAGCTCTTGACTGATATGATCAATGACCCCAATAAATACTTCTCTTCTAAAGTGATCATCTATTGTTTGGTTTCGGGCAAACCGTGCAGATCTTCCATAAGGCACATACTGACCATCCATTGCAGGAACTTGGACACCATATTTATTGCAAAACAAAGTGACCCGTTGAAGAAATTGATCCCACCCATGAGACCTCAGTTTTTTGCATTCTAGTCTTTGCCACACGAACAAGTGATATCGCATTAAAAATATCTTGTCCTCTTCTTTGTAAGCACTCAGATAATTCATTTGTGTATCCAAGAATAATAAACATCAAGTGTGCAGCAAAAACAAAGTCAAATGACTCAAATACTCCAACTATAGCATGTATTTTTGGCCAATCGCCCTTTTTGTGTTGGATCTTCTCCAAGAGTAATGAGTACGTCTCGAATTGTGGGATACATAGCAATAATGTTGACAATAGTTCTGTAATGAGAGCCCCACCGAGTATCACCAGGCCTAGGTAATCCCCTCTCTTGATTTAACCCACTCCCAGTTTCAAGTTCATCACACTCAATTGCTTTCATGATACTTTCAAGTCTAGAATTCCTAATCATGCCATGACGCTTACAAGAAACTCCAACAATATTCAGCAAGAGAGATACTTGATCGAAAAACCACACACAATCATTATTTCCCTTGGCAACAGCAATAAGAACTAGTTGGAGTTGATGTGCAAAACAATAAATATAATAAGCAGAAGGTGATTCTTGCATAATCAATGTGTTCAGCCCTTTAATATGTCCTTTCATGTTACTAGCTCCATCATAACTTTGACCACGAATCCGAGTGATGCTCAAGCCATGACTAACAAGTAATGCTTCAATTGCTTCCTTAAGTGATTGTTGACACCAAATTTTGGCACGTGTCAAGAAGGCGTGTTGAAGAGGAGAAAAAGTTCTGCGTTGTACGATCAGTGGATTTGGGAGGATGATCGTGTGATACGGTCAAAGATCTTGCTGACCGAAGGAGAGGAAGTTGACCAGATATTTTGGCTTCGGTTTGGCAAGAATTATCTTGTTTTTAGAAGTAGTTTTTATTTCCTAGAATAGAATCATACTTTGCCATAATCGGCTAGGATTGTGTTAGCAAGGGGTATAAATATGGACCCCCGAACTATTGTAAAGATTGATACACATCCAAATAAATAAACTTTACTATTCGTAATTTACTTTCTCGTCGGCGACTTCGCCATCCTTTTTTTCGGCGAGTTCTTTCAAGCTAATCAAGAACGTCTCACATTCGAGCGACTTGGTTTGCTGGTGAGTTTTCGTTTACCGAGTAAATCTAAGCTTTAGCTTTCCGGGCGCATCGCTGTTGCTTCGTTCAGATCTATTTAAAATTTACCGAATTTATCTAAAGTGTCCCCACATAAGTAGAAACTAAATGTGATACAAATATCAGTCCCAGGAGGCTGATAACACATTTATTCAACAGATGGTACAATCACCGTATAAACCTCCGAGGAGGCGGACACTCGATACAAACGATAATAAGTAATAAAACAGCTACGGTGATACACCAAAGCACGACTCAGACAGTCTCCATCTTGGGCTCAGAGTGATGCACTAGCAGAATCATCTTGCAGAGGGCCAACACCACAGGCAAGGTTGGGGTTCGGACGCAACCTCTACTCGACATATTTAACAACAAAGTCTGGATCTTCTTCTAGAGAAAAACCACAAAGATATATCGAGTGAGTACAAAAGTACTCAACAACTCCAACCCCATCCACGGAGAGGGTAACACAGATATGCGCAGGATAAATCAAGGATAGGGCTGAGGTTTATTTGTGGTAAAGCTAGATTTTACACATGCAGGGGTTTAGTTTTAAAAAAGGTTTTCTTAAAGCGGTTCCTTCTTAACTGAATCATGAGTGGAGTTGATCCTACACAAAGAATCCAAGTTTTAATGCTACCGGACTCCTCATCCGCAGTAGCTCACGGCACAACTGCCGGACACCTTTCCAAAACAACTCACACCGTGAAAACATCCCTCCCAAAAGTCTAGTTGTGTGACCAAACCGTAACCCGCTCAATACCGTGAGCACGGCTATTCAAATAGGTTTTACACTCTGCAGAGGTGTGCAACTTTACCCACAAGTGGGGTACCACAGCACGATCACCTTAGTGTCGGTGCAGATCCCATCAAAGCCATTACCCACCTTAGCTAGATCTGACTAGCCAACACGGGCTCTACCAAGGGGCCATTGACCTGACACCGAGGTTTAACCGGGGCATAAGTCACCACGACCTTATCCCTTCTCCTTGGTCACCCGTTGCTCTCAGCTCTCCTGATGGCTATCAAACTAACTAGTGCGGTTTATGCTAAGCCGTTGCCACATACAACGGTCGAGTGGTTTGCACGATAGTTGAGTCAGGCAAGATGACACATCAATTCGGTCCTTAATTGTGACAGGATGGCTATCTCCCATCCTCCTTGCTCTACCACAATGGTACGAGCCTCCAACGCATGACAATCCACCCAGGGAATGCCATTCATCCATCCCATCTTAACATTTTATTCTTTATAACCCAATTTCCCTTTTCTCAATACTCACGCATTTTCCTTTTTATAAAGCATGTTGCAACCATTTTAGAGTGTAATAAAATGAGTACCGAGTCCTAAGCGGCGCTCTAGCAGCAATCAACATCCAAATAGAATAAATCATATTTAGACCATGTTTTCAGCAGTAGAAACATATGCAATTTTATAAAACAGGCCAATAGGTTGTGTTTATAAAACTGGGTTGAAATATGCAATCAAAGGATGAGATTGAACTTGCCGTCTTCAAAGCCTTCCGGGAGGTCCTGATCGAGGTAATGTCCTTCAGGTTCGGGGTCGCGGTACTGATCCTCGCACACCTACTCGCAGTACTGCTCGTCGACGGGTTCTCCCTCGTTCACACCGTGATCTACGGCGCACACAAACAAACACTCAATAAAGAAAAAAAATAAAGGTTTTACTGTTGAGATCGGATCAGAAAAAATTAAGATATGGAGACAGGAATAATATTTTTGGGTGATTTTCTAATGGCATGGCCGAAATAATATTAGAAATGGCGTGGTCGAATTTTGAGACGATTGGAGGATTTTGGCACATGAAATGATAGGTTAACGAGAGGTTTAGGGGGCTAAACAAGGATCCGGGGCCTATTTGTAATTAGTTTTAATAGTGAAAGGACTTGATTAGAATTTTAGAAAATGTACAGGCTACTCTGGAAAGGGGCAGGGGTTTATTTAGAATTACTTTCATATAGTGAAGGGGCTGGTTTTGAAAAAGGAGAAAAGGGAGGGGTTTCTTTGGAAAAGAGCTAGAAAGAGAGGGGATTCTTTAAGAAATAGGAAAAAGGGAAGGGGGGGGGTTCTGGACAAAACACCCCATTCTTCCTCCTCTCGCCAGGAAAGCAGAGGAGGGGAGGGACGCCGGCGGCAGCGACGATTCCGGCGGCTCCAGGGCACGGCGGCAGCCGGGGGTAGGGGCAAAACGGAGAGGGGAGCAAGGGGAATCGATTCCCCCCACTTACTCCGAGCGGAGGTGACCGGTGGAGGCGCGTCCACGGCGGCCGGTGGAAGGCGGCGAGGGTGGCTGTGGCGGCGGCCGGTGGGAGGCTACGAGGCCGGGGAGGGGGCGCGCGGTGGCAGAGGTGGTTGTGGGGGTGGAGGGCCGCGCGGAGGGCCTATTTATAGGCCGGGCGAGGTAGGGAGGAGGGGGCGCGGGTGGCTGGCGAGGACAGCGAGCTCGGCGGGCATTAATGGCGTGGGTTCGCGGTGGTGGCGCTGAGGCGATGTTGGGCAGTGGCGCGTAGCGTGGTGAGGCGACGGCGGTGCAGAGAAGTACGCACAAGTGGGCTGGGCGGCACAAGTGGGAGGGCTCGGCGGCCAATGGCAGGGCGCAGCGTCACCGAGCTTGGCTCGGCTGTGCGACGCGGGGGCACTCGCCACGGGAGCGTGCGCGCGCCTAGGCGGCAAGTGGGCACGGCTGAGCACCGGAGACGGGACGGGGCAGCGGCGCTGGTTGGGGGGGAGGTGGCGTTCGGGGGAGCTCGGCATCGAGCAGAGTGCTCGGCGTGCAGCGCGTGGGAAAGGAGAGAAGGAAGAAGGAAGAAAGAAGGAGGAGAAGGGAAAAAAGAAAAAGAGAAAATGAAAATGAAAAAGGAGAAGAAAAGGATAGAGAGAGAGGAGAAGAGAGAGATGCAGCGGAGGTCGTGGCGACGACCGCGGGACCGGTCGAGCACGCGCGGCGGTCGGGCGATATGCAGCGGCTTCGGCGGGAAGAACAAGCGCGAAACGAGAAAGAGCACAGAGACTGGACGGATGATTGGTACTGGTGTCGGGACGGCGGTTCACCGGGAAAGATTTCGGGACATTGGGAGTTCGGACAGAAAAAATGATTTTAGAGATGATTTGAGCTCAACAACAAAAATGGTTTTGAAAAATATTTTTAGCGAGTGATTTATTTTGGTAAATTTTCCGGGATGTCACATTATCTAAGCTTTGATATCTGGGCGCATCGCTGTTTTCTCGTTTACATTAATTCACAAACTACCCGGCTTATTGATCTGTTTAATCGGCTGTAACCTCCTTATTTATCACGATAAACCGTGTAAAGCCGATTAGATTGAATCATAAGCTTAGCTTTGTCCAGATCCATACATTCATGGGTTTGTACATTGTTACTTGGCAAGCGTCGGCTTTAGATCCAGCCGTCCCGGTTGTTCATCAGTATCGGCATCTTATTGCCGATCCATAATAGATCGCTTTTATTACACGCTCATCTTACACGATCTTTCGTCGCCTTCTGAATCGGCAGGGCCTTTCCGATACCCCGCGTAAGAGTGATTTGGAAATCCAGCCAATACACTCTTGAATTTGAAAGTTTGTTGTTTCCTTGTCAATTTACAGGTCAAATTGACTGGCACGCCTTGGTTCAAATCAGTGCAGTCCGGGCTTGGCGTACGGGGCTCCTGGGCTTGGTGTGTGATCATCTCGCGTCAATACATCTTTTTGCACGCCCGGTGGGACAAGAAACATCAAGATGTCAGAGAAGGCAGAGGTGTCTGAACAGAATCAGATCCCGATCGATAAGGAAAAGTTGAAGGAAGAACACAAGGCAGAACTTAAAGCAATTACATATGCTTTTGAGCAACGGTGCCTTTTATCCTTCAGCACCAACAGAAGTAGAGAGATAATCAAGAAATTCGATTTTCCCACTTTTGTATCACATGAAGAGTCACAAAAAGGAGGACAAGATGATTCATCAGATGAATCAGGCGATTGGGCGTGCTTTCGTGAATCATGCTCCACTCTTGGCCAACCACGTCCACAATGTTGTGCTCAAGACGCTACAAGATAGAGGGACACCTGGCTTTATGGGACCAGCTTATTATCAGGGTAGTCAGATGGTCTTCTCTCCTATTGGATCGGCTCCTGGAACGTCACAGATCCATCCTCAGGCTTCGGCTGATGAGGGTGTCATGAATGCACAGCCGATTAGTACTGTAGCATCAACTCAGATTCCTCCTGTGTACACCAACTCTATGCCGATGACTACATATGCACAGGGGAATTTTATGTCAGGATACCCAGCTGGTTGGGATTCAACTACTGGACTTGGTATGCCTCCGAAATTCATGATCCCATCTCCATCAAAGCATACAAGTACATCGGCTTCTCAGCCGATGAATCAGCAAGTCAATGCGTCGGCTTCACAGCCGACTCAGCCTCAGGATACCGCACCAGCGTCACAACCGGCGGTTACCCCTGCGTCAGTACCTTCGCCAGCAAGCCCAAACAACGTGTCGGCTCCATGGCCGACACCTGAACAACAGTATCTAGCAATGATGCTACAACCCAAGTCTCCTACAGAAGTCCTGGCTAACAGATTTCCTCATGCCAATGGAGTCACCTGGGTTTTCCACGATCTTGCGACCGGCAGCTTGCGTCATGTGGATGTGCCCAATGTACCTAATATTACACAGCATCAGCCTGGTCAGAGGGCAACACAGGACAATCATAGCAATGAGATGGTGCTGTACCAATCACCATCCAATCAACCCCCTCAGCAAGCTACACAGATTGCATCGGCTGCTCAGCCGATGACCTCGCCAAACGTCCAGCCAGCATCGACAGCCTTGCCATTGACACCACCAGCACCAAAGGCAGTATCAGCTGGTGGACAACAGATCGACTGGGCATCCAAGATTGCTGAGGTGATGAGAGATCAGTTTGGTTTGAAGCCAAAATAGCAGAATCTAATGTACAGAACTCCATATCCAGCTGCTTATGACCAACTACCATTGCCCCACAAGTACAAGCTTCCAGATTTCACCAAGTTTTCTGGACAGAGAGAAGTCTCCACCGTGAAACATATCAACAGATTCATTGTACAGTGTGGAGAAGCAGCTCAACAAGATGCATTAAAAGTGTGTTTGTTTTCTATGTCTTTGTCTGGATCGGCCTTTACGTGGTTCACTACGTTGCCAGCCAACTCTATTATATGCTGGGCCGATCTGGAGAAGCAGTTTCACCAGTTCTTCTACTCTAGGGTAGAGGAGATGAAGCTGACCGATTTAACCAACTTGAGGCAAAGATATGATGAATCGGTCACCGCCTTCATTCAGAGATTCAGAGATGTTAAGAACTGGTGCTTATCTGATCAATAGCTAGCAGAGGTTGCCTTCCAAGGACTACTGCCACACATCAAGGAGAAGTATGCTTCTCAGGAGTTCTACAGCATCAGTCAGATGGCTAACAGGATGACAAGGGAGGCAAAACCGTATGAGCAGAAGAGAAGCAACTACCAGAAGAAAGTCAACTTTGTTGACTGCTCAGATACTTCTGACTCAGATGATGATTAGATGGTGGGATTGGCTGAATGGGTTCAGAATAATAAGAAGCCGATCTCATGTCCTTTCGGCAACAAAGAACTTGAGAAGTATGAGTTCGATATTACCAAGGCTGACAAGATCTTCGACCTGTTGCTGTCAGAGGGGCAGATCAAGCTGAAGCCATACCATAAAATCCAGACAGATCAGGAGTTGAAGAATATCAAGTACTGCAAGTGGTACAATGCAATGTCTCATAATACCAATGAGTGCAAAGTGTTTCGTCAGCAGATACAATCGGCTATAGAGCAGGGTAGGCTCAAGTTTGAGACACCCAAAAAGCCGATGAAGATTGATGGGCATCCGTTTCCAGCACATATAGTAGATGTTGGAAAGAAGGGTAACGTTTTACAAACAAAGATGCTTACATCACAATCGGCCAAGGAGTCTGGTGCTGTTGATCCCAAAGCACAGATAGCGGCCGATGAAGCTAAAGGCAAAGGGCCGCAATAGAGAGAAGAATCAACGGTGCCTAAGAAGAAGCTCACGTCTCAGATGCCGTTGAACAAGTTCCAGCGTGATCAAGAAAGAAGACAGTACCGGGAAGAATCTGCACGACGACGTGAAGGGCATTGGAAGTGTCCTTTCTTTGTGTACTGTTGGGAAGAAAGGTGGACTCTGTCGACGGTGGATAATTGTCCAGACTGCAACGGTTTCTATCGTGAAGACCGATCGTACAAGAAGCCACGTTTCGACCAGAGGCCTCAGGGGCCGATCATTAGAGAGAGAGGTGATGATAGACGCGTCTCTGTACATGATCGGCTGGGGGCAGGGTTTCTGTGCATGATCGGCTGGGGGGCAGGACCATGCTACGTGATCCTGCAGGAGGAAGGATTTCTATTGATGAGCAAGTTGAACAAGCTACTACTGCTCAAGTTCCTGATGGATACCCACAATACAGAGATCCAGAAAGAGTGCCTGTGCATGATAACATTGATCGGCCTCGATGGTGTCCGGGAAACCTAACCAGATCACAGAAGAGGCGAGTTCAAAGGCTACGTCAGACAGAGGCACTGGAGGAAGAGGAAAGAAGAGAGGCTCCTAGGAGGGGAGTCAGATCTAAAGTCTGGCGTGTCAAGCCAAAAGCCGATGAAGGACAATAATCAGAACCATCGGCTACATCCGTTAATGTAACTTCCATGCTTCCACCGATCCAAGCAGTCGGTTCTCCCAACCGTTCCTAATGGATGAGTTCCTAGAAGATGAAGGGAAGTTGGGGCACGGGTTAACATCGGCCGATGCATTGGAGGAAGTAGATATTGGAGATGAAGATAGACCAAGGCCGACGTTTATTAGTGCTAAGTTAGATCCCGAGTGCAAGCAGGAGTTAGTGAATCTGTTGAAAGAGTACAAAGATTGTTTTGCTTGGGAATATTTTGAGATGCCAGGTTTGGATCGATCTATTGTTGAACATCGTTTACCTATCAAGCCTAGGTATCGGCCACATCAGTAAGGTTCAAGGCGGTGCAATCCTAAGATCATACCAGATATAAAGGCCGAGATCACAAAGTTAATAGAAGCAAAGTTCATCAGGCAATGTAGATATGCTGAATGGATATCCAATGTGGTTCCTGTATATAAGAAGAATGGGAAGCTACATGTGTGCATTGACTTCGGGAATCTCAATAAAGCTACGCCGATGGATGGTTACCCAATGCCAGTTGCCGATATGTTGGTAGATGCTGCTGCAGGACATTAAGTGATCAGTTTTATTGATGGGAATGCTGGGTATAATCAAATATTCATGGCTGGGGAAGATATTCATAAAACTGCATTCAGATGTCCAGGGCATGTCGATTTGTTCGAATGGATTGTCATGACTTTTGGTTTGAAGAACGCTGGAGCAACATACCAGAGGGCCATGAATTACATCTTCCATGAAATCATCGGCAAGATTGTTGAGATTTATATTGATGATGTTGTGGTGAAGTCCAAGGGGTACCAAGAGCATTTAGCCGACTTGCGCAAAGCTTTGGAATGTACTAGAAGACATGGATTGAAAATGAATACTAACAAGTGTGCATTTGGTATGTCGGTTGGACAGTTCCTTGGATTCATGGTGCATGAGAGAGGGATCGAGATCAGTCAGAAGACCATTGCAGCCATTAACAAATTAGTGGCTCCGGAGACAAAAGTTGAACTTCAATCGTTGATCGGCAAGATTAATTTTATTCGGAGATTTATTGCTAATCTATCCGGTAAAATATAGCCGCTCAGTCCTTTATTGAAGTTGAAGGCCGATCAGAAGTTTGTATGGAGAGAGGCACAGCAAAAGGTGTTGGATGAAATCAAACAGTATCTAACATCGCCTCCTGTGTTGGTTCCACCGCAAAAGCACAAGCCATTTAAGTTATATTTATCGGCTGATGAACGTGCTATCTGATCGGCCCTTATTCAGGAGTTTGAGGGAAAAGAGCGCGTGATATATTTCGTCAGTAGAAGACTCTTGGATGCTGAAACCAGGTATTCTCCTGTTGAAAGATTATGTCTTTGCTTATACTTTTCTTGTACCAAGCTTAGACATTATCTATTATCGGCTGAGTGTGTTGTGGTGAGCAAAGATGATGTTATTAAATACATGCTCTCGTTGCCAATTCTGAGTGGGAGAATTGGAAAGTGGATTTTGGCCTTGTCTGAGTTTGATTTGAGATATGAATCGGCTAAAGCAGTTAAGGGACAAGTTATGGCCGATTTTGTTGTTCAGCATTGTGGGCCAGAATTGAGAGTTATTGATCTAGTTCCATGGACATTATTCTTTGATGGTTCATCGTGTGGAGTTGGATCAGGTATTGGCATTGTTTTGGTGTCGCCTCGGGGGGCAACATTTGAGTTGTCTTTTCCGATAGAAGCTACTGCTACCAACAATCAGGCTGAGTACCAGGCTTTGCTTAAAGGAATTCGGCTGTTGCAAGAAATCGGAGCTGATGCAGTTGAAATATTTGGGGATTCCATGCTGGTGGTTAATCAGTTGATCGGCATATATGAGTGTAAAGATGATGTCTTACGAGTTTATCATGAAGAGTGCTACCGATTGATGAAAGAATTCAAGAAAGTGACCATCGAACATGTACCCAAACTTTACAATAGAGATGCTAATCGGTTGGCACAGCATGCTTCTGGTTATCGGCCGATAGAAGGTGTGATGAATTTGGAGTTGCCTACTAATGATTAGAGGAAAGAGATTGTAGAATATTTAGAAAATCCCTCCAAGAAAGTAAGCCGAAGAATCAGGTTTCAGGCAACTAAATATGTGTTGCTCAAAGGAGAGCTATATTATCGGACGATTGATGGAGTTTTACTCAGATGTCTTGACAAAGAGGAAGCTAAGATCTTGATGGGGGAGATACATGAGGGTGTCTGTGGTTCACATCAATCGGCATACAAAATGAAGTGGGTAATCAGGAGGAACAGATACTTTTGGCCAACCATGTTAGAAGATTGCTTCGCTTATTATAAAGGTTGTCAAGGGTGTTAGAAATTTGGAAATGTGTAGAGAGCACCGGCGTCGGCTATGAATCCTATTATTAAGCCGTGGCCGTTCAGAGGATGGGGAATTGATTTGATTGGACAGATTTATCCGCCATCCAGTAAAAATCACAAGTTTATACTAGTAGCCACAGATTATTTCACCAAATGGGTGGAAGCAATTCCTCTGAAGACTGTGACATCCAAGGAGACGATTGAATTTGTGAAAGAGCATATTGTTTATCGGTTTGGTACTCCGCAAACCATTACGACCGATCAGGGCAGTATGTTTATTTCAGAGGAATTTGGAGGGGTTGCTGCAAGTATGGGAATTAAATTGTTAAATTCTTCTCCATATTATGCTCAAGCCAATGGCCAGGCAGAAGCTTCCAATAAAGAGATCATTAAGTTGATTAAGAGGAAAATTGAAGAACAGCCAAAGTGATGGCATACGACTCTTAATGAAGCTTTGTGGGCCTATAGGATGTCTTGCCATGGGGCTACTAAAGTGTCTCCATATCAACTAGTTTATGGACATGAAACTGCATTTCCTTGGTTAACTAGACTCGGTTCTAGACGGGTTACATTCCAGGATCAGTTGACAGCTGATGATTATACTGTGCTAATGAAGGATGAGTTGGAAGATTTGGCTGGACATCGGTTGAAAGCTCTCATCAATATCGAGGCTAATAAAGCTAGAGTGGGCCGATGGTATGATAAGAAAGTCAAAGCCAAAACTTTTGACCAAGGAGATTTGGTGTGGAAACTGGTCTTGCCGATAGGAACAAAAGATCCCAAATTCGACAAATGGTCTCCAATATGGGAAGGGCCATGTAAGGTTAGTAGATGTGTTCCTGGAAATGCATACATTCTGGAGACATTGGAGGGAGAAGAATTTTTCAACGCACTTAATGGCAAATAAATAAAGAAATATTACCCAAGTGTTTGGGTGGATGCAAATCCGATTACGTGAGAAGATCAGTTGGGTTCAGAGTAGCCGATACAGAAAGTGTATCGCCTTTAGTGCAAAAAACAAGGAAAGGCTTGATCGTATCGTAATGCGTTCGAGTGTTTTCATGGCCAATATGACATATATTGCCCTTAGATCAAAAATCAAATCCAGAACATGTGGTTCAGTTTTGATCTAAATTTCTGTTTGATTTTGGATAGCGAAAAGGTGTTGGTTTGTTCGGTGCAATTGCAAGGCAGAAATCAGTACAAAACATAAAGATAAGAGACAAGAGCCAACAGGGGAAGCCAGTTCATTGATTATATTTACAAAAGAGCCAGACAGGCTGTTACATGCTACAACCTAATTTGACTCTCCTCCGAAGAGGTTGCTGATGACCCCCTCCAGACTCACGTCGGCGACGATGGCGGCGGCGGAAAGGTTGACATCATCAACCAACTCGTCGAAGGCGTTCTGCGCCTCTCCCCACTCGGGGAAGACCGGCTCCCATTGTCGATAGTCCGCCCCGGACATGTGGGAGACGACGGTGATGGCCCTGGCAGCGCCCGCATGGACCCATGCTCGGCGAGCTCCGTGATGCGCACCGGGATGTTCCGGAGGCGTGCGGC
Source organism: Panicum virgatum (assembly GCF_016808335.1). NCBI lineage: Eukaryota > Viridiplantae > Streptophyta > Magnoliopsida > Poales > Poaceae > Panicum > Panicum virgatum. The sequence goes on along the minus strand of NC_053145.1, from coordinate 55,851,301 downwards.
AACAGTGCTTCCCCTCGCATTCACCGAGTCGATGGTGACTCGAGCGGCGTCTAGAAGGTTCTAGACTTGCGACTCCAAGTCTGGGAAAGAAAGGATTAGAGTGGAAGATGTGAAGAAATTGCTGAAGAAAGACATGGCTGGAAATCTTACTGGCAGCCTTGGTGTCGGGGTTGGTGAACTGGCCGCGGATAATGACCTGATCCGTCTGCGCCCGGTCAAGATCGCGGCGGGCTTCGTTGAGCTGGCAGAGGAGGTCGCAGATGTAGTCCTGGGTGCCCTCATCAAGGACCCCGGAAGTTGGGGGGAGCTCCATGGCGGCATACCTACAAAGAAGAACATATGGTCAAAGGCGAACCTGAGGTGCAACATTGGCGTAAAAGAGAACGGTGTCTTACCCCAAACAGGGACGAAGCGGCGGAGGAGCATCGGAGGAACCCTCGCCGATGCGCTTGTTGCTGGCCATTTGTTCTGGAGAAGGAGAGGAGGCTAGGGTTTTTTGAGGCTTGAAGAGGAAGAAGGCGAGGAAAGGCTCTGGCCGATGAAGAGACTACAGTGCCGATGGGGCGATTTATAACTCAAGATTGGGAAGATGAATCAGTTGCGTGCACCGGCATGGCCTTTACTCCTGGGTTTAATCGAGAGGCATATGGGTAAAAAGACGGAAGGTGGATCGGCAGATTCCCTTTGTGTGGACGAGAAGGTGAAAGGCTGAGGGCAAGAAGGAGATTTTTACTCACCGCCTGCACATGAAGCGAGACGGCAGTGAGTGAAGAGACCGTTCAGCAGCGTAATCATGGCAAGGCTTAATTTCAAAGTAAAAAGGGCGTTTTTACTCTGAAATTGGGGGGCATGTGTTGACACCAAATTTTGGCACGTGTCAAAAAGGAGTGTTGAAGAGGAGAAAAAGTTCTGCATTGTACGATCGGTGGATTTGGGAGGATGATCATGTGCTACGGTCAAAGATCTTGCTGACCGAAGGAGAGGAAGTTGACCAGATATTTTGGCTTCGGTTTGGCAAGAATTATCTTGTTTTTAGAAGTAGTTTTTATTTCCTAGAATAGAATCATATTTTGCCGTAATCGGCTAGGATTGTGTTAGCAAGGGGTATAAATATGGACCCCCGGACTATTGTAAAGATCGATACACATCCAAACAAACAAACTTTACTATTTGCAATTTACTTTCTCATCGGCGACTTCGCCATCCTTTTTTCTTTTCGGCGAGTTCTTTCGAGCTAATCAAGGACGTCTCACATTCGAGCGACTTGGTTTGCTGGTGAGTTTTCGTTTACCGAGTAAATCTGAGCTTTAGCTTCCGGGTGCATCGCTGTTGCTTCGTTCAGATCTATTCAAAATTTACCGAATTTATCTAAGCTTTAATCTCTGGGCGCATCGCTGTTTTCTCGTTTAGATTAATTCACAAACTACCTAGCTTAGTGATCTGTTTAATCGGCTGTAAGCTCCTTGTTTATCACGATAAACCTTGTAAATCCGATTAGATTGAATCATAAGCTTAGCTTTGTCCAGATCCATACATTCTTGGGTTTGTACATTGTTACTCGGCACGAGTCAGCTTTAGATCTAGCCGTCCCGGTTGTTCATCGGCATCGGCAGCTTATTGCCGATCCGTAATAGATCGCTTTTATTACACGCTCATCTTACATGATCTTTTGTCACCTTCTGAATCGGCAGTACCTTGCCGATACCCCGCGTAAGAGTGATTCGGAAATCTAGCCGATACACTCTTGAATTTGACGGTTTGTTGTTTCCTTGTCAATTTACAGGTCAAATTGACTGGCACGCCTTGGTTCAAATCAGTGCAGTCCGGGCTTGGCGTACGGGGCTCCTAGGCTTGGTGTGTGATCATCTCGCGTCAACAGTGATAAAGAAATTGTATCATCTACATGAACAACTCCAAGAAAATGCTCACATGGCCTTCCCAATTTATCAACATAACGCAAGCAAAGAGCTAATTGTTCCGTATGTGATATGTCACTAGACTCATCTGCTAGAATTGCAATGGGATCCTCACCAAGTTCTTCAATTATTTTCTTTCTTGTTTCTATGGCGCAACATTCAATAAGTTGCTTTTGTATCTTTGGGCTGGTTAAGGAGCAATTACCTGGAGCATTCTTGAGAACATACTTATCGACTTCTTCACCATTGGCTGCAAGAAATTTCAGAAGTTCAATAAAATTCCCTCTGTTGCTATAGTCTTCACTTTCATTATGTCCACGGAAGGCCAACCCTTGATGCAATAGAAACTTCAAACATCTCAGTGAATACCTCAACCTGATCATATAAATGCGACGATTCTCATTACTCCACTTCTCAATTTTATCATCGATTGCTGCTTCAGGATTCATAAAGCCAATGTATTTCTCTTGAGCTGTCTTGTGTGCAACAGAACTCATATGTTTCAGAAGTGATTTCTCTCCTATATTCCAATTGTTCCAACCCTTTGCTGTAAATGCATCTGTCCCCTTGCCCTTACTTTGTTTGTGCTTGAACAAGTAGCATAAGAAGCAAAACACAACTTTCTTTTTGATACTATATTCAACCCAATCATATTTGTAAAACCATACAAAATTGAAAAGCCGCTCTCTACCTCCAATTAGCCTTTTCTTAAATTCATGTCCATAAGGTTGGAATGGACCTTTGAGAATATATGACCTTCTAATTACATCTTGATCATTAAAAGAATAACTTGCAATGGGGAGCCTTTCACCTGGATCATAAGGAAGGCGATTTACATCATAAATCGGTGATTGTGGTGGCAACACATTTTCAATTGCAGGTGGGATTGGTGGCAAGACATCTTCAGCTTCAATTGATTCTGAAAGAACACTAGATGCCACAAGACTAGGATTTACATCTTCTTCAATTATTCTCTCTTGCACTTGAATTGGCTCTTCCACAACTGTTGCAGCCGGAACCGGCGCAGGAGATGAAGAAGCAGCAAGCTTCTTTGCCTTATGCTTCTGAAAAAGTGATGCAATGTCCCCATCCCTCTTCATTGTTCATGGAAATTGGAATCTATAGAAAAATAAAATACATCAATAATCACCCATATATGATTCTCATTCATCAATTCTTGCATCTATTAATTGACCTGTTATATCAATTATCATTTATTCACCTACCTATCTACATCTACTAAGCTACTGCCTAGGGTTAAGGAGGGGATCGGGAGGGGGATTTACCTTTGGGGGCTTCGGGGGCAGGGCGGCAGGCGCTTCCAGTCTGGGGCTTTGGGGGCGCCGCGCTGGGGCTGTCCGGGCGACGACCGACAACGCGCAAGCGTGCAGCAGTGCGGGCGCGGTGCGCTAAGTGAGATGAGTGCGCGAGGGAGAGGCAGAGGCTGGGCGAGCCGAGGAAGGGGATTCGGGGCCTCGAGGAGGGGCGACCGGTGGCGGTGCGGCGAGTCGGCGACCTGGGCGAGCGCCAAGCCGAGCGGAGCTCCTGTCGCTGGTGGAGGCGGCTCGTCACGGGAAGTCGAGGGTCTCCATCTAGGACTGGGAGGCGAGCACCAGGCCAGCAGGCCGATACCAATTTTGTTGGTCTGATGGACCGGGGTGGGCCGCTTAGGGTATGCCAGGCATACCCTGGCCACCCTTTGGGTCCGCAAGTGTCCACCCCTCATGCTCATATTAATCATTAGCTTGTGAGGAATGATGTGATGATAGTGTTGGAATTATGGGCTTGGCCCATTTATTTTATTCAATGCAATAAAAGAATTCAAAATCCACTATTAAATGCTACTGAATCAATTGCTTAATACCGTATCGGGATTTGAGGAGGATCTCAACCTACTTAAAGGGTGGACCCTATGTACACCACTTGTGAAGACGGTAAGAGGAGGTCGGTGAACCACCCGCGCGCGCTCGCTCGCCTCGCCGCGGTCGAGGCCATGGGCGTGGGCGTGGGCATGGCCCGATGGGCGGTGCGTGTGCGTGATGTGCTGAGATGAGAACATTTTTGTTGTGGAATGCAATCAGGAACAGTAATCATTGTTGAATGCAATCAGAGACAATAAACGTGACAGTGATGACAGGAGAATCATGGCCTTGACCATTGGCATTGATTCACTAGTAACTGCACTCATCAAAGCTATTATAACGTCCAGGTTCGTTGAATCTGAGGCACCTCCACACCTATATAAACCACCCCCTCCTCCACTCATCCACACACAACCAGCACTTGCTTCAGGTACTCCTGCTTAGGAGACCTCTCCCTTCTCTCTTTGCTGCTTTCTGCCATCCCCATAGCTAGCGCTGCGAGCACAGCTCTGATGAGAGCAGACCTCCAAAACCTCTGCAATGCTGAGATCCTGCTCGGGATAGCGGGGCAACCAGATTTTTGGGGAGCATCTTGACGCAACTGCTCGTTCCCTAATCGACTACTTCGTCTACTTCCCGGAGGCCGAACGTCTGCGTCCACAACTTCCTGGTGGCCGATCGACTACGCCTTCTACTTCCGATGATCGTACCTGTGTTCCCCAAGTGAACATCAAGATCATCTCGACTACCTCCCGACGGCCGTCTGCACTGCAACGACTAAGAACGGCTACATCGAACAGCCCTGACCGATACAATATCCAGTCATGGGAACGGCGCAACCGGTGCTTCCGGCACTGGTCCCATCTTGGGGTACACTCTAAACCTATTCTGGTTTAATATTTTGTTCATGCTTATTAGTAAGAATAACATGAACACAATCATATATTTTATTCACACATTATCACTCATTTATGTCATGAAATTGATAATAATATTTGGAATTAAATATACCGGAAAATGCCTAGATTTCTAACAATCCAAAAACCTGATCTTGTTAATAGGCTTTCGGTATCTAGCTTTGCTGCAACAACCAAACCACCACCTTTTGATGGTTCCAATTACAAATGTTGGCAAGAGCGGCTTATACTATGGTTGACAGTGCTGAGAGTGATGCATGTAAAAGAGGGTAAGCCTGAACAGTTCACTCCAGAGGAAGAGAGTGCGTTCGATGAGGCTGATACCCTCTTTCGAGGCTGCATCATTAGTGTTCTCGCTGAAATCCTGGTGGATAATTATGTCCGGCTGCTAACTGGCAAAGCGTTGTGGGATGCTCTTGAGGCTCAATATGGAGTGTCTGATGCCGGCAGTGAGTTGTATGTGATGGAGCAGTTCCTTGACTATAGGATGGTCGAAGACCGTTCTGTGGTGGAACAGGCTCATGAAATACATACTCTGGCAAAAGATCTCAAAAATTGTAGCAAAGAGTCTCCATGTGTGTTACCCGATAAGTTTGTGGCCAGAGGTATTATCTCTAAGCTGCCACCTTCTTAGGGACTTTGCTACTTCACTGAAGCACCAGAGACAGGAGTTCACCATAGATGGACTCATTGGGACTCTTGATGTTGAGGAGAAGGCGAGAGCAAAGGACATACGTGGGAAAGGAGTAGTTGGTGTTTTAAGTGCCAATCTTGTTCAGAAGAACAACTCACACAAGAATAAGAAAAGGCCACCGCTGAACCAACCAAAGGCTAAGCAGACAAACACTTTTAAGAAGAAGAAGAAGGGAGCTTGCTATGTGTGCGCTAGTACGGAACACTTTGCTGCAAAGTGTCCGAACCGCAAAGGCAAGGATTCCGCCAACATGGTAATTAGCGAGCCTGGAGGAACATCGGGGTACGGTAATTCATTACCTACAGTTCTTTCAGTTTTCTGTTCACCTGAGTGGTGGGTTGACACTGGTGCTAATATTCATGTTTGTGCATATGCTTCTTTGTTTTCTTCTTACCAGGTCGGAGGGACTTCCTCCTTGCTGATGGGGAACGGATTGCATGCGCGTGTTCTTGGTGTTGGTACCGTAAATCTGAAGTTTACTTCGGGGAAGACCGTGCAGCTGAAGAACGTGATGCATGTCCCCACCATCAAGAAAAATCTTGTCTAAGTTTGGTACTTTTGTTGGAAAAGGTTATGAAAGCGGAGGCTTGTTCCGTCTTTCTTTGTCAGATGTTTGTAATAAAGTTGCGTACAATGTTATTAGCGTTGATGAAACAAATGTTTGGCATTCGAGGCTTTGTCACATTAATTTTGGCTGTATGATGCGCTTAGCTAATTTGAGTTTAATTCCAAAGTTTACTTTTGTCAAAAATTCTAAGTGTCATGTATGTGTTGAATCAAAACAAACTCGCAAGCCTCATAAGGCCACGGAGGCGAGGAGCTTGGCACCTTTAGAATTAATTCATTACGATTTGTGCGAAATGAATGGTGTGTTGACAAAAGGTGGTAAAAGATATTTTATGACTTTGATTAATGACTGCACTAGATTTTGTTACATCTATTTGTTGAAGTCAAAAGATGAAGTTTTACACTACTTTAAAATCTATAAAGCTGAAGTAGAAAACCAACTTGAGAGAAAGATCAAAAGAGTTAGGTCAGATGGTGGTGGCGAGTACTTCTCAAATTTATTCACTTTATTCTGCGAGGAACATGGTATTATTCATGAGAGGATGCCTCCCTATTCACCTCAGTCAAATGGGGGTTGCCGAAAGAAAGAACCGCACTCTAACTGATTTGGTTAACACCATCTTAGATATAGTGAGACTTTTCAAGGAATGGTGGGGTGAGGCTATAGTGACTGCATGTCATGTCCTAAACCGTGTTCCTACAAAGAATAAAGAGATAACACCATTCGAGGAATGGGAGAAGAAAAAGCCAACACTTTCATACTTACGTACATAGGGTTATTTGGCAAAAATGAGTGTGCTAATAACCAAGAAACGTAAGTTTGGACCTAAAACTGTGGATTGTGTCTTTCTAGTTTATGCTATTCACAGTGTTGGGTATAGATTTTTAATAGTGAAATTTGGAGTACCTGACATGCATGTTGGTACTATAATGGAGTCCAGAGATGCTACATTTTTTGAAAATATTTTTCCCATGAGAGATGGAACAAGTTCATCTAGGCAAGAGTTCATCGAGGATGATAGTTCTGCTGAGCCGATAAAACACAATGAACCTACACTTGTGGAAAATTCTGAGGAGAATAACAATAATGCTCCTAGAAAGAGCAAGAGACAAAGGACTGTAAAGTCTTTTGGTGATGATTTCATTGTATACCTCATGGACGATACACCCAGAACCATTGAAGAGGCATATTCATCTCCTGATGCTGACTATTGGAAGGAAACAGTGAGGAGTGAGATGGATTCTATTATGTCTAATGGAACCTGGGAGGTCGTTGAACGTCCTTATGGATGTAAACCGGTTGGATGCAAGTGGGTGTTCAAGAAAAAGCTTAGGCTAGATGGTACTATTGAAAAGTACAAGGCTAGACTTCTGGCCAAGGGTCATACCCAAAAAGAAGGAGAAGATTTCTTTGACACTTATTCACCAGTTGCCCGATTGACCACAATTCGAGTGTTACTTTTCTTGGCAGTCTCTTATGGTCTTCTCGTTCATCAGATAGGCGTTAAGACGGCTTTCCTCAATGGAGAGTTGGAAGAGGAGATCTATATGGATTAGCCAGATGGGTTTGTATCAAAGGGTCAAGAAGGAAAGATTTGTAAGTTGTTGAAATCTTTATATGGTCTCAAACAAGCGCCTAAGCAGTGGCATAAAAAGTTTGACAGAACTTTGACGTCTGCTGGCTTCGTTGTGAACGAAGCTGACAAATGTGTGTACTATCGCTATAGTGGTGCTGAAGGAGTGATTTTGTGCTTGTATGTGGATGACATACTTATCTTTGGCACTAGTCTTAATGTGATTAAGGAAGTCAAGGACTTTTTATCTCAAAGTTTTGAGATGAAGGATCTAGGAGAAGCTGATGTTATCCTTAATATAAAGCTGGTAAAAGAGAGCAATGGTGGGGTGATTCTTACACAGTCTCACTATATGGAGAAGGTGTTAAGTCATTTTGGTTATAGCGACTATAAACTTGTCTCAACACCATACGATGCCAGTTTAATTCTAAGGAAGAACAAAAGGATAATGCGAGATCAGCTGAGATATTCTCGGATCATTAGATCATTGATGTATTTAGCTAGTGCAACAAGACCTGACATCTCGTTTGCTGTAAGCAAACTGAGCCGGTTTGTTTCAAACCCGGGAGATGATCATTGGAAGGCTCTTGAAAGAGTAATGCACCAGCTAAAAGGCACAATGGACTATGAAATTCACTACACCGGTTACCCTAGGGTACTAGAAGGGTATAGTGATTCAAATTGGATTTCTGATGCTGATGAGATAAAGACTACAAGTGGATATGTGTTTACACTTAGTGGTCGAGCTGTTTCCTGGAAGTCTTGCAAGCAGACCATCTTAACAAGGTCAACTATGGAAGCAGAACTCACAGCATTAGATACTGCCACTGTTGAGGCTGAGTAGCTTCGTGAGCTCCTTATGGACTTGCCGATAGTTGAAAAACCGATACCGGCAATTCTAATGAACTGTGGCAATCAAACTGTGATTGTCAAGGTGAACAGTTCAAAGGATAACATGAAGTCATCAAGACATGTGAAAAGACGGTTGAAATCTGTCAGAAAATTGAGAAACTCCGGAGTAATAGCCTTGGACTATGTTCAGACGGCTAAAAATCTGGCAGATCAGTTTACAAAGAGTCTTTCACAGAATGTGATATACAATGCATCTATGGAATTGGGCTTGAAACCCACGTGAGTCATTCTATAGTGCAAACCTATCCTATGTGATCGGAGATCCCGTGAAGTAGGATGGTGAAACAAACTAAAGTCTGACTGAGAGAAGAGACCCTTTGTTAAAAGGCTCATTCCGTGTATAATGTGCATTTCTCTTCTAATTTGTATGGCAGGTTGGTCTATACCTTAATGTGTTCCAGGTGGTTTCTTTAAAACAAATGAGTTGTTTTCTTAAAACAAAGATGTTGTCCTACAGAACATCTGAAAGGAACACACCTATATGAGTCTGACTACTGGTCATAGTCTATGAGAACTGGGTATTCTCTAGAAACTCATGAAAGGCCTGGAGTATGACTTATAAGCTCCAAACCGCGGGGATGCTTATGCAGCCTAGTACGTTTGGTCAAACCTTAGGTCAAACTTGTTTGCACAAGACTGGCGATGCGTGTGAGTGATGTGCTGAGATGAGAACGTTTTTGTTGTTGAATGCAATCAGAGACAATAATCATTGTTGAATGCAATCAGAGACAATAAACGTGACAGTGATGGCAGAAGAATCATATCCTTGACCGTTGGCACTGATTCACTAGTAACTGCACTCATCAAAGCCATTATAACATCCATGTTCGTTGAATCTGAAGCACCTCCACGTCTATATAAACCACCCCCTCCTCCACTCATCCACACACAACCAGCACTTGCTTCAGATACTCCTGCTTAGGAGACCTCTCCCTTCTCCCTCTGCTGCTTTCTGTCATCCCCATCGCTAGCGCTGCGAGCACAGCTCTGGCGAGAGCAGGCCTCCGAAACCTCTGCAACGCTGAGATCCTGCTCGGGATAGCGGGGCAATCAGGTTTTTGGGGAGCGCCTTGACGCGACTGCTCGCTCCCTGATCGACTACTTCGTATACTTCCCGGAGGCCGAACGTCTGCGTCCACAACTTCCTAGTGGCCGAACGACTACGTCCTCTACTTCCGGTGACCGTACCTATGTTCCCCAAGGGAACATCAAGATCGTCTCGACTACCTCCCGACGGCCGCCTGCACTGCAACGACTAAGATCGGCTATATCGAACAGCCCTGACCGACACAATGTCCAGTCATGGGAATGGCGCAACCGGTGCCTCCGGCACTGGTCCCGCCTTGGGGTACACTCTAAATCTATTCTGGTTTAATATTTTGTTCATGCTTATTAGTAAGAATAACATGAATACAAGCACATATTTTGCTCACACATTATCACTCATTTATATCATAAAATTGATAATAATATTTGAAATTAAAATATACCAAAAAATGCCTAGATTTCTAACATATAGATCATCCACCCATGCCATTCCATGTAACACCCTAATTTAAATTTCAGCATTTAATAATAAATTTAATTGGCTTTATTTAATTTTCTAAGGTTTTATATGCTTAGACTTGCATTTAATTTAATTTTCTCTCACTAGTAAATAAAAATTTTTCTTAGGTCAACATGTTGTGCATTCATGCTGGTGCATAATTTTATTTGCTTGAGTGTGGTTTGAATTCAAATTCAAATTTGAATTCAAATAGGTTTAGTTTGGTTTGAGTTTAGAAATTAGAAAAGCAAAGGAAATAGAAAAGGAAAGGTGAAGAAGCAAACCCGGCCCAACCCGGCGGCCCAGCCCAGCTTCCCTTTTCTCAGCCCGTGCTCCCTCTCTCCCTGGCCTGCTCCCACCCGCGTGGCCCGCGTCGCTCGCACCAGCACGCTCGCCCGACCCTCGCTCCATTCCCTCGCTGACAAGCCGACCCCACGGGTCAGGCCCGTCTTCCCCGCCAAGCCGCTGCTCCGCCCCGCTCGCTTCACCCCTGCGCCGTGGACCAAGTCGTGCCACACGACCTCGCAGGACCGCTGGCCAGTCGCCCGGCGCCCTTATCACTCTAGAAGCTTCCCCACAGAGTCCGGGATCACGCCAATCCGTCTCCCCGATCCGCTTCTTGCGTGCACGGAGTCAATCCCGTGATTCTCGCGCGGCTTTCCAACCGTGGCACGCCTGCCCAGGATCACCGGCCTCTCCTTAAACCTAGCACCCGCAACCTTCTGCGCGCTCCTCACATCCGCCAGCGCCGCCCCCAAACCCTAGCCGCCGCGCCGCACAGCTCCGCCGCGCAGAGTCCTCTGCGCCGCCGCGGCCACGCTGCCGCGGCCACGCCGCTCCGCCGCACCGGAGCCCCGGCCAAGCCGCGCAGCAGCACCGCCTTGCCGCCTGGAAGCTCTCCGAGGCATCCTCCCTCAACCCCGGCCCTGCACGCGCCGGGATTTCCCCGGAACGCCGCCGTGGGTAAGTCTACCCGCCGCCACAATTGCACGCCGCCGGTGAGTCCCGAGCATCCCTGACCCCCGGTTCTCGTTCGCAGCACGACCCCGCATCTTCTCGACGAATCAGCAGGCCCGGAGGACCACCGCAGCAACCCCTTCCCCGACTCCGTCCGTGCGCCGCCGCCTGAACCTTGCCGGCCCACGTCGCCGACCACCTCGCGCTGCTTCCCCACTCGAACTCAAACCCCGGTGAGCACCAGCACGATCTCCTCTATGTGTTGTGCTAGATATCGTAGCCCGTGATCCACATCCGAGCCCGGAACACGCACGCCGGCGTCACACCGCCGCACCCACTGCGGATCCCCCATGGCGGACCTCGCAGCAGCACCGCCTAGCCCCCACACATGCCTTGCCATGGCTTGCACTGGCTCTGCGCACGCATGCAGAATCCACATAACCGGATCCGAGCCCCAGAACCGCCCAGCGCGAACGCGCCGGCGAGCCCGAGCCGCGCGCCGCCATGGAACCTCAGCCCCGGCGACTCCCCGCTGCCGCTCCCGCGCGCAAAGCACCTGAGCCATCCGATCAGAAGTCAGCGGCCGTGATTAGATCAGGCGTACCGTTTTGCCGGCGTCTTTGCAAAAGAGACCCTGCGCTTCCTGAGAATCAACCCGCAGTCCACTGTGTTCAAAAGTATTTACAGATGGGCCCAAAATCTTGCACTGACCCCCCCTGAGCTTTCCAGTATTAGAACCCGTCGTCCAGCCTTGGTGTTTTGCGAGTTAGACCCCAGATCTAAGGTTTAATTACGTATAGGTCTCTGGTTTTTGCAGAAAACCCCCAGAAACTCTGTTTTTCTTACAGTTAAGCCCCTAGATCTTGTTTTAAGCGTAGTTTTCACGTTCTAGCTCCGTTTTAGGTGTTCTTTATATCCACGCGATCGTTGTAACGCGTAGAACAATTCTAGCTTAGTTTGGTTTGCTGTTTTTATGTATTGTCGTACTGTTTCTTAGTGTTAGCCTTTGTTTGCATGTATGTTTATGTTGTTGTCTTGTTTTTTGCCATGTGTTCGTGAGTAGAAGTTGAGCTACCAGAGGAGCACCAGCACCAGTACTCGGAGCAGCCACCTTCCTTTGAGCAGTTTGAGCAGCAGGAACAGTTTGAGGAAGGCAAGTATAACATGAACAACACATATCACTTTAAATACATTTTCATACTGCATTTTAATACTGTATGCCTATAAGGACTCTCCTAGCCACTTTATATCCTTTATATATATCCCTTGGGTTGCATTTTTTTAGTTGAGCTAGGTGCCACGCTATAACACACTTGGTCCTTTTTAATTAATTTGATTAATGGTATATGCAACTTAATTCTGGGAGTGGCCCGCTTGAGTGGCTCACGTCTCGTTAAAATGAGTTTTTCTAGAAACATGGTTTAGGGGGCTAGCACGGTGCTTAGTGCTGGGTTGGCCACTCTCCATAAGGACCGGTTCATAGAGCGACAACCTGGGACAATAGCGCTACCACAAGACTGGAATGGGACGGGGAGGGGAGGTACCTGGGACAATAGCGCTACCTGGGACAATAGCACGGTCTTTTTGGTTTGGAGTAACTTACCTGCGGGGTAGGGGAGGTAAGCTTCTATGGCCCTCGTACTGAGTGGCCTCGTCTGTGCTTGGTCTGCGCACCTGTGTCTTGACGCCCACTAGACCTGCTCCATAGTCGCCGATCCATCCTCGTGGTTACTCCTTACCAACGAGATTCTTTGTAAAGGCCTCGTAGTGTGCTTGCTAGCCATCTCACCTAAGGAAGTGTGATGAACAACTAGCGTAGCCCACGACTTGTGGGTAAAGATGTGCAACCTCTGCAGAGTGTAAAACTGGTATACTAGCCGTGCTCACGGTCATGAGCGGCCCAGATCCTCTTTTTGATTAGTGGGGTTATCTTCCTTTGATTAGGGGGGTTTCCCCGGGTGGCTTGGTTTGGTTTGGTTCTCAGTAGTATCATAATTAATTCTGACTAATTACTATGTAATTGAGTTATGGTAATTCATCAACTTGTAGTAAATCGCTGTAATAAAGCTTTGCCAAGACTTAAAAGCTAATGCAGTTGAGTCAGCCAACTTTAGAGGCTCATAGTTTGTGTTATACTTGTTGAGTACGAGTTGTGTACTCACCCTTGCCTCCTCTACACTTTTTCCTCTTGTTCTTTTGGGATACTCTACTGCTGCTCAGTTCCTGCCGACGCGAGGGAGTTCATCCGGAGCTACCAGGAGTACGAGGACTTTTAGGCGTTCGTCTCCCAATCGACGTCCCTGTGGTGCCCTGCTTCCGAGAATTCTTCGTATATGTATTTTACGTTTTCGCTGTATCAGACATTTTGTCATTAATGTAATAAATAACATTCGTACTCGCTTTATTATATCTTTTTACGTGATATGTGATGTGATATACTGTTCATTCTGTTGTATATACGTGTGACTTGATTCTGGCACGTATATGATTGCTCGGTTTATGTCCTTTTATAAACCGGGTGTTACATTCCACAAACCAAACAAAAAAGTGAGAGGCAAGAAGATGATGCACATGTACCACTCCATTCCTCAAACCAAAACACCCCCTAATTTTTATTATTTGAGGTGGTGTTTTCAAATGCTTTGGTTTTACTTTTTGTTTTTGCAATGCTACTCAAGTTGTAAAAGAAGTTCCAAAATTTGCAAACAATTGTAAAACGTTAAATAATGGAAGGCATAGTGCGAAACGAGAAGTTCCTAAGAAGTAGAATATGATCTTTGGATTCTATTATGGATATCGTCAATTGCCACAAAATGTTCTATCAACATATTTAGAAATCAATTTTCTTTTCGAATCAAAATTTGTTTTGATGGACGCACAGAGTACACTAAATTATGTAGACCCTAAGCTACTTATAAAACTATACGCTACCTCTACCTGTGTGCCCAACGACCGTGATCAGGCGCAACTGGACTGGAATGCTCGTGCTAATTTTGGTCAAAATGGGTTTGCGACCTGTCCCTGCCTCACCTACTAGGAGTGCTTAACAAAAGCCTCCAAGCTGCGGTGCCGCCATCGCATCTCCATCGCCAGATAATTCCGACACACGAATTTCTTCGGTTCCTCCTCGCGCTCCTCCCCTTCCCCGAGCAACCACCAGCAGCAGCGGCGCCATGGCCACCGCCTCCTCCCTCTTCCTGTCCTCGTCCCCCATCTCCACCGCGCCGCGAACCCGCAACGGCCCCGCGGCGGCCTGCCCTCCCTCCGCCCGGCCGTCCCTGCGCCTCCGGCAGAGGCCGTCCCCGGCCATCGCGGCCGCCGTGCAGGCCGAGCACCAGTCCGCCGTGGTCGCGGCGCCGAAGCCGCCCGCGCTCCCGTTCCGCGTCGGACACGGGTTTGACCTCCACCGCCTCGAACCGAACCTCCCGCTCATCATCGGCGGCATCAACATCCCCCACGACCGTGGCTGCGAGGCCCACTCCGACGGTACGCTTCACATACGCCTTCTGTTCTGTTCGCGATTGGTATCCATCTCGTGCCCCCCAATTTTCGTGACCGCGCGTGTTGGGGAATTTCGCCTTGTGCACAGGGGACGTGCTGCTGCACTGCGTGGTGGACGCGATTCTCGGCGCGCTGGGGCTGCCAGACATCGGGCAGATCTTCCCAGACTCAGACCCACGGTGGAAGGGTGCCGATTCTTCCGTGTTCATGAGGGAAGCTGTAAGTTTCTCTTCTTTCTAGTGATGAGTGCTTGTTGAATGCTTCATCGTAACGAAATGTAGAGTTTCTGTAAGCATGGTAGATTCTTGAGAAAACAGTTGGATAGTCCCTACCAATTGATATGAAGCGTGTCATATATTGATTACCAGAAACTTGCTGAATAATTCGTAAATTCACTTCATATATCATACTGTGTTGCTCAACTAGTTTTTCTACTCGTATTTGTTATAGACTTATAGCTTTTTCTGAACAAAATGTAAGGGTCTCTGCGTGTCTTGTGGTATTTGGAATGGAGAACAGACTGGAATCCATCCTTGAAAACACGACAGTTTATTCCTTCCGTGCTTCACGATTCCACTAGTCTACTTTTCCTGTATTTTAAAGCACTCGAACCATTAGATTAGATGTGCATTCCTGATTATGTCAACAGCCTGCTGTACACGTTTCAAAAAAAAAAAACAGACTGGTGTACAAGATGCCTTGGCAGTCCTCACACGAGTTGCTGACTGCGAAGTGTGGTCTTTGACCTTTGGACACTTCAAAAGGCAGAAAGTATTCCACGTTTTACATTTTTAGAACAAGGCATGCGCCATGTGCATAGAACGTTGACTCCACATTTGCTTTGTGTACTTTGGACCTGCCGCTGAACAAAAATTATCATATGCCCTAGAATTTTGTATCATCCTCTAATCTTTTTCTACATAAGCCACTTGACTGTTGAAAGTTAGCTTAGTTCCAATTATTTAGCTTACTTTGTTAACAAATATTTAGCATAACACTTTATTAGAGCGTGATGTTATAAAATCAGAGCATGATTGTGTCCTCTTCTCATACTAGAACTTTTTTATATTTTATACGTTGAAGTGCTGTAGTCTGTAATACAGAAGCTGATGAAACTGATGCGCCATCCTGTTAACATACTTGGGTTCTCATGCAATTTCAGGTGAAATTGATGCATGAAGCAGGCTATGAGCTGGGCAACCTTGATGCTACACTGATCTTACAAAAACCAAAACTCAGTCCATTCAAGGAGACAATCCGATCCAACTTGTGTGACCTACTTGGGGCAGATCCATCTGTCGTCAATCTCAAGGCCAAGACGCACGAGAAGGTTGACAGTCTGGGGGAAAACAGGAGCATAGCTGCCCATACTGTAGTTCTTCTGATGCGGAAGTAGAAAACTGGAAGAGTGGAAGTAGTGAATTGTATGATTGTATCCTATTACAGGGATTGAATTTTAGTGTGAACAAAAGGCTGTTACGTTATACCTGTGTAACCTGTCCTTCAGTGATCTGGTCACTATGGGGAATCTCCATGTCGGTGAAACGATAAAGCTGAATGCAATGAGAAGTTTTCTGTATTTAGATTATGTTTCGTTTATTTGCTCCATGGATTTTTCCGCCTGTGCCGACCATGTATCATTGCTGAGTTTTCTTGTGATTGAGGTTCATATTGAGAAACGGAGGTCTGAGTGACCATCCAGTAAAGTCACATATTCATCTAGCCTTGCTTACCAGAAATCCAGAATGGAACCAGAATTGTAAATGTTCACAAGATACACATCAAATCGTGGGTTAAATCCAGATAGAATTTAAATGAATTCATAACTATTACTCAAGCTGACAATAAAATACACTAGAGGGTGCAGGACAAGAAGCTGACAGCAAACATGGACGGTCCAAACAGACAACAAAATAGCGCTGCTAAGCACAGCACAATTTCAACAAGTGAGGCAACATATATAAGATCAAAGAGAACAGAAGCTTTCTATAGTTCCATTTTTGTTCTATTTATTTACTTCTTATCATTACCTTCAGCATCCGAAACAATAGCCCCACTGTAATTTTAATTCTAGGATGATGAAGTAAAAGTACAAAGGTCGGTTTCATCAGTCTAACTAACCAAAACAAATACGTGCACCTATTAAAACATCCCTACATCAACTAAACTGTGCTAATTGGACCTAATTTATGCACATCAGCAGCTAGGTCGGCCATGTGCTTGTTCATACCGTGCCATACTGAATATATCTTTTCCGCTTCATGATGCCTAGTATCTGCTGACACAAACTTAAAACCCTCAACCCTTCCAACATCTACAAAGCTCCACCCTGTCTCCTTTCTCAAACCGACTCTCCTCAAATCAGTCCTAATCATTGCAGCATCTTTCCATCTCCCAGCCACGGCGTATGTATTTGCCAAGGAGACTCTCCATATGTCGCTCTCAGGTTCCAAGGCTGACAATTCGTTAGCAGCCTTTTCTGCAAGATCAACATTCCCATGAAGCTGGCAAGCAGCCAGAAGAGGCCCCCAGATAGATGAGTTGGGAGGTACGAGCATATCCCTGATGAATTCTTCTGCTTCAACAAACCTCCCAGATCTTCCAAGCAGATCAACTACACAGGCATAATGGTCCATGCTAGGTTCAATGCCGTGGTCCGTTCTCATGCTTTCGAAGCACTTGTAGCCTTCTGATATCAAACCAGCATGACTGCAAGCTGATATCACACTCACAAATGTGATAGCATTTGGCACAGGAGTTCCAGCATCTTTCAGCTGGTTGAAAATCCTTAGAGCTGAATGACCATCTCCATGCATCCCATAAGCATTGATCATTGAATTCCAGGAAACAAGGTCCTTAATATCCATCCCCTCAAAGATCATCTGAGCAAAATCAATTCTTCCTAACTTAGCATACATACTTATGAGAGCATTGCATATTGAAACATCATGCAAGAAACCAGATTTCATGATGCATCCGTGGAGCATCTGCCTTTGATGCAGTAATCCGGCATTGGAACAAGCCTGCACAATGCTCAAGATTGTGACAAAGTCAGGAGCAAGCCCACCACCACCAGCATGAAGAGCGCTGAAAAGCTCCATGGCTTCGTTCACATGGTCACTCTTGGCAAGGCACGAGATAATGGTGTTCCATGAGACAACATCCTTAGCTTCCATGCCACTGAACACCAAATGAACTGCATCAACTTGCTCAAATCTAGCATACATGCCCATGAGGGAGTTCTCAACGCCGATGCTCGGGAAAGCACCCATTTTAATCAGGTGTGCCTGGAATCCCTCCCCATTCTTCTGGGATCCTGAAATGGTGCAGCCGAACAGAATTGCCGCGAGAACATCCTCATTAGAACACACATTCCCACTCTTCAGGTACGCACCATTAAAAAGCTGCATAGCTTCTTGAACAAATCCATTCTTTGCATACATCATGATGAGAGAATTCACCACCACTGAGGGATCGTCCTCGAGCTCCAACAGAACAACAAGAGCATGCACCGGACCAAACAATTCCGAGGCGCCCATCAAAGAGCACGCCTGGATGATGCTCAGCATCGTGACATTGTTCGGGAGGATGCCATCTTCCAGCATCATGACGAACACGTCGAGGGCCTCTTCGAGCATACCATTGAGCACGCACCCTGATATGATGGCCGTCCAAGAGACAACATCTCTGCAGGGCAACCCAAGGACCAGCCTCCGCGCGCTCACCACATCCCCAGCCTTGGCGTACATGTTGACCAAGGAGCCAACCACGAAGGGGTCGCCGCAGAACCCACCTGCCACGAGGTAGCCGTGCACCATCCTCCCCAGCCTCCCGTCCCTGGCGAGCCCGCAGGCCTGCAGGACCGCGGCCGCCGTGAACTCGTTGAGGCGGACGGCGGCGGCGTCGTCCTCGGCCTGGTCGCCGGCACTGCCCCAGGCCAGCATGTCCAGGAAGGCGCGGAGGGCGTCCAGGGGTGCGCCGCGGCGGCAGTGCGCGGAGATGAGGGGGGCGTAGGTGGCCGCGTCGCGGCGGGGCATCTCGTCGAGCATGCGGAGCGCGCGGGGGAGGAGGCCGCATTGGAGGTACGCGTGCAGCGGGGAGTTCGAAGCGGAGAGGGGCTGCGCGGGGTGGAGAGCGCCGGACTTGAGGAGGGCCGCGTGGACCGCGGAGGTGAGCTGGGCGTCGCGCCGAGCCGCGGCCCCGCGGAGGAGGGCGACGGAAGAGGCGGGAGCGGCGGTGCTGCCGCCCTGCGTAGGCGGTGGCGACGAAGGGGTCGCGAGTGAGAGCATCGCAGCAGCCTGATGGGCGCGCGGCGGCAGGGGTGTGCGCTTGTATCGGAGGGTGGAGTTCAGCAACTCATCGCATCCCCAGACCCCAGGTGAAAGACGTGTAAAATATTGTGTATTTGCGTTCCTAAGCCGGATACGAGAGCTTAAGAAAGGTACATCAGAGCATATCTAGTGTTTGAATAGCTGATTTGCTTATAGTTCTCAATATTCGAAACACTAATACATCAGAGCATCTAGGAAGTCGATTGATGAATAGCAACACCTCTATGTGTCCCCTGATACCCTGTATGCACGCTTGTGCCGAACGCTTTTACAGAACTTCGACAATACTCTCCTGTATCAAACACCTCAACATCCAAACGCTGAATCGGTGCCTTGTGCGTGGCAGGGAAATCCATATGGAAAACCTCACACAGGGGTCAGGGTTTTGCTCAAGAACAACGTAAGCTCTGATGGGTTCCAATTAGTCTTCTTTTTTGCTGTCCGGATCATCCAGAGCCTGCAGCCGTTCCACAAGGGGTGGGTGGGAGTAGTGATATGCAGAATACCATGGATCGGTGTTCATTGCAGACAAGTTCTCCTCCTGAAATTTTAGAACATGCTTCAGGTTACTGAATGCAAATATTGTGGCAGGTTAACAGTATGCTAACAAACATTCTCACTAATGAGTAAAACAAGGGATGCTAATAAATGAAGTTGCTCGATTGTTGACGGAGTGAAAGCATGCCATGTATATGATCACCTTGCAGTTCAGATGTCCTTTACAAAAAGAAGAAACACAGATTCAATTAAAATGGATCTAGATAATTACCTGTAGTTTAACAAGGGCCGCTCGGAGCTGAGGGGCATATCCAAGGTTCTTGGCAAAGGCGTCGGCCTAACGATTGGATTAAAGTTAGTGCAACCAAAAGGTTTAAAGCTGTCAATAGCAGGAAACTTGGGAGGCATATAGAAGAATGAACCTGGAATTCAAATGCTCTACTGACAAGATTCAGGCAAAAGCTCAGAAGGTGTTGAAGAGGTATTATGGTGTGCTGTAATCAAAGAGACACATGCGTCAATCGAGCAACAACGGTAATAATGCTGGAAATTCATAGAACAATGCATCTCAATTTTCAAAACTAGTTTAAATCAAAAGTTGGTACCAAAAAATTTGTGAAAGAATAAAATAAATGCTTGTTGAAAATATGTTTATAACATACCTGGAAAATGATTAATCCAATTATTATTGGCTGATCCTCAAAACCAAAACTCTCAAAGAGATCTTTGGAGTTCCTTACTAGAGTATATCCTCCAAATTGCAGAAACATAAGCAGCTGCACAAAAAGCAATGGTGAAACGAAAATGAAAAAATTCAACAGTCAAAAAATGGTTGAAAGATAACAGTCTCTCATTTTCTTCCAGCAACTAGATGATTTATGATACATCATGCACAAATTCCACTCACAACACTCAAGAACTGTATGACCAACCACTCAACACAAATTCCACTCACATTTTCTTCCGTAACTGATGTAAAAACATGAAAAGGTCATAATTTGTTATTTTAATGAGAGAATACCTGGACAGCTATAAAGGAATAGGCAGTATGATTGAGTTTCCAGTGCCCAAGTTCATGTGCAATAACAGAAACTATCTCATCCTCATTACTGCACTGAAATCAACAAAAAGAAACAGGTTAACTTTGCGCATACATGCTATCATTTTTTATGAAACAAAATAAGTGGCAAAAGCAAGATTTTCTGAAGCATAGAACCTGCTGAATTAACGTGTCGTAGAGTACTATGCGTTTGTTCTTGAAAAAACCATACATGTAAGCCTGAAAGAGAATTGTCAGTTTAAATAGCAGCATTATATTACCGTTTACTAGATAGAAATGAACCCCAACTCTGGATGCAGAGTAATTAACACACATTACTGTGGCTTGATCTGGTAGACCCATCTACCACGAAAAGCTTTTTCAAAGGAAATTTGAGGGAAGCTGCCAACTTCTCTATTTTCTCCCTGAGTACTCCTTCAGGAAGCTGATGACACCAGTGCAACCACAAAATTCAATCTCAACTCAGAATAACCTTTGTACTAATAAGATATGATCGTGCCAATTTAGTACGAAATAAGTAAAACAGTACTCACAGGTGTGAACTTGTTGAACAAAGGAGCAATCACAATGGGGTATATTGTCATCATCAGGAGAGCTAATACAAACATAAAACCCCAGAGATATATGGCCAGGTAAGGTCCTCCAATCTGACACAATACATGAAAGATTGAATGAATCAGTTGAGGCACTTACATGACACTACTACAAGCAGTATGTGATTTAGATTCTGTGGACTTTAGAAAACCAACCAACACAAACAGGACGAAGGAAAAACATGTGTTGTACACATAATTCATTAATTAATGTTTAAACAATAGAACAAGAGAAGTTACCTGTACTATGTAGATGATAGCAGCCACGATTGGTGGGCCCAATATCATGGATAGTAAAATTCCTTTGACCATATCCCTAATGAAGAGCCATATAGTTTGCTACAAGGTACAGAGCAAGAGAAATCTCAGTATAGATAATCAAATATATCAGGAAATGGAAAGTATAATTCATAAGTCCAGTAACTTACTTTAGTACTAATCAATCACGGCAAGTTGCAAAGTTTCAAACAGATATTCCTAGCTTACAAATAAAAGGAAAATTTGGAAAATGGGAACACACCTTGTTAAAACCATGGCGAGCCTCTATGACAAAAGTTGAATAAAGAGAGAATGGCAAGTCTGTAATCTGCATTCCATTAAGTACACATTAGTGTTTCAAATCAAGTACTGGATTTGACACCCAATGCAATGTGCTCCAAACAGAAGTTGTTTCTCCATAAAAGAACAACATGGCACAGTTAGGGCTGATTGTGGGCACAGCTATGAGCACAGGTCCAGGTTCAAAATTAATGGCTAGTCACTGAAGCAATTTAGCGAGAAAAGAACTGACCTGACTACTGAACCCAAAAGAACTCAAAATCTTGATCCACGCAAATTCAATATATAAATGCAACATGCACCTTCTTTTTAAACAAAATCTAAGCATTTAGTGAGATGTTAAATAGACATGAGGAAGTAATATGATAATAGATAAATCGCTTCTTTTTCTTCTTCTTTAGTTTTACAATAAACAGAAACTTTCCGAAAAAAACAAGAAAATGTATTAGTTCAACAAACACAACATTTTTGGACCCAAAACACGGCAGGGCATCGCATGCAACAAGGGGTTTATAGATACCACAAATCACAATGCTCCACTCGCCAGTCGCCCAGCCCTGACTCCTAAGTCCTAAGTCATAACAATTATTAACATCATACCCATAGATGACCCAGCATGGCAGCATTTGAAGTTAGAGCACAATATAGCTACCGGTTCAACGAAAGGAAGCAAATGTCTCACTTTATACATATTCCATTTTAAGTGCCGAAAGACTATTAAAGCTAATCAGAGTGCAATACTGCAATATAGATAGGGGAAAAACATAATTAACTTAACATAGATTATAGTCTAGGGAGGTGAGAGTACCTGTGACCAAACCATGGCACCAGCTAAGAATGCAAGGGTGTGTATTATCTCATTCTCAGCATTCAAACCAACCTTTGTAACTAATTCTCCAGATCTCTGAAGAAAGAAATGATCAGCCAAAATACTTGCATAAGGATATTGATTGAAGCAAGGGATTTGTTTTTACCTTCCAAAACCAGGGAAGAACTTTATAGTACAGTATTGCAGTATCCATTAATATAGTCACAGCCTCATGAACAAAATGGAAGTAGCTGTCAGATGAAGCAGAAACTTCAGAATCAACAATCCAAATAGATAAGTCAGCTAATGAATTTGGGCATCAGAAATTGTTTCAAAATGAAGGTTGCAAAAAGGTACAGCAGCACTCTATGAACCTTTTGTCAAGGCTATAATCTCTGGAACGTTTGAATTTTTCATCACTAATTACTCCCACCAGGGGTTTCGGCAAAGTTGGCAACTTGAGGGCTCTATGCTGACGGATGTCAAGATATGTCTCAAATATGTACATGAGAATCATAAAGCCTGCACAGGGATACAAGTTGATAAAAGCATCAGTCATACAAAGTAAATAACCATGAAAGTAAACATATCACGTAACCAAGGAATAAGATCTAAATTGTTGGCTTCATCCATATTAACAGCGGATAAACTTTAAATTGATTCAACCCCATACTTGGTAGCAGAAAATGATAATGACAAAATTTGAAAAGACCCATCAGGCCATCACAAAATTATATTGCTACGGACCATTGTACACTAAACATCAATCAAGTCTGTAACGTATTGCATAGTGACAGAAGAACAGAGATTCGAATCACAAACACAAGTTCACAGATGCAGTTGACTAAAACAATCTTAGTCAATATATTCAATAGTAAGTTAGAAGCTCACAGGCATCCCTTCACTCTTTCCACTAATCAAAACTATGGACGCTCTTCACTGCACTGATAAATAAAGTTTCAGACTCTCTGGCCTTGTGTTCTGAGTTATTTATTTCCCAGATCAAGTACCTAAACGATGGACACTGAGCCAAAACCAAAAAAGGCAAGCTGTGTATACTAGAAACATTGAATCACCCAATATCACCAGACAGCATTCATTCAATCACTGCATATCAACATCGTCCGCACATCACTCTCCCAAGCACGGGAACCAAAGCACCCATCAGGCGTCCGCGGCGCTTAATCGCCTCCGAGGCACGGTCAAATCCAGCGGCGAAGAAACCCCTCACTCCGCCACCCCCACAAACCCTAGGGTTTAACCGCGGATCCCGCGTCTCACCCAAATCCGAGACACCATAAGGATCGATCGAGCGACTGCAATACCACGAAAAGAGCAGCGGGGAGGCGGAGACTTACACAGCACGGCCTCCAGGTAGGGCAGCGCCATTGGAGGCGGGGGGAGGCGGAGGCCGGAGCGGCGGGGTTGCTTCGGAAACCGAGGGGCTGAGCCTGGGGCCGAAGGAGAGCGAGTATTATGAAGCCGGGAAGCGTGACGCGGTGCGGGTACGGATGCTTTGCTCGATTCCGCTGCACGGAGGCTCGGAGCTGGGGAAGAAAGGAAGGTATGAAGGCTGCGCTCACGCCGAAGCTGTGGGATCCGGCTGAAGACCGCGGCTTCGCAGGGAAGCTTTTGCCGCGTTGAATGCTGCCCTGCGGCTTGGGCTCTGGGCGTCGGTTCCTTCCACTGCACGAATCGGGCGCAGCACGAGGGAGAGGGATGGATGATGGCGCGGGGCCGTATGGGCTGTTGCAGACCTCGATGGATTAGGAGTGGGCCTGTGTCACCGCCGCGCGGTTTTTTCTTTTTTATATTTAAAAAAAATTAAAATTTCAAAAATATATGTCCGTTTTGAAATATTTCAAAAATATACCCCAGTCGCCCTCCCATAGGGCGACAGACCCAAAGTGTAATTTTTTTTTCTTCAAATTTGCAACGAAGTCCCTGGAGAAAAAAAAAGCCCTGTCGCCCCCCAACGGGCGACAGGGGGGCGACAGGGGCCTGTCGCCCGTTGGGGGGGCGACAGGGCTTTTTTTTTCCAGGGATCTATTTTGAGCTATTCGAGCGTGTATTCATCATCATCGTCGGCAAGATCTCGGCCGCTAACTCCTACCGCACGTAACTTGTCCTTCATTAAATCACGGGAAAAAATCGCAAGAACTTCCCTTATTTTACGAGCATTATGGAACCCACAAACATAATAAGTTCACATCAATAATATTTATAGAAACAAATGACAAGTAACCTACCACAATCATAAACATCGGATACAAATAAGCGGTCCACAGCTATCTCATTACAAATAAACATCAGATACATCTAACCACCCCTAGGGCGTCGGACCCTCTTAGCCCTCTGCTGGGCACGAACATGTCCCTCGGAGTAGGTGAGAACATCCGGAGACCTCACCTGTCGCTCAGGACGCGCAAGGGGCTGCGGTGTCTGCTGCTGAGAGATCCCAAGTGGTGCTCCTCCTATCTGTGAATACCCCAAGACATCAGGGTCACCTTGCGCGGCAGGCTCTTATGGACTCAGCATCGTGAAGTGCATTCTGAGGACACTTCTTGTAGTTGTGACTCAATGATCCACATTGGCTGCAACGCTTTTGTGCCCTGCTTGCTTCCGACTCGTCCATACCATTCCGAATACGACGTGTCTGACGGCGGCCTTTGCCTTTCTTAGTGGCTGGATCAGGAATAAACATCTTATTCTCATTATCTTGAGTGAAAGGCCCCACAATTCCAATCCCGTATACCTCATGTCCCCATGTGGATACAGCTGCTTCCTTGCTGAAGTACGGTGAAACAAATAGTCCTGGCTGTAACGCAGACTCTGCACATGCCGCAATGAGATGGGGGCATGGCATATGCAATAACTTAGGTTTCATGCAGGAGCAGAATGCTTTGCCATCAACTGTAATCAAACTCTCATGTACTACTCTATCTCTACGGATACCACGACCACTTCTATCCTTGCATAGAACCTCAAATCTATGCTCCATTGTACATGTGGATATGACGCGGTGCAGTTTGGCCTTTTCAATCTTCTCTTGCATATATTGTGTCACTCTTTTGCAAAACTGAATTTGGGGGTTGCTGATGTTTATGCTTGCAGCCGTGTAATGCTCTCTGAAATACTTCATGCACCCATACATGATGAACTCAACAATTCCCACAAGTGGAAAAGCACGACAAGAACGCATAACCATATTGAAACACTCTGCATGGTTCGTTGTCTGAATACCATACCGTATTCCGTTGGTATCATAAAGGAATGACCATTTCTCCTTAGGTGCACCTCGAATCCAGTGTGAAAATGGCTTCTCAATTGAATCCCTAGCCTCTGCAGCCTGACTCGTGCCTGCTCCTGATGCCCTTACCTTCACTAGCTCTGCAGTCAACTGATCAAGCATCTGCCATAATGCATTGAATTTTCTTTGTTGATTTTGGGTGCACAACCTCTTAAACAGGTTCTTAAGATCCTTGTTCTTGAAGTGTTCATAGAAGTTTGCACCCATATGCCTAATGCACCACCTGTTTTGGACATCGGGCCATAATGGAGGCGTTGTCGCAGTTCCACGTTGCAATTTCAGTATTGATTGCAGGATACCTGCATGCCTATCACTAATAAGGCACACATCTGGACGTGCAGCAACAACATGAATCTTCACTCGTTCAAGGAACCAATACCAACTGTCTATGTTCTCATTCTCAACAAATGCAAATGCGAGCGGAACAATTTGGTTGTTGCAATCTACACCGATTGCGGTGAGTATCTGACCTTTATATCTTCCAGTCAAAAATGTGCCATCAATGCAGATCACCGGAAGACAAAACTGAAATGCTCTAACACAAGCACCTATGCAAAAGAAGGCTCGTTGCATAATTCTTTGTCCCCTAGTCACGGCTGGTACAAGGTATGTGTCATAAAAGCTTCCAGGATTTCTAGCAGCAACCTGGGATAACATACGAGGTAGGTTATCATATGATGCCTCGTATGTGCCGAACCGCATCTCGAACACCCTTTGTTTAGCCCGCCATGCCTTCAAATAACTGATGGTGTACTGGTAAGTCTGCTCAATGTGTCGAACAATCATTTTTTGCTCATAATTTAGGTTGTCCATAATAAACCCATACATTTGCTTTGCAACAAAGTCGCATGATATATTGCGATGCGAGGGAAAAACTTCTGACAGCAAACAAGTGTGCTCCGTGACAATGGAACATTTTCAGTTTGACTTCCATTTTCCCTTGAATGCATGTACTCGCCATGGACATCCAGCATTAACACACTTCACCTCATATTCTTTACTGCCAGACTTTACGACTCTAAATTCTCGTTTCAATGAGATTGCCCATAGTCTCACAGCATCTTTTACGGCTTCAATGTTTGGATATGTTGCACCTTGCACTACCTCATTCCCTCTGTACTCCCACTCCTGATTTCGTACATCTTCTGCGACATGACTGCCAAAATCATGCTCTTTCCACTCTTTTGGCAATGAGTACTGCTCGTCATCAGATGAGTCCTCATATTCTTCCATCTCTATTGTGGTTTGGTCTTCTGCCTCCATCTCGTCCACAATGCTATGTATCCTCTCTCCCTCATCAGCAAGGCCCTGTGGTCCCATGTTTTGGTTCTCTGTCTCTTCTGACTCATCTTGCTCAACATAATTGGTCTCTCTTCGAATACTCGGAGTCCCTTGATCTGCACAATATTGGATTTCATTTTGTGTCTTTTTCTGAATTTGAACAAGAATGGCCAGAGGCCACCCACGCTCTAGAGCTGCTTGCATGTACTTCTGCCAGTCATCAGTGCTGTGTATCATCATTAATTCCCATAATTCACTTTCTACCTCCCAATTAACAAGAGACTGGACAGTAATCACATGTGTCAACGGATCAACATGGAACCCACGCTGCAGCCACTTACATATGGAACCAAAACTTCTTTCCAGAGGTTTGTCTATGCCGCTAGATGTGCGCTTAAAGACAGAAAGATCTACTCTATTTGGCCCATACATAACATTGTATTCACCATAAAATACTTGAAACTGCATCTTGCTCGACATATCTGTATATCACATAATACTTATCGAGTTATACTCTTTACTTCACTACTTTATTCAATAATCCGTAGAAACTAAGTATGAAATTCAACTACAACGTATAAGTATTCATAACAACGTGATGACACTCAAATTCTATACTGCATATGCCAAATTCTATTCTAAATCATAATTAATTTATAAACACGTCTCTAATAGTACTGCAATTGTAATAATAAATGCGTAGTACTAATTTTCTAAACTAATTTACTACTACGTAACTACAAACTAAAGTATCATTGAACTTCTACTTAAATGGTTCTACTATAGCACTAATTAAATTAAATTACTCATATTAAAATACGTAGTACTTAAATATAACAATATTTAAACTAAATGTACTAACCTGCAGGTCACAAGTGCTGAATCCGGCAGGGCTTCGCCGCTTTCCTTCTCCTCACTCCTCTCTTTTTTCTGGATTTTTGGTGGAATTTTCGGGCTCAAATGAGGAGAGAAGGGGAGGGCTGGACCTTTTATAGGGGGGCACCCCCGGTCGCCCGCGGGGGGGGGGGGGGGCGACAGGCCCCCTGCCGCGCCCGTGGGCCGGGCCCAGAGGCGGTCGCCCGTGGGCTGGGCAACAGGCCCCTGTCGGCCCCCCAACGGGCGACTGGGCCTTTTTTTTTCTCCAGGGACTTCGTTGCAAATTTGAAGAAAAAAAAATTACACTTTGAGCCTGTCGCCCTATGGGAGGGCGACCGGGTATATTTTTGAAATATTTCAAAACGGACATATATTTTTGAAATTTTAATTTTTTTTTAAATATAAAAAAGAAAAAACCGCCACCGCCGCGGCCACAAAGCTAGCTAGCCCACCCAGGGCGTACCGGTGTCACAGATGGGCCAAAATGGACGCACGCATCTAAAAGTCGCTTGCTGGACTGGACTGGTATGGATGTACATGTACAGCTGCACAGAGCGAGCAGTTGTCTAATGACAGACTCGCTCTGACCAAATCATCAGACATCAGTGCGGATGAAACTGTTCCTCAAGAAAAGAAGTGCAGATTCGATCCCCCGTTTGGGTTCGTCACGTTACTTGCGCTACCAAATTTTTTTTATTTGCATAGAGTATTAAACAAAATTTATTTGCAAAATTTTTTCACAGATGGATGCAACTTTTCGCGATGAATCTAATGATCGTAAATAATCGATGATTGACTGCAGTAATGATACAGTAACCATCCACTAATTATGCAGCCAAAAGCCTCATTAGATTCATCTCGCGAAATAACGCAGAGGTTGTGAAGTTAGTTTTGTAAACTGACTTTATTTAATACATTTAATCAATGGTCAAAATTTGCTACAGTAACTTGCGTTACAAAACCAAAGGCCGAACTGATATGGCTGCTCGAGGAACGGCTAGCAGATTGCGTGTTACTGAGTCACCGAATAGTGTTGCAAGTGTACCGAGGAAACCAACAGTCAGGTTTAGGGACGGATGCACGAATTGAAGGTATGGGGTTCATCTCCCTCCCCCTTTCTTTAACCTCCTCTTTTCTCTCCATCTCTTTTTTCTCTTCCTCTCCCTCCTTCCTCTCTCTAATTTCCATAAAGTTCTTGGAGGTAGGGGGGCTTGAGCCTCCCAGCCCCCACACTGGCTTTGCTACTTGCGGGCTTATCAGGCATGCCGTGTAACTGGGCTGCCAGGAATCGTCGGGAGCAAAGCCTGAACCTTGCACCACCTGCAGAAAGGGCAAATGGCCAACGATGACCATGTGCGGGTAGTTCCATCAACCAGCGGCTATTGTCCACTGAGGTTGATCGATGTCATGAGTATTAAATTTTATGTCACATTAGCAAATTTGCTGATATGATAGAGTTATTGTGAGAAAAGATGAGGGGAAGTTTTATAGGACGAGTGAATAATTTTACTACTATGACATTCCTCCGACTCGGTTTTAAGTTTTCGATCATAGTAATTGTGTGATGACATCCTCCGCTGAAACTAACTTGGTAAAAATACCTGCACGCTGCAGTCAAGCAATAGAAGGAAGCAGTCCTGTTAACCTTCCCTCCGTTTACTGCTTCGTAATTTTTGCTCTGTGTGTGCGATACCTTACTTTCCCACAAAAAACAAAGGAGTTTGATACTCCTAGACGCCTTGCCAGTTGCCACGGACAAGCTAGTGTTACCTGTTACCTGTTGTTTACTAGGGTTCAAACACTAATCTATTGGCGAGTGAGCACCTAGCGACAGGGCTACGGGGCATCAGTGGGACAAATCAGGCGTATAGCCGTCGTCACCACTGCTGTCAAGCTCTAAATAAACTGGCCGTATCCGTAGCCGGTGAACAGGGGATCGAGCGGGGCCAAAGCTAGGATGCATCAGGCGGTGTTCAGATAGAGGTAAAATTTTTTTCGATAGAATCTTACTAATTTGAAGTACTAAATAAAGTCTATTTATAAAATTGTAGCATTACTGTTGCAAATCATGCATTAAGTAGGTTCATTAGATTCGTCTCGTGATTTACAGCCCATCCATATAAAAAGTTTTGTAAATAGACTTCATTTAGTACTTCATGCATGTGTCAAAATATTTGATGTGACGCTTTTTTATATTTACAGGGTTTACAATTAAAAATCTAAACAGGAACTCAGTAAGACAAGAATGTGGCGTAGAGTTGTCGTCACCGCCGTTAGCCCCGCGCGCCCGTAGGTCTTGCGCTCATGGTTAACCTAACCGGTGGGAACCGGTCCGGTTTGACCGGTTACCGGTCAAACCGGTCCGGTCCGGTTCCGGTTTCGGCCGGTACCCAACCGGCCCAAATTCAAATTTTAAATTTGAATTCAAAAAATGAAAAATTCCCAAAAAATTCATAAAAATACTTCAAGGTGTGATGAATCTAATGGTGTCAAATTTTCTCAAAAATTCATTCATTTAGTATAGTTTGTGGGAATTTAAAGTTAAATCAAAAAAGAAAAAGAAAAAAAATGGGCCGGCCCATGAAGGCCCACCGATCAAACCGGTCAAACCGGCCGGTAAACCGGTCAAACTGGTCGGTAAACCGGTCAAACCGGCCGGTAAACCGGTTGCACGGGAGCTTTTGAATTTCAAACCGGTCAAACCGACCGGTAAACCGGTCAAACCGGCCGGTAAACCGGTCGGAACCGGTTGCATAGGAGTTTTTGAATTTATTTGAATTTGGATTTGAATTCAACCGGTTTCCACCGGTTACCGGCCTAACCGGTCCGGTAAACCGGTACCGGAGGGCGGCGGTTAGGCCGGTCCGGTCGGATTTTAAAACCCTGCTTGCGCTGCTCTCTGACGAGCAAAACAACGCACGTTCTCGTACACTGATGGCCTGCAGGCCGCATCGGCATCTCGGGTTCGGGTCACCAGTTCGTTCAACTTGCTCCGATTCAAAAGGGCCGCAGGTGCCCCAGCTGCTGCAGCCCCTCATCCCTATGGCCTTATCTTATGCACAGATACTCTCATTTCTAACAAAGAACACTGCCTACCATGCCTACTCATGGCTCACGGGAACGCTCGAATCGGATTCCGATGTGTGATGCGCCGCTGACGCCCACCACCCTTGTCCGGTGGCGGTCAAGCCTGCGGGACTGCCATGCTCTCCTCGCCGGGGAGGCATTTCTCGGAGATCATCAGATGATCGGGGACACCGGCGCACGCGTCGATCGGCCCCGGTGTCTGATGCAAGGAGGATGCCGGAGGCGGGGGCGTGTAACACCGCTTGGGGACGGCAGACGGTCCGCGACGGCCCTGTTTCAACCACTCCGAAATCGAGGTTCGTCGGTCGCCGCCACGTGCCGACCGTCGGGCTCGTCCCTGGCCATCCCCGGATGACGCATTGAAGGCGAGCACCTCCCCTCCACCCACCCGCGCCCATTTCCTCACTCTCTCTCGGTTCGCTCTCCCTCTCCCTCCCAACGCCATGAGCGGAGCGTGAGCTCCTCCCGCTCGCCGGCCGAATCCGCGCGTTTCCCTCAGTGGATTTCAAATCCACCGCACCCAGAGCTCGACCACCTCCCTAGCTCCCTCCTCAACCCCTCCAACTACAGCCACAACTCCCACCTCGCCGGGAATCTCGGATTCCCCGGCCGTCGGTCTTAGTTTGGTCCAAAACTCGACCTCACCGTGGAACTCCATCGTCCGAGCACCGTTTCCTTCTCCTAAGGGCTCAAATCGATTGTAAGTGAGTCGCTAATACTCATGCACCACTCGTTCCTCCACGTTCACATTGTTTCCACGCACGTTCTCGACGCAGTCATTCTTGCCGCCACGGGCCGCACGTCGCCGACTAGGTTCGGCTCGATTTCTCTGCATGTATCACCCATGCCCGTGTGCGCCTCGTCTAGTAGATGGTGTAGTGCTAGCCTCGCCATCGGTCGGGCCACCGTCGGCGGGAACGGCGCGCCGCGGCGCCGCACCGGCCTCACTGGTGGCGGCGCGCGGTGTCGGAAGACAGGAATCGCGGACGGTCCGCCTAGGAGGGCCGGACAGTCCGCAGGTCAGATTAGAAGTTGTCCAGAGACGATGTTGTCTCTGGTGGTTTTGTAGAATTGAACTGCGGACGGTTCGCTATTGGAGAGCGGACAGTCCGCCGAAGAGTTCGAGATTTGTCCAGAGACGGTGTTGTCTCTGGTGGGTTTCACAGGGTTGAACTGCAGACGGTCCGCCAAGAAGGGCCGGACAGTCCGCCGTAGAGTCTAGAATTTTGTCCAGATACGTTATCGTCTCTGGTGGAATTGGCAGAGTGAACTGCGGACGGTCCGCCAAGGAGGGCCGGACAGTCCGCCGTAGAGTTTAAAATTTTTCTAGATGCGTCGTTGCCTCTGGTGGTTTTGCGGAGTTGAACTGCGGACGGTCCGCTATTTTGGAGCGGACAGTCCGCCCTATAATTTTGAAGTTTGTCCAGAGACGTAGTTGGGTCTGGCGGGTCTGTGGAATTGTACTACGGGCGGTCCGCCATTTGGGAGCGGACAGTCTGCAAGATATTTCTTTTTACATTATAGTGATTGTATAGTTTGAGTTGCACTCAATCATTTCATATGCATTCGTGTAGCATCCGCAGCTGAGGGCGCCGTATATGAGGTGATTGCGGCACCGCAGGAGCAGCCGGAGCAAGCCCAGGAGGAGAGGCGTGAGAACCCGGCCCAAGGCCCATCTGACCCTAGTTCTGAGCAACAGCCACAAGGCAAGCCCCGGTGCATAACCCCTATTTCAAATTGTACAATATTAAATATATACATATATGTCTATTCCTTGTGCATTAAAGTTATAGGAGTTGAATGAAACCGTAGATGAATAACCCTTAGTTACCATGCGTTCTATACTAGTATAGATCCGACGATAGATGTGCCTTGCTAAATAGGGTTCGGTAGAAGTCGAGTAATTTCAAGTTACTCGCGAGATATAGGTTATTTTATGGTTCTATATATGAGTTACTAATTTTGAAAGGAAAGGGAAAAGGGAATTTGAGACCGGGCGGGGAGAAGTGTAGCTCCGTCTGTGTCGGTTAAGGACCGTACCATTGATGGTCCTGCTGATCATGTTCGAATTGTACTAACCGCATGCCGGGAGTAGGAGGTAGTTGAAACCGGTAAGCCTAGTATTGCCTTGCGTCGAAAGTACAGAACTTTATCACCACCCCTTAGGACGAGTCGGGTAGTCGCGGGGAGTTGGGTTGCATGTATTTACTTTTGGTGGTCTCTTGTTGAGCCCGGCTGACTATATGTAGGTGTGGCGGTTCTGTAGTTCGAGGCGGGGAGGGGAATGGTTGGCTCGTATCGTCCGACGGGGCAAATGCGTGCCGTGTCGGTTAGGTCCGCCTTGCAAGGTTAAATCGAATCGATTCGCCGTCAGTCGCTCTCGGATATGAGCACCTTGATCACTGCGTCGCATCGTAGTGTTATGATAGAATGATGAGTATATATATATATATATGATAATGAACGCATTGAATTCTTATGGATTGCACCACTATGTCTGCTATAGTTGGTTTAAGCAAATATTGGACTATAGTTAAATTATATAGAATCTGGAGCTAAAATATGAAAATTAGGGAAATTACTTTAGTCGCTGTTTTCTGCAAAATAACCATCAGCCAAAAGCCTTGCATGTATAGATATGTGGGCTAAGTTATACCCACTGGTCGGGTAAGTCTTGCTGAATATTAGTATACTCAGGGTTTGTTGCCACAATTATTTCAGAACATCCGGACATTGACTTCTGTCCCTGCTGCGTTAAGTTCATCCGTCGGGACGCAGAGGGATGGGAGGTTGTAGAGCCAGACACTTAGTTAGGGTTCTCCTCGGCATACACGTGTGGTAGTTGTAGACTCCTTTTCGCTATTCGAACATTAATTTCGGTATTGTAAAGTTTATAAACTATGTATGTATTCAACATTGGATTGTAAAACTTAAGGTAGAGTCTTATGTATATTGTTGTATCTTCAAATATGTGTCGTGTTTGTACCATCTGCGCTCATCTTCGTGTGAGACTATCGGTGATGTTTTGATCGGGACGTGGGCTGAGAAAGAACTGTCAAATTAAACCATTAAGCTAATGCATCTGATGTGTTTAAATGACAAACTTTAACGACGACAAGCGGAGCGCTGCGCTCGCAAGGCAACCAGCCAAGGGCGAGGCGCGCCCCCCTCTCGTCTCTTCCCGCGGCCCGTACGCCGGGGGGTTTGTCGCGTCCGCGTCCGTGCCCCCGATCGCGTCCGCGCGAAACAACAAGGCGCCAGCGCCCGTGTCTGTGTGCCCGCCTCGGGAAGAAATTTGGTGCACCTTACATGCCGGCATGTTTAGTAGCTGTCCCGGCCGGCCCGGATTCCTTCGCTGTTGCCGCATTCATACACCGTATGCAGGCCCTGCTGCATCATTGCGTCGAGTGCGTCCAGTTTCGCTCGCGGCTAGCTCGCCGGTCGGCGCCGGATACGACGCCCGCGGTGGGCGACCGGGAAACTTCAGATCTTTCAGGCTCATCAGGGGGGCGCGATGATTGATCCGGATTTGGTTCGCCGATCCGGCACAGTCGATGGGCATGTGTTTATTATTGTGTATGGTCATTTCTGTAAGCACAGCAAATACATGTTGGTACTGTGGCAGCGATGTAATCTGAAGCCTAGCGATGCTCAGCGCGTGCGAGCGTGCCTTCGCACGAGCTGGACCAGTGTCGGCGACAGTACAGGTTTTGGGCACAGCCAGGACGGAGCCAAAGGGCCCCGGGGGAGCGACAGGGGAAAAGAATGCTGTGGTGGCAGAAAGGGACACGCTCCGACGTTGCCGTGCTGATCATGGCGCGCGGGGCGTGCGTTTACGGCCCCCGGGCGGGATGCGGGCGCGGCATGGCAGCGGCAGCGCCCGCGCTCGCTCCGCTGCCACCGGCTTGCGCCAACCACCGCGCGCCCGTGCGTGCGGAACTCCATGCGCGCACGGGCACGCGCGTGCGAGGCCGGGCCCGGCGGCCTCCGTTCCCGTCCACGGCGTCCGTCGCCATCGATCCAGATTCCCAGAGCTACGAAGAAAGCAACGCCTTTTCAGTTTTCACGTCCTCTCCCGTTTCCACCAGGTGGCGCCATGATTAGTACCACAAAGGTCACTCGATCTAGCATGCTCACCGTACAAATACAGAGAGAGAAGGTACCACCAATTTTTTCTTGCATTTTTTCACGCGGAAATGGGACGGAAGGAACTTATCCTGGCTCCAAGGGACGTACTACATTGCCGGGGTAACAAAATACAGCGCACGTACACGGCAGGCACGCATTATACGCGCCACGCCGGTGGCGAGCGGCGGTGGCGCGGCGGCGTCATGGGCACGGGGGGCCTGCCCGGTTCGCGCCGGGGGACGGGGGAGGCCCGGCCGGGGGTGGCGCAGCCGAGGGAGGCGGCGACGAACACGTCGTCCCAGATCTCGGCGAAGGCCCGGAGGATGGCGTCGTGGTGGTGCGGCGCGTTGAGGGTGAGGAAGCGCCGGAGCATCTCGCGCAGGTCCTCGCCGGCGACGATCCCGTTCTCCACGATCATCTGCAGCATGGACCGGCGGAAGTCGGCGAGCGGGTTGTCCGACTGCTTCACCACCGCGACGCTGCCCTCGAGCCCCTTGCCGCCGTCGCCGTCCGCGTCGCCGAAGCGGCCCTGTTTGGCCGCCCTCAGGTCGCCCGCCTTGCCGTCGCCCGTGGCTTTCCTCCGCTCATGCCGCGGCGGGGGCGGCGGTGCAGGCGGCGAGAGCTTCTCCTCGCGGCGGTGGCCCTTCCGCGCGCCCCACGACGCGACGGTCCGCTCCAGCTCGCTGAGCTCGCGCAGCAGGCCGGAGAAGCTCGGCGTGGCGACGGAGCTCTCCGGCAGCATCCCGCAGCTGCCGTCCTTGTACCCCAGCTCCGCTACGGCGTCCTCCCAGAGGGACGAAGACGACGCCGCGGACGTCAGGGTCGTCAGCGTGTCCGTCGTCGTGGACGCCCACGGGTACGCCCCGGCGCTCCTCCGGCGCGCCGTCGCCGTCGTGGACGTCCCCGTCGTCGCGGACGGCGACACTGACACGCTCTTGGCGTCCTTGCAGCCGCACCCGAGCGCGAACCCCGCGCCGCCGCCGCCGTGGCGCCTCTTGGCCGGAACGGCGGGGCTCTTCATGTCCTCCTGCTCTCGCCGGCGTCGCCGCTTCTTGCTCACTGACACTGGCGGGGTAGCTCGAGAGGAAGAGACCTTGGACAGAGGACACTGGTGTGGGTCTGGGTTTCGTGCAGCTAGGCTGGAATGGATCGGCCACTAACGGCTTATAAAAGCGGCGGAGCGACGAGGCCGGCGCTCCCGTGCGAATGTGCGCGCCGGACCCAACTTGCCAACCATCCAAGTATGGGCCATGGGGCAAGGCAGCAGGGGCATCGGCGTTTTGCGTGAATCGGTGAACAGGAGGGACGTTTCGCAGCCGTCGGATCTAGAATCCAACGGTTCGACAGGCTCCACGACACGGCACGGTTCCATCCGTCCAATGGTTCCCTTTTGGCTTTGCGGAACAGCAGAAAGCGCTAATTTACATATTTGATCACTAATTTAGAGTATTAAATAAAGTTTAATTACAAAACCACCTCCACAACCCGTGCAAATCGCGAGACAAATCTAATGAGGTCTGTGACCGCGCGATTAGAGGATGATTACTGTAGCATCACTGTACTAAATCCTCAATTAATTACCGTCATTAGATTCGTCTAGAAAAATTACATCCGTCTCTGAAAAGATTTTGCAAATAGACTACATTTAGTACTTCATGGGAAAATTCGTTTTTTTTTATAAAATCTTGATTTGACCCTAAACCAAACGCGGCAGAATGTGAGCTTGCACAGTTTGTACTATTTGGAGATCTGCAAGCTGATGCAGGATTGCAGATGGTACACAACACAGTAGCGGTGTTAAGGGGGCGTTTAGTTTCCAATAAAGTTTGCGCAGTATCTGTCACATCGAATTTTCGAATATATACATGGAGCATTAAATACAATTGAAAAAAATAACTAATTATATAGTTTAACCGATTCCTACGAGATGAATCTAATGACGCTAACTAATTCATGATTGAACATTAATTATCAAATAACAACGAAATGTGCTACAGTAACCAAACCCAAACTTTTTCACCAACTAAACACACTTTGCATTTTGCATTTTTATGTTTTTGGAAGGAATTTTTCAATATTTGAAGTATTAAATGTAGAGTAATTACAAAACTAATTACAGATCTCGTCTGTAAACTGCGAGACGAATGTAATGAGCCTAATTAATTCATCATTAGAGCAAGTTACTGTAGTATTACTGTAGCAATTTAGTGCCCAATCACGTCGTAATTATGCTCATTAGATTCGTCTCGCGATTTACAATAAATTTGTGTAATGCGATTTATTTTTTAACTATATTTATTATACCATACAAACGATTTACAAAAATTTACATTTTGCATTTTGGAATCCAAACAAAGCCTGGAGGGGCTTGCAGACTTTGCAGTGTTGGCCACAGGGCGCGCGCGCCGTTGCCGTTGACGACGGGGCGATGCCTCCGGGGGGCTCGTTTTGTTCCTTCGCGGACGAGGCGACGACCCGCTGTTGCCGCATCCTGCCGGAATTGGGCCGTTGTTTTCTAGTTGTTCACTTCAGTTTACAATAATTAAGAGAGTCAGATTACCGACGGTCAACTGTTGAAGGACCGTGCAATCCGCATAGATTATTGAACTGTTGAAAGGCTCCCGTCCGGAACGTATTTTTTTCTGAAGAAATTTAAAGGATTGCTCTTCCTTTTATTTTGCTGATTTTATGGGGAGTTTTTTTTTTGCGAAAAAGGAACTTAACTTATATTAAGAAAGAGAGCACATTACATTCCCTTCTTGCAAAAGGTCTCTGAGTAACATAAGAATTACAACAAAATCCTCCCCGCCACTGTTCATCGTCTTCCTCAGTAGAGCCTGCCACCGATGCCTCACCCGGTCGTGAGCAACGCACCTGATCCTCAACCAACCATCTTCACCTGTCGAAATCAGAGAGTGGACTCCAAACTTTGGAAAACTGCAAGAGATTCTCGATGAACGAACAGCAGTCGGTGACTCCCCTGATTCCGCCCCTCTTCTGCCAGCTTCCACCTTCCCAGAGCACCAGGCCGCCACCCCAAAGCCAGCGAACAGAACACTAGCAGCAGCACCAAGGAAGAAGAACCAGACTCCTATACAACTCACAGATCCGACGCCGGCACCGGAATACACGCCGACGAAGGAGAGAGAGAGATCTGGAGTACCTTATTCCACGAAGCCGACGCCGTCACCCCCAACGATTCGTCGGCGGGAACCCGTAACCTCCTCCTTCGACCTCCACCAGAGCCGACGCCGTCATCGCCGCCGCCGGCGCTGGGAAAGGTGAGGGGTACCGTAACCGTCACAAGGCGGCCGGAGAGGACGTCTCCGGAGCCACATTGGGGAAGCAAAATCTCCTCCCCATCGACGATGCCAGGAGCATCATCAACAGCAAGAACCAAAGCCCGATGCACGTCGTTGGAAGGAGCGCCGGCCGCACCGCCGCCACTGCCGAAGATGCACAGCCGGAACCCTAACCCAATACGGCGACCATGAAGCCGTCGCCGGGATACGCTAGCACTAAGCCCTACGACTACGGCTATACAAGGTCATCCCGCCGAGGAGCCAGGCACCCCTCGCCGGTCCGACGCCCCAGGGGCCGGCGGATCGACGGAGGAAACGGAGATCACCCTCCGAATCGCCATGTGGCTACTGTAGCAAGAGGGGAAAGCAAAAGGGGATGTAGATAAAAATCGCTCGTTTGATTTTATGGGGAGTTTGGAATAGATGAACGGTAATTTCCATTTCCAAGGCACTTAATTTTGTCTGGGTCACTGAAGACAAGCTCTGTGAAGTAACTACTACTTGCTCAGCTTTTCAAGTTCTTCATCCGTTAGCAAATCTACAAGAAAGGAATGTGCAGGCAGGGAGAGTTAGTTTTCTGGAGTGCCTCCTCCAATTCGTCATCAGCCAAGCGCCCAAGCCAATCACGTAATGCAATAAGCGCGAGCAAATGCTATCACTATCGGTGCCGGCCTGCCGGGTAGAGCGAGGTCCGAATCATGTCCCCACGACGCACATGATGCCAGGATGACATTTTTTTTTGAAACAAACCGGCAGGAGAGCTGCCCGCTATATTAAAAAGGAGGGTGCCCGACGGGCAACAACTAAAAGTTAGCACAGTACAAACCCAAGCACATGTCTTCAAAAATACTAGAAAACCGGCCGGCCAAAAGAAAGAAAAAACCAAAGAGAAAAACAGTCTCCCGCTAAGCCAAGATCGCGGTCAAGTGATTGGCGCCCGCCGCCATCCAGTTACTCGCATGATCTTTAATCCTTGAGATGCGCAATGGCTCAGTTGTGAGTTCATTGGCTCTTGTTGGATTGAGATATCAGATACGTATAATTAATTGTTCAGTCAGTATCATCAACCGACCCCTGATAAAAAAAACGCATCGACACACACACACACATCGACTGTCTCAGCTCTACTGAGATCCGAGAGAAAGAAAAAAAACTAAATGACCGGATGGAAGCTCGCGGTCTTGTACTGGAGCCCTCCGTGGTAGTATTTTCCGCCGGCGGTGAACCTATCGGAGGCGTACAACCTCGCTCGGGGGTAGTGGAAGCAGGCAGCTCGGGAGGTAGATCAGCATTGGACAGGGCGCCAGGGCGGGAGCAAGCTCTTGACCCTGTTTGGTTTAGTACCATAAACTTTGACCAATAATTAGATGTAGTAAATAAAGGCAGTTTATAAAACTAACTTCACAATCTCTATGCTACTTCGCGAGACGAATCTAATGAGGCCATTGACCACACGATTAGATGATGGTTACTGTAGTATTAATGTAACTAAATATCGATTAATTACTGTCATTAGATTCATCGCGAAAAGTTACAATCATCAATAAAAAGATTTTACAAATAAACTTCGTTTAGTACTCCATACATTTAAAATTCATTTGTAGCGCAAGTTGTGCTACATGAAACAAACAGGGCCAGGGCCCTGTGGCCCCTATACTGTCCGCGCGGACAATTATACGGGACAGTTGGGCTCTGCCCCCTGAAAGACTGTATTGATCGTGAGGGGGAGAGCTCAACTCGACCTATACGGATATGTACATACGGCGAGCGACAGGAGGGCTGAAGATTGCTGATGCCGTGATGCGTTCACTCCAGAACAGTAGGGAGGCAGGGACGGCTCCGGCAGGCTCATCATTAGGTCTGGGCATTCGGGTAATTCGGGTATTTAAAATTCGGTAATCAAAACTTCTACCTGAAATTTACCCGAAAAAAAAGAATACCCAAAATTTTGGGTACCCGAAAATTCGGGTATCGGGTAATCTCGATTACCCGATCTACGACTGAGCGGAGCGCGCCGTGAGCGGTGGGGTGACGTGTTGGGGGCTGGGGCGCAACCGAGCGGGATGCTCGACGACGGCAGGTGAGGTGCGCGAGGGGTTAGGGCGGAGCAGGTGGATGTAGGCGAGGATGGCGGCCGGTGAGGGGCGCGGGTGGTTGGGGGTGGCTGCGAGAGGAGCAACGGGCGGTGGCGGCGCACGCATGGGCAGCCGGGCAGGACCGTCGCTGCCCAGGGACTGGGTTGGAGTCGAGAAACTTGGAAGTGGAGGCTGGGTCGGAAGGGATCAATGGATCGAATCAAGGGTGGGCGGATGGCTAGGGTTAGTTCTCTTATGGGCTACTGGGCTGCATGGGCTAATTATTGTGCTGAGAAGTGGGCTTTTAATTTATTTCAGGTAGTTCGGGTAATTCGGGTACCGGGGATATATACCCGAATTACTCGAAATAAATTCGGGTTTTTAGAAGTCCTACCCGAAATAAGGATCGGGTATTTCGGGTTCGGATAGTTCGGGTACGGGTTCGGGTATTTCGGGTTCGGATTTCGGGTTTGGATTTCGGGTTCGGGAATTTATGCCCAGGGCAACTCATCATGGAATGTTTAGTTAGGTTTGATGGGACCGGAGGACCGTGTGGGGTAGGACCAGGAAGGACGAAGGAGCAAGATTTCGACACAAACAGTAAAGGCCCAAAGCTTTCCAGCCCGGCTAGCACTGCGCCGCTGGACGTGTACAGCCCAGCCGCGTAAGGCACCAACCGGCCTGCCACACACACGGCCCAGACAAGGCAATTGGATTTGGGCCGACAATGACGAGGCTCTTCGTCACACAGCCGAGGAGTAATGGGGACCACGATTCGTACGAAGCAATGGGCGGAGAAAATGCTAGCTGCCCCCGCCGCACATCGATCGTCGTCGTTCCACAGTCACAGAAGCACAGAGAACCGAGAAATCAACGTGTTGAACATCCGCGAAGGCCAGGATCCATTAGTTAGCACACAAGCCCCATCGTGCTGTACGTTAGCTGTGCCGCTAAGCTAAAGCGCCGCGCCTTGAATCAGCAGGGGGGCGGGGGCGGCGGCGGCGGCTCCGGGCCGGAGGCGACGACGGAGAGCCACGCGAGCAGCGGGGCGCCGGCGAGGACGAGCCCCGCGGGCACCATCCAGAGCATCGCGCCGGCGCGGCGGAACGAGACCGCCCACCACGCCAGCAGGGCCGCCCCGCCGAGCCCCGCCGCGGCGGCCACCAGCGCCAGCAGCCTGATCGTGGTCACCGCCGCCGCCGTGGCGGGGGGCGGCGGAGGAGCCTGCCTCTTCGCCGCCGCGGTTGGGGCTCCCGTCGTCACTACGGTCTTCGGGGTCGTCGGCGGTGGCAGCTTGCGGGGCTCGGCGGCTGCAGGCTCCATGGCGGAGACCTGCGCTGCACGGCTCCGGCGGTCCGGCCTCCCCGCACGCCTATGTATACTCGCGCCTCGGCTGCACTCTGTGGTTTCAAGACCGGTTCTACGAATCCGCGGTACAGCATGCATTCCGTGCATCCAGTCATTCGCTTTTTTTTCCCCTTCTCTTTTTTTGCTCACAAAAGTAATCAAATTCGACACGCTACGCTACATTTTTATATAGTATAATTTGCATATTGACACATGGAAGATCCTGAAGGCTCTCGTCCAGTGGAGCTACACGCCGGCGTGAATCTTATCCGATCCTTTTGTGCATGCCTGCCCATATATATGTGGAGGAAATATTGGAATATTTCTTTCTGAAACTCGTGTGCCTTACACTCTGAAGTCTGATGAATGGACAGGGAGAGCCGTGGCAGCCCATGGCCATGGGCAGTTCCCGTCAAAGCACGCACATCCGCTGCGACACAACACTGCTCATGCGTTCAGCCGTTAGTGGACGCATCGCGCATTGCTTCGACGAATCGACGTTGGCTTGAAGGGATAAAAAGGAAAACACCAGCGAGAAAGATTCCGGGGAAATCAGGCAGTCTAAATTGGCCAACTGAGACCCTGTTTAGTTCCCAAAAAAATTTCTATCCGTCACATCGAATCTTCGCACACATGTATGGAGCATTTAATGCAGTTAAAAAATAACTAATTACACAGTATAACTAATTAGCACGAGCTGAATATTGTAAGCATAAATAGTCCATAATTGGATATTATTTGTCAAGTAACAACGAAATGTACTACAGTATTAAAACCCAAACTTTTTCACCAACTAAACACACCCAAACTTTTTCACCAACTAAACACACCCTGATCTCTTCCAGAAGGAAAATGGCAGCACAATAGCAACTTGCTACGGAGGTTCTGTTCCTAATGGTTCCCACTTCCCAGTGAGCCTAAAGTACGTTGCTCTCTTGTCGGATTGAGTACAGAAGCAGCGTTGCCGGTGTTAGCAGGAGATGAATAGAAAACGAGTTGCTGGCTGCACCTGCACGGCTGCAGTCAGCCTGGTAGTCTGGAACCCCCCCAATTTCATCACCCAGAGGATCCTTGTTGTACACCACAAAACAAAGTCACAGGTTGTTTAACGTGCGGTGCCTAGTCATTCGGGAGCATTGAGTACTGAGCAGTTAATCGTGGTAAAAACCCTTAAACCAAAATCTTACAAGATGGCAAATCAATACTCACTAGATTTAGAGTAGAACCACAGGACACTATGGCTTAATACAATTAGGACG
Source organism: Panicum virgatum (assembly GCF_016808335.1). Taxonomy (NCBI): domain Eukaryota; kingdom Viridiplantae; phylum Streptophyta; class Magnoliopsida; order Poales; family Poaceae; genus Panicum; species Panicum virgatum. Next base: position 55,808,342 of record NC_053145.1, on the reverse strand, counting down.
GTGAGAAGTGAACAACTGACATATACACCCAAGAGCTCCACATCAGTACTAATAAATGGGCTAATATATTCTAGGCACACCATCTACGAGAATAGCTGACGATCTACACAGTTATCAAGCTGCGGAAATAGCGGCGTTTGTAGGGAAACGGGTAGGCTACGCTAGCATCACTACCGCATAAACCCAAGATACTTGCGAGTAGAAGATCATAGATCGTTACCACTAGACGCGCAGCGCAGCGGAAGAAGTCGCGCGTCGATGTAGAGGAAGTAGTCGATCACGTCCCACGAACCGAGCTCCTCGTACTTGATCCCAGCAGCCGATCAGCGCAGCAGTCGCAGCAGCGCCTCCACGGAGTCCACACGTACGGGGATGAAACGCCAGGCGTCGGTGTGCTAGCACCGCACGCACGGCAAGGGCGGCGGCCGAGAGAGAGGGAGGGGCGGCGGCTAGGGAGGTGGCGCGGCTCAGGTCATCTCCCCCCTAGCCCCTCCCTCATATATATAGGGCGTACTAATGGGTTTCTATCTCATAGGCCCATTAGTAACCCTAATCCCTCTTGGATCAATATCCACTTGGGCCTTTAAACCGTATTGTGATGATGGGCTCTTGGGCATATCACCAACAATCTCCCACTTGCACTAGAGACAATCATACATGCAAGCTTTCAACATTCCAAACCCCTTAAGTGTGTGACCCATTAGGTTCATGTGTAGGTGGTCGTGATCGGAAATCATTTCCGAATCACAAGTCAATAGCGGCACCTAGCAGGGCATAGTGACTCACAAATACACATAAAGATCATATCGGCCGGACCATAGATATACTCATACACCGATCCCTTTGCCACACGATACCAGTCAAGCTCAAAGCGAGATGCGTGCCACCTTTGTGATAGCTCGACCATTCTCTCGATCTAATAGTGGATTCTATTCATAACTAACCTTTAGTCATCATGATTAACTCTTTAATCACTTTGGCATGGCCATGCACTTTCAAATCCAACTATCTCGAGGGGCCCAGAGATATCTCTCCCGTTATCTAGGAGGGGCAAATTCCATCTTGATCCGCTCACATCTCATTCCATGTTTCATGACATACATGTAAGCTGCTTTTGTAACTACCCAGTCACGGAAGTAGCGTTTAGCAGCCCCAAGATGCACCACTACACACAGTGAGAAACAATGGCGATCTCAGGTCTAAGGATTCAGTAGGTATAACACTCAAGAACAACTGATGGCACATACAAAATAACAATCCCAACATTGTCTTGGAGTGGGTCAATCCAACACCATGTTCACCAACATGTGTCCACATCATTAATCCGATATCTCCATATCCATGATCCGTGAAACATGATCATCAATTAATGCATGTGCTAGTCTCAACGTCGTTGTTGTCCCACACAACGACATAAACTAGGGATAATTTAGAATCATATCATTTTCAACAAAGAGTTTCACGAACAAGTCACATACTTGATAATCAATGTAAAATAATCATCCATGGAACAAATAACAATTATTTATCATTACATAAACATACTCATGACACAAAATCTCCCACGCACACTAGAATCACTGATGTAAGTATCTAATACCCATAGATCTCATGTGCGCCTCATGCTTTGGTTGTGGGAGAGGCTTCGTCAACGGATCAGCAACGTTTGAATCCGTGTGCACCTTGCAAACCTTCACATCACCTCTCTCAACAAAGTTACGGATGAGGTGATACTTTCGCAGTATATGTCTGGACTTCTTAGTTGTTCTAGGCTCCTTTGCTAGTGCAACGGCACCACTATTATCACAATAGAGGTCCACTGGACTGGACGCACTAGGAACAACACCCAAGTCAGAAACAAACTTTCTGATCCAAACAGCTTCTTTTGCAGCTTCGGAAGCTGCAATATACTCGGCCTCTGTCGTCGAATCAGCCACCGTATCTTGCTTGGAACTCTTCCAGCTCACTGCCCCACCATTGAGGCAGAAAACAAAACCGGATTGCGATTTGGAGTCATCTTTGTCTGTTTGAAAACTAGCATCGGTGTAACCCTTTACAAGGAGCTCATCTTCGCCTCCAAATATTAGGAACATATCCTTAGTTCTTCTCAAGTACTTAAGGATACTCTTTACAATTGTCCAGTGAGGTTCACCGAAATCTGACTGATACCTGCTCGTAACACTTAGAGCAAAGGAAACATCTGGGCGCGTGCAAAGCATAGCATACATGATCGACCCTATGGCTGAAGCATAAGGAATCGTACTCATCCTCTTTTGCTCATCAGGTGTCGTAGCACACTGACTCTTGCTTAGAGTAATGCCATGTGACATTGGCAAGAAACCTTTCTTGGAATCTTGCATATTGAACCGATTCAATATCTTGTCAATGTACGTGTCTTGGCTCAATCCAATTAGCCTTTTTGATCTATCTCTATAGATCCTAATACCCAGAATATAAGCCGCCTCTCCTAAATCCTTCATCAAAAAACTCTTTTTCAATGAGGTTTTAACGGCTTCAAGCATTGGAATATCATTTCCGATCAGTAATATGTCATCCACATATAGGACCAGAAACACAAGTGCGCTCCCACTAGCCTTTTTGTAAACACAAGGCTCATCTTCATTCTTGATGAAGCCAAACCCTTTGACTACTTCATCAAAACGAATATTACAACTCCGAGATGCTTGCTTCAATCCATAGATGGACCTTTGAAGCTTACATATTTTCCCAGCATTTTTAGGATCGACAAAACCTTCAGGCTGTGTCATATACACATCCTCACTTAGATGTCCATTAAGAAAAGCGGTTTTGACATCCATTTGTCATATCTCATAGTCATAATATGCGGCAATTGCTAGGAGAATCCGAACAGACTTTAGCATTGCGACGGGCGAAAAGGTTTCCTCATAGTCAACACCTTGAATTTGTCGGAAACCTTTCGCCACCAATCGTGCCTTATAGATGTGAACATTTCCATCCATGTCTAATTTTTTCTTAAAAATCCACTTACAGTCGACAGGTCTTACACTGTCAATCTGATCGACCAAGTTCCAAACTTGATTATCATGCATGGATTTTAACTCGGATTCCATGGCTTCAAGCCATTTGTCGGAGTCGGGTCCCATCATTGCTTCTTTGTAGGTCAAGGGCTCATCATTTTCCATCAATAATACATGGCGCTCCTCCGTAATAAGGAGGTTGAGCTTGTCAGTAGCGCGACGTGCCCTTATAGACCTTCGTGGGGCTGGTGCCTCAACTACGGGTTGTGCAACATCTTGCACATCCCGTGGATCTTCAGTGGGTGCTGAAACAGTTTCGGGTGTTTCCTGAATTTCTTCAAGTTGCACCTTGCTCCCACTAAATCCTTTTGAGAGAAACTCCTTTTCTAAGAAAACACCATTGCGAGCGACAAACACTTTGCCTTCCGCCTTATTGTAAAAATAATATCCTTTGGTTTCCCTAGGATACCCCACAAAGAAACATTTGTCTGACTTTGGAGTGAGCTTATCTGACATCAAACGTTTGACATAAGCCTCACATCCCTAAACTTTGAGAAAAGATAATCCGGGACGCTTCCCAATCCATATCTCATATGGTGTCTTCTCAACAGACTTACTTGGAACCCTATTCAGTGTGAACGCAGCAGTTTCAAGAGCATAACCCCAAAATGACAATGGAAGATCAGCTTGGCTCATCATGGACCTAACCATGTCCAACAAGGTTCGGTTCCTCCGTTCGGATACCCCATTCCATTGAGGCGTTCCGGGCGGAGTTAGCTGCGGAATAATTCCACATTGCTTCAAATGATCACCAAATTCAAGGCTCAAATATTCTCCTCCACGATCAGATCGAAGAAATTTAATTGTCTTGCCTAATTGATTTTGTACTTCATTCTGAAATTCTTTGAACTTTTCAAACGATTCAGACTTGTGCCTCATTAAGTAGATATAGCCATATCTACTAAAGTCATCAGTGAAAGTAATGAAGTACTGAAAACCACCTCTGGCTATTGAGCTCATTGGTCCACATACATCGGTATGTACAAGTCCCAACAAGTCACTCGCCCTCTCACTCTGACCAGTGAAAGGCGTTTTGGTCATCTTTCCAAGCAAACAAGACTCACATGTGTCAAATGATTCAAAATCAAATGAGCTTAACAATCCATCTTTATGGAGTTGTTCAATGCGCTTCTCATTTATATGACCTAAGCGACAATGCCAAATAAAAGTGGGATTCAAATCATTTGGTCTAAGCCTCTTAGTATTAATGTTACAGACAGATTTATCCTCAAGATCAAGAACATATAATCCATTCACCAATGGACAATGAGCATAAAAAATACCATTGCAAAAGATAGAACAACGTTTGTTCTCAATTACAATCTTAAAATCACCAATTTCTTCCAAACATGAAGAAGAAATAATGTTCTTGCTCAAAGCAGGAATGCAATAACAATTATTTAATTCCAAAACTAATCCGGAGGGTAGAGACAAGTGGTAGGTGCCGACCGCCAACACCGCAACCTTTGCGCCATTGCCGACCCGAACGTCCAACTCGCCTCTTGCAAATCTTCTAGTCTCACTTAGACCCTGCAACGATTTGCAAGTGTGAATCATCGATCCAGTATCAAATACCCATGATTCACTAGAAGATAATGCAATATTTATTTCTATAACATTTATACCTGAAGTGGAAGTCTCACTTCCCTTCTTCTTCTTCTTTTCTTCCAAGTACTTCTTGCAGTTCCTAGACCAATGTCCCTTTTCATGACAGTGGAAGCATTCATCTTCAGAAGTAGGGCCAGATTTGGCCTTAGGTGCTGGCTTTAGCTTAGAGCCTGAGGACTCACCACCGGAACTCTTTTCCTTGCCTTTACCTTTGGGATTAGGAGGCGTCCAACGCTTCCTCTTTTTGTTCCCCTTCTGAATCATCATCACATGATTGGGATTCTTCTTAATGCTCTCCTCTGCTGTTTTTAGCATCCCATGCAACTCACTCAATGTTTTATCCAAGCCATTCATCTGAAAGTTCATGATAAAAGGCTCATAGCTCGCCGGGAGCGACTGGAGAATAACATCAGTAGCCAAGTCTTGGTGAAGTTCAGAACCAAGTCTATCCAAAGTCTCAATGTAACCAATCATTTTGATCACATGAGGACTGACTGGGCTACCTTCTGCCAGCTTGCACGCAAACAAGGATTTTGAGATATTGAACCTCTCAGTCCTGGCTTGGTTCTGAAACATCCCACGCAGCCCCTCGATCATGGTATGAGCATCCGCATGCTCATACTGCTTCTGCAGATCAGGGGACATGGTGGCGAGCATCAGACAGCTGACATCAAGTGAGTCATTGCAGTGCTTCTCATAAGCTCTGCGATCAGCAGCAGTTGCATTGTCAGGGAGATCATCAGGATATGGCTGCTCAAGAACATACTCCTTTTTCTCTTGCCTGAGAACAATTCTCAGGTTGCGGTACCAATCAATAAAGTTTGTTCCATTCAACTTTTCTTTCTCAAGAACAGAACGCAAATTGAAAGCGGAATTGTTATTGGCAGACATGATCTACAACATTAAAGTAAAGCAAGATTTCAGCACTAAGTTTATGTAAAGACTTTCATTAACTGATTTAACAAAAGACAACCTACTATATCAAAGTCATCTTCCCTCTAATGACATATAGTAGTTCAAGATCCATAATCACTAAAATTCTAGTGAGCTTTAACATCACGGCTAGAAAAGTAGTGATACAGGTAAGTAACAAATTACTAATCACATCTCTATGCGACTCTTGTTTGTTGGGTGGCATCCAATGCCCCGGCCCCAACCCTATGCCTTAAAGCCCAAAACTGTTTTGATAGTTTTGCTGAGTAAACCAATACTATGCTTGTGAATGTCCGACATCCACCCTATACAAAAGTGATAGCTGAGGGTACTCTACTTTGGTAAACCTACCACACAACGATCAAAATTTATAGGTGCAGCTATTGGTAAAAGGCATCAAAAACTCAAACTTTTCTGAGGGAAGCTATTCTATCATGATTAAAGCATCCACCATATGTAAAAACATGAAAGAATAGTATGACAGGAAAATAAACATCACAGGCATATAATCATATTATATTGTGAATAGTATGGCCTCTTGCATCACAATGGGCTCCATCGCCATGGCTCCAAGGTGACCTCCATTGCCATCCGTCCTGTCTTGTGGTGATCATCATCGCCATCATGATTGAAACCTCCATGAAAAGATACTAAGCTACTACATCTAATAGCTAGTGAAATAATTACATGAGGATTCAAACATCACAAGTCGACACGCAGGTCGTTATACAATAATGGTGCAACCTCAACCCGGTTGTGTTAACTTGCGACACGCAGGCCGCACAAATCATCACATACATCATCACATGACATTGAGGCCATACCATTCACATCACACCCAGCAAAAACAAGTTAGGCGTACGACGTGTTCTACCAAAGTAGCGCTTGGGAAGCCGCTACAGCGAGAAAGCAACGGCGGTCTCAGGGCAGCGCCCTGAAAACCTCACGGAATTACACAGATCGCATCTATGGAATCCCTATGAAAATCTCATCAGAGTGATCGCATCACCTCAAATCCGAGCCATTCATAATGCCTCAATTTTCACTAGGTCAATCACCTTGACCGTGCAAACTTTGCACTTGAGAAGACTGCATCTACACATGACCTTGATCTGTTGGTTCAATCTGCTGACTATGCACACAGTTAGTCCCGATGGTGATTCCAGCCGGTAGGGACATGTCGTATGCATAACAGAGAAAGAACACAAACTAATCTTTTGTCACATGCCGCGCAATCAACTCGCTCCAGTTTTAACCCCTTATGACCAATTGATCTAATCAAACCGTGCAAAAGTAATAGATCCAATCTACTACAACAACATATCACATATATGCAAAAGATCCAGACCAAAAACTACGCAAGATGGCTTTGATACCACTGTAGGGAAATGGGTAGGCTACGCTAGCATCACTACCGCATAAACCCAAGATACTTGCGAGTAGAAGATCATAGATCGTTACCACTAGACGCGCAGCGCAGCGGAAGAAGTCGCGCGTCGATGTAGAGGAAGTAGTCGATCACGTCCCACGAACCGAGCTCCTCGTACTTGATCCCAGCAGCCGATCAGCGCAGCAGTCGCAGCAGCGCCTCCACGGAGTCCACACGTACGGGGATGAAACGCCGGGCGTCGGTGTGCTAGCACCGCACGCACGGCAAGGGCGGCGGCCGAGAGAGAGGGAGGGGCGGCGGCTAGGGAGGTGGCGCGGCTCAGGTCATCTCCCCCCTAGCCCCTCCCTCATATATATAGGGCGTACTAATGGGCTTCTATCTCATAGACCCATTAGTAACCCTAATCCCTCTTGGATCAATATCCACTTGGGCCTTTAAACCGTATTGTGATGATGGGCTCTTGGGCATATCACCAACAGCGTTATCAACTACAGAGGCACACTCTACATATCATACACAAGCTTGCTCTGCTTCATCGGCCTTCTTCATGGACCTACTGAACTGAAATACAGGGTGTCTGCAGAGCCTCCCTACTCCTTTCCTGAATTTAAATCTGTCAAAGAGACCTTCCTCATTGTTGTTACTGAACTCGTTTTGGCTGCTCACATCAGTGTCCAAGGGAGACATTTCACCGTTGCTTTTCTCGTTGCCCCTACTACCACCATGATTCTTGGCTCCACCTGTGCTAACTTGCGTCTCATGATGAAGAGCTTCTTCCACTCTAAAAAGGAACTGATCAAGCTTAGCTCCGTCAATTATAGGGGATTCAGCATTTCGCTGGCTTGAACAGATGGAGGGCATATCAGAATGCTCTAAAGTTTGAGGTTCATCTTTGTCACTTGGGGAACCAGAGCTGGACGGGAATGCCCTGGCTGCTGTGGCTGCCTCCTCCCTTTCATTTACAGTCGTCAAGATCAATGTCTTCAGGAAATTCATCACTTGGACTGCATGTATCAAAGCCGTCAAGGGGTCCGCCATCTGAAAGAAACCAATGTCCTGTGGTTAGACTCAGAATTTCGAATATTTGTAGGTAGAGACCACTAAATATGCTTGCCAGTAACCTTGGTCATGTTTGGTGCAAAAACCATAGCGATGCTGCGAGCATTCATCTTGTTTAACCTTTCATTTTCCACAACATCTGCCATCAGATTGATGGCCCATTCAAGTAGTGCTGCTTCCACAGGAGGTAGTGTACTCGCAAGGTGGCCACATTCTTCTTCAGTGTTGCAGTGCATCACTTGTTCTGGAGTTAAAGAGTCCAGTACTCCACTTGGAAGTTCCCGAAACCATGCCTATAATTAGCACCCAACAATAATCATAGCTGATGTACAAGATAAACTAAATGAAAAGGAATATTAGTTTACTGAGCTATAGTATGCGCAGCATATTGGTGGGTGTATTGATTCTTGGGTATGTCTGATATATAGTATTTAAAGGCTCTGTACATATTAAAATTACAGAAAATGACAGTGCTAGCCTATGTACACAAGAGTTTGCCATGTTAACAAAACAAAGGTAATATAAAATAAAAGAAAAAGGGAAAGCAATTGAACACACCTTTATCAGTCCGGCAAGGCAGTGCAAGTCAATACCATCTGGAACAACTCCCCTGTTTAGTAGATCCCTCACATAAAGTTCCTGGCTATTGTCTGCATTTATCCTGAATATCCCTTCAGCCTAGTAGAATAAGCAAAAAATAACTTCAGAACCATGGGTGCTGCCACTCTGGTTACAAAATTTTACCATTCCTTACCTGAAGACCCCCAAGTGAATATAACTTCCTTTGCATGGTCAAAAGTATTGTTGGCACGCTGTTTCCTCTTCTATCATACGAGCATTGCATGGAAGTTGGAGAAACTCCGAATACGCTTACACTGTATGAAGAAATAGACAATTTGGTAAACATAAATTACATTAGACTTCAGCAATTAGACTAAGTTACAGTGTTCGATGTTTTCATCGAAAAAATTAAAATAATTGATGCGAACTCAAATGAAGGCCTTAAACTTGTGGAATTCCTCAGTGCAACTGGAAGACTATGGATGAGATTCACGAATACCAGGACAACTGAACAGGTAACTGCTCTAACCAAACAAAACGAATAATAAACGTGAAGTATCTTTGCCTATCTGGAAATGAATAGAAAACTGAAGAGAACAGGGCATCACAATATCCCACTCCCTGGCAAGTACAAACAGACCTATTGCCCACAGGGAAAAAGCACTTTAGGATATTCCTGCCTCCAGAGTAGTTGAACTTGATTATGTCAGCCATGGAAGCCGCAACTGTTCGGGAAATGAGATAAAAAAAAACACAAAGCAAACAGCCCTACTGGCTCAGCCTATGTAAACCCGAAAGCTCAACAGACTAACAGCTACTACCCGTCACATGTCTATGCAGTTAGGTGGCACTGCTCTACAACTTAACTTAACGTCAGAAGAATGCAAAATTCAGTTCGGCCAAGCGCCAAATTCCAAATTCCCGGGGCGGAATGGCAGTTGCAAGGTTTACCCACAAAATCGTCTGCAAATCCAGGGGCACGAAACTGCGTACAGAACCAGATCAACTGAAGGGGAAGTACGGAGTCGGAACACTGAACCTGGCGCTCGGCATGGGGCGGGGCACGTCGGGCTCGAGGTCGGCGGGGAGGCCGAGGAAGCCGACGAAGCGGTCGAAGGTGACGTGCGAGACGTGGCGCACGTCCGTTGGTCCCCCTATCTGCATCCCGGCGGCCTCCGCCCCGTCATCCTCCGGCGCCGCCTCCCGCACGCCGGTGCCGCTGCTGCTGCACAGCATGAGCGACCTCCGGAGCGCCCCCGCCACCATCTCCACCACGGACACCCCTCCCCTCGCCGCCGTCGCCGGCAGCATCAGCGGCGATGAGACCGTCTCGTCATCCATCTCCTCCTCCTCCCCCTCAAACTCCTCTTCCTCCTCCTCCTCCTCCTCCTCCTCCTCTTCCTCCTCCTCCTCCTCGTAGCAGTCAGTGTCGGAGCGGGGGAGGGGGATCTGGTGGCCGAAGCGGATCTCGGACGACAGCGCCATGGGATTCCAACTCCTACGCGAGAAGCAAAGAGGGGAGGTGGGAGAGAGGTGGGCGGCGAGCGGCGGCGGCGTGCTGTTGTGTTGTGTTCAGGGTTTACCTTTTCGTTTTTTTTCCGAATCCCGCCGTTTGCCGGAAACGAAATTTCGGCCGAAATTTCGCCGAATTTCGCTAATTCCGAACGGAAAGAGAATTCAAATTCAAAAAACGAAATTTCGGTGAATTCCGACCGAAATTTCGGTGATTTCGACCGGAAAATGATGTCCGTTGTGATTTTCGTACTGTTCCTGAGGTCAAATGAAAAACTTTTGAATACCAACTTTGTTCAGTTTTTCGAGATCTACAACTTTTGTTTCAGGAACTTTTTCATTTGAGCAATGGTTTGAAAGTTATTTAATTATTTCAAAAACTACCAATTAAAAGTCTTGTCATTTCATGTGACAACTTTCATTTTCTCTCTTAGGCCTCAACTGGACTTTTATTATTCTTGTTATGGCGGATATTCCTATAAATTTTTAGGGACATTAGTTGATCCAATTGAAAGTTGTTTTAAATCCAGGACAAACATGATTTGAATTGGTTATCAATTCATGTGACAGTGTTTGAATTTTTTGTTTGATTCAATTTGTATAGAGAATTGTTAAAGCATTCTGAAAGGTGTGTTTTCCGGCAGTTTTCCAACGGAAAGTTTTTCCCTGCTCTATAGATGGTGACAATTCTCTTGTGGCCTAAGATTTTGGTCACATGCATACTGTGGATGCAAGAATTTGACCTTCTCTTCTTATCCTCGGGACTGGAATGGCGTCGGAGGAAATTCACTGGAATCAAGGTTACAGTCACCGACCTACTATTGCAATGCAAAGCTTTCTTCCACGAAGTGGGGGCAGATCAAAGGCCACAACTGACTTAATCTGCAGTTGCCAATGGAGAAGAATTGCCAATGGAATTTAACACGTATCAGCAATGGCCACAACTTCAAAAAAAAACTCCCAAGTCTCCACAGTTACCGGCTACAAAGCTAGAAGAAGAGCCAGATCGAGGGCCTGGTTAAGAATAATAGACTACAGCAGACAGAGGGCTTTAGCTGCCATCTCATTCGATCTCACCGCTACATACAAAAGAAAAGAGCTGCTAGATGATAATATAAAAGCAGATGCAAAAGGCAAAAGCGAAGCAAGATTGACGACGAGCCTAATTGGACAGCGCGAGGAAACCAGATCTACTAGTCTACTGATGAGAGTATAGTCCACCCGGGCCGGCCGATGGATCATCATTCTAGTTGTAGGTATGCATATGAAATTGAATAGGTACCTCACCAATATCATGATAAACCAAAGTCTAGTTGAAGTCGAGGGGAGAAAACAAATTTTTGCACATGAAATGACGAGTCATTCAAATTACGGTTTCAAATGTTAATTTTAGCCTAGCAAATGATCTTAGATTTGAGTGTGTTCTAGTCCTATTTGCTTAGAAAAACACCTAGTTTTTTATCATATTTTTTACATATTTTTTTACAATTTTTTTGAATTTTTGAATTTTGAAACGAAATTTACCGAAATTTACCGAAATTCCACTTCCCGGTAACTACCGAAAACAAAAAAAATACCGAAATTTCGCCGAAATTTCACCGAAATTTTGAACCCTGGTTGTGTTGTTACTTGTTTTGCAGGGCTAAAGCCTCGCTGGACTCTGGCTGGTTCGTTTTAACTGCACGTTTATATAAAACAGGCAGCAGTTTATTCCTTCCCTTCCCTTGTCCGCCTCATGAGATTATGCTTGCGGCCTCGTTGGATCAGCCGCTGCGGAATAATTTAGCTTAATTAAAGATTTTGAGGCAGTGGGATTATGATGCTTAATGACGCTGGTGGTGTTGCAAAAGGCGGCTGCCTTCCTGCCGTCGGCTAGGGCGTCTTCAAGAATCTAGTATGTCAAGCATCTCCAAGTGTTCTTAATCCCACCTCCCCATCCTTGTTTTTTTGGAAAAAAAGAAAAAAATTATCTCCAATAATTTCCTATGCTAGTTTCACATCTCCTAACAATTAGTAAATCACCCTCTCTTGTGCTAAAAATAAGCACACCATCGTTCCTCCCAAAATCCTCCCAATCGCTCCTTCTCGCTCTGTTTTTTTTGTCGGCTCCGTTTTGCGGAACCTGGGGAGGGTGCGGAAGAAGCGCATCCTGCTCAGCTGCACCGGCTCACCGTTCTCCTTGGAGTGCGGCTGGTTGTGAAGTACCGGTGGCCGGGACTCCGTTCTCCTTGAAGTTGTACAAGAAGTTATACGAGAGATTGATTGTGAGAGTAAATACTGTACAATAAGCCACAGGAAGTTGTAAGATTGATTGTCCGGAGTCCGCAAGGACCACGGCGTAGGGCACGGGGTTTCGCAGTGACAAGGTCACGTGGTAGATGCTCTGCGCCTGCTCCTCCGAGTGCGCCGCCATTGCCACCGTCATAGCATTCACCGGGGGCACGCGGCTGCTAGCCAAAAGCTCTCTGCCAGGCAGGTGGCGGCGGATGGCAAAAGTGCAAGGCGGCAGGCTGCAGCGGCGGCAGAGAGACGTGATGAGAAATTGTCTTGAAGCGTCTCCTCCTCATGAGGGAAGACTTAAAAGTGATACAATATCAGTTCCAAGAGGCTGATAACACTTTTATTATATCAGATGGTACATCACCGTACAACTCTACGCGGAAGTGGGCAGTGAAGCGCCACTATCGCGAGAATAACAACTAACACCCACACAACGATATTAACTACGAAGAGGGGGTCATCAGAGTCTTGCGCCATGCGGAACTTTCTGCAGGTGACCCTACCCACAGGCAAAGTTGGGTGCAGGACGGAACCTTTACTCAACGTCTTCGGGATCGAAGTCTGGATCTTCCTCTGTAAAAATTAAAAATGAGGTGAGTACAAACGTACTCAGCAAGTCCAACCACACCCACGGAGGGGGTATGAACAGAATATAATGCACAGGATAATTCAATGATAAGGCTAGTGTTTAGTTTGCGGAAAGCTAATTTTTATGCAGGGGTTTATTTGAAAGAAAGGGATTTTCAAAAGCAATTGTCTTGCACTTAGTAACACGTCGGGTTGATCCACACATGATCCAAGTTTTAAGTTGCTACCGGACTCCTCGTCCGCCGTAGCACACGGCACAATTGCCGAACACTTTTCCAAAATAATTCACGACAACCCATCCATTCCCAGAAAAAACACTAGTTATGTGACCACACCGTAACTCGCCCAGTACCGTGGGCACGGCTATTCGAATAGATTCTTAACTCTGCAGAGGTGTGCAACTTAACCCACAAGCGGGGTACCACAGCTCGATCACTGTAGTGTCGGTGCAGTCGTGCAGATCCCAACAAAGCCATTGCCCACCTTAGCTAGACCTGACTAGCCATCACGGGATCCACCAAGGGGTCATCGACCTATCACAGAGGTTTTAACCGGGGCATAAGTCACACAGAGCTAATCCCTTCTCCTTGATCACCCGTTGCTCTCAGCTCTCCTGATGGCTATCAGACCAACTAGTGGGGTTTATGCTAAGCCGTTGCCCATTCAACGGTCGAGTGGTTTGCACGATAATGGAGTTAGGTGAGATGACACACCAACTCGGTCCTTATTTGTGACAAGATGGATATCTCCCTCCCCTACTCTGCCACACAGGCACGAGCACACCATTCGGCAATTCACACAGAAGTGCCATCCATCTCGTCTACTCTCATCTTTCGAAATTCCACATTTTTCCCCTTCCCACACACTCACACATTTTCCTTTTATAAAACAAATGGTGTTTAAGGTCCTAAGCGCTCTAGCAGCGATTAACGTCCAAACAAATCACATTCAGACATTAATCTAGGTGGTCAAGGAATGGTTATAACAAATCAAGGGGTGGCTATCCAACCATGTTTTCAGCAGGCAAAACACATGCAATTTTATAAAATAGGCCAATGGGTTGTGTTTATAAAAACTAGGACAAAACATGCATCAAAGAGCGGGATTGAACTTGCCGTCTTCAAAGCCTTCCGGGAAGTCCTGATCGAGGTACTGTCCTTCGGGTTCGGGGTCGCGGAACTGGTCCTCGTTCGCTTGCTCGCAGTACTGCTCGTCGACGGGTTCTCCCTCGTTCACACCGTGATCTATGACGCATACAAACAAACACACAATCAAGAAAAAGAAATAAAAAGTTTTATCGTTGAGCTCGAATCGGGAACAATTAAGATATGGAGGTAGGAGCAATATTTTTGTGCGGTTTCCTAATGGCATGGCCAAAACTATGTTAGGATTGGCGTGGTAAAGTTTCGGGTCGATCGGAGATTGTTTGGCGCATGAAATGATAAGTTAACGAGGCGTTTAGGGTCTAAACAAGGGTCCAGGGACTTGTTTGTAATTAGTGAAAGGACCTAATTAGAGTTCTGGGGAATGTTTGGGTTATTTTGGAAAAAAGTAGGGGTTTATTTAGAATTAAGCTTATATGGTGAAAGGGTTTATTTTTGAAATATAATAAAAGAGAAGGTTTATTTTGCAAAAAGGTTAAAGAGTGGGAGGGCTCTTTAAGAAATAATGAGAAAGGGAGGGGCTTTTGGGCAAAATTGCCCTTTCTTCTCCCCTCTCTCTACCCGCAGAACAGGGGAGGAGGCCGGCGCGCCGGTGACGGCCCTGGGCCGGTGGCCTGGGAGCTCGTCGGCGCTCGGGGAGTGGGGGAAAAGGGAGAGGGGCCCGCGGGGAATCGTTTCCCCCTCTTGATTTGGGCGGAGGCAGTCTGCAGGGGCGGCGCCATGGCAGTGGGCGGCGGCCGATGGCCGGCGTGTGCGGCGGCGGCACTGCGAGGCTCGGTAGCAACTAGGGCTAGGGGAAAACATCGAGGGAGGCGAGGGCATTCTATTGCCCCCCTCACCTTGGACTGGGATGGAGCGAGGAGGCGGCGCGACGATGGCCTGCGGCGGCGGGCGGAGGAGCTCGGAGTGGCGGCGCTGTGCATCTTGAGAGGAGGCTAGCGGTGGTGGTCGGCGTTGTGGTGGTGGAGGGCGACGCGAGGGGCCCTTTTATAGGCGAAACAAGGCGGTGGGGAGGAGGGGGCCGCGTGGTGGCCGGCCGGCGAGCTTGGCGGGACGTCTTCAATGGCGATGGGGCCGGCTCGGCGCTGTGCTGCTCAGGTGTCGAGGAGAGCAGTGGGGGTAGTGGCGTGTAGTGGGGACGGCGGTAGCTGGGGGTGCTCGGTGCGGCGGCTGTGCGAGCTCCGCTTGCAGTGAGCGCGAGCGCCAAGGCGGCGGCGCTGTGCCGGGCGGCGCGGCGAGCGCAGGGTGACGAGACCCGTCGGGCAGCGAGCGGCGCGGCGCTTGACGATGGGCTGCGCAGCGCGTGGTTCATGTGGGAGGGTCGCGCGCGTGGGCAGGGAGCAGTGCGCGCGTGCGGCAGGGAGGAGAGGGAGGAGGGAGAGAGGAGGGAGGAAAAAAGAAAGAAAAGGAAAAAGGAAATGGAGAAAAGAAAAAGAAAAAGAAAAAGAGAGAGAGAGAAAGAGAGAGATTCGCGGCGGTGACTGCGGCCGGACACGCACGCGCGTCGGTCGGCCGTGACGTGCGGGACAAGGGCGAACAGGGAGACAGGACAGCGATGGGTTCGGATGTCGGGATCGGTTTTTTGGGAGATCGGGCGGAAAACGATTTCGAAAAGTCTGAGCTCAACGATGAAAATTATTTTTAGCGTTGTGATTTAACTTGGCGAATTTTTCAGGGTGTTACACGTTTCCCGGGGAATTATGATCGTGGGGTCACAACTTCTTATTTTTAGGAGTGAAAATGAGGAATTATTGGAGATAGACTTTTTTTGTCTCTTCATATCTATTTGGAAAGTTGGCAAACAATAAATTTTAGGGAGAAAATATTAGGAATTCTTGGAGATGGAGCAAATAGAAGAGAGGATTTTTTTTCTATTGGGGAGAGAGGAATTTTAGTAACTAATTAATGCATGCTTGGGATACAAAGATTTATGTAGGCAAGTTTTAAGGTTTATTTAACGCTTCCCACTAATTCTTAAGAATTTATTGTCCTAAAATCACCCCCAGGGCTACACAAAATCCAAGTTTGTAAGAGAACTACGTTATGACAAACAAAATAGAGAAAATAGTGTGTCCTCACTACGGGTGCCAAAAGTTCATATGTGATTCACAAACTCGCAACGCAACGCAAAGAATACTGACATCTCTTTATTTTTTTTATTCCCCCTTGTGAAAATTTATTCAAGTTAAAAAATGAACATAAATTCAGCCATATTTTTTTGTTGAATTATTTCATTCCATGCACCTTTTTACATTAGCACTTATCAGTGGGTTTGGGGAGCATCGGATCATCTAACTCAATACGAGAGCTATATTTGTTTCCCTGGAAAGAATCATGGTAAGGAATAAGAATCTTCATACGTACACAATGAATTCATATTATTTGAACTTTTCATGGGAAATATAGTTATTCTGTTCTAATGAATAGATCATCATATCAATGGATAATACGAGTAACTATTGTAGCTAGTAATAATATCAATTCCAATAGGATGGTTTGAATGGGTCTTATAGCATTAATTAGGACGCCAAGTACACAACTGGCTTGTTGTCCGGGTTGCTAATCCCTTTTAGTCCCGATTCCATAACCGATCTCCTTTTGGTCCCTTTTCCATAACCAGGCCTACGAATCCGGAGCTAAAGATCCGGATTATTAGTTCTGGTTCCCACACCGAACCTCTATCCTCACGCATACCTTCTTTACCATACCACCTACACAACACGTGACTAGGGATGTCTTCCTTTTAAACTAGCCCATGAATTACCCTTTAATCCCAGCTGAAGCCATCAACCGGGACTAAAGACCCTTTTAGTCTGGGTTGGAGTCACCAACCGAAACTCAATATTCAGGACTTTTAGTCTCGGTTGGAGCTACCAACGGGACTAAAGCTCCCCGCCATCCCTAGCCATTGGATCCGAAACTAAAACCTTCATTAGTCCCGGGTCCAGTAGTAGCCGGTACTAATGTCAAAGACCAAAGATAATTTCTGTACTAGTCGGTAGAGTCAAGAATAGAAGAAAATAAAGCCGTTTTTTATGCAAGAAAGTACCTTGTCCGCGAGATATGATCATTAATTTTGGGGAGACTATATGATAATTTATTTGTAAAAGAGCATCCTATGGTAATATAGTTTTGATATGTAATGTCTATGTGAAATGAAAATTTTGAAAACAACCATCCTGACTCCTGAGTGACTTCTATTATTACAGGGACCATTCCTAGATTGGCCGTTCTCATTTGCGTACTCCCATGGCGCTCGTGCAATGCTCTGTATCCGCAGATCCGTACCAATAATAGTGCCCGAGCTACCGTACGGCCAATGATTAGCTGTATCTAGTACTATCTCACTCTTGGTTATGAGCGCCAATGTGGCGGTGCCGGTCTGCCGGAGTTGAGCGTACGCTAGCTGATGGTAGAGGCGCTAATATAAACGGGCGTCCAATTAGGTTTTGGTCCCTCGGACTGTTGGATCGGACTGAATCGTGATGCCATGATGAGCTACCTGCTAAAAGTTGCTCAATAGTACGTACCACAGGAGGGGATCGGAGGACCATGTATACCTGCTGATTTTCACTGTGTTAAAACTTAAAAGTCGTACATGTATCAGCACAAGTGCTTGCTGTGTACTCTCCCCGTATAGCTGTCTCTGTCACGATGAGTTAACTCCCTTGGCCGCTTTTTTATTCCTTGTATGTATTACGTCAATCCTCCGCGGTTGCTCTTGCTCTTGCTGCTTATTTTGTTGTTTCTACTATCACTTCAGTTCTCCTTTAGCCTCTAATTGCTGGATCACCACAATCAATTCTCTTAGCTGCGCTAGTAGAAAAGAAACGAGTACAATTATGGTGAAAAGGTGA
This sequence comes from Panicum virgatum, assembly GCF_016808335.1. Taxonomy (NCBI): domain Eukaryota; kingdom Viridiplantae; phylum Streptophyta; class Magnoliopsida; order Poales; family Poaceae; genus Panicum; species Panicum virgatum. The sequence continues at coordinate 55,790,332 of NC_053145.1, read as the reverse complement.
CAGAAGCTTATTTAATTAAACAAGACACCATGTACATGCAACTGATTCTTGTGATCGTTGGTACATGTGTGTGGCTACTGGCTAGCTTAGGGATGTAAGTAAGGGCATCTCCAATAGACAAGGTAAAAATTCTAGCTAAATGAAGAGGTAAAAAGCCTAGGTAAAAAGAATAAAAAGCTTCTCAAAGGGTGAAAAAACCAATAGCCTCTCTACATCTTGCCAGTGCATACAACATACTTAATCACATCCACGTCGGAACTTTTGTTACTCACACCCTTTCTACCCTACTCACACGTGTGGGCCCTGGACCTATAGCACCGGCCAATCAGAGGTCGCCGGCCACCGGCGGCGGGTATGGCGGCGGCTGCCAGCGAGACTGGCACCCCCACGACAAGAAAGGCTGCACGAATCTAGGTAGGTGATCGCCAAAGGTGGGTGAACGCCGGAGAGGTGCGGCGCCACAGTGGAAGGCGGCGGCGGCGGCCATGGCTAAGGCATGGAGCTTGCTGGCGGCGCGCTGTAGCCTGTAGGGAGGATGGAGGCAAGGTGGAGGTTGGGGGAGCTCGGCAAGGTTGTGGCGGTGCTTGGGCCATAGCCCATAGGGAATCGACCGGTTGGGATCATGCAGGCGAATCGACCAGCGGAGTGGGACCCATTGCGCTGCTGCCCGCGCTACTGCTGGGTGGCGCTACTCCCATGGAGCTGCTCTTCGTGCTGCTGCCCGACGACGGTGGGAAAGCAACGACGAGAAGACCATGGCGCCATGGCTGCAAGTCACGACGGTGGGAGGGTGATGGCGAGAGGACGACAGCCACGTCCATGACGCTGCTGCCCGACGATGGCATGAGGGCGACGACAGGAAGGTGATGGCACGAGGGCAAGCATGAGGGAGGAGCGTGGCATGCGGGAAGGCGATGGCAATATGGCGAGCGACGTTGGCTCACGAAAAATGCCGAGCAAGGGGAGTACTTTGGCTAGCGGGATACAGAGGGGAGGCAGATGTAGAGGCTGTTGGATCCCAAATTCAGGAGATTTTTTTTTCAAATTATACCTATCCACAGTTTTACAGAGCCTCTTGGAGATGCTCTAAGTTGGTACCCACCACAGTGCAAAATATAGCCACAGAGTCTATCTGGCGCACGCGCGGATGCATAGGAATAGGGAAAAGGTGCCAACTTGGAGCTGAAATGTCTCGGTCAACCAAGCCGTGTCTCGCTCGGGTGGCTCCTACCCAAAACCTGCCTCAGGCACATGGAGTGTGCCTGCACTAGCATCGCAAGCTTTGCTCGGGTTTGTTGCTTGGTGCCTCGATGGACACAGACACTTAAGAGCAACTTCAAGAAATTTGGTAAAATTCCTAGCTAAATGATGACTGGATATAAGATTAGATCAACAAAAAGAAACTAGTCAAAGAGCTGGAGATCCAACAGCCTAGAAAAAAGTTGGACTCTCCATACTTGCATTCGGATCGGAGCCCACATAGCAGTAACTCCATCTTCTCTCCACCCACTTCCTCGACATCGGCGGGCTACAGCACGACCGAGCAGCTGTGACACCCTAGGTGTCTGCGTAGTAGAATTGCATTTATTTTATGCATCATGTGCTTATTTTGCTTGAAAAAGGATCTTATTGTAAAAATCTAAGGGTAGTTGTGTAAATATGATTTAATGCAGGGTCCTTTTATAACTTAATTTGAATTGGGAGAGCAAATATTGCTTTTGTGGAGGGTTTATTTGTAAAATTCAGTGAAATCATTGCTTGGCAGAAAATTTTGCTTTTTAATTTGAAATTAAACTGAATTTGCAATGGAAAAGACAAAAGTCCATTAAATTCAAAATCCTTCCTTTGTTTTCAAAATAACTCTTTAACCTTTTGTCGAATCAATTTTTGCACAACATCAAAGTTGTAGATCTTGAAAAGTTGAACAACTTTCATGTTGGGCACTTTTTCATTTGAGCCCTAGTTTAGGAGATATTTTTGTTTTACAGTAGGGCCCCTAAACTTTTTGAAAATTGCAGAAAGGTCCACCTTTCATCTCCCACCCCTCTATCTGCTTCAGCGCCGAGCGCCGCCGCCCGCCGCCGAGGGAGGCCGCAGGCCACCTCCTGCTTCGCCACCGCCTCACGTGGCACCTCCGCAGCCTCTGGACCCACCTCCCCTCGCGCTGGAGCCCCCTCCCCTCGCCACGCCGCCCCAGCCGAGCTCCGCGGCCACCACCTCGCCGCCGCCGTAGCCAGCGCAGCACAGAGCCCCAGCACCCCAACTCGCGCACGACCCAGCACCTGGAGGAGTCCCGCATCACTTTCCCCTCCTTGCCTCGCTCGCTCTCTGCCCAGAACCTCCAGAACACCGCCGCCGTCCACCCGAGCTCCGACGAGCTCGAAGCTCACCGTCGACCAGCCACTGCAGCCCTCCTCCGCCCACGCTGACCCTACCATCAGCTTTGCCTTGTCCTCGCGCAGCTCACCGACCCCTCCTCGTCCCCTATTCTCCACCGGAGCAACCTCGCCGCCGTATCCCGGGCGCCGACCGCCGATGCTCGCCGTCGACGACCTAGCTCCGACCATCCCCTCGGTCTCCCAAGCCCACCCAGAGGTGCGCCCTGACTTGGTGAAGCTCCCACGCCTCTCCACCCTCGCCGCCGGCGACCCGAGTCGCCGGGATTCGGCCGGTCAACGCCCACCCCTGCTCTGACTCCGGCCAGGGGCATATCTGCTAGGATTCGAATTCTTTTAGGGGCCTATCTGCAAGATTTCATGTCTTTTCCTTTTTACTTTTAGGCTGAACTTTGAAAATGCCTAGAAATTCGTAGAAAAATCAGAAAAATGCAAACCCAAATGTTTTCGAATCCTTGTTACAAGAAATACAAGTTTTGTTACATGCATATTTTCATTTCTGGTCTGTATTTTAATCCAAGAAAAAGAATAGCATAAAGAGGCTTAATTTTTTCCATGAGTTCTAGTTAGTAACTTCATGTGATTTTTGGTTAGGATGTGTCTTGAAGTGTTGTTAGCAGCTGGTAAAATTTTTAAACCTTTTTGACATCATTAACTAGGTCAAAGTTTCAAGATTCTTGAATATACTAGTTTTGTTAATTTATTTGTGCTGGTTGAAATACTAAAGTTCTATGTGTGAAAATTTTTCCATGATCATATGTTACTAAAACCTTTCTGTTTTCCAAGTTTAGGAAATTTTCGATCTGCTTAGCTATATCTTTGATTTAATGCTTGTTAAGTAAACTTTAATTATGATAAATAGTTTCATTGCTTAGAAAATTCTGATAATTTTTGTAGAACTCTATTTTGGTCGTGTGTTCATGTGTATAAAGTTTAGGATCCATAATATCTATATAACTTTCTCTATTAATTAGTTTTATCATATGTGGTTTATTTTTGTCTAATTTATTACTTCAGTTTATGCCTAGATAAATTCTGAAAAATTTATAAGATGTTCATAATCATATGAAGTATGTTCTGAAACATTTTGAGCTTCATAAGTGTTGTATTTTGTCCTATATAATTCAATCTTTCTCTAAGTACTATCTGAATAATTGTTTTATTCTGATTAAATGTTTGCATGAAATGGCATGAATTTTACAGGGTAGATTACTCTATGTACATCCTGTTTGAAGTATTTTTTTTGAATTTAAATACTGTTTGTGTACTGAGTTACTCATTTCTTTGCAAATCATGTTTGACATGTTATATAAACTATTTGAAACTTACTTTGTAAATTTAATCAAATTGTCTTGTGATGTTAACCATGTTGTTTTGTGTGGTCATAGATGTTAAATAACTACTCTATAAACGATTGCCCATATGCTTAGTTATGTTTGTTATCTTTTAAATTGCAACTTAATTGTGAAGCGTGTGTTTATAATACCGTTTCTTGCATCACATATAGATACGACTATTTTATCGGACGGGACGTACGAGCTGATCCCGGAGTCCGAAGAAGGTGATCAAGAGGCCCAGTTGAATGCCACTGTACTAACTGAAGACCCGGACCAAAATCCGGAAGAGCCCAAGGCTAATCTAGCTAGTGACTACCGAGAAGGCAAGCCCCGAACATAACCCATATTTCAAATTATTATAATTTATCGTTATTAATTAATTGTGCATTTATAGTTCTTAGGATTTGAATTGAAACCCTAGATGCATGATCCTAGGAACCTATGTACTAAACACTAGACCTGAGTTCGAATAATTGCTAAGCTTATAGGACCGGTAAAAGTCGAGTGATTGCCTGTCACTCGCGAGCTCTATAGGAATTGCTTGTTTACTTTCTGCTATCAATATAAGGACGACGGACGGGGTCGTGTTCGATATCATGACCTTGTGTGAGACCCCGTCTGTGTTGATAAATTCTGCTAAGGCCGCGGTGTGTGGTAGCGGTGGTTAAGTTTTTGAACGTACTAGCCACATGCCATAAATATGGTACGCAATAAGCCTAGTAGCCGATCGGACCGGTGAGTGGATATACCTTTCACTCTCTCTTAGAGATAGGTTTTTATTTATGTTTATGTTGCGCAACACAGCAGCTATATGGAGGAAGATGGTGCCCTGTAGTCGGGGAGAGTGACCCTATCCACAGGTCGGAATGAAAGGTAAACGGTTGTTTGGGAACAACCCGACGGTGTTCCAAACGTGTGTGTTAGGTCTGCCTGGCCAGGTTAACAAATTTCGATTCGAATCGTCCGCTTCTCACAGTTTGGGACTGCTTGATCCCTTTACCACACAGAGTAATAAGAGCAACATTACTATGATCAATCTTGATGTTTGACTAAAGTTCTACCATGGTTGGATAGGATTAGTTGCTTACATAGAATGGTTAATCAATTAGAATATGGAAAGATAAAATGTGAAGTAAGGACCTACTCTTTATTGCTTTTCAGCAAAAGAAAAACTAGAGCCTCACAGAACCCTGCATAGTCTAGTTAGGTGGGCTAAGTATACCCGTTGACGGTTAAGTCTTGCTGAGTATTAGAATACTCAGCCTTGCTGTTGAAACCTTTTTCAGGTATGAGTTTTGAGGACCAGATCGCTAGTCTGTCTTGGCCCTACTCTTTGCCTCCTGGCTGGTCCGTAGAATGGGATCCGTCTTCGACCGGCAATGACCTTGACGAGTGATACCTTGCTTGGGCTAGCTTGGTATACTTTTGCGACGTGTTGTAGCCGTCGTGTTTTCTTTCCGCTGCTTTTTAAACTCTGAACTTTAAACTTATGGCTTGTATAACATTTACTGAGTTTGGATCTGTAATAACGCTTTGAATTGGTTTGTAATAAGTGTTGTAAAATATGTGGTTGTAATATCTCTGGACTAGCCTTCGTGCGGGGTATGCTTGTTCGATCCAAGAACCGGTGGTTGTATCGGGACGTTACCCGACAGACCAAGAATTATTCCGTTTGAAGTGCGTTTAAGCCGGTGTTGCCTTTAGGGTGATGGGCAGCGCACTTGAGCCGAGATAATTCAGGTGGTTCTGCCACGGCAGCTCCGACCCGCTAAAAGTTGCTCAATAGTTACGTACCACATGAGGGGAGGACCATGTATACCTGTTGATTTTCACTGCGTTAAAACTTAATAGTCGTACACAGGGCCGGCTATTGGGCCATGCGGCAGAGGCGACCGCCGGGGGCCCACGGAGGAAGGGGGCCCAACAACAAATATACATTACACAGGTTGGCCTGCTATCGACGACAGCGAGACGAGGCACCAGGCGACTTTGCCTCCTCCCCTAGCCCCTGCCGGCCCTGATCGCTGCCGCCCTGCTGCGTTGCAGGTTCTGCGCCCCTACCCCGCCCTGTGTTCTCCCCTGTTGTGCTCCTGTCGCCGTCGCCCTGCCCAGCTGCCCTGCAGCCTGCAGGGTCCTCCGCCCTACCCCTTCTTGATTGTGATTGGTAATTCCTATTTAATACTTTATCTAGTGTCTTAGATATTTAGTTCTTTCCGATTCCAGCGAGGTAGCGATCAGCGAATTAGTGACCATGACTTGCTTTTCTAATTAGGTCTTAGATGTTGCCCAAGAAACAATTGTCAGGTGCTCAGAAAAGAAAAAAGAGAAAACATGATGATCAATTGGCTGAATCGCAAAAGGGTGCTTTACATAAGTTTTTTGTCAGTTCAAGTACTGTTGATGTCAACGAAGTTCAAGGGCAGGAATCTGATCATGGGCAGCAGGAACATGACCATAATTTAAATGTAGAAGATGAAGTCAATGAAGATGGTCCAATGGATGATAGAGTGAGGCAGGAAAATTTGCATCCCTCGTCTAATCATGAAAATTCAAATGGTGCTGAACTAGATGGTTCTGGTTTACCAATTTATGATCCTAGAACATGGGATAATCTTGACAATAGCAAAAGGGATATCTTAATTGAAAAGGGGCCTGTGAGAGAATTGAATCTTGTTTTCCCTAAGGATGCCATTGGAAGACATTTTTCATATGCTTACTACTCTAGAGATTTAACTAATGGTGAGTCTGTAGATAGAAAGTGGTTGGTTTACTGTAAACATGGGGACAAAGTATATTGTTTTTGCTGCAAATTGTTCAAGTCAAACAAAAGCAAGTCTTTTTTAGCATCTGATGGAGTAAGAGACTGGCAGCGTCTTAGTAGGAAACTCAGAGAACATGAGAGCAGTGTTGAGCATCTGACAAACATGAATACATGGAATGAAGTTAGATTGAGGTTAAGCAAAAATCGAACAATCGATGATGATATGCAACGGGAAATCTCAAATGAAAAAGAGCGTTGGAGACAAGTTCTGGTAAGAATAGTTTCTGCTGTGAAGTTTCTTACTAAACATAATTTGGCCTTTCGAGGATCAAATGAGAAGCTTTATCAAGATAATAATGGCAATTTTCTAGGCACAGTTGAAATGATTGCTGAGTTTGATCCCGTGATGCAAGAACATATTAGGCGCATTAAAAGCAAGGAAATTCATAATCATTATCTTGGCCATAATATTCAGAATGAGTTAATTTCTCTTCTTGCTGGTGCCGTGAAGAATTATATCTTGAAGATTGTCAAGGATGCTAAGTATTTCTCTGTTATCTTGGATTGTACCCCAGATGCAAGCCATGAAGAACAGATGACCCTAATTGTGCGTTGTGTCAATATGTCAAGTGGCATTCCAAGAGTGGAGGAGTTTTTTCTAGGGTTCTTAAAGGTTGATGACACATCAGGGTTGGGTCTTTTTGAGGTGTTGATAGATACATTACAGAAACTGGATTTGAATGTTGCTGATGTGAGAGGTCAAGGTTATGACAATGGTTCCAATATGAAGGGACATACGAAAGGTGTACAGAATCATTTGCTTCAAATTAATCCCAAAGCATTATACATGCCATGTGCATGTCACAGTCTAAATCTCACTCTTTGTGATATGGCAAAGTCTTGCAGACAAGCTATTTCATTCTTTGGTGTTATACAACGGATATATGCATTATTTGCACGCTCTACTAAAAGATGGAAGGTTTTGCTTGACAATGTTCCGAAATTGACTATTAAACCTTTATCTAATACTCGCTGGGAGATTCGAATAAAAAGTGTGCAACCTATCCGGTACCAAACTCCCCAAATAAGATCAGCCTTGCAGAAAGTGGAGGAGGTTTGTACTGATGACCCATCAGCGGTAAGTGATGCTCAAGCTTTGGTTGGTACACTTGAGAATTTTGAATTTATAGTTGGTATGGTTATTTGGCACGATGTTTTGTTCACTATAAACATGGTGAGCAAAAAGTTGCAATCTAAGATTGTGTGCATGGATGCTACTCTCAAACAAATTGAAGGGGTCATCTCATATTTTCGAAAGTACAGAGTTGAAGGCTTCGACTCTAGTATTGAGGTTGCAAAAGCCATTGCAGCTGATATGGATATAGAGCCAAAATTTCCTACAAAACGCCAAAGTAAAAGGAAGAAGCAATTTGATGAAACAAGTGATGAAGAAATACAGCTATCAGCTATGGAATCATTTAGAGTCAATTACTTTATTGTTATCGTTGACACAGCAATTGCTTCATTGACTAGTAGATTTGAGCAGCTAAAGACATTTGAAAAGGTGTTAAGTTTTTTATTCAACTCAGATAATTTGAAGTCCTTGAATGATAATGATCTACATAAGCACTGCACTACTTTTGCAGAAGTTTTTTTCTCATGATAATTCATCGGATGTTGATCTAGATGATTTTTTCTCTGAATTAAAAGTACTGCAAGTAACTCTGCCAGATGGTTTTATGTCAGCCCCAGATATTCTTCAGTTTGTTACAACTGTAGATTGCTATCCAAATGTCTCTATTGCATATCGGATCCTTTTAACTGTACCTGTGACTGTAGCATCAGCTGAAAGAAGTTTCTCAAAATTGAAACTGCTGAGAAATTGTTTGAGAACAACTATGTTACAAGAAAGATTGAATGGCTTGGCTATGTGCAGCATTGAGAAAGATATCTTGGACAATATTGATCTAGATACGATTATTAATGATTTTGCATCAAGAAATGCCCGAAGGAGCTTTATTGTGAAGGACTAAAATATTATTTTTGATGGAGTCATGGGGTTTATCTATTATTTGAGGTAATCATACTTGTTTTAATTGCAACTCTTTAGTTTGTATTATAGACATTGTTCTTCAAAAAATATATATGTCATTAGTATTATTATCTATTTTATCATGTTAAAAAAATTAGTTAGCCTAAGGGGCCCTAAAGCGTGGCTCGCTCGGGGGCACTCAGAATCCCAAAGCCGCCCCTGGTCGTACATGTGTCAGCACAGGTGTTTGCTGTGTACACTCTCTCACGTATAGTTGTATCTGTCACGATGAGTTAACTCCCTTGGTCGCTTCGTTATTTCTTGTATTACGTCAATTCTCCGCGGTTGCTCTTGCTTTTGCTGCTTATTTTGTTGTTTCCAGTATCACTTCAGTTCTCTTTTACTGCTTATTTTGTTGTTTCCAGTAAAAGAGAACTGAAGTGATACTGGAAACAACAAAATAAGCAGCAAAAGCAAGAGCAACCGCGGAGAATTGACGTAATACAAGAAATAACGAAGCGACCAAGGGAGTTAACTCATCGTGACAGATACAACTATACGTGAGAGAGTGTACACAGCAAACACCTGTGCTGACACATGTACGACCAGGGGCGGCTTTGGGATTCTGAGTGCCCCCGAGCGAGCCACGCTTTAGGGCCCCTTAGGCTAACTAATTTTTTTAACATGATAAAATAGATAATAATACTAATGACATATATATTTTTTGAAGAACAATGTCTATAATACAAACTAAAGAGTTGCAATTAAAACAAGTATGATTACCTCAAATAATAGATAAACCCCATGACTCCATCAAAAATAATATTTTAGTCCTTCACAATAAAGCTCCTTCGGGCATTTCTTGATGCAAAATCATTAATAATCGTATCTAGATCAATATTGTCCAAGATATCTTTCTCAATGCTGCACATAGCCAAGCCATTCAATCTTTCTTGTAACATAGTTGTTCTCAAACAATTTCTCAGCAGTTTCAATTTTGAGAAACTTCTTTCAGCTGATGCTACAGTCACAGGTACAGTTAAAAGGATCCGATATGCAATAGAGACATTTGGATAGCAATCTACAGTTGTAACAAACTGAAGAATATCTGGGGCTGACATAAAACCATCTGGCAGAGTTACTTGCAGTACTTTTAATTCAGAGAAAAAATCATCTAGATCAACATCCGATGAATTATCATGAGAAAAAAACTTCTGCAAAAGTAGTGCAGTGCTTATGTAGATCATTATCATTCAAGGACTTCAAATTATCTGAGTTGAATAAAAAACTTAACACCTTTTCAAATGTCTTTAGCTGCTCAAATCTACTAGTCAATGAAGCAATTGCTGTGTCAACGATAACAATAAAGTAATTGACTCTAAATGATTCCATAGCTGATAGCTGTATTTCTTCATCACTTGTTTCATCAAATTGCTTCTTCCTTTTACTTTGGCGTTTTGTAGGAAATTTTGGCTCTATATCCATATCAGCTGCAATGGCTTTTGCAACCTCAATACTAGAGTCGAAGCCTTCAACTCTGTACTTTCGAAAATATGAGATGACCCCTTCAATTTGTTTGAGAGTAGCATCCATGCACACAATCTTAGATTGCAACTTTTTGCTCACCATGTTTATAGTGAACAAAACATCGTGCCAAATAACCATACCAACTATAAATTCAAAATTCTCAAGTGTACCAACCAAAGCTTGAGCATCACTTACCGCTGATGGGTCATCAGTACAAACCTCCTCCACTTTCTGCAAGGCTGATCTTATTTGGGGAGTTTGGTACCGGATAGGTTGCACACTTTTTATTCGAATCTCCCAGCGAGTATTAGATAAAGGTTTAATAGTCAATTTCGGAACATTGTCAAGCAAAACCTTCCATCTTTTAGTAGAGCGTGCAAATAATGCATATATCCGTTGTATAACACCAAAGAATGAAATAGCTTGTCTGCAAGACTTTGCCATATCACAAAGAGTGAGATTTAGACTGTGACATGCACATGGCATGTATAATGCTTTGGGATTAATTTGAAGCAAATGATTCTGTACACCTTTCGTATGTCCCTTCATATTGGAACCATTGTCATAACCTTGACCTCTCACATCAGCAACATTCAAATCCAGTTTCTGTAATGTATCTATCAACACCTCAAAAAGACCCAACCCTGATGTGTCATCAACCTTTAAGAACCCTAGAAAAAACTCCTCCACTCTTGGAATGCCACTTGACATATTGACACAACGCACAATTAGGGTCATCTGTTCTTCATGGCTTGCATCTGGGGTACAATCCAAGATAACAGAGAAATACTTAGCATCCTTGACAATCTTCAAGATATAATTCTTCACGGCACCAGCAAGAAGAGAAATTAACTCATTCTGAATATTATGGCCAAGATAATGATTATGAATTTCCTTGCTTTTAATGCGCCTAATATGTTCTTGCATCACGGGATCAAACTCAGCAATCATTTCAACTGTGCCTAGAAAATTGCCATTATTATCTTGATAAAGCTTCTCATTTGATCCTCGAAAGGCCAAATTATGTTTAGTAAGAAACTTCACAGCAGAAACTATTCTTACCAGAACTTGTCTCCAACGCTCTTTTTCATTTGAGATTTCCCGTTGCATATCATCATCGATTGTTCGATTTTTGCTTAACCTCAATCTAACTTCATTCCATGTATTCATGTTTGTCAGATGCTCAACACTGCTCTCATGTTCTCTGAGTTTCCTACTAAGACGCTGCCAGTCTCTTACTCCATCAGATGCTAAAAAAGACTTGCTTTTGTTTGACTTGAACAATTTGCAGCAAAAACAATATACTTTGTCCCCATGTTTACAGTAAACCAACCACTTTCTATCTACAGACTCACCATTAGTTAAATCTCTAGAGTAGTAAGCATATGAAAAATGTCTTCCAATGGCATCCTTAGGGAAAACAAGATTCAATTCTCTCACAGGCCCCTTTTCAATTAAGATATCCCTTTTGCTATTGTCAAGATTATCCCATGTTCTAGGATCATAAATTGGTAAACCAGAACCATCTAGTTCAGCACCATTTGAATTTTCATGATTAGACGAGGGATGCAAATTTTCCTGCCTCACTCTATCATCCATTGGACCATCTTCATTGACTTCATCTTCTACATTTAAATTATGGTCATGTTCCTGCTGCCCATGATCAGATTCCTGCCCTTGAACTTCGTTGACATCAACAGTACTTGAACTGACAAAAAACTTATGTAAAGCACCCTTTTGCGATTCAGCCAATTGATCATCATGTTTTCTCTTTTTTCTTTTCTGAGCACCTGACAATTGTTTCTTGGGCAACATCTAAGACCTAATTAGAAAAGCAAGTCATGGTCACTAATTCGCTGATCGCTACCTCGCTGGAATCGGAAAGAACTAAATATCTAAGACACTAGATAAAGTATTAAATAGGAATTACCAATCACAATCAAGAAGGGGTAGGGCGGAGGACCCTGCAGGCTGCAGGGCAGCTGGGCAGGGCGACGGCGACAGGAGCACAACAGGGGAGAACACAGGGCGGGGTAGGGGCGCAGAACCTGCAACGCAGCAGGGCGGCAGCGATCAGGGCCGGCAGGGGCTAGGGGAGGAGGCAAAGTCGCCTGGTGCCTCGTCTCGCTGTCGTCGATAGCAGGCCAACCTGTGTAATGTATATTTGTTGTTGGGCCCCCTTCCTCCGTGGGCCCCCGGCGGTCGCCTCTGCCGCATGGCCCAATAGCCGGCCCTGTGTACGACTATTAAGTTTTAACGCAGTGAAAATCAACAGGTATACATGGTCCTCCCCTCATGTGGTACGTAACTATTGAGCAACTTTTAGCGGGTCGGAGCTGCCGTGGCAGAACCACCTGAATTATCTCGGCTCAAGTGCGCTGCCCATCACCCTAAAGGCAACACCGGCTTAAACGCACTTCAAACGGAATAATTCTTGGTCTGTCGGGTAACGTCCCGATACAACCACCGGTTCTTGGATCGAACAAGCATACCCCGCACGAAGGCTAGTCCAGAGATATTACAACCACATATTTTACAACACTTATTACAAACCAATTCAAAGCGTTATTACAGATCCAAACTCAGTAAATGTTATACAAGCCATAAGTTTAAAGTTCAGAGTTTAAAAAGCAGCGGAAAGAAAACACGACGGCTACAACACGTCGCAAAAGTATACCAAGCTAGCCCAAGCAAGGTATCACTCGTCAAGGTCATTGCCGGTCGAAGACGGATCCCATTCTACGGACCAGCCAGGAGGCAAAGAGTAGGGCCAAGACAGACTAGCGATCTGGTCCTCAAAACTCATACCTGAAAAAGGTTTCAACAGCAAGGCTGAGTATTCTAATACTCAGCAAGACTTAACCGTCAACGGGTATACTTAGCCCACCTAACTAGACTATGCAGGGTTCTGTGAGGCTCTAGTTTTTCTTTTGCTGAAAAGCAATAAAGAGTAGGTCCTTACTTCACATTTTATCTTTCCATATTCTAATTGATTAACCATTCTATGTAAGCAACTAATCCTATCCAACCATGGTAGAACTTTAGTCAAACATCAAGATTGATCATAGTAATGTTGCTCTTATTACTCTGTGTGGTAAAGGGATCAAGCAGTCCCAAACTGTGAGAAGCGGACGATTCGAATCGAAATTTGTTAACCTGGCCAGGCAGACCTAACACACACGTTTGGAACACCGTCGGGTTGTTCCCAAACAACCGTTTACCTTTCATTCCGACCTGTGGATAGGGTCACTCTCCCCGACTACAGGGCACCATCTTCCTCCATATAGCTGCTGTGTTGCGCAACATAAACATAAATAAAAACCTATCTCTAAGAGAGAGTGAAAGGTATATCCACTCACCGGTCCGATCGGCTACTAGGCTTATTGCGTACCATATTTATGGCATGTGGCTAGTACGTTCAAAAACTTAACCACCGCTACCACACACCGCGGCCTTAGCAGAATTTATCAACACAGACGGGGTCTCACACAAGGTCATGATATCGAACACGACCCCGTCCGTCGTCCTTATATTGATAGCAGAAAGTAAACAAGCAATTCCTATAGAGCTCGCGAGTGACAGGCAATCAATTCTCTTAGCTGCGCTAGTAGAAAAGAAACGAGTACAACTATGGTGAAAAGGTGACAGAAGCTAATTTAATTAATTAAGACACCGTGTACATGCAACTGAATGCTGATTCTTGTGATCGTTGGTATATGTGTGTGGCTACTGGCTAGGGATGTAAGGGCATCTCCAATAGACTAGGTAAAAGTCCTAGCTAAACGAAGAGGTAAAATGCCTAAGTAAAAAAATGAAAAACTTCTCAAAGGGTGAGAGAACCAAATGCCTCTCCAAATCTTGCCTCTTCATACTCAATCACATCCACGTTGCAACTTTTGTTACTTACTCCCTTTCTACCCTACTCACACGTGTGGGTCCTGGACCCATAGCTCCGCCCAATAGGAGTCGTCGCCGACCACCAGCGACAGGTATATGGAGGCGACTGCCGGCAGGCTGGCACCCCAACAATGAGGAATGTTGCACGAATGTAGGTAGGTGGTCGCCGGTAATGGGTGAGCACTAGGAGGGGCTGCACTACGGTGGAAGGCGGCGGCGGGCATGGCCAAGGCATGGAGCTCGCCGGCGGCGCGCTGTAGGGAGGATGGAGGCAAGGTGGAGGCCGAGGGAGGTCGGCAAGGCTGTGGCAGTGCTTGGGCCGTGGGGAATCGACCGATGAGGATCCGATGTGGGCGAATCGACCAACGGCACGAGAACCATGGTGCTGCTGCCCGGTGCTGCTGCCCGGTGGTGCTGCTGCCCGGAGATGGTGGGAAGGCAATGACGGGAGGACTATGGCGCCATGGCCGCAAGTAGCGACAATGAGAGAGTGATGGCGGTGAGAGGACGACGGCCGCGTCCATGGTGCCTAGCGATGGCAGGAGGGCGACGGCTGGAAGGCGATGGCGCGAGGGAAAGTGCGAGGGAGGGAGCGTGGCGTGCGGGAAGGCGATGGCAAGATGGCGAGCGGCATTGGCTCATGAAAAATGCCGAGCAAGAGGAGTGCTTTGGCTATCCGAATATTGAGGCGAGATGGATACAGAGGCTGTTGGATTCCAAATTCAGGAGCTTTTTCCAAATTATACCTATGCACTGAGTTTTACATAGCGAAAAATCTAGCCATGGATTCTATCGAACATCCTATGTGCGGCTACATAGGAATGAGAAAAAAGGGTAAATTGGCTGGAGGACATCGGTCAAAGTCGGCCTTTGCTACAAACCATCAAAAAACATGTCTTTGCCACAACACACCGCTCAACCATACCAATTTGCTGTAGAACACTGAAACCTATATTCTATTCAGATTAAATGGAAAGCAAGGAGAAATAACAAAATTACCCCTCACTGCATACAAACCAGGCTCCACGCTCACGGCATCCAGCGGAGGCGGCGGCGCTCCCAGCGAGCGCGCCCAGATCCCACCGGCGGCCCTCCCGGCGAACGCGCCCGGATCCCGCCGGTGGCCCTCCCGGTGTCCACGCCCTCCCGACCCTGCTCCTCGCGGCAACGGGGCTCGCACCCGGCCGCGGCGGCCCCTGCTTCCGGGGCAGCGGGCCCGCACCCGGCCGCGGCGGCCCTGCTCCCGGTGGCGGCGGCCGCGTCAGTACTCGCATCCGGCCACACGGGTCGGCGGATGTGAGGGAGGAAGTGGAGGGCGGCTCGGCCACTACATGGGTACGAGGCCGTGCACGAGGGTGCCGGCGAAGCCGTAGGCCGGCGGGTCTTCTCTCCCTCGCGAGCCGCGCGGAGAGCTCCAGCGAAGCCGCAGTCCTGCCCGCCGGCTCCTCCCTCGCATGCCGCTAGGCGTGCGGTGAGCGCTGGCGAAGCCGCAGGCCGGCCGACCCACTCTTCCCTCGCGAGCCGCGCAGGTAGCGCGGGTGAAGCTGCAGGCGGACCAGCTCGCTCCTCCCTCGTGTGCCGCGTGGTGAGCGCCGGCGAAGCCGCATGCCGGCCCGCCCACTCCTCCATCGCGCCGTCGCGCGGGGAAGCGGCGGCCATGGCGGCGGCGCTGCGGGAGGGGCGTGAGGTTGAGATTGGGGCGATCCGTTCGGTATCGTTGGAGTCAGGCGAGGATAAGAATGTAAATTTATGTAACTTTCTATTAAAATCGAGTATTATAATGGACTTAGTGTGAACGGTGTCTCTCGGCCAAGCCATCATTTTTTAGTGGCTCCCAACAAAAGCCAACTTTGAGCAATGTCCATCAGCCAATTTTTCCACGAGCAAAAGGTGCCAACTTGAGCTAAAATATCTCGGTCCGATAGTGTTTTTATATTGTGTGGGAACCGCTACAGTCAACCGGGACGTGCCTCGCTTGGGTGGTTCCTATCCAAAACCTGCCTCAGGCACGTGGAGTGTGCCTCACTCGGCACTAGCATTGCGCATCGCATGCCTGGCTCGGGTTATTTGCTCGGTGCCTTCGGTGGACACAGGCACTAAGAGTTCGTTGCTCGGTTGTTTTGTGAGTCGACTAAATAATTACGATGCATGTAATTTAAGTTTTTTTTTCTAAATTAATTACGCAAAATACTATCCTAATTTATTTTATCAAGTTTTTAGATCTACTCAGTAACCATGATGTAGCATCGGTACTATATATTACGTCAAACATTTCTGCTCTGCAACTGCAATGCCTGCCCCTTTTTATTTTGTTAAAACTGTACTAGATCACCTTTCCGGGATGCACGTGTGACGTGTCTGGTACGAGCTCCTGTGTTACTGGCTTGCCGTGTCGTTGATAGATTGGTCGCGCGTCGATTGTTCCTTCCGTGATGACATGACGAGGCGGCGGGCGGGATACTTGTGCTTAAAGCATATGCAAGCTCGATTCCGACGTTCTGTCCTTCCTGTGGGGCGACGGCACCTTCTGTAAATTGTCGTGATGTTGTCCATGGGTGTGTTTAGTTGGTGAAAAAAATGTTTTTATTTGGCAACTATTGTTCAACTATGGAGTAATTAGTCTCAAAAGATTCGTCTCGTCATTTACAACCAAATTGTGCAATTAGTTATATTTTTTTAACTATATTTAATACTCCATGTATGTATCGTAAAATTCGATGTGATGTGCGCCAGTGAAAAATTTTGGAAACTTTTCGCGAAACTAAACACAGCCCATACTACTTGCCTCACCACTCAACTCTGAACCCAATGGCAAATTGGCAATGTCCGTTTTGCTCCGTCCTTAGGGGTGTCTTTCTAAGCCAGTTAGCCGGGTCAAGTCAGTTCCCCATTCCCTCTCAACTTGCATGCAAATCGCAATCCTGGATAGATAGACCAATCGCATCATTGTTCGTGCAATTCAAAATTTAAGAATTACTAGACATCAAACTGAAATGAAAACTGAACAAACGAATGAATTCAATTGCGTGAATGGTTAAGTTTGGACTTGGACTTGATGCCCTGGAGAACTCTTGGACTAACAACAGTACGGACCCGCAAATCTACGTCAAAAAAATCATCTACATCACCCCAGGAACTGGAACTGGAAGCTAGCAGCTACCTCTTCAGCAGATATGCAGCTTCGCCATAGACACATCCATGGTAGCTTCTTGGCCGCCATGGCTTCCACTAAACCCAACCACCATCTTCTGCTGCTGCTGCTGCTTTCCTCTCTGCCCCTGTCAGGCGCGCAGACCACAAACATCACCTCGGGCTCCTCCCTGCTGGCCGCCGCCGGCTCCGCTTGGCCCTCCCCGTCCGGCCGCTTCGCCTTCGGCTTCTACGCCACGGACGGGGGGCAAGCCGTCGGGGTCTGGCTCGCCACCGCGCCCAACGTCACCATCACGTGGACGGCCCGCCGAAACGACACGCCCGCCACGGGCGGTGCGCTCTGGATCACCTACGACGGCCGCCTCGTCTGGACAGGCACCAGCGACGGCCAGGACAGGAGCCTCGCAGTGCCGTCCCAGCCGGCCGTTGCCGGGGCCACGCGCGACGACGGCAGCTTCGTGCTCTACGGCGCCAACGGGGCCGTCGTCTGGTCCACCTTCGCGGCACCCACAGACACCCTGCTCCCCGGCCAGGACCTCACGCCCGGCGCGCAGCTCTTCTCCGCCGTCTCCGACACCAACAGGGCCGCCGGGAAGTACCGCCTCACCAACCAGGCCAACGACGGCAACCTCGTCATGTACCCCGTGCACACGGAGAACGTCGCGGCCGCCGCGTACTGGGCCACCGGCACGAACCTGATCGGATTCCCCCTCACGCTGCGCCTCAACGCCGCCGGCGTGCTCTACCTCACTGGCAACAGCGGCAACTACACCAAGAACCTCACGCAGCCGGGAACACCGAAATCAGCCGGTGAGCAGCAGGTCTTGTACAGGGTCACGCTCGATCCCGACGGCGTCCTGCGCCTTTACCGCCACGCCGTCGCGTCCAGCACCGGCGCGTGGAGCACCGACGTCCAGTGGATCGGCCCGAGCGACCGGTGCCACGTCAAGGGCGCGTGCGGGCTTAACAGCTACTGCGTCCTCGGCCGCGACGCGCAGCCCAGCTGCAGGTGCCCGCCGGGGTTCGGCTTCATCGACGCCACCAACGCCGCGCTCGGGTGCACCGAGACGTCGAGCGCCGGCGACTGCACAGCTGCGGCGGCGGGTTTGACTTTGGCCACGACCATGGCGGCGGTGCAGAACATGACGTGGGCGGACACGCCGTACGCCGTGGTGGGCGCGGCGACGAGCGCGGCCGACTGCCAGGCCGCGTGCATGTCCGACTGCCTCTGCGCTGCTGTGCTGCTCAACGGCAACGACGGGACGTGCACCAAGCAGCAGCTCCCGCTCCGGTACGGCCGCGAGGGCGGCGGGTACACGCTCTTGGTCAAAACCGCCGCGGGGACGGCGAGCCCCGCGCTCGGCGGCATGGGCAGACCCCGCGTCGGGCGCGCGGCCACCGTCGCGCTGGTGTGCGTCGGGCTCCTGACGTGCGTGTCTCTGGCCGCGCTCGTGGCGGCGGCGCGGCCGGTCCGGGCGAACCGGAACCGGCGGCTGGCGGACGCGGACGAGGAGGCGCCCCTGCGGTCGTACAGCTACCAGGAGCTAGAGCACGCGACGTGCAGCTTCAGGGATCCGCTGGGGCGCGGCGCGTTCGGCACGGTGTTCCGGGGCACGCTGGGCGAGCAGGCGGTGGCCGTGAAGCGGCTGGAGAAGGTGGTGGAGGAGGGGGAGCGCGAGTTCCAGCGGGAGGTGCTCGCGATCGGGCGGACGAGCCACCGGAACCTGGTCCGGCTGCTGGGGTTCTGCCACGAGGGTGCCAACCGGCTGCTGGTCTACGAGTACATGAGCAACGGGTCGCTGGCGGAGCGGCTGTTCCGCAAGGGCGGCGGCGGCGGCTGGCCGTCGTGGGGGGAGCGCGTGGGCATCGCCCTGGACGTCGCGCGCGGGCTGCACTACCTCCACGACGAGCTGGAGCGGCGCGTGATCCACTGCGACGTGAAGCCGCACAACATCCTGATGGACGCGTCGGGGACGGCCAAGATCGCCGACTTTGGGCTCGCCAAGCTGCTGCTGCCGGACCAGACGCGGACCTTCACGGGGGTGCGCGGCACGCTCGGGTACCTGGCCCCCGAGTGGTACCGTGCCGGCAGGCCTGTCACGGTCAAGGCTGACATCTACAGCTACGGCGTCGTGCTGCTGGAGACGGTAACGAGCCGGCGGAGCATGGAGCTGGAGGAGGCCGGCGAGGAGCGCACGCTCATGGAGCTGGCGCACGAGTGGCTGGTGAAGGGGGAGGTGACGCGGGTGATGGGCACCGACGAGGCCGTGGATGCGACGGAGGTGGAGAGGGCGGTCAAGGTGGCGGTGTGGTGCGCGCAGGCCCGCAGGCGAGGCCGGCCATGAGCACCGTCATCCTGATGCTGGAAGGCCACGTGGAGGTGCCGTTCCCACCGCCACCGGCACCGTCGTGATCCTTTTCCAAAAAAAAATTTGAAAATAAGTTCGGTGATCAGATTTTAACTAATTTAATAGTGTTACGTGAGAGTGAATAAATAAGCTAAAAGCAGACAAACCGAAAGTATTTAGCGGATATTTCACTTACAAATTAAATTGCAGGAGTAGGCCGTTACAAAATGATAGACTGGGGCCACGTTTAGTTTTCAAAAAATTTCAAGATTTCCCGTCCCATCGAATTTTTAGACACATCCATAGAATATTAAATGTAGTTTAAAAAAATAACCAATTACATAGTTTAGTTATAAATGATGAGATGAATTTTTTGAGTCTAATTAGTCCATGATTGGACACTAATTATTAAATAAAAATAAAAGTGCTACAGTAACCGAACCTAAAAAAATTCGCGGACTAAACACGCCCTGATTCATGGATGGGAATTGGGAACACACACGCACACAAAGAAATATATAGAAGGAGAAAGCAACAAGATGATGATGCTTGGATGCATGCATGGATGGAATTAAACTAGGAGTGTAGGTCGCCGTTGCTGATGGGTGGGCGATGAATCAGACCATGTTTGGATCCTTATAAGTCCTAGGACTAATTTTAGTCTTTGGACTAAAAACTTCAGTCCCTCCCTGTTTGGAGCTAGAGATTAAAAGAGACTGACCTTAAATGTATTGTATAAAAACACCATGTTACAATCCCTCCCTCTTGCTCTCCACGTCTACGCCGCCGCCTCCGCCGCCCTCCTCCTGGTTCCTCCACCTCCTCTCCTCCCCCACGCTCCTGGACTCCGCCTAGCCTCCCGTCCCCCGCTTCGGCCATGGCGGATGAGCGGTTCGCATTGGCACCTTGCGCAGGTCACTGTGGCGGGGTGCGCGGGCGCTTGCTGGTCGTGGCGGTGGAGCCGGGTCAAGGCGGCCGCGGTGGTGGCGGGTCCAGCAGGTGTCGGGTGGAGCAGATAGCGGCTGGTGCAGTGGGCGGCGGGTGGAGCGGACAGCGGAGGGTGCGGTGGGTGGACCAGGGGTAGGGGTGGAATTGTAGGACTCTATTGGGCCTTTAGTTCTAAAAAGCTCCTCGAAGAGTGATTTCTAATTTTTAGCCCAGCTTATACTTTAAGTCCCTATTGATTTGTCGTGTTTGGTTCTTTAGGGACTAAAGTGTAAAGACTTATGCAAAATCCTATAAACCAAACATACCCTCAGATCATTCATCAAGGCCGGACGGATGGAGCAGATCAAACCCTTGGACGGACAGATGCCATGTTTAGATTCCTTCAAAATTCAAAATTCCAAATTTTTTGAAAGGGGAACTTGTTATTTTTGAGTACTAAATTAAGTCTATTTGCAAAACATTTTACACATATGAGTTTTAAATCGCGAGATGAATCTAATTAGCTTACTTAATCTATAATTTGCAACAGTGATGCTACAGTAAATAATCTCTAATGACTGGTTAATTAGGCTCATTAGATTCGTCTTGCGATTTGCAATCTATCCGTGCAAAAAAGTTTTGTAAATACATTTTATTTAGTACTCTGAAATAGCAAGATTTCCTTTCCAAAATTTGTGGCCAAAACATCTAAACACAGAGTTTGGGCTCTGAACTCTAACCATAAGCCTCACTGCCTCACCACTCAACTCTGACACCAATGGCAATGTCCATTGTTGCTCCGTCCTTAGGGGTGTCTTGTTTAGTTGGTGAAAAAGTTTGGATTTTGGTATTGTAGCACATTTTGCTGTTACTTGACAAATATCCAATTATGGAGTAATTAGGTATAAAAGATTCATCTCATGCTAATTAGTTAGACTATGTAATTAGATATTTTTTCAACTGTATTTAATACTCTATGTATATGTATGAAGATTCGATGTGATGGATACTATAGGAAATTTTTCACCAACTAAAAGCCTTAGCCGGGTCAAGTCAATTCCCCATTCCCTCTCAACTTGCAGGCAAATCGCAATCCTGGATAGATAGACAGATGGATGGATATATCTTACCAATCGTACAATTAAAAATTTAAATATTACTAGACATCCAACATGAGCGGAGATGAAAGCTGAACAAATGAATGAATTCAATTGCGTGAATGGCTCAGCTTGGACTTGGACTTGATGCCCTGGAAAACTCTTGGACTAACAACAGCGCGGACCCGCAAATCTACGTCAAATAGACCATCTACAACTCTACATCACCACTGGAACTGGAACTGGAAGCTAGCAGCTACCTGTTCAGCAGATATGCAGCTTCGCCATAGACACATCCATGGTAGCTTCTTGGCCGCCATGGCTTCTACTAAACCGGCCAACCACCATCTGCAGCTGCTGCTACTGCTTTCCTCTCTGCCCCTGTCAGGCGCGCAGACCACAAACATCACCTCGGGCTCCTCCCTGCAGGCCGCCGCCGGCGCCGCCTGGCCCTCCCCGTCCGCGCGCTTCGCCTTCGGCTTCTACGCCACGGACGGGGGGCTAGCCGTCGGCGTCTGGCTCGCCACCGCGCCCAACGTCACCATCACGTGGACGGCCCGCCGAAACGACACGCCCTCCACGGGCGGTGCGCTCCGGATCACCTACGACGGCCGCCTCGTCTGGACAGGCACCAGCGACGGCCAGGACAGGAGCCTCGCCGTGCCTTCCCAGCCGGCCGTTGCCGGGGCCACGCGCGACGACGGCAGCTTCGTGCTCTACGGCGCCGTCGTCTGGTCCACCTTCGCGGCGCCCACAGACACCCTGCTCCCCGGCCAGGACCTCGCACCCGGCGCGCAGCTCTTCTCCGCCGTCTCCGACACCAACAGGGCCGCCGGGAAGTACCGCCTCACCAACCAGGCCAACGACGGCAACCTCGTCATGTACCCCGTGCACACGGAGAACGTCGCGGCCGCAGCGTACTGGGACACCGGCACGTTCCAGATCGGATTCCCCCTCACGCTGCGCCTCAACGACGCCGGCGTGCTCTACCTCACCGGCAACAGCGGCAACTACACCAAGAACCTCACGCAGCCGGGAGCCGCGAAGTCAGCCGGTGAGCAGCAGGTCTTGTACCGGGTCACGCTCGATCCCGACGGCGTCCTGCGCCTTTACCGCCACGCCGTCGCGTCCAGCACCGGCGCGTGGAGCACCGACGTCCAGTGGATCGGCCCGAGCGACCGGTGCCACGTCAAGGGCGCGTGCGGGCTTAACAGCTACTGCGTCCTCGGCCGCGACGCGCAGCCCAGCTGTAGGTGCCCGCCGGGGTTCGGCTTCATCGACGCCGCCAACGCCGCGCTCGGGTGCACCGAGACGTCGAGCGCCGGCGACTGCACAGCTGCAGCGGCGGGATTGACTTTGGCCACGACCATGGCCGCGGTGCAGAACATGACGTGGGCGGACACGCCGTACGCGGTGGTGGGCGCGGCCACGAGCGCGTCCGACTGCCAGGCCGCGTGCATGTCCGACTGCCTCTGCGCCGCCGTGCTGCTCAACGGCAACGACGGGACATGCACCAAGCAGCAGCTCCCGCTCCGGTACGGCCGCGAGGGCGGCGGGTACACGCTCTTGGTCAAAACCGCCGCGGGGACGGCGAGCCCCGCGCTCGGCGGCAGGGGCGGACGCCGCGTCGGGCGCGCGGCCACCGTCGCGCTGGTGTGCGTCGGGCTCCTGACGTGCGTGTCTCTGGTCGCGCTCGTGGCGGCGACGAGGCTTGTCCGGGCGAACCGGAACCGGCGGCTGGCGGACGCGGACGAGGAGGCGCCCCTGCGGTCGTACAGCTACCAGGAGCTGGAGCACGCGACGTGCAGCTTCAGGGATCCGCTGGGGCGCGGCGCGTTCGGCACGGTGTTCCGAGGCACGCTGGGCGAGCAGGCGGTGGCCGTGAAGCGGCTGGAGAAGGTGGTGGAGGAGGGGGAGCGCGAGTTCCAGCGGGAGGTGCTCGCGATCGGGCGGACGAGCCACCGGAACCTGGTCCAGCTGCTGGGGTTCTGCCACGAGGGTGCCAACCGGCTGCTGGTCTACGAGTACATGAGCAACGGGTCGCTGGCGGAGCGGCTGTTCAGCAAAGGCGGCGGCGGCGGCTGGCCGTCGTGGGGGGAGCGCGTGGGCATCGCCCTGGACGTCGCTCGCGGGCTGCACTACCTCCACGACGAGCTGGAGCGGCGCGTGATCCACTGCGACGTGAAGCCGCACAACATCCTGATGGACGCGTCGGGGACGGCCAAGATCGCCGACTTTGGGCTCGCCAAGCTGCTGCTGCCGGACCAGACGCGGACCTTCACAGGGGTGCGCGGCACGCGCGGGTACCTGGCCCCCGAGTGGTACCGTGCCGGCGGGCCTGTCACGGTCAAGGCCGACGTCTACAGCTACGGCGTCGTGCTGCTGGAGACGGTGACGTGCCGGCGGAGCATGGAGCTGGAGGAGGCCGGCGAGGAGCGCACGCTCATGGATCTGGCGCACGAGTGGCTGGTGAAGGGGGACGTGGCGCGGGTGATGGGCACCGACGAGGCCGTGGATGCGACGGAGGTGGAGAGGGCGGTCAAGGTGGCCGTGTGGTGCGCGCAGGCGGAGCCGCAGGCGAGGCCGGCCATGAGCACCGTCATCCTGATGCTGGAAGGCCACGTGGAGGTGCCGTTCCCGCCGCCACCGGCACCGTCGTGATCAGGGGCGAAGCTAGAGCTAATGGGTAGGGGTGCCGTGTGCACACAACTTCATCAAGATATATATAGTGACTCATAGCTCTCGTAGTATAACTAATCCGCAACTTTTAATGTCAAAATTGAACTTCAATAATGGCAATATCATTTTAGTCACTAGTCAATACATTATACATACGCAAATAGGTAGAGGATAGGGCAACAACACTTACCAGCAGTCACCAACTACAGCAAAATAAATAAAGAAACACGACATTGATCGCTTTAGCCAAAAGCCCGAAACATTGACAAAAGAATTTCCATATAGCAAAATATATGATCCAACCTAAAGGAGAAAAGAACAAATAGGTCAATTATTCAGCGAAGAAAAATGTAAAACAAATAGGTCAATTATTTAGCGAATAAATCTTCTTTGCTTCTCTTTGCAAAAGGTCCCTTCCCCAAATATTTTCTTCTCACCTTTTCTCTAAGGTTAGGATGATAAGAATCAATTGTTTTCCTTAAACCGGGGTCATACTGTATCTCCTCATCCCAATTGATTTTATTTTCAGCCGGACAGCTAGCTTTCCGTTTAAAATACCTCTCCATAATAACCTATAATATATTCATTTGCATAATCAAAATGGATTCACATGATACAGATCAAAATGATAAAATAGATACCTAATTACCTAAACAACTAAACTAAATAGTAAATAGAAATACATATGCTGCACAGTCTGGAGAAAGACACGGACAACAGTCAGCAGCAAACAGAGAGCAGAGACGATGGTTCTTGAGGTGCCTATGATGGTCTCTGCTTAACTGACGTCGTCTTTCATACTTTCACAATCCAGAGAGATGGTCACTGGAGACGCCAGATGCCATCAGTTAAACACAGGGCAGATGACGAGATCGAGAGTTCGAGACGGGCCGCAGACGCCGGGGGGGACAGGGGCCGGGGCGGGCGGCGGGCGGCGGCGGCGCGGGCGCTTGGTCGCTCGAGTCGTGGAATCGCAGGCGTCTGGGCGATGGGCCATGGCATCTGGCAGGCGAGGCGATGGTAGGATCGATTGTTTCGACTAGCGAAAACGAAAGGGCGGGCCGCAGGGAGGCGCAGAGTCGCGGGCGCGAGGACGGCGGCGTGAGTCTTCCGTTGAAAGCGAACGTGCTAGCGTAGCGTGGGTTGGCAGTGGGCTTTTGATTTCTTGGGCCTGAGGATGGAGGGTGGGGGTGCCTTGTGTTGGGGGCCGGAGGGGGTGCCAATAGGGTCGAGATCTACATACTAGAAAGGATTTCAAGAATTCTGGGGGTGCCTAGGCACCCACGGGCCACTAATGGGCTTCGCCCCTGGTCGTGATCCTTTTCCAAAAAAGTATCTTGAAAATAAGTGCGGCTGATCTGATTTCAACTAATTTAATAGTATTATGTGATAGAGAAGATCTTGTTTGTTTCCGTCAAAAAATTTTACACCCTATCACATCGAATATGTCGTTAATTGCATGGAACACTATATCTAGAAAAAAACAAATTACATAGTTAGTTTGTAAATCGCGAGACGAATCTAATGAGTCTGTGATTATACACTAAACTACTAAAGTAACACATGCTCTAACGATGAATTAATTAGGCTTAATAAATTCGTCTTGTCGTTTACAGACGAAACCTATAATTTATTTATTTTTGTAATTAGTTCACGTTTAATACTTTAAATGTGTGCCAGAATATTCGACGTGATATTTACGGAGTAAGCTTTTTGCATCTGAACAAGGTTAAATGTGTGTCGAAATAAGCTAAAAGCAGACAAGCCGAAAATATTTAGGGAATATGTCACTTAAAAATTAAATTGCAGGAGTAGGCCGCAAATAACATATTGATTCATGGATGGGAATTGGGAACACACACGAACACAAAGAAATCTATAGAAGGAGAAAGGAACAAGATGACGATGCTTGGATACATTCATGGATGGAGGTCGCCATTGGTGATGGGTGGGCGATGAATCAGACCATGTTTGGATCCTTCTAAGTCCTAGGATTAATTTTTAGTTTATGAACTAAAACCTTAGTCCCTTCCTATTTGGAACCAGGGACTAAATGAGACCGACCTTAAATACACTGCACAAAAAGACTATGTTACCCTCCCTCCCTCTCGCTCTCCCCGCCCACACTGTCGCCGCTGCCTCTCTCCTCCTGGTTCCTCCACATCCTCTCCTCCCCAACGCTCCCAGACTTCGCCTGGCCTCCCGTCCCCCGCTTCAGCCATGGCAGATGAGCGCTTCGCGGTGGCGCCTTACACGGGTCACGGCGACAGGTTCCGCGGGCGCTCGCGGGTCGTGGCGGTGGAGGCAGGTCAAGGCGGCGGCGACGGGTTTAGGCGGCAGCGGCGGCGGGTCCAGTGGGTGTCGGGTGCAGCGGACGACGGCTGGTGCAGCGGGCGGCAGGTGAAGCGAACGGCGAAGGGTGCGGTAGATGGACAAGGGGTAGGGTTGGAATTTTAGACCTCATGTAGGCCTTTAGTCCTAAATGGCTCCTTCAAGAGTGACTTTCTGATTTTTAGCCAGGCTTATACTTTAAATCCCTATTGATTCCTCCTGTTTAGTTCTTTATGGACTAAAGTGTAGAGATTTTTGTAAAAATCCTATGAACCAAACAGACCCTCGGATCATTCATCAAGGCCGGACGGATGGAGCAGATCAAAGCCTTGGGCGCGCCCCCCGGTGGCACCTTGCTGGACGGCCTCCAAGCCTTGCTTGGCGCCTTGGCGGCGGCGACGGCCCCCTGGTCCATGGGGCCGCACACCTGGTTGCACATCTTAGTGCAGACGGGGTCATACTTGCCATTGGCGCACCGCTCGTAGTCGTAGCCGTCATCGTAGCAGCCGTACGCGGTTGCCGCTGGCAGGGACGCCGCCGCCACCACCACAAGAGCCAGGACCAGGGCGACTTTCCTCGTGCCTCTGGGCCATCGCCGCTGCCGCTTCTATCTTGGGATGGATTATTCCTTGTTGCGTTGTTGATTGAGGTACGGTGGTGGTCTTATTCGTGATGATCGAGTGATGGATTGTTGGGACACATTTTATATATGTGTGTGAGGCATACGAAAGTTTTAGTTTGCTAAAAAGAGTCTAAATTTTAGAGATCTAAACTTTAGTTTGAGCGAATCCAAACAGATGGGAAGCTCTTTCTTTTTTTTAAAAAAAAACAAGGCAGGAGCACTGCCAAATCATATAAGAAGGAGAAGCAAAGATTCATACAAGCATGCTAGATATTACATAAAACAAGAGGTGCTCGCTCGCAATAAACAAAAGCTGCAACCTAACATAGAAACTAAGACACACTCGGTGCTCTCAAGGCCGCCTTCCGCAGGCCAAACTCCTTGATGGAAACAAAAACTTGTGTTGCGGGCAAAGAAACTCCTTCAAAGATCCTCCGATTTCTTTCCTTCCAAATATTCCAAGCTGTATACATGAGCAACCCAGCTGCAATCTTGCGTTCATCTTTAGGCAAATGAGAGAGAGACGCTTTCCACCAGTCTTCTATCGCCAAACCTGGTTCTGGCACCTGTACTAGCCCTGCCGACCAATCCTTCATCAGTGTCCAAACTTGTCACGCATATACACAATCCAGGCACAGATGCATAGCTGTTTCTTGTTCTTGATCACAGAGCCTGCAGACTGGATCACATGGCCAATTCCTCTTGGCTAACTTGTCAGCTGTGAGGATCTTGTTCCGCACTAACAACCAGGCAAAAAATTTGTGTTTGCCTTCAGCATGCGCCTTCCAAACACCACAGCCTTGAAAGGTAGAGAAAGACCCTGTAAACTGCGCAAGGTAGGCTGATTTGGAGGAGTACGCGCCATCTGCCGTCCAGCGCCAACTTATCTCATCACTTCTATCTGTTAGTACCACCTGTTGTACCAGATCCCAAAGTGTCACAAATTCTGCCATTTCTTCTACTGTATTCATGCGCCAGAGCCCTCTCGTCCAACTCTGATTTTGCAGCTCGTCAAAAACCATTCTATTTTTCCTCCAAGCCAACTTGTAGAGTCCAGGGCGATGTCAATTGGTGCTCTGCCTTCCAGCCAAGAAGAATGCCAAAAAGAAGCTTTGCGTCCATCTCCAATAGTTACAATTGTGCTTATTCGGAATAACTGGCGATCCACCTTGTCACACGGCACAGTTGTTCCAACCCATGGTCGATCCTGATCCTTCCATTCCAACCAGAGCCAGCGCAAACGCAGCGCCCGACCGAACAGCTCTAAATCTAAGATGCCAAGGCCCCCAAACTTCTTGGGACGCAAACATTTTGCCCATCTGACCAAACAATGTCCACCGTTTGCTTCAGCTGCTCCTTTCCAGAGGAAACCCCGTCTTAACTTGTCAATCTTCTTGATTGCCCACTTGTTCAAAGCAAAAACTATTAAGAAGTGCACCGGAATGGAAGTTAAGACCGCATTAACCATCCTCAGACGTCCTGCTTTATTCAGCAACCTCCCCTTCCATGTTGGCAATCTGACGGCAACCTTATCAATCAAAGGCTGCACCTCAGGTCGTGCAAGTCTTCTAAAATGCAGTGGGAGACCCAGATAGGTGCATGGAAAGCTTCTAATCGGGCAATTGAAATGCTGCATCAGCTCAGGCACATCTATATCTTCACACCGGATTGGGTAACAAGCACTTTTGGCAATATTTACACATAAACCTGAAACAACTCCAAAGGTAGCCAGGAGTGATGCCACCTCTCTTACTTCTTCCTGGATGGGATTCAAGAAAATAGCTGCATCATCAGCATAAAGACTGACTCTCAGTTTTGCACATCTATGGCCAATCTGTGAGAGCTGCCCATTTGAAGTTGCTAACTGTAGTAATTTATGGAGTGGTTCCATTGCCAATATGAATAGCATAGGAGATAGTGGATCTCCCTGCCGAAGGCCCCTCCAATGCCTAAACCAATTCCCTCTTGAACCATTCAAGAAAACTGCAGAGCTTGTTGTACTCAGTAAGGTAGATACCCAAGAATTCCATCTAGCTCCAAAACCCAACTGTGTTAAAACTTCCAACAGGTAATCCCATCTAACAGTATCAAAAGCTTTTGCAATGTCGAGCTTGATTAAACTTTGGGTGTACAGAAAATTGTCATGTATGCTTCTCTTTTTGATAAAAGCACTTTGAGCTCGAGAGATCAACTGATCCAGACAGCCCGCCAACCTATTTGCCATAAGTTTTGAGATCAGTTTGGCCACACTATGTGTTAGACTTATTGGTCTGAAGTCCTTAACACAATTTGTATCACTTTTCTTTGGGATAAGGACCACATGGGCTGAGTTAATGTGTTTGAAATGTTGATCATGCTGTCCAAACCAAAAATTAACTGCAGCTATGAGATCTTCCTTTATTATTGGCCAGCAGGTTTTATAAAAAACTCCTATGTAACCATCGGGTCCAGGCGCCTTGTCAAATTTCAAATCCTGGATGACTGCAAAAATTTCCTCTTTAGTGAATTCGTCCTCAAGATGTTGCAGGTTCAACCTGGGCAGACCAACTGTATCCCAATCCAAGGTCATTTCTCTTTGTGGAGGTTGACCAAATTGCTCACTGAAGTATTTAAACAAACACTCCTCCTTGTCAGCATGTGCTCTTAAGACTCTACCATTGTCCTCAAGTTGGGAAACGAAGTTCTTTCTCTTCCTGCCCTTAGCTTGCAGGTAAAAAAAATTTAGATTGGCTTCAGCTGCCCGAACAAAAGATATTCTTGAAGATTGCTTGCACCTCAATTTTTCCACTGCAGCAAGTCCCAAATACTTGAGTTTCAAATCTCTTTTCAGAAGTAGCTCCTCAGGGCTGAGTGTTCTGTGCTCCTGTACCACATCAAGGATCCCTAGTAATTGCTTGGCTGCACACATGAGTAGCTTCGTATTCCCAATTTTGGATTTAGCCCACTGTCTCAGTTTCGTACTAGTACGTTGCAGCTTTGTGTGCAACCATAGAAACGGGTTCTGCAGTGAAATTGGTTGTTGCCAGGCATGCTCAACTACCTCCTTGAAGCCTTGTATACGCGGCTAGAAACTCTCGAAACGAAAACCTCTGAACACCGGAATAGAGCAGCGACCAACCAGCAGAAGAGGGGCATGATCATACACTAAAGATGATAATGCCTGAAGCATGCACCCAGGCAGCATCAAATCCCATTCTATTGAGCAGAAAGCTCTATCAATCCTCATTTGTGTATGATCATTGCTCCAGGTAAATTTCCTCCCTGTCAGGTTCAGCTCCTTCAACTCTAAGGCCTGTACTGTATCTCTAAAAGCAGCCATCATCCTGCGGTTGAGATTGGAATTGCTTTTGTCCCTAGCATCTAGGATCAGATTGAAGTCTCCTAAAACAAGCCATTTGTCGCTGACCGTAGTGTGGACAGCACGGATTTCTCTCAGGAACTCAAGCTTTTCCTGATCTCTCTGGGGACCGTAGACAACTGTTAACCACCATTGATTGTTCTCCTCAACTGACCGCAGCTTTGCAGACACTGAGGCCCTGTTTGGTTCCAAACTTTTTTCAGAAGTCCCTATCACATCAAAAGGAATCTTACTATTTTATAGTATTAAATAAAATCTGTTTATAAATGTTTTTTGACAGCTGAGTGTTTTTCGCGAAACGAATCTAATGAGCCTATTTAATTCATAATTTGCTACAGTGATGCTACCGTAACCATTCGCTAATCATATATTAAGATACATCATTAGATTCGTCTCGCAGTTTAGCCCCAGGGTTCTGCAGTTAGTTTTAAAATTAACCTTTATTTAATACTTCTAAATACTAAAAAGTCCCTAGGACTTTTTTTAAGTCCCTGTTCCAAAACACCCCCTGAGAAATGTCGATGCTCATACGCTATGATGCTGTAATGATCTTCATCAACTGCTAGCAGGGCACCACCTCTTTCCTTCCGCAGGCAAAAAGACAAAATTTGATGCAAATCGCTGCCCCAATGTCTCCCTGCACAACAGCCAATTTTGTTTCTTGCAGACAAGCAAGGGTGCATCTAGTGTCTCTTGCCAAATCGAACACCACTTTTCTTCTCGCTGCTCCATTCAGCCCTCGAACATTCCAGTTTAGGATCTGATACCGCTGTTCACTCATTGGGGCACATTGTAGACTCGTTGGAACAAATTGGAGCAGAGCATGACACCCTTCCAAAACACCAGCACGCCACCACCGCCACCAACAACTTCCACATTACAAGGACAGGAACACCAACACACAAGCAGCAAAGAGGAGGCTGCCACACAACACAAAACACACAAACGCACAAACTCCCACATGAACAAGGGAGGACACATAGGAGAAGAAAAGAACACACACACATGCCCTGGAGTCGTCCCGGCGGGCATCAGACATCAGCATCAATTGCCACAGCGTTGAGGGCATCCGAGTCCCCAGCCTTAGGTAAGCCAAAGCAATCTCTGAAACCACCCTGAAGTGCATCTAGGACGATAGATGCTAATGGTAAGTTTCGGTGATTAATGACAATCGTATGCGACTAACGTGTGTTTTAAAAAAAAAATCAATGAATGGATTAGTCTCATATGAAATGTGAAAAGAGACCCCTCAATTCGGAACAATCATGCGTGCCAAGGACTCAATTTTTAAAGATTAAGGACCTTTCTAGTCCCAAGTGTCACAAGGAGATGAATGACACTTGATTTAGCTAGGGTTTATAGTTTTTAGTTCTTGACCGTACTATTAAGAGGGGTTCATGAGTTAGTAGCTTGATCAAAATAAAGTTGGCCTTAGAAATCTTGCACACTCGCTCAAAAACAGCCCAAGATGGTCAATAGAAGTTAACACCACGCTTGGAAGAAGAAACAATCGAAGTTACATTCGAATCCAAGTCAATTCAGCTGAAAACAAAGAAAAACAGTAGCACCGGTTGAACCGGTGCCCTAGCATCGGAGCATCCGATGCTTGGCGGAAGGACCGATGCCCTGTCGGTCTATCTTCTCTGGATGAAGGTAGGAATCAAATCAAAAACTCTATAGCACCGGTTGAACCGATGGTCAAAAGATAAGCACCGGTGCAATGGAAGTATTTTGTTCCAGAGAGTATGTTTTGGTGGACCTCAACTCGTCTTCAGCACCGGTTGAACCGACGCTTCAGAAGCAAAGCACCGGTGCATTGGATGTACTTTGTTCCAGAGAACTTGTTTGAGTTGATCAGTGAAACTCTTCAGCACCGGTTGAACCGATGGCCCTACGGAGCATGCACCGGTGCAATGACGCAAGCCTGGATACCGTGTCAGAACTCCAATGGCTACAATTTGGACACAGAGAGACCGGTTGAACCGACGCCTCAACTCTATCACCCGTCGGTTCTTCCGGTGGTCACGGTTTTTCTGCAGTGGACTTCCAACGGCTATGTAACTCTTTCCACTCTATAAAAGGGCACCCCCTGGCTCATTTCAGTTGCCTTTGACACCTTGAATACCTGAGGCCACCCTTGAGAAGAAGAGAAAGTGCTTTGAGCAAAAGAAAGAAGATCTAGTGAATTGTTTGTGCTTCAACCTTGAAGAATTCATCCTTTGCAAGTGTAGCAAGTGTGCTTGAGCTAGGGCCAACTGAGTGTAGGTCAAGTGAAGGCTTAGGAGCTTGTTACTCTTGGTGTTTGACGGCACCTAGCCGGTCTTGGTGATCGGGAGGTTCTTGGTGAGCTCTTGGAGTTTGTGGGAGCCCCAAGACAAGAAGATTGTACACGGTGTGAAGCTCACCGTTCCGGAGATGGAGAAAGGGCATTCTTAGTGATCACTTGCTCCTTGGTGAAGCAAGGGAGCTATACCCTTGTGTGGGTGCTCCAACGTGGATTAGGGGGGAGCGTCAACTCCTCGATACCACGGGAAAAAAATCCGGTTGTCTCGTGTCCCTTACTTTTATTTCAAGCAATTAAATCCTTTTGTTGTTATTCTTGCTTTTGATTGCTTGTAGTTTGACTAGGACAACTTGCATGGTAGTGTGATATTTTGCTTAGGTTTTGACCTTGCTAGTGTGAAACCCTTTAGACAAAATGATCATGATAGTGTGTTTACCTACCTAAGGACCTTGTGCTAGCATGCTCTAGTGACTAGGTTTTAAATTTGTAGATTGGGCAATACTAGTCTAGGTTAAGGACTAGATAGAAATTTGAAAAAGTCTCAATTCAACCCCCCTTCTTGGGCCACGACCCTTTCAATTGGTATCAGAGCTAGGGCTCTCTTTTTAGGCTTAAAATCCTAGAGAATGGCCGGGGGAAGTGGTGGTCCACCCAAGCTCGATGGGAGAAACTATGCTTATTGGAAAGCTCGCATGGCGGGTTACCTTGAGGCTATTAATCCCATCGCTTGGGCGGTCACGGAAAAACCTATTGTTGGTCCGTGGAATGAAGATCAAGTCAAATATGGTGCTAGAGCGAAGAATGCTTTATTTGATGCTCTTAGTGAGGAGATCTTTGCTCGTGTTCATAGCAAAAAGATCTCTCATGAAATTTGGGAAGCACTTGAAGCTATCTATGTTGGTTCTAAAAAAGCTTCGTGAAGAAAAATATCAAGTGCTTAAGGAAAAACTTAATGAATTCAAAATGCTTCCAAATGAGTTGGTTGAACAAATGTATGCTCGATTAAATGTGCTTATTGAGGACATTAACGCTCTTGAAATTTCTCCTTTGTCTAATAGTGACATCATCCGGAAGATCCTACATTGTCTACACAAGCCCAAGTATAACATCGTCACCTCATTGCTCTATGAGAAGGATCTTGAAACGCTTGAAGTGAGTGATGTTGTTGGGAAGATTCGGTGTCATGAGATGTTCCTCTTGGGAGAAGTTGATCCACCGCAAGACAAGAGAGATCTTGCACTCAAAGCTAAGAGTGATCATAAGTCCAAGAAAAAGAACAAGTGCAAAGCTCCATCACCAAGCTCTAGCGAAGATGAAGCTAACGAAGATTCAAGTGATGAAGATGGTGATGTTGAGCTAGCACTTCTCATGAGGAAGACCTCCAAGGTGATGTCAAGGTTGAACAAGAGAGGGTACAACTATGACCCCAAGAAAAACAAGTTTCGTACCCGGAAGAGCAAGGACAATGTCAAGAAAGTTTGTTACAATTGTGGCAAATATGGTCACCTCTCATATGATTGTCCGGAGCCTTCAAAACTCAACAAGAAACAAGAAGATAATGACAATCAACACAAGTCATCAAAGAAAAGTCATGAGAAGAAGGACCACAAGAAGAAAGGGTCTTTCACAAGAAAAAAGAAGGTCAAGGCTTTCCTTGGAGAATGGATCACGGATGGTGAATCCTCAAATGATGACTCAAGTGATGAAGAATCAAATAAAAAGATTGTGGGGATTGCCATGCATGATGATGAAGATAATGGTGATGAGGCACCTCTACCTCCACCACCCATGTGCTTCATGGCAAGAGGTAACTCCAAGATGAGTGATGATGAAGACTCCTCTAGTGATGAAAGTGAACATTGCTTATCTCCTAATGAAGTGCAAAACATCCTAGATGAGTACCAACAAGTGATCAAGAAGTACAAATCAAAATGTAAAGTTCTTGAAATTGAATACGCCAATCTTAAAGTCTCAAATAATGAGTTGATTGTTAGGCATAATGAGGTAGTAGAAACTCATGATACAAGCATTGTTCCTAGCAAGCAACTTAAAGAGGAGCATGACAAGCTACTTGTTAAGCATGATGAATTGAATGTTAAATATGAGGAAGTAGTTGTGTTTAACAAGTCACTTACTTCATGCAACAAGAAGCTCAAGCTTGATTATGCTAACTTAAATATGAAGTATCAAGAACTTGACCTTGCCTTTGATGCTTTGGATGAAGAACTAAAAGAAACTCAAAAGAAAGTCATCAAAGTCAATATAGCTACTTCTTGTGATGATCTTGTGGAGTTGCCTCACCCTACTACTTGTCATCATGCTTCTCCTTCTTGTTCAAAGACTAACCATGATAGGGAGAAACAACTTGAGGAGGAACTTGAAAGCATGACCAAATGTGTGTTCAATGTGACAAGAGGAAAATACTTGCATAAGGAAATTCTCTTCCACAATGCAAGGCACTATGGGATAAATGGACTTGGATCATTTCCCAACCCTCCGGAAAATTGTCTCAAGTCGCCGGAGCTCAAGGCATGCTTCACCAAGGAAGTTGGCTCATATTGTCAACATTGTCAAATCACCGGGCATCACACAAGGGAGTGTCCAATTCCTACTCGTCCACCTCCTACCTTGCCTCCAAATTACAAGTCGCAATTCAATGAAAATCATTTCTTGTTAAGCAAGCTTAAAAATGGTAATGTTAAGGCAAAGTTTATTGGCACTCAAATTAAGGGAAAACTACCACGCCAACTATGAGTTCCTAAAGCTTTAGTAACTCATGTCAAAGGACCCAAACTTGCATGGGTTCCCAAACCTCAAAAGTGATTCATTTTTGTGTAGGTGAACTACAAAGCCGGTGGCAAGCATTGGGTGCTTGATAGCGGATGTACACAACACATGACCGGCTATGTAAAGATGTTCACCTCACTAGATGAAGATGTGGGCGATTATGAACATGTCACCTTTGGTGACAACTCAAAAGGAAAAGTGGTAGGTTTGGGTAAGGTAGCCATTACCAAGGATCTTTCTATCTCTAATGTGTTGCTTGTTGAGTCGGTTAGTTTCAATTTGTTATCTATTGCTCAACTTTGTGATTTAGGACTAATATGCACCTTTAGTGATAGTGAGGTTATAGTGACAAGTAAGGAGGACAAGAGCTTAATATTCAAAGGATTTCGACATGGTAACATTTACCTTGTTGATTTCTCATCTAATGATGCAAGCTTGGCGACATGTCTCTTCTCCAAGAACTCCATGGGTTGGCTTTGGCATCGCCGCATTGCTCATATTGGCATGAGCCAACTCAAGAAGGCCTTCAAACGAGGTATGGTGGTTGGTGTCAAAGATGTTACTTTTGACAAAAACAAATTGTGTAGTGCTTGTCAAGCCGGGAAGCAATTTGCATCATCACATCCCATGAAGGCTTATTTGTCAACATCAAGAAGCTTGGAGCTACTACACATGGATCTCTTTGGGCCAACCACCTACAAAAGTCTTGGCGGTAATCTCTATTGTCTTGTAATTGTTGATGATTATTCTAGATATACTTGGACTTTCTTTTTAGAGGACAAGAGCAAGACTATGGGGATCTTCAAGATTTTTGTCAAGCAAGCTCAAAATGAATTTGAGTCAAGTGTTGTGAAGGTCCGGAGTGACAATGGCACGGAGTTTAGGAAC
This sequence comes from Panicum virgatum, assembly GCF_016808335.1. Lineage (NCBI taxonomy): Eukaryota > Viridiplantae > Streptophyta > Magnoliopsida > Poales > Poaceae > Panicum > Panicum virgatum. Next base: position 55,753,911 of record NC_053145.1, on the reverse strand, counting down.
ACTCAAGTAGAAGAGCTTTGCAACGACTTGGGGATCAAGCATGAGTTTTCATCAACATACACACCCCAACAAAATGGAGTGGTGGAGAGGAAGAACAAGACATTGATCACTCTTGCAAGAGCAATGTTGGATGACTATGGCATCTCACAAAGATTTTGGGCGGAAGCCATCAACACCGCATGCCATGCATCCAACCGAGTTTATCTTCACCGCTTCTTGGGAAAGACACCCTATGAGCTTCTCATTGGGAGGAAGCCCAACATCTCCTACTTTCGGGTGTTTGGTTGCAAATGCTACATCTTCAAGAAAAGGAGGCACCTAGGCAAGTTTGAAAGTAGATGTGATGTTGGTTTTCTAGTTGGTTATTCATCAAACTCCAAAGCATATCGAGTATTCAATAGTGCTACTAGCAAGATTGAAGAAACTTGTGATGTGGAGTTTGATGAGACAAATGGCTCCCAAGGGGAAGTTTTCTCTTGTGATGATATAGGTGATGAACCACTTCGAAAAGTCATGAAGAACATCACTATTGGGCAAGTCAAGCCAAAGAAGGAGGTAGAAGAGCTACAAGCCTCATCCACTCAAGTAGAAGTCACTTCCAAGGATGACTCAAAGGATGAAGACAAGTCTACACCATCACATCACCATGATGAGTCATCCGATGAAGAAGATGATGCCTCACCTCCTTTCCATGATGTCCAAGATGAACAAGTGGTTGAAGAACAACTTCCATTTGATGACACGCACATCACAAGTGAACAAGCCCAAGCTCAAGATCAAGATGACGAATCACTAGAAGAATCAACGTCTCAAGCACAAGAGAGGCTTACAAGAACTTCAAGAAATCATCCCATTGCCTTGGTCATGGATAACCCCTCCGGTGGAGTAAGAACTCGAAGACGTCAATATGCCTTTTTTGTGAACATTACTCGTTTGTTTCTTGCTTGGAACCCACAAATATAGATGAAGCTCTTGAGGATCCAGATTGAGTGATAGCCATGCAAGAAGAGCTCAACAACTTCACCCGCAATGAAGTTTGGGTTCTTGAAGAACGTCCTCAAGACAAGAATATCATTGGTACTAAGTGGGTCTTCCGCAACAAACAAGATGAGCATGGTGTAGTGATTCGCAACAAGGCAAGACTTGTGGCAAAGGGCTTTGCACAAGTTGAAGAGTTGGATTTTGGTGAAACATTTGCCCCTGTTGCAAGACTTGAAGCCATTCGTATCCTTTTAGCGTACGCTTCACATCATAACATGAAACTCTTTCAAATGGATGTGAAGAGTGCATTTTTAAATGGCTTTATTAATGAGTTGGTGTTTGTTGAACAACCTCCCGGGTTTGAGGACCCTAGAAATCCTAATCATGTTTATAGGTTGCACAAGGCGCTCTACGGGCTCAAGCAAGCGCCAAGGGCTTGGTATGAACGCCTTCGTGACTTCCTTCTCAACAAGGGCTTCAAGATCGGGAGGATGGATACAACTCTATTCACAAGAATCATCAATGAAGAGCTATTCGTATGTCAAATTTATGTTGATGATATTATTTTTTATTCAACTAACCCCACTCTTTGCAAAGAATTTGGAGAAATGATGGCTAGGGAATTCGAGATGTCCATGATCGGTGAGCTCAATTTCTTCCTTGGATTTCAAATCAAGCAATTGAAGGAAGGGACTTTCATCCATCAAGAAAAGTATACAAAGGATATTCTCAAGAAATTCAAGATGGATGATTGCAAGCCGATCAAGACTCCAATACCAACTAATGGACATCTTGACTTGGATGAGGGAGGTAAATCGGTTGACCAAACTCTCTATCATTCTATGATTGGGTCGCTTCTTTACCTAACCGCATCTAGGCCCGATATCATGTTTAGCGTATGCATGTGTGCCCGTTTTCAAGCTAATCCTAAGGAATCACACATTAGTGCCGTTAAGTGGATCCTTAGATATCTCAAGCATACGCCTAGCATAGGCTTGTGGTACCCCAAAGGCGCTAGTTTTACACTCTTGGGATACTCGGATTCGGACTTTGCCGGATGTCGTATGGATCGCAAGAGTACATCGGGTGGGTGCTACTTGCTAGGGCGTTCCTTAGTCTCTTGGTCGTCAAAGAAACAAAATTCTGTGGCCTTGTCAACCGCGGAAGCGGAATATATTGCCGCCGGGGCTTGTTGTGCTCAAATCCTCTACATGAAGCAAAGCCTCTTGGACTATGGTGTAGTATTAGATAGGATCCCGCTCCTTTGTGATAACGAGAGTGCTGTTAAAATTGCTAATAACCCAGTTCAACACTCTCGTACCAAGCACATAGATATTCGCCATCACTTTCTGAGAGATCATGTGACAAGGAATGATATACTACTTTGTGGTGTTCGTTCCGAAGATCAATTGGCGGATATCTTCACCAAACCTCTAGATGAGAGCACCTTTTGTAGGTTGCGAAGTGAGCTTAACGTTTTAGATGCTTCTAATGTCATATAATTGCCTTGTCATATAGATGCATCTCATTTGTACATTTGCTAGGGGCTTGTCTAACCTTGTCAAGATAGTGATGAACATGGGTCTTGCATGAGCCGGTGGTCTTGGTTTCGCTCATGGCATGAAGAATTGTTCATCATGAAGAAGCTTGCCAAGGGTTCAAACTTGACAAGATAGATTTAAATTTGTGCAATGCATGTGCTTGTCATATAGAATGCATCCATGTTTAATTTCTAGCTTTGCATTAGCATTGCATCACGTTAGTAGCATCACAAGGGAGCAAATCACACTTCGAGAAAGATATTCATGTTAAATATGATATGTCATCTCTACAAGAGTGATAAGATCAATGTTGCGCTTTCATGCCTATTGAGTCACGTCCTATCGAACTTAAAGTTTCAATCTCTAAGTTCATAGGCAAAGTGGCTCATACATTTGGTTTTTGTGTTTAAACCTCGCTTGGATCTTAATTTGCCTATGTTATTATAAAAGCTTGCGAGCACTAAGTATGAGTGTTTGAGGGGTGAGGTTGTCCCTCGAAAATGGTCCAAATTGAGTGTTTATGGCTTTGGTTTTGGAAATTTTGGATCAGGAGTAGAGTTTGTAGTTCAGTAGAAAATTTCCTTAACCACCGGTTAAACCGACGCCTGGTTTTTCACTGCATCGGTTCAACTGGTGCTTAAGTCTTCGTGGCTCGGATTATGCATCGCCTCTGGAACAACCTCCAACCGTTACACCATTGGCCACCGTTGCATCCGATGGTTGGCGGATGAACCGACGCCTCAGCATCGGTTCAACCAGTGCTACTGCGTGGAGTTTTGGCCCTTGCAGCGTCTCTGGACCTTACTCCTACCGTTGCACCGATGCCCGTCGGATGTTCCGATGCCGCAGTGGCGGTTCTTCCGGTGCCCCTCTGTTGACTCATTCAATCTCGTTCAAATCCAGTCAATGATTTTCCGGTGAATACACCGACGCTGTTTACTCTGCACCATCGGACCTTCCGGTGCTTTAGGGTTGGCGGGCCCGCTCGTCCGGTTTCACTTAACCTTTCCGCGGGCCCCATGAGTTAGTCTCTATCCTTCCTTCTTCCTCGCGAAACCGCCGCCCCCGCACCCGCGTCTTCGCCCGTACGCCGTGCCGCTGCCGCTGCACCGCCGCTCGCACGCCCCTCCGCCGCCGCCAGAGCTCTGCTCCGCCGCCGCTCATGCACTGCTTCACCGCCCGCACGCCGCCAGTCGCGCGTAGCTCCCGCACGCCCGCGCCGCGCCCTCGCCACTCGCGTGCCGCCTCTTTTCCGCAGCGCCGCCGCTCACCACCGCCGCCGACGCAATCTCTTCTCGCGCACAGCTTCTCCTGATCCACACCCTCACCCTCGCGCGAGCATTCAAGCTCGATTTGAGTTCCCTCCACCCTTGGTTCGAGTGCCCGCAAGGTGTTCGAGGAATTGCCGTTTAGGCGTTTTCTTCGTTTTCTTCTCGACCGATTCTCGGATTAGCAAGGGTATGGTGCTGCCCCTCCTAGCATGTGATGTATCTTCTTTTTCTTATCCTTTTTACACATGTTTACATATATCCTTGCCTTGATCACTCACATAAGAATCTCGTCACTTCACTTGCACAAATCACACTCATGATCGTCACTACAAAATCTATTTTTAGTGTGATATGTCGGCAGTTATCCACTAGATTTCACGTCATAGGCTCAAATCAAATCCATGCTTTGCTTCTATGACATATGGCTGGTGACAAGAAGGGCAAGGGTAAGATGGTGGTGCAGAAGAAGAAGAAGCGCACCCGTGAGGACCGCGAGCGAGAGCAAGCTGAGGCAGTTGCAGATGCTGCAGACAGGCAGGGTTCACTCAGGATCAGAGATCCTCAGGCTCAGGGGGAGCCACAGCAGCAGTTACGTCGCTCAGGACGTACTCAGACAGCTCAGATCACACCTGAGTCCCGCTCACGTCCACGGACTCGAGGTGGTGGTACTCAGAAGGGGGCAGGTCATGCACAGCAGTAGCACACCGGCAGTGGCACTGAGACAGGAGGTCAGGACAGTGGTGAGGAGCTGCCCGAGGTTGAGTTATTGGATCTCAGAGGCATTCCAGGACCTATGGTCAAGAGATTGAGATATGTGACCCCGGATCAGTGGTTTCCCGAGCAGAGAGACGTTGGAGTTGATCGTCGCTTTCACACTCTGCTCCAGGAGTCTTTTTACCACGCCTATTGCCAGTTGGATATCAAGATCAGTGAGCACAAGATGCTTCGCTGGGTGGCTATGCGTGTAGCAGCAGGTGGGATTCCAGTGCTTCCTCTCTTCGAGAGATATGATGGATTGCCTGCTCTACTCAATGAGAGGTCCAGATACATTCGAGGGTGGGTTCGAGTCTTCTACGCCACTCTGTTTATTGAGGAGGACCGGCAGTTTATTGACTTTATGTTCCAGCAGAGGTATTACAGATTGACTCGAGCACGTTTGGCTACCCTGCTAGGAGTTCAGATTGCCGAGGAGCCACACTTCGTGCACTATCAGGCTTATGGCAACACGGTGCCTCCTCGTTGTCCTCATGAGTCTCACGTCCCATCTGACGAGGAGATCAGTGTTCTCTTTCAGCAGCCCTTCCTGCCTGGCACACCGAGGACTCCGGATAGGCTGACTCCCGTGGCACACTCTATCCACCTAGCTTTGAGGAAGAGTCTGTTGTTCCGGATTGGATGCAACGAGGGGATTACAGCTCTACAGCAGTGGCTCTTACTGTACATCATGACAGGTCGTGACTTTGACCTCATCGACTTCTTTATCTGCGAGCTAGAGGATGTGATTCTGGATGGGATGACAGTTCACCGTCGCCATCCTTTTGCTCATTGGATCTGCTGGATACTTGCTCAGCTCAGTCAGAATGAGCATATGGATGAGCTGGAGCAGTCGAGGACATACTTCAGTTTTTACTCACCTGCTACCCCTCGAGATGGTCGTCGTGGCTCCAGAGGCCAGCGTAGGGCACAACATATTCTGGATGAGCGTGTCTTGGCTGAGGGCAGAGTTACAGATGATCCGACAGCAGCCGAGGATGCCTCACTAGCAGCAGCAGAGGCCCAGCTCCCACACTATCTTGTCACAGACTCAGAAGACTCGGAGGATGACGAGGAGTATAGACCCACTGTTACTGTTCCTCGATGTGCTCATGATGATGAGGCAGGATCCTCCGGTGCAGCACGAGCCCCTGCTCCTCCAATTACCACTGCACAGGTCACACAGCCAGACTCTCTTGCAGCTATACTTACTCGGCTCTCTGACCAGCAGGACCGGTTTGCTGCGGCTCAGCTGAGTATGCAAGCCGAGCAGGCTCGCTAGCAGGAGGCCCAGACACTAGTGCTAGAGGGGATCCGGCAGTAGCAGGAGGCCATGAGGCTACAGCTATAGCAGCAGTCCCAGATTCAGCAGTAGATGTTCACATTCTTCTCGGGATGCTTCGGTCAGCTATACCGTCACACTGGACTGCCTGAGCCTCAGCTTCCCACACCCCAGCAGCTCCAATTCAACCCCACAGCACCTGCTCCACCTGTTGGCGGTTTCGTGCAGACACCACTGGCATCCTTCCCGATGTCACCTTTTCTTCCGACCGGATTGTTTGCCAGCCCTGCTGCTACTTCCACTTCTGCTCCGGCACCTGCTCCACAGCCTAGTATTTGGACTGCCGAGCAGCGTGCAGAGTTCCTTAGGCAGCAGCGGATCCTACACCAGCTCCAGCACCCGTCAGCTCAGTCACTCACGTTTGAGTCACCTTCACAGCCTGAGGTGCTCCGTCCGTCTGTTGTGCGCCCCACTCAGCCAGACCTGACTCCGGTCACGTCTGCCCCTCCGACGGACTCCACAGTCGTCGCTGAGCCGGTTACTACCGCTACTCCAGCTACTTCTGCTGCTTCGACGACTCCGGTCGAGCAGAAGTCCTCTTCGGTCGACGACGACTGGACGGACGACGACGCCGACGACTCCGCCGCTCAGTTTTCCACCGGACCCAGTCTGAAGACCCCGCCTTCTCCAGCTCAGGATTAGATCGCCTTCCTTTTTGGTGCTTTGTTGCCAAAGGGGGAGATAGATAGGGGGAGTAGAGATAGGGGGAGCTTGGTGGTTTGTGGCGTGATTGGATCTTCATGGTTTTGTGTATGGACATGTTATTTGGATATTGTGTATGCTCTGTGTTGACATGTCGCTACATGTGCTTTATTTCGAGTAATGCATGCTTGTTCATCGCTTTAAATTTCATATCTTCTATCTCTACTTTGTGTTGTCATCAATCACCAAAAAATGGGAGATTGAAGTGCATCTAGGCCGATAGATGCTAATGGTAAGTTTCGGTGATTAATGACAACCGTATGCGACTAACGTGTGTTTTAAAGGAAAAATCAATGAATGGATTAGTCTCATATGAAATGTGAAAAGAGACCCCTCAATTCGGAACAACCATGCGTGCCAAGGACTCAATTTTTAAAGATTAAGGACCTTTCTAGTCTCAAGTGTCACAAGGAGATGAAGGACACTTGATTTAGCTAGGGTTTATAGTTTTTAGTTCTTGACCGTACTATTAAGAGGGGTTCATGAGTTAGTAGCTTGATCAAAATAAAGTTGGCCTTAGAAATCTTGCACACTCGCTCAAAAACAGCCCAAGATGGTCAATAGAAGTTAACACCACGCTTGGAAGAAGAAACAATCGAAGTTACATTCGAATCCAAGTCAATTCAGCTGAAAACAAAGAAAAACAGTAGCACCGGTTGAACCGGTGCCCTAGCATCGGAGCATCCGATGCTTGGCGGAAGGACCGATGCCCTGTCGGTCTATCTTCTCTGGATGAAGGTAGGAATCAAATCAAAAACTCTATAGCACCGGTTGAACCGATGGTCAAAAGATAAGCACCGGTGCAATGGAAGTATTTTGTTCCAGAGAGTATGTTTTGGTGGACCTCAACTCGCCTTCAGCACCGGTTGAACCGACGCTTCAGAAGCAAAGCACCGGTGCATTGGATGTACTTTGTTCCAGAGAGCTTGTTTGAGTTGATCAGTGAAACTCTTCAGCACCGGTTGAACCGATGGCCCTACGGAGCATGCACCGGTGCAATGACGCAAGCCTGGATACTGTGTCAGAACTCCAACGGCTACAATTTGGACACAGAGAGACCGGTTGAACCGACGCCTCAACTCTATCACCCGTCGGTTCTTCCGGTGGTCACGGTTTTTCTGCAGTGGACTTCCAACGGCTATGTAACTCTTTTCACTCTATAAAAGGGCACCCCCTGGCTCATTTCAGTTGCCTTTGACACCTTGAATACCTGAGGCCACCCTTGAGAAGAAGAGAAAGTGCTTTGAGCAAAAGAAAGAAGATCTAGTGAATTGTTTATGCTTCAACCTTGAAGAATTCATCCTTTGCAAGTGTAGCAAGTGTGCTTGAGCTAGGGCCAACTGAGTGTAGGTCAAGTGAAGGCTTAGGAGCTTGTTACTCTTGGTGTTTGACGGCACCTAGCCGGTCTTGGTGATCGGAAGGTTCTTGGTGAGCTCTTGGAGTTTGTGGGAGCCCCAAGACAAGAAGATTGTACACAGTGTGAAGCTCGCCGTTCCGGAGATGGAGAAAGAGCATTCTTAGTGATCACTTGCTCCTTGGTGAAGCAAGGGAGCTATACCCTTGTGTGGGTGCTCCAACGTGGATTAGGGGGGAGCGTCAACTCCTCGATACCACGGGAAAAAAATCCGGTTGTCTCGTGTCCCTTACTTTTATTTCAAGCAATTAAATCCTTTTGTTGTTATTCTTGCTTTTGATTGCTTGTAGTTTGACTAGGACAACTTGCATGGTAGTGTGATATTTTGCTTAGGTTTTGACCTTGCTAGTGTGAAACCATTTAGACAAAATGATCATGATAGTGTGTTTACCTACCTAAGGACCTTGTGCTAGCATGCTCTAGTGACTAGGTTTCAAATTTGTAGATTGGGCAATACTAGTCTAGGTTAAGGACTAGATAGAAATTTGAAAATGTCCCAATTCAACCCCCTTCTTGGGGCACGATCCTTTCACACCCACTGTCGGGTTCATGAGCGGTGCGGTGAACTGAGTGATGAACTTCTCCTTTGCAGTCTGAGTTGATTCCATTTCCATATCCAGGACACCACTTTTCTTTATCAATAGTTGAGTGGCTTGTTCTTCAATTGTCAGGCCGGTCTAGGGCTTGTTGGCAAGCCTTTCACTTCTCTGCTTACTGTTTGTGGCAGAGTTTATGTTGGCAGGTGCATTTTCTTTCCCAAGCGTAGGACGCTTAGCTTTAGGCGCCATTGGAGTTGCCAGAATGGCCTTGTTTCCTCGCTCTCACTTTGAGGGTGACGTGGCAGGGCGCGGAGGGATGAGTTGATCTACAGTTTTATTTATATAACACTAAAAAGTCTTTTTGTAAAATAGTCTAAGCACAACAGGCAGCCGCAAGAGCGACGAGCGTTGTGGTGCCTCCGATCGAGAACAATCTTTAATCTACCGATATGTTGGGAATGAAAAAGATCGTGCAACGCTACTCATCACGGGCATAGCGTTTTGCGTCAGAGTTTCGAACCACACGTACTCGCTGGTTTGTACCTTAGCCTATCAAGCGACGGTATGGTATCGCTTGGTACTCACACCATACGCACACATGTGTGTGTCCTATACACACCATAGAAGAGATCGAAGAGCCTAAACTCTCAGCGTGCAGGAAACGCATAGTATCACTTAACGAGCACGCGAGCACGCGTGTGTATGTACTAAGTACACACTATAGAAGTGTACACCATACAATAGATTGGAGAGCCTAAATCTCAGTGCGGGAAATGGAAAATACGAACGTGCACACGTGTGCGTACGTACCAGGACACCCTAGACGCTACATGAGAAAAGCATCCAGGGGTGTGTTTAGTTCGCGAAAAAGTTGTTGTAGCACGTTTCGGTTTTATTTGGCAATTATTGTCCAATTATAGAGTAATTAGTCTTAAAAGATTTGTCTCGTCATTTACAACCAAACTGTGCAATTAGTTATATTTTTTAACTACATTTAATACTTCATGCATGTATCGTAAGATTCGATGTGATGTGCGTCAGTGAAAAATTTTGGAAACTTTTCGCGGAACTAAACACAGCCCAGGTGAGGCTCCCGCATCGATAACAACACTCGAACCCACTGGCCTCAATATCAACAATAAAAGTCTTTTTGTAAAAGAGTCTAAGCACAGCTAGCGGTCGTAGGAGCGACGAGCGTTGTGGTGCCTCCAATCGAGAGCGTTAATTTACTCGATGTGTTGGGAATGAAAAAAAAAACATCCAACACTACTCATCACGGGCATGGAGTTTTGCGTCGGAGTTTTGGACCACATGTACTCGTTGGTCACTATCTTAGCCCGTCAGGCGATGACGTGGTATCACTCGGTACTCACACCATACGCACATACGTGTTTGTGTCCTGTACACACCATAGAAAAGATTGGAGAGCCTAAACTCTCGATGTGCGGGAAACACATAGTACCACTAAACGTGCACGCGTGTGTGTACGTATTATGTACAAACCATAGAAGTGTACATCGTAGAAAAGATTGGAGAGCCTAAATTCTCCATGCGCGGGAAACACAAAGTATGAACGCACATGCATGCGTGTATGTACCAGGACATCCTAGACGGGACACCCATGTCGTTAGGCTTGCTCCAAGAGCGCACCCTAAACCGCCCCCCCACCCTAAGTAGGGGGGGCTTTGAGGGGAGCGAGCGCTCCAACTGCTCCCCCACAGCTCCCCCTATATGTGGGGGGAGTTTCAACTCCCCCCACATATAGAGTGAGTTTCAACTCCCTCTATATCTTAAATCATACCGTTTCTTCGCGATATTAATCCCGTTTGAGCCCCGTAACATGATGATAATGCGTATTATGACAGTACAAATACTGTATGATTTTTTTAAATTAAAAAATGTTAAATAAATAGTTAGTTAATGAGTGATAGTATATAGGGGGAATAGATATGGGGGGAATGGTTGGAGAGAAAGAGTTATAGGGGGAGAAATCTTTTGGAGGGAGGTAGTAAAATATAGTAAATAGTACGTTTGAGAGGAGTTGGATGGGGGGAATGGTTGGAGATAGCCTTATCAACACTCAACCCGGCTGGGCAGCCAGAGCACCCGCTCGGCTGACCAACCGAGCACTTGCTCGGTCCTCTTGTTATTTTTTTTAGTAAAGTCCATTTTCGGCCATCTAACTATCAACTACATCTGGTTTTAACAATGCAACTCTAAAATCAGACATCCGTAGACACTCAACTCTCAAAACCAGTCATATTTGGCAATCGTGGTGGTTTTGCAGACGTAGACACCACATGCTGGTGGGTACCATCTGTCAGCCCTCTTCTTTCATCTCTCTTTCTTATCTCATCTCCCTCTCTATTCTCTCCTCTCACCTTGCGCCGGCTGCCGCCCTCCCCTCACGCGCCTCTCTAGCTTGCCAAGCTGGCGGCGCTAGCTCGCGGCGAAGCTCGAGCGGTACAGGCTCGCGGCCGCTGCCTCGTGCCCCTCGCGCCGAGCCAACCTCCTGCGCTGCATGCTGCCCAGATTCGCACCGTTCCCACTCCTCGCGTGCATGTGCCTTGCCGATTGCACCTGCCCCTGCACTGCTTCTGCTCTGCTTGCGCGCTGTTGCGCCATGAGCAGAGCAGCCTGGACCGTGCACGCGCCACCATCGCACGTCCTACTCGTGCCACCGCACGCGCTCGTGAGGCCGCGCCACCGCCTCTGGCCCCATCCATAGGCGTGCGCGCCGCGTCGTTTGTCCCCCTCCGTGCGCCTGCGTCTCCTCCGCCGCGGGCCAGCACCGCTCGACCTCCGCTGCAGGCTAGCGTCGCCGGCCTAGCGAGTTGGAGAGGCGCGCGGGGGGAGGGTGGCGACGGCACAAGGTGAGAGGGAGAGGGATAGGATAGGAGATAAGAGAGAAGGGGGAGGAGAGAAGAAAGAGAGAGGTGATATGAGAGCTGATAGGTAGATCCCACTGCGATGTGAGGTTCATATCAATAAAATCACTATGATGGTCAAATATGACCATTTTTAAGAGTTGAGTGGATATGGATATCTGATTTTTAGAGTTATATTGTCAAAACTGGACGGGGTCGATTGTTAGACGGCTAAAAATAGACTTTACTTTTTATTTAGCGACAGTACGGAGTAGGAAACAAGGGCAACTACTGGGCCGTTGTCGGTCCAATATCCATATCGGTCTGAAAGTTGCTGACGGCCCATACTCACATGTAAAATCAACTCCATTTCCATCACCGGAAGAAAACGGGGGGAAAAAACTCCTCGCCGCGAAATTGCCCGATGCCGCCACCGCCGCCGCCTTCCCCAACCGCCGCCGCGCCCACCACGCCGGCGCCCCCATCCAAACCACCCCTGTGCCCGCGCCAGATCGCCGCGCTAGTCCTGAACCACCCGTCCTCCACGCTGACCGCCGCGTCGGCGCGGTCGCTCTCGGCGTCCCTCCTCGCCGCCGCGCCCGCACACTCGCTCCCGATCCCGGCCCCCGTGGCCAACGCCGTCCTCAAGCTCCTGTGGCACCACGCTCCACGCGCCCTGCTCTTCTTCCACGCCCTGCTCCGCCTCCCGCCAGGCACGCGCGAGCTCTCCCCGTGCACTGCCGATCTCGCGCTCGACCTCGCCGCGCGCCTGCGCCACCCGCGCCAGCTCACGAGCTCCGTCCTCGCGCTCTTCCCGCGCCACGGGCTCGCCTTCACCCCGCGCACGTTCCCGATCCTGTTCGAGCGGTTTGCGGTGTCGCAGCGCCGCCCCGACCTCGCAGTCCGGCTCTTCCTCTCGCTCCACCGCTCCCACGGCGTCGCGCAGGACCTCCCGCTCTTCAACTCCCTCCTCGACGCCCTCGTGAAGTCGCGGCACGCCGGCAAGGCCGCCTCCCTCGTCCGTGCCCTCGAGCGGCGGTTCCCCCCTGACGCGGTCACGTACAACACCCTCGCCGACGGATGGTGCCGCGTCAAGGACACCTCCCGTGCGCTCGACATCCTGCGGCAGATGGTTGAGTCCGGGATTGCCCCAACGAAAGCCACATATAACATTATTCTCAAAGGCTTCTTCCGTTCTGGACAGTTGCAGCATGCGTGGGACTTCTTCCTCCAGATGAAGAACAGATGCATCACCGACGAGAACTGTAAGCCTGACGTCGTGTCATACACTACCGTACTGCATGGGTTGGGTGTATCCGGGCAGCTGGACAAAGCTCGCAAAGTGTTTGACGAAATGACTAAAGAAGGATGCGTACCGTCAACAGCGACTTATAATGCTTTAATTCAGGTAATCTGTAAGAAGGGCAACGTGGAGGATGCTGTGTCAGTCTTTGATGATATGATTGAAAAAGGTTATGTTCCAAATGTGGTTACCTACACCGTCTTGATCCGAGGCCTGTGTCATGCTAGGAAGATTGATCGAGCTATGAAGCTTTTGGAGAGAATGAAGAGCCAAGGTTGTGAGCCTAATGTCCAGACATATAATGTCCTTATAAGGTATTCATTTGAGGAAGGGGAAATCGAGAAGTCTTTGGGTTTGTTTGAGAGAATGAGCAAGGGTATGGAGTGCTTGCCCAACCAAGATACATACAATATTATAATAAGTGCAATGTTTGTGCGTAAGAGGGCAGAGGACATGGCAGTGGCTGCGAGGATGGTGGTGGACATGGTTGATAGAGGCTACTTGCCTAGAAGGTTTATGTTCAATCGTGTACTGAATGGATTAATGCTGACTGGGAATCAAGAGCTTTCAAGGGAGCTCTTGAGGATGCAGGAGAAATATGCACGCTTGCGACGAGAAATAAGATTGTAATTGGCGTTTGGTTTCTTGAATGCTATATGCCTTCAATGTTTTCTTCATTTTCCACCCTGGGTACAGGCTACTGAAGATCAGAATCAAGGTGCAACACTGGAGTACCCAGTCAACTAATACTCCCTGCTGTCCTATGATCCAAAGATTATTGATCTCTCTCATTTGGATCTGAGACTTCATCGTAAGTATATATTGTGAAACTTATCCGCAAGTCTGCCCAATTGATTCTGTGTATTCAGAAAGTAACTTTTCTTTCACAACTTTTGTTTTAGGTGACTTTGAGGTTCTCTAAATAGCTTCACAAAAGGTTTAAAGTGCCAAGGTGTGCAGATTGTTTATACTACTGTTTTTTGGTAATGTGGTCCAGTCATACTAAGTCTCGGATAGTATGATGCTGCGTCTTACTAACTTGTCAGGAAGAAAAATGCATGTTCATGCTTCATACCAATTACAGGCAAAACTCATTTTAGGTCTCAAAAGTGGAATGTAGATGCCAAGCACATGGTGATATTATAGAAGACTATTAGTCATCAGTTGCTGCAAGAAGTAACTTGTTCTTTTGTTTAATGCTTGCAGAAAATAGATACTCTCTCCGATTTTTAAATATATGGTGTTTAGGACAATGAACTAGTTAGCTTGTTCTAAACACCACATATTTAATAACACGGAGGGAGTAAACAAGAATTACTGGAAGTATACTTTCCTATATTGACACTTACACTAGGATTTGTATTGATTAAAATTTTAAAGGACTTCTGTTTGTGGATATGCTATGTGGAGTCGCACTGTTGGTTTGTGCTAACATATTATGGGTGGATTGCTGTCATCTGGCAGATGAGAATACAGTGTCTTGCACGTTTCAATTGTTGTTTCTCTGTCAGGTTTATTCGGTGCTTCGGTGGTGTGTATGTAGCAAATGATGTAGCAAATGGATCGCCAGCCATTCTGGATTCTGATGATTAGTGTGGGTTACCTTGCTGACGAACATCAATAAGGTAGGATCTCCATAAAGGATACTTGGACTTACTTTGATGTTCTCCTCATAGTTCTCTTTGATGTTGAGATTTGTCTTATGCTAGTGCAATGGTGGTTTCTGTAGCTAGTGAGATAGGCCTTGTTTAGTTCGGTAGGGTGTAAACACAAATTTTTTTTGCTTTTTTAATCTTCCCAATTTGAAGCACTAAATGAAGTCTATTTACAAAACTTTTTGCACAGATGAGTTGTAAATCGCGAGACGAATCTAATGATGCTAATTAATCCATTATTAATCAATAATTAGCGGATGGGTACTGTAGCATCACTGTTGCAGATCGTGGATTAAGTAGGCTCATTAGATTCGTCTCGCGATTTACAGCCCATCCATGCAAAAAGTTTTATAAATAGACTTCATTTAGTACTTCAAATTAGTAAGATTTCTTTTCACTTTAATGCGTTTACGGGGTGGAACTAAACACACACATAGTCTCATGTGCACCACAGTTGCCAACCCAGGCATCATAAATCCCCAAATCTACTACTGGATTTTGTAGGAATCAGGGGCTCTGGTGCCTATCCTCGCCCAGTAGCAATAGCATGCATGTAGCATGAGATATTCAGTAATCACAGTATCCGACATCCAATCCCAACAGTATTGTATGCAAGTCGCAGAACAGGATATGTGCCGCGGCATTGTGATGGACCGTGTGTATTTGGCACAACCTGGCGTCAACCAATCGGTTATCTCAAGTTAACGCGTGGACCAACCTATAATTTCTGAAGTAAACTGTCAGGTACCATTCTTGAACGGAACCCATAGGTCCACTATAGTTGCATTTTTTGTTCACTCTAGGCTATCAGCTGCTGCTAGGCACTCAGAAGCAAACATAAGGTAGGAGAAGGCCGAAGGTGGTAAAGTTAGTTGAGTTGGCTTGGGCCAAAGTATACAACTTGCAACTTGGGGTGTGTTTAGTTCATTTTGCAAAATTGTGTAAAGATGTAAAGAGGTCATTTGAAGTACTAAATGAAGTCTATTTGCAAAACTTTTTGCATAGATGGGTTGTAAATCGCGAGACGAATCTAATGATGTTAATTAATCCATGTTTAATCAATAATTAGCGGACGGGTACTGTAGCATCACTGTTGCAAATCGTGGATTAAGTAGGCTCATTAGAATCGTCTCGTGATTTACAACCCATCCATGCAAAAAGTTTTGTAAATAGACTTCATTTAGTACTTTAAATTAGCAAGATTCCGTTTCACTTTAATGCGTTTACGGCTTTTTTTGCAAAAACCTGTAAAGATCTAAACAGAGCCTTGGTAAAGCTTTGTAAGACCTACTTTTCATATTGGGTGAAACTATTTATGCTATGTTTTCAATGGGCACATTCCTTTGTTGACCGAACTTTTCCAGGGTAAGACCTTGAGCATCGGGAGCAGAAAGTAGCGGGCATGCTCGAGCCCATTGGCGGCCATCTAGCCTCAGGAAGTAAAGAGGTCCACATGCGTGGCTGCAGGCCAAAGCCTGCTTAGCCTGTAGATTGAACCTGTTTGCAACACAGCCACAGCAGCGGGGTAGCATAGTCCTGTGCCGGGGCAGTATGCTGCTGCTATTACTCTGCCCACGGGCCACGGGAATTACTCCCTCCGTCTCAAAAAAAAAATGTAAATTTGGTTTTTCGAGGAGAGGAGTCAAACCATTTCAAATTTGATCGAATTTATACAAAATAATATTAATATTGATGTTACAATATAAGTATTTTTAAATTAATTTTATAATATATTTTTATACTACATCTATTCGGAAACACAAATGTTAGTAATTTTTTGAATAAGTTTGGTTAAAATTAAAATAATTTGACTTCTCGAAAAATGAGATTTACATTTTTTTGGGATGGAGGGAGTAGTAATCATCTCGTGATGCCGGTATTATTGCGCACAGGGCTGCGGCCTACAGTATATTGGCTGGCAGGTGGTCAAGGAGCCCATGAAACAGTTTGCAGGAGCGCGGTTTGCAGAGCAGGAGGAAGGAAAGGTACACGATCAACTGATCATAACGGACGCGTATCATAGGCAAACACAAGACGATGGAACCGTGCATCGTGAGCCGTCTGGTCTTCGATGTCAGTTTGCACTTCCAACTTAGGCCCCGTTTGGGAGGGCTTCACCGGCGGCTTCACGAGCGGCTTCAGTTGAAGTCCTCCCAAACGTTTGTTTCAGGACCGGCTTCACGTGTGAAGCCGGTTCTGAAGCCGTCGGCGGCTTACACAGGCAAGGTGTGGCTTCACGCAGCTTACACATCAATCTAACAAGTGAAGCTGTTTTGCCAAATATTTTCTAAAACAGCTCCAACTCCACCAGAAAAAGCCGCTCCATCTGAGGAGCCAGAGCCGGAGCTGTTTTTGGAAGAGGCGAAGCGCTACCAAAGAGGGCCTTAGCTGTTGGCACTTGAACACCCTTCTAGCCGTTTGAATGTTCAAGCGCACCCAGCAATTGCTGCAGGAGGAGGCCATGATCTGATCTCGCGCGGTTCGAGTCGTAGCAGCAGAGCGGAGAGGAGCAGCCCGGCAGCCTTTTTCCACAGTACCACTCGTCTATAAGATCTCGTTTAGATTTTTAACTAGTTATCACATCAAATGTTCGGATGTCAAATTGAATGTTATGGATGCTAATTTAATATAAAATTAATTGCATAAGTTGTAGTTAGAGCTCTAAACGAATCTATTAAATATAATTAATATACAATTAGCAGGTGCTTACTGTAGCAATTAGTGTCAAAATATGAAGGGAACATATTTGGTGGAAACCACAACTTTCGTGAAAACCCATACAAATCACGGTAAAAAGTCGTCTAAATTCACTAAAAA
The DNA here is from genome assembly GCF_016808335.1 of Panicum virgatum. Taxonomy (NCBI): domain Eukaryota; kingdom Viridiplantae; phylum Streptophyta; class Magnoliopsida; order Poales; family Poaceae; genus Panicum; species Panicum virgatum. Next base: position 55,736,726 of record NC_053145.1, on the reverse strand, counting down.
ATCACACATGTAGATGATATGATACACAATCTTGTAAAATATTTTATCCAAACTCGACTTCGTTTGTGATATATAAAAATAACAAATTTCAAGTTAGAAAACTGTCCAGATGATTTGTTAGAAATTTATTATTTTTATATGTCACAAAAAGTCGAGTTTGGACAAGATATTTTATAAGGTTATGTATCATCATATCATCTACATGTGTGATTTTTTTGGTGAATTTAGACGACATTTTTGTCGTGGTTTGTACAATTTTTCACGAAGGTTGTGGTTTCCACCAGATATGTTCCCATTTATGAACTTATTAGACTTAATAGATTCGTCTCATGATTAAATTTCGATTTATGAAATAAGTTTTATAATAAATCTATGTTTAATATTAGTAATTGGTGTTTAAATATGTGATGTGACGTGACTTATAACTTAAAAAAAAGAAAACGAGGCAAAGCTCAGGCACTGTTTGTTTCCATTGCGCACTCGCGCTAAAAAAAGAATTTTGCATGCATGAAATAGCAAATGAAATTTATTTGCAAAATCTTTTTACATATAGGTGTAACTTTGCGTGATGAATGTAATGACGGTAATTAATTGATGATTGATTACATTAATGCTACAGTAACTAATCTCTAATCATGCGGTCAAAGTCCTTAATAGATTCGTCTCGTGAAGTAACGCAAGGTTGTGAAGTTAGTTTAGCAAACTGTCTTTATTTAGTAATCTTAATTATTGATCAAAATTTATACTACATGTACTACTGCCCAAACCAAATAGGGCCTAAATTCATCTGTTGTAGCACATTTCGTTATTATTTGACAAATAATATCCAATCATGGACTAATTGGGCTTAAAAGATTCATCTCGTGCTAATCAGTTAGACTGTGTAATTAGTTATTTTTTAACTGTATTTAATACTTTATGCATGTGTCGAAAAATTCGATGTGCGAATGCTGTAGAAAATTTGTTAGGAACTAAACAGGGCCTGAGACGAGAGTTTGCGCTGGGCCGAGTAACGGGAGGGGCCACACCGGCAGTGGCCGCTGCGGCACGGCGCGTGCAGCATCCAACGCCTCACGCTGCCCGAGCCTTCTGACAGGGTCAGACAGAGAGCACAGCACTCCGCACTGCACACCGGCCCAGGCCAGGCCCCCCAGCCGCCCATCCAAGTAGCCCACACCCCCTGCGCAGCACCACCCAGGCGCGCCCCACTCCCCACAAGGCCACAACCCAACAAAAGAAAATGATCCCCCGCCCTCGTCGTACAGGTATCACAGGCTCACGCACGGCACAAGCGAGGTAACCCCAGCACACGTAACAAGAGAAGCAACGCATGCCATCGAACGGCACAAACTGGTCCGAAAAGTTGCGAGAAGGAAAAGAAAAGAAAAAATTACAGCACACACGGCGACATAGTAATCCCTGCGGATTCCGTTTTCCCTCGTCATCCGGTGGCCCAAAACCGGAGCCCAAGACACGGGCATCGTGACGACGGTGGCTGGCGTTGGGGACGGGGACCGACCGAGCGTGGGGGCGTTTCGCTCGCCGCACTCACGTGGCACGCGCGGCGCTGTGGGCGAGGAGGACGCTGGTGGGGGAGAAGCCGAGCCCGTGCGCGTGCGGGGCCGCGCCCGCGCCGCCGTGGTGGTGGACGGGGGCGCCGCCGCGGCTGCTGCTGCTGACGGCGGCGGCGGCCGCGGTCGGCGCCGGGGCGGCTGCGGAGGCGGCTTCCACAGGCTTTCTTGAACGGCCGCGGTGGACGTGCCGCTCGCAGTACTTGTGGCCCGGCACCACGTCGCGGGAGCACCGCCACTTCTTGCCGTCCGTGCGCCGGCACCGCCCGGGCTCCGGCTCCATGCTGCTGCGGTAGTCGAAGCACAGGCTCCCCAACCCCATCACTGCGCGCCATTCAAATAAAACGATAGCATTTATCTATCCTTGCTCCAGCAAACGGTCACGCCGCTGCAACCAGCAGGTGGTAGAACGGGATGGCAGGACTAGCTAGCTAGAAGACGATGAAGCTTTGCAGCCACTTACGGGAGGGGAAGCGCTGCGGGCCGAAGGAGGAGGCGGCGACGCTCTTCCAGATGGGGAGCACGAGGTGCACCGGCACGGGCGCGCCCGCGGCGAAGTAGCGGTAGATGAGCACCTGGTGCTCCAGCTCCTGCTGCTGCATGAACGTCAGCGCCGACGCCCTCTTGGGCGCCGCCGTCGAGGCCGCCGCCTCCGCGTCGCGCTCGCCGCCGCCCGCGCCGAGTCCCAGCCCCAGCCCGAGAACCAGCGGCGACGAGGCCGCCATGGTCACCTCCCCTGCGAACGAACGAACTCGACAGTGATCAACAACGAACACGACCAGAACGCGAGAGCCCGCACGTACTTACCGGCGCTCGTGTCGGCGCCGGAGAGGCGGGGCAGCTTGGCCGGCGGCTGCTGCGAGTCGGTATCCTTGTCGTCGGCCATCTGGGGACTCCGGCGGTGCGCTCCCCGCGGTGGTTCCGGTTCGAACTCGATATGGAGGGGGGACGGAGCGCGGGTAGGTTCTCGAGAGGAGGGAAGAAACGACAGTGGTTGCGTCAGAGGAAGTGTGAAGTGGTGGATATATTTATGCGTGACGGCTCCCGTCGTCTGGTCGCTCTGTCCCAGGCCTCTCCAGCTCCAAAAGCAACGGCAACTGTGGTCGTCGTAGTAAAAGCTGTGCTGTTCGCGGTGGCGTGGAGGTGGCCATGGCATCCTGGCAATGGCAGCTGCAGGTGACACGCATGGAAATCGTTTGGCCTCTTCGTGGTTTTTGGACGGAGAAGGGCAGGTATAATGGGACACAGTCAGCCGGCGAAACACAGCACCACGTCAGCCAAATCCGAGGTGGCAGAGCGAGAAAAACAGAGAGAGAAGCATGCGGACGTTTCGCCACTCGCTAGCGCAGTAGCGCCGCTGAGCGGGCGTATGCACTGCTTTTTGAGTTGCTGGTGTGGCTCCCATGCTCTCGTTGGTCACCTTCCCTGCACAAATCTGAGCAGCGAATTAATGGGACGTGGGGCCTCCGACCACAGCTCGGCAACTCAGATGAGCTGGACTGCGAGACGCCGGCGAGCGAGCGACTCCATTAGCTTTGCTCGAAGTGGCTGCCGCTCGGCTCTATCCCCTCTTCCTCTGCCAATGCGATGGCCGCCGGCGACGGGGTATTGCCGGTGCTCGAATGGAGTGGCCATCTATTATATTATTATTATATTATTAAGAGAGTGTTAAAAGAAGTCATCATATTCGTCGAGAGGGTCTAGAAATTACCACATTAATTTAAAAAAGAGAAGGAATTTGTACCGTTGGATTTTATGAAGATCTAACGGTTCAAACTAACTCAAGAGTTCATATCAAATACGATTAATAAATAGCTAATTTTGGATTTAAAAATTAAGAAAAAATAGGATATGATAAAAAAGTCCATGTTCAATGCAATTAGTAAATAGTTTAATTCGGAATTAGAAAAAAATAAAGAAATTAGGGCTTAACCAAAGAGTTCATGTTGAATACAATTACTAAATAGACAATTTTGGAATTATAAAATTAAAAAAATTGCATTAACACTCGACATAAAAAATAATATTAGCCAAATAGCTAAATTAAAATTAAAAGTATAAAATTCTATTATATCATATTATTAAGAGAGTGTTAAAAAAACCATAATGTTCGTCGAGAGGGTCTAGAAATTCATATGTTAATCTAAAAAAGAGAAGAATTTGCACAATTGGATTTTATCAAGATCTAACGATTCAAACTACTCAAGAGTCCATATCAAATATGATTAATAAATATATAATTTCAAATTTAAAAATTTAAGAAAAATTAAGACATGACAAAGAGTCCATGCCAAGGATTATCGTCATAAATGTTGCATATTCCTGAACAACTTTAGTTATACAAACTAATCTGATGGTGGTCAACAAAGTTTCATGATTCTGTTTGCATACAAATAGTTCCATATAAGTAATAATCGCTGGGATAAAGAGTAAAGTACTAAAAGCTACAAATAAATGTGACTATTATTAGTTCAATCTAAATAGATGCATGGGGAAAAATCAGAGATTTAGTCGTGTGAGGAATCAAATAGCATAAATAATTCTTAACATTATTATCCCTATCTAATCTTCTATAAGTACATGAAAAAACACTAGGCACGGAACACAAATGTGATCTATACCTCTAAAGAAGTATGGAGAAAGAGAATAGAAAAGGATAAAGAATCAGCAAGGTTGAATGGGTAAGTAAAGTAGAAAAAGAAGAATAGAAAAGGAAGGCAGGCATAAATGTTGCATATTCCTGAACAACTTCAGTTATACAAACTAATTTGATGTTGGTCAACGAAGATTCATGATTCTGTGGGCATACAAATAGTTCCATACAAGTCATAATCACTGGAATAAAGAGTAAAGCACCAAAATCTACAAATAAATGTGACTATTTATTAGCTCAATCTAAATAGATGTATGGGAAAAATCAGGGACTTAGTTGTGTGAGGAATCAAATAGCATAAATAATTCTTAACATTATTATTCCCATCCAATCTTCTATAAGTACATGAAAAAAAATACTAGGCACGGAACACAAATGCGATCTATACCTCTAAAGAAGTATAGAGAAAGAGAAGAGAAAAGGATAAAGAAGCAGCAAGGTTGAATGGGAAAGGAAAGTAGAAAAATGAGAATAGAAAAAGAAAGCAGGAAAAATTAGAAAATAAGAGCAAAAGAAAAGGACAAAACTTAATTTATTGATTTAGTCTATAAATAATGTCATTAGTCACTACTATGTTATTTCATATGAAGTTATATTATTACGAAATCATATATAGATTATGAGAAAAATATTAAATTATAGCCATGACATGTTGGACATTTGATATTTTTTTTCATATATTCATGAAAAAAATAGGAGAAGCGAGCGCTTTTACAAAACGGTTCTATATCCATAAAAGAAGCTGCTCCATCCAAAAAGCCACCACCGGAGTTATTTTAGCCACAGCTATAGGCCTGGAGCCCCGCTAAACCAAAGTTGATTGTCTACAGTACAAAACAAATGATTCAAACAAATGTACGTTGTCGCTGCTCCTCCTATTCGCTTAGAAAAAACAAAAGCCCAGAGACACAATACTAAACAGGGAATTTCTCCATTAGATGCATCAGACGTGATACACACTAATCAATTTCAAATATACGGAGGAACAAAATGGAAGAAAGAGAAATCAATAGAAATAGCTAGAGAAAATGGAAGATAAAGAAAAGAGTTAGGAACAACAACAAAAATATATATGAAACTATCTATCACCGAGATGATAAAACTCTAAAGTAGGCCAATTTATGCAATTATATTGGTTAAAAACTAATAAATTGTGCAGTAACCAAAGTGTGAAAAATAATAATAGGTTTGATTAAATAAAAAATTTACAATATATATGCATTAATATAGCATACATATATATAAGTTTTGCATAACATTTATTTACCAAAGTTAACAGGAGGTCCCAACTTATTTTTTAACATAATCTTTTTTTGTCTAATTCATAAATATTTTTATTTCGCTCCCATGATGAGTCTGATCTAGATCTGCTAGATGCTACTTAAGTGCTCTAACAACTACACTACATATATTTTCGCTAAATAATAATCAAAATATTGCAAGATACAAATCGAACTCTAACATCTAAGTTACAGATTATTGGCAAACATAACTAACACATACATATAAATATATTTCATAACTACTTATAAAAAGCTTTATATAAATACAAATATGTACAGTAGGCATCCGTATTCGAGGTAACCCAAAATTAAATTGAATCCTCAAATTTAGAAATTTCAGGTTAAAGTACTAAAATATGCAACTATAATATAGAATAAAACAACATAAAATTTGATGATTGATATGAACTCCTATGCATAGGAAGCTGCAGGTAGTATTAAACAAGAGCAAACGAGAGGTAAATAAATTATGAAATACATCTCTGTTGTCAATGTAATTTTTTTAAAAAAAATAAATAAAAAACTAGCGACCCGTGCTATTAGCGCGAGCCACCTTGCTAGTTTTTTTACCGGAAGGACCTACTTTGCAGGAATTAGCAATTGCGGGATAAATGTCACATACTCCCTCCGTACGTATATTTAGTGGTATAAATGTCACATTTATGTTTTATAAAAGTCGAAAAACCGGGTGAAAATTGCCGCTGGGGAAAAGTCCGCGTGGATCTACTCGCCGTATCACGTGAACATCAGGCTCCCGCTCTGACTTCTGACACGGTGTCAGCCTTTTGTTTCGTTCCGCGTTCTTAATTATTTCCGCCATGGCGCCATGCCGCGACTGAGCCACTTCGAGAGGAGGAAAGACTGACCAAAAAACTCGCCTGTGCCCCCTTTCCTTTCCTACGATAAAAGGACGTCTCTTTTCTATTGTAAATCTTTTTCAAAAAAGAAAACACCGAAAACTTTGGGCGCACTGCGCCGGAGCAGTGAGGCTGGCCCGACGAGCGGCGAACGCTGGTGCAGTCGCCGCTGACGGGGGCAGAGCCTGCCAAGACGCCGGCCAGCAACGGCGGAACCAGGGGGGCGAGCAGGGGCCACGGCCCCCCTAAAATCAGTGAAAATTTTTAACCCCCACCTATATTCTAAACAACACAAAGGTCAATCAATGCAACGATGCTTTGTACTTAAGTTCTTCGGCTATCGTCCTTAACATACCCAACAACACATATTGAACGGTGCACGTATACACATTTACCTAGGCAGCTAGCTAAATACTAGTCAAATCCAACCCGAAGACTCCAATATTACTCCCTCCGTCACCAAATATAAGGCATTCTGGAGTTTTTAGAATAAATTATGGCTATATAAAAGACTCTCCTACCCCTAATTACCCTAATTATTAAGTATTGGGACTCTATTTGGTTAACTAAATATGTGCTAATAATTAAAGTAGCATGACATTTCTCATGCACCTCCCCCACGTGCACCTCCCCTGCATGGCTGCATGCATGTCTTTTTATTAGAAAAGATCCGAAAATGATGCACAATTAAGATGGTTGGGTCCACTCTCAACTCATAATGCCTTACATTTGAGTAAAAATTTCAAACTCTAGAATGCCCTACAAATTTCAAACTCTAGAATACCCTACATTTCTAGAAAACCAAATAAATAATGCGGTTTTCAATCATAATTGGTAGAAATAATTAGGGGTAACAAAGTCATTTGTTTAGATAAGTAATGTGTCTGAAATTTTCTAAAACTACACTCTTTGTGGGACGGAGGGAGTATGTTATAATTTTTTTTCAGAAAACATGGTCAAACTAAAAAAACGAAGACATTTGATATTATTTTATGAAAGAAAGAGAATACAAATTCGCAATACGTCTGCGAAGTTGTAAAGTGCAAACAGAACATATGTAAAGCATTTTCTCTATCTAAAATATTAGTAACACGTATATATATCTTAATATGTTTCTCACGTATATTATAAAGTATCTGCTCGGCCCCCCTTATTCAAAATTTCTGGTTCCGCCGCTGCCGGCCAGCAGAAGGGGAAAAAAAACTTTCGTGCTGGGACGGGGACGGCCACGGCCACACGGGTATGGGACATGGACATCGACATGGGAGACGAGCCCGGCCCGATCTGCTCGAGGAATAGCTCTGCTCGAACACTTCCTCCCCCTGCTCCGCCCGGCCCCTACCGCTGTCCGCTGCGGCCGAGCGCGTGCAGCAGCCAGGCGCCAAGGCTCGTGCCTCCGCCGAGAGCTGGGGTCCTCGTCGGGGTGCGCCGGGCGGGGCGGGCGCGTGCTACGGCTGCTGGGGCAGGGGCACGGGGTGTCGTTCCCCGCGCCGGCAGTCGCAGCGGTCCACCGGTCTTGCTTGGCCGTGTTTTATCGCGGCATGATTGGGTTGGGCCGCGATCCGGTCCTCGCGGGGGCGGGACAACGAGGCCGCGTACGGCGCGGAGCTGTACCCAGCTTGGCGGCCTTGTTCTGCTTGCCGGCTTGCCCCGCCAGTTGCCCGGTGACGACGGACGACGAGGTCGAGCCCGGCGCGGACGGGGACCAATGCCTCGCTGCAGCTCAATGGATGGACGTTTTCAGAGGCTTCTATCATCCCGGAGCGCGAGGACGTCGTCCCTCACGCTATCTACAACCATTCACCCCATCAAACTCCCCCCAAATATACTATTTACTATATTTTACTACTATCTTTCTTCAAAAGATTCATCCCCCTATAACTCCTTCTCTCCAACCATTCCCTCATATCTATTCCCTCTATATACTATCACTTGTTAACTAACTATTTATTTATCGTTTTTGAATTTAAAAAAATCATACAGTATTTGTACTGTCATAATACGCATTATCATCATATTACGGGACTCAAACGAAATTAATATCATAAAAAATGATGTGATTAAAGTATAGGAGGAGATGTGAACTCCCTCCATACATAAGGGGAGATTCATCTCTCCTTTTATATAGGGGGAGCCGTTGGAGCGCTGGCTCCCCAAATCCCCTCTACTTAGGGTGGGGGGCGGTTTACCGTGCCCCCTTGAGCAAGCCTCAAAAGAGACCATGGGAGGAGGCTTGCAGCTGCAGGCATGCGGCGCAGTAGTGTAAAATGCTGGGAGAGCTCCAGCAGTTTCAACTGACACGCTACCCTAGAAAAAACTTCACTGCAACAACTGCAGGTGAAAGCACACCTCTGTTGAATATCTGACCGGGCCGGCTCAATGGGCCAATGATCCTCGTGTTCGGTTGGGTGGTGACCGTCGGTGATTACCCCAAGCAGGGATTTGTGGGAATCTCCCCTAAGAAAGCGAGTGAAAACGGTGGTTTTAGATAGATTCTGGTCTCCAAGAGGCGTAATATCCTACGTCCTGTGTATGTTGTGAACTTGTGATTGGTTTCTTGACCATACCAAGTTGGGAAGCCCAAGCTCGAAATGTCTATATCAGTTAGGTCCCGAAAGAGCAGGTCCTTTCACATGCCCTGGGACCTTCCTATTTATAGATTATGTCTGACTTCTCTGTTGCTTCTCTAACTAGTGTGAACGCCCCCTTTGCATGGTAGGCGCCGTCTTCCAGGCTGCCCTGTCCCTGTCAAGCGGGCATGCGTCTTGTCGGGCCCGCCGTAGTAGGCTTCTGGTCCCGCCAGCGTCAGAGATGTCCCGAGGCGACCTCGGGGAGTCCCGGGGTGTCCAGGGTGCCCGTAGGCACTAACTAGTGGGTCTTCTCATCCCGAGGTGTTCCGAAGCAGTCTGGCCGGTCTTCGCGCCCCGGGGGCGTCCCAGGGACGTCCGGGGTGGCGCGAGCGTGGCCACGTGGTGTCCTCCGGGGTCATCCTGCGGACTCTCTTGGTCCGAGATGACCCTGGTCAACCCCGGGGCGTCGCCCAGGGTGGCTCTTGCTTTTGCCGCGACAGGAGCGCGGTAAGTCGGTGGGTCTCGGCCACCGCCCATCTTCAAGCCGATGGGACGGGTAGTTCAGGGATAATCCGCCGCCCATCGTCTTATCTTCTGAGCGCACGACATCTCCGTAATCATGATGTTTTTACAGGGTGGCCGCGCACCTCATTGGGCTCTGCATGGAGTCTGGCGGCGAGACGCCGTAACCGCATGGTAAAGATCTTTTTACCAGGCGGGTGTCTTCGAGGGGAAGAAAATGTCCCCTGGGGCTTCACGTGCCGGGTCAAGCCCGGCCCGCTCCAGCCGGGCGCCCACCTCCGTGGGTGGATGTCCCTGGTGGGGCCCACAGCTGCGCTCGGCTGACGTCGCCGGCTTTCTTAATCGCGCATGAATCCGGGATGATGGGACCCGTTCTCATTACGCTGATAGGTGCCAAAAAATATTTCGCGAAAACTTTTCACAACTTTAACCACTAAGGTGGTGTTTGGTTCTCAAAAGTTCTTAGACTAATTTTAGTCCATAGACTAAAAACTTTACTTCCTACCTGTTTGGTTTCAGGGACTAAAAGTCATTAATTAGTGCACAAAGTATCATATTACCACTAATATGCATGCATTCAAGAGGTGTGGACCAGAGGTAGGGGTGGAATAGTACGCCTCATGTAGATTAAAGTCCCAAAAAGCTACTCAAGAGGGTCTTCTTTAATTTTAGTCCGTGGCACCAAAAAATCCCTAAAAAGTCCCTCCAGTTTTGTTTTTAAGGTGGTGTTTGGTTGCCAAACATCCCTACTAATTTTAGTACATAGAATAAAAACTTTATTCAGTACCTGTTTGGTTCCAAGTTTGGTTCCAAGGAATAAAAGAGACTATAAGTCATTAAATGAGTGCACAAAGTACCATATTACCTCTAATATGCATGCATCCAAAAGGTGGGGACTAAGAGTAGGGGTGTAATAGTAGGCCTCATATAGACTAAAAGTCTCAAAAAACTCCTCAAGAGAGTCTTCTCTAGTTTTAGTCCCTAGCACCAAAAAGTCCCTCCTATTTGGTTTTTAAATCCCATAAATCCCATGGACTTATAGAAAAGTCCAAACAACCAAAAAGGGTCCAAGTCAAGTCTCAGGGACTTATAGAAAAGTCTCAGAAACCAAACATGGTCTAAGTCCTATAAGTCTCAGGGACTTATAGAAAAGTCCCAGCAACCAAATTGAGACTAAAAAACTACATCTACAACCATGGGTACTGTACAGTACTGTAACTAATGAGATGTTTGACCACGAGATTAGAGGATGATTACTAGCATTAGTGTGATTGATCATAAATTAATTAGGCTCATTAGATTCGGCTCGCCAAGTTGCACCTATCTGTAAAATTTTTTTGCAAATAGATTTTATTTAATACGCCATGCATACAAAATTCATTCGTGATTTTTTTTTGCGAAAAAACCAAACATGCAAGATTTCCGTGTGCAAGATTACTTAGGAGATGCAGTTGTGCAGCCAAAATTGCGAGGAAGTTTGCAATTGAACTATCGTCAACTAGAATCATTTGGCACAACAGAGGAAGCTCCTCGGTTTTTTTGATGAAAAAAGCTCCACGGCTCATTCCCATCTTATTGATAATAGCCAAGGAGGAATGTTGAGCTAGATTACACCTTGTGTTTCTCCGTATAATAATCTGAACGTAACAAGGAGTATGGCATGACACATCCTATGAGAAACATATCTGCTTCAAATACAATGCACACGAAACAGGGTGCGTGCTTATTGATGATCGCCATAGAGAAAAATGTCATTTCAGATGGAATAACTAGCACCAACATAACACAGCACCATTTCTCAAGCCTTGGACGTCTTCCGATTTGGCTCGAAAACGTATTTGATCAGCGACTCCTTGATGGACAAAAGCTCCGGGAACTCATTCTTCAACTTAGTTTGGTCAAGCTCATTGTTGCTCCTCGGTGCCACTATGACCTTTGCTTGCTCTTCCAGATTGAAGTTTTTCCAAGAGAAGCTTGGGTCGATGTAGTCTCTGTACATCTCTAGTATCTCGTTGTGGCTCACCACACCAGGATTTGTGAAATTCCATATTCCAGTCAGGTTTCTCTTCGCCATTTCGATTGAGATGGGAAGAAGTTCATCCAGTATTGTCATTGAATTCGGGATGTTGACAACCTTCTCGTATCTGGTGATTTTGGTAATGAAATTGCGAGGATTGGAGAGATCTGATGAAATAGGCATCCTTACACGAAGGGTGCATACATTCTCGTAGTTCTTGAGCAGTTCCTCAACCTATGAAAATAAATGTTAGGTTCACCATGGATGGAATAACTGCTCTAACGTTCAAATCAGAAAATAGAAACTAACATGAAATACAGTACCATGGTAATATGCCAGCATTAGTACAAAATCAATCAGAGGTCTAGTTTCTTACTCAAAACATCAAATGGGTAAAGTGTGCTGAACAAGGATAAGGGAGCACTAGTTATATACCACCCAGTATTCTGTATCTATCTAAAATTTCTATCATCAAGTGAAAGACAAAATGCATATCCTTGTAAAATTAAGCAAACTTCAGTGCTTATTCGATCATCTAAGTCTGAAGCAAAATGTAAAAACAAAGTTTTGGATAGTAATCCTTGTGTTTCACAGTACCACAACAGTACATCTCTTAATACAATTTTAGGCAATTTCATCCTACAAAAATATTCATTGTGTTTATTTATAATTGTCATTTCCAATCTATAGCATTTCAAACTTTTACTTTTAACTATCTGCTTGGGGTGAAATACACTACCATTATCCAGTAAGATTATTATCAGAATACTATCATATTGCATTAGCTTTGGGTGTCAGCAGTCACAACGCGTTTTAGAAAATTTTTTAAATCAATATTCTCCAGGATGTCCTTAAAATTCTGCAGGAACTGATAAGATCATATCGTGCAAACTCCACTCTAAACCCAGCAAACAACTTCTTAGTGGCAAGCCATGGATGTTAGGCACAAGATGCAGGTGCCATATCATTAGTCAAGCCACTGTTTGGCAAGAAATTACAGTTCGAGAAAAATAAAAGGAATCATCCTAAAATAAGACGAGGTGTAGCTTGCAGAGAAACGCACCATATGCAATGCAAACAAAAAATGTAGCAACGTGTCTCCAATTACTGATGTTTCAAACAGACAAAATGTCAATTACTAGTGCTGCACCTAAGATGCTTACTTGTTCAACCTATACAGATCTCTTTCAGTTTTTGGTTGCTGTGTCTATTCAGGTTATAGAGTTTTCCTCCAGAGTAAAGGTCAGCCTCATAGATATTTGAATTATTATAACATGGTAGTATATCTTGAGGTGACCATCTGCATTGAAATCAAGGAATCTATAAGTTCACTTGATCAAAATGAAACAAAATTTCTCCTTTGAGTAAAATGCATGTATGGTCATTATACTTGTTTGCCTGTTTCAGTTTGGCCATCATATTTTGAAAAGAGCAAATCATGGCCATTAAAGTCGCTTGACTCTATCGATACGGCCATTATCTCTCGAGCCATACGTATTTGGATAATGTGGCATCCAATATGGAGTTCTTTTTTTGCAAATTGCTCCCTCGCATCTCAGCTATTTGAGACATCATATAGTTAGCCCCTGTTCTCTATTATACGGATTGGATAAGATCGGAACAATTGTAATTTACGTTGGCGGCTGCGTCAATTGGAGAGAACCCAACGACAGGAAAACAACGATGCTGGGCAACATGTGGATCGAGGGGCATTCAACCTTCGTTCCGGACAGTGACTATGATCTAAATGGTAGAGATGATGATCTATATGGTGGAGCATTATGGCGGCGGTGGCAGAGCATAGAGGAGAGATAGGTGGTACGTGTGTGGACAAGAGGGGTGGCAGGAGAGAGCAGTAGCATGCAGATCGAGGCGCTGGTGGGGGAGAACAGCGACGGGGCAACCCAAATCGATGATACGAGTGGCTGAGAGCAGCGGCGAGCAGCCGAGCAGTGAAGAATTACAGCGAGCAACGGAGAGCAGCAGTGCTGATGGTGGAGATTCGCAGCAGGCCAGCTGCGTGGTCAGCGGAGAAGGGTGGGGAGAATCAGAAGAAGAATATGAGGAAGCGGGTATTTTTGACTCACGGGTATTTTTGGCTCAAAATAACTCAAATGAGAGGGAGTAATTAGCAAAAACAATTGGACGCTATGTCATCCAAATACGTATGGCTAGAGAGGTAATGGCCGTATCAATAGCATCAAGCGACTTTAGTGGCCACGATCTGCACTTTTCAAAATATGATGGCCAAACTGAAACTCGCAAACAAGTATAATGGCCATTCATGCATTTTACTCTTCTCCTTTCCCATACTCCGCCAATGATTGGGTGCAAACACAAACATGGAGCACCATGGAAGGATCCAAACATTTAGCTAATTAGGATGAATGGTGAATACTGGATCAGACTGATCTGTGAAGTCAAAACGGAGGCTAACGCACATATTCACAGACTGATCCAAACATTGTCGCAGGTTGCCTTCGGAAATGAACTATTGTTTTCCTCAAGTCAACCAAAGCTGGAGGGCAACGCAATGAATCAGCCATTACGCTGACCAAGATGTACAATATCATGCATGTATCTTCTAGTACAGTCTATGCCAGATCCACGTGACAGCAACCTAAAGCATAATAAGTGCACACTAATTGAACTCCAGCCAACACTGAAAACTAAACAAGTGTGACGGCCCCATTTTGGCACTATGATCATCACGAGGACCATCCCAGAGTTTGGTTAAGATAAGGCTTAATATAAGAACGGAACCAATTTATCTGTACTTTTCCATTTGTAGATAAACTTGAGAATGTAAAGCTACCGCAAAGCAAGAAAAGGAGAGGGAGCGTAGTACTCGAAGTTGCATACCATGGCCTTGGTTTTGGAGTAGAATGATCCGACGAAGTTGGGCGTGTCCTCCTCCTTGAAGCCGACCCCGGAGCCGAGCGGGTGCGCGTCGTCGTACTCGAAGATGCAGCCAGTGGCGTAGTTGATGAGCACGAGCCCGCGGCCGCGGCAGACGTCGGCGAGCGTGAGCGTGCCCACGACGTTGGCGCGGACGGTCTCGGCGCGGTGCGCCTCGCACCAGTCGACGTTGGGGCGGCCCGTGACGCCCGCGGCGTTGAACACGTGCGTGGGCGCTGCGGCGTCGATGTCGGCCTCCAGCTGCGCGCGGTTCTCGAGCCGCCCGGCGCCGTAGGCGAAAGGGATCCCGCGCGCCGCGCAGAGGCCGCCCAGCAGCCCCCCAATCCAGCCCGTGCGGCCGTAGATGAGGAACTTGAGCGCCGGCGCGGGCGCCTGCCCCGCCGCCGAGCCGTTGGTGGCGACGCCCATGGTGAGATCCGGGCGAGGGGGGGCGGCGGCGCGGGGAGCAGAGGCGGAGTGGTGGCGAGCGAGGGTGAGCTGAGCTGAGCAGGCGCCAGGGTGAGGAGGATCAGAGGGAGACCGGCATTTTAATACTGAGGGTGAGCTGATGCTGTCGGTCCCGGGGCGATTGGGGGCCTCGGGCCTCTGGCCCTCTGGGAGCCCGGAGTCACCCTGTAAATGTAAATGGCTTGCAAACCAAACTATACTCACACTAATTTATTTTTATTAAAAAATTAATATTATCTACACTATTCTAAACCATCACCACCATAAATTAATCCAATCCAAATATTTCAGCTCACGATATAATAAACTATTAGCCAAACTATGGTTACAATCTAATAAAAACTCATTTTCTAAAAAACAAATTATAGTGTAGATTTTACCAAACAGTTTTGCACAGAGTAGCTGTCAGTTATACCGAGTCATCTCCAATAAATTTGAGTCAATTTCGATAAATTTTTATAGTGTGAACACGATGTTTTATTTTTAGGATCCGGCTCTTGATGTGGAACCCACGTATAATTCTAGCCATACTGGTTTGCACAAAGTAGCTGCTAGTCATACCGAGTCATCTCCAATAAATTTTAGTCAATTTCGATAAAATTTTATAGTGTGAACGCGAGGTTTTATTTCTAGGGTCCGGCTCTTGACATGGGATCCACGTGTAATTCTAGCCACGCTGCTTTGCACATAGTAGCGGCTAGTCATACCGAGACATCTCCAACAAATTTTAGTTAATTTCGATAAAATTTTATAGTGTGAACACGATGTTTTATTTTTCGGGTCCGGCTCTTGATGTGGGATCTACGTGTAATTCAAGCCACGCTGCTTTGCACAGAGTAGCTCCTAGTCATACTGAGTCATCTACAATAAATGTCAGTCAAGTTTGATAAAATTTTATAGTGTGAATGCAAGGTTTTATTTCTAGGGTCCGGCTCTTGACGTGGGACCCACGTGTAATTCTAGCCATGTTGTTTTGCATAGAGTAGCTGCTAGTCATACTGAATCATTACCAACAAATTTCAGTCAATTTTGATAAAATTTTAGAATGTGAATGCGCGATTTTATTTTTAAGGTCCGGCTCTTATGGACCGATTTTTATATATAATCGTACTGTTTTGCATCAAGAATCCATTTCAGCCTACACCAATCCACTCCAATCTATATTTACATAGAACCCACTCTACCCCACCCTATTAGATAATATAACGTATTTGATTCCATCCGAATACAATCTATATCAAAATCTAATCCATTAAAACCATTTTAACCCAAACAAGAGGTGGGGGGTCGTCGGCTGGCGCTGGGCGGGCAGATCGTGCTTCGCCCTCGCATGATCTCGGACAGAACAGAACGGCGTCCCACCGACAGGTGCAGAACAGAACAGTCACTGCACGACACACAAACTCTGATGGAGAGCGAAGCCACTTTTACGAACTTTCACCGCGGCGAAGTGATTCGAATCAAAATTTCCCTTTCAATTTTTCGTTTCATGAGGCTGCAGCAGCGCTGCTGAAAGATCTGGCAGTGAGGGCGAGATTATTTTGAAATTACGGCAGCGAGGGCGAGCTTGCGGTGCTTATTTAACTTCAAACGGGCGGAATTAGCGAGGACGTGGGGGGTTTGTCCGAGATCTGCGTTATCTGCAACCCGGGGAACGGGGGGAACCGAGCCCGGCCACGTGATCGGTGATCCTCGTGGCCGGAATCGGGCGGCGACTGGTCTGGGGCCTCGGCGAGCCGGCGATGCCCTGTAGTCTCTAGCAACTGGGCCCGGCAGAGCAGCGGACCCACAGGACAGCGAGGCATTAGACCGTACCGAAGTCGTGTCATCGTGTGCGCCGCTCGTGGTCTCACATGCGTGATCGGATCTTTGGGCGTTGGTGGGTAGTCGGGCATGGTAACGTGCACGGTATGCAGTCTGTTTCAGCCATGTTCTTGTCCTCTTAAGACAATTTTTCTTTCTGATCAGGCTCGCATTTTTTTTTGCAGTGCTTGACTGCACTCAAGTCGTAAACTAATAAGACTTCGCCGATCAGGTCAGTGTTATCCGAAGCATGAAGGAAATCTTCTGCGATCGAACGGTTTGAGTCTCAGATCCGAACCGGGACTTGGGAGCCACGATCTTTACAGGTCTCCGAATAATTAGGTCGGGTCTTGAAGAAACGATATCATTGTCAGTACCGAACAGGGATTTACAAACCAAACCGGAAAGGTTCTGAAATCAGGCACTTCCTCTGAAGCATCAGCTTGGGACCAGAACTTAAACCATGGCCGGGCCTCCGAAACGACAGAGAGCGCGACACGACACCTAGAAAGAATCCTGGTTCGGAAAAGACAGGGAAACCGTGTCGAAAGTTGATGGATTACCTTGCAACTTCCGGAGATCTTAATGCACCGCATTAGCAAACGAAGTTCTACAACAACATAAGACCAGTTTGAATGAAAATTTCATGAAGAGTTTCATAAACATTAATTTTTATGCCACAGCAGCAATTTTGCTGATTTGACAAGATATTTATAAGGAGAAATACGGAGAAGTTTCATCCCAATAAAAATCAATTTCACTGATTTGACAAGATATTTATAAGGAGAATTAAGGAGAAGTTTCGTCCCCATAAAACTCCTGTAGCACAATTATCCGATTCTGAACAAAATAATTATATCATGAAATATCTATTGAGACCGGACTAACAGACCTTTTCAGATTAGCTGATGTACCATAGAAGTTAGAGCACTGTCTTACCCTATAGTACAAAATTTTTTGGCTGTGTTTGGTTACGGGTCGCATCAACTTTACACAAAAAAAATGAATGTCCGCATGGAGTACTAAATGAAGTCTATTTGCAAAACTTTTTAAGGGATAAGTGTAACTTTTTTAGACGAATCTAATGACGGTAATTAATTGATAATTTGCTACAGTAATCATCCTCTAATCGCATGGTCAAAGACCTCATTAGATTCGCCTCGCGATTTACACGGGGTTGTGGAGGTTTTGTAATTAGACTTTATTTAATACTCTAAATTAGTGATCAAAAGTGCAAAAAAATTTCGCGAAATATTTTACACCCCAAACCAAACACAGCCGACACATCGCTGTCGGCTGCGAAAACGACTGCTACTTGGTGTGCCTTCGTGCCGACAAGCACGGATCAGATCTTGCCTCTCATATAATAATGCTCTCTGATTTGCCCTAAAAAAAAATCTTGCCTCTCATAAACACAGGAGTACAGTAGTAGAGAACTGTAGCTTTTCCCCAAAAAATATGGAGTACTGTATCCCCGGTTCTCACTCAATAATAAGATTCAGGGACAAGGTTGCCCGTTAGCTTCACTGACAAGCGGCCTTTCGTTTGCATAAACATGTTCGCTAGAAGAATGCGTGTGATGATTCTGAACTCGGAAGGTTTAGTGTACTCATTGTACTATAGTGTTAAAGAAGAGCATCAAATGAACGCTATAAATGCCATATATTTCCACATTTCGAGCAATTTAAATGCCTAATTGGCACGGAATTTTCATCTATTACAATCGGTTTGTCCGATAACTAACTTGTAGGATCATCGCTAAAAGAATCCTGAAGGTTAATAGCAGAACGGCACGACGTGCAGCCATCGTCAGACGCCTGGCCCTTCCACGAGCATCCTCTCTTTCAGGAGCTTCACCCCCATGTACCTGCCAGACCAAAGAGCATGAGCGCACGTCGGTGAGATTGTGACACCCCCCTGAATCACGGGTAAGAAAGACGCGAGGGATGATTTCTGCCTGCACCTGCCGAGCATCATGACGGTGGCCTGCGGGTTGGTGCCCGGCGAGGCGTTGAACGTGGAGCCGTCGATGACGCGGAGGGCCTCGACACCGAGCACCTTGTAGTCGCGGTCCACGACGCGGCCGACCTGGCAGCCGCCGTGGTAGTGCCAGATGGTCATCACGGTGTCCCTGCAGAACTGCTCGAGCGCCCTGGGGTCGCCGCCGCCGCCGCCACCGCCGAAGCGCCGGCCGCCGTACAGCGTGTTCACGGGGAAGTCGGCCGTGACGTTGAGCGCGGCCGGGAAGGCGAAGTTGGGGTACGTGAACCGGGAGAAGGCCCGGGACCGGATCACCCGCTCGATGGCCGAGATGCCGGCGACGCAGCGGCGGAGGTCGTCGGGGTGCGCGAAGTAGTTGAACCGCACCGAGGGGTTGTCGTCGGGGTCCAGGTTGCGGAGCGCGAGGCTGCCCGTGGACTGCGGGCCCAGCACCTTCTCCAGGATGAACCCGCCCCGGAGCGCCGCGTCGGGGACCTGGCTCATGGCCTCCACGGCGCGCGCGATGGCCTCCGGCGTCCGCTGCGCCGGCGGCACCGTCGCGAGCTGCCCCGTCTGCGGAGAGAACATGCCGAAGTTCCGGGGAGGAGGAGGCTGCGTGCCGGAGGGGTGGCTGTTCCAGTTGGCGCCGCTGGCGCCCTCGATGTAGCTGCCGAACCGGGTGATGCCGACCACCTGGATCAGCGACACCTCCACCGGCGACGGCGACGGCACGTAGATGGCGTTCATGGGGTTGTCGGACATGCCCTGCCCGACGCCCGGCAGGTCCAGGATGACGTCGATGCCGAGCGACCGGAGGTGGTCGGCCGGGCCGATGCCGCTCAGCATCAGCTGCTGCGGGCTGCCCAGCGCTCCCGCCGAGAGGATCACCTCGTTGGCGCCGCCGCGGTTCAGGTACGCCACGTGGGTGCCGCCCTGCGCGTCGCGGTACACCACGCCTCGCGCCACCGGCTTGGTCCCTGTAAACAAAAAGAATCGCGCCGCGGTTGGCAACCCACAAAAAGAAGCGGCGGGTAATACCGTTACACTTTACCAGCCTCACTGCAAATTGTTTTTTTTACTGCAGAATAACAAGCTTACCGGCTTCGACATTCAGGTATGCATGCTCGACGCGCACTCACCTTTGTAACCGAACAAGATCCTGGCCACTCTGGCCCGGAGAAACAGGTCGATCCCGTCGGGGTTGGAGTACCGGAGCAAGTCCGCCGCCGTGTGGCGCCGGCCGTCGGCGTCGAAGATGGAGCCGCCGACCTTGGTCCCGGGGATGTGGTCGTACGTGACGCCGTTGTCCGGCAGCACGCCGGTCTCCAGGAGGCCCCTCCGCACGGCGGCCTGCCACGGGCCCAGCGCCGGCTGGAACGCCACGACGTCCTCCACCCACCGGTACGCCGCCAGCACCTCCCTGGGGTCCCACCCGGCGGCCCTGACGTACCCGGCGCCGGCGCGCGTGAAGAACCCGGCGTTGATGCAGCTGCCGCCGCCCAGCACGCGCGGGCGGGAGTTGATCACGCCGTCCTCCGACACGAACCGCTGCGACGGGGACGACGCCGACGTGTCCGCCAGCACGTCCGAGAAGTGGAGCATGCTCAGGACGCGCCCGTCCTCGTAGGGCGAGCCGCCGCGCTCCAGGAGCAGCACGCGCGAGCGCTGCGACAGCGTCGCGGCGAGCGGGCAACCCGCCGTGCCGCCGCCGATGATGATGTAGTCGTAGTATGCCACCGGCGGCGCGTTCACCGCCTCCCTCATGAAGGTGTAGTTCACACTCACAGCTCGGACTGCCACACACATATACCCCACGATCACAAGAATCAGTCGCGATGTACACACCACAGATGCAGAACTTCTGAATTTGACATCTGAATCAATAGAGAAGAAGAAGAAGATCAAATCACCTTGTTGAGCCATGCACAAGAGCGCGAAGAAGCATGCGACAGTGAACACGGGCATTGCTTGTGCTGAGATCAGGACAGGAGCCATTGGACCGCCTGGAAGCTGTTGCACTTCGAGTTTGATGATGGCAACACAGAGAGTTTGGTGTGCTTATATACTGGCCTGGCAGCTAGCAACCACTCAGAGATTGCTGAAGAAGCTGTCCTTGGATGGTTTGGTAGTTAGTTTTGGTGCACTTTGAGTTGACGCACCGGCTCGTTTGGTCGTCTCCGTGGTCCCTGGTCCGCAGCCTTTGTGTCACCTGAAACTGTTCGACAGATTCGGATAAGATGATCGCCTCTGCTCCGTAGTTGTCTGCTACTGTACTTGCTAGGCGAATGAGAGGCGACTCGGAGAAACATATGATTCCTTTGGACCATAGCAATGCCCCAGCAATCAGATCAGTTCAGTTCAACAGGATTGCAAAGGAAAAAAAAACTGCGTTTCAGCAACAGATGCATGCTCTACTTTGACGGCCTGCAAAATAAATCTTCGATGTTTACATGCTTGACCGCGCGAGCATGCCATGAGTGTGATGTGTGACGAAAGAAAGGCCTCAACCACCCAACGGCAAAACTACCAGTGGGCTTTCACTTGGTTGTATCACGCAGCAACCTTTTCTTCCCGTCTCGATCAAATTTCAAACGAATATACTGTTATTGTGCTATCTTTCTTCCCTGCAACTTGCATACCATTCAAGGAATTTGGCAAATGAACGTCTGATTTCTGACAGAATTTTTTTTTTGGATGAACATCTCTGACACAAATTCTGAACTTGCTGCGTTTAATCCAAACTTGCAGCCAATATAATCTCTCGTGTTAGAAGAATTAGATCACTAGGCCAATTTATTTAACAAGTCCATATCAAGTTACAACTGTTGCAAGGTTGCAACACTGCAGGCTTCAGTAGAGTGAGATGCAAGGTTGCAACACTGCAGGCTCACTGCTGCATGGTTACAACCACTCGCAGCTTACAGCAGCAGCAGCAACCTGAAATTTACAGCGTCATTGCAAGACGCGATCTAGCAGCTCCACAGCTCACCGAAACGAGAGGCGGTTCCTCGGCCATCAGTAGAGCGAGTTGTAAGTGCAGAACGTCGCGACGATGGAGGACACGCAGATCACCAAGGAGGGCAGCAGGGTGGCATTCAGCAGGCGACTCTGCCCCAGATTACCGGCCGCGGTGATCGTCATGTCCGCGGCGACGCGGGCCAGCGTGCCGGCCTCCGTCGAGAGCAGCCCGCCGTTGTAGGTCCCGCGGGAGAGCCTCGACGACATCACGCGGGAGAGGAGCGACAGGTTGACTCCTGCATCGCGTTGCTCACATGAGGTCAGAAATGCGTGGAATGGTGATATCAGAAACACTGCACGGCAGCTTCAGAGTTCAGGTGCGTTGGCTGCAGTCGCTACTTACCTTCGAGAACCTCAGCGAATACGAACGTGATGATAGCTGACGTGACGTATTGTGGGACGGAGTAGTGTGGGGTGAAACAGAAGCTCATGACTATGCCGATCAACACCATGATTTCAGAGGCCACAAGAATTTGCCTTCAGTAGTTAAGCAAGAAAAATATGTGGAAAATAATTAGAATAGCTGGTAGAGTAAACATGAATACTCTTCCTAGAAATAACAACGCAATGGCCAGAGGTTGGGGAGTAACAAATACCTGTCCTGAAACAAGTTTGTGACATAGCTTCCGACGATGACATTAACCGGAAGAACTGTCAGTCCAAGAACCGCTAAAAAGATTGCCACAGTACTAGTTGTCCAGTTGAAGTAGAATGTGGTGACAACACTTGACTCCGAGAGTAGAATTTCCATGGCAAACTTGAGCATGAAGTAGATCAGTAACTGAACCTGATAAGTTGTAAACATCGAGTATAAGTCAATACAGAAGAAACGCAGGGAAGTTGATAATCCAATCAACAGGGTGGTGTTGTGCCTCCATGATTGTAAGGACAATACAAGTGCAACGTCTGAAGAAGATAGATAATGGAAACCTTCACAGATGGCGTTAGCAATCTGTATGCTGCAGCAAGCGATGTTGCGGGTTTATGAGATTCTTCAGGATCTTCTTCATTGTCGTCATTGTCCTCAACATCCTCATCGTCTCTATCCTTTGCATCCAGAAGCAAAGGCTGTCCTAGGCCATCCTCCAAATTTCCACTTACTCGATGAGCTATTTTGGCAGAAAATTCGTCTGATAAGTTATCTTTAACTGATGTTCAGAGGATATGCTTTCTGATCACGACCATGCTTATCTATTTATCAGAACGCAGTGGAAATAGTTTACTAGTATCAGATGACTGTGTTGACACTCATGAGTATACTTGTCTATTTAGCTATCCCAATTATGCCCCTTCTTTTTCTTTAATGAATAAGGCAGAGTAAAATGTTTACCAGAATCAGAAGACTGCGTATTGACAGAATTCTCTGTAGCAATGTGACCCGGCTCTTTGAATGAAATCCACAACCAGAACAAATATGCAAGCCAAGCAAGGCACATGACCCACCCAGGTAAGGTGTTCTGATTGAATGTGAGCCCATAGATCCTAAATTTTGTCTGCAGCAAACCGGCAAGAGCAGGACCGCATGCCATTCCAAGAGCGCTAGCACTGACAAACCCAGCAGATGCCTGCAGCCTGGTTTTCAGAGGTACGCAGTCACTGATGTACCGACGGTTCACAGCTCTGGCAGAACCCAAGCTGCACATCATGTTGCCAATTTGATTAAATAACAGTTTGATATTGCAATACCTAAACTAGCACAAACACTGTAATACTCAGCAACTTAAAGAGAAGCAAAAAAAATCAAACTTGATTTGGACATAAATAGACCAAGAGAGGAGAAACTAACCCACACAGCAGCCGGCCAACAATAAGAGCAGTTAGGGAATTCAGATCATACGCCAAAGCATACAGCAGGTTCCCCAGAAATAACATGATGCTGCTGAACACGAGGGGTCTGAAGTATGACTTATTCGACCAGGCACTGAAATATACTGACGAGAAGATTTGAGCAACTGCCATTGATCCGATAATGACACCACAGACAGTTGCTGCTGCGCCGAGGCTTACTGAATAGTCATCTGCAGTTGGCACGATGATATATGTGTTCACCATATACAGAAATGTATTCACTAAGTTGAGCAGTAGTGACAAGAAGTGGTAGCTCTGGTCGTCAACAAGATCGGAGCCACTATGCATATCCTCCGCAACGATAAGTGCGTGTTGTCCTAAGAATTGCATGAAGTTTGTGGAGTGCGTGAGTTTCTGTACTGAATGATTTATTTGTTCTATGACAGGGTCCTGCATAGGAGATTAAAAGGTGCACACGTTCCATATTAGAATTCAAACCATATGGGAATGCATCAATATGGTTAGAACAGAAAAAAAATAATTAGATACCTTGATTGTTAGTGATGGATGATCATAGATGGATGAAAAACTTCCTCGATTATCCTGCAGATATGCAAGGTTGCGTGACAAAGCGCCAACTACGGCCACGACGCCCTGCATTCGCCAATGCATCATAGGAGGAAAATTGATCCATATCAGATAAAAAGGAGGGAGAAGCGTTAGAATTTACCACTTGCTTGAAGATCTGCTGAAGCTGAGAATAAGGATGATTTGCCCGAGTAGAGACGTAATAATCCGTAAACTTATAGCCAAAACGCTTATCAAACTTCTTAAGTATTTTCCGGATGCCAGTAGCATTGATATCAAGAAACCTAAGGAGCTTCACAAGATCATATCCAACTTCCCTGTAAGCCTCTCGTAGTTGGCAAATCTGGGATAAATCAGACTGTTGCTCCATAAGCGCGGCACGCTGTTCTCCCAAATCCTCGATCCTGCTAGCAAGATGACCTTGTTGTTGCAGAAGAAAGAGAACAATCTTTTCAATCTGCAAGAAAGAAGCTTATATGAAGGTTTTTGGTAAGATGTCAACTTGCACTGAAGAATGGACATTTAGGCTTCGGCAATTCAAGCTAAAAGGAACCTATCAGAAAATAATATATAGTTTTACCTGGTCATCGAGCACCCTTGAAAACTCCTTAAGAACTTGTTCACGGTTTTTTCCACCAGTTTGGGTCTGCTGGATATACTGTTTTACCTTTTTCTTCATCATCTTGTAGTTAATATAGTATCTGGCAACGACAAAACAAAAGAATAACTATTCTGATCAATGGCACCCTGCTTAACTTACAGAGTAGCAAAGAAACTTACTCTCTCCACTCCTCCAATTGGTCTGCCATCAATCTCTTACCGAAATTAACCATTTTGGCGTTTCAGTACCTGAAACTGTAACTGAAAAGAATAGTTAGCTTAACACTGCAGAGAATCATCACTCAGTGTAGGTATATATCAGTTTACAATACCAGTTAGAAAGTTCACAGGTCGGCTAATCTGCTGTTCTGACTGAAGAGCATTTTTCAGTCTCGTCTCATGTACTGAGACAAGGAAAATGGATATTGTTGACATAAGACACATCGTAGTTGTTCAAGCGCAGGCCAACCAAGTCCATCAAGAATAAAGGCAAATTTTTCTGAAAGCCCGACATGCCAGTAGTTGATGGACAAAAAGACACTTTATGGTGAACCTAAGATAACATTAACATTTCTGGCTAAAGCAAATAAAATCCAGATAGATCCAAAAGGGCAGGGCACGTGGCATGCATAACGTGACACCGAATCATCTAGTGACACTGTCGGGTGAAGCCAATTTATGATGCTCCATCACTGTCCAGATATGCAGTAACACTAACACAAACGGCTCTAGGGGCTCCCAAGAGCTAAGCACCTTATGACGACATCGTTACGCTCTTCTTGCACATGTTACCCGTGCGAAGGGTTGAGCATGTCAGATACTGAAGCCTTACTGCCTTACTGGGCCTGGAATGAGAGATGCAAGCTTTTCAAAAAGAAAAAAGAGAAATGCAATGCATGGAATGTTTTTTATATTAAAAAAAAGAAATAAACACTATTGTCAGGGTTTGGCATGTAGTTGGTACTAGCAAACCATTATTCAAGCAGTAAATTGATCAAGAAAGGATCCATTGAGCTGACGATGTTTATTCTGAAGAAATAAGGATGCGCTAGGGGGCAAATTCACCATGTCTGTCTCAAGGTAAATTATGTCATTATCCCACGAAGAAAATGATTTTCAAGTGAAGATGTTTCGCTTCATCAGAACATACAAACTTGTGCAGCCTCTGAACTTTGCATCAGTGTGATCCTTCGATGTTTGCGCAACAAAAAGGGCAGGAATGCGCAGTATGCCAGTATACCGTCGAAAACGATTGCATAAAACAAGACATGTAATGTTTTTGTACCACTCTCTCTTTTCTTCATTCGCCATCACTTTTTGGTTAGATAGCTAGAGCGATGCTCACCACCATTCAAAAAAGAAGAACAAATGAACGACATATACGTTCCAAGCGCAACAAACAAAATGCGCAAAATGTTCAGAGTTACAGAACAAAATGCCAGAAATTCCGCGCATGCAGCATGAAGAGAAGATAAATCTTATTTCAGGTTTTGAACACGGGAATAACAGAACAGAGCAGATGGCTCACCGTGGGGCGCGTTCTTCGGTTCAGCGCGCGGTTCCGTCTCTCCCTCCGATCTCGCGGAGCGATGCGATCGATCCCCTCTCGCTGGTGGCTAGATGACCATCAACAAAGCTCGATCGCGCGCGCGCAGAACCGGCAGACAGGAGCAGCAGCTTACCCGCTCCAGCTGGGCACCATCATCAGATTAATAAAGCAGAGAGCGCGAGCCGGCAACAGAGCCAGGAGGATTCATGCACGGACGCCGCGGCGAGGAACCAATCCGAGGGGCTTCGCTGCAATGGCGGACGAACACAATGGGTTTGGCTGTCAGTACGCGTCTGGCATGGGAGGCCGGGGGAGGTATTTATAGCGGCGACGCGCGGGGACGGAGGTGCGCGGCCGTGTGGACGGGGAAGGGGGCCGGGGTCTCGCTCTCGGCTCTCGCCTTCGGCTCGCCGGGGTTGTGGCGGAGAGACAGCGCCCTGCCTGCGGGGCCGTGTCGCCGATGCGGACGTGGCGGATTCGATCGGGACGACGCCTTTTGGTTTTGGAGGCGCCCGTGGCTGTGGCCCAAATTGCCTCGCCACCCGCGAGCCGCGACCTCTGCTAGCTCTTGTTCGCTTGCTCCTCTCCTTCCCGATGGATCCATCCAGATAGTTGGGTTTGGGCGCGGCGCGGCTTTGGTTGCTGGAGTCGGGCGCACCGCAAAATAAACAGTCTAGGGCACATAAACGAGCTACAACCTCGCACGTAATTCTTTTCAAAAAAAAACTTGCACGTAATTAACGTCGATCCACCCTTACCTGAAAATCACCTCATCATCCCGTATTCCCGTTCAAAAAAAAGAAAAGAAAATAACCTCGTTACCAAGGTCTCAAAAAAAAAGTCCTTGTGCTCAGGAATGGGCTAATGTAAGTTATTTCAGATGGTTGCATTTATCACGCCTCTCTAAGTGATTTTCAGATCACTATGCTAAATAAAAGTAAGATCACCATATGTTAAAATTAAGGGAAAAGTATGAATTACACTCTCGAACTATCGCAGAAGTCTGATTTTCAACATTCAAATACAAAACCAAATAACATAAGCCATCAAACTGTCAAAACAGGGTAAATTTGGCCATTGGGTGGTTTCCAAGATAGTTTTGAATTAAAAAAAATAAAAATTTCTGATTAGATTTGATTTTTCAAATCTAATCTAATTCATTTTAAGTCATAAAAATATGAAAATAGTACCAAAATTTTTCTGAAATATAATCTATCTAGTATTGCTCTATTTGAAGCTTAGTTATTAAAAAATAATAGACATAACTACAAGCAAGCAAATATTATGAAAATATAAAAAAATAATCTGAATAATTGAAAAGCATCATGCCAATAGATAGGTTACATTTTCAGAAAAATTTTGATACCCTTTTTGTATTTTTATCTAAATGAATTATTTATGATTTTTCTAGTCTAAATTTGAATAATTCTCATAAAATGGAAAACCACATTCGAAACCACATGAGGGGTCAAATTTGTTCTGTTTCAATAGTTGGATCCGGACCTTGCACCGCCGGATCTGCTAGTCCCGGCGCTCTGCATGGCGGTTGGCGAGGCGGGTGCGTGGTGCGGCCCGTCGGTGCGCTGAAGCGGCATGCGGGACAGGCGGCGGCGGCGGCGGCGCCGGCTTGGGGCTCCAATCCTGGCGACCCGTCGGCGCGCAGAGGCGGCCGAGCAATGCTGCGGTGCGACGAGGCTGGCGGCTGGCGTTTCTGGGCTCCGACGGCCGGTCTGCGCATCCCGCGGCCGGATCTGCGGAGTGGTGGCGGCCCATGCCACGGCGCGCGGAGGCGGCCGAGTTATGCCGC
This sequence comes from Panicum virgatum, assembly GCF_016808335.1. NCBI lineage: Eukaryota > Viridiplantae > Streptophyta > Magnoliopsida > Poales > Poaceae > Panicum > Panicum virgatum. The sequence goes on along the minus strand of NC_053145.1, from coordinate 55,708,754 downwards.
GGCGCGACGAGGCCGGCGTTTTCTGGGCTCCTGCGGCCGGTCTGCGCATCCCACGACCGGTTCTGGCAGCCCACTGCGGAGGGCGTCGATGGGTGGCGGCTTGCAGCGGCGTCGAGCAGGCAGTCTGCTGGGATGGCCGGGTCGACGACGGCGGCAGCGGCCTGCAGCAGTAGTCCCCGGCGACGGTCGGCCGCGGCAGCCAAGCGACGGGCTGGCATGGGCCGCTTTCATCAACGCGTGTGAAGACGACGGTGGCCGGTGAGGGCCTCGATGACTTGCGTGCGGCTGCGGCGGCAAGAAGGCAGTCTGCGCGAGGTGCGAGGGGGCACGACCATTGGCGCCGCCCCCAGAAAGCCTTACACGGCCGTGATCCTGGGCGTGTCAGGTGGGGCGCATGCTGTCGTACGGATGGGATGCTTTGGGCGCAAGCCTTTGCCTGTTTTGCTGACAGCGATGACGGCGGCGCCTTAGGGTGTCGTCTTCCCCGTTGGGGGCGTCATCTTGTATCTCCATCCCTGCGGCACGGGTTCTCTGGGTGAAAACCCTGTCCAGTTCTCTAGACGAGCGACGGCGGCGTCACTAGCGTCGTCCCCTCGGTGGAGGCGTCGTCTCTTGAGACCCAACTCTACCCTAGCATTGCCGATGATGACGGCTCTTGGATGGCCCCTTTTGATGGTGGTGTCGAGCAGTCTTGTGCAGGTTGGCGAGCTTCATGGGGGTTGCAAAGCTCGTGCGGTGGCGTTCGCTCCTCTGGTGGCGGTCAGGGGTTATCTCACTTTGTCGGTGCGACTGCTGGCAGCGGACCGTGGTGGCTGGCGTTGCTAGGCAACTGTCAGTGCGGTGCGTGACAACGTCAGGCGACGTCGCTTGCGGCATGGACATCGTGCGACGACTTGGCTTGCAGCAGATTGCGGCGGGTGGCTTAGCTTTGCTGGACTACTCTAGTGTGATACATCATCGGAAGACGGCGCAAGTGACTACCTTGGCTTACTGGCATGGCGGTTTTTGCGCGGGTGGAGCAATGAGGTGATGTCGGTCTTCTGTTGGGGCATGGCTGTTCTTTGGAGGCTCTTGGAAGCGGGGCAACTCTGCCTCTATCCTGATGGCAACTTTTGAAACGGATCTGTGACGTGGAGTGCTGTGGCGGACGTGGCGAGGCCCCCGCGTGCGGTGTTTCTTCGAGACGACGAGAGTGAGGTGGAGTCCAACGGCGGATGTGGCGAGGCCCCCACGCGTTTGTGCCTTTGTGAGACTGCGAGGCAGCCTGCGAGAGGTCCGGATCTAGTGTTATCATCCTATCAGGTGGAGTGTGGTTCTGCAGCGGTACTTCGGCGATGGGTCCCGCACGGCGGTGACCTTTTGGTGCGGTGCGGTCTTCTTCTCTAGGTTCTCCGTTGACGCGAGGTCACGGCGGGAGTTCGGCGACGGCTTTTAAGAGTGTTTGTTGGTGGACGTCGCGCGCCTTCACGTTGTCTTTCCTTCAGTCCGTGTTCTTTATTTTTCCTGTATGTAGTCTTCCGTGACTATTTACTTGTATTTACTTCTTCTCTATCAATGAAATGGGCACCTTCTTGTGCCGGTTCGTTCAAAAAAAAAATAGTTGGATGATCTTTGTTATCTGGTTTTGTAGTTAAATGTTGAAAATTAGACTTTTGTGATAGTTCCAGGATGTAATTTGAATTTTTCTCTAATATTAATCCATAAGACAGCCTGCTAGTAATAAGATCACTACGCTAATGACAAGTGAACTGCCCTAAAAATGTGAACTAGCAAGTAGCAATCGTGGTATAAGGGCATTCAAAACTTGGTGTGTTCGTGCAGAGAAGACAAATGAAGAACTGCTTTTAATTAAGACTTGTAAGGGCTGTGGTACGATCTTGGAACTGAAAGCACGAGTATTTAACGGAGGAAATCTTCTCAACAAGATGATTTCAATCTGATAAATGAGAAGGATTAAGATCAATTTAAATTCTCGTGAATACAATGGGCACTCCACGAATCGTGTGACAACGCTTCTTTCCCATCACTACCGCTGTCTGCATCCAATATCTACTCAACTTTGTGTGCCATGTACTTTCTGATGGAACACCGATGTAAAGTTCAGACGCAGACGGTCACTCTGACAGTTCCTCAGGGAATAAACCCGAGAATATTCAAAGATACCTACCCAAGACGCCGTCGTCTTCCGGGCAATGTAGAACAAGAACGAGTCCCCAGAGGCTAACCACCCCTTTTTTCCCCCAATCCTAGTCACTAGCTCCTCATCCTCTAGCAAAAAGTTGGGGCGATTTTCGACGGAGAATCTTCAAAGCTGTGGTGAACATGCTAGTATGCTACAGTAGTTATTGGTTGACATGGCCTGTGAAATATCGATCAAATATCAGGAGTGCATTTGCAATATGGATGGGAAGTGCTGCATGCAATCATTGTGCGTGATCTCGATCAACCAGAGCCAGTTAAGCGTGAACTTTGTTCAGTCCAAATGAACATGTGCTTCCCACTTTGTGTTAACACAAAGTTTCAGAAGAAAGAACAATTTTTAGTGCACGTGTTAGTTGAATAATGATTGGTACCAAGTAGTGTTATTTTGGTATATGACAGGTGCTATGGTGATGTCTCAAAATGTCCACGTGAATATCAAGGATTTGCTTCGCAGATATATAAACTAGCACGGTATAAATGTTCTATGATTTTAACTACATGTGCACAAATGGTGGATACCTGTCTATGATTGAAACTCCGAGGGTGAAGTGCGCGTCCACGAGTTTTAAAATGGTTGTTGTTTTATCTTGTGCAAACAAGCAGTGTTATCTCTAGTGATAAAGAGATGAATAAAGCATAAAGTAATTCACCACTAAATCTAAAATATTATTAAATCGAGTTTTCTGTATATATGAGACAAGTGGACACCCATTCCATGGTTCAATGAGGACAAGTGACACTGCCTATCTTGCTTCACATTTTGTCATGGAGAAGACAATATTTTATCCTTAGTAATGTGGTGGATCAGTGGATGTGGTGCATCGACCATGTCAAGTTATTTAGCATCGATCAAAACTTAGCGTTGCATGTTATTCCCCCAAGCCGCCTACTTCTCTGCAGGAGGCTCCTCTCCGGGCAACTTCCACGTCGCCGTGTTCTCGTGGTATCGGTGCACCGTGCACATGGGACAAATACTGGCCAACCCTAAATGGACGGCTGCTGCCTAGATATTACAAGTACGGAGTACAGCACTTGCTTTCTACAGGACAGTAAGGAATGTACCGATGGATATTCCCTCCTCTTGCCAGCTTTACGAAGCAGAGAGAGGTCGTCGTCGTGGATGGCGAAGCCGCCGGAAGAATCAGCAAGCTCACCAGGTCCAGCGTCATCGTTACTGTTCGTTACAGTCACACGTCAGGTGAGAATCCCGATGCATTATTTCCCCGCAAATGACCTGAGCATTAATGCTAATCAATATGGTAGCATCGGCCGTCTCATCTTTGGTGTGTGTGCTCCAACACGAAATTAGGGTGCGTTTGGTTGGAGAGCGAGGTAGAATGGAGTGGTTCTATCCCAGATTCATGGGATACGATGGTTCTATCCTCTGTATTTGGTTGGATGGATGGAGTGTCTCTATGTGACACCCTAGGTGATTAAATTGCTAAATCAACATCATGCATACAACATTATGCATAATTGTCAGTAAGTTCGAAATAATGCATTCTTGCATATGTATAAGTGTATGTGTATGTGTAGGCATACAACCTTTAAATTTTATGTTTGTTTTTTTTTAAAAATGCTCAACTTGTCGTGAGGTATATAGGATCAAAATGTACCCTTAAGTAGTGCTAAAATGGTGCACTAAGAATCTTGTGTATAATTCAACTTTCAAACAAATGAGAGGTTTGAATTTCAAACACTAGTGAAATAGGTTTGAAAACACTTTTCAAAATACAGCTCAAATGAATATTTTTCTAAAACCAAAGTTGTAGGGAATTAAATTTTGCACAACTTTTAGTTTTGGAGATTTCTAAGTTTCTGTAAGAAATTTTGAGAAAAATTTCAAATTTGAGTCTCTTTCTCTCTCTCTCTCTCTCTTCCCTCTCTCCCTCCCCTGCTCTGCGCCGGTCCGAGCAGAGGCCGCCGGCCACGCGCAGGCCCGGCCGAGTCCCATCCCTGACTGAGCTTCCTGACCAGCTGTCGACCTGCCTCGCCACCGCCCTTCGCAACCTATGCTTACGCAACCACGCGGTCACCGCTCTTGCCGCCGCCCGCCACGGCGACGACGTGCCGAGCCGGCCTACTTACGCCTCACCCCTCTGCCCTGCTCTCCTCCTTCCCCTTTTGCTTCGCAAGGAAGCTTCTCCACTCTCGCCCACCCCCTGAGCCAAGTCCGAGCTTTCCCAGCCTAGAACGCCGCCCGCCATCGCCATGGCCGCCGCCCCCTCCTGAGCTGCCGCGAAGCTCCCCTCCCTGGCCTCCCTCCACCCAAGCCGAGCCCGGGAACCGATTCCCCACGCTCCGCTGGTGCTCTCCGACCCGGCCCCGCTCCTTTTCCCCTGCCGGAACGCCGCCGTCGCAGTCCAGACTGCCGCCGGCCGCCCCTCTCTGCGGCGAGGCCACCTCCGTCCGCGTCCGCGAGCCCAAGACCCTCCAGAGGTAGCCTGTGAGCCCCTCTCTCTTTCCCCCTTCGGGGCCCCCCACCGCCGGCGACCCTGCTCGCCGGAAACGGCGCCGCCGGCCCTCCCCTGTTTTTCGGCCAGGGGCTCACCCTGAGAAGGAGCCAAAACTCCAGGGGTGCAAGAGTAAAAACGCCATGAACTCAATACATCAAACTTTGAAAATGCCTAGAAATTCGTAGAAAAATTAGAAAAATGCAAATCTAAATGTTTTTGAATCTTTGCAACAAGATCCACAAGTTTCATTACATGCACATATTTATTTTCTATCTATATTTTAATCTAAGAAAAAGATTATATTACATAGGCTATAATTATTCTAGGAGTTCTACTCAGCATCTATGGGTGATTTTTGTCTGGTAGCTATTTCATACCATGCTTAGCTTTGTATAAAAAGTTGAGCACCAGTTAACACTTGTAACTAGATGAAACCCTAGTCTTGGCTAGATCTAATAGAATAATTTACTTTTTATTTCTGGATGTTCTGATATATACTTGTGTATGAAACTTTTTATGTGTACTTAGAATACTAGATGAACACCACTGTCCAAGTTTTGTTATTTTTAGATTTGTGTAACTATCTCTGTGAATTAATCCTTAAAAATGGTGCTATATTGTGATAAATAGTTGTTGTATCTGGAAAAATCTAAATTTTTTACCGTTGCTTAGTATTCATAAGATAAGCTAGCATACAAACTTTGAGAGCTAAAAACTCTTTACAACTCTCTGTACTAATTAGTCTTATTATATGTAAGTTAAATTTGTCAATTTTATTACTCCGGTTTTATGTTTAGAAAAATTCTAATAAATTTCAAATGTGTTTAGAATCGTATGTAGACTCCTCTATAAAAATTTGAGATTCATAAATGTTGTAGTTTAATCTGTGTAAATTCATCTTGATCTTAGCATGTGCTGTTTTGAGTATGTTTCATGCATCCATGCTTTACTGTTTTTGCCTGAAATTTATTTTTTACTGCAAGTTTATGATCTGATGTACTACCTTGTGTAAATTTTGTAGTTGCTGAAACTATTTCTAATTTATGAAGTGTTGAAGCTCAACCCTAGATTCTTTTATGAACTAAAACATATTACATTTTACTCTATAAACGATGAAAGAAAGTGTTTCACTCTTTAACTTCGGTTCTGTTGGGTTACAACTTTTTAGTGAAGAAAATAATAAATTGTTATCATCACACCACTCATGCATGTGCATTTCATATAGATCCGACTTCTCTCGCCGACGGAAATTATGAGTTGGTGCCCGAGTCCGAGAGTGAGCTGCAGGAAGCTCAAGTGAATCTAACTGAAGCAACTGAAGACCCGAACCCGATTTCAGAAGAGCCCAGAACTAACTACGCCCAGGAAGGCAAGCCCCGGAGCATGTCCTTCTATTTTAAATTTATGCAACTTATTATTGTTCCTATCTACTTGTGCATTTAAATTTACAGGAGTTGACTGGAACCTTAGTTGCATGATCCTAGGTACCTATGTTTGCACACTAGTATGTGTAGGTCGCTAGTTGGCTATGCTAATGGTTCGGTAGAAGTCGAGTGATTTCCTGTCACGCGCGAGAATTATAGGAGTTGAATGTTTACTACATGCTACAACTATAAGGTGTACGGGCGGGGTGGTGGCACTTGTGATGCCCCGTCTGTGTAGTGGAAGTTGATAATGTCGCAGTGTGTGGTAGTGGTGGTTAAGCGTTTGAACGTACTAGACACATGCCGAGAATATGGTAATCGGTAAGCTTAAGTACCTGATTGGCCCGGCGAGTGGACTTCTTCCTCACCATCTTTGAACGTTTTTCTCATGCGTGCACAAGTGGGTGCAGAGCGGGGCTCTGTAGTCGAGGATGGTGACCCTGATCCACAACCCGGAAAGAAAGGGGAAATGTTGCACGTGTGACTCTGGGAGTAACCACATGACGTGTGTTTAGGTCTGCCTGGCCAGGTTAACAAATTCAATTCGAATCGTCCGTTTCTCACCGGTTATTGAGACTGCTTAACCCTTTTGCCACATAGAGTAAGAAGTGGAACATGATGATGATGATGATGATGATGATGATGATGATGATGATGATGATGATGATGATGATGATGATGATGATGATGATGATGATGATGATGAATATGGTTGATTGATGAAAGATAAAAATTTTTCACCATGTATGTTATTGGATAGATTCTCACCTAGAAAGGTTAGTTGAACTAGAACCTTGAAGCTAAAATTAAAAGTAAGGACCTACACTCTATTTCTTTTCGGCAAAACAAACCCCTCAAGCCAAAGGCCTTTCATGTCTAGATAGTGGGCTAAGTATAGCCTCAGTCGGGTAAGCCTTACTGAGTATTAGTGTACTCAGCCTTACTTGTGGCTATAATTTGTTTCAGGTGAAACCTTTGAGGATATGATTGCCAGTCTGACCTGGCCTTGCACTCTCCCACCTAGTTGGTCAGTGGGGTGGGATACGTCCCCGGCCAACGATGACAAGAACGAGTGATGTCATGAATCGGGCTTCATCGTGACACCCCTATCGTCGTTAGTTCTCGTGTTTACTTTCCGCTAAAATAAAGGACTATGGTGAACTTCTTTTATGTTGGCGCTACAAAAAGTACTTTGTTAAGTGTGGAACTTGGTTTGTAATTATAATATTATGTTAAACTCTGTGATGTAATATATTGTGAGGTGTTGTAATCTCTGGACTCGCCTTTGCGTGAGTTATGCTACTTTGTTCGATCCAGGTTTAAGTGGTTTCATCGGGATTTTACCCGACGGACTGCCGATGTGCTCCATCTGCTGTGCTAGTTAAACCTAATTGCCTTTGCAACGATGGTTAGTGCACTTAAGCCGGCTTATGTCAGGCGGTTCTGCCACAGCTGGTATCAGTGCCGAACAAAGCGTGCACCGGAGAATGCGACGAGTTTTCGAAGAATTTTATTAAAATTTTGACCACAAAAATTGCATTTACAAAATACGTTGGTTCGTTAAGGATGGTGCCTAGTTCGTAAAGCCCTAGGGGAATTATGGGAAGTTACTAGGTGGTTATTTAACTTATGTCATTATATATCTGTCTTCCAGCACTTTACTTTCTGTCAGACCTTATTTTTGTGCACAATCAACACTTAAATTCTGTAACGACGCACCTACGCTAAGGTAAGAAGGTAAGGATCCTCAGTCAGCTGAGGGAGTCTGACCTTCCCGTCGGTGATGCGAGCCGAACGCTGCCCTCAAGTAATGACTTACTTGAGGTGCTGCCAATATACCAACTATCGATTGACTATATTGGGAGTAAAGTATACTCAGTCAGCTGAGGGAGTCTGACCTTCCCGTTGGTGATGCGAACCGAACGCTGTGCTCAAGCAGTGGCCTACTTGAGCTGCTGCCAATATACCGATCATCAGTCGATTATATTGGGAGTAAAGGAACTCGTGAATATGCTATCTCGGTGGCGTATGTTAACGTTGGCCATACGGCGGAAAATTGTATGGCTGCCGTTTCTATAGTGAACGGTAATGTATGGGTGAATATGTGGGCAACTGCATATGCGTTACCCATGTGGCGTAGGACACATGAGGGCCTTTCGTGAGTGCTGGCACGAAGGGTCCAGTCGTGAATATTCATATATATACATGCTATGCATCTTCTACAGGTACACTAACCGCGATTACGTTAAGTTAAGAACGGTTAGAATTCGGCTAAATATATATAGGGAGAGACGTAATTTGTGCTATGCTACCGGCGCTAACCCCATAAGTCCAAAGCTATTTGGCAGTTGTTTGTTTTGTGAGGACAAATAGGTCGTGCATGCATCATGATCATAAACTGGAAATCAATAAATGTACATGTGGGTAGTGGGGAATAAGGAGGTTTGCACCTGAGCACGTGTTATTTTTCACGATTAAGGTCTATCTAGACTCTGTTTTGTCTGCCATGTCTGGATATAGGAAGTTACCGAACTCAGCAAAGGACTTTATCTGCCGAAGTGCTTGAGTAGAATACAAAAGTTGTAGAATGTTAAAATACCCCTCTGCTGTCAAAAGTTGGGAGGATTTGGTTGAACAGAACGTGAGTTGTGATTTTTTTTCTTGTAACGAATAACATTCTGTCCATGTTGTTATATAATTCATGCGAGTTTTATTTTTCTGCACTTACTCTTTTGTACTTGGGGCATGGTATACCACTTGCTCACAAAAGAGTTTTTGCATGTTCTAGATGGTGGGATCGACGGGTGGTACTCCGAATGGTTTTGCGAATGCGAGTGGTAGCGGATCGTAGTAGCCGCCACCCCCACCACCAGGCTTCGCGGAAGTCCTGGCCGCCCAAACTGAGTTGCTCCGCCAACTTGTCCAAGGACAGCAGCGAGGTGGACACCACGCCCATCAACCTCAAGCTGCTGGTTACCAGGAGTTCTTCGCAACCCAGCCTCCTCTGTTCAACAGGACAGAAGAAGCACTGGATGCGGATGCTTGGATTCGTACAATCAAGTCCAAGTTTGCACTACTTCCGGTACCATGCTCAGAGGAAAATAAGGCTCGTTTTGCCGCGCAACAGCTTCGCGGTTCTGCGCGTCTTTGGTGGGATAATTACCATGGCATGCTCCCGGCCGATCACATTGTTACTTGGAATGAATTCAAGAATGCATTTAGGGGTCACCATATTCCAGAGGGTCTTATGGAAAGAAAACTGAATGAGTTCCTGGCTCTTACTCAAGGAACTCATACGGTTATCCAATATGCCCAAGCTTTTAATGGTCTCTGTCAGTACGCGGGCTATCATGCTGACACAGATGTTAAGAAGCATGACCGCTTTCGCAAAGGACTCAATACCAAGCTCAAGGAACGTCTGAACCCCATTAGAGTCGATACATACAATGAGTTGGTTAATCTGGCAATTACACAAGAGGATTGCATTGTGGCTCATCGTGCCGAGAAGAAGCGAAAGGCTCCACCTGGACCCTCGAGTGTTCAGTCACCGAGGTATCGTTTCGTGCAGAATGTTTCTCATAAAATCCCTCAAAAGGTCCCTCAGCCAGGGCGTTGGATTTTTAGGCCGCCACAGCAACAGGGTGTAATGCGACCCCCTGTTCCTTAGCTAACTGGCCCCAGGCCAAATGTCCAGCAACCACTTCGTCTCGGCAATAATAATCGTTGCTTCAACTGTGGGAGTTCAGCTCATTTCGCCCGAGATTGTCCGCAGCCCAAGAAACAAAACCAGGGTCAAGGTTCTACTTAGAACAACCAGAACAAGGGAAGAAGGCACTATTCAGGTCAGGCAAGGGCAGGTCAACTTCACCACTCTTGCAGAACTACCTGAGGGAGCGCCAGTAATGATGGGTACATTCTCTATCCACAACAAGCCTACTGTTATACTATTTGATTCCGGTGCGTCCCATAGTTTTATTAGCGCCAAATTTGGTGCAAAGGTGGGTTTGGATTTCTGTCACACAAAAGGGTCTTATATGATATCAACACCAGGTGGAAAAATTGCTTCCAATCAAGTTATAAGAAACGTACCCCTTAAGCTGGGTAGTAAAATTATCAGAACTGAACTGATCCTTTTGGCACTTGAAGGCATGAATGTCATTTTGGGGATGGATTGGATGACGCGACATGGAGTAGTCTTAGATATTCTTTCCCGAGTTGTGGAAATCAATTCCCCTACCCATGGAGCCACTACTCTTTATTTGCCCTCCCAAGAGTGCACCAATTCTTGTGCATTTGCCATGAGCGAATCCAGATTAGAAGAAATCCCAATAGTGTGCGAGTTTGCCGACGTTTTTCCGGATGACTTGCCAGGAATGTCACCGGATAGGGAAATCGAGTTTGTTATTGAGCTGCAGCCAGGTACTGCACCTATTTCCAAGAGGCCCTATAGGATGCCACCTAAGGAATTGGCCGAATTAAAAATTCAACTGCAAGACCTTCTTGACAAAGGTTTTATTCGTCCTAGTGCATCACCTTGGGGTTGTCCGGCCCTATTTGTGAAGAAAAAGGATGATAGTTTGAGGTTGTGTGTGGACTACCGGCCTCTCAATGCGGTGACAATCAAAAATAAATATCCCCTTCCCCACATTGATATTTTATTTGATCAGCTGGCTGGAGCTAGGGTGTTTTCCAAGTTGGATCTTCGCTCTGGATATGATCAGATCAAAATCCGACCTTGTGATATTCCTAAAACCGTCTTCTCTACAAGATATGGACTATATGAATACTTAGTTATGTCCTTTGGCCTCACAAACGCACCTGCCTATTTCATGTATCTCATGAATTCGGTGTTCATGCCGGAGCTTGATAAGTTTGTCGTGGTTTTCATTGACGACATCCTTGTTTATTCCAAGAATGAGGAGGACCATGCCAAACACTTGCGCATCATTCTTCAACATCTTAGAGATCATCAGTTATATGCTAAGTTTTCCAAATGTGAATTTTGGTTGGATAGGGTGAAATTTTTGGGCCATATTATATCCAGTGAAGGCATAGCCATTGATCCTAGTAAGGTGCAAGAAGTGATGGACTGGAAACCTCCTGCTTCCGTTCATCAGATTCGCAGTTTTCTTGGTCTAGCCGGATACTATCGTCGATTCATTCCGGACTTCTCAAAAATTGCTAAGCCTATGACCGAACTGTTGAAGAAAGGAGTAAAATTTGTGTGGGATGAAAATTGTGAAAAGGCTTTCCATACTCTAAGGGAGCTGTTGACTAAGGCCCCGTCTTAGCTCAATCTGATAATGCCAAGCCCTTTGACGTGTATTGTGACGCGTCGGGTACGGGTCTTGGTTGTGTGCTCATGGAAGACAATAGAGTCATTGCTTATGCTTCACGAGCTCTTCGGCCCCATGAGCAGAATTATCCTACACATGACCTCGAGTTAGCAGCCGTCATTCATGCCTTAAAGATTTGGAGACACTATCTTATGGGCACTTATTGCAATATCTACACAGACTATAAGAGTCTCAAATATATCTTCACCCAAGCCGATCTAAATATGAGGCAAAGGAGATGGTTGGAATTAATCAAAGATTACGATCTCGAGGTGCACTATCATTCGGGCAAGGCCAATGTAGTCGCAGATGCACTAAGCCGCAAAACTCATTGTAATTGCCTAGCTGTGGAATCCTATAACCAGACACTGTGTTCTAAAATGAGAAGACTCAATTTGGAAATGATTCCCCAAGGCACTTTAAACCACATTTCCATTGAACCAACCCTCCATGATCAAATTATCATGGCGCAACTACATGATGAAGGTATTAAAATCATCAAGCAAAATCTCTCCCAAGGGGAAGAAAAATATAAATGTTTCCGCCAAGATCATAAATGAATTCTGTGGTTCGAAAGCCGTATAGTTGTTCCAAAGAATCATGAACTTCGAAAGCAAATCCTTGATGAGGCACACCTTTCCAAGTTCTCTATTCACCCAGGCAGTAACAAAATGTATCAAGATCTTAGACAAAACTTCTGGTGGACTAGGATGAAAAGGGAAATTGCTAAATATGTTTCCGAATGTGATACCTGTCGGCGAGTAAAAGCCAGCCACTTGAAGGTAGCCGGCCCTCTTCAATCTTTGTCTATCCCATCATGGAAATGGGAAGACATAAGTATGGATTTCATTGTTAGATTGCCAAATACATTCCAGAAGCACGACTCTATTTGGGTTATCGTGGATAGGCTCACAAAGACGGCGCATTTTATTCCAGTACACACTACCTACAATGCCAAGGAATATGCCGAGATTTATCTCGATCGCATTGTTTGCCTACATGGCGTACCCAAAACGATCATTTCTTATCGTGGTACTAAATTCATAGCACGCTTTTGGGAACAATTGCAAGCTTCTCTTGGTACCAAACTGATTCGAAGCTCAGCTTATCATCCTCAAGCCGATGGACAAATAGAGAGAATAAACCAAATCCTAGAAGACATGTTGAGGGCTTGTGTCATTCACTTTGACAAGAGTTGGGATAAGTGCCTATCTCTAGCAGAATTCTCGTACAACAATAGCTATCAAGAGAGTTTGAAAATGGCACCATTTGAGGCCTTGTATGGTCGAAGGTGTCGTACTCCTTTGAGCTGGTCACAAATCGGAGAACGAGTGGTATTTGGACCGGATCTTGTAACCGAGGCAGAGGAAAAAGTGAGGGTAATCCAAGCAAATCTTAAAGCGGCACAATCTAGGCAAAAGAGCTATTTCAACAAAAGAAGAGAGCCCTTGCAATTCGAAGTTGGAGATCATGTATACCTTCGGGTTTCCCCAACCAAGGGTGTACAAAGATTTGGAGTGAAAGGAAAACTAGCTCCCCGGTATGTTGGTCCCTATGAAATCATCGAAACTTGTGGACCCGTGGCCTATAGTGTGAGACTTCCTCGTAACTATCCACCATACACGACATCTTCCATGTTTCTCGGCTTAAGAAATGTGTCCGAGTTCCCACGGAGATTGTTGAACAAGAGGATATACGGGTAGAACTGGACCTTTCCTATGTGGAATATCCTATCAAAGTTCTTGATCGGAAAGAAAGGGTAACAAGAAGAAAAGTATTTAAAATGTACAAAATCCAGTGGAGTCATCACACTGAAGAAGAAGCTACTTGGGAGACTGAAACCTATCTAAATGAACATTACCGTGGTTTTCTAGCTTCCCTCCAAGGTACACACACCTTCCACACTTAGCCTAATTACTCGAATCTCGGGTCGAGATTCTTTTTAAGGGGGGTAGGCTGTGACACCCTAGGTGATTAAATTGCTAAATCAACGTCATGCATACAACATTATGCATAATTGTCAGTAAGTTCGAAATAATGCATTCTTGCATATGTATAAGTGTATGTGTATGTATAGGCATACAACCTTTAAATTTTATGTTTGTTTTTTTTAAAAATGCTCAACTTGTCATGAGGTATATAGGATCAAAATGTACCCTTAAGTAGTGATAAAATGGTGCACTAAGAATCTTGTGTATAATTCAACTTTCAAACAAATGAGAGGTTTGAATTTCAAACAATAGTGAAATAGGTTTGAAAACACTTTTCAAAATACAGCTCAAATGAATATTTTTCTAAAACCAAAGTTGTAGGGAATTAAATTTTGCACAACTTTTAGTTTTGGAGATTTCTAAGTTTCTGTAAGAAATTTTGAGAAAAATTTCAAATTTGAGTCTCTTTCTCTCTCTACTCTCTCTTCCCTCTCTCCCTCCCCTGCTCTGCGCCGGCCAAGCAGAGGCCGCCGGCCACGCGCAGGCCCGGCCGAGTCCCATCCCCGACTGAGCTTCCTGACCAGCTGTCGACCTGCCTCGTCACCGCCCTTCGCAACCTATGCTTACGCGCCACGCGGTCACCGCTCTTGCCGCCGCCCGCCACGGCGACGACGTGCCGAGCCGGCCTACTTGCGCCTCACCCCTCTGCCCTGCTCTCCTCCTTCCCCTTTTGCTTCGCAAGGAAGCTTCTCCACTCTCGCCCGCCCCCTGAGCCAAGTCCGGGCTTTCCCAGCCTAGAACGCCGCCCGCCATCGCCATGGCCGCCGCCCCCTCCTGAGCTGCCGCAGAGCTCCCCTCCCCGGCCTCCCTCCAACCAAACCGAGCCCGGGAACCGATTCCCCACGCTCCGCTGGTGCTCTCTGACCCGGCCCCGCTCCTTTTCCCCCGCCGGAACGCCGCCGCCGCGGTCCAGACTGCCGCCGGCCGCCCCTCTCTGCGGCGAGGCCATCTCCGTCCGCGTCCGCGAGCCCAAGACCCTCCAGAGGTAGCATGTGAGCCCCTATCTCTTTTCCCCTTCGGGGCCCCCCACCGCCGGCGACCCTGCTCGCCGGAAACGGCGGCGCCGGCCCTCCCCTGTTTTTCGGCCAGGGGCTCACCCTGAGACGGAGCCAAAACTCCAGGGGTGCAAGAGAAAAAAAGCCATGAACTCAAAACAGCAAACTTTGAAAATGCCTAGAAATTCGTAGAAAAATCAGAAAATGCAAATCTATATGTTTTGGAATCCTTGCTACAAGATCTACAAGTTTCATTACATGCACATATTTATTTTCTGTCTATATTTTAATCTAGGAAAAAGATTAGATTACATAGGATATAATTATTCTAGGAGTTCTACTCAGCATCTATGGGTGATTTTTTTTGGTAGCTATTTCATGCCATGCCTAGCTTTGTGTAAAAATTTGAGCACCAGTTAGCACTTGTAACTAGATGAAACCCTAGTCTTGGCTAGCTCTAGTAGAATAATTTACTTTTTATTTCTGGATGTTCTGATATAGACTTGTCTATGAAACTTTTTCTGTGTACTTACAATACTAGATGAACACCACTGTCCAAGTTTCGTTATTTTTAGATTTGTGTAGCTAGCTTCGTGAATTAATCCTTAAAAATGGTGCTATATTGTGATAAATAGTTGTTGAATCTGGAAAAATCTAAACATTTTACCGTTGCTTAGTATTCAGAAGATAAGCTAGCATACAAACTTTGAGAGCTAAAAAAACTTTGTATCTCACTGTACTAATTAGTCTTATTATATATGAGTTAAATTTGTCAATTTTATTACTCATGTTTTATATCTAGAAAAATTCTAATAAATTTCAAGTGTGTTTAGAATCGTATGTAGACTCCTCTATAAAAATTTGAAATTCAGAAATGTTGTAGTTTAATCTGTGTAAATTCATCTTGATCCTAGCATGTGCTGTTTTGAGTATGTTTCATGCATCCATGCTTTACTGTTTTTTCCTGAATTTTTTTTACTGCAAGTTTATGATCTGATGTACTACCTTGTGTAATTTTTGTAGTTGCTGAAACTATTTATAACTTATGAAGTGTTGAAGCTCAACCCTAGATTCTTTTATGAACTAAAACATATTAGATTTTACTCTATAAACGATTGCCCAGTAAAATATGAAAGACAGTGTTTCACTCTTTAACTTCGGTTCTGTTGGGTTACAACTTTTAAGTGAAGAAAATAATAAATTGTTATCATCACACCACTCATGCATGTGCATTTCATATAGATATGACTTCTCTCGCCGACGGAAATTACGAGTTGGTGCCCGAGTCCGAGAGTGAGCTGCAGGAAGCTCAAGTGAATCTAACTGAAGCAACTGAAGACCCGAACCCAATTTCGGAAGAGCCCAGAACTAACTACGCCCAGGAAGGCAAGCCCCGGAGCATGTCCTTCTATTTTAAATTTATGCAACTTATTATTGTTCCTATCTACTTGTGCATTTAAGTTTACAGGAGTTGACTGTAACTTTAGTTGCATGATCCTAGGTACCTATATTTGCACACTAGTATATGTAGGTCGCTAGTTGGCTATGCTAATGGTTCGGTAGAAGTCGAGTGATTTCCTGTCACTCGCGAGAATTATAGGAGTTGAATGTTTACTACATGCTACAACTATAAGGTCTACGGGCGGGGTGGTGGCACTTGTGATGCCCCGTCTGTGTAGTGGAAGTTGATAAGGTCGCAGTGTGTGATAGTGGTGGTTAAGCATTTGAACGTACTAGACACATACCGAGAATATGGTAATCGGTAAGCTTAAGTACCTGATTGGCCCGGCGAGTGGACTTCTCCCTCACCATCTTTGAATGTTTTTCTCATGCGCGCACAAGCGGGTGCAGAGCGGGGCTCTGTAGTCGAGGATGGTGACCCTGATCCACAACCCGGAAAGAAAGGGGAAATGTTGCACGTGTGACTCTGGGAGTAACCACGTGATGTGTGTTTAGGTCAGCCTGGCCAGGTTAACAAATTTGATTCGAATCGTCCATTTCTCACCGGTTATTGAGACTGCTTAACCCTTTTGCCACATAGAGTAAAAAGTGGAACATGATGATGATGAATAAGGTTGATTGATGAAAGATAAATATTTTTCACCATGTATGTTATTGGATAGATGCTCACCTAGAAAGGATAATTGAACTAGAACCTTGAAGCTAAAATTAAAAGTAAGGACCTACACTCTATTGCTTTTCGGCAAAACAAACCCCTCAAGCCAAAGGCCTTGCATGTCTAGATAGTGGGCTAAGTATACCCTCAGTCGGGTAAGCCTTGCTGAGTATTAGTGTACTCAGCCTTGCTTGTGGCTATAATTTGTTTCATGTGAAATCTTTGAGGATATGATTGCCAGTCTGACCTGGCCTTGCACTCTCCCACCTGGTTGGTCAGTGGAGTGGGATACGTCCCCGGCCAACGATGACAAGAACGAGTGATGTCATGAATCGGGCTTCATCGTGACACCCCTATCGTCGTTAGTTCTCGTGTTTACTTTCCGCTAAAATAAAGGATTATGGTGAACTTCTTTTATGTTGGCGCTACAAAAAGTATTTTGTTAAGTGTGGAACTTGGTTTGTAATTATAATATTATGTTAAACTCTGTGATGTAATATATTGTGAGGCGTGTCAGTGTGACACCGCCAGCCAGCATCCCCGTCCACGCTACACATCTCAATCTGCATCGAGTGACGACGCTTCCAGTCATCACTCATGTATAGTAGTACTAGGGAGGAGTGCTGCCACCGCCACGGGCCGTTAATTTCTGCGGTGGGGCAGCGGGAGATGCTGCGCGAATGACCAGGCGCGTATCAGGGTATCTCAGTGCACAATGATCGGCCGGCGTCTCGTCGCGTCGTCCTGTTGTCTCCGGTTCGGTATTGTTCGTGTCCAACCTCTCGTCGCAAAGCTTTCCCACTTGTGATTTGAGAACACTGGTGAGGAAGAACCAGCGAGAAGCGCATGCCGTGGCACCTCTAGAATCTGTCATGGCTCACGAAGTCACGATCCGTCATTAATAACAAACCGGAGCTTCTTTCAAAAAAAAAAAAAAGCAACAACAAACCGGAACCGGTTATGCCGTTAGACGTTGGACGTCATGAAAGTTTTCAACTTCTTTCTGAGGCTGCCTTTAGCTTCTAGTTCCAGCGACTCGATTGGGCCCGGACTCACCGAGACGCCTGATCTGCTGATCTACGTTCATGTTGACCAGTTGACGAGACCAAATCACCAAAATAACATACCTCAAAACAGATAGTTCCACCAGCAGCCATATAAGGAACACAGCATGAGCAGGAAGGTATAACCCAACGGGTCATTGAATTGAATGGAATAAAGTGAATCAAATACTGCTACCAAAAGAAATACGGTAGCGTGCCGGCTCTGGGGCAGTGAAGGGAATTTTTTTATGCTCCAAAGTTAAAAGGTGAACTGAAAAAACAAGAACACACAGATTTTACCGTTGCTCCCATTTCTGATCCAAAGAAGAATGTAAACAAGTCAGTACAGCACCACGTAGTCCACAATTCCAATTGGTTTCACCATCTGTCCTCATGATTCAGCAACAAATAGAAACAATAACATCAACAAAGACTCCGCTGCTATCCAAACACAAATGTAGATAAATACTGATACAAGATTTACGTGGAGCTTCCAAATACTTGTCCTGCTCTAGCTCCCACTGACCGGGCCAAATTAACTCACAAGAACTGAAGCTGATCCGATTAGCAAAAAAAATGCTAATTCACTGGGCCAAATCTAACAGTTCTCAGAAGGGAAAGATGCCCATAGTCCTCAAACAATGAAAAATGACACTGCTGTGACAAAAGCAACCAAGTTCCTCGTATACAAATGCAGCTCAACAAACCCTTTATATAAGCTATCCTTTTGAAACTGTCAGCACCTCCAAGCAATGATCGGATACTTGCTGGTTCCCATGCTTTACAAATTACAAGCAATTATTCTCACGTCTTGAAATTCATGCCAGGACAAAACTACAGTCCATAACTCAAGACTGCTTGTGCCAGCGTGAACTGCCAGCCACATCGATTGAATCTGGTATCCTTTGCGAATAAATGTAGGGCATATCACCAAAAAAGAACCGGCCGCCAACCACCAACCTCAACTCATTATGTGTATTTGTGAGCACTCCCTCATAAATCACATGAGCAAAACTAATCTAGCACACTATGTTCATTAGGTTTGGGCTGCATCTACCCATTGCCAAACCTTCAGCTCCCCAGTTCCATCCCCGGTAAAAAATAGACCACCAGGACCCATTTGTATTGCCCTAATTTCTTGTTTGGAGAATATTCTGCCCCTATCACTGAACCTATAAAACAAGAAAGAGTCACTCCTGAAGTCCTGATAAAATATTAAAAATACAAATAATGGAAAACATCTTAGCATGACAGCTTGCTTACGATGGCAGATCATATAGGCGGACAGTATTGTCATTTAATGAACACAGTAGCACAGGTTTTGACTGTGCATCAGGCATACCACTGAGGGTAAGTGCACCCTGAAGATGGAAGGAAACTATTAGCATAAAAAGGGTAAAACGTAAGAACGGACAGCACAGCGTCGCATGATAAAAAAAGGAAGGATAATCATGAACACTGTTGGAAAAAAATGTTAAGTGCTGACAAAATGAACAGATTCTCACACAAAGTAATGAGTACAGACAGAAGTAGTAGTTCTCAATGCAAAAGTTCAGAAAAAAAAGAACAGCCGTTGTTCTTGGTTTTTAGGGTTCAATACATTAACTCCAGAATTTAACAGCACAATTTAGAGGTTTGGTGATTAAAAATACTCTCCATTACCCCTTAGGAAGATTAAGGATTTTAAGTGCTTGGTGCCTGGTGGGTATGGGAAATATAACCTCAAAGAGCCTTCTGTCTGCGGGCTAAACCCCTTTTATCGGAACTTGTAGGTAGTCTTATAATATCTTTGCCAGGTTGGTGTTTCATTTCTACCTGTTAGGGGTGGAACTTTTCAGGTAACAATAAATGTGACTGGAATAAAGGCCAGTTGTGATCCTTTTAGCACACAACCATCAAGAAGTAGAAACGAGTTAGATTAGGCTTGTCTGTTCAGTATCCAGCTACTCTGCCATAAGGTACTAATCTATATGTTAGCTAAATAACAGTGAGCACAAAGTACAAATAAAAACTAAACTATTATATGCTAACATTATCGAACTGCTGGTCTAGTCCTTTTATTGCAGGCCAGACCACTAATACACAGGTTCAATCATCAGTTATGTTTCCACAAGACAATAACTATATCTCAATGGTTAACACGGGTGGATAACAATAAAGGTTATGGCACAATAAAAACTGGGTGCGATTAAGACTGTACTAGTGTAGGGTCTTGTACCTGCTCCTCTTTGTGTGTATATGTTACTTCTAAGTTTCCACTCTCTGTAGCTGCCCAAACCTGCACAAAATAAATATTAGAACCATGACCAGTATTGAGAAGGTCAACATCTGAAATGTGGATAGATGGATTTACAAAATTACTCAACAAAGTGAAGGATGGGAAGCTGGGAACTAACTTTTATGGTTTGATCTAAAGAGCACGACAATAGAAACTGATCCCAACACAGCACAGACATAACAACATCGGTATGGTCAGAAAGAGTCTGTATGCACTGCAATGTTGCCAAATCCCACACCTGAAATCAACATATTTTGTTATTATTATTATTTGTAAAATGAAGTGAACAAAATAGACAAAGATACTTTTGTTCTCTTGATAGGAAAATGTAATATGCAATAAAATAGCATCTGATAACTATAACTAACAATGGATTCAGTTGACAGGCCATGCATTCATTGCATTGAGAATAAATTCGATTTCGACTGAGTATTAACAGACATTCATGTGCTGATCATAGAGTACAAGGGATTAAAATTGAACATGCATAGAGTACAAGGGATTAAAATTGAACATGCATCCAAAAACTTCAAACACGAGAAACAGAATGGAATCATGTGAAGGATGATATAAAGCCAGGGAATAGTCAAACAACAAAGAACTTAAAATCTCAAATGCAACATATACTCCTACTCCCACATAAATTCAATCTATCTTAAGAATGAGCATCAGTGGGTGTCAACAAGTTTGGCATACTCTAATTGTTTTATCCATTGAAGCCGAATAAAGTCTCATGCCGCCTACTATTAATGAAACAACAGCAAGCTTATGGCCATCAAGAGAAGCAGCTGGCTCGAAACAGTTAGTTGCGGCACTAAATCTCCATGCCAAAATCCTCCCATCCTGCACCAAGCACACCAAAAGAGAATTCGGTAAATGAAGAATCAGAAGTTTCGAGAGAAAAACTGTTCCCAAAAAAAATCAAGACAACAAATATAACCCAAAAGATGAAAGCTTACCTGTGTTGCAGCAAAGAGTAACTCACTGGCAACAGCGAGTGCATAGACTTGCCCAGTTGGTCCAGTAAGATTCATTTCCGCTGCTGTTTGCATATTCCAAACCTGAAGGAATAGACCATGTACTCACACGCATGCAGAACACCAATGGTGATAGATTTCAGAACGAAAAAATGAGCTAGCCAAGCAGCAGTGGTGCCTAGTGTCCAATTACTAATTATGTGAGCTACACAGGCAATTATATGCTAAGCAGGAGAGTCAAGCAAAGAGCCAATCATATGATGGGCTAGGTGGCCCCAACTTCAGAAACAGTGAGTAATGCACAAAGTTGATGTATTTCTTACCTTAACCGCATCAGGTATACCAACGAATAACCACGGACCTTCACTGATCATACAGCCAACTTCACGACCCATAGTGATGACACCGGCACACTAACAGACCACCAACAGCAAAGAAGTACTGAATTTTTTTTTTTCATAAGGAACATACAAAACTCTCGAAGATTCAAGCTAATGATGCCTCAGCTACCTGCCCAGTTTGGCAATCCCACATGCGAACAGTTCCATCCTTACTCCCAGAATACAGCTTGTCCGACCCAGTGGGCAGCGCAATGCCGGTAACACCCTGAACGCATCAAGCGCAATTCAGCTAGCAACTTCTAATGTTTTACCAGACAGGATAGCTGTCAACGGGGATTAAGCCTACCTTGTCGTGGCCCTTGAGCGGGGCGAGCATCGTGATACTATCGCTTATGCAGTAGCTGTGGGGATAGCGGCACCTCTCGCCATAGCTGCAATCGGTACCGGCGAGGAAGTACTTGCAGGGCCTGTCCGGCGGCCTGTGGCTCGCAGCCCCGCTGCCGCCTCCAGGGCCCCTCCCCCATCTATTGTGACCGCCGCCTCCTCGTCCTCCGGCGTTGGGGTTGCGCCAGACGTTCCCCCCGGGTCCAGCGGGGCGCTTGGGCGGCGCCGCCGCCTCGGGGAGCTCGCTGTGGAGGTAGGGGCACGGGAAGCGGTTGCACCGCCCGGCGCGCCAGTAGTTGCAGACCTTCCCGTTGGTAGATGACGGGGCGCCGCCGGAGCCCGGGCCGAGGCGATTGTGCACGCGCTTGTTGCCGAATCGCCCGTCGGTCTCTATGTCCATGGGCGGCGGCGGCTAGGGTTTGCTGGGCTCGGGAGCTGATAGAGCAAACAGGTAAATGGGGTGAGGGGTGCAGCCTAGGATTGGGCGCGCGCGGCGGCGGGGAAGTCGGCTAGATAGATATATGAGGTAGTCGGTCGCGTGGAGACGACGCGGCGACGGCTCGCCGGAGCGGGTGGGGAAGATCCGGATCGGAGAGGAAAGGAGAGGTGGCCCGATTGCTGGGTCGGGTCTAGCTCGCGCGGTCGCGGGCGGAACGAGGGCCCGACTCCGGCTATTGATTTCCGCACGCGGCCCGTAGGCTAGGTGGCAGCTGACGCCCCGACGGAGGCCGTCGGATGGGTTCATTTCTCATTTTTCTATTTCTAATTTCTAAATAAATTAAGGAATAAAAAAAGGGGAAAGTGGGCCCAGCTTCAACTTCTAGAAAGTTCGAGTATAAAAACGGGTTCAAACAATTAGCTAGCGCATAAACATGTCCTGATAACAAGATAATCTTTAGCCTAGACCAAACAAGAAACTATGTAACCATTTCTTTTCTTTTCCGTTATTAGAATTTGATATGATACACTTGATAGTCGAGGGTTGCAGCCACATGACTACTTCCTCCATCACAAAAAAAATACAACTCTCACTTCTTGATGAGTTAAACAACTTTAACTTTGATCAAATTTATACAAAATTATATTAATATTTATATTAAAAAATAAGTATCAATAGATACTTTCATGCTAAATTTGTTTGAAGATATAAATGTAAGTATTTTTATATAAATTTGATTAAAATTAAAATTATTTAACTTCTTAGGAAGCGAGAATTACATTTTTTTTACAACGAAGGGGGTATATGAGTGTTGGTATTTGTATCATCATTGAAAAATAGTCGAGCATTCGGAGTCTCAGCCTCCCTATGTATATAAGGTAATGCGCTTCTCCCAAACCTCCAGTGTTACAACGTTAGATGTGATCGCATTTGGTTGCTTGGATCGGTCTGGGTGAATTACACTTGTTTGAACACAAATGAAAAGTAAAATTATTAGAGTATGAAATTCAACAGCAGTTTTTCCTTTTGTTTACCATTTCGTTTATTGGCTAATTCCCTTCAGGTAAATTAGTTTGTTTTAGTAAACTGGATTTATATTTCATATAGAGTTCTAATAGTTTAAATCCACATCTTACAAAATCTCTTTTGAAAGAAATAAAAATTACATTCAAGTCCTTGCAAGACATTCCTGATTGTTAGAGTAGCACACCAGCCATCATGCATTGTCGGACAAGGTATCTGACGCAATAACCATCAGCATCCCAGGTAAATTAGTTTTTTTAGAAACCGGGATTATATTCATATAAACTTCTGATAGTTTACATCCCATAACTTACAAAAATAACTCTGAAAGTAAAAGAAAATATAATCTAGTCCTTGCAAGTTCCTCCCTGTTGTCCTCGTCGCTGACGGTCGAAGCTGCCGCCTGTGAAGCCGACCACCTTCCCGACGAAGGACATCAGAGAATTTCAGTGGCACCGTGAGTAGCATATCGGAGACACCAACATGCCTTTTGAACGCTGAACGAACAAGCCGACCAAAATGGCTAAAGGCCATCACATCGCCGGATAGCAAGGGATCTGGCGTTTCAATCAACAACAACCCCGGCGCACCAGACGATGAGACATCCCAAGCGGTGGGAAGGAAACCACTAGAAACAGTGGGAAAAGAGAACCAACCCGATTTCTCAAGCTGGTAGACATAACCCGCAAGGGGTATTCCAAACCTCCAGGTTCCAGCAGCCACCATGTCGTTGATTTCAAGTCTGGCAACTCGATAGACATTGTGGGCACAACCATCATCGACACAGACGCCATCAGGAAAATCATGGAGGGACCAAAAGATGATGCCCCTCTTCCAAACGGCGAACAGAATAGCGTCGGAGGTCACTGTCGCCAGAGACCGAGCTGAAGCCGACGTCATCGCCGCGGAGGAAGGCATGGAGTTGGACTCCGCATTTGGAACATAGCTACGGAGGAAAACTAACCCTAACCTAATCAAACCTAACAAACTACATCTATATGTATGAACAATCCTCTCACCAGAGGTCCACGACGTAGAGGTAGTCTCCGCCGCCGGCCAACTCTTACAGGAGCCACGCCGCGCCGGCCAACACCCACGATGGGTAGAAGCCGCATCGCCGTGCAGCTCCCGCAGGAAACGCGATCCGCAGCTGGGCTCACTCCGCGAGGGGCACGCCCCCGGCCGAGCTCGCCCTGCGTGGCCGCATGCCGCCGGCGGAGCCGCTCCGCGCGTGCCTCGGTGGAGGAGACCACGAATCGCCTAGAAGTCGCCGGTCTTTACTGTAGCAGGAGGAACGACGGTTCGGGAAGCTAGCTAAAGAAACATAAAGCGTTGGCAGGTTCATATTTGGCCCAGCCCATTTTCTGAAGAGGGCCTAGCCCGACTACGAACCCCTTCGTTGGGAATAAAGATTGGACCATTGTCCCCGAAATAATGCATTAGGCCATTATCCATGTGAAATGGATACTCCCTCTGTTCAAAATAAATATTATTTTAGAAAATTTCAGATACATTACTTATTTTAAGAAATAATTTTGTTATTTCTAATTACTTGTAGCAATTGTGATTGAAAACTGTATTATTTACTTAGTTTTCTGAATCTTTAATGAATGCATATGCATTTGAACTAAAAAAATAATATATACTAAGTATTTGATTGGCTCTGTGCATTTTTCTACACACAATATTTTCTTGGTACTTGATATTATTTTAATTAGATGAATTTTATTATAAGCTCAAACAACACTTTTTGTGAGATAAAATTTTAATAAAAACAACTCATAGGAGTTAGGACGAAGGGAGTAGGCCAGATTGCCTGCCATCATCATTGCGAGTAAATCTTTTGAAGGCCTGAGATCGTCCGGACTACCAGATGGCGAGGCCCACTTCTTGAAACTGATAGTTCGTGGCAAATTCCAGGCCTTGGGAAAATGGATGGCAAAAGCAGTGGCAGCAATTCGAGGAGATAAGGCCATGGCCATCGAAGGCCATTGCTACCCCACACCCGGAGAGCAGCATCGTCAGCTGCTCTTCACCGCCCCTGCAGTGACACAGCCACGGTGCGCGCACGCCCAATGGCACCCGGCAGCATCAAAGCATCCTCGCCGAACCTCCCAACCCTGCGAAAGCTCGCGGATCCGAGAAACCCACGCGCTTGTTCCGCCGCGCTTCCGATATTCCAACGGCCGCCGTCGATCAGGCACGGGGCCGTGGCCGTAGCATGCGCCCGCGGAGGCGAGCAGCAATCCTCCCCCGCCGTCGCGGCGGCGCAGGCGCGGCCCGGCACCGACACGCTCGAGTTCCGGACGCGGGAGGGATGCCGGCTCGGCATCGCCAGGTACCCGGACTTCGCGTACGACGCGCAGGGCGGCCGCGGCGCGGGCGCCGGGAGCGGGGAGGGCGGCACGTTGCTCGTCGACTTCGACGTGGCGAGCCTGTACATCCCGCCCATGTCCGGCGCGACGACCAGGTTCCTCGGGCTGCCGCTGCCGCCGTTCCTCAAGATCGACATCTTGCCTGAGGCCCTGGGCGGAACCATCGACCGAGCCACTGGTCAGGTATACACTGCAGACACCATCGTTCTCTGCATCCACCACCTGTCAGGCATTCGAGTGCAGACAACTCTCTGCTATTCCAAGAGCAATCGGAACATGTGATGAACAAGATCAGAAGTCAGCTATGGCTGATTTCTTTAGCTGCTTAGGAAATGACGCGCAGAAATGTTCTCCGAGAAAAAACAAATTGGTGTTGACAATCACTGAGCTCATCTTCCTTTCGCAGGTTGATCTCAAGTTCAGGTCGAGGTTCTGTTTCTCAGTAGGGAGCATCTACAAAGCGCCGCCTTTGTTCGTCGACACAACGCTGACCTCCGAGGAGTCCAGGGGAGCCATAAGATCCGGCACTGGAGAAAGAATGGACGATGAAGGGAGATGCAAGCTGGTTGGGGTGGCCGTCGTTGACCCAATCGATGACCTCTTCATGAACACATTTCTCGGCCTGCCGACCGAGTGCATTGCTTATCTGAACGCCACGATCTCCATAGCCACACCTAGATGATCTTGTGTGTTGCTGGTCTACATTGCAGATACACGCATGAGTCTATTTCTTGTAAAGATTAGCCAGGACCTCTGGCAATCACAATGAGATCGGGATGCACCTAGGTCGACCATATAGCACTCGAATTCGGTTGGGAAAGCTGAGAAGGATCACCATATCAACAGGCCATTGACACAATTCCCAGTGTATATATGTGATGGAATGCGTGGAAAATAACACATAATACAAGACATCATTATTTTCGTATGAAAAAACCCCTAAGAGGGCATTCGTGACTAAGGTCGTGTTTAGATCTTTAGGGGTAAAAATTTTGAAACGAGATCTTGCTATTTCGAAGTACTAAATAAAATCCGTGCAAATTTGTTTTGCACGGATGGATTGTAAATGACGAGACGAATCTAATGAGCCTGATTAATTCATAATTAATGGTTACTGTAGCATCACTGTTGCAAAACCATGGATTGAGTAGGCTCATTAGATTTTTCTCGCGATTTACAACCCATCCGTGAAAAAAGTTTTGTAAATAGATTTTATTTAATACTTCATGCATGTATCCAAATATTTGATGTGACATTTTCGGGTGTAAAATTTTGGGATCTAAATAGGACCTTCATTTTGTACTTTGGACCCAGTAGCCTATGCAGTGCCTTTGCGACTGAATGTAATTTCTTGTCTTCTTTTCTGCTGCTGGTAGGCACAATTGTGATACATTTTCAGTTTTTTACCACTGTTTTCTCCTCTAAACACAGTACAGACAGTTCACGTACATACCCACGCACTCTCTTTCTATTTTCTTCTTTGATGGGGTCATTCCACACAGGACACAATTATGTGGTACATCAGCAAGTTTATTGTAGCGGTCTAGCAGCCCATACTTGTGCAGAAAGTTCCATGTAATCTGCAAGGGGTGCTCGTGGTTGTAGCTATACATGTCCATTTGGGCGTGCCGTGCCGGCCCGGCACGGGCACGCCTGGGCACGGCACGGCGAGACCTCGTGCCGTGCCGGGCCAGCACGCCGTGCCGGCTTTCCTGCCCAGGCACGGCACAGTTAAGCTTAGACGGGCCGTGCCGTGCCTGGGGCACGGTCAGCCCGGCAGTGCCGTGCCGTGCCCGTGCCCAGGACACACAAGAGCTCCATCAACTCCAAATAATGCAATATAAACAGATTTCATATGTTCAAACTCAAGCATTCAACAATTCATGACCAAACTCCAAAATACCAGGCATAATCATTCAATCTACTAAACTAGATCATCCAGGCATTCAAACCATCACAGAACACAGAACAGTGCATCTCAAAATGTAAATGGAGCCTTAGTGCAATGCTGACTCATTAAAAACCTTCCTAGGTAAAAACTCACACCTCGTGAGAAAACCCTAGGAAGGAAAAGAGTACAGCCAGCTCCTTAGTTCATAGTTCATTGTTCATAGTCCATGTCATAGTTCATTACAGTTACAGATACATGAATAGATATTAGATAGCCAGAATGGAAAGAGAGATTGAAGTTCAAGCTCTTTTGCCTCTTGAACTGGATGGTTCAGTTGCTGGGCCCTTGTCTTTCTTCCTAGCAGCAACATCAGGTTCACTGCCTCCTTCTTGCTCCTTTCGCTTGGTACCAGGTGATGTTTCTTCCTCATTGTCCAGGTACATAGCTTCAAAGGCTGCTTCAAGGTCCTTTGTTTCCTTCTCTACAGTGTGCTGCTTGTGCAAGTCCGCCAACTCCCAGTCCTTGATGCATGAGAGGACCTCCACCATGTCTGGTGTTAGCCGCCGCCGCCGTTCCTCGAGGACCCTGCTAGCTAAGCTGAAAGTGGATTCTGAAGAAATAGTAGACACTGGGACAGTCAAAACATCCTGAGCAAGTATAGATAAGATAGGATAAGTCTGATTATGGCGCTGCCACCAGTTTAGAATGTTGAAATCAGGTCCAAACTTAACCTCAGTGTCACTATCAAGGTAAGAAGAGAGCTCAGATAGACCTGAACTAGCTGATGTACCTGCACCATTACCAGGATTACCCGCAAAAGCTTCCTCATCACCATATATATCATCCCAGGCCTCAGTTCCCATACCAGAAACAGCTGGCAGTGTTGAAGTCCTCAAGCAAGCATCACCAAACTTGGACTCATAAACTTGAAACATCTTAGTTAACTTGCAACGAATAGATGATGGGTATCTAGCATAATCTTGACCATTAAGAACACTTAACTTCTGCAATACTTTATGAAACCCCCTCATCTTAGCTCTAGGATCAAGAATGAAAGCAAATGAATACAGGAGGGGTATCTCCCTCCAGTATTTGAGGAACTTAGTTTTCATAGGAACAACATCAGTTCTTAGCAGTTCATGGTTCTCATATGCATTTAGATGCCTAGCAATTTTCAAAATATGATGCAACATTAAGGGTGATGTAGGGTAATAAACACCAGATAGTGCAACAGTTGAGTCATAGAATAATTGAAGAAAAGACAATAACTTCTCTGCAATAGTCCAGTGATTAGGAGTCAGTAAAAAAGAGCCATCCTCTTTGCGAGGATGGTTTGTTTGAATCCACACAGAGAAGGTACTTTGATAAGGAACTAAATGCTTAAGCATCAGATAAGTAGAGTTCCATCTCACATCCATGTCAACTCCAAACTTACGAGGCGGACACCAACACTCAAGCAATACTGTTTATAAGAACCAATACGTTGATTGGAAGAATTCAAGAATGTAATAGCAGCCCTAAAATCTTCAAGATATGGTTTCAAATATTTCAGGCAACTCTTAACAATCAAATTGATGATATGGCAAGCACAGCGCTGATGCAAGAATACAGCAGCTAGATCATCTTCAATCCTAGCAGGTTTAGGCATCAAACTACCAATGTAACCAGAGAGTACATGTTTTAGAACATCTATAGCAATTTTGTTAGATGAAGCATTGTCAAGCACAATAGCAAAGATTTTATCAGTAATACCATAGTCACTTGCAACCATTTCAACATGCTCAGCAATGTTAACACCTGTATGAGCCACTTCTATAGGTTTTAGACCAAGTAACCTCTTTTCTAAACACCAATCAGGGTTAACAAAGTGAGCAACAACAGAGATGTAGTCCTCTTTAGCTTTACCAGACCAAATGTCAGATGTAAGAGCAACAGATGAAACAGAGTTTTTCAGGACATCAGTAAGCTGTTCAACACGGTTATTATAAAGGCCAATCAAGTCTCTAGCATTAGTTTGCCTAGAGGACTTCACAAACCTAGGGTTATGAGCATTGTTAATGTAGTCCTGAAAAGCATCAGATTCACCAAAGCAAAGAGGCAGGTCTAGCCTAGCAATCAAACGGCAAAGCTCTGTTCTAGCAATAGAAGGAGAGTACTCCCAGTGCACAAAAGAACCATCAGCATTAAACTTAAGCATAGACTGAGTTCTACCGTGTCTATCCTTTTCCTTATTAGCAGGGCAAAGATCTAGGTGACGGCGCAAGTGCCCAGTACCAGAAGAGGATTTAGCAGACAAGGTATTCTTGCAGTGGTGGCATATGGCAGATACACGAACTTCCTTACCTCCCTGGATCTCAGTCACCTCCTCAAAGTCTAGCCAGACTTTGGAGGATGGTCCCCTCCTCCTGGTGCGGGTACCAGATGCACTCGCCGCGGCCGTGCCCGTCGGGCTCGTGGATCCGGTGCGCGTGCCCGTCCCCGTCCCCGTCCCCGCGCCGGCGCCATCCACTTCGATGGCAACATCTGCACTACTACCCAGGATGAAGCGCCGGGCATCCTCGGCCTCGTTCTGCGCCTCAAGCTCCCGCTCCGCCTCGTCGGCCTCGGCCTCGGCGGCAGCATAGTAGTCGTCGTCCATGGCATCATCTTCCATGGACATGGCCGCCTCCTCAGCCGGCGTATCCGGCTCCCTCACGGCCACGCGACACCGGATCTATGGAAGAAGACTCATAGCCAACGACCTACAACACAAGAGAAAGAAGAAGAACATAGAGGTTAGGGTTACTGATTTAGGGTTAGGGTTCGAGACCTCGTGCGGAAGAGAGGGACGGGCGAACGGCTCACCTGCGCAGCCGGAGCACCAGATCCACCGGCGGCGAGGGAAAACGACGAGCGGAGCTTGGCACAGAACTTGACCAGATTGAGATTAGGGTTAGGGTTACGGAGGCAGCGAGAGAGGAGGAGAGGGAAGAGGATAGAGCGAGGAGGGAGAGAGAGAGGGGTAGAGGATCAGAAGGCGTCGATGGCGGCTCGGCGGCGTCCGTCTCCACTCTCCGGCGAATGGCTAGGGTTACGGTGGGTGAGGCGAGGCGAGCGAGGGAGACTGCGGGCGGCTCTGCTGCGGGGGAGGGGATGGCCGAATGGCTAGGGTTAGGGGGGAGGGGTGGGTATATATACCGGGCCGATGCCGGGCCGACCACATTTACCGGGCCGTGCTCGGGCCGTCACCGTGGGCCGACCTGCCGGCCCAAGCACGGCACGGACCTCGTGCCGGGCCGGCACGGGCACGCCGCCTGCCATGCCGGGCCGTGCTTGGGCCGTGCCTCGCCGTGCCGGGCCACGGGCCGCCCGGCGGGCCGGCCCGAAATGGACATGTATAGTTGTAGCTCTATGAGGCAGCATATGTGATTTATTGCCGATCGTTTATCCTTCCTGTTTTAGATTAGCGAGCTCCATGACCTGTAACAAAAATAAAATAAAATACTAATCTGCAGGTGATATTGGCAGGGACACTGAACATCTTCCCAAAACCGGTTATTGACCATGCACAGAGTATACCACCGTACGTTCTAGAACTGCGCTGCATTCAGCTGCACGCGTAAACGAACTCAGCGGAGCCCTGGTCGCAGAGACCAGAGACGACGTCCCCAGAGACCCAGAGCGGACAGAAACTTCTTCTAGCTCCGCACTTCAGCAGCGGGCGGCAGCGGCGCGAACCCGGGGCAGGACCGGGTAAAAAAGGAGAGGAGCATGCCGCGTGAGGCTGGCGGTTGGCGGGGGCACTACTTCTGTTGGGCTGGAAGTTGGAACCTGCGCTCCGAGCCGCCTGACCCAGAGGGCGAGAGGAGGGAGCGCGACAGCGAGTGGCCGCCGGTCTCCGCTCTGAGCTGAGCTCTGAGGTGACGGGAGACCTCACTATGGTGTGGACAGCTTTTCCCCGCGGCTTGCCAGCTTAGGCCTAGATGGGGCGTCATTGACATCGTCAAAGCCTTTTTCAGTTATCCGCTGGGCACCATCAGCCGCAAGCAAGTCGCCAATGCAAACCACGAGCTGTCACTTTGTAGAGAGAGGATAAGCAGGGGGAAAATGTTTGTATAGCCTTAAAAAAGGACTAGGGCTCAGACTCGGACTCAGTCAATAGAATGAAGTAAAGCAGAGCTTTATGGTAACCCTGAATTCCTGATTCAGGTTGCCTTTTCCACTTTTCCCGCGTGGATTCAAGATATGCCAGAGGAGATATGTCCACACAACAGCTGCCGTCTGTTCAAGTTCAATGCTATTCTTCCCCTGAAAAAGTTCAGAGTTGTTTGCAGTAGTTCAGTGTTGTTTGTAGTACTACTTAACTTTAGCATTTTTACTTTCACCATCCTTAATTAAACAAGTATGAACTCTGTAACTGGCCGTTCTTTCTTGTTTATAGCCTGGCTGCTAGCCTGCAAGTACATCCTTATAGCAAACTACTTGAAAAACGGTTTTGTCAGGTGCTAACATATATTATTTAAAAAAAAAGGTGCTAACATATATATGAGACCTAAAGCCGCACTATTTGCCTTTCAAAAACGGTTTTCAATGAATAACTTTGCATTTAAAAAGCCGTACCACTACTTGAAAAACGCTATGAGACCTATAAGCTGCACAGTGATATGAACAAATCCAACAAAACTAAAAAATGCATTATGATTGATCGAAGCGCTAATTGCATGTTTCCAATTAATAACTTTGCATTTAAAAAGTTTATGAATAAGATTTGTGTTTTGCAAAGTTGTCGGTGATGTAGAAATTTCAATACGAAAACAAGTGGTGTTAGTTCTGCATATTGTTTTTACCTTGCAGAAAAACGGAGCTTCAGCTCTACACACTATAATTAGAACTGAAATAAAGTATAAAAGTGCAGCCACTACTTATGATTCAGTGTGCTGTGTGAATATTTCAAGTCTGAATAACTACATGAACTTTGAGCAGTGTATATAATGGATCTTCATAATCAAGCGGTTTTTGCTGAAGTTTTAGCTGGATTGATTACATCTCATCTGTGATCCCTGCAACATGTCAAATTCTCAATGTGCAGCAATAACATCAATGAGGGAGTTTGCAAATCCATACATCAAGCAACATGTTTTTTGCTGCTTATTACACAAGTGGTCTAAGCACTCCAGAGATCAGTGACCTCATGCATTCTGCAGCAACAAGGGTGATGATCTAGCGCCAAACGCCCACAAGGCCACAACCGTCTACCAAACTGAGCAGCCCCAGTCTTCTGCTTCTCCTAAACACACTTCATCAGAAGTGCAGGGAAGATACATTAACATTACCGGCAACTTGAGAAGGGAAAGGGCAACCGGCACACATTTCACCAGTACCAGGTTCCCATAGGCTGTACAGGGAAGTTCGAAACGCGCGCGGCGGTGGATCAGTACGTCAGTAGCTCCAGAGCTTAACCTCACCGTTGTCATCGTCGTCGCCGCCGCCACTGGCGGACGAAACAGCCATCGGCGGCGGGTCAATGAGCATCCCTTGCGCCATGTCGAGGTACCCCTGCATCCCGAAGTCGAGCCTGTCATCGACAATGCAGTAGGGGTCATCGAAGTTCTGCGGCGCGTTAGGTAATGCGGATGCCTCCGGCGGCGCAGCGGCCACCTCCTCGGCGGCCGCATTGCCCTGACCGGGAGCCGGCCGGAACTGCTCGGCCGCCACGGCGGCCGCCCGTCGTATCTCGTCGTGCCCCGCGCCCATCGGGGGCACCCTGAGCAGGCGCGGCGAGTCCGCGAAGTTGAGGCAGGCGGCGCGGCCGCGGAGCGCGAGCGCGGCGACGTCGTGCGCGCGCGCCGCCATCTCGGCGGTCTCGAAGGTCCCGAGCCATATCCGCTGCTTGCCGTGCGGCTCCCGCACCTCGCAGACCCACCGGCCGGGGTTCCTCCGGCGCACGCCCTTGTACACCGGGTGCCGCGTCTCCTTGAACTTGGTCCGCCCGGCGCGGCGCTTGGGCGGCGCCGACGACACCGTCATGTACGACGAGGGGGAGCCGTCGCCGTCGCCGTCCGCGCCGCCGCCGCCGCCGACCGGTGACGGCGTCCCCGAGGAGGAGTAGTAGTCGCTGCCGACGAAGGCGCCGGCGTCCATGGCTGCCCGGGTGCGGCGGCGGTCGGGGGGCGGGCCGAGCCGGAGCATCTGGTTTGAAATTTGGAGGGAAAGGTGGCGGGTTATATAGGTTAGCGCGTGCAGAGGGACGTGGCCGCGTGCACTGTTCCCACGCGGTGCGGCTCGGGAGGCGCCAGCCAGGTAGTGCGACTTGATGGGTCGGGGGAGACGGCTGAGGGCTCGCGCCGGGCTCGGAGGGTTAGTTGGGTCGGAACCAGCTGGAGCTCGCGGGGTCGGGGGCACGACGGGGACGCGCGACGCTGCTGCTGCTGCTGCTCCTCCTCCTGGGCGCGCTGCTGCTGCTGCTGCTCCTCCTCCTCCTGGGCGCGCCAGAGAGAGAGAGAGAGAGAGAGAGAGAGAGAGAGAGAGAGCTCTTTCTCTGACGGCGACGTGTGTTGAAAAGGGACTCAGCTCTGAGCTCTCGCTGGGCGTGTGATGTCCGAGCTCTCCCAAAGTCCCAACCCAAGTGGGTAGCTCGAGGCGCACTCGTGCGAGTAGGATAGCGCGGGATTCTCTGCACACCGTGCGCGCTGGATCAGCGAGGCGACCCGACGGGGAGCAACGCAGAGGATCCCGCCCCACGGTTAGGCAGCAGTTATATTGGACTTGGTCTCGGGGCGTTCTTCCAGATCGCCAACGGTGATGGAGAGCTACTCGGCGGCGTATCGCTGGCGCTCGTCCCCGGCTTCCAGAGACGATGGCCTCCTCATTCGTTTTCGACTAGACTAGATGAACGGCGACCCTTGCGTTGGCAGTGCACGGCAACTTGCGCGCGCCTGCCGTGCCCGGGCGTCGCCGTGGAGACCCCCTTCTCCGGAAATCAAGCCAGGCCATCCGCATCCACGCTGGACTCGTTAAGTTCTCAACTGTTTCTTCGGCGGTGTATGTTACTATTTGACTTCTTGGGCGTGTGGACTCGCAAGTCCAAAACTACTTCGGGGGATTTGTCAATGCTGCACGGTTTCAGTAGGAAGCTACCGTATCACGGTATCTTCGTTTAGAGGAATCATCTGTTTCTTTCCCCCTCAAACAATTTCTAGAGGCATCGTACGAGGTCAACTGCTTTGGCTGACTAAATCTTGTCATCTTGATTAAGAACCTTCATGGCGCTTCCAGTCCTGCCTACACTAACGTTGCGCAATTGAGTTTGGAGAGAGGTGCATCCCCATCCACGGTGCATGCCTACACGTATGCTTTCATTTTTTTTTACAAGTGCTACATACGTATGCCTCTAGAACATTTCTTTTTCTAGATAGACGTCTCTGGAACAGAAATGCACAAAGAGGATGTGCAATGTGCTCAGCGTCTGGGAGTCAAAGCCTCGCAGAAGAAGAGCCCCCGCCTCTCTTTTTTCCCCTTCTTCTTCTTCCTCCAAGTCTCCATGTCTGTCGGCGTCCCGACCCAGGGGGTCCGGATCCCAACTATTAAATGATGCGTGTTTCCTCGTCCCAGATGTTGATGGAAGAGGCAACACAGTAACGCACGGGTTTATCCTAGTTCCGGCCACGGGGTCGTACGTCCAGCAAAGGGGTGTGCGAGGGCACTGTATTATCTTGCACCCGGAGTGCTTGTAGTAGGGGGTACAAGCGAGGCGAGAGAGGGAGGAAGGCTCCCAAGTCTCTGCTAGAAAAGGAGTTGGTTGAGATGAGTACGATGATCGCGAGTGTGGGTGACTGGGTCGCTGATGTCTAGAATGTCCCCCCTTAAAGGAAGCCCGCCTCCCCCTTTTATAGTCACAAGGAGGGGCGGCGTACATGAGTAGGGGAAACGTGGAAGTCGTCGTCTTCCCCCCGAATCGCGGGGGTGCAGTGGTCGGACACTGTAAGAAGTACACTGTGGGGCATGGCGTCAGGCGTGGCGGTCGTCCTGGATGTCGTCCATGGTCTTGCGGAGATCGCGCCGGCATCTTGCCAACCCCAGCAGGCGGCGTGGTTGTCGCTGTAGGATGTTCAGTCCTCCAGACGTGGCGTTCCGTGGGTCCTGCAGGTCAGGGCCCTGTGTGCTCCAGCGGTGGCGGGGCACGCGACGGTCCCGGACCCCCCAGGACGGAGTGGTGGCGTGCACATCAGGAGGTCCGGGAGACACGTGGAGGTCCCGGACCCCTCGAGGGGGGAGGTCCGGGACTCCAGCTGCGTGTGCTGTGTGTCCATCTTGGAGGGGCACGTGGCGTCACCGGACCCCTTCCCAAGCAGGAGGTGGGTTTGGGACCATACGTGTGATGAGGTGGAGTCCGGTCGGCCGGAGTTGGCAGAATAGTGCGGGGAGTAGTGCCGAGCACGTTGCGTCCCGCGTCGCAGGTCTCACAGTGCTGCCATAGCACCCGGGATGGCGGAGCAGTGATAGGAGTTGGCGGATGGGACTCCGGTCACAACTACTGTGGGGAATGGCAGCCTGACGCCGTCTGTTCTGTGCACTGTGGAGGAGTAGTTGGCATTCAATGCCTCCGTACAACGAGTGAGCTATAGGGCCCTTTGTCCCTTATGCCGAGGGGTGGCCTCGAGCGAGGCGGAGATGAGTTACCTGCCCGAGGGGGGTTCGCTGCCCTCGAGCGAGGCGGAGATGGTTTGCCCGCTCGAGGGTTGATTCGCTACCCTCGAGCGAGGCGGAGGTGCGGGGCGCAGTCGAGGGTCCCGATGGGAGCCCTCGAGCGAGGCGGAGGTGCGGGGCGCAGTCGAGGGTCCCGATGGGAGCCCTCGAGCGAGGCGGAGATCGTCCCGTGGGCTCGAGAAGGGGGCGAATGGGCCGTATGCTGGGCTTCTTTGAGTTTTTTCCTTTCTTTCAGATCGGAAGGAGGCCGTGGGCCTTCGTGGGCCCAATTGCCTTAATCATGTGTTTGTGTTTTAGAGTGATCTTAGTACCCTGATTAGGGTGTCCCTGATCGTGGTACCCGACAATGTCGCTGCGGGAAATGGGCGACTATTAAACTACTCGATTGCTCGTTTGTTGTGCGCATGATCGGATATGGTCTAGCTTGCAAAGACTTGAGGATTTAGACTGGTTCAGGCCGAATGTGCCCTACGTCCAGTATGGGGGGGGGTGGTGTTCTTGCTCTATTGCTCTCGAACCCGGGTGCTCAAAGTTCAGAGGAGAGCTTACAAGCTGGTCAAGCAGTGTCGAACCTCTGGGAGTCCGACCCTTTCCTATGTGCGGGGCCTTTTCTTTTATAGTCAAAAGTAGGTCCCTCATTTACATATATCTAGCGCTGTGTCTTGGCACCGTCGGGGTGCCCTTCGTCCTTGTCAGTCGTCGGGGCCCACTCGATCGGTCGGGAGTGGGCAGGCTTGATCCTGGCGATCTTTCTGGGCAAGGGATGATCCTGTCGATCTTCTTGGGCGGCGGGTTGCCCCGATGCTATCCCATCCTGCTCAGTCGGGGCGGCCAGGCCACTCGGATGGTCGCTCGGGGGTCACCTCCGGTCTTGTCCGTCTGAGCCTATGTCTGCGGGGCTCTCTTGTGCCTCTCTCGCGTAGCCCCTGTCAGCTGGTCGGTGCGCCCGGCGAGGGGTGCCTTACCAAGGCTTGGCCGGGGGCGTCCGGTCATGCTCGCTGGCGTAATGAAATGGCGCGCAGGGGCAACCATCATTACGATGGGAGGAGACAGCGTCTGTTGATGCCCCCTCCCATTGTGTCGCGGGGCCCGCGCGAGCGGCGCTGTCCCCTTATCAGAGAGTCCTTCTGCCTAAGCCCTCGCCGCTAGATAAGGAGAGATGGCGTCCTGGAGCCTGCACAGGGCCTGTCTTGGCCGGCACGTCTGCCAGGGGGCGCGGCGTTCTTGGAGCGCACGTCCCGGGTCGTCCGGCATGGTTCTGACCCAGGGCGCTGGGTTGGGGGCGCCGCCACGCATCCTAGGAGGTCGGGCTCCAGGACTCGTTGGCTTAGGAACGAAGGTAACCCCCCACGCCGGTTAGTGGGCCATCCTATTCTTGGCCCAGTAAGTCTGCTGGGCCTCCCTTCACACGAGTCGGGCCTGTCAGGGATCATGGGTTTACACCCCCATCAAAGGCCCCCGAACGGCTCTGCGATTTTAATAATCATGGAGCCGCTGGACTCGGTCTTCATGACCCCTGATCGGGGTGTCCCATCCAACTACGCTCTCAGCTTTCGACGTGTGCCAGTGCTGGAGTGACGGGGTCTGGCCCGTCTTGATGGCCGGCCGAAGTGCCGTGGAATCTTGAGGCCGGTCGTCGCGTCTTATCGTTGTACCGCGGACGCCTTGTTTTCCCCCGTTCTGGGATGCCTCCCATTGGTGGGTTGTGCGGCGATCGTGCCCCGAGTGGCGCGGCGGTTTCTTGGCGGGCTGGTGCCATTCCATCGGCATTTAAGAGTGGGTTCGATTAGGTGAGGGCTTTTGGTGTACCCCGTTTGGCCGGCCCGCTGACTGCTGGGGCCGTTTGTGCCCACGTTTGCCTATAAATAGGGGTGTCGTGGATACATAGTTCCACACAAGTAAATGGATCATGGAGATCCCTTTGGTAGTTCTCTTCCTCACGCCCCACACCCGTCCTCCAGATGAGAGTGGGCATGGCTTACGTTTCTGGTGCTAGAAGAATGCTTGCGAACGGCGGGGGTCCTCCTCAGGCATGAACTCGTCAACGAGTTCATCCCGCCAACCGCTGCCCGGTGCCGAGGAGTTCGAGGGCTTGCTGCTGGAGTTAGGCAAGCCAGGCCACTGGTCTGCCAGTTCCCTTGCCAATCGGCGAGGGGGGCTCCCGGCTTCTGGTGGCCTCCTTGGACTCTCCTCGGCGCCGGTCTGGAGACTTGGTGGTGGTATGGACCTTTCCTGCCACGGGGGTCTCCCATCTGCGTCCTTCTTGCGGTTGCCGCTTCCCCGAGATCTCGGGTG
Source organism: Panicum virgatum (assembly GCF_016808335.1). Taxonomy (NCBI): domain Eukaryota; kingdom Viridiplantae; phylum Streptophyta; class Magnoliopsida; order Poales; family Poaceae; genus Panicum; species Panicum virgatum. Next base: position 55,670,503 of record NC_053145.1, on the reverse strand, counting down.
GGCACCTCACGCGCCGGTGACGTGGAGCCGCAGATCCGCTGCCTCATCTTCCAGCTACAGCTGGAAGGCGGCACAGCTTGGCGCTGTGCTTCATGGCAGCGGGGGGCGGTCACGGGCTCCTCTCTCATCAGGCAGGGTGGTCTTGCAGCCATGATGGGTCTCCGCGCCTCCCTTCGGGGGCGGGCGGTTAGTGTGGTGCGACTGGAAGGCACCGTGGCCAACGGAAGGAGATCATGGCCCGTCTTCCAGTTGTCTGAGGAAGATACCCAGAAGCGGTGCCGGCGGGGAGTTTGGGCTAACCTCAGCTCCATTAAACTCCCCCTCATCGGCATCGTCTGCCTCTACCTTCGCCGGGGCCATTTCGGCGCAGCAGATGCTAGGAGAAGGCTTGCGAGGTGCTACAAGAAGTCTTGTGACGTTCTTTGGCCATGTCCTCTAGCTTGCCAGGTAGCAGCCGTTGCCTTAGCCCCCTTTTGTTGCTCCCTTAGTGGGAGTAAATGGATTCGATCTATTGTATCAGTTGTTTCCCCGAGTTGACAACAGCCAGCTTTCATTTGTTATAATGGCTTCCGACCGATTGTTGTAAGGAGATGATTGATGAAATAAAGTTAGCCCTAGAGCGTTCTTGTTTGTTTATTTTACCGCACTGTCTTTTCGTTTTCGTGCCTCAACGATGAATGCCTCCGCTGCGACCGGTAGCGATCGGAGGAGGTGAACCCTACCACTTGACCTAGATGGCCTGAAATGGCGGGTTCGGTGAGCTCGATAGCGGGTACGCCCATTTAAGGACAATCCGAGTGAAGTCCGACCCTGCCGCGGACGACTGGGTCGACGGAGCACCATTCGGAGCACTCCACTGCTCTACAACCCACATCCCAGTCAGATACCCGAGCCGTCAGCCAGCTCGGGTGGCCTAGTTGGCCTCCCCCTGGAGGGGATTCCGTGGGACGCTAGAGGCTGGATCGGACAAGAAAATTTGAGACGACCCGACTGCAGCCGGGGCAGGTCAGGCTTGGGCCGCTTGGTGCTCGTTTCGGTTTTTCTTCCCTTGGCGGACTGGCCTTTGAACCTTGAGATCGAATCGTGCAGTTGTGATTCGTTTGAGGCATGGAAACAGTTCGCCGTCTTCCCTGCAATTGGAAACAAATTGACGACGGGGATTTAATTGAAATTGTGGAATAGACACCCGTGGAGCCGATGCGTCGCGCCGGTTGTCGCGGAGAGGTCCGTTTGGTGGTGGCTCGTGTCTCGAGGCATTGCTTCGCTCGGGAACCACCGTGGAGTGATGACGATGATCGCCTATTTAACCCCCTACCTCCCATCGCCTCGTCTCCATCGACATTGATGCCTGTCAATTCTTGGAGAAAAAACAGAGAGAAGGAAAAGGCAAAGGCGCAGGGGAAAAGAGGAGGAGGAGTGCTAACCGCCTTCACCGTCGTCGTCGATCTTCTCCCGATGGCTGATGGCAAGCACCCCCGCGATGAGGGGTCCAGTGCTACGCCGCGCGGTTTGCCGCGGGTATGCCGCGAGCTCTTCCGGGGGAGGTATTTTTCGACGCTGTCCTTGTTCTTCCTTCCCTGCATTTTACCTTGCTATGTTCGTGATGGTGTCTGCGCGGTGGTAGGGTGCCGTCGACGGGTCTCGGAGCGTGGATCGCAGGACAAGGTGGTGTTGGGCCGTCGGGTGGCCCCGTCGTCACTGACTCCTCTTCGTCCAGCGAGCCTCCGGCGTGGGGCGGCGCTGGAGCGTCTGCTGCTGCCGCCGGCGGCTCGGCTTCGTTCTCCGTCGCACCACTGGCGCTGGTCGTCGCGGCACCGTCGGTCGCAGCCGCTGTAGCGCCGGGCTTTCCCACGCCAGGACATACCGGTTCTGTAGCGGGAGTGCGACTTAGCGCGTGGTCACTACTTGGCTGCCTCGGTGGAGGTTGAGCACCTGCGGGAGAGCCTGCGGGCGGTCAAGGTGGCTCTGGGCGCTGCCGAGGAGGAGGCGCGCGCAGCGAGGGATGCTGCCGCGGACGCCCAACCTGGGCCTTTGGTGAGTTCTATTCTTGATCGCGCCTCCCGTCCTGCAACTCATACTTTTTACCCATAGTACTGGAGGAGGAGTTGGAGGCCGTCCGCCGTGAGGTGACAGACTTGCAATGCCGTCTCGGCAAGGTGGAGGACCAGCGCGAGGCCCTGGAGGATGGCACGCTCGCTATCTTCCGAGTGGTGGAGCCACAGGCGCCCATGCGCGTGGATCAGCTCCAGCCCTCCCCGAGATCATCCGCTCGTCGGTGAGGCTGGGGATCCGTCGTGGCGCCACAGCTGCATTGGCCTCTGTCTGGCTGCGCACTGGGGTGCACCTCGGGGGAGTCGACCCCGGCTTCCCGGAGACCTCTAGCGCGGCGGTTCGTTGGCGGGCCATGCTGGACTTCGCCGGGTTCGGGCGGGTCATCGCGGCGGAGATGGACGTCGACGACCTCCTGCGACGCGGGGCGGACCCGGAGCTGGACGGCCCGTAGGGGCCCGGCGGGACACCGACGCAGCGTGGCGCCGGCCGACGGCCAACTTTTTATTTTGTTTAGTTATGAAAAGTATGTAAGTGCTGTGCCCCATGCCGTTCGTGCGGCTTGGGTGAACATCTGGGGCGTTCACCGTGTGTATGGCGCCCCTAACTATGTTTAATTTTATGTTTGCTTCTCATTTTTTGCTCCGTTTTCCGTCTCACTCGGATTTGTTTATATTATATTTTTTTTGAAAGAGAGTCTACTGTCCGTTTTTTCACTTACTCGTGAACGTTTTTGGCCCTCTGCACTCCTTTCTTTTGAAACTGCGTGCTAATCGTAGGCTGCGACGTATAGCCGGGAGCTGGCCTAGAGGCATCATTCGCTAGTCGCCGTAGATCGTTACACGGATCCAATTGATCGGATAGTTCGGGAAAAGCGTTTGAGTAGGGTGGGGAAAAATGCGAATTAGTAGAAAAAGGTCGTGTGTCGTGTGATCATAAAGAGAAACCGGTGGACGCGTGCTACGCAGTCCATCCCAGTGAGGCCCCCGAGCACCTTGGTCTGAGAGTGCTCAGGACGAGGGGCTATAGAGGCGAGAAACAACAGAAAGTGGGATGGTCGAAGACCATGGTCTGGCCCCCGAGCACGCCGAGCCAAATGTGGTTGGGTCGGGGTGCTAGAAGCCAGAAAACTGGTGTGTGTGTGTGTGTGTGTGTGTGTGTGTGTGTGTGTGTGTGTGTGTGTGTGTGTGTGTGTGAGCATGTAAAAAAAATGCAGGTGTTCGGCCCCCGAGTGATTTCGGGCCGGGAGTGGCTGGTTCGGGATGCCGGGTGAGTGCTCTGTGTTGTGCGGGGAGAAAAAATCGACAGGAGTAGGGCCCCCGAGTGCTCTGAGCCGGAAGTGACCGGGTCGGGGTACTTGGACTGAGCGACTACTGCTTCTTATGGGAAGAAACACCGTAACTGTTCTATGTTCCAAGAGTTGGCAAGAATGTTACCGTCGGAGTCTTTTAGCTTGTAGGTGCCTGGTCGTATCACCTCTGCGATGCTGTAGGGTCCTTCCCATGGCCGCGAGAGCTTGTGCTTGTCCTTCATGGACATGACCCGTCGCAGGACCAAATCTCCGACCTGCAGCGTCCTCTCCCGTACGCGCCTCTCGTGGTACCTGCGTAAAGTTTATTGGTAGCGAGCCGATCGGTGTAGCGTTGCTAGCCTTGCTTCCTCTAGGACTTCCATGGCGTCTCTCTGGGCTTCGGCTGCCATTTCTGGGTCAAAAGCTTTGACTCTTGGCGCACCGTAGTCCAGATCGGAAGGCAGCACAGCCTCGGAGCCGTATGTTAAGAAGAAAGGTGTTAGTCCTGTGGACCGGTTAGGTGTGGTTCGCAAGCTCCAGAGCACTGCCGGCAGCTCTTCCACCCAACGACCCGCGAACTTTTTGAGCATGTCAAAAATGCGTAGTTTGAGCCCTTTGTGGACTAGGCCGTTAGCTCTTTCTACTTGTCCGTTTGTGCGCGGGTGTCCGACTGATACCCAGTCGATCCGGATCCTGTATACTTCCGCGAACTCTTGGAAGTAGTGACCTATGAAGTTGGTCCCGTTGTCGGTGATGATGGAGTTGGGCACGCCGAATCTGTAAACGATGTCCAAGAAGAACTTGACGGCCTCCTTGGAGTCGATCGTGGTTATCGGTTTTACCTCTATCCGTTTTGTGAACTTGTCGATTGCGACAAGTAAGTGGGTGAACCCTCCTGCTGCCTTCTTGAGTGGCCCGACCATGTCTAGACCCTATACGGTGAATGGCCATGTTATGGGAATGGTGTGAAGGGCTTGGGCTGGCAAGTGGGTTTGTTTGGCGTAAAACTGGCAGCCTTTGCATGCACGGACGATTTCTTCCGTGTTGCACAGTGCTGTTGGCCAATAGAATCCTTGTCGGAAAGCCTTTCCGACCAGGGAGCGTGGTGCAGCGTGGTGTCTGCAGATCCCGGCATGTATCTCGAGAAGAAGATTCTTGCCCTGGGCAATGGGGATACACTTCATGAGAATGCCAGTCTTGGAGGGGCTGTGTTTGTAGAGTTCGCCGTCGATTACAGCGAAGGTTTTGGCTCATCGGGCTACCCGGCGGGCTGCGTTGCATTCCTCTGGGAAGACTGTGTAGGAGATAAGCCAATAGGTCGACTCTCCAGTCCATGCTGTCTGCCTGGCCTGGGTTGGGTTGGCTCGCTGCCAAGCATAGTGGGCCCCCGGGTATTTGGTCGGGGGCTGGGTCGGAGGGAGCGTGCTCTGTTTTTTTCCGCATGCTCTGTTTCCTCTGTTTTTTGTCCTATTCGCGGCCGGCTGCTTCTCCCGCGCTGACGGCGCATTTAGGTCGTTGACAAAAATGCCATTGGGCGCCGGCTTGCGCTCGGCGGCCATCTTTGCGAGAGCGTCCGCGTTGGGGTTCTGCTTCCGTGGGATGTGGTGGAGCTCCAGACCCCGGAATCTCCCTTCTAGCTCGCGGACTTCCTGGCAGTATGCGTCCATGAGAGGGCTCTCGCAGTTGGAGTTCTTCATGACCTGGTCGATTACTAGCTTGGAGTCGCCATAGACGTACAGGCGGGTTGCCCCGATGTCGATAGCTATGCGGAGGCCGCTGATGAGTGCCTCATACTCTGCAACATTGTTGGATGCAGGGAAATGGAGGCGGACCGCGTACTGGAACTTGCCTCCTTCTGGGGAGATCAGGACAACCCCGGCCCCCGCGCCGGGTCCCATGACTGATCCGTCGAAGTAGAGGGTCAAGTACTCGTGAGAGATTTCTGAGGTCGGGGCTTGAACTTCCGTCCACTCGGCGATGAAGTCGGCCAGGGCCTGAGACTTTATCGCCGTGCGCGGCACGAACTTGACGTCATACCCCATCAGCTCGACTGCCCATTTAGAAATTCGTCCCACGGCGTCGCGGTTCCGAACCACTTCGCCGAGTGGGAATGAGGTGACGACTGACACCTCATGCTCGGTGAAGTAGTGTTGCAGCTTCTTGGCCGCCATGATGGCGGCATAGAGGAGCTTTTGTGTTTGCGGGTACCGTGACTTGGTGTCAGTCAGTACCTCGCTGACGAAATACATGGGGCATTGGACTTTGAGGGCGTGTCCCTGTTCTTCCCTTTCTACTACCAGAGCTACGCTGACCACGTGGTTAGTGACTGCCAGGTAAAGCAAAAGGGGTTCGCAGGGATCCGGTGCCACGAGAACTGGTGGAGAGGATAAGAGAGCCTTGAGACGGTCGAGGGTCGCCTGTGCCTCCTCCGTCCAGACAAAGGCGTCGAATTTCTTGTGGAGTTTGTACAGCGGCAAGCCTCGCTCTCCCAGTCGGGCGATGAACCAGCTGAGCACTGCTAGGCACCCGGTTAACCTCTGGACGCCCTTGATGCCACGAATGGGTCCCATGTTGGTGATGGCCGCGATTTTGTCGCGGTTGGCTTCAATGCCACGCTCGGACACCATGTACCCGAGTAGTTTGCCCTTAGGCACACCGAACGTGCATTTCTCAGGGTTCAGTTTGATATTGGACCTCTTGAGATTTGCGAATGTGGTGCTGAGGGTAGCGACTAGGTTGTCCGTGTGCAGCGTCTTGACGACGATGTCGTCGACATAGACCACGACCGTCGCCCGAGGTGGGTCCGCCCGGTCGGGGTCGAACGGCGGGTTGATCTGGTTGGAGAAGTAGGCTTGCATGCATCGCTGGTATGTTGCTCCTGCGTTCTTGAGAGCGAACGGCATCGACACATAGCAGTATGAGCCGATTGGCGTGATGACGGATGTCGCGAGCTGATCGGATTCCTTCATCGCTATCTGGTGATAGCCCGAGTAAGCGTCTAGAAAGGATAAGATTTCGCATCCGGAGGTGGAGTCGATTATCAGATCTATTCTAGGCAAAGGAAAAGGGTCTTTGGGGCAAGCCTTGTTCAGGCTGGTGTAATCAACACACATCCTCCATTGACCAGTTTTCGTTTTTATAAGGACTGGGTTAGAGAGCCAGTCGGAGTGGTAGACTTCTTTCATGAAGCTAGCAGCTATTAGCTTAGCTATCTCCTCTCCTATGGCCCTGCGCCTCTCGTCGTCGAAGCGGCGCAGTCGTTGCTGGACGGGCTTGGATCCCGGCAAAATGCGGAGCTCGTGCTCGGCGACCTCCCTTGGGATGCCCGGCATGTCGGACGGCTTCCAGGCAAAAGTGTCCTTGTTGGCGCAGAGGAAGTCGACGAGCGCGTGTTCCTATTTGGCCGACAGCTGGGAGCCGATCCTTACCGTCTTGGCTGAATCGGCGTCGTCGACCACGACCGACTTGGTCTCATCAGTTGAGACGAAGGACGGTGTCTGGCTGGGCTTGCTAGGGTCAGGGCGCCACTCGAGAGTGGTGGCGCGAAGCTGGCCAAGCTCAGCCGAGTTCGCCGCAGTGGTGGCAAGGTCGAAGTATTCGCGGCTGCTGACATAGGCCTGCTCGAAGGAGCCGCTCACTGTGATGACCCCGTTTGGGCCCGACAGCTTGAGCTTGAGATAGGTGTAGTTGGGCACCGCCATGAACTTGGCGTAGGCGGGGCGCCCGAGAATGGCGTGGTACGCCCCCTTCCAGTCCACCACCTCAAATGTGAGGGTCTCGGTGTGGAAGTTGGTTTTGCTGCCGAACGTGACCGACAAGTCGATGTTGTCGACCGGGTATGCCTTCATGCCCTGCAGGATGCCGTAGAAGGGGAAGAGAGATTCCCACAAGCAGGCTCGTGGGATTCCCATGGTTTCCAAAGTGTCGATGTAGAGGATGTTGAGGCTGCCGCCTCTGTCCATCAGCACCTTGGACAGGCGCATGTTGCTGACGACGGGGTCAACGATGAGAGGGTAGTTTCCTGGCCGAGGAATGCTGACCGGATGGTCGTCCTGGTCGAAAATGATGGGCATGGATGCCCACTTCAACTTTCTAGGAATGGAACTTGCGGCATCACATACCTCGCGGAGCCGAACCTTCGGCAGTCGCCTGGAACACTCGTCCTCCAGGCCGCCGATGATCACCAAGCACCTATCCACATCCGGGAACTCTCCTTCCACCGGCTTCCCTTTGTCTTGGTCGGCGTCGGGCCGCTTGTCGCAGCCGTCGCCGTCGGTCTTGGCTGTCCTACGGAGGAGGCGCTTCATCATATCACAATTCTTGAACTTGTGGTTTACCGGATAGCCATGGTTGGTGCATGGCTTCTCCAGGAGCTGGTTGAAGTGGTCATTTCTTGGGAGACGCTTGTCTTCGCGCTCGGTTGCCGTGACCTCGCCGGTGGCGGGAGGTTGACGATTCTTCTTGTTCTTCCTGTCCTCGCGGCTTGAGGAAGGCCTATCGCGGTCATGCTGCTTCGCCTTTGCCGCGTGCTGGTCGCGCTCGAAGACGGCCCTGACCTCCTCCTCGCCGGAGGCGTGATTGGTGGTGATCTCCAGGAGCTTGTGTGTGGTGCGCGACTTCTGGCACCCCAGTTTGTGGACCAGTGTCTTGCAGTGCGTCCCACTGGGGAACACGCCGATGACGTCAGCGTCGACGATGCCTGGGAGCGAGTTGCACTGCTTGGAGAAGCGCCGGATGTAGTCACGCAAGGACTCGCCGGGCTCCTGCTTGCAGTTCTTGAGGTCCCAAGAATTGCCAGGGCGCACGTATGTGCCCTGAAAGTTGCCGATGAACACCTTCCGGAGGTCTGCGCAGCTGCCGATGTAGTCGGCGGGCAAGAACTCCAACCAGGCGCGGACGTTCTCTCCCAAGCATATTGGGAGATACTGGATGATGAAGCGGTCATCGCTTGCTCCTCTGGCCCGGCATGCAAGCCAGTAGTCTTCCAACCACACGCCGGGGTTCGTATCTTCGGTATATTTCACGACGTTCGCCGGTGGACGAAAGCGCTAGGGGAAAGGCGCCCCCCGGATCGCCCTGGAGAAGGCGCTTGGTCCGGTGGGGTCCGGGCTCGGACTCCGGGTCATGGTCCATGGCGGGATCGCAGGGGCGTCCCCCTCGCCGGAGCGGGGAGCACTCTGGGTTGGGCACGTATGCCCGCACGTCTTCTGCTCGAGCGGTCGAGTGGTCGACGTCGGCGTGGTGCCTAGCCTACTGCCGGCCTTGGATCACGCTGCGCGCGTCGTAGTTAGGACCGACGCGGTCGTGAACCGGTGGCCTCTGTAACATCCCAGAGTTTTAAAATGCTAAGTAAGAAATATTAAATACGATATTATGCATAATCAACCAAGAAGATGGACTCGAATACATTTATGTGTGCATGCATGTGTATGTGTATAGATGCATAGGTCAGAAACCGTAAATAATTTTGTAAACCAATGCAAGTATACATATGAAAGCGAATAGGCATCTCTCTAAAATCATGTTAAATCAAAGTCTTGTTGAAGTTAAAGAGAGAAAATAAAAGTTTGAACATAAAATGACAGGTCCTTTGAACCGTAGTGTTCAAAGATTTAATTTATCTGTCAAATCTCAAACTAATCTGCTTTGAAAATAATTTCTAAAAATATAGCTCAAATGAATTTTTGTCCAAAACCAAAGTTGTAGGTTTTCAAAATACGAACAACTTTTGTGTTCAAAGTTTTTCGAGTTGCCGCACAAAAAGGGAAGAAACATTTGAATTTCGAAGCGCACAGGACATTTTCAAATGTACTTAAGTTTTAAATTGTATCTTTCAAACGAAGCTTCAAATGAACTTTTGCCTAAAACGAAAGTTGTAGATCTCGAAATTCTAAGCAAGTTTGGTATTCAAAAGTTTTTCATTTGAGGCCTTGTAGAAGGAGAAAATTTTAGTTTTCAAACTGGAGTTTTGAACTTCGCTTTATTTACGAAACTGCCATTACCTCCATCCCCTCACACCTCCCTCTCTGTTCTCGCCGTGACGACGGCGTTTGCCAGCGCCGCCGGCCACGCGCCGCGCCCCAACCCTCTCCGCGCCTCTGGTGTTTCCCTGAAGCTTCGCGGCATCGCCACGCGGCGCCATCTCCCTACGCGCACGCCGAGGACGGCCGTCGACGCGCCACGGCGACGAACACGCCGAGCCGTGCCGTGTGCCGCTTCGCAGCTCGCCGCGAAACCCCTGCCCTGCCCCTCCTCCGCCACAACTTAGCGCCCAGATAGCATCTCTCTCGTCCCGTGCATCTCCCAGGCCTGCCCACCGCCTCTCCCTGGACGCGCAGAGGCGCCACCACACCATGGCCGCCGCCTCCACCTAGGCCGCCGCCGAGCCTCCTCCTGCGCCCCTCCTCTCCCCAAACCGACCCTTTAGCGAGCTTTCTCGACCTCCACTGGTCCTCCCAAGCCCAGCCAAGCCGCCTCCCACTCGCCGGAGTGCCGCAGCCGCGGCACAGGGCCGCCGCCGGCCGCCGCCGCCCGCGGACAGCCCGCTACGGGCCACCTCAGCCTCCACCGAGACCATCTACAGGTGCGGCTCGACCTCCTCTCCATTTCCCCCAACCTAGCCCCCACCTCCGGTGCCTCTCCTCGCCGGGAAACGGACCGCCGTCGTTCCTCTGTTCCTGGTCCGTCCAGGGACCTACGGTTAGAAGAAACAGAAGTCCAGGGGGCCAAGCGCAAAAACGCCATGAACTCAAAACAGCGAACTTTGAAAATACCTAGAAAATCGTAGAAAAATCAGAAAAATACAAATCCAAATGTTTTGGAATACTTGCAACAAGACCTACAACTTTTGTTACATCCAGTTTTGCATTTGACCAATAGTTTTATCTCTATATTAAATATTAGTTTTATACACCTTTGTATGTATCTCCTGTTGTAGTCTTGAGCTAAGGCTAGTTTTTGGACAGTTTGCTACACCATAGATGAATAGAGTACTGTAAAAATTTGAGTACATTTTGACAACTCTAGCTATATATTTCATTAGATCTTGGTTTATGCTTGTGTTAAATAGAGTTAAATCCACAGGGTTCTATACTAGTTTTCTTGAGCTGAAATTTTTATTACAGTCTTAACTTTGTTTATAGATGCTATAGAAAATTTTTGGGAATTTTTAGTAATGTGTAACTAGTACTTTTGATTTATTCATGAATAAACTTTGTAAATCAAAAGCCCTAGTTTCTTTTATTAGAAAAATCTCATGTTTTTATTAGAGCTTGATTTTCAGTACATGAACATTCCTGTAAAATTTTAGCCACTGAAACTTAGTAGTTTGGTCTGAATAAATTGAACTTGGTCTATGTTACTATAACTTGATTTACTTTGGATGCCTTTTATAGCGCTTGTTTAAATCTGAAAAATATACAGTAGGCTCATCATGAGATCGCCAACACTTAGTGAAGAATCCCTTATCTTTACTTGCATGTTTTGACCTGTACCTTTTATCTTTGTTTAGTTAGTGTCTGTTGAAACACTTGCGTTATATGACTTAGCAAGATTCTGGGAAGCCACCCCACGTTGTTTTTATGAACTAAATTGCATCAAGTTACTACTCTATAAATGACTGCCCAGTAAGTAGGAAATGAAATAAGTGTTTTCTTGACTTAAGTTTTATGTGGACTACAACTTTATCGTGAAGGAAAAATAATAACATCTATATTGTTGAGCAACTCGAAAATGTGCATTCATACATATGCATTGTTGCATTTCATTTAGGTACGATAGATGAACCACGTGAAGGACGCGACGTTGGAGTCAAGCCAGAAGACGGTGAATGGTGGACACATCCAGAAGATGGACGGATGGATCCCGATGTGCACGACCGAAGGAAGATGCTCGCCGAGCAGTTGTTCTCTAACTAACACTAACCTAGTGTTAATTCCAGGCAAGCCCCGGAGCATGTCCTACTATTTTAAATTTATGCAACTTATTATTGTTCCTATCTATTTGTGCATTTAAGTTTACAGGAGTTGACTGGAACCTTAATTGCATAATCCTAGGTACCGATGTTTGAACACTAGTATGTGTAGGTCGCTAGTTGGCTATGCTAATGTTTCGGTAGAAGTCGAGTGATTTCCTGTCACTCGCGAGAAATATAGGAGTTGGATGTGTACTACCTGCTGCAACTATAAGGCCTACGGGCGGGACTGTGGTACTTGGGATGTCCCGTCTGTTTAGTGAAATGTGATAAGGCCGCAGTGTGTGGTAGTGGTAGTTAAGCGTTTGAACGTACTAAACACATGCCGAGAATATGGTAATCGGTAAGCTTAAGTACCTGATTGGCCCGGCAAGTGGACTTCTCCCTCACCTTCTTTGAACGTCGTTTCTCATGCGCGCACATGCGGGTGCAGAGTCGTCGTACTCTGTAGTCGAGGACGGTGACCCTGATCCACAACCCGGAAAGAAAGGGGAAATGTTGCACGTGTGACTCTGGGAGTAACCATGTGACGTGTGTTTAGGTCTGCCTTGCAAGGTTAACAAATTCGATTCGAATCGTCCGCCTCTCACGGATAATGGGACTGCTTAACTCTTTTGCCACATAGAGTAAGAAGTGAAATATGATGATGATGAATATGGTTGACTGGTTAATAAAAGATAATTGTTCCCACCATGCATGCTATTGGATAGATGCTCACATAGAATGGTTAATTGAACTAGAACCTGAAAACTATAACCTGCAATTAAGGATCTATTCTTTACTGCTTTTCGGCAAAACTAACCCCTCAAGCCAAAAGCCTTGCATGTCTAGATAAAGGGCTAAGTATACCCTTAGTCGGGTAAGCCTTGCTGAGTATTAGAATACTCAGTCTTGCTTGTGGCTTTGTTTTTCAGGTGGTGCATCTGAGGGTGTGGCTGACGTCATGTACGGGCTTCATCATGACGTCTTCTATCGTCGCTAGACTATCGTTCGTTTTTCGTCATTATTGATCTTTGTTATACTTTTATGAATTCAAACTTGGTTTGTAATATTAATTCAATTTCATACTCTTTGCTGTAAAATTTGTGGAATGTTGCATTCTCTGGACTGCTTTGTCGATCCTGTTCAAGTGGTTTAATCGGGATTTTACCCGACAGCACTGCCGGATTATTCCGTTTTAAGTGCGTGGTAACCCTGATTGTCGTTTTGATGATGGTTAGCGCACTTAAGCCGGATTAATTTAGGCGGGACTGCCACAGCTGATACCAGCTGTGGCAGTCCCGCCTAAATTAATCCGGCTTAAGTGCGCTAACCATCATCAAAACGACAATCAGGGTTAACACGCACTTAAAACGGAGTAATCCGGCAGTGCTGTCGGGTAAAATCCCGATTAAACCACTTGAAACAGGATCAACAAAGCAGTCCAGAGAATGCAACATTCCACAAATTTTACAACATAGAGTATGAAATTGAATTAATAGTACAAACCAAGTTTGAATTTCTAAAAGTATAATAGAGTTCAAGAGTGACGGAAAACGAACGATAGTCTAGCGACGAAACAAGACGTCATGTACGAAATGCGTTGGTCCGTTAAGGATTGTGCATAGTTCGTAAAGCCCTAGGGAAAAATTATGGGAAGTTGCCAGGTGGCTATCTATTTATGGTTTATTTATATTTGACTTCCAGCACTTTGCATTTTTGTCAAACCTTATTTTTGTGCTCAATCAACCTTTAAATTCTGTAACGACGTACCTACGCTAAGGTAAGAAGGTAAGGATCCTCAGTCAGCTGAGAGAGTCTGACCTTCCCGTCGGTGATGCGAGCCGAACGCTGCCCTCAAGCAGTGGCTTACTTGAGGTACTGCCAATATACCAACTATCGGTTGACTATATTGGGAGTAAAGTATACTCAGTCAGCTGAGGGAGTCTGACCTTTCCGTCGGTGATGCGAACCGAACGCTGTGCTCAAGCAGTGGCCTACTTGAGCTGCTGCCAATATACCGACCTCGGTCGATTATACTGGGAGTAAAGGAACTTGTGAATACGCCACTGAGTAGCGTATGTTAACGTTGGCTATACGGCGGAAATTGTATGGCTGCCGTTTCTATAGCGAACGGTAATGTATGGGTGAATATGTGGGCAACTTCATATGCGTTACCCATGTGGCGTAGGACACATGGGGGCCGTTCGTGAGTGCTGGCATGAAGGGTCCAGTCGTGGATATTCATATATATACATGCTATGCATCTTCTGCAGGTACACTAACCGCGATTACGTTAAGTTAAGAACGAATAGAATTCGACTAAATATATATAGGGAGAGACGTAATTTGTGCCATGCCACCGGCGCTAACCCCGTAAGTCCAAAGCTATTTGGCAGTTGTTTTGTTTTGTGAGGACGTATAGGACGTGCATGTATCATATCATATCATGTTTGTTTTGAAAATTGGTTAATGGCAAACAATGTTATGTTTCTTATCAAATTTCCTTGTGTGGTTCCTGCTTGTTAACTCACCAAAACTTTCTAACATGCCATGGGTTATTAATATCAATTTAGGTGCCTACCTGTGATCTGCACTAGAAAATGAAATGTCTTTATGCATGAGCATCTTTCCATATCCATGCATTTAACCATCCCACGATAGCAATTTAGTATCATTGTTAGATCATGTGCATTTTGGTAAAGAGAAAAATAGACTAGCTGTTTATAAGTATTTCTGATCTCCTATTCTATCCTCCGTATCTAGATGTGATATCCTTGATTTTGTAATTATTTTCTTTTGCAATGGGTCTATGAGCGACAAACTAAGGTGCCACGATACAACCAAGGACCTCGTGTATCTATCTATTTTGTTTTGGTGCATGTGGGCTTGTACTTGGACGGTCATCTGGTACCATGACAACCAGTACACCTCTGCTTGTGCTGAACAATGGAGGTTGCACGATTTTGTCATTGGCGGAGCGTTGGTATCTTTGATTTATGTGAATGAGACTCTATTGCATTGATCTTCACACCTCTATTCCACCTCCGCATTTCATCCACATGAGAGCTCCAAGTTTTTGTATGTGATCCATTTTGTTATCCTATATCAATTCTAATGAACCACTTCATCGGAATCTCGGGACGAGATTCTTTTTAAGGGGGGTAGGCTGTAACATCCCAGAGTTTTAAAATGCTAAGTAAGAAATATTAAATACGATATTATGCATAATCAACCAAGAAGATGGACTCGAATACATTTATGTGTGCATGCATGTGTATGTGTATAGATGCATAGGTCAGAAACCGTAAATAATTTTGTAAACCAATGCAAGTATACATATGAAAGCGAATAGGCATCTCTCTAAAATCATGTTAAATCAAAGTCTTGTTGAAGTTAAAGAGAGAAAATAAAAGTTTGAACATAAAATGACAGGTCCTTTGAACCGTAGTGTTCAAAGATTTAATTTATCTGTCAAATCTCAAACTAATCTGCTTTGAAAATAATTTCTAAAAATATAGCTCAAATGAATTTTTGTCCAAAACCAAAGTTGTAGGTTTTCAAAATACGAACAACTTTTGTGTTCAAAGTTTTTCGAGTTGCCGCACAAAAAGGGAAGAAACATTTGAATTTCGAAGCGCACAGGACATTTTCAAATGTACTTAAGTTTTAAATTGTATCTTTCAAACGAAGCTTCAAATGAACTTTTGCCTAAAACGAAAGTTGTAGATCTCGAAATTCTAAGCAAGTTTGGTATTCAAAAGTTTTTCATTTGAGGCCTTGTAGAAGGAGAAAATTTTAGTTTTCAAACTGGAGTTTTGAACTTCGCTTTATTTACGAAACTGCCATTACCTCCATCCCCTCACACCTCCCTCTCTGTTCTCGCCGTGACGACGGCGTTTGCCAGCGCCGCCGGCCACGCGCCGCGCCCCAACCCTCTCCGCGCCTCTGGTGTTTCCCTGAAGCTTCGCGGCATCGCCACGCGGCGCCATCTCCCTACGCGCACGCCGAGGACGGCCGTCGACGCGCCACGGCGACGAACACGCCGAGCCGTGCCGTGTGCCGCTTCGCAGCTCGCCGCGAAACCCCTGCCCTGCCCCTCCTCCGCCACAACTTAGCGCCCAGATAGCATCTCTCTCGTCCCGTGCATCTCCCAGGCCTGCCCACCGCCTCTCCCTGGACGCGCAGAGGCGCCACCACACCATGGCCGCCGCCTCCACCTAGGCCGCCGCCGAGCCTCCTCCTGCGCCCCTCCTCTCCCCAAACCGACCCTTTAGCGAGCTTTCTCGACCTCCACTGGTCCTCCCAAGCCCAGCCAAGCCGCCTCCCACTCGCCGGAGTGCCGCAGCCGCGGCACAGGGCCGCCGCCGGCCGCCGCCGCCCGCGGACAGCCCGCTACGGGCCACCTCAGCCTCCACCGAGACCATCTACAGGTGCGGCTCGACCTCCTCTCCATTTCCCCCAACCTAGCCCCCACCTCCGGTGCCTCTCCTCGCCGGGAAACGGACCGCCGTCGTTCCTCTGTTCCTGGTCCGTCCAGGGACCTACGGTTAGAAGAAACAGAAGTCCAGGGGGCCAAGCGCAAAAACGCCATGAACTCAAAACAGCGAACTTTGAAAATACCTAGAAAATCGTAGAAAAATCAGAAAAATACAAATCCAAATGTTTTGGAATCCTTGCAACAAGACCTACAACTTTTGTTACATCCAGTTTTGCATTTGACCAATAGTTTTATCTCTATATTAAATATTAGTTTTATACACCTTTGTATGTATCTCCTGTTGTAGTCTTGAGCTAAGGCTAGTTTTTGGACAGTTTGCTACACCATAGATGAATAGAGTACTGTAAAAATTTGAGTACATTTTGACAACTCTAGCTATATATTTCATTAGATCTTGGTTTATGCTTGTGTTAAATAGAGTTAAATCCACAGGGTTCTATACTAGTTTTCTTGAGCTGAAATTTTTATTACAGTCTTAACTTTGTTTATAGATGCTATAGAAAAATTTTGGGAATTTTTAGTAATGTGTAACTAGTACTTTTGATTTATTCATGAATAAACTTTGTAAATCAAAAGCCCTAGTTTCTTTTATTAGAAAAATCTCATGTTTTTATTAGAGCTTGATTTTCAGTACATGAACATTCCTGTAAAATTTTAGCCACTGAAACTTAGTAGTTTGGTCTGAATAAATTGAACTTGGTCTATGTTACTATAACTTGATTTACTTTGGATGCCTTTTATAGCGCTTGTTTAAATCTGAAAAATATACAGTAGGCTCATCATGAGATCGCCAACACTTAGTGAAGAATCCCTTATCTTTACTTGCATGTTTTGACCTGTACCTTTTATCTTTGTTTAGTTAGTGTCTGTTGAAACACTTGCGTTATATGACTTAGCAAGATTCTGGGAAGCCACCCCACGTTGTTTTTATGAACTAAATTGCATCAAGTTACTACTCTATAAATGACTGCCCAGTAAGTAGGAAATGAAATAAGTGTTTTCTTGACTTAAGTTTTATGTGGACTACAACTTTATCGTGAAGGAAAAATAATAACATCTATATTGTTGAGCAACTCGAAAATGTGCATTCATACATATGCATTGTTGCATTTCATTTAGGTACGATAGATGAACCACGTGAAGGACGCGACGTTGGAGTCAAGCCAGAAGACGGTGAATGGTGGACACATCCAGAAGATGGACGGATGGATCCCGATGTGCACGACCGAAGGAAGATGCTCGCCGAGCAGTTGTTCTCTAACTAACACTAACCTAGTGTTAATTCCAGGCAAGCCCCGGAGCATGTCCTACTATTTTAAATTTATGCAACTTATTATTGTTCCTATCTATTTGTGCATTTAAGTTTACAGGAGTTGACTGGAACCTTAATTGCATAATCCTAGGTACCGATGTTTGAACACTAGTATGTGTAGGTCGCTAGTTGGCTATGCTAATGTTTCGGTAGAAGTCGAGTGATTTCCTGTCACTCGCGAGAAATATAGGAGTTGGATGTGTACTACCTGCTGCAACTATAAGGCCTACGGGCGGGACTGTGGTACTTGGGATGTCCCGTCTGTTTAGTGAAATGTGATAAGGCCGCAGTGTGTGGTAGTGGTAGTTAAGCGTTTGAACGTACTAAACACATGCCGAGAATATGGTAATCGGTAAGCTTAAGTACCTGATTGGCCCGGCAAGTGGACTTCTCCCTCACCTTCTTTGAACGTCGTTTCTCATGCGCGCACATGCGGGTGCAGAGTCGTCGTACTCTGTAGTCGAGGACGGTGACCCTGATCCACAACCCGGAAAGAAAGGGGAAATGTTGCACGTGTGACTCTGGGAGTAACCACGTGACGTGTGTTTAGGTCTGCCTTGCAAGGTTAACAAATTCGATTCGAATCGTCCGCCTCTCACGGATAATGGGACTGCTTAACTCTTTTGCCACATAGAGTAAGAAGTGAAATATGATGATGATGAATATGGTTGACTGGTTAATAAAAGATAATTGTTCCCACCATGCATGCTATTGGATAGATGCTCACATAGAATGGTTAATTGAACTAGAACCTGAAAACTATAACCTGCAATTAAGGATCTATTCTTTACTGCTTTTCGGCAAAACTAACCCCTCAAGCCAAAAGCCTTGCATGTCTAGATAAAGGGCTAAGTATACCCTTAGTCGGGTAAGCCTTGCTGAGTATTAGAATACTCAGTCTTGCTTGTGGCTTTGTTTTTCAGGTGGTGCATCTGAGGGTGTGGCTGACGTCATGTACGGGCTTCATCATGACGTCTTCTATCGTCGCTAGACTATCGTTCGTTTTTCGTCATTCTTGATCTTTGTTATACTTTTATGAATTCAAACTTGGTTTGTAATATTAATTCAATTTCATACTCTTTGCTGTAAAATTTGTGGAATGTTGCATTCTCTGGACTGCTTTGTCGATCCTGTTCAAGTGGTTTAATCGGGATTTTACCCGACAGCACTGCCGGATTACTCCGTTTTAAGTGCGTGTTAACCCTGATTGTCGTTTTGATGATGGTTAGCGCACTTAAGCCGGATTAATTTAGGCGGGGCTGCCACAGCCTCGGCGGGAGAGGGGCGGATGCCGCTGCTGGGGCAGGCACGCCGCCCACATCGGCCTGCTGTGTTGGTGGGGGGTGCTGCACCTCGGATGGATCCCGCCCACAGTGAGTTGCGCCTCCAGCATGACACGAGGCAGCGGCCTGTCGGTGGCGCAACGAGGAGCTCTCCGCCTGTTGGACGGCGGCGAGTTCCACCAGGTTTCTCACCTAGCGGAGAAGGTTCCTCTGGGCCGGATCCTCCGGCTCTGGCTGCGTCTGCAGAAGGATCGCAGCTGCTGCGATGTTCTGGCCAGCACGGAACTCTTGCGGGAGTTGCATGCGGGCGTCGTTGACGATGTCGTGGTTGACCCTGTGTGCACGCTGACACGCTGAACTCGCGGGGTTCATCCCTTTTGACCTGGACGGAGCCCGTGGAGGCTGGTCCACGGGCGGGGGTGTCTGTTGGCGACGGCGAAGGTCTTCGCCGTGGGCCTGCACGTTGGCGAGTGCGCGCTCGCGGTGGTCCACTGGGGTGTGCGTCTGCTCGGACGGCACTACCTCCGGCGGCCGCTCATTGTCGGCCATAGCGCCCATGCGCGGCGGCGCAGATGTTCCCTCCAGGTGGTTGTCTCCCGTGCTGGAGGAATCACTCAGGTGATCCTCGAAGCACAAGAGGTCGTGGACGGAGTCGGGGTAGCTCTCCGCCATGCCCACGATTTGGGACGTGGGCTGGAACCTTTGGGCGGCCACCTCTCGAGCGTAGACGCCCGTGGCGTTGTGTAAGCCGAACGGAAGTCGCTCTGAGAACGAGTGGGGTGTCGGGAACGGAGGTCCGCACGCGAGCTGTCGGGAGACATTGGTCAGAGAGAAGAGGACTAGGTTGACGTCTTCGATAGCGGGGTTGGAGGCCATCATGAGTGTGATGCGGTGGAGCACCACACGGGTTGGCTATGATGGCCTGCGCTTCTTGATGCGCCAGCGAACTGATCGCCGATGCCTCGGATTGCGAGGCTTGTGAGGAGAAACGGGCTCCTCTGCGGCTGCTGGGGCGGCTTCCTCCTCGTGGAGGCGCAGTGCATCGAGCAGGTCGGTGACGAACTCCAGACTTCCGAAGCGGAGGGTCTGGGAAGGCGGAAATGGTGGAGGCACCCACGATCCGTCGCGGGGGATCGCGGGGAACTCCAGGTAGCCGAAGCGGATCGTATCGCCACGGCTCGCCGCGCGGGGCAGTGAATGGGGTGATCGAAACCATCCGATCGCCGAAGCAGTGAACGCACAAAGCGCACCCAACGGTCGGCGCCAAACTGTCGCTACGGGAAATGGGCGACTACTAAACTACTCGATTGCTCGTTTGTTGTGCGCTTGATCGGATATGATCTAGCACGCAAAGACTCGAGGATTTAGACTGGTTCGGGCCGAATGTGCCCTACGTCCAATATGGGGGGTGGAGTTCTTGCTCTATTGCTCTCGAGCCCGGGTGCTCAAAGTTCAGAGAGGAGCTTACAAGCTGGTCAAGCAGTGTCGAACCTCTGGGTGTCCAACCCTTTCCTTCGTGGGGGGCTTTTCCTTTTATAGTCCATGGTAGTGCCCCCATTTACATATATCTAGCGTTGTGTCTTGGCACCGTTGGGGTGCCCTTCGTCCTTGTCAGTCGTCGGGGCCCACTCGATCGGTCGGGAGTGGGAAGGCTTGATCCTGGTGATCTTCCTGGGCAAGGGATGATCCTGGCGATCTTGTTGGGCGGCGGGTTGCCCCGATGCTGTCACATCCTGCTCAGTCGGGGCGGTTAGGCCACTCGGATGGTCGCTCGGGGATCACCTCCGGTCTTGTCCATCTGAGCCTATGTCTGTGGGGCTATCTTGTGCCTCTCTCGCGTAGCCCCTATCAGCTGGACGGCGCGCCCGACGAGGGGTGCCTTACCGAGGCCTGGCCGGGGGCGTCCGGTCACGCTCACTGGCGTAATGAGATGGCGCGCAGGGGCAACCATCATTACGACGGGAGGAGGCAGCGTCTGTTGACGCCCCCCCGTTGTGTCGCGGGGCCCGTGCGAGCGGCGCTGTCCCCTTGTCAAAGAGTCCTGCTACCTAAGCCCTCGCCGCAAGATAAGGGGAGCTGGCGTCCTGGAGCCTGCACAGGGCCTGTCTTGGCCGGCACACCTGCCAGGGGGCGCGGCGTTCTTGGAGCGCACGTCTCGAGTCATCTGGCATGGTTCTGACCCGAGGCGCTGGGTTGGGGGGCCGCCACGCGTCCCGGGAGATCGGGCTCCCGGACTCGTTGGCTTAGGAACGAAGGCAACCCCCCCACGCCGGTTAGTGGGCCGTCCCGTTCATGGCCCAGTAAGTCTGCTGGGCCTTCCTTCACACGAGTCGGGCCTGTCAGGTATCCCAGGTTTACACCCCCGTCACTCCAACAACACTACCGTCCACAGTCCCGGCCAGCGGGAGCCACAAGCCATGCTGCTACCCACCTGCCGTCGTGCCGCCAGTCTTGTTTTTGCCCCTGCCGTCGACCACTACCCATCAGGGATCCAGCCCCGACCGGTGGCGCGACGCCACCGATACCCCCAACCTTTCCTCTATTGCCGTCGATCATGGAAGCTCGAACCCCTCCCCCCAAAAAAAAACCGAAATCCTAACCCTCATTGCTGCCTCAACCAGCACCTTGATCGGTAACTACCTCACCGTCGGCTGCTCCTCCACCTCCCACCCCTTGCCAGTGGCGGGAGCTTCGCCGGACTGGAGGTGGGCCGTGAGTGGGTCTTCTGCGACGGCCTTTTCATCCGCGCGCGCTGCACACCTAATATTTACGGAAAAAACTCCAGTCTCATCTCAAAACTGCAGCGGCCCGGCCACCCCACCCAAGACCGCCTGGCTTGTTGCCTGGGCCGTCGTCTTTTTTTTTCTTCATTTCTGAAAGGATGGGCCCTTTCTTCTGATGCGCGGCAGCAAAATATTTGGGCCTTAGATTCGTTTGGACTGTCCAAGCACTGCTGGGCTGGAAATCTACCCTAATTCGCATTTCGCAAATATAAAGGAAAGCGAGAAAAGGTACGGCAAATCCAACAGGCACCGGCTCAGGAATTTAGATGGTTCTTTAGCGATCTGTCACAGCAGTGGACAGCTACGGCCAACCATCTTCCGAGTGTTTTTCCCTAAGTGGTGATAGCTAGGCTTTTCCATGACACGGTCATCCCTAGCGAAGCTTTCCGGTCTTGATCAGCTCAATATTTCGCTAAGCTACCTAAGATCAATCTCAATGCAAATGTCATAAAAGTATTATGGACATTAAATTTGTTGACATGACAGAAGAGAGAGAAAGAGTATTATGGGATGTGAGAAAAATTTATCACCATAACATTCCTACAACTCAGTTACCTAATTCACAGTTTTAGTTTAACTGTGCGACGACACTTTCAACTGAGAATGACCTAAATGATCCAGTCATTTCATCTCCTTATCATATACTACACCACGCGCATTCAATTACCACACACCGATACGAGATACTAGTCTAAGGTCAGGCTCAGTGGAAGTTTTATGGGCACAATTATCAAGACTGGAAACTAGATAACTGTGCCAGATGGGTTTCATGGTGATGAAACTCTCCTCACATCTTATGAAACTCCAGCCTTCTCTTTCCTTACCATGTCAGCAAAATTGATGATATTTAATGCTATGAAACTCTCCGTAAAATTCCCAGGGTGGCCTAATAAAACGAAAAACCTCGATTTCATCGTACCGCTGAGAAGAGGACGTGCCAGCCAACTGAAAAGCGAGCACGCTTTATGGTGGAGAACAGTTTTGCAACTGGCCATGTTTCCCTCGTCACAAATCAAAGCGACGACTAATCAACGCAATCTGCAAAAAATGCGCTTATCTGTGGCCACCAAGAAAACTTTCCACTGGCCTGGTTTTGCCCAATGATTGGCCAAAGCAAGCGCCACTGTTCACGCATGACGCATCACGCTCACGGTGTGCGTGCGAACACGTTTCACTTCCCCCCGATCGGTGAGCCGCCGATCGTGTCACAGGTGGGCCATGCATCAATCGACATACGAAGCTTTACCAGGCAAGGCATGCACGCATGATTATCTTTTCCCGGACAGTGCAAGAACGCAAAAGCACGCAAACGACAGAAACCGAAACCCGGCAGGGCCGGTGGCCGGCCCCGGTGAACACCAAAACGGCAAGACCTGTGGCGCAAAGAGGAGGGAAAGATAGTGCGGGGATACGATATCCAATCCAACCACATTTCAGCCGAGTGCCATCCGTTCACACAGACTTGTTCTTCTTCTTTTGATTTGATACTTGATCGCCAGCTTATTAAACTAGGTCAGGGGCAATAATAATAGGAAACCAAATCCAGTCTTGTCAATGCACTTTGATCTTATTGGCTCGTGAACGAAACACTGTCCACCAAAAAAAACGATGCACTGTGCACGTGCACGGTTTCTATTCGCTGATCGAAACAGCAGGGCCACCTCTCTCTGTCTCTGATAATCGAGTGTCTTTGCCACTGTCTCTTTTCCTTTGCCCCCCGATCGTACTCTCACGTCCCATCACCATTGAAACGGCGCTGCCTTTTTATTTCCCTCCCCGCGCGCGGGCCCTCCGCCCCCACCGACCAGGGTGGTTTTTTTAATTTTTTAATTTTCGTTTTTTTACAAAAATATATTTTCGTTTTCGAAATTTACAGAAATATACCCCGGCCGCCCCGCTGCGGGGCGGCAGGGGCTTTTCGGTAAAAATTTCGCGAAAATTTTTGCAGAAAAGTCCCAGCAGCGGGGCGGCGGGCCCCGGCCGCTCGGCAGCAGGGCGACCGGCTCCCCCACCCTTATATAAGGGTTGGCTGGTCCCCCCACCGCTCATTTGCATCACTAAAATTCCAGAAACCAAGAAAAGAGAGGGAGGGAGGGAGGGAGAGAGGCGAAGCCCTGCCGGATTTTAGAGCCGGCGACTGCAGGTAACCAAAATTCTTCTACGCTTTACAAATAGATTATGTTGTAACTATTTTTATTGACACAGTAGATTAGCAATAAGTTTAATATCATTATTGTGTGGCCAGAGATGTCGAGCAAGCTTCGTTTTCAAGTTCACTATGGTGACTACTATATTTCTCATGATGCGTATGGAGTAAATCTATCAGCTTTTGAACGCAGAAAGTACGGAATAGATAAACCCTTAGAGAGGAGTTTTGGTTCCATACGCAAATGCCTTCACGAGATATTCAATGTGAATCCAAAGACTCATTTTCTAACCGTTCAGACTGTGACGAATTGGGCAACTGAATGGGATTTCTGGGAGTTGATGCTTATAACAAATACCAAAGAATGGCGGACTTACATGCAAACAGCTCTTGACCGCGGGTGGCCTCTTGCAATGCTAAT
The DNA here is from genome assembly GCF_016808335.1 of Panicum virgatum. Taxonomy (NCBI): domain Eukaryota; kingdom Viridiplantae; phylum Streptophyta; class Magnoliopsida; order Poales; family Poaceae; genus Panicum; species Panicum virgatum. The sequence continues at coordinate 55,646,766 of NC_053145.1, read as the reverse complement.
TCAGATTCACCAGAAGGCAGCTCATTTCCGTGAAGGGTCAACAAGTACATCATCTCATATGAACCAAGCAGTGGAACAAGAAAATGAAGATCAGAACATGCATGTCATAGAACCTGAGCCGCAAGGTATAGCTGATCAGGTAGGAGAAAAAGAAGATCAGAACGTGCATGTCATTCAACCTGAGCCGCAAGGTTTAGCTGATGAGGGGGAGCGGATACTTGGAATAGTGGAAGCTGTAGAGAATGAAGACTAGGAGGCTCGAATGATGGAAGAATGTGGGGACTCATCAGACGATGAGGACTACCCGTTGTTAGGTGAATGGCGAGACAAGGGTTTTGGAAATCTAGTGATACAGGATATTAGGAGTAATGAGTATGAATATAGAGAGAATGAGGTTGTGCAGGGGGTAAAATATCCTAGCATTGAAGCTGTGAAAGATGTTGTGAAGCTTTGGGCTATATCATTGAGGAAGGAATTCAGAGTTGTGAAGTCTAGCAGCAAAGAATATGAGGTGAAGTGTGTCAATGACGATTGTACATGGCGAGCACATGCCTACAAGGGCAAGTACAAGATACACTGGGAGTGTTCAATTGTTACACCATATACATGTAGATTAACTGCTGTTGTGCAAAATCACCGTAACATCACATCCACTTTCATGGCCAAGAAGATGTATGGGGTGATTCTCGACAAAATTGATTATGAGCCAAAATTTATAATTAGGGACATAGACGACCGTTTTGAATAAAAAATCAGCTATGCAAAGGCTTGGCAGGCAAAACAAAAGGTGTTTGAGATGAGGTTCGGCACATATGAGGCATCATATGATAACCTGCCTCACATGCTGTCAGCAATTGTGCAGAGAAATCCTGGAAGCGCGACTGATACCTACATTGTATCGAGTTTGTATCGGGGACCTGGATTTCTGCTCCGTGCTTTCTTCTGCCTTGGTGCATGTGTGAGGGCATTTATGTATTATCTTCCTGTTCTGTGTATCGACGGCACATTCTTGATAGGGAGATATAAGGGGACAATACCGACAGTGATTGGTGTTGATTGCAACAAGCAGGTGGTTCCCATCGCCTTTGCTTTTGTTGAGAATGAGAACACAGAGAGCTGGTACTAGTTCCTTGAACGTGTGAAGATTCACGTTGTTGCTGCAAGGCCTGATGTTTGCCTCATCAGTGACAGGCATGCAGGTCTTCTAGCAGCAATAAGGCAACTACATGAAGGAAGTCGAGTACAACCTCCTCTATGGCTAGATGTTGTGAGTAGGTGGTGCATAAGGCATATGAGTGCAAATTTTTATGAGCGCTTCAAGAATAAGGAACTTATGAATTTGTTCAAGAGGTTGTGCACTCAGAATCAGCAGCGGAGGTTCGATGCTTTGTGGCAGGTGCTAGATAACATGTGCGCCGAGCTGCTAAAGGAACAGACCTCAACCTCCAGCCGTAGACGTTCAGGTGGCGGACCTTTCACACAGTGGATCAAGGATGCACCTAAGGAGAAGTGGTCAATTCTATACGACACTGGTGGGCGTCGATATGGGATCGAGACAACCAACCACACAGAGTGTTACAACATGGTAATGCGTCATGTTCGTGGATTTCCTCTTGTTAACATAGTTGAGTTCATCATGTACGGATGCACAAGGTACTTCAGAGAGCGGTACCAGGCAACTGCTGTCTTACTTAATGATCCACAAGTGGTTTTTTGTAATATGGTCACTAAATACATGAAAGAAAAGATTGAAAAGGCTCACTATCACAGAGTGGTCTCCATGGGCACAAAGGATCAAAGGTTTGAGGTTTTATGCAAGGACAGGACAGGTCAGGGTGTCCGCAGACAAAGGGTGGTTCAGGATTGCTTGATAACGCCGGAAGGCAAGGTGTTTTGCAGATGCAAGAAGCCACAACTTCTTCACTTACCATGCTCTCATGTCATTGCGGCATGTTCAGAATTTGGATTGGAAGCTGGGGTTTTTGTTTCTGAATATTACAGAAAAGAAACCGCTATGCACACTTGGGGCCATGAGATATATGGCATAGGCAGTCTGGGATCATTCACTGCACAAAATATCCCTCCAATGTACATTCCCAATCCAGATGCTAGGAGAGGGGTAGGTCGACAGCAGACACTTCGTATCCATAACGGAATGGATGAGTCTGAGGCAGGAAAGAAGAAAAAACGATGCAACCTGTGTGGAGCAGACAGTTACACTTATAAGAAGTGCCCTAAAATGCATGACGATAATGCTGGTGCCAAGGTTGGACCTTCTGGGAATCCCACCGATGGATTGCCTCCGGATTTTGGAGCCCGTTGTGTTTAGATTTCGTTATGTATGGATATGTATTTGAACCAGATGTATGGATATGTATTTGAACCAGATGTATGGATATGTATTCCCACCTGTATGTGACAATTACATTTTGTTATGTATGGATATGTATTTGAACCAGATGGTAGCATGTAACAATACAAAGGTATTTGTGTAGTAAGGTTTGTTGGTTGCAATTCTAAATGTGTAGATTGCTTGAATTAGATTGCTAACTGAATGTAGTGTACTGAAAATAGAAGAATAAGGTAGGTTACGAACCATAAATTCCCGGTTTGCAATACAATTTTGTAAACAATGTTACGATTACAAAGCAAAGGCCTAAGGTGTTCGTACTACTACGGTAAATAACGCTGAGACCTTTGCTGTAAACTAGGTACTTTAACAATGAAAAACAGTGGCATATGCAACACGGTAACCTCGTGTTGTGACTAAACCTGACATGCCTTAGGAAATGTAAAATGCCGGGATTACATGATGGTGCTTTACTGAGTGCACCGGGGATATTTTCCCTTTCTAATAGCTTCAGGCCCTGCTTCCTTAGCATGGCGGGCCCTCTCTCACTTCCTCTCTCTGTCAGCTTCACGTTCCTCTACTTTCTGATGTTCCACTTATGTAATCCTCTTCTGAATCTCTTCCTGATCTTTCTTGCGCTTCTCCTCCATCTGTTCTTCATGCAGCATTCGTTGCCACCTTTGTGCAGCCCACCTTGCTTGATGCTCAACATGGTCCTTATCCTGCTGAGATTGCTCGGTGTCTAACCACTGCACGAAATCATATAGAGGCGGTGGAGTCTTTTCCCAAATCATGTTAGAAGTCATTACCAGATCCGAAAGTGGCAAACTCTAATAGTGTTTTGTAGTACCTTTGCTCGATCCTTGCCGTAATGCTTCGGCAGATCATACTCATAATTCTCGCACATGAAGAACCTCATGCCAAAATCGTCCCCCAAAACCCTAGATTTCATTAGCTTGCACAAGGATCCGCAAAAGCACATAGGCACCTGGACTCCTTGGGGAACTGTTTCCCTCACCTTACTCCGTGGAATGTAGGTGGATTCTGAGGAGGCCATGGTGTTGAGCTCTGACAATCACAAGTGCGCAATCAGATTGCTAATGTACTGTATCACAAACTGATTGCTAATCTACTGTGTCAACAAAAATAATTACAACATAATCTATTTGTAAAGCGTAGAAGAATTTTGGTTACCTACAGTCGCCGGCTCGAAAATCCGGCAGGGCTTCGCCTCTCTCCCTCCCTCCCTCTCTTTTCTTGGTTTCTGGAATTTTAGTGATGCAAATGAGGGGTGGGGGGGACCAGCCAACCCTTATATAAGGGTGGGGGAGCCGGTCGCCCTGCTACCGGGCCGCCGGGGCCCGCCGCCCCGCTGCTGGGCGACCTGGGGGGGGGGGGCCGGCCGCCCCGCTGCCGGGCGACCGGTCCTCCAGGGGCTTTGCTGCAAAAATTTTCGTGAAATTTTTGCAGAAAAGCCCCTGCTGCCCCGCAGCGGGGCAACAAGGTCCCGGCCGCCCGGCAGTGGGGCGGCCGGGGTATATTCCTGCAAATTTCGAAAACAAAAATATATTTGTATAAAAAACAAAAATATAAAATATAAAAATAAAAAAACCGCACCGACCAGGTACGAGCTGGCCATCTTTTTTCTCCGCCGGAGACGGCGACCTACTGAGTCACGGATCAATACGCGCCCTCGCCTTTCGGCAGATCCGTCCGTGGAAAGCAGCGAGCGCAGGCCGGCGTGCCCGCACCCCTCGCAGCCGAGACCTCAAGGCTGGGGCATCGACCCCGCCCGTCCTGTCTGTCTCGCCGTTCCGGCGTGCTGCCGGGCGGCGGCGGCGGCCTCCTCCCCCTCGGCCGGCCTGTGCACAGGACAGGAGCTAGCGCAGCGGCATCTAAACTGAAACGGGGCCTCTGATATGATCATGCATCCTGATGCATGCCCCGGGCACGGCCGGCCCTGTCGGCCTCACCAGCGCGGCTGCTCTTTCCGTGCTCGCGATCGCCGAGAGCGACCGTGCCGCCCACTTCGACGGCACATGTGCGAGACGTTGCTGTTGCTCGCTGGATCCACCACCAAATCTCAAGCGGTTTTACAAAGATTTGCAGCTGCCTTCTCGAGTGTTCTATAGTGAACAGTAGAGAGAAGTGATTTCCTCATCTCCAGCCCTTCTACTTGTGCGATTGGTGCCTGGAGATCCGAGGAAGCTGTGCGGGCACCCAAGGGGAGTGTGCTGCTTGCCTAGTAAGTGTCTCTGAAGAAGATTAGTGGTCGTTCTCTCCCTATTCTCTTGGTTCTCTCTGTCGGACCAGGATCTGATTCGGGATGATTAACGGGTGATCTTTAGCATCGCTGCCCGTCCTTGGTCAGATCCGTGTGTCTAGGTGGTGGGAGCTAATGGAGCAGAATCAGAGTAAGGGGGAGGGTGTAGGTTTGGAGTTAGGGAAGGATTCTTCGTATGTTCCTAGAACAGCTACAAGAAACTCAGTGACAATGCAACACCATGGAGTTGAGGAACAAGTTTCAGAGCTGTTTGGCAAGCTCAATCTTACTGCAAAGGAGAAAGAAGTCTTGGTGTTGGAAGATGGTGAGGATTCAAGTTCAGATGTGGTAAATCATGCAATTATTGGTAAAGTTCTTGCACCTAATTCTTTACCGTTGCAAACTATTATGGCTGCTATGCGACCGTCATGGGGTAATCCAAAGGGATTATTGGCAAGAATGGTGGGTGATAATCTGTTCATTGCTGAGTTTGAATCTGAAATGGATAAGAAGAGAATCTTAGACGGCTCTCCGTGGTATATTGGACGACAAGCCGTGGGAAGGCAGGTTATAATTCTAAAGGAGTTTAATTATGATTTATGCCCAAGTGAGGTTTCTTTTGATGATTTAGCTATTTGGGTGAACATTTTGAACCTACCTTTAGCACTTCGAGATGAAAGATGGGGCTTAAAGCTTGCAGGAAAAATTGGGAAAAAGTGCTGAAAATTGATGTGGACAGTCAGAAAAGGGCTCTGGGGAAGGATTTAAGGGCAAGGGTATTGATCTCTTTAAAAGACCCTTTGCCACGAGGTGTTTCTGTTTTTTCATCTAGGAGACAAAGGAAGGAATGGTATGATGTGGTATATGAGAGGCTTCCCTTCTTTTGCTTTTCATGTGGTATTATTGGCCACTCAGAGATTGAATGTCCCACCCCAGCTACTCGTGATGAGAAAGGATGTTTGCCATATAGCGAAAAACTACGTGCACCCGAGGAGAGAAGATTCAAAAATCAAGGTGAATGGTACCATCTGGGTGGTAGCTCTTCAAAAAAGAATAACTCCTCAGGTACTTGGGGGAGTTCAGATTCAAGAAAGTCTTCTACAAAGAGAACTGATGATGATGGCAGTGGTCAGGGGAAAGAAATTGGAGTACTTGATGATGATGATGATAATGATACTGAAGCTTATTCAAGAGCTAGAAATATAATTTCCAATGATGATATCAGGCTCTCAAAGGACTTAATTTTGTATGATGGCCCAGGAGATGATATGAAGCTATCTACTTACACAAAAAAAAATGAAAGTCTGATGACAACTTGTTGAATAATATTGCAGGTCAGGAAGGTGATTCTATGGCAGTCCTTGCTGGTTGCTCGACGGCCCTAGTGCCGCCCTTTGAAGGAAATTTTCCTCTAGAGGGTAGGAGTGAGAGTGGGACATTGGAGTATTTGAAAAAGACTAAAAATGAGAACACGGGGCTGCTGATGCAACCTCGCGTGGAAAAATGAGGCTAATAACTTGGAATTGCCGGGGATTGGGGAATGGCCCGGCAATTCGAGGACTTCTGGATGTCCAGAAGCGGGAGGCCCTTGACATTCGTTTCTTGTCAGAAACTAAGCATGATGGGAAATGGATGGACTGGTTGAGGTGGAAGTTGCAGCTACCTAACCTAGTGACAGTTGATAGTGAAGGTGCTAGTGGGGGTTTAGCTTTGTTTTGGATTAGAGAAGTTGACATCACTCTTAAAAGCTTTTCGAAATACCACATTGATAGTGTGATAAAAGGGGAGAATGGCATTGAGTGGAGATTCACAGGTATCTATGGGGAATCAAAAAATGAGGAGAAGGATAAGACATGGGGGATGATGCGCAATCTAAAGGATCAGTTTCAAATGCCATGGCTTTGCAGTGGAGATTTCAATGAGATATTATTTGGCTTTGAAAAAGAGGTTGGATAGCCAAAGGCCGAATCAAATATGCGTAAATTCAGATTAGCACTGGAAGATTGTGATCTCCAGGATTTGGGATTTGTGGGGGACCCATACACTTGGCGTAATAACCATCATGTGGCTTCTTCCTTTACAAAAGAGCGACTTGATCGTGCTGTTGCGAACAGCGCCTGGAGATGTATGTTCCCGATGGTGAGGGTTGTAAATGGGGCTCCTAGGCACTCAGACCACATGCCAGTTATCATTGATGTGGGAAGTAATATGTATAAATGTTTTGAACATGTGCAACCAGCTCTTAAGTTTGAGGCAAAATGGCTTGAGGAAGAGGACTGCCAGGCACGAGTGATGGAATCATGGGGTAAAGCTATAGAGGAAGGCTGTAGAGGAATGATGGAGATTCAGAGGAAAATTTTAGGAGAGCTGTGGGAATGGGACAGAAACATTCTTGGGGAGTTAGAAGAGAGAATTAAAAAAATCAGAGGTGACTTGGAGAGATGTAGGAGAATGAATATTTCACAAGAATCTGTAAACCGGGAACATATTTTGCGTTTTAAGCCGGAAAGATTATTAGACCAACATAATATTTATTGGAAGCAAAGAGCTCATAACGCATGGTTAACAAAGGGAGACTGGAATACCACTTTCTTTCATGCATTTGCCTCAAAAAGGAGAATTAAAAATTGGATCAGAAAATTGAAGGATGACAATGGAAGTGTGGTTGAGGGGGACCAGCTGAAATCTTCTATTGCTAACCAATATCAAAAACTTTTCACATCTTCTACAGGTACACATTTTGAAGAAATGTTGATCTGTGTTGACCCTAGAGTCACACGCGAAATGAATGAAGCTTTAATTAAGCCATTTTCAGGGGAGGAAGTATGGAATGCTCTGCAATGTATAGGTGATCTCAAAGCTCCAGGTGCTGATGGTATGCCTTCTATTTTTTATAAGAAGTTCTGGTTTTTAATTGGTGATCAAGTTAAAACTGAAATTCTGGATGTTCTAAATGGGGGGCCAATGCCTGTAGGCTGGAATGATACTACAATTGTGTTGATTCCTAAAATAAGTTCGCCGCTACTGTTAAAAGATTTTTGGCCGATCAGTCTTTGTAATGTGTTATACAAAATTGTTTCTGTTGGTACCCTGTAGCAGGGATACCCACTCCTACTGCAGCAAGGCAAGACTCGCATAGTCATCCATAACTACGCCCTAAGGGGCGGAGCAGCCGGGCCCCAGGGGTCCGGCTCTTACCTCATTTGGTCAACGGCCCCGGACCCATTCCCTGCTCTGGGAACGGGTCCGGTGATGCCACGTCATCCTGAGGAGGGGAAGCTCCGCGCCAACAGCCGAGGGTGCGGACCCCCCATATGGGTCCAGGACCTCCCCGCGTCCGTTCGGACCTCCCACGTGCGTAAAACCAATATACCGCCGGGGCGGGGTCCGGGTGCGCCACGTGTCCTGCAGGCGCAGGCGCGGGCGCAAGTCTTCCGCTGGAAGACTCGCCCACCCACCACATTCAATGCGGGTGGTTGAGGCGTGCTCTGCCGCCGCGGCACGCGGGGGCAGCTTTTGTCAGGCCTCACTGTAGACCGCATATTACCGAGGTACACAGTGCAGCCGCATGCGCCGCATCCGCCCAGAGCCCGTCTGCCGCATTAAATGGATACGACGACACGGCACCCTTTCATCATACCGCCTAGGCCGCAAGCTACACGGCCCGTTCAGCTACGCGGCAGGCTACGGCAAGCTGCGCCGCAAGCTATGCCCTGGCGCCATTTCGACAAGACAGGGCATGGCTATGCCGGACGGAAGATTCCCACGGGCAAAGCAAGGAAATCCCGGAATAAGATCTTTCCCAGGCGTAGCACCATAATAGCGCTAGGCCATTCGTATTAAATACAACATCGTTGGGCCCCACCTGTCGGGGACTCAACGGCCATGTACGCGCCTCCCTTGAGATATAAAAGGGAGGCGCTCGCTGCACACTCTTGACTCGACACTCTCTAAGGCCAAGTAAAGCCAGACACAACACAAGCTCGGATTCACTCCGAACAATCCTTTTCTCAACCTCTTGAGAGCACAAGCAATACAACATACAGTGGACGTAGGGTATTACACTACGGCAGCCCGAACCACTCTAAACCTGCTGTGTTCATCGTGTTCTTACATCTAGATTGGGCTAATCCTAGCTACCCCCGTTTACTCACCCTCTGGGTTTAGGCGGGTGCACTACGCCACCCGGCTGTGGGTTTGCACATCACGACAATTGGCGCGCCAGGTAGAGGTGGTTTTAGCTAGTTTTAGATCATCCTTTGCTCATCTCCATGGTTCGGGTGGTTGAGCACTCCCTGCACGATGACGACGTGGAGATGATGGAGGGTGTGGCGTCATCCGCGCCACGTGCCTCTCGCCTTCCTGCTCCAGGGGCAACCGTGCGCGTGGAGCAGCCACCGTCGCCAGCGGCGCGCGCTGCACGTTGGAGAGAGTCAGGGCGCCCTTCGAGGGCCCCCTCACAAGCTGCGAGCGGCAGAGCGCCGGTAGCAGCTAGGGACTTGCTTCGCAACCCTCCGGCTGCTGCAGCCTCGCCAGACGCCCTGAGGTAGTGGCGGGACGACGTTGACCGTCTCCTCCATCTGGCTCAGGCCTCCCCCAGTTCTGCAAGGACTGGGCAACGACCTCCGCCTGGCAATGCGGTGGTACCCTACCACCAGCGCCAGGGCGGTACGTCGGCATCCGTGCGCTCCCCCACGGTGAGGGGTGCACGAACAAAAGACTTGCGGGCGGAGCTCAACCGCAGGCGCGCGGATGAGGACGCCCGCATCTCCGTGGAAAGGGCGCGAGAACGCCGCCTCAACATCGAGGGCCGCAACCTCAACGCCGACTTGGATGCAGCGGCACCCAAGCCTCCAAGAAACGCCCGGATACAGGCGGGCACCCCGGTGGCTGGGGTGGGTTGCAATGCGCTGGCGGATAACCTCCGCGCGGTGGCATGGCCGTCCAAGTTCCGCCCGCACCTGCCGGAGAAGTACAACGATACCACTAATCCGTCAGAATTCCTGCAGGTGTACGTTACCGCCATCACAGCAGCTGGTGGAAACGACACCGTCATGGCGAGCTACTTTCATGCAGCCTTGACTGGGCCAGCCTGGACTTGGCTCATGAACCTCACTATTGGGACGATTCAGTCTTGGGAGGAGCTCTGTGCGAGGTTCACTGCGAACTTCGCCAGTGCGTACCAGCAGTATGGTGTGGAGGCTCACCTCCACGATGTGAGGCAGAAACCCAGAGAGACGCTCCGGGCATTCATCTCACGCTTCACCAAGTTACGGGGTACCATTCCTCGTATCTCTGACGCATCTATCATTACTGCTTTCCGTTAGGGGGTACGTGATGAGAAGATGCTCGAGAAACTGGCGACGCACGAGGTGGAAAGCGTTACCACGCTTTTCTCCCTGGCTGACAAGTGTGCCAGGGCCGCTGAGGGACGCGCATGGCACTCAGCCCCCCAAGACGGAGACGCCAAGGCTGGTGGCTCCGGAGCTACCGTCCAGGGCGGTGGCAAGAAAAAGAAGAACAAAAACCGGGGTCACGGGGAGCCACAAGCCGGCGGTCCGGTCGCAGCAGCAGCGGCACCAGCTACTACGGCAGCGGTTGGGGACCAGAATGCGCATGGCAAGCGTCCGCGCCCGCAAGGTGGCAACAGAGGTTCATGCCCAGTTCATCCCACCGCTCGCCACAACGCTGCTGACTGCCGTGAGATCCAGAAACTCGCGAAGCGGGTCAGTGGGCGGTGTGAGCAGGCCTCCAAGGACGGCTCACCCCCTCCTTGCCAGCAGTCTGGCAAGGAGAAAGCCTCCGACAGTGAGGCCGTTGCCGGGGAGAAGGAGCTGGGGTACCAATCCCCCGCTCGGGAGCTGAAGGGCGTTTACAGCCACGACAACTCCGACTCTGACAACGAGGAGCGCCGCAAGAAGCTGTACGTAATGTACGGCGGAAGCTGGGAGCTTGCCTCTCGGTGGGACGTGAAGACCCTTCGCCGAGAGGTCCTTTCGGCGAAGCCAGGGGTCCCGAAGGCGGCGCCGCACCACAGGTGGAGGAACACCACCATCTCCTTCGGGCCATCTGACTACCCGGAGGACATGGCCGGGGCTGGTGTACTACCTCTAGTCACCGCCCCTGTCATAGCCAACATCAGGCTCTATCACGTGCTGATTGACGATGGGGCTGGCATCAACGTCATCAGCTATGCAGCATTCAAGCAGCTGCAGATCCCGGAGTCCAAGCTGACTCCCTCTCGCCCATTCTCTGGGGTGGGCCCACATCCGGTGTTCCCTCTGGGAGCATCACTCTGCCGGTCACATTCAGGACCGAGGAGAACTTCCGCACAGAGAGCGTCCAGTTCGATGTTGCGGAGGTGAACCTCCCGTTAAATGCCATCATTGGCAGGCCGGCCCTCTACCGCTTCATGGTCATTGCCCATTATGGGTATTTGGTCCTGAAGATGCCTTCCCCTGCCAGTATCCTCACCGTGCGGGGTGACCGCACCGCTGCCATCGCTGCAGTTGAGAAACTGCATGCTCTGGCGGCAGAGGCTGCACGTTCCGAGGAGGACCCATCCACCTCACGAGCCAAGGTGCCTGCCAGGGCACATAAGGTTCAACCGTCCGACCCGGACAATGTTCCCGTGAAGACTGTGCATATCGGAGCGGACTCCTCCAGGACCACCTGCATCGCGGGAAACCTAGAGGAGAAATAGGAAGACGCGCTCATCACTTTCCTCCGGGCAAATGTGGACGTGTTCGCCTGGGAACAATCACATATGCCCGGGATCCCCAGGGAAGTGATCGAGCACCATCTGAGGATCTACCCCGACGCCACGCCGGTACGCCAGAAACCTCGGAAGTAGTCCGTGGAGCGGCAGAACTTCATCCGTGAAGAAGTCCGCAAGCTGCTACACGCTAGCTTCATTGAGGAGGTCCACCACCCTGAGTGGTTGGCCAAACCGGTAGTCGTCCCAAAGGCCAACGGGAAGCTTCAGATGTGCATCGACTACACCAGCCTCAACAAGGCATGTCCTAGAGACCCCTATCCTCTTCCACGTATCGATCAGATTGTGGAATCCACCTCCGGGTGTGACCTTTTGTCTTTCCTAGATGCTTACTCTGGTTTCCACCAGATTCAGATGTCTAGAGAGGATAGGAAACATACTGCTTTTGTAACAGTGGATGGACTTTATTGCTATATTGTCATGACATATGGTCTGCGGAATGCCTTACCCACGTTTGTGCGAGCTATGAATAAAACTTACTATAATATAATTAGAGATATAGTTGAGGTATATGTCGATGATATTGTAGTCAAGACTAAGGTAGGGTCAACACTAGTTGAGGACCTGTCCCTCGTCTTCGACCGACTGCGCGCCACGCGGACGAAGCTGAATCCCGAAAAGTGCGTTTTTGGCATCTCAGCAGGGAAACTGCTGGGTTTCCTGGTCTCACATCAAGGCATCGAGGAAAACCCAGCCAAGATCAGGGCGATCGAGACGATGAGGCCTCCTGGCCGCATCAAGGACGTCCAGAAGCTTACTGGATCTCTGGCCGCTCTTAGCCGCTTCATTTCGAGGCTGGCTGAGAGGGCCCTCCCCTTCTTCAAGCTATTGAGGAGGTCTGGTCCATTCTCTTGGACTGAAGAGGCTGAACAAGCCATCCAGGAACTAAAGCAGCACCTCACCTCACTGCCAGTATTGGTGGCTCCAGAGCCAGGTGAGACATTATTTTTGTATCTTGCTGCGTCTGCAGAGGCGGTCAGCATGGTGCTGGTGGCCGAGAGGACGGAGCAAGCTCGCCAGGGGGACACCAGGGTTCCCCCGGCCAAGGATGGTGAGCCGGACCACGGACATGGGGGTCCGGTAGCCACTCCTCTGTCTGAAGGTCCGGACCCCGGACAAGGGGGTCCGGAGGAGCCTCGACCCAGTGGGAACCAAGAACCGCTGGGGGCCCAAGGACCTGACGTGGTGGATAAGGGCGAGCCGGACCCGGTGGCCAGGGTCCGGACCATCCAGAAGCCAGTCTACTATGTCAGCGAAGTCCTCCACGAGGCAAAGGCCAGGTATCTTGAGACGCATAAGCTTATCTATGCTATACTTATTGCGTCCAGGAAACTGCGCCACTATTTTCAGGCACACATAGTTGTCGTAGTGACCTCTTATCCGCTGAGAGTGATCCTACACAACTCCAACGCCATGAGCAACATTGCCAAGTGGGCAGCAGGGTTGGCTGAGTTCCAGCTAGACTTCCAGTTCCGCCATGCAGTCAAAAGCCAAATCCTGGCTAATTTCATAGCAGAATGGACTCCTTCCCCAAGCAATTCTGCGGGTCCGGACCTCAACGCCGGACCCCCGGAGCCGGAAGTCAAGACACCAGCCTTCACCAAGCCCCACTGGACACTCTTCGACGGGTCCGTCCGCAAGAAGTGGGCTGGAGCTGGTGTGGTCCTCATCGACCCAAATGGAGATCAGCTGAAGTACATGGTGCACCTTGAGTTCAAGGCCACCAACAACATGGCAGAGTACGAAGCTTTGATCTTTGGCCTGACACAAGCCCTGTCTCTGGGGGTCCGGCAGCTCCTGGTGAAGGGAGATTCTCAGTTGATCATCAAGCAGGTCTGGGGGAATTGCAGATACAACAATCCCCAGCTCGCGGCATACCTTATTCACGTGAGGAAGCTTGAGAAGGACTTCGACGCCTTGGAACTGCAACATGTTCCCCGCAAATTCAACTCAGCAGCAGATGATCTCTCCGCAAGAGCATCTACCTGGGCACCCGTGCCCGAGGGCATCTTTGAAAGACGGTTGCTGAAACCTACCACACAGCCTGCCGAATTGGGTGAAGGGGATCAAGCTAGCACCTCGAAGCTAGCAGTCCCAGCGGCATTCCATCCGTGGTGCCTGCCCAGGGTTGTGTGCGTTGCTGAGGACCTTGGAGACCTCATAGAGCCACTCCCACCTGCTTAGGGAGGTCCCGATGCATGGATCTCCGAGATCCGGGACTACCTGAAAGACAATATCCTTCCTGATGACGATATGTCCGCTGAGCGCATAGTACGATTAGCTAAACGCTATGCAATGGTAGAAGGGATCTCTACCGCCGTGGCGTCAATGGTATGCTCATGCGGTGCATTTCCTAGGAAGAGGGCCGCGAGTTACTCACGGAGATCCATGGAGGCGAGTGTGGAAGTCATTCCTCATCTCGCACACTTATTGGTAAGGCCTTTCAAAAATGACTTCTACTGGCCTACAGCACTTCAGGATGCAGCTGAGATGGTAAGGTCCTGCAAAGCATGCCAGTTCCATGCAAAGCAAATACACACACTGGCTCAAGCTCTGCAAATGATCCCGCCCTCATGGCCATTTGCCGTATGGGGCGTGGATATCCTAGGGCCATTCCCCCGGGCCGTCGGCGGGTACCGGTTCCTCTACGTCGCCATTGACAGATTCACAAAATGGCCGGAGGTTACCCATGTGGTGAACATCACCAAAAAATCAGCAGTCGCATTCCTCAAGTCCATTGTGTGCAGATTTGGCGTCCCAAACCGCATCATCGCGGACAACGGGACCCAATTCAAAAGCAGACTCTTCCAAGGGTACTGCGAGGACATCGGCATCCAGCTATGCTTTTCTTCCGTGGCACATCCCCGCAGCAATGAACAGGTCGAGAGAGCGAATGCAGAGATCCTTAGTATACTCAAGACCTAGACCTATAACTGCTTGAAGAAGCATGGTGCAAAATGGGTTGATGAGCTTCCGTGCGTGCTATGGGGCAACCGGACCACACCCTGCCGAGCAACCGGGGAGACCCCGTTCTTCCTGGTCTATGGGGCTGAAGCATGCCTTCCCCCGAAAATTCACCTGGGCTCACCACGGGTCCAGGCTTTTGACGAATCCATGTAGGGACGACTGCGGCATGACGATGTGGACTTCGTTGACGAACGAAGGTGGCGAGTAGCAATCCGAAATGCACGGTACAACCAGACACTCAGACGTTATCATCAACGGTTCGTGCACAGTAGGGAGCTCCGGGCTGGGGACCTCGTCCTAAGACGAATCCTGAACCGAGCAAGGCTCCACAAATTCTCCCCCAGCTGGGAGGGTCCCTTCAAGGTTACAGAAGTATGCCGGCCCGGGTGCGTTCGCCTTGCCACAGTAGAAGGGGTGCCGCTACCCAACCCATGGAAAATAGAGCATCTGCGTAAGTTTTATGCTTAGACAGAACATGAAATGAATTTTTCCTTTGTAATAAGATAGGATCAGCGTGCGGTCCAGAGCGGTGGGGGTCCGTCCTCGTAAACCCGTCCTCTGGCATCCATCGCACCATCGGCTAGCATTAACACGCGGCCCAAAGCGGTAGAGGTCCTCCCTCATAAACCCGGCCTCTGGCATCCATCGCGCAAGCCATGTATATCAAGTTGCAAAGGAAAGATTTGCTCTCAGTTCTGTCTTTGTGTCAAATTTTTATTTGGCATTTCGATTCTCGAGTTTTTCCCTTTCTAACCCCCGTGCGGACTTCCACTCTTGTCGCTACAGCTATGATCTGTATTGAGTTGCCGGATTGTCGTACAGGTTCGGACCCCCTTGCTGCTGGGAGAGGGGTCTAGACCCCTAGGGACATGCTCTGGAGAGGGGGTGCTTGTTTCCTGGGGTGGTCCGGAGTCCTGTGTAGTCGCTTAGCCGGTTCCGTACCCAAAGCCTACACGCTCCACCACCCTGTAACGAGTGCTCTAGTACCCGGAGCTGGGTAATTAGGGGCCCGGACCTCGTTCTAGCTCAAGGGTTGGCTTCCTAAGTCCTACACGGCAGGTCCAGCTCCATATCTTAAAGGATCGAGTACGACAGAATGGCCTCACCCACTGCTAGGGAGGGGTCCGGAACGTCGGAGCCAGGTACGGTAAAGTCGTGATTGTTTCCTGGAGTGGTCTGTTGTAACACCCGGTTTATAAAAGGACATAAACCGAGCAATCATATACGTGACAGGATCAAGTCACACGTATATACAACAAAATGAATAGTATATCATAGCACATATCACGTAAAAGATATAATAAAGCGAATACGAATGTTATTTATTACAATAATGACAAAAAATGTCTGATACAGCGGAAGCGAAGTACAAAATACGATAAAGCTCTAAAGCTGAAGCAGGGCGCCACAGGGACGTCGACTGGGAGACGAACACCTAGAAGTCCTCGTAGTCCTGGTAGCGCTGGATGAACTCCCTCGTGTCAGCAGGAACTGAGCAGCAGTAGCGTATCCAAGAGGAAAAAGTAGAGAAAAGGCAAGAGTGAGTACACAACCGTACTCAACAAGTATAACACAAACTATGAGGCTCTAAGGTTGGCTGACTCAACTGCATTAGCTTTTAAGTCTTGGCAAAATTTTATTAAAGCTAATTACTACAAGTTGTTGAATTACCATTAACCCAGTTACATAGTAATTAGTCAAATTTAAACATGATACTACTGAGAACCAAACCAAACCATACCAAGCCACCAAGGTAAACCCCGAGAGGCACCCCCTCGTCGGAAGGGGCTAACCCCACTAATCAAAAGGAGGATCTGGGCCGCTCATAACCGTGAGCACGGCTAGTATACCAGTTTTACACTCTGCAGAGGTTGCACATCTTTACCCACAAGTCGTGAGCTACGCCAGTTGTTCTTCACACTTCCTTAGGTGAGATGACTAGCGACTCACTACGAGGCCTTTACAAAGAATCTCGTTGGTAAGGAGTAACCGCGAGGGTGGATCGGCGACTATGGAGCAGGTCTAGTGGGCGTCAAGACACAGGTACGCAGACCAAGCACAGATGAGGCCACTCAGTACGAGGGACATAGAAGCTTACCGCCCTTGCCCCGCAGGTAAGTTACTCCAAACCAAAAAGATCTAATTATTACGCCAAGTCTATCCCATTCTAGCCTTGTGGTAGCGCTGTTGTCCCAGGTTGTCGCTCTATGAACCGGTCCTTATGGAGAGTGGCCAACCAGGCACTAAGCACCGTGCTGGCCCCCTAAACCATGTTTCTAACAAAACCCAATTTTAACGAGATGTGAGCCACCCAAGCACGAAGCACAGAGGGCCACTCTTAGAATTAAGTTGCATAAACCATTAATCAAATTAATTAAAAAGGACCATTATGTGTTATAGCGCGGCACCTAGCACAACTAACCAAAATGCAACCCAAGGGATGTATATAAAGGATATAAAGTGGCTAGGAAAGTCCTTATAGGCATACAGTATTAAAATGCAGTATGAAATTGTATTTAAAGTGATAGGTTGTTCATGTTACACTTGCCTTCCTCATACTGCTCTGGCTGCTGCTCAAACTGCTCCGAAGACGGCTGCTCCGGGTACTGGTACTGGGGCTCCTCAGATGGATCAGCGTCTACCCACGAACACATGGCCAAAAACAAGTCCAGCACAATACATACAATCAAACAAAAGCAAACACTAAGAAACAGTACAACAATACATAAAAACAGCAAGAAAAACTAAGCCTAAACTGTTCTACGCGCTACAACGATCGCGTGGACATAAAGAACGCTAAAAACGGAGCTAAAACGCATAAACTAGGCCTAAAACAAGTTCTAGGGGCTTATCTGCGAGAAAACTAAGGTTCCAGGGGGTTTTCTGCAAAAACTGAGGGCCTAAACATAATTAAACTTTAGTTTTAGGGACTAACCTGCAAAAACGTCAAGTATGGACTGCGGGTTCTATTTCTAGAAAAACCAGGGGGCTTCGTGCAAGTTTCTGGGCCGAAATGTAAATACTTTTGAACAGACTTGGAGTGCGGGTTGAATATGAAGAAACCGGGGGTCTCTTTAGAAAAAAATCTAGGCCGAACCGTTACGCACGATCCTCGGCCGCTGGATCTCGATCCGGTGGTCCAGATCCGTTCGGATCGGATTCTAATCGTGGGCGTTCAAGCAGGATCTGACGGCTCAGGAGGACTTGGGCGCGGGGCGGCGGCGGGACGTCGCCGGAGCTGTGCTCCACGGCGGCGGGCGGCCGGAGTTGGCCAACTCGGCGTTCCAGGGGTCAAACCGAGCGGGTTTTGGGTCAGGCATGATCTACGCGACACGCGTGATCTACCTGAGGCGACCGAACGATGGATTGGGGCTCGGGGAGAGGGTTCGTGGCGGCGCGTGCTGCGAGTGGTGGCCCTGCGTGGCGGGGCTCGCCGGCGTGTGGCGCTCGGACTGTTGCAGAGGCCTATAGGCTATAGAGGCTAGCGCAGAAGGGAGCTAGGGTCGGTGCGTGTCTCACCGAGGTTCGAATCGGGCGTGGAGGTCGTGCAGGGAGTTCGGCGGCGAAGGTCGGCATCGGCGGGGAACGGAGCTTGCGGTCCGGGTGGTGGCGTGCTCCTCCGGTCTACGGATCTCCACTGGCGGCCTCGTGGGGTTCCTGCAAGCGCGTGCAGGGGGTCAGGAAGGCTCGGAGATGACTGACGGCGAGCAATCGCGGCGGCGGGTCGACTTACCCGCGGCGGAAACCCGGGAGAAATTCCCGTGCGTGCGGCCTCAGGGTTGCGAGTAAAGGCTCGGTGGGCTTTGGGGCATCGAGGCGGAGCCACGGTGTCGACTTGCGGTGGAGAAAGGGCGGCGGAACAGCGGGGCTACGGCGGCGCAGGGGCGAAATAGAGGCGGAGCAGGGCGGGTGGAGCGCTAGGGTTTTCGGCGGCTTCGGTGTGGAGAGATGGAGGTGCAGGGAGGGTCGCGGGGCTAATTAAAGGGCCCGGGGATCTTGGGGAGGTGTGCCCAGGAGAAATCCCGGCGGAGATAGCGGACAGTTGTTGCAGCGCGGCCATTGCGCAGCCGGGGAAGATGGACCTGGCGAGCGGGGCCCGGGCTGGCAGTGGTAGAAGGCGCGCGCGGGGAGTGGGCGTGGGCGCTGGCAGGTGGGACCGGCGGGTCGGGGCGGCGACGTGCGAGCGGGCGACGGCGGGGAACGGGGTGTTTCCTGGGCCGCGCGTTTGGGCCAAGCGAGCGTGTCGCGTGGGCTGAGGCGAACTGGGCTGCGCGGGGAGAGGGTGTGAGGGAGTGGGCCGTTGCGCTGAGAGGGGAGAAAAGCGGGCCGGTTGGGTTGGGACGGGCCGTGCGGGAGAAGGGAGGAGTGGGGCGCTGGGCTGAGTTCCTGGGTTTTGGTTTTGGGTTTCTTTTCCTATTTCTTTTCTCTTTTCTTTTTCCTCTCAACTCAAAACTATTTGAATTCAAATTCAAATTCGAATTCAAAACCCTAGCACTCAACCAAATAAAACAATGCACCAGCATGAATGCACAAGCATGTTTAAACCTAAAATAAATTTTAATTGCTTATGCAACAAAATTAGATTAAATGCAAGCTAAGCAAATTAAATCCTTAGAAGAATTAAATAAACCAATTACATTTATTATTAATTACTGAAATTTGAATTAGGGTGTTACATCTGTAGCCCTGTGTAGTGGCTTATCCTGGTTCCGTACCCTAAACCTACACACTCCACCACTTTATAATAAACATCGTGCTGCCTGGACCTACGTATCCGGTGCTCCGGACCTCATACTAGCTTGGGCGCCGGTTCAGAATAGGCCCCGCGGGCCTGCTACTAAGCTTTGACTTTGAGTGGTATGCAGGTTAAGCCTTGACTGGTGGTAGCTAGCCTCAAACCATTGAGCCTACCTACCAGGGGGGCCCCGGCATCCGCTTTAAGGCTTCATGCAGATCGAGGTCCAGTCTCGGTGGTAGACAGACTCAAACAACTGAGCCTGTCTCCCAGGGGGTCCGGAGTGTTCACTTTGGGCCAGATACTAAGGATCGATTCTGCATGCGCCAAACAGCTTAGTTGCAGTATCGTTACTACCATCCCAGCGGGTTTGATTTTCCTCTCTGTAGTTTTTCTGCTATTCAGTGAATAAGTCACTCGTTTGACTTACAATCTGTGCTACACCTATGCCCAACAACACTTGTTCAACCACATAGGGGGGTCCGGAGCGTCTTCTCGGCTCGGATGGCAGATAGATTCTAACAACTGAACCTATCTACCAGGGGGCCAGGGTGCCGGGGTGCTGCATACCGCAAACCAGAGCAACATATAAACAGCTAAGTTGAAATTTCTTCTATTAAAATTTCAACAAGTACAATGTTTTTACATAACACAAAAAACAAAAGTTCTACTGCTGTGATGGTCCAGCTCAGGAATCTGCAGGCTCCCGCTTGAAATAAGCAGCTACAAAGTCGACAACCTCCCGCACGCTTTCCCGAGCGGAGGCCTCCATCTCTGCCACTGGACCATCGACGACTGGGGCTAGCGAGATGGCAGGGTCGTGGATCCGGAGGCAGGCCAAAATGTACTCCGCCACCATCCGGCACAGCTCACGGCCCTCGGCTTCAAGGTGGCCAGCGAGGATCGGCTCCAGGCGCCGGAGTCTATCTGAAGCAGAGTTCAACACTGGGAGTGCGTCAGCAATTGAAGCTGGCGGCTCCGCCACTTGGATTGGACTCATTCCAAGTGGCACCAGAGCTGAGCTTGCTTCGCTCGCCCAGTCGATGATTCGCTGGGCCCCCATGCGCTGGTCCTCCTGCAGCTTCCAGGCTACCTCCAGGACCGCCTCCTGCACCTGGGCATCCAGTGCCGCCTGAGCCGCCTCCAGCTGGCGGGTCTTCTCCTGGAGCGAGGCCTCCTTCCGCGCCGCTGACTCCTTCAGGGTCTTAAGACACTCGCGCTGGCGTGCAAGGGCCTGCTCCATGCTGGTGGTGAGGGATTCCCGCCGTGCAAGGGACTTCCTCTCCTCCTCGAGCTCCATCTCGGCAATAGCCTACTGGCTCGCGGTCTCCTGTAGCTCCTGGCGCCATTGATGCAGGGACTTGGAGAGTTTGTCGAGCTCCTGCTTGCGGACCTCGAGTCCCTGGCTGCGAGACTCGAGCTCGGATCGCTGGGCTGCAAGGCAGGCCTCCTCCTTGGCAATAGCCTCCTCCCGCAGCGCCAGGGCTTTCTCCCGTCCCGCCACCGCGAGCTCCCAGTCGAACACCTTTCGGAGCCCTTTCCTGTAGGACTCAAGGTCGGCCTCAAGCTCGGACCGGGTGGCGGCGGCACGGGAGGCCTCGGCCTTCGTGCGCTCCTCCAGGCGGATGTGCCAGTCACCGAGGCGCTGATGCTCGCTCTCTAGAGCTGTCCACTCCCGCCGGAATGCTGCCTCGGCGGTAGAAGTCGCCTCTTCTATCGTCCGCCGGACCCGGACCAGCACCCGGGGGAGGGGAACCGCATCCTCCTCTGGGAGACCCTGCAAGAGCCGCCTACCAGACACCACCTCCAGCTCTACCTCTGCTGCAGGTTGGGAGCTGGGGGTGGGGACATCTGGCACAGACATCGGGCCCTCGGGTACCGAGGTGCTCGTCGTTGCTGCGTCCGCTGCCGCTGTGCTCACCGTCGCCAAGCCTGGTGTCGGCGCGTCTGCCGCCATAGCCGGTGTCTCGGGGGCCACCGCGTCGGGCGTTGCTACGCCTGGCACTGGCGCATCCGCCGCCGCCACTTTGGGTGCCATCGGGTTAGTGGAGGTCGCCGCACCCGAGGTTCCCACATCCACCGTCGCTTCCACCGTTGCCGCCGAGGCACCGGTCGCCTGGACCACCGCTGACGAGCCAGAGGTGGCCGAAGAGCTGCCTGGGCGAGAGGCCCTGGCAAATAAAGCGAAGAAGCCCTTCAGCAAAAAGCGAAGCACCGGGAATAAGGGGAGTGAACAGAAGAACACTTACCCTGAAGCGCCAGGTCTCCAGCGTCCACAGAGGCTGGGCGACCGCTGCTGCCGTGGCGGCGACGGAGGCGCACCTCGTGGCTGCTGCTGTTGCTACCCTGGTGGTGGCGGTGGTGGTGGAGGCTGCTGCTGTTGCTGCTGCCGGGGAGAGGCACCTCCCGGCGGTGGTGGTGGCGGCGCGGCTACTCCAAGGGTCCCGTGTGAGCCGGGGGCCCGGGAGCTACCCTGGCCAGCGTCCTCAGTGGCCCTCTGATGCTTTGCGGCGGGCTCCTCAGCGGCCCTGTCGCTACGGTTCAACCTGCGCCGGCTCGCCTCGTCCGGCGATGCGCCGGAGCTACATCGGGCCTGGCTGGGACCGCTTTTGGTGGAGCTACCAGCCACGGCCTGCTTGGATCTGCATCTATCCGGATATTGGTAAATAAAGCAAATAAATGTAAAGCTTCTTCAATTAAAGCTAACTGATCTAATCCACGACGGTAAAAGCTTCACTGCTAGATCGGAACATCCTACATGTGATTGGGCATAATGAACGTAATAAATAACTAAACCTTAACCAGAATAGAGGCCTAAGAACAAGCTAAAGCCAATTCCTGGATCAATTCCCTGTTAAGACTAAGGCAAAGCATCTAATACATCACCGGATCATCCAATCCGTTTGCAAGGCCTAACCTAGCAGATATCACGCCAGCTCTTATGAACAAGACCAAACCGTAACAGATTGGATCTACTAGACGGAAAAGAAGCAGGGTGTTGTCTCCGTGCAACTAATTCTACACAACAAGAACTAGCATAGGATTGAAACGTGACTGCACGAAAAACAACATGATATTCGTAGATGATAAGCAACAAAGCACTATAGATCTACTAAAAGTCTTGCTACGAACATCAGGATAACTAGCATTACTCGCCATCAAAAATGCTTCAGTACGAGTAATACCAAGGTAAAAGCAAGGACAACGCTGCCCTGATCGCAAGAAGCGATCAGGGCAGCATGGCGCTTACTTGGATGAAACCCTAGAATTAGGGGTGGCGATGCGCCGAGAGTTGTTGTTTGCGAAACGTGATGACGTTCTTCTTTTCATGAATAACATAGGGTACATATTTATAGTCCAGAGACTTGGGAAACAATCTAATTCTATCTTGTCCCGATCGGACTCAATCTCTAACCTTGAACTAAATCTAAAGATACACGGCCCATGTGGCCCAAATGCTCAAACAGGAGCCGATTTACAAGCCTTCATAACCTTCTGCTTTAAGCCCAACTTACTTTCGGCCTGTTAATTTATGGCGATAACACATGCCCCCTTGTTTTGGCAATGTTAATTCCAAAACCACTCCGTCGCTCCATCTTCCCGTTAATGCTCATTAAAACACACTGCAACCACCAAGGAAGACGCAACATCTCTGCAACTGGCTCCTCGTAGAATGTGAAGCTGCCGATCCGTCTTCCTCCTTTTTGCTATTTAATCTCACCCCGAATCGGCTCTCTTCACAGCAAACTCATCTTCTTCCCAAGTCAAGTAGCACAGAAAAAACCCCAATCCTCCAGCAACTAGTAGCCATGGCGTTCTCTTCCTCCTCCGGCTCCAACTCCTTCGGAGATTCTTCCTCCTCCTCTTCTCCTTCTTCTTCTTCCCTCTCCGCTTCTTCCATCGACTGTATCCCAGAGAGTCGGGAGCCAACGCCGGAGTGGGACCCGACAGTAGCGTACGACGAGTTCGACTTCGGGACCGTCTCCGAAGAGGATGAGCCCGAGACCGAGGGAGAAGACCTCCAACTACTGTTCCAGGAGGAGTTGGAGAGCGATGAAGAAGACTCCTTGGAGGGAGCCGATTCTTCCTCGGAAGAGGAAATCGACTCTTCCTCCAGCGACGAACCGATGGGCAGAAAGCCTTTCTGGTTCCTCGGGTCCTCCGAGGAGGACAACGACGAAGAGAGCGGCAGCGGCGGCGGTCGGAGCAGCGACTTCGGGTCTGAAGGCGGCAGCAGCGCCTTCGGCAGCGACGACGACAACGATAGCGACGACGGTGGAGATGCGCCGGCCCGGAGCCCCAAACGCCGTAGGTACTAGGTACCTACGAGCAGTAGAAGTAGTACTGTAGGAGTAGGATTGTAAAGCCGAAGGATTATTCCTTTGTCAAATCGGCTTTCCTCTGTAAAAAACCTTTCCTTTTAATGAAGTTAATTTCCTTCAATTACTGTGTATTTAATTTGTTTTCCAAAAAGCCGATGGCAACGCATCAGGCTTCTATAAATATCCAAGAGCCGATGAAATTCAAACTAGAAGCAACCCGCACAAGAGTAGAGTATCACTTCCACCTTGAACCGAACTCGAAACAGACTCTCAAATCCGAGCGTAATTCGAAAACCTAGCTCTACAAATTCGAGCAAGAACTTCTCCAAGCATCCGGAATTCGAATCAGAACCCGCAGCAACCAAACCCTAATTCAACAGATCTGAACCATGGCAGACTCTGCAGCTCAGACAACAAATTCTTCAATCGATGAGGCGGCAATCTGCGGCCTAAAGATAACATCCTGCCCGATCCTCTTAACTTTCTTCAGCTTATTAAGCCTCTGAACAAATTAAACTCTGAAACATGACACCATATGTAAATTTCTGAATCTCTGAACTTCAGGTGTCAGATATCCTTCTGCCGCATCCTTCCAATCCAAAATCTTTCTGTCTTGGCCCACGAGCTTACGAAAATCCCACAGATTTAATCTCTTGTGAAGCAAATAGGATCCCTTTCGTGAGTCAAAACATTGGTTTGAACCTCTGGGCCGACTGCTTAAGAGCCTGGCCTAAACCTCCTGAGAGCTGGATTATATGGTACAGCAGAGTAGCAAAAGCTTATATGCCCTTGTGGCAGAAATTGAACATAGCCGAAGCACCTAGCTTATCATTATCACCCCTTGACAAAGATGAAAACCTTCTGAAAACCATCGGCTATTTTTGGTCTGATGCTCTGAACTGTTTCCTCTTTGGTCACAGTCCCATGACCCCTACTCTACTAGATGTCACCATGATCACTGGCCTAGACATTGGATCTCCTAATCCAGCTGCCCACAAAATGGCAGAAGTCCCCTTTAAACTCTCATCCAAGGCAAATTGCACAAACTGGGGCACTTACATGAACCAGCACATGAAAATAAGAGGTCCAGTGACTGAAAAGGAACACACAGCCTTTTTAAATCTTTGGTTAGAACATTTCATCTTCTATGGTCCTTCTTTAGCTCCAACTAAGAATTACCTTCCTTTGGCCTACCACCTGGCCCATGGCAATCGCACCGGCCTAGGCAAGCTTTTCCTTGGAGAAACATACAAATATCTCCATTTGATGACATCTAACTTGCTTAACCAAAAGAAACTGAGAACTGGAGGCCCATGGTGGTTTATTCAGTTGTGGGCACAACTGTACTTTCAGCACCAAATCCCAAACTTCCAAAGCATGACCAAGAATTCCTTTCCTGATGAGAGTGGCAAACCAATTAGATGTACTAGCTATGGCCAAGTCTTATTTAGTCTTCCTAGCAGTAAATTGAATCCAACAGATGCAGCAAACTGGTTCAGAGTTTTCTATAAAGGCTTAGAGAATCCCCTTTATTTCCCATTCACTGAATCTGAAGCTTTTGAGAACCCAACTGCATTCACACTAGATAGCTTTGCCGATGACGACAGCACTCGGCATCTATATTCCCTGATGATTCGACCTGGTTTCCTCCCTGTTGGCATGAGCACTTCCAATAGAATTATCAAACTAGGCTATGAAACCTATCAACCAGTCATAGCAGGTCGGCAATTTGGCTTAGGACAAGTCCCTCCCCACTTCCATATTAACCACTTGGTGGAGTGTAGAGCCGATCTGCCTGATGGTCTCACCAGCTCAAGATGCTACAGCATGTTTTACAACCTCCACATTCCAGCACCAGCCGATCTATCCTTCTCTCCCTCTTCAATCAGCTTTACCACTTGGTGGGAAATGTGGAAAACTCACATTTTCAGAAAAGCTTTAGGCCCTCTACTGCAGCAAATTGATCCTGAATATGTAATCCCCGAGGAAGAGGTACTGAATCTGTGCATTTTATCCCTTCTGAGTCCTCTATCCTTTTACTTGCCTAATCCTTGCTCACCTCTTCATATAGCAACAAGATGGTCCAGCACCTGTGACCAGTAACGGGGAACCATTTCACTTTCTTTCAACTGCTCCTAATGCCTCTTTTGCAAGGGATCACCATCAATGAAGAAAGTAATAATGGCCGTTCAGCCAGACTTACTCCAGTCGGCTTCTAAATGAAGACAAACTTCTGCAAGTACTGCCCCCCGAGTGCCAACTAAGAAAAGGAAGATGATCACGAGGCGAGTCATCAAGAAATCAGCACAAGCTTCCCCGAGTCCATCAGAGTCTAACACCAACCAGGTAACTCATTTTTCCAAAACCTCTTCTTTATTGCGTACATATGTACTCTGGTTGACTGTAATTTTTTTTTCAGGACGCAACTGAAGACATCCTTGAAACTAGTAGCCCAGCACAACATGAAGTCATCATTCATGAAGCTGACACTGGAGCAACTGAAACTTCAAATGCTCTGACGGATGTGCATGAAGAACAGGCTGACATAGTCAAAGCCCCTGTTGTCACCTCCAATCCAACCGGATCGGCTACACCTGAACCGATCATTACTTCTTGTTCAGAACAGGTAACTTTTATGAGAACCAATTCTGAACCAGCCGATAGCTTCATAAATGCACCTTGCTCTAGCTTCAGATATGTCCAAAGGGCTTTGACATTTCAAGTCTGCTTTCCTTTGACCCAGCATCAATGGGTCTGACTGCCCCTGGAGCAAAAACACCATCTTTGCAGCAATCGGCTAACTTGGCAAATCAGCTTCATCTCATCAAGGATCTACTATCTGCTCCGATCACTGCTCTGGTTGATGATTCCAGCAAGATAAAAGAAATTCTCGAGCAGATAGAATCCCAGCTTCCAGAATCACTTCGAGTCAAACTTTGGCCAGCCGGCCATCTTCCTTTCTTTCGGGTGGAGGTGATGGCAGCACAACAGAGGATAGAACTGCGTCATTCTCGAATCCCTCTGAAAGCCGACATCACTCAGAAGTGCAAACTACTCAACCAAAAGAAGGCAACTCTGGATGCTAAAGCTGATATCTCCGAGAGCACAAGATGACTCAACCTCTTGGAAAAGGAACTGATGGAACTTGAAGAAAAGGTCCGCAATACCCAAAGAGTAATCCAAGAGGAGAAAGCTTCGATCGCAAACTCCAAGCAGGAAGCCCAAGAAATGACTGAACAAATACAGGCAGAGTTTGCAGAGATAAGCACCTTGAGTCGACAGATAATATCAGGCGATGACAAGGACAACGAAGAAATCATTGCAAGAGCTGACGCTGTACGTGCAGAAGCCATCCATGCCATAGAAGAATTCCTGAACTAGTAGAACTATTTAGAAAATATTTGATGTCGCCTGTTAAACCTGAAACTTGTACTCATTTAAAACACCTTAAGTCGATGGTTACACATCGGCTATCTTGCTTCTCATATGTATTTTTACTAGCCAACTCAACGTGTTGGCCTCTCATTCATTTTTTTTGCCGGCCAACTCAACGTGTTGGCCTATCTCTTTCTCTTTTTTTGTACCGGCCAACTCAACGTGTTGGCCTTTTTTTTCTTTTTTTTTACCGGCCAACTCAACGTGTTGGCCTTTCTCGGTACAGCCAGATGGATCTGATCGGCTCTTGTTACTCGCTTTCCCACATGTTCGGGAAATACTTCTTGAGGTGTTGACCATTGACAGCAACAGGAAACTTGACGCCGTCCAATTCCTCGAGCATGTATGCATTCCCAGGCAAAACATGCTTAATCTTGTACGGCCCGTGCCAAGTTGGAGACCACTTGCCATACTTTTTATCTTTAGTTCCCAATGGCAATACTGCCTCCCAAACCAAGTCTCCAACCTGGAAATTCTTTGGTTTGACCTTCTTGTTGTACGCACGAGCAACTTTAGCCTTGTTTTCCTTAATCTTCTCCAATGACCAAAGTCTTGGCTCTGTCAGGTCCTCCACATTGTCATTCATCAAGGCTGCATATTGTTCAGTTGTCAGATCGTTCTGGAACCCGACACGCCTTGATCCAGCCATGATTTCCCATGGCAACATAGCGTCTTGGCCGTAGACTAAATGGTACGGCGATGTCTTGGTGGACCCGTGACATGAAATACGATATGCCCACAAAGCTTCTGACAACACCTCATGCCAGCGCCTAGGATATTCATCAATCTTTCTCTTTATGAGCTTGATGAGGCTCTGGTTGGATGCTTCAGCCTGTCCATTAGCTTGGGCATAGTATGGAGATGATCTGATCAGCTTAATTCCCATGTCATCGGCGAACTTCCTGAATTCCTCTGATATAAAGACCGATCCTCCATCGGTTGTAATAGTTTGAGGAATCCTAAATCTGTGAATGATGTGCTCTTTGACAAAGCTGATCACATCTCTTGACGCTACTGACCTCATGGGCACTGCTTCTACCCACTTTGTGAAATAATCTGTAGCAGCTAAGACCCACTGGTGACCCTTGCTAGATGACGGGTTGATCTGACCAATCATGTCCATGGCCCAACCTCTGAATGGCCACGATTTGATGATAGGATTCATTACTGAAGCTGGCACTATCTGAATTTTGCCAAACCTCTGACATGCCTGACATCCCTTGTAATATTTGAAGAAATCATCAAGTATAGTGAGCCAGTAATAACCCGATCGCCTAATCAGCCACTTCATCTTATGAGCCGATTGATGAGTACCACAGGTTCTCTCGTGAACCTCATGCAAGAGCCGATTTGACTCTGAAGGTCCCAGACATTTAAGCAGTAGTCCTTCCAAGGTCCTGTAGAACATGTCATCCCCTATCAGAACATACTTCATAGCCTTGAGTCTTATCCTCCTGGGTGCCCCCGAGTCGAATCCTTCATGTAATTGAAGATATCGGCTCTCCAGTCTCCGGGTTCTAGAAACTGAACCTCTACATCGACCCCGTCTGCCGTTTCCTTGTACTCAGAAGCCATCTGTGCTAAATCATTGGCTTCATTATTCAGAGTCCTGCGTATCCAGTGGAAATTGATGTACCTGAATTGTGACATCAACTCACGGCACTGCATCCATATCAGAAAAAGAGTCTCGCTCTCACATCTATATTCTTCCGTGAGCTGAGAAATCACCAGCTTCGAATCTCCAAATATTTCCACCGCTTCCGCACCAGCTTCGAGCAGCAGTTCCATCCCTTTGCGAACGGCTTCATATTCCACCAAATTAATGGTGCATGGGGCAGTCATCCTGATGGAAAAGGAGTAAGTCGCCCCTCGAGGCGACACCAACAGAATTCCCACACCACACCCATCATCACAAGCCGATCCGTCAAAAAATATAGCCCAAGCACGAATAAATAGTGCAGCAATATCAGTGCTGATCCTGTCTGCAACAAGATCCGCCAGTGCCTGTCCTTTGACTGCTTTTGCAGGCTGATATCGAATATCGAACTCTGACAATGCGAACATCCATTTTCCAAGCCGGCCTTTCAGAACAGGAGCCGACATCATGTGCTTAATGACATCCGATTTGCATATGACAATTGTTTCCGCCGAGAGTAAAATATGACGAAACTTTGTACATGTAAAGAATAAGCAAAGGCAAAGCTTCTCGATTTCAGGATACCTGGTCTCGGCATCTAACATGCGCCTACTGAGGTAGAAAACCACCCTCTCCTGGCCATCGTGCTTCTGAACCAATACTGAAGCAATGGAAGTGTCACCCACGGATAGGTACACATAGAACGGCCTATCTTGATGAGGAGGAACCAACACTGGAGATTTTGACAAATATTCTTTGATTTCATCGAAAGCTTGCTGCTGTTCTGCCCCCCAGCGAAACACATCATCGGATTTGATCTTCACTAAACCCATGAACGGTTCGATGCGCCCAGACAGATTAGAAATAATTCATCTGACAAAGTTAATTTTACTGATGAGCTTCTGCAACTCTTTCTTCATAGTAGGTGGCTTCATCGTCTTCAGAGCTTCTTGACTCTTCAGGCCGATCTCGATTCCCCATTCATGCACCAGGAATCCCAAAAATTGACCGGCCGATACGCCAAAAGCGCACTTCTTCGGATTCATTTTGAGCCCAAATTTCCGAGTTCTCCCCAAGACTTGACGCAGATCTTCTAGATGCCCCCCAGCTGATTTGGACTTGACTACGACATCATCAATATAAATTTCTACCAGTTTGCCGATGAGATCATAAAAAATGTAATTCATGGCACGCTGGTACGTTGCACCGGCATTTTTCAATCCAAAGGTCATAACCAAGTACTCGAACAAGCCGACCGCGCCTGGTACTCTGAACGGGGTCTTGTTCACGTCTTCTGGGGCCATGAAGATCTGGTTGTAGCCGGCATTACCGTCCATAAAAGTCATCATTTTGTGGCCCGCAGCTGCGTTGATCAATGTCTCTGCAACAGGCATCGGGTATTCATCCTTTGGCGTCACTCTGTTGAGATCTCTAAAATCGACGCAGACACGCCATCGGCCATCCTTCTTTTTACCGGTACCATGCTAGAGATCCATTCTGCATACCGGCACGGCCTGATGAACCCAACATCCAACATCTTCTCCACTTCTTTCTTGACTTCTTCTAGGACTTCGGCCTTCATCTGACGTGCTCGTTGCTGAAACGGCCGAAACCCTTTCTTGAGCGGGAGCCGATGCTTGACGATGCTTCTGTCTAGACGGGGCATCTCAGTGTAGTCCCATGCGAAACAATCCCGGTACTCTTTCAGCAGTGCAATCATCTCCTCACGCAAGACCGGATCCAACTTTTTGATGATAAATGTCGGCCGTGGCTTATCCCCAGGACCGATGTCAACCTCTTCCAAATCATCGGCTGACGTGAACCCGTATCCCAGCTTGCCGTCGTTTGAAAAACCAGCTGCGAACGCAGGCGAGTCTTCGTTATCCACCAGATCAGCGGCAAACACAGGGAGATGATAAGAAAAAATATTTGTCCAACCGCATAGGCTGGCCGTTTCTATACTTCCATTATCATTCGAAACCAAATAGTCAATGAGTAGCCAACTGCCGGAGCAGGCCATCGTACGTACATGATGTAACAATTCCGACCCCAATTAGGATTTTTCTATTTTTTGGGGCCAGTTGTTAGGACCGGCCTCTCTAGCTCTATTACACCCCGTAGCATGCCAGGACGTGCTTACTCTGTGAGGCCAGTGGATAAGACCAGCCTCAGTCTGTTTTTTGTCGCCTCAATCCGATCACAGTCTTCCAGTGAAATCCCTGAGATCGGGTCTTCTCCTTCTGCATCCCAGGCGTTCATATCTGAGAGCGAGACCTCGCTGGAATCGTCTGCAGGGACCACTTCTACATCATCGCCATCCCATTGGACCAGATACTGATGCATTGTGGAAGGGATACAATAGTTGGTGTGAATCCAATCCCTCCCAAGCAACACTGTGTATGTACTCTTGTTGTTGATGATGAAGAATGAAGCCGGGATCGTCTTGCGGCCCACTGTCAACTCCACATTAAGAACCCCCATTGCCTCTGATGGCTGCCCGTTGAAGTCATTGAGCGTCACGTTGGTCTTGATGAGGTCAGCAGAAGAACGCCCCAACCAGCGCAGCACTGAATATGGCATCAGGTTGACTGCAGCACCAGTGTCAACCAACATCCTGTTAACGGGTTTACCGTTGATGATCGGCCCTTCAAATGTTTGTAGCTTTTTTCCTTTGGCTTCTCGAAGATGATCGGCTGGGGGCCAAGATCCAACTGTGCAATAAGCAAATCCTCCGGTTGGGGTGCCCGGAACTCTGATGGGAGCACGAACACCATGTTCACATCAGCCGATGGCTTCTCATCGGCTTTTGCCTGCTTGGGGTGCCACTCTTTTCTTAGAGGGCACCTTTCTACCCTTCGCGGCTGCCTGACCTATTCCGCAAGATCCGGACATGCCTTCCTCAGCACGTCAAGGTATCTTGCTTCTGCCTCATCTAGATTGCGCAAGCGCTGCACTCTGCGCTTCTGCGAGCGATTAAGCCCGTTAGGACACCACCGTGGGCGATGGTACCTGTCTTCTTCTTCTGGCTCGAAATCACCCTTGGTCGGCCGCTCAACATGTTCGTCGTGACGCACTTTGGGCCCCAAGCACCGGAACACCGATGTCTCGCCTGACTGTCGTGTCCGAGGCCTGCACTCGAGACAATCATCTATAGTGGGCAATCGGCTCATGCCAGAATTGCAGCAGTACTTGAAGAACGAGCAATGCCAGTGGTCGCGTATAGCCTGGCGCCTTCCTAGCATCCTCCCTGTGTGGTACTCGTACTCCTCTTCTTCCGATTGATATCGGCGACGCAGCTTGTGCTAATACTCATATTTTTTCAGAAGCCGATCAGAAGCTGGAAGCTGATTACGGATGTAACGCACTTGCTCTTTAGTGATATGCTGTCGCCCTGGCTTATTTTGATCCTGGGGCCGTTTGCCAGAAACGGCCTCTCTCCTTTGCTCGTCACGACGGTGTACAGGCCCCGCCATGTTGATCTGGAATGAAAAATTCTGGCCCGTAGGAGTGAAGTCTGACAACTCTACCACATTGGCTTGCGGGAAGGGCTTCGTGTTAACCTTCATCGCGTGCTGGGCCAGGATTAATCGGCCTTGCTCGATAGCCGATTGAATCTGACGGCGCAGCTCCTTGCATTCACCCGTGGCATGAGTGAACGAATGATGCCATTTACAGTATAGCCTCCCCTGCAGCTCTTGTGCGGTTGGCAGCTTGTGATTCTCTGGGAACTTCAGCTATTTTTCTTTGAGCAGCAGATCAAATATCTGCTCTGCTTTAGCTATGTCGAAGTCGAAGCCCTTCACAAGCCCCTGCTGTTTGATCCATTTGCACGGGACGGGGTTTGCCCCCCGAGTCCACTCTGCCACAGTCACTTCTTGTTCCTCGCCGGAGTCATCAGATTCATCCGCTTGGGCCATGTTCACATGGCGCTTGAACTTGTCCTGGTACAGCTCAGGATGGTAAAGCTCGTACGTGGTAAGCTTCTACACCAGGTGCGCTAGAGATGCGAACTCCAACTGGAAAGCCATATCCTTGATTGGCTTAGCGAGTCCCAGAACTGCCAGATCGACTGCCTCCTTCTCCGTAATGCGTGATGAGTAGCATCGATTCTTGACCTCTCTGAAGCACTGTATGTATTCCGATACAGTCTCTCCTTGCTTCTGCCTGACTTGGGTGAGGTTGGCAATCCCAGCTTCAGCAGCCTCTAAGTGATACTGGGTATGGAACTGATCTTCCAGCTGCCTCCAAGTTCGAATCGAATGTAACACCCGGTTTATAAAAGAACATAAACCGAGCAATCATATACGTGCCAGGATCAAGTCACACGTATATACAACAGAATGAACAGTATATCATAGCACATATCACGTAAAAAGATATAATAAAGCGAATACGAATGTTATTTATTACAATAATGACAAAAATGTCTGATACAGCGGAAGCGAAGTACAAAATACGATAAAGCTCTCTGAAGCCGAAGCAGGGCGCCACAGGGACGTCGACTGGGAGACGAAGCACCTAGAAGTCCTCGTAGTCCTGGTAGCGCTGGACGAACTCCCTCGTGTCGGCAGGAACTGAGCAGCAGTAGCGTAACCAAGAGGAAAAAAGTAGAGAAGAGGCAAGAGTGAGTACACAACTTGTACTCAACAAGTATAACACAAACTATGAGGCTCTAGGCTGGCTGACTCAACTGCATTAGCTTTTAAGTGTTGGCAAAATTTTATTAAAGCTATTTACTACGAGTTGATGAATTACCATTAACCCAGTTACATAGTAATTAATCAAGATTAAACATGTTACTACTGAGAACCAAACCAAAACCAAACCACCAAGGTAAACCCCGAGAAGCACCTCCCTCGTCGGAAGGAGACAACTTCACTAATCAAAAGGAGGATCTGGGCCGCTCATAACCGTGAGCACGGCTAGTATACCAGTTTTACACTCTGCAGAGGTTGCACATCTTTACCCACAAGTCGTGAGCTACGCCAGTTGTTCATCACACTTCCTTAGGTGAGATGGCCAGCGACTCACTACGAGGCCTTTAGAAAGAATCTCGTTGGTAAGGCGTAACCGCGAGAGTTAGGTCGGCGACGATGGGGCCCACCTCCGGGGGTACAAGCACAGGAGCGCAATCCAAGCACAGACCAAGCCGGAGGAGCAGGGACCATTGAAGCTTACTACTCTTGCCCCGCAGGTAAGTTACTCCAAACCAAAAAGATCTAGTTATTACGCCAAGTCTATCCCATTCTAGCCTTGTGGTAGCGCTGTTGTCCCAGGTTGTCGCTCTATGAACCGGTCCTTATGGAGAGTGGCCAACCAGGCAGTAAGCACCGTGCTGGTCCCCTAAACCATGTTTCTAAAAAAAACATCTTTTAACGAGAAGTGAGCCACTCAAGCCACACAGAGTGCCACTATCAGAATTAAGTTCAAGTAAAACATTAATCAAATTAATTAAAAAGGACCAGAGTGTGTTATAGCGCAGCAACCTAGCACAACTAACCAAAATGCAACCCAAGGATATATATAAAGGATATAAAGTGGCTAGGAATGTCCTTATAGGCATACAGTATTAAAATGCAGTATGAAAATGTATTTAAAGATGATAGGTTGTTCATGTTATACTTGCCTTCCTCGTACTGCTCCTGCTGCTGCTCAAACTGATCCGAAGACGGCTGCTCCGGGTACTGGTACTGGGGCTCCTCAGATGGATCAACGTCTACTCACGAACACATGGCCAAAACAATGCACAAAAAAATAAGCATACAAGCAAACACTAACAAAAACCAAAGAACAGTACATCAATACATAAAAACAGCGCACAAAACTACTCTAGAACTATTCTACGCGTTACAACGATCGCGTGGACATAAAGAACGCTAAAAACGGGGCTAAAACGCGTAATCTAGGCCAAAAACAAGGTTCAGGGGCTTATTTGTAAGAAAAATAGAGTTCCAGGGGGTTTTCTGCAAAAACTGAGGACTGAAACGTAATAAAACACTAATTCCAGGGTCTAACTCGCAAAAGAACCAGGGCTGGACGGCGGGTACTAAATTGGGAAAGCTCAGGGGCCTAAGTGAATAAAACAGGCCTAATCTGCAATTACTTTTCTATATAGCTGGACTGCGGGTTGATATTAACAAAAGTCAGGGGCTCTTATGCAAAAACACCAGGCCGAAGGGGTACGCGCAGATCTTGGCCGTTGGATCATGATCCAGTGGTCAGATCGAACCGGTACGCAGGATCTAATCCCGGGCGTCCAACGAAGATCGGGCGGCTCTGGATGGATGAGGCGTGGGCGGCGGCGCGGGGCAACGCCGGCGACGTTTCCCGCGGCGGCGCTCGGCAAAACTCGCCGGAGTTCAGCGATTTCGAGGCTTCAGGGGTTGGTTCGGGGTGGGGTTTGGCCTGGGATGATCACCGAGACATGCGTGATCCACCCAAGGCTTTTGCTGGGCGCGGGGAGGGCCGGAGCGGCGGTTTCGACGGCGGAGGCGGCTCGGCGGTCACCGAGTTCGTCGGAACTCGGTGCCTGGGCGCCTAGAGCGCGCCAGGGCCTACGGAATCTAGCGCACAGGGGTCAAGGGGCCCGGGCGGTGCTCACCGGGGGTCGTGGCGGCCGGAGACGTGACGCAGCGGGCTCGGCGGCGAGGTACGACGGCGATGGCGTGGCGAAGCTCGTGGCCGGGGTCGAGGAAGGGGCTTCCCGTGCTGCTGATCCACCAGGGAAGGTTCGCGGCGGTCCTGCAGCGGTGCCGAGGGGGGTCAGAGAGGCTTGGTGATTGCCGGCGGCGAGGAAAATGCAGGGGCGACGGCGCTCACCTGGGGCGGGTCCGGTGGAAAATCCCGAGCGCCCGCGGAGCAATGGGGACGCGAAGGCGGCCGGAGGCGCTCCTGGATCCACGAAGGGGGTCCTGCGGCGGCCGGTGGAGGCTGGGAGGCCGTAGCGTGGCCGGTCCACGGTGGAGCAGGGGAACGGCAGGGCAGAGCGGCGTGAAGGCGGCGGCTAGGGTTGGAGGCGGCGCTAGGCGTGGAGGGTGAGGGATTTGGGGGTCCGCAGGGGCCAATTAAAGGGGGCCGGCGGGGATCCTGGGGATGCGCACCGTGGAGGGCGCGGCGCGAGATCTCCGGCGAGATGCTCGGCGGTAGCTGCGCGAGGGGGAAGCCGATGCTGGCAGGCTGGGCCCACGGGTCAGCGGCCGGGGCGTGCTGCGAGCGGCTGAGCGGGCGAGCGGGCGAGCGGGCTGGCTTGCGCCGCCAGGTGGGGTCGGGCTGTCAGGCGGGGCGGGGCGACTCGGGCGCTGGCGAGCTGGCCTGCGCGGGATGGGGCGGAGCGGGCCCGGTGAGCCGAGTGCTGGGCCGCGCTTGGGCCGAGCAAGGCTGCTGGGCTGAAGGCAAGGAGGGAGGGCTGGGCTGCTTGCGGGAGAAAGAGCTGGGCCGCGGAGCTGGGGTTGAGCCTGCTGGGCCGAAGTGGGGGGCTGGGCTTCCTTTCCTTTTTCTTCTTCTATTTCTTTTCCTACTCTTCTCCTTTCTAAATCCAATTCAAACAAAGTTTGAATTCAAATTTGAATTTGAATTCAAACCACACTCAAATAAAATTATGCACCAGCATGAATGCAACAAAAATTTAAACCTATGGTAAATTTTAATTAATTAGGAACAAAAATTAGATTAAATGCCAACTAAACACAATAAACCTTAGAAAATTAAATAAAGTCAATTAATTTATTAATAAATACTGAAATTTAAAATTAGGGTGTTACATACCCTACCCCCTTAAAGAAATCTCGTCCCGAGATTTAGCTGGGCTGGCTAGCAAAGAGATCTGGATATGTCTTCTTCAACTCATCTTCTCGCTCCCATGTAGCCTCAGCTTCACTGTGATGACTCCACTGAACTCTGCACATCTTGATGCGCTTGTTCCGAGTAACCCTCTCTGACGTCTCCAGAATCTTCACCGGATGCTCGGTATAAGTCAGATCCTCCTGGACATCGACTCCATCCAGGGGTGCCTGCTCCTCGGGTACTCGCAAACACCTCTTCAGCTGAGATATATGGAAGACATCATGAACTCCTGAGAGACTGAGAGGTAACTCCAGGCGATAAGCAACTTCGCCTTTCCGCTCTAACACCTTGAATGGCCCCACATAACGAGGTGCTAACTTTCCCTTGACATTGAATCTGCGAATTCCTCTCATCGGAGACACCTTCAGATACACATAATCACCGATACTGAAAGTCAGGTCTCTCCGTTTGCTATCTGCATAGCTCTTCTGTCTGCTCTGTGCAATCCTCAGATTTTCTCGCACAGCCTGAACCATCTGCTCTGCATCATCTATGATCTCAGGGCCAAAGAGCTGCTTCTCACCGATCTGATCCCAATAGAGAGGAGTCCTGCACTTTCTGCCATACAATGCCTCAAAGGGAGACTTCTTCAAACTGGCCTGATAGCTGTTGTTATATGAAAACTCAGCAAATGACAGGCACTTATCCCAACTAGTACCGTACTGAATAGCACAAGCTCTCAGCATATCCTCCAACACTTGGTTGGTTCTCTCTGTCTGCCCATCTGTCTGAGGGTGATAAGCCGTACTGAAACGCAGCTTCGTATCCAACGAATCATGGAGCTGCTCCCAGAACCGAGAAGTGAACTGAGACCCTCTGTCAGATATGATCTTCTTGGGTACACCATGCAAGCAGACAATCCGAGAGATGTACAACTCTGCAAGTCTAGCACCGGAGTAAGTAGTGTTCACTGGAATGAAGTGAGCAACTTTCGTCAGTCGATCCACTACTACCCAAATGGAGTTGTACCCTTTCTGAGTACGAGGCAATCCAACAATGAAGTCCATAGTGATCTCCTCCCATTTCCACTCTGGAATCTTCAGCGGCTGTAACAGACCTGCTGGCCTCTGGTGCTCAGCCTTGACACGCTGACAGGTGTCACAAATAGCCACGTACTCTGCCACTGAACGCTTCATCCCATACCACCAGAAACGTTCCTTCAGATCATAATACATCTTCGTGCTGCCCGGATGAATAGAGTAAGCTGTATCATGGGCCTCACTCAGAATCAACTTCCGAAGATCCTTCACATCTGGCACACAGATCCGGTTCTTGTACCACAAGGTACCCTGATCATCCTCTCTAAAATGAGGAGCCTTGCCCTTCTTGAGCAACTCACGAATCTCCTGCAGCTTCTCGTCATCTTTCTGATGCTGCCTGATCTCTGACTCTAGAGTCGGTACTGCCTCAAACGCTGCACTCGAAGTATGATGCAAGAAGCCCAGTCTCAACTGCTCGAACTCCTCGCATAACTCTGGAGGCATCTGGAAAGCCACGGCCATGTTGACATAACTTCTTCTGCTCAGAGCATCTGCTACAACATTGGCCTTGCCCGGATGGTAGTGAATCTCCATATCATAGTCCTTGACCAACTCTAGCCATCTTCTTTGCCGCATGTTCAGCTCATTCTGCGTGAAAATATACTTGAGGCTCTTGTGATCAGTGTAGATATCACACCGCTGCCCATACAAGTAATGCCTCCAAATCTTCAGAGCATGCACAACTGCGGCTAACTCAAGATCATGAGTAGGATAATTCAGCTCATGCCGGCGTAGCTGCCGTGAAGCATAAGCTATCACTCTGCCCTCCTGCATCAGAACACACCCAAGACCATCCTTCGAAGCATCACAATACACCGTGAACCTCTTCGTCTGGTCTGGCAGAGTCAGGACTGGCGCCGTAGTCAACCTTTTCTTCAGCTCATCAAAGGCCATCTGACGCTCATCAGTCCATATGAATGCCGCATTCTTCTCTAGCAAAGAAGTCAAAGGCTTCGCGATCTTGGAGAAATTCTCAATGAACCTCCGATAATATCCAGCTAAGCCCAAGAAAGATCTGACTTCCTTCACTGTCTGCGGTGTCTCCCACTCGAGCACATCCTTCACCTTACTCGGATCAACAGCAATGCCTCCCTGAGAGATAACATGACCGAGGAATGGAACCTCGTCAATCCAGAACTCGCACTTGCTGAACTTGGCATACAACTGATGCTCCCTCAACCTCTGCAATACGAGTCTCAAATGCTCCTCATGCTCTTCCTCTGTCTTGGAGAAGATCAGAATGTCATC
Organism: Panicum virgatum; assembly: GCF_016808335.1. Lineage (NCBI taxonomy): Eukaryota > Viridiplantae > Streptophyta > Magnoliopsida > Poales > Poaceae > Panicum > Panicum virgatum. The sequence continues at coordinate 55,608,153 of NC_053145.1, read as the reverse complement.
AATAAAGATCACCACAAAGACATCTAGATAATCCATGAAGACCATGTTCATCAGATGCATGAAGAAAGCCGGGGCATTAGTCAAGCCGAAGGACATGACTGTATACTCATATAGCCCGTACTTGCAGGTGAATGCCGTCTTCGGAATATCCCCAGGACGGATCCTCAGCTGAAAATATCCCGAACGAAGATCAATCTTCGAGAATATACGAGCACCTCGAAGCAAATCGAAGAGATCCTCAATACGGGGCAGTGGATGCTTGTTCTTGATAGTGACTGCATTCAGCTCCCGATAATCGACACACATCCTCTTCGAGCCATCCTTCTTATCTACCAGCAACAATGGAAAAGCCCAAGGAGAGAAGCTGCGACGGATATAGCCCTTGGCTAGCAACTCATCAATAGTCTTCTTAACTTCTTCATGCTCTATAGGCGCCATACGGTAGGGCCGCTTTGCAATAGGAGCTGTGCCAGGCAAGAGATCAATACAAAACTCAATGGCGCGTTCAGGCGGCATACCTGGCAGATCATCCGGAAAGACATCCGGGAATTCAGACACCACGCGAATACCGTCCGTGGGTCTAGCCTCCATCTGATGAAGAAATCCCGAGGGCTCTGAAGCACTAACTGTCACCTCTTGGCCATCAGATGCTGTCAGGTGAACTGCTCGATGAGCACAATCAATTCTGACTCCCCACTTGGCAAGAGTATCCATTCCCAGAATCACATCGATACCCTTGGTGTCCAGCACCCTCAGATCAGTACTGAACATTGCCCCCCTTATGGCTACACTGACTCGGGGGCAAACAATATGGGATCTCAACTCCCCTCCCGGTGAAGAAACTAGCAGACAGTTCTTTAATGCAGTGGTAAAGAAACTATGCTCCTCAACAAATGACTTGGTGATGAAAGAATGAGTAGCACCAGTATCGAAAAGCACTGAAGCTGGATGGGAGTTGACCATGAACGTACCAATAACCACGTTGGGAGCCTCGGCCGCTGACTCGGCCGTCACGTGGTTCACTCTGCCCTGAAGTGGCGCCCTGGGCTGAGCTGGGCGCCCCTGCTGTCCCGCCTGCGCCTTCCGGGGGCAAGCGTTGGCGTAGTGCCCCGGCTGGCCGCAGTGAAAGCAGGTGCGAGGAGGTCCCTGAGCCTGCTGTCCGGTAGGAGCTGCCGGACGTGGAGCCTGTGGTGCCGGTGGAGCCGGTGGAGCAGTACGAGCCGGAGGTGCCGGTAACCTCGGGCCCTGACCTGCCTGCTGCTGTCGAGGCGGGTACTGCTGCGGTGGCCTCTGCTGGTACTGCTGAGGAGGCCGGTACTGCTGCTAGTACGGCTGAGGCGGCTGGAGTCGTGGACGAGTGTTGCTGCCGGAAGCAACGGGGACAACCTTCCTCTTCTTGTCCTCCATCTCCAAGTGCTTACGCTCAGTGTTGAGCGCACTGTCAACCAGATGGTTGAAGTCGTCGAAGCGGAGGTTGAGCAGCGCGTACTGGAGGTAGTCCTCAAGACCCTCCATGAAGTGCTCCTGCTTCTTGCGGTCATCCGCAACCTCGGCAGGGGCGTAGCGTGCCAGCTGAAGAAAGCGATCACGATACTCCGTGACCGACATAGTCCCCTGAATTCACAAAGACAGATAGATATCGGAAGATTAACTCAAGATTCATAAGGATAGAACAAGGGGCATTAGCTCAAAAGAAACCGCTGAGTAATTATATTTAAGATTACCTGCTTCAGTGCAAGGAACTCCTTCTGCTTCATCTTCATAACGCCCACGGGGACGTTGTGGCTACGGAAACGCTCCCTGAACTGGAGCCAAGTAAGAGACTCGCGGTCGTGAACTGGGTGGGACTCCCACCAGTCCAAAGCTGCCCCTCGCAGCTGTCCTGCTGCGTACAGAACTCGCTCACGATCATCGCACTGGGCGATGTCCAGCTGACGCTCCACTGCACGGAGCCAGTCGTCAGCCTGAAGAGGGTCGGACGTGTGAGAAAACGTCGGCGGGTGACCCCTCAGGAACTCAGCACGCCTGTCGCGAGGCTGCGGCGGTGGAGGAGGCGGAGGCTGAGTGTGAGCGTGCTGAAGAGCCTGAACGGTGTTGTTCAGGGTAGCCATCATCTGCATCTGGAGCTGGAAGTACTGCTCCGGAGTCAAAGGCGGAGGCATCGGGATCCCGGTACCCTGGTTGTTCTGACCCTGCTGCTGGCCAGATCCGGAACCGGTGCTCCTGGTGTTCACCATCTGATTTGAACAAAAGATTTCACGAGTAAGGATATTGCAGGAATAAACTCAGATGGATATGATAACTCTTTGCGGAAAAAAGACTCAGCCATGATAAAGTAGACAGGATAGAGTTGACTGTTTCACCCCCCAACGATCTAACTCATTTTATTAATTAGTTAACTTTAACATCTGAGTGATTTTCTTTAAACAAATTTAAACTACTAAGCTATGCAATCAGTCAAAAATCCAAATCAAACATGTAGCATAATAACAAGCAGACAATTTTCACGACTTAGCCGAGTTTAGCAAAAGACTCGACTAACACAACGCGTCGCAGAACGTGCTATCGTATTATTATTAAAAAGGTCACCTAGCTATGCTCATGGTGGTCAGATGACTGATTCAGGCCAAAATCTACGAAAACTATTCTTCAGAGAGAGAAATCAAGGCAAGACGGGTAAAAAGTCAAGGAAGTCAAGGGGTATAATAGTAAAATAGTTTCAGCAGGCAAGGATTGGTGAGAAGAAGTCCTAAAACTCGACCAGTTCTATCTAGGCTTCGTCCTACAGTCGATATGGCTCTGATACCACTCTGTAACACCCGGTTTATAAAAGAACATAAACCGAGCAATCATATACGTGCCAGGATCAAGTCACACGTATATACAACAGAATGAACAGTATATCATAGCACATATCACGTAAAAAGATATAATAAAGCGAATACGAATGTTATTTATTACAATAATGACAAAAATGTCTGATACAGCGGAAGCGAAGTACAAAATACGATAAAGCTCTCTGAAGCCGAAGCAGGGCGCCACAGGGACGTCGACTGGGAGACGAAGCACCTAGAAGTCCTCGTAGTCCTGGTAGCGCTGGACGAACTCCCTCGTGTCGGCAGGAACTGAGCAGCAGTAGCGTAACCAAGAGGAAAAAAGTAGAGAAGAGGCAAGAGTGAGTACACAACTTGTACTCAACAAGTATAACACAAACTATGAGGCTCTAGGCTGGCTGACTCAACTGCATTAGCTTTTAAGTGTTGGCAAAATTTTATTAAAGCTATTTACTACGAGTTGATGAATTACCATTAACCCAGTTACATAGTAATTAATCAAGATTAAACATGTTACTACTGAGAACCAAACCAAAACCAAACCACCAAGGTAAACCCCGAGAAGCACCTCCCTCGTCGGAAGGAGACAACTTCACTAATCAAAAGGAGGATCTGGGCCGCTCATAACCGTGAGCACGGCTAGTATACCAGTTTTACACTCTGCAGAGGTTGCACATCTTTACCCACAAGTCGTGAGCTACGCCAGTTGTTCATCACACTTCCTTAGGTGAGATGGCCAGCGACTCACTACGAGGCCTTTAGAAAGAATCTCGTTGGTAAGGCGTAACCGCGAGAGTTAGGTCGGCGACGATGGGGCCCACCTCCGGGGGTACAAGCACAGGAGCGCAATCCAAGCACAGACCAAGCCGGAGGAGCAGGGACCATTGAAGCTTACTACTCTTGCCCCGCAGGTAAGTTACTCCAAACCAAAAAGATCTAGTTATTACGCCAAGTCTATCCCATTCTAGCCTTGTGGTAGCGCTGTTGTCCCAGGTTGTCGCTCTATGAACCGGTCCTTATGGAGAGTGGCCAACCAGGCAGTAAGCACCGTGCTGGTCCCCTAAACCATGTTTCTAAAAAAACATCTTTTAACGAGAAGTGAGCCACTCAAGCCACACAGAGTGCCACTCTCAGAATTAAGTTCAAGTAAAACATTAATCAAATTAATTAAAAAGGACCAGAGTGTGTTATAGCGCAGCAACCTAGCACAACTAACCAAAATGCAACCCAAGGATATATATATAAAGGATATAAAGTGGCTAGGAATGTCCTTATAGGCATACAGTATTAAAATACAGTATGAAAATGTATTTAAAGATGATAGGTTGTTCATGTTATACTTGCCTTCCTCGTACTGCTCCTGCTGCTGCTCAAACTGATCCGAAGACGGCTGCTCCGGGTACTGGTACTGGGGCTCCTCAGATGGATCAACGTCTACTCACGAACACATGGCCAAAACAATGCACAAAAAAATAAGCATACAAGCAAACACTAACAAAAACCAAAGAACAGTACATCAATACATAAAAACAGCGCACAAAACTACTCTAGAACTATTCTACGCGTTACAACGATCGCGTGGACATAAAGAACGCTAAAAACGGGGCTAAAACGCGTAATCTAGGCCAAAAACAAGGTTCAGGGGCTTATTTGTAAGAAAAACAGAGTTCCAGGGGGTTTTCTGCAAAAACTGAGGACTGAAACGTAATAAAACACTAATTCCAGGGTCTAACTCGCAAAAGAACCAGGGCTGGACGGCGGGTACTAAATTGGGAAAGCTCAGGGGCCTAAGTGAATAAAACAGGCCTAATCTGCAATTACTTTTCTATATAGCTGGACTGCGGGTTGATATTAACAAAAGTCAGGGGCTCTTATGCAAAAACACCAGGCCGAAGGGGTACGCGCAGATCTTGGCCGTTGGATCATGATCCAGTGGTCAGATCGAACCGGTACGCAGGATCTAATCCCGGGCGTCCAACGAAGATCGGGCGGCTCTGGATGGATGAGGCGTGGGCGGCGGCGCGGGGCAACGCCGGCGACGTTTCCCGCGGCGGCGCTCGGCAAAACTCGCCGGAGTTCAGCGATTTCGAGGCTTCAGGGGTTGGTTCGGGGTGGGGTTTGGCCTGGGATGATCACCGAGACATGCGTGATCCACCCAAGGCTTTTGCTGGGCGCGGGGAGGGCCGGAGCGGCGGTTTCGACGGCGGAGGCGGCTCGGCGGTCACCGAGTTCGTCGGAACTCGGTGCCTGGGCGCCTAGAGCGCGCCAGGGCCTACGGAATCTAGCGCACAGGGGTCAAGGGGCCCGGGCGGTGCTCACCGGGGGTCGTGGCGGCCGGAGACGTGACGCAGCGGGCTCGGCGGCGAGGTACGACGGCGATGGCGTGGCGAAGCTCGTGGCCGGGGTCGAGGAAGGGGCTTCCCGTGCTGCTGATCCACCAGGGAAGGTTCGCGGCGGTCCTGCAGCGGTGCCGAGGGGGGTCAGAGAGGCTTGGTGATTGCCGGCGGCGAGGAAAATGCAGGGGCGACGGCGCTCACCTGGGGCGGGTCCGGTGGAAAATCCCGAGCGCCCGCGGAGCAATGGGGACGCGAAGGCGGCCGGAGGCGCTCCTGGATCCACGAAGGGGGTCCTGCGGCGGCCGGTGGAGGCTGGGAGGCCGTAGCGTGGCCGGTCCACGGTGGAGCAGGGGAACGGCAGGGCAGAGCGGCGTGAAGGCGGCGGCTAGGGTTGGAGGCGGCGCTAGGCGTGGAGGGTGAGGGATTTGGGGGTCCGCAGGGGCCAATTAAAGGGGGCCGGCGGGGATCCTGGGGATGCGCACCGTGGAGGGCGCGGCGCGAGATCTCCGGCGAGATGCTCGGCGGTAGCTGCGCGAGGGGGAAGCCGATGCTGGCAGGCTGGGCCCACGGGTCAGCGGCCGGGGCGTGCTGCGAGCGGCTGAGCGGGCGAGCGGGCGAGCGGGCTGGCTTGCGCCGCCAGGTGGGGTCGGGCTGTCAGGCGGGGCGGGGCGACTCGGGCGCTGGCGAGCTGGCCTGCGCGGGATGGGGCGGAGCGGGCCCGGTGAGCCGAGTGCTGGGCCGCGCTTGGGCCGAGCAAGGCTGCTGGGCTGAAGGCAAGGAGGGAGGGCTGGGCTGCTTGCGGGAGAAAGAGCTGGGCCGCGGAGCTGGGGTTGAGCCTGCTGGGCCGAAGTGGGGGGCTGGGCTTCCTTTCCTTTTTCTTCTTCTATTTCTTTTCCTACTCTTCTCCTTTCTAAATCTAATTCAAACAAAGTTTGAATTCAAATTTGAATTTGAATTCAAACCACACTCAAATAAAATTATGCACCAGCATGAATGCAACAAAAATTTAAACCTATGGTAAATTTTAATTAATTAGGAACAAAAATTAGATTAAATGCCAACTAAACACAATAAACCTTAGAAAATTAAATAAAGTCAATTAATTTATTAATAAATACTGAAATTTAAAATTAGGGTGTTACATCGAATCTGGAGCCAATGACGCGTACCATCCAAAAGCTGGGCCTGTAAGAGATTGGCCGAAGAACCAGGCCCTCAGCGGATCTGATACTGAGATCATCCCAAGCTGCGTTAAGTATCGGCTCACATGCTCAATGGAGCTGGCTCCTTCTGACCCGTTGAACTTGGTGAACTCAGGGAGCCGATACTTGGGTGGCAATGGGATCAAGTCGTGGTCACTTGGATACGGCTTGGAATAGCTGATCGCTTTTCTCTTGGGCAGGATGCCAAACTGGTCTCTCAGTATTGCACTGACCTGCTCCACACTAAGAACTCCTGGGGCCGATGGCTCAGTACTCGGCCCGGTAGCGTACTTTGCCAGCCACGCTTGTTTCTCCGCGTCTGCTCCAGAAGCTCCTGGGCTTACCAACTGCACCGAGCGTATTGGATTGATGCTGTCAGGGATGTATGCGCACGTGTAGCCATACGAGATCTCCTTGGGTGGCTCGGTCAGGAACTGGCCTTCTCCAGTATCACCGCCGATCTTGTGAACGACATAGATCGGCGAATTCTGTTGTTCTGCTACCGCGAGCGAGTAGGACACTGGCGGCCTAGATTGCAGTGCAGCTTCCCCCTTGTGGCTCCCCAGGACTGGTCCCGACGGGGCGTACTGGTTCTTGATCACCTCCTGGACAACGCGATGTGCCACGCGCTCAAGTTCGTTCACCAGGCTTTTCTGAGTGCCGATGAAGCGTATGAGCCACCATATAGTTCATCTCCTGGCATAGGGCCCTGGTTCGCTCCTCTGATGGCACAGACAGATCAACATTATCGAGAGCGCCTTCTGGTGAGAACCCCTTCCACTTGATGCCATGGTTGCAGGTCCTCTCAAAAGAGCCGATGAGATCGGCTTCGAACTGAGATTTGACCTCATCGTATTTTTGCTCATGTTCTAGAGTGAGCTCTTCATACGTGACAGGTTTGGTGACCGACGGAACCGGTGCTTGGTCCTGAGCTCCTGTCATCTCTGCGGCGGGCGTTGTTGTTGATGAAGGTCCCACCGGGCGTGCCAGAATGTGTTGTCGGTCGAAACCCACCGGCGAGCAGCGACAGGCAACACGAAGAGCCGGGAGCTCGCCGGGGCGCTGGCAGGCACTGCTCCATCGTCGACGGCCCGCAATTCCGTCACGCGCACGGAGATTCCGGAGAATGTCGGGCGTGCCACCTGACCTATACCCTATCAGGAAGGTGCGAACGTGCTTGCAACGATTTGCCTGCATACACAAACACGTGGAAACGTAAGTCTGAGCCGTGGTCGGCTCCCTGGGATGACTCTTGCATCGGCTTTAAAGAGCCGATCGAGTCCTAGTGTCAGATTGGATCTGCATCTATCCGGATATTGATAAATAAAGCAAATAAATGTAAAGCTGCTTCAATTAAATCTAACTAATCTAATCCACGACGGTAAAAGCTTCACTGCTAGATCGGAACATTCTACATGTGATTGGGCCAAATGAACGTAATAAATAACTAAACCTTAACCAGAATAGAGGCCTAAGAACAAGCTAAAGCCAATTCCAGGATCAATTCCCTGTTAAGACTAAGGCAAAGCATCTAATATATCACCGGATCATCCAATCCGTTTGCAAGGCCTAACCTACCAGATATCACGCCAGCTCTTATGAACAAAAGCAAACCGTAACAGATTGGATCTACTAGACGGAAAAGAAGCAGGGTGTTGTCTCCGTGCAACTAATTCTACACAACAAGAACAAGCATAGGATTGAAACGTGACTGCACGAAAAACAATATGATATTCGTAGATGATAAGCAACAAAGCACAATAGATCTACTAAAAGTCAAGCTACGAACATCAGGATAACTAGCATTACTTGCCATCAAAAACGCTTCAGTACGAGTAATACCAAGGTAAAAGCAAGGACAACGCTGCCCTGATCGCAAGAAGCGATCAGGGCAGCATGGCGCTTACTTGGATGAAACCCTAGAATTAGGGGTGGCGATGCGCCGAGAGTTGTTGTTTGCGAGACGTGATGACGTTCTTCTTTTCATGAATAATATAGGGTACATATTTATAGTCCGGAGACTTGGGAAACAATCTAATTCTATCTTGTTCCGATCGTACTCTATCTCTAATCTTGAACTAAATCTAAAGATACACGGCCCATGTGGCCCAAATGCTCACGCAGGAGCCGATTTACAAGCCTTCTTAACCTTCTGCTTTAAGCCCAACTTGCTCGGCCCATGAATTAACCCTGTTAATTTATGGCGATAACAAGCCCTCAGGCTCGAGTCCTCGCAGAGGGGAACGATGCCCTGAGGGAGGATCAGGTGCTCCGGGACGAAGATCTCCCCTGTCACCACCCGCACCACGACCTCTAAGCCTTCCTGGGTCAGGTCGCTGCCCTCCCCGCGGTCGGTCCTGCTGCAGTCTTGGAGTCCGGTGAAGCTCCAGGCAGGATGTGGCCGCTGCTTCAGAGGGGCGATCCGGTGCTTCAGGAAGTCCCCGAGCACGTGCAGCAAGGTGAGGCCGCTCTCCGCCAGCGTCCTGATCTTGCTCAGCACGGGGTCAAACTCCGACGGCAGGGACGGCTTGGCCCTCCAGGAATGGCGGTCGGAGGCGGGTCCCTCGGTCGGCATGACGAGGCACTCGTTGGCTTCGGTGGTGGCGATCACCCACTCCTTGCGCCAATCCTCCCACTTCCCGCCAGTAAGCCCGAGGATGTAGGGCGTCTGCAGATCGCTCCTTGTCTGGAAGTAGTACGCCCCCACTTCATCCTTGCTCTTCCCGGACTTCACCAGGACGAAGAAGTGGCGGAAGAGAATGACGCAGGGCCGTACCCCCACGAACATCTCGCATAGGTGGACGAAGATCGACATCAGAAGGATGGAGTGGGGCGTGAGATACTGGAGCTGGAGGCCGAAATCCTCCAGCAGCAGCAGGAAGAACGAAGAAATCGGCAGCCCCATGCCGGTGGAAATGTGCAAAATAAACAGCACAAATTCCCCGGCGCGCAGATTGCCGAGGGGAACCGAGCCTGCTCAAATTCCCCAGGCAGTCTCCTGTGGACTCCACCCAAGCAGGCGGCGCACCACGTTCAGTTCCGCCTCGGTTCGGAAATGACGGGGACGAATGAGGGACGCCATCTTGCTATGGAGGCGAGGAACAATCTGCGCAGAAGAGCAAGGGGCGGGGAGGCTCGAAGGCAAAGGGGCGCAAAGATTTGGAAGGAAGAAGGCGAATGCGGAAAAGTAACCGCGGTATGCGGTTCAGCCCTTTATGAAGCCTGATCCATCCGGCGAGCCCCGGAACCGTCGCTGGAAGCAAAGCGACGCTCATGCCTGGTGTTAGCCGCCCGGTCCATGACAAGGGGGCCCAGGCCCGCCTGTCAGGAGAGGCGGGTAACAAACGAAGTGTGAAAAGGCGGGATTCGAACCGCCGTGTGCGTCCGCGGAACGAGGCGAAAGCCGAACCGACGTGCCTGTACGAGCACTGACAGGGTCAGACCTTTCGGGAACAGCACTGGCGGAAAATAATTCCTTTTACCCCGGCGACAGTAGTGCCGAGCGTCGTACGCGTGACTAGGCGCACCACTGTGCGTGGGGGCCTTGAGTTAGTGAGCCGTTGCGACGTGATAGGCCAGTAGGGATCCCGATGGATGGTCAAAGCCGGACAAGACTCCTGCAGCGCGCAAAGTCTAAAGCTAGAGGCTTCAAGTTATGCAGAGCTAGATCACAGTAGTGGCCCCACCTGCGGGTTCGTAGTCTTTCCCGAGGTGGGCCCGGGGGCCACTGTCGGTACACTATAGTAGGGATACCCACTCCTACTACAGCAAGGCAGGACACGCGTAGTCATCCATAACTACGCCCTAAGGGGCGGAGCAGCCGGGCGCACCAGGGGTCCGGCTCTTACCTCACCGGGTCAACGGCCCCGGACCCGTTCCCCGCTCTGGGAACGGGTCCGGTGATGCCACGTTTCCCTGAGGAGGGGAAGCTCCGTGCCAATAGCCAAGGGCTCGGACCCCCCATATGGGTCCGGGACCTCCCCACGTCCGTTCGGACCTCCCACGCGCGTAAAACCAATATACCGCCGGGGCGGGGTCCGGGGTGCCACGTGTCCCGCAGGCGCAGGCGCGGGCGCGAGTCTTCTGCTGGAAGACTCGCCCACCCACTGCATTCAATGCGGGTGGTTGAGGCGTGCTCTGCCACCGCGGCACGCGGTGCAGCTTTTGTCAGGCCTCACTGTAGACCGCATATTACCGAGGTACACAGTGCAGCCGCATGCGCCGCATCCGCGCAGAGCCCGTCTGCCGCATTAAATGGATACGACGGCATGGCACCCTTTCATCATACCGACTACGCCGCAAGCTACACGGCCCGTTCAGCTACGCGGCAGGCTACGGCAAGCTACGTCGCAAGCTACGCCCTGGCGCCGTTTCGACAAGACAGGGCATGGCTATGCCGGACGGAAGATTCCCACAGGCAAAGCAAGGACATCCCAGAATAAGATCTTTCCCAGGTGTAGCACCATAATAGCGCTAGGCCATTCGTATTAAATACAATATCATTGGGCTCACCTGTCGGGGACTCAATGGCCATGTATGCGCCACCCTTGAGATATAAAAGGGAGGCGCTCGCTGCACACTCTAGACTCGACACTCTCTAAGGCCAAGTAAAGCCAGACACAACACAAGCTCGGATTCACTCCGAACAATCCCGTTCTCAACCTCTTGAGAGCACAAGCAATACAACACACAGTGGACGTAGGGTATTACGCTCCGGCGGCCCGAACCACTCTAAACCTCCTGTGTTCATCGTGTTCTTGTATCTAGATTGGGCTAATCCTAGCTACCCCCGTGTACTCACCCTCTGGGTTTAGGCGGGTACACTACGCCACCCGGCTATGGGTTTGCACACTACGACAGTTTCTAAGGTGCTTGCAAACAGGTTAAAATCTATATTGCCTGATATAATTTCCCCCACACAGAGTGCGTTTGTGCCTGGAAGATTAATTACTGACAATGTTCTTTTGTCTTATGAGTTAACGCACTATTTAAATGCTAAAAGAAAAGACAAGGAGGGGCTAGCTACAATTAAATTAGATATGTGCAAAGCATATGACAGAGTGCAATGGCTGTTTTTAAAGAAAATCTTTATCCGTATGGGCATTAATACTAGATGGGTTCTATAACACCCCTGTATTAATCGTAATGCTAATTACGTGTTTAATCACTGTTTAGGGCTAAGCGATGTCATTAGCTGGTTAATGACCGTCGTTAGTACTCAACCCTAATCGAACTTTGAGCGCATTTTTCTCCCTAATCCGAGCTCCAAATCAATTTTCGCCCAAAAGCAAAGTTGTAGACCTTCTCTTCCTCTACAACTTTTATTTTGGCCAAATTTCAAGTTGCTGTGCGAAAATTTTAGTTTTGGGCGCTCCAAAATTAAATCTGTTTTGCCTCAAAACCCGGAGGTTCTGGGTTTGGAAACCGGAAGTTCCGATTTTGCTCTATTTCACCTACTCCGGCGCCCATACCGGCGACTGTGCCGCCGGCGACGCCATGCATCGAGCATCCCGGCGAACCTCACCCTCCGTGCACCGCCCTTATCCTTGCGCACGCCCTGGAAGCTTCTATTCCCATCCCTTCCCTTCCCTTCCCTTCCCTTCATCCCCTTCCTCGAGCTCGCGCGAGCAGAGCACGAGCAGAGCGCTGTCGCTCGCACATCCGACCGTTCCTCGCCGCCCCGCTCGAATCCTTCGAGCCCCGAGCTCCCTAGCTTCGCCCCGCACCTGTCCCGCCCATCCACGAGCTCGATTGAGCCCAAACCCGGCCAGATCGAGCTCCAGACCGCCGGCCGCCATTGACGTTCTCCACCGAAGCTCCGTCCTTCCATCGACGAACCACCTCCGGCCCTTCTCCGCTCGATTGGACGACGTGGTGAGCTTCCCCGTGGTCCACTCTACCTCCTCGGCCCTTTCCCTGTTCGATTCCTGCGCCACCGCCGACGGGAACGCGCCACGCCGCCGCGGCTGCCCAAGCGCCGCTGCGCGCACACCGCGGGCCGCCTCTGCACGGGGCCCCGTGCTGCGGCCTAGCGCCCCCGCCCCCTCGGCTTGCCCTGACCGTGGCCTGCCCGCCCCGCAGCCGGCCGGCCTCGTCGCCGGCGAGGAATGCGGCGCCGCCACCCCTGCCCCGTGTGCGCGCCATGCGCCGGCCATGGCCTTGGCCTGGCTGACCCCTGTTTTTTCCCCAAAACCGGAACTTCCGGTTTCCAAACCCGGAGGTTTCGGTTTCCAGTTAAATTCCAGTTTCAGTTTTGTGTACTGATCTTGTAAAATGCTTAGTAAATAGCAAAAAATGTGAAAAATATAAAGTAAATTTTGTTAGGTTTCTAAAATCAAGATCTTCAGAGGAAAAATAATCATGCTTGTGAAATGTCAATTTTGGTTCTGCTAAAATTTTGGGTTGTGTTTAATCTAGTTTATTTTGTATCTGTTGTTCTGTTTGTCTAAAAATCCTGAAAATTTTGTGGTAGCCTACTCTTTGCATGTGTATTTCACTGGAAAATTTTCAGGTGCATAGCCTAGGTGCATGTTTATGGATCTATTATAGTTGGATTTCCATCCTAGGGCTAAAATAAATGTTTTCGGTACCCGATAAATGTTAATAAATTATTGTTACACTCTTTACCAATATATTATCATGCCAGTTAATTTTTTGTTACTGAAACATGGCTACAAGTTAAGTTTTTGTATTTGTTTAGTTTCCAGCTATAGCTTTATTTTACAAAAGCATTGCTAAGCAATTCCTTTCTGCATGTTTCACTCCATCAAGTTATGTCATTTATGGGTGAAGTATATTAACTCTTGTTAGCTAGACAGGTTTGGCTAATCCTTATTTGGTGAGTGCTTGCAATGATTTGATTTAAGTTAACTTGTATGTCATGTTGGGGTTAATTTAATTACCTCCTATTATCAATAAATGCTGGAAAATCATGATTGCTTGTTAATTCCAACAATTTAAGTTAGTCCTGTATAAGTTATGTTAACCTCTTGAGAACTAGTTCATGGGTTGCTTTTATTTATTTTACTTTTATACCTTGCTGGTTAAATAAATTGTTCTTTCTTGCTTTATATCCTTGCTTAGCCTTTTCTAAGCAAGCTAGTAATGCTTTTTAGTAGGAAACACTTCAGGCTAAAATACTTGAATGAACTCTCGCGTTGTAGCACCAACCCAGTTTTCCTTTTGAGTGTGTATGTGGTGCTTGCTCGATAAATGATTGCCCAGTCATATCTTTATTCCTAATCGTATCGCATTGCATTGCATCATGTGCGTGCCCATCCAAGCGTGGCTTTGTACCTGCCCTACTTGTCCTCTTTGCGGTATCGTCTACTGCACTTCCATGCATTCAAACCTCTGCCTTGGTGCATCTCATTTAGGTACGCTAGATGTACCACGTATGGACGTGGAGCACGTGCTGACGGAACCGAACCACAAGACGGTATTGGGTGGACGCGTCCTGAAGAGTGAAGGACCCGCTGGAGCAACCGAAGACCCGACTCAAAGTCGGAAGGGCCCAAGGCCTTGTTAATACTAACACTAGCTTAGTGTTACTCTCAGGCAAGCCCCGGAGCATAACCCTTAATTTCAGTATTCAATGTTTATTATATAATTATTGTGCATTTACGTTTCTAGAAGCTGATTGGAACCGTAGATGCATGATCCCTAGGTTTTCTCAGTTACTCTACTAGTGTGCATGTCATTAGTACTGCCATGCTTAATTAGGACTAGGTAGAAGTCGAGTAATTCCTGTCACTCGCGAGCTATAGGTCCTTGTTACTTATGGCAAAGTGGTTTGAGAATGAATCTGTGAGAAAAGAAGAATGGAGACTAAGCGGAGAGGAATTGGATTATGGATATGGAATGTATGGAAAGTGGACCTCCTCCTGTGTCGATTGAGGACCGTACCGTTGTTGGCACATTGATCGAGGATTGAACAATACTAACCACATGCCGGAAGTAGGAGGTAGTCGAAACCGGTAAGCTGTAGACCTGATTTACAACAATAGCTCGAACTGCGACCTGCTACTCTGGGAGTGGGACGATGGCGGGTGTTGGAGTGTATGTCGCCTCCGGGTACTCCGTGAGTTCACCGAGAGGGGCCCTTCACCCGGGTTTTGGCAGGTGTGGTTTAGGTGTTGTGGTAATGACGAGAATAGTTGACGCGTGTGGCCCGGCGTGGTTTGCATGTGTCGTGTGAGTTAGGTCCACCTTGCAAGGTTAAATCGGATCGATTCGCCGTGACTCGCGGTTATGAGAGCCTTGATCTCTCTGTCACATCATAGTAAACAAGTGGAACGAGAATGGCAATGTGATGAGATATGCTTGTGTTACTCTTGGGAAAAATATAACGTGATACACCATGTTTGCTCTAAATGTTTATGCAAACCTAGTTAATATTTGTACATTAAACTTGAACTAAAATATTGAAAGTAAGGATCCACTATTAGTCGCTTTCCAGCAAAAATAAACTCCAGAGCCAAAAGGCTTGCATGTCTAGATAGTGGGCTAAGTATACCCATGTCAGGTAAGCCTTGCTGAGTATTAGTATACTCAGGGTTTGTTGTTACCCTATTTTCAGGTAGCTGCTGCTAGTTGGAGCTAACCAGGGTTCACATCGGTGGGCTCGATGTGACGTCCTCACGTCAGCGTAGTTATCGTTGTTTTTCTAAACTAAACTTCTCTTTAATTTCCGCTGTATTTTGAACTCTGATATTTCACGTAAACTTGTTTGTAAGTTCTGCTTGTAAATTAACTTTGAGAACTCCTGTCTGCTTGTAATCATCTGTGCTCGTCCTCGTGCGAGACTTCCAGTGTTTTTCGATCCTTAACCCGATAGACGTCCGGATTACACCGTTTTAAGTGCACAGTAACTTGATTAACCATTAATATGACAGTTAGCGCACTTAAGCCGGTTTAATTTGGGCGGTTCTGTCACAGGTTCAGCTTACTATGAACTGTGTTACTTCTGTCACTTACAAAATCAAAGTTAATGGAGGGTATACCCGTCATATTTTCCCCCAAAGAGGCTTAAGACAGGGTGATCCGCTGTCCCCTTATTTATTTATTTTGTGTACAGAAGGTCTATCGGCTATGTTACAGAAAGCTGAACAAAGGGGTACAATTGAAGGAATTAAGATTTGTCCGACGAGCACCAAGAATAAACCATCTATTCTTTGCTGATGATTCCTTGATATTGATGAGAGAAAGGGAGAATGACGCAAAGGAACTTAAATATATTTTGGAATTGTATGAACAGGCGGCTGGACAGAAAGTCAACAGAGATAAATCATCAATTATGTTCAGCCCAAATCTTGCCTTTCTATTGTATCTGAAGCAAGGAGTGAACGCTATTTAGGGTTACCAATCTCTATTGGGAAATCAAAGAAAGCAGTTTTTGAATACATCAAAAAGAAGGTTTGGAGCGGGATTCAGGGTTGGCAGGAAAAACTCCTATCAAAAGCTGGTAAGGAAATCCTTATTAAGGCTGTTGCATAATCCATTCCCACTTATGCTATGTCATGTTTTGACCTTACAAAAGGTTTTTGTGATGATCTCAGCATGATTAATGGGAGATATTGGTGGAGCCAGCTGGACAAAACACATAAAATTCATTGGTTGAGTTGGGATAAATTAACCTGATCCAAGAAGAATGACGGTCTAGGTTTCCGCGATTTGCATCTTTTCAATTTAGCAATGTTAAGTAGGCAAGCTTGGAGATTGCTGACTAGCCCTAACACTCTCTGTGGCCAAGTGCTAAAGGCAAGATATTTTCCAAACTCTGATATTCTCCATTGTGCTCCTAGAGATGGGATTTCATATTCCTGGAGAAGCATTTTGAGAGGAGTTGAACTTCTTAAAGGAGTTATTTGGCGAATTGGGAACGGAAAGAAAGTGAAGATATGGGAAGACCATTGGCTGCCCAAAGGCTCAACAAGAAAACCAGCAACACCTAGAAGGTCCTGTTTGTTGACTAAAGTCAGCGAGCTTATAGATCTACTAACAGGTGAATGGGATGAACAATTAATTCATGATATATTTTGGCCACAAGATGCTAATGAAATTTTATGAATTCCTATTAATGATCAAATGGAGGATTGGCCTGCCTGGCATTTTGATGCAAAAGGGCAATTTTCAGTCAAATCAGCTTATAAGCTTGTTGTATTGAGAAGAGAAGCTCAGACAGGACAGGACGCTTCTAGTTCTACATGTGGCAATGGATCTGAGAGGAATTTTCAATGGATCAAGATTTGGCAACTTAAAGTCCCTAATAAAGTTAAAATGTTTGTATGGCGATTTGCACATAACAGCCTTCCTGTTAAAAGAAATGTGGCTAGACGTGGGGTGGAATTAGATACTATATGTCCTGTTTGTAGAAGATTGGATGAGGATTGTGGGCATATCTTCTTCAAATATAAATTTGCAAAAATATGTTGGCGGTTACTGGACATGGAAGATATCAGAGCTAATCTGATGAGCTGCCAATCCGGTTTAGAAGTTTTGGCTAGGATCTGGGAGTTACAAATGAATATGCAATTGAAAGTGCTTGTTTTCCTATGGAGATGGTGGTCAGTAAGGAATAAGACTAATGTTGGTGAGAAGATGCCAACATCAACTGATGTATGTGGTTCTGTTATGTTTTTCCTCATGCAATTTGACAAGCTATATGAGACCCAAAAGAAGTTAACTTCCAAAACTCAAGAGTCATGGAAACCTCCACCGGAGAACATTTACAAAATCAACTCGGATGGCTCTTTTGACTCTGATAAACGAACTGGAGGATGGGGCTTTGTGGTGAGAAATATGAATGGAGAGGTCCTAGCTGCTGGGGCTGGGAATATTCAGCATGCCTCGTCGGCATTACATGCTGAGGCCATTGCGGCATATAAGAGTATTCTTCATGCAGCTCAGCTAGGTATGTCGCGAATTATTTTGGAAATGGATGCCACGGTTCTAGCTACGACCCTCAGGTCAACACATGTTGATCGGAGCTGCATTGGGGCTTTGGTGGTTCAAATTCGAGACATAATGCAATCGGAGTTTTCTTCATGTACTATCTCAGTGTATAATAGAAATTGTAATACGGTTGCTGACTCTCTAGCTACGCACGGAGCTTATGTTTTAGAAGGTGGTTCTTGTGTTTACATGAGCGATGTGCCCTGGTATGTAATGGATATTGTATCAGGTGACTTGCCGTTGCATAGAGCTTGATGCTCGTGTTGAATCAAAAAAAAAATGGCCGCATCATTTGGATACGAAACAGTAGCCCCCAATGTTTTATTTTGTCATGAGGGCCCCAGATCGAGAAGACTTGGATGGGGAAAATTACCGGGAAGGGTCGGGAACCAGCAGGACAATGGACAAAGGGCATGATGGGTATGCGGGGGCGCGCGATCCGACACGCTAGCACAGACAGCGGTTTGAGGCCGCCAAAAGGAGCGCCACTGTAGAGTGAACGCCACTTTGTTAGACGCCCAATCGCGGAGCTTCCAGCTCCAGACAAGGGGTCGCCAATGGCTCGCAATATTCACCTCCCTGGAAATAGAAATAGTTCGTCGCAGGAAGGAGCAGCCGGATCTCTGGTTGCATTGCTTTCTGCCATGGCAAACGAGCAGTAGCTGACTGCATTTGAGTCGAGTCCAAGGAATCGTAAAGGCTCACAGGCATCTTTTTCTAGAGTTGTAAAGGCTCACATCAGTTCGATCAGTAATGCACCGGCCGTGGTGGGTGTGCTTTGTGCGATTGACCTCGAGGTGAAAAACTGACAGTTCACCCGACCCGACACGTTGGCTGTGTTTAGATCCGTAAAATGGTGATAAAAAGAGTCGCATCGGACACTGTAGTATTTTTTGTCTGTTTATGGTAATTATTGTCCTACCATGATCTAATTAGGCTCAAAAGATTCGTCTCGTCGTGTAAATCAAAATTATACAATTAGTTTTTTTATTTACCTACATTTAATACTCCATGCATGAGGTAAAAAATTTGATGTAATAGATAAATAGTGAAATTTAGAGAAAGAAATTTTGAAACTAAACACACAGGCGTTGGAGTAAAAGTAGCACGTACAGCACCGTACTATATAGTACTTGCTGTTTAGCTATAGCCTCTCGACCGGCTCGAGCCGGATAATAACGTGAGCAGCGCATGGTGCGGTGGAACGGACAGGAGGTGGGGCCCGCCACCTGACGTGGCCGTGGGCCCGGGATATCTAACCTAAGATCGTGCTAACGACTTGTTGTCTGCTGCTCGATCGCCTCTCGACATCCGCACGTGCGGCGGTTCCCACTGTTCAACTGCGCATGCATCTCCCTTCCAGTAGTCTTCATACCACCCCATCCGATCCTCTCGTATCGGAGCCTCGGAGGAGTGCCTTGGCGCCACCGCACACGTGCTAATGAACCATTAGCAGTTTAAAGCGCACGCTAAACTGAACCTCCCCGTCGCCAGGGACCTCCATCTCCAATCCCCATCAGGGACGCTCAGACGACGTCGCCCGTAGCAGGAGGGTCGCGGAATGTCAGGAAAAAAAAAAGGAAAGCAGATTCGGATCCTGTGACGGGCCTGCAAAGGAACCGACCAACGCGCCGCAATCCCTCCAGGTTCACACGTGGGGCGTAGAATACACGGACAAAGCAGTCTGCGCCTGAGCTATCTCTGCCTGCGACTTTCCGCACGTACGTATATACGCGTGCGTGCATTGCACCTGCAACCGAATTTTCTGCAAAGTACTATGCACTGTACCCGCCCAAAATCAACGTAAATTCGGTCCTTGATGCGGCCAAATGAGGAGGAGCACCTCCCCATATAAGACGTGCATGCCCAATGTTGGAGCCCACGGTGATTTGCGTTGAGCATCCGTGGAGGTTTAGTAGCCGGTTGTAATTTTCAAAAAAAAATGTAGCGGACTGAAATTCTAGACGCTGATTTCCATTTTGTAGTTTCCATTTTAATTTCGGTCAAGTTGTGATAATGTATATGCACATCCTTCATTGATGCAGCGGTTAGCGATAATTGTGTTCCTTTATCAGCAAAAAAACCTCACTCGAATTCAACCAGATAAAAATAAAATTAAAGATAACTTAATTTGTTTAACTATATATCATATCTGGTCGCGGGCTCACGCCGGTATGGTTTCTTGATGAGCCAAGAAGAGTCAGATTTTCTATTTATCAAGTGTGTAGTGCGTGCTGATGTTGTAGAAGGGGTAGATCGTGCCGCCGCTCGTACGTGCGTCGGCTAGAGGAGTGCGAGCTTAGGGAGGGGGAGGGGGAGGGGGTGGAGCGCCTGCTTGTGAGGAGTGGGAGCGAGGTTTGGGGGGTGGGGGGCGGAGGGGGACTGCCTGCGAGGTTGCCAGGGTGGTGGTTGAGGTGGCAAAGTTTAGGGTTTTAGATTTCCGGAGCTCCAATGGTCACCGGCCCTAGAGGAGAAGGTTGGTGGCGGCGGCGGAAGTGAGATGGCTGGCCGGCCAAGGTCGGACATCTGGTGGGCCGTGGCCGGCGGTGGAGGGGAGAAGAAGGTCAGGAAGAGGAGGTCACAAGCGGCGGTGGGTGGTAAGCAGATGGCGTGACGGCGAGAGTTGCCGGTCGGGGCGGAGGATGAGGGGGCCGGCAAAGGGTGGAGCAAAAACGGCCAACCGACCTTTCTGCGATGGAACCCGCGTAAGTCGTATAATGCGATGGATAGAGACCCCAGAATTGCTCTAAACATGCGCAGGACTTGCAGGCTTGCAGCTAGCCTCGCACGTACAGCGTACTACTGCAGTCTGAAACGCAGAGAAAGAGAAGGCCTGACAGGGATCGGCAGTGTGATGAAAAGGTGTACCGGCCTTGTACTGTTGTACACAGTGCGCCGTGCCCGTCTCGATGCTCCCTGCTTTCGGGGGCAGCCGGGGCCTCCCCATTACGCACGCGACCACCCTCCGGCGCCGGCCGGTGACTTCATCGTCCTCGGATCGGCGGCTCCGATCCGTCGTCCTAAGCTTTTGCAGACGGACACGATGTGATCGAGCATCGCGCCCGCGCACAAACTAGCTAGATGCTAGGCTAGGCTGCGGGCTGCTGCCGAAGCGTCGTCGCGCGCGGCCGGTCCTCCTCCCTGAGTCCCGGCGCGCGGCTGCGCGCGCGTTGCTGGCAAGAGTACTGTGGATCGCACTGTTCCATCGTCATTGCCCGGCGAGCGCTGCCGGCCGGCCGGGTTGCCCATCCATCATCCACCACCAGTCGTCTGGTTCGACAAGACCGCCCTGCTAGCAGTCAGGAGCAAGCAGCTTGGCGTTTCTCGCATGTGGCCACCATCACGGAACACGGATCGCGCGCGCAACCCCAATAATTCCGATCCACGGCCCAGCCAAGCCATATAGGCAGTTCTTAGGAGTGCCGGCCGGGCTGGTCCCCGTACGTACGAGCACCACCCGGTGTCCCGCACCGCTTGCGCTTGCCCAGGTGCCCCTCCTGGCTCGGGGCGCAGGACCGGCCGCGAGCCCCGGCGACAGGCGCACGGCCGCGCGCGTCCGTGAGGGGCGAGGACACGACGCCGGCGCCGCCCTGGGGCGGGTGGCCTCTCTGATCCGATCCCGTCGAGTTCCGGAGCACAGCGGCGCATGACCCCGACGCGACAGTCGTGCCGTACCCCTGGCGACGGGGCATGTCGCGCGCCCGGGACCGTCGCAAGCTTCGCCTTCGGCATACTTGCACATATCGATCCATCTCCGATCCGTGCATGCCGTCGTGCCGTGGCCATCAACTGCGCTGTGCGTGCCTGGTGAATGGCAGAACGGAGAGGACCATCCGGCCGGCCAGCCCATGCGCTCGCCGCCGGCCAGCAGCAAAAAGCTCGATCTTCTGACCGAGTACCTCTTGATCGTCATCATGCATGCCACAGTATGCCAGGAGCAGCTCGTCAGATCCTCATCGTATTGCAGTATTGGGGAGAGAGAGCAAGCACCAACCGGGTGTTCAGGGACGTACGGTAGAGACTCCTGTCGTTGTCTCCCATCTTAGATTAGAGCCCATCAATTATTCGATGTCCCCTAGCTAGCCCTCTTTACGGCTTTACTAATGTTGATCGGGGAGAAGAATCTTAATAAAGTACTTGCACTTTTCTCACACAAAGGCTTTTCAAGGGATCGCTGTATATTTCTTTCACTTCATTACTCCAAGATAAGCATTATTTCAGTTTTTTTTTTCAGTTAATGCATCAACATTTTTTTTCAGTATACTTCACAATTCAGTTAGTGCCTAAGAAGTAATAGTAGATGCAATTTATTCCATGTTTTCTGTTGAAGTTTGGCGTCTTGTCCTCTTGCGCCAAGATTGTGGTTGCCGTTGACCTTGTGGCTTTGAATTATATAAAATGCATGCTCTTGAAAAACATCGTAGATTTCAAGCTCCATTATATCTCTTTTTCTTCTTTTCTTGAGATAGATTAATCAACACAGCTTCTCCTGCAAATATATACCCCCTCTGTTTTCATTTAATACTCCATCTGTTTTTATTTACATGTCATATTAGGTTTGTACTCTTTTTATTTACATGTCATATTAGGTTTGTACTAAGTCAAAGTTAGCTAACTTTGACCAAATCTATATAAAAATACAGAGACAACTATACTAACCAACATATGCACTATCAACATACATTATATATATAGTGGATTAAAAAAATTGATATTGTGAATGTTCTTATTTTTGTCTATAAATTCGGTCAAAGTTGATCAAATTTGACTCAGGACAAACCTTATATGACATGTAAATAAAAATAGAGAGAGTACATGTCGCATTAGGTTTGTCCTAAGTCAAACTTTGACCAACTTTATAGAAAAACTAATAACATTTATAATACTAATTTATTCTGTTGAATCCACCATGAAATAAATATTGGTGGTGCATATTTTTCGACAGATTTGATCAAAGTTTGCCAAATCTAATTTAGAATAAACCTAATACGACATGTAAATAAAAACAGCGGGAGTATATGTTAACTCATGAATGCAGCATGCGAGATGGAAAAAGAAGCTAACGATGAGAAACCGCAGACCTAAATAAGATTTCCGTTCGGATAGCCATGCCATCTGACAATGCTCACAAAAATCTGAAAATATGTAGGCTCATCAATTCAGCGTGCCATAAAAAGATGCCACCGGAGAATGTCAACATATGGTCCCTCAAAGTTTGCATTGCATGCATGCGTGAACAGTGTCATCAGTGCACAAACAGAAGAACCATGCCCCACATACAATCGAGAACCAGTCCAAATCACTCAATCTTCACCAGGAAGCTGACAGTTTTCCATCACCAATTGGTAAAACTGTTTAATCAGACTCTTACCTGTGATGAACTGTGGGCCTGCTACCTTATTGTACTTTATCTCAAAACATGGCGTCAGAGGCTTGGCCCTTGGCCTTTCCTAAAGAAGCTCCTTACTGCTGCTCAACAGCTAAATAATGAGTTCTCAAGAGCATTGGTTGTACTGATCTTTTACTCCCTTTCCTTTTTTAAGACTCCGGAGAGATCTTTTACCTGCTTCCCACCTTACACTATTTGTTTATAGGCTTTCCTGTTCACATATAGATGTTTATGGATCGTGATGAGCAACTTTGGTCATTCTTGTGGGTCAGTGGTTGCAAAACTAAAGACACCAATGCAAAGGAATGAGCCAAAGGGTATAGATCTCAATAACTCTTATGCTTCACATCTGACAGTTCAAATCCAGTGATTATGACAGGCACCTTGGTTCATGCATGTAAGCGAGATAAGCCAGTTGATTTCTGCTGATTCAATAGTATTATGTAAGAGAGGATAAACTGGAACAAGCCAAAATAAGCTGAAAGCAGACTAGTCAAAATAAGCCATATGAAAAGCAATAAAGCGATAGCTAAGGCCATTGGGAACAGTGTTTCCGACCATAGATCAATATGATAATGACACTTTCGATCTCAACAGTTACCGATGATTAATAATTTTATGAAAACATAATATAGGTAATAAAAAGTTGCTATTTTCAAGGGAAACATTATATATATGTTGGAATGAAGAATGTCTACAAGCTATAAAATGTCTTCAGAAATATTATTCAAAGAGCCCAGCCCCGATGTATTGGTCAATTACTTTGGTAAACAATCCCCCCCCCCCTCCAAAAAAACTTTTTTTCCAAAAAGAACGTACACACAAAGGCAAAATTGCACATCTTTAGCAATCGAACAGCAACAAACCACCAGCTACTATATATAGTATGCGGTGAAAATTACTAAACCGAGAACCGAGAGATTGGCCACCTAACTTTACTTTCCCTTTTAATCATCCCAACTGCCAACTTCCCCAATATGCACACTAAACAACACCAAAATTTTAACACCCAATTAAAAAAAAGGAAAGTGGAGCATGTGCCCACCTATTTTCTTATCCATGGCACAATGGCACCCACACATTATATCGATATATATACTGTAGTAGGGTCGCCCCTACGATCCACTTGGCACATCAAAAACGTGTGTGCTGGATTGATCTTACACCAAAACTAGAAAACACGCCAATTGCACCAACAATTGGGCTTTGCTCAATCATTTCGAATCACTTCAAAATAGAAATAGGAGATGAATACCGAAAGAATGAGAGAAATGGAAAATTATAAAAATTTGGAAAGGGTAGTACTAGCACTGCTTGAAATGGATGCTCCGGTAACTAGTACTGTTACTAGCGAGCAGGTCACACACTACGCTTATATATGGCATACACTTCTAGTACCGGATTGAGGACGCTGCTGCGATGCACGGCCGGGGTCCATGTATGCGTACCTCCTGCTCCCTGTAGTTGCCATAATCAATTCCGTTCGCTACTGGTTGTACTAGTAGTTCACAATAGTTTTGTATTATTACCACGCTAGGCCATGGCCTAGCCGTGCACTTGAGCAATGCGATCTAGGGGTCATGGTAGCTCCAGAGGCTCTCCCCGGCTTCCGACGGGTCCGGAGACTCGTCGGAGGTGTCGGGACTGAGCCTCGGCGGGCTCATCATCATCCCCGCCGCCATGTTCCGCAGGAGCTGCGGCATCTCGAAGATGGCCTCTTCGTCCATGAACTCGTCGCTGCCGCCGACTCCCGGCTGATGCTGGGCGTAGCCCGCCGCGTCGGCTGCAGCGCTGCCCATGCCGTGGTGCTGGTCCCGCGCGGCGGCGGGAGGATCGGCGGTGGCCGCAGCCTCGCCACCCTGCGGCGGGTGCTCAAGCTGCGCGGCGGCCGCGGCGGCGGCCGCCGCGGCGCGTATGTCCGCGGGGGACGCGGAGGCTGGGGCCTGGCGCGAGGCGATCGCGGCGGGGAAGTTGAGCACGGCGTCGGCCCCGCGCAGCGCGCGCGCCGCGACGTCGTAGGCGGCCGCGGCCATCTCGGCCGTCGGGTACGTGCCGAGCCATATGCGGCGCGCCTTGCGGGGCTCCCGGATCTCCGACACCCACTTGCCGCTCCTGCACCGGATGCCGCGGTAGAACGCGTGCTTCCCGGACGACCGCGGCGACGGCTCCCCCGAGCTCGTCGCGGTGGCCATCCCCGGCGCCGCGGCAACTACCACCCCCGCCGCCGCCGCGCCGTCGCCCTGCACCACCGGAGAAGGAGAATGAGGCGAGGCCGGGCTCGAACCCGAAGCCTGGCGGCCCGCTTGCACTTGCACCACCGGGGAAGGAGAATGGTGGGTCGGCGGCGATGTCGACGACGCAGCCGGCGGCTGCTGCTCAGCCATGAACCCTTAGGGCACGACCATCTATCTGGGTACCTACTGACATGTGCCCACCCAAATTCGGCTGCTGCAGTGCACCTATGCACCTACCTATCTATGGTGCGCGCAGGTATCTGCCTCCCGTTCCCCAAGCAAGCAACTGAAGCGTCTCGATTTGTGTGCGTCTGCGCGCGCCTAGTTGAGCGAGAGCAAGCTATAGGTGTCACGAGGTGGACTATGGGGGTTGAGGCGGATATATAAGGGTTGGTAAAGAAGCGGGAACGAAGCGTGCGGGCCGCCATGGTGAAAAAGATCGGGAGCTAGGGAGCAGCGCAGTGGAGGCGCGCGACGGCGAGGAGGAGGAGGTGAGGTGGCAGACGCGTAATTCGAGCATGTCGTGCGCTGAGCTGGTGCCAGGGGAGCAAAGCGCACGGGACAGCAGCCCACCTAACTTAAGCAAGCTAGCCGGCGGATAACAAAACCGCTGCTTATAGCTTCGCTCTGCTTCGTCTCATCTTCCCCGGCGCGACAGCGAGAGGGGGCGCCGTCGCTCTCCGCCTTTCTAATGGATGGCGTGGTGGTAGCCTTTCGAGGGGGTTGAGCTCTGTAATTAGAGCCCCCGCGGACAGGTGATTGGTGCTAATTCTCTCACCGTTTGGCTCGTCGCGCGCGCGGTGTGGGTGACGCGAGATACGCGGGGCGGACGTGGGGGCAGGTTCTGTGGCTGACGGGCTGACGGGTGCTGGGCGGCGGGGCTGCCAGGCGGGGCCGCCTCCTTTCCCGCGGCGGCCATCTGTCTCCGCCGCTCCGTCCCGTCCTCTTCCTTCCCCGGAGGCGGAGGCTCCTGTCGGACTGTCGTGGTCGCACGCGGGACGCAGCGGTGGATGGTTGGACGAGGAAGCTCCGACTCCGAGCACGCAGCTGCCGCTCTGCCAGCCTCTGCTAATGCGCGTGTTTTCGGGATAGCGCCAGCAGCGGCGCCCTGTTAATTTCAGACAGGGGGTTTGACAAATATCCGCCGCTCTGCTATTTCGGTTAGAGTGGATCATCGGAGCATCAGCACATGCATGAACCTGAGGTTGGTGCTCAAGTTTTTTTTGAGGAATAGGTGCTCAAGTTGGGATACGCATGAAGCCAACACCGTCAAGCGAATTTAATCATTTGATTGACAGTAAGTTAGCGGTTTTGTTCCTGCATACTTTTTTTTAACCTGCGGGAGAATATGCACACCTAGCGGATAAATCCATGTACTGTACCGTACAAATTTTTGTGTTATCTAAAGCGCAAGCGACGCCGTGGTATATTTTGTTATACCGCCAAAGCTTCTTTAATGGCTTCACGAAGAGCTTCACTTAAAGCTGTGTCAAATAGGTATAAATGCAACAGCTTCATTCGTGAAGCACCTTGTGAAGCCCGAAATGGCTTAAGCTATGCAGGAGGAGCCAAAAAATACTAGCTTTACCGGCTTCACCTCTTCTACCCACTCATGAAGAATAGGAATAAACTGTTTCGCCAAACACGTTTCCAGAACAGCTTCTGCTTCATCAAAGAAGCTGCTTCACCAACCATTTTAGGAGAAACTGAGGCTATGCCAAACTGGACCTAGGCATTGGATGATGGACATGCACAAATAATTCGGAACGACTAGTTATGAGGGGAGCAAAGTTGGAAACTTATAATGATCAGGTCACTACTTTTTCCCACGAAAATAACCCGGGGGTTATGACATTCCCTCAAAGCAAGCAGGGATGTGTGCAATCTTTCCGGTTTGAATTGGTGAATAATGTCGAAGTATATACGACATTTTCCATCTTTCCTAGTATACTCGAGCTTCTGCCTTCTAGGTTATGCTGGTTAATAATAATAATTTTCTGAACTATTGTTGTCCTCTCCTAATACATGTTAGAGACCTAAACAAGCCTCCGCATGAGGGAAAGTGTCGAAGTACGGGCATTTTACCTAATTTCTCTCCACCATCTTAAACTTTCAGTTGAATTAGCTGGTGCTGTAGACTGCATCTATACAACTCAATGGGACATCACTCGCTTGGGCCAACGACTACGTACTCCTTCCGTATTGGTAAAGGAAGTCGTTTTGGATAAAATTTGGGTCAAACATTGGGAATATAAATCATCAATAACTTTTAAGTTGTTGAGTTTATAAATATGAAAATTATATGAATAGATTTTTCTGGAAAAATATTTTCATAAAAGTTTGCGTATATCACTTTTCTATAAATATTTTTTAAAAGTAAAAAGTTAAAGTTGTGTTTTGGAGACCGTGTCGCTGTCCTAAACGACTTCCTTTACCAATACGGAGGGAGTACACTGCTTTTACTCAACTGTTATATCAAAAAGTGAGTAATAATAAAATTAGTCCAGCTTAAACTTTGAACATTAGTAGATACTACTTTGTATCGAGTTTGGGTATTTAAAAATGTTTTCCCCAGACGGAAAACGGTACCTTTTTCCGAAATAAAAAATGGTTCCTTCTTTGGCGGAAGGAAGTAGTATCTTTGAGTTTAGTTGGACCTTCTGCTCACGAGTACATGCTGCGCCGACCTGCAGGAGCTTTTCAGGATGGGCGAGAGCCAATACTCCTGCGCCGCGCGTTCGGTTCCCACATACCCCAACTCGACCACACGCACTGTACGACGTATCCTCCGGTAGCAGTCCGATGATCGGGACCCATGCATGCGCATACACACGGGGATCCGATCGCAGCCGTGGACGCGTGCGCGACGCGAGGTGGGAATCGGATCAGTTTTCCTTTGGTACGAAGAAAACGTAGCACGGGTTCGCTCGATCGCTCCAATCGCGCGCCACTCGCCGCCGGCACGCAAGTGGTCGCCAGGCGCGCGGCGCGGGCCGGTGCGGCTTGTCACGGCCCCATGGCTCCCCCGGCGACCTTTTTTTGTCGGCCGGGTGTCACGCGAGACCGATCCAGCGCTCCGATCCCCGGCTCTCTTTCTTTTTTTCGTTCTCGCAACAAATCTCCGCGCCGATCCGCCGCGGAATCCACGCTAACGTAGCGTGCGTACCAGCGGCGTTGCACTGGCGGAGCATGTCTGGACGCCTTGGCTTTGACCACGCCGGCAATCCGGCGCGAGGTGCGCCCGAGCTGTCGTTCGGGGACTCATCAGCGCGTCAGCGGAGGCAGGGAATTAAAAGCGCCGATTGTGCCCTGGATTGCCATCCGAAAGCTACTGCTCATGTCCCGGGCAGACATCTTAACGTCAATCTTAATGTGAGTTTAGGAGTATTACGCGCATTAAGTATCGTACCATATCAGTTAATTCATCGGGAGTCATTTACGAGGAGGGGGAGGAGGAGTTTCATCGAATTAGGCAAGTCTCAATGGAAGTCTAATGAAGAGTTTCATACTCCCTCCATATTAAAATACTTGACGTTTTGGACAAGGTTTGAGTCAAACCTCGGGAATATAAATGATGAATAAATCTCAAGTTGTTGAGTTTGAAAATATAAAAATTATATGAATAGATTCATCTTGAAAAATACTTTCATAAAAATATACATATATCACTCTTTGATAAATATTTTAATATAAATAATTAGTCAAAGTTGTGTTTTGGAGACCGTGCCCTTGTCCAAAACGTCAAGTATTTCAATATGGAGGGAGTACCATTAAATATCATCAATTTTGCTGACATGACAAGGAGAGAAAAAGATAGAGTTTCATGGGATGTAAGGAGAGTTTCATCGTCATGAAACTTATCTAGCACAGTTACCTAGTTCTCAGTCTAGGCAACTGTGTCCATGAAACTCCAACTAAGACTGGCCGAGGAGTATCATCACCATGACACTCTTCCGGTGCACAAATTTCGATCTTTGGTAATTTGACTAAGGCCAATCTCAGTGCACAGTTTCATCACACAATTATTAGGACAATAACTAGATAATTGTGTTAGATTAGTTTTATGGTGATGAAACTCGCCTTACATCCCATGAGACTCCCACTTCTCTCTCATCATGATGATATTGCCATGTGATTAAATTTGCTGATATGGCATGACATTTAATGTCCATAAAACTCCTCATGAAAACCCCACTGAGAATGGCCTAAGCGCATGGATAATAATATAGCCAAGTGCTTCGCAATAAGCCAAGATACAAGAGTAAAGTTGTACAATAATAGTCTTTTTTATCTACAAGATGTTATTTGATTCATATTTTACATTCTCTTTTTTATTTACCCTCGCATCTACTCCTACTTGGATCTTGAAACAGCATCTAGACCCTAGTGGGTTTTGGAGCATTGATTGACAACACGATTAAAATACTAACTTGTTTGCATGAGATTATGAACAGGTATTTAATTATGAAATGTGTATTAAAAGAGATAGCTCAAGAATTGCAAGCAAGCGTGATTATCTCATTGATATAATGTGTATGTGACAAGCAAAACAAGAAAAGAAAAATAGAGCAAAGTATTCATGATTGATATAAATGCTCTAATATTTGCGAAGGCTTGTTTCGATCTATGATGGGATTCAAAGTGACAAGTAAAGATTTTGTGAATGAGACGTGATATGCTTATGCATAGTCTCAAATATAGAAGATCTTGTCACATGTGATAAATGGATGTTAACTTAAGAAGCAAGCAAGCAAGGCAAAAGAGAATGAGACATGAGTTGATGCATATATGATGTCTCAAATTGGAAAGTTTGCATATAAGATTGAATTGAGAATTCGAATTGACAATGAAGATTTCATGCATGACACAAATCAATATGAGTTCAAGATGGTTGGCTAGGATAAAGGTAGAGGACCGAGAGGCGTGTTTCAAGAGGCTACGCAAGCGACGGCTTGGAGGGAGCAAAGAAACCGATACGGGTCAAAGGCCGGAGATCCTAGAGTCATGGAGAGCTCTATGTTGAAGAGTGTCATTATTCAAGAAAAGAATGTGACTTGTGAATCAAGGTGGATTTCATTCCTATGCAATTCAAAGATTCAAAGTCACTAGCTCAAAGCGGGTATGCTCAAAAGAAAGAAGATGTTGATGCCCTCACGGTATTGATCGAAGAAAAGTCGGCATGATCATATTATGAAGAAGCTCAAGTAATTGTGGAAATTGTATATTTCTTTTATGCACTTGAGTATAGGTATGCCGTACTATTAAGAGGCATGCAACATCAGTAGGTTAGACAATACCAAAAGTACTCAAACCAGTCCCTAGAGAGTTTAGCCTAAGGAGTGAGAGCTAACTGCAGAAAACAGAGAGGGACCGGTCTGAGCAGGGTGAGCCTCCAACGGCTAGTTTTCAAAACCGACCGGTCTGACCAGTCTGGGGGACCGGTCTGACCGGTCTAACACTGACAGGGCAACAGCTAGTTTTGTGAGAAGGGGTATTTATACCCCCATGACTTCACCCATTCGTGGGTGCTGATGCTAGAACATTTCAGAACATTTTGAGAGCCTTGTGAGCACTTGGAGAGTCCTCCCCAACCTCTCTTTGTGAGAGTTGCTTGATTCAAGGTGAATCTTTGAGTTGGGTTGAGTGAATCCATTCCTTGAGAGTCATTTGAGAAAGAGAGAAACATCCCAAGCTTTGAGCACTTGAGGTTGCGTCGGCCAACTCGATTGAAGCATTTGTTACTCTTGGAGCATCGGCTCCTAGACGGTTAGGCGTCGCCGGCTAGCTCCCAAGGTTGTGGTGAGCAGCGGCAAGTTTGTTGCGGCTTCGATTGTGTGCCAAGAGGGCGCATGGTCATATAATGGAGAAGAGGAGATAGCTTGACCTTGGGGTCACTACGAGCTTCCTCAACGGAGAGTAGGATTCACATGTGGGTGCACGGGGTGAATCCGAACTTCGGTCAAACAAATCACCGTGTCTTCATTGCATCATCTCTATTTCGGTTTGATTTACTTACCTTGCATTTATAGTTTTGAGTTTGAATTGTGCTTCCGCTCGATCTACTTGGGTGTGCTCTACTTGTGTGTAGGGACTTGTTTGTTTTGTTAGAAATACTCTGCAAGACACATATCCCAAGTTTCTTATAGGTTCAAGCTCGAGAGGGGACTTGTTCCTGCTGTCTGGGCTGTCTGCCTGCATAGACCGGTTTGACCGGTCTGGTAGACCGGTCTGACCGGTCCAGGCAGTCCCAGCAGGGATTAAGCGCCAATTTTTGAAGAAACGCCTATTCACCCCCCCCCTCTAGGCTACGACATCGCGTGATCAAGATCCTTTCAATTGGTATCAGAGCATTGGTCTTCGGATTGAAGCCTCACCGCTTGGAGAATCACCATGTCGACATTTTGCGAGGTACCGTTTGAGCCCCTTGGTATAAATGGCTCAAACTACATTTCTTGGTCAGCTCATATTCGTAATATGCTAAGGAACATGGGTCCTTCTTTTGAGCAAGCCATAAAGACTAGCATTCTACCTAAAGGATTTAAAAATTTGTCAAATGAAGAAAAGGAATGCTTGTTGTGTAATCGTCGTGTAATTGACCTCTTGTTTGAAAGCATGGAAAAAGATTTTGCAGATTCTATACAAGAGGAGAAGAAATTTGCAAAGATACGTCTTGATGCATATAGTCTTTGGAAACTTCTAGAGGCAATATGCGAAGAAGATAGTGACGACGAAGATCAAGAAGAAGATGAAGGGTTACTAGAGGAGTATATTACTTCAGAGAATCATACTCATCCTCTTGTAGCTTCTTCCGATGATCAAGAAAGAAAAAGAGCAAAGTCTGCTGGTTCCCTGTTGGAACCGGTCAGACCGGTCTGACCAGGGGACAGCGCAAAGAGAGCAAAAAGTGCTCCCGACAGCAATCAAGGCAAGCAAGAGCTTCATATGAGTCAACATCTTCGAGTGATATTGATCACAAGTGCTCTACAGCCGAACTCGAGAAATGAGATAACCAATGAGTTGAGCAAGCAATGAAATTCAAAGAAGAGCTTGACAAGCTCAAGATCATCTATGCCTCCTTGGTAAGAAAATAGAGAATTTATCTACTGACTCCTTGTGTCGGATTGACTCTTTAGAAAAGGAAAATCAAGTGCTCAAGGCAAGGTTGGAGAAGCTCACTAGTGAGCATGTGGCTTTGCAAGGAACTCATACGGAGCTTGAAAAATCCTATGAGATGCTTGTAAACTCACATGTCTCACTTGAAGTGGCTCATGCGGTTATGGCTACAACGGTAAAATCCTATGAACCTCTATCCCACACTTGCACATGCTCACAAGTTCAATTTGACTTGACTTGCACTAAATCATGTTGTTCTCAAGCAAGCCAATCTAGTATTGAGCAAGTATTTGTAGAATCTTGTGATGACTTAATTGCACAAGAAAATGAAGAACTTATGCATGAAGTAAAAAGACTCAAAGAACAAGTGATTAAGTTGAAGGGCAAGGAGAAAGTGAGACCTTCTCAAGATAACCGCGACTCTGTGGTGAAAAAGCTTGAGAAGGGTTCAAACATCACTAGATCAACTCTTCAACAAGATCAAAAGAGTATCAAGCACAAGATTTCGAGAAAGAAGTCTCTAGGACACGTCAAGTGCTATAGATGCCTAGAGAAAGGGCATTATGCAAGAAATTGTCAAATCAAGTCCGATGAGGAAGAGCGACTTTCAAGAAGTCAAAGAAAGCTTCCGGGAAATAGAGTATGCTTTGGATGCAGGAAAAAGGGGCATATGAACAACTGCTGTCCTCAGCAGTTCAGGTCTGACCAGACCGGTAAGACCGGTCACTCCCGACCGGTCAGACCGGTCCAGAACAGAGCTGCTGCAGGACCCGTCAAGAATCCCACAAAGTCCGCTCTTCTACTAAAGAAGATTTGTGATGCTCAGAAGCACAAGTATCAAGTCAAGAGCACCTTCGTCAAGATTAAGCACCGAATTTGCTACACTTGTCGAGTAAAAGGTCATATTAGCAAGGATTGCCCAAATGGTAATTTGCCTAACTCAAAAACTGTTCAATATGACTTTGCTAAGCTTGGTAAGGACAAGATGAGTACTTATGCTACTAAGGTGATCAAGTCACCTAACGCTAGCATAAGGGCAATTTGGGTTCCCAAGTCTATTGTGGCTAACGTTGCAGGGCCCAACGAGTATTGGGCACCAAAGAAAGCTTAAGAGGTTGCAGGTACATGGAGATGCATTGGAGAGCTTGGTTCTTTGAAGTTTATTGCATATTCATGTCATTGACCAAGTTCAAGGAATAATCTTGCATATCTTCATCCAATGCTATCTCGGTAACTCATTTTTAATTTCAAATTACATTAGTCACTTAACTCTTGGTGAGTACTAGTGTGTCACTTGTGTTGAGTTTGAGACATTCTAAATAAGTGACTAAAGCATTTTTCTTTGAGTTACTCCCCATTTGCTGTGAGATGCGTTTAATGGCTCTTGTGTAGAGCAATGTCTTGTTTTAGTGCAGGTAAGCAAATATATCTAGTAGACATTCATTGAAGCAAGACATGAACAAATTGAAGGTTACTACAGTTTGACTGGTGTGACCGGTCTGACCGGCCCATCAGACTGGTCTGACCGGTCTGGACCAGAAAAACTGCAGCAAACTGAAGAAACGAGAAAGAAGCTATGTGAAAAAAGGTCCTTCTCAGTGCATATGCTTTATAAGCATCTCTTGGGGTCATGTACTTCAGGCAGTAAGAGAATCTAGCACAATTTCAATTAAATATCTTTTTATGTGCTTTATGACCAACTTGTTAAAGT
This sequence comes from Panicum virgatum, assembly GCF_016808335.1. Taxonomy (NCBI): domain Eukaryota; kingdom Viridiplantae; phylum Streptophyta; class Magnoliopsida; order Poales; family Poaceae; genus Panicum; species Panicum virgatum. The sequence continues at coordinate 55,574,381 of NC_053145.1, read as the reverse complement.
AGTCTCTCCTAGTCTCTTAATATGGATAAAGTGCATATAAAAGAAATTCAAAACTCTTATGAACTTATTTAGGTGGAGATCACTTTACAATTTGTGTCTTTGGGACTAACATTTTCCTCGAGTGAATGTGTAGTCGCTTATAGTGTTGATCATTCTCCTTATGGATCTAATGAGAATTAATATAAGTATACCCATCCAACGGATCAAATATTGATTGACAAAGCATAATCATGAAGTACTTGTGCTACATTGCACACTATTTCTCATCTATGAGAACTAGTGATTGTTTCTAATAGTTTAAGCACAAGTTTAAGTGGCTAAGAGGCAAAGGTATGTTTTCTACTCATTATGCTTTACCTTTGAGCATCTAGGCCACATTTTAATGCTAGTGTGTGCATTTGTATGCATCAAGCTCAAGAAATCTTGTCACCTAGATATTTAGCTAAAACCTTCCTAATTGTGACTAAGTGTCAATCTTGTGTAAAATTGAGTAAGGTTTGTGCTAAGTTCTCTAGTGTGGCGATAGCTTGACTTGTAGCATGCTATGAGTGTTATAGGATAGATGTTTTTCGAAAACTCAACTAGCATGATAGGTTGTGTGTCAAATTTGAAAATATTTGAATCTTGGTCTTTGTGACCGTATCAATCTACTTGTGACTATAGTTCTCATTGATTGTTTGATGGCTAGTCATAAGTAGTGAGTTTTCTCAAGTCCATAGATTCCTATCTATATCACTTCTCTCATCCAAGGAGCGGTTATATTGGAAAATCATCTCTTCCTTGGAAGTGACAAGGAGCTCTTGATTCGGAAAAATGCGCTCATCAAAATACTCCTTACTTAGTCATCCACCTATCCAATTCAAGGTTAGCACATAAGGTCAGAAAATATGAATTTTTGGAAGTGCTTAACCATTTGGTCAAGGAATTTTCATACTAAAACTTCTTTGTGATCAATGTCCCGGATTCTCTGGATATTTTCCCGGATACTCTGGGATATACCCGGATACTCCGGAAATTAGCCCGGATAGTCTGGACAGCAAAGTTTCTGGCACATCAGGTGCGACCGGTCTGACCGGTATGTCAGACCAGTCTGACCGGTCCAACTCGGTAACTGCCATTTACCATCTCTGCGGTGTAAAATAGTCAAAATCTTCTCTCATTTCACCGTTTTGCCACCGACCTCTCCTCTCTTTCACCCGTGTGCTGCCCCTCTCCACATTCCCATCTCCATCTTCACTCCATTGGAGATTTGAAGTTCTAGCCCACGGATTCTTGGCTCCATCACTTGCATTGGGGCTAGAAGGGGAAATCAATCAGTGGTGAAGTTGTTTTTGAAGTTCCTCACGAGTTCATCTCTCTTCCAAGGTATCACTTGTTTCCCTTGCCCGATCTCTTAGCTTAGCGCATATCTTTTCAATTCCTTTGGTCCAGTAAGTTCTGCTAGGCCTGGGAACCTTTCCCTAAGAGATCAAGAAGTTTCGTGGCTCGCATTGCTCAGAATCAAATCCTAGGGTTCGGGCGCCGCCCGACCGGTCTAACCGGTCTGGGCAGGCAGCGCAGGGTCCCTCGTCCTCTCGGTGTGAGAAGTCCACCTCTCCCATTAAAAGGCTAATTAATTTGTTTGTGGGGATGTGTAAGAGCCAAAGAGATATAGAAGTTGAGCAGCAGAGGCAGTGGAGAGCTAGCAAGAAAGAAAGAGATTCAGTTAAGATGATGCATAATGCAATGAATCTACAGCCGCCTAGCTCACCCATTTCTCCTTCACCTCTTGAGGCTGTAATACCATCAGTTGAGGACCGAGTTCAAGGATATATGGACTCCGGATACTTTGAGCAGTATGGTCATATCTTCTACCCGGATGTCAGTGGTCCTTCTCATGCACCTCCACCACCTCCTGGAGAAGGAGTGTTTGGCACATACCCAGAGTATTTCTCTGGAAGAGGAGGACTTTCTCATATGTCATCTCGACCTTCTGTGGCAGATCAGCTTGCTAATCGCTTATCCGATGCTGTGTTTGGCCACCACTGGGATGATCATTCCTCTTTAGGTGGAAACAGAGGAAATGGACAGTGATGAGCAGCCTGGTTTCTTCTCCCAGTCCCTTTTATGGTGATGGATGACAAAGGGGGAGAAGAACAAGATTAAAGCTTAGGAAGAGAAGCCTGAAGCAGAAGAAGGAGCCCTAAACCCTGAACAAGGACTAAAGCTTGAAGAAGGAGAAGAAGAGAGAAAATTCAGAGCTTTTGCTTTCTGTCTTAGACAGACCGGTCTGACCGGTCTAATGGACCGGTCTGACCGATCTGTGCTTTGGAGCTCTGAAATTTGTAATAATCTCGTACTTTATCTAGTCTGTGGACTTAGGACATTTGTATTATGTGTTAATGAGTGTAATAGACTTAATCATTCTATCTAAGTGATATTGTGATAGTGTGATGCAAATTGTTTGATATAATGTTTTTTGGCTGGCTGTCTGGGGCAGACCGGTCTGACCGGTCTGTGAGACCGGTCTGACTGGTCGGCACCAGACAGAGCCACTTTCTTTTCATTATGATGAACTAAGTTATCCTGTCATTTGCATCACGTGTAGAATTTTTGTGTAGGCGCACATACAATTTTTCACCCCACGGATGCTAAGATTTAGGGGGAGTCTCATTTGTGCTCAATATGTGTAATTTGGCATGTGAGGCCAACTTGTGTTGAATTCGATTCATATACACATATTGAGGGGGAGCTCTAACTAAATCTGAGAATTCAAAAGCTTTATTGAATATCTTTTTGTAAGCTTTAATCGGGTTGTCATCAATCACCAAAAAAGGGGAGATTGAAAGAGCATCTAGGCCCTAGTGGTTTTTGGAGCATTGATTGACAACACGATTAAAGGACTAACTTGTTTGCATAAGATTATGAACAGATATTTAATTATGAAATGTGTATTAAAAGAGATAGCTCAAGAATTGCAAGCAAGCGTGATTATCCCATTGATATAATGTGTATGTGATAAGCAAAACAAGAAAAGAAAAATAGAACAAAGTATTCATGATTGATATAAATGCTCTAATATTTGCGAAGGCTTGTTTCGATCTATGATGGGATTCAAAATGACAAGTAAAGATTTTGTGAATGAGACGTGATATGCTTATGCATAGTCTCAAATATAGAAGATCTTGTCACATGTGATAAATGGATGTTAACTTAAGAAGCAAGCAAGCAAGGAAAAAGAGAATGAGACATGAGTTGATGCATATATGATGTCTCAAATTGGAAAGCTTGCATATAAGATTGAATTGAGAATTCGAATTGACAATGAAGATTTCATGCATGACACAAATCAATATGAGTTCAAGATGGACGGCTAGGATGAAGGTAGAGGACCGAGAGGCGTGTTTCAATGGGCTACGCAAGCGACGGCTTGGGGGGAGCAAAGAAACCGATACGGGTCAAAGGCCGGAGATCCTAGAGTCATGGAGAGCTCTATGTTGAAGAGTGTCATTATTCAAGAAAAGAAGGTGACTTGTGAATCAAGGTGGATTTCATTCCTATGCAATTCAAAGATTCAAAGTCACTAGCTCAAAGCTGGTATGCTCAAAAGAAAGAAGATGTTGATGCCCTCACGGTATTGATCGAAGAAAAGTCGGCATGATCATATTATGAAGAAGCTCAAGTAATTGTGGAAATTGTATATTTCTTATATGCACTTGAGTATAGGTATGCTGTACTATTAAGAGGGATGCAACATCAGTAGGTTAGACAATACCAAAAGTGCTCAAACCAGTCCCTAGAGAGTTTAGCCTAAGGAGTGAGAGCTAACTGCAGAAAACAGAGAGGGACCGGTCTGAGCAGGGTGAGCCTCCAACGGCTAGTTTTCAAAACCGACCGGTCTGACCAGTCTGGGGGACCGGTCTGACCGGTCTAACACTGACAGGGCAACAGCTAGTTTTGTGAGAAGGGGTATTTATACCCCATGACTTCACCCATTCGTGGGTGCTGATGCTAGAACATTTCAGAACATTTTGAGAGCCTTGTGAGCACTTGGAGAGTCCTCCCCATCCTCTCTTTGTGAGAGTTGCTTGATTCAAGGTGAATCTTTGAGTTGGGTTGAGTGAATCCATTCCTTGAGAGTCATTTGAGCAAGAGAGAAACATCCCAAGCTTTGAGCACTTGAGGTTGCGTCGGCCAACTCGATTGAAGCATTTGTTACTCTTGGATCATCGGCTCCTAGACGGTTAGGCGTCGCCGGCTAGCTCCCAAGGTTTTGGTGAGCAGCGGCAAGTTTGTTGCGGCTTCGATTGTGTGCCAAGAGGGCGCATGGTCATATAGTGGAGAAGAGGAGATAGCTTGACCTTGGGGTCACTACGAGCTTCCTCAACGGAGAGTAGGATTCACATGTGGGTGCACGGGGTGAATCCGAACTTCGGTCAAACAAATCACCGTGTCTTCATTGCATCATCTCTATTTCGGTTTGATTTACTTACCTTGCATTTATAGTTTTGAGTTTGAATTGTGCTTCCGCTCGATCTACTTGGGTGTGCTCTACTTGTGTGTAGGGACTTGTTTGTTTTGTTAGAAATACTCTGCAAGACACATATCCCAAGTTTCTTATAGGTTCAAGCTCGAGAGGGGACTTGTTCCTGCTGTCTGGGCTGTCTGCCTGCATAGACCGGTTTGACCGGTCTGGTAGACCGGTCTGACCGGTCCAGGCAGTCCCAGCAGGGATTAAGCGCCAATTTTTGAAGAAACGCCTATTCACCCCCCCCCCCCTCTAGGCTACGACATCGCGTGATCAAGATCCTTTCAGATCCATCTCTACATATATAAGAGCTCATGCTCAACATGTTGCTTGCATAAATATCAAGTGCAGTAATTAGCTTATAACCAAACAAATGTTGATGTGGAGGAGAGAGAGAGTAGAGGAGAAAGAGGATCGAAGAGCTTGGCTCTCATGCAAGCACCAAGCTAGACACGAAAGCATATGTAGCTAGTGGGCCATACATTAAGTGAATGTGAGAAAGACTAGAAAAGAGAAGACAGAGCATGGAATAAAAAGTTTCTTATAAACAAATAAGAGACTGCTTTTGTATACCATAGCTCTTTACAACTTGGCTACAAGGATTTAATTTTATTATTAAACTTGCTCTAAGATCTTATCAAATGGTGTTATCGTGTGCTCTAGTCTAAAAAGGGGAGGAGGTGAATTAGGCAACTTAAAGTCTCAACCTATGGCTCCAACTAGTTTGCACAGAATTTAAACTAAAACGTGCTATCTAAATATGCAACTAGGGTTCTTCTAGTGTGAAACTCTCATTCCAAAAAGAGTTTAGGAACCTATAGTCATTCCTATCAAGATACTACTCCATGAAAGTAAAAGCACACAAAGATTGCTAGTATGAAATGCGGAAACTTAAAGGAGGGATGAGAGAAAGTAAACTCTTTGACACGGGAATTTATCCCATGGTTCGGTTAGCCACAAAAGTACACCTACATCTACATTGTCGAAGCACTCACAAAGAGTATTGCTTCACGGCAATCAAGTCTCTTCCATGAACACAATCACGGTCACCTTGATCCCGCTTTCTACTAAAGAGCTTCACCAAGAAGGGTGGGGGTCTCCACATCCCCCGCACAAAGTTGTCGACGCTGCTCCACACCAAGTCGGAGGGTCGTTGATGTTGCCGACGAGCCAACAAGGCTCCAAGGGGCCGGCACACCGAGATCTTCTTGTGGTTCACTTTAGAACCAGCTCACAAGGCACAACACCTTGCTATCTCACTCACTAAAGAGCTAACCTAGCACTAACACTCTCAAGGATATGCTAAGGACTATAAAGATATGATAACTAAGCTCTTGGATGGCTTGGAGGTATTCCTGGATGTGGGTGTGATGCCTCTGAACTCCAGCAACCTTGATATGGCCGGGGGATGGCATATATATAGCCCACCAAGTCGAGAGAGCCGTTACAAGCCGTTACCCACTTTTCTGCGATGGCACCGGTTAAACTGGTGGGTGGGCACCGGTGTAACCGGTCACACACGGCTTGCAACTAGCCATTGGCCTTCTGACAGCTGACGTGGTGTTGCACCGGTGCCTTGCTCTGATGCCCCATCGGTTCAACCGGTGCTGAAGACCTACTTCTTGGCCGCTTGACATGCTCTCTGGTCAATAGTACGGTGAATGCACCGACTCTTCAATTCTTGATCGTGGGTTCAACCGGTGCTACTGAGATTTCTTGACTTCACGTTCATGCGCTCTGTCCAATGCACTGGTGCCTGTGCGTCGGTTTATCCGGAGACCTCCGGTTAGACCGGTACTTGATCACCGGTGAAACCGGTGCAACTGTTTCTCAAGCTATTGTCCAATTTGTCACTACGGTTGAGTGTCTCAGCGGTGGATTGGACACATCTCTGCGGTGAATTGGACACATTGGATTTTATCCATGGAAACTAAAAGTCCTACAAATATGATCTCACAAACTTGTTAGCCCCATTGCTTATGTTGTCACACAATCACAAAAATCACAAACAATGGCCTAATGGGCCATATTCCTTACAGTTCGCCAGTATCCGTGCCCAGTAGATACTCAAAAAATGTGCACGTGAGGGGAAGAGCACATGAAGGTGTGCGAGATATAGGTGAGGGAAGCGTTAGATACTGCGGGGGTGTTTAGTTGGTGAAAAAGTTTGAGTTTAGATACTGTAGCACGTTTCGTTATTACTTGACAATTAATGTCCAATTATAGATTAATTAACATCATTAGATTCATCTCGTATGAATCAGTTAGACTATGTAATTAGTTATTTTTTTAACTATATTTAATGCTCCATGCATGTGTTCGAAAACTCGATGTGAAGGGTACTGTCCAAAAAAAATTTGGAAACTAAACACTACCTGCTTTCCCCCACTGTTCATCAACTAAAATAATAGTTTTGCTAGTGAAGTTGTGGCCCATTCGATGAGGTCTAAACTATCCTCTCTCTCTTTCCATTTTTACTCCACTTTAGCAAAAGTAATGACTAGCTCGACTATAAATTCTATTATTGTACATGTTCTAAGTACATCCATCCATCCCGGTTGGGAGGAGATTCTCTACCGCAAGAACAAGATCGCATCTAGTAGATAGGACTTAGGACGGCTATGCCACGACATGTAGCCCCCCTTTTCATGTTGGAGGGGTGCGATTGTGCAGATGGTGATGGCAGATAAGTACTAGATAGAGTACAAAGCTAAGCAAAACCAACCCAGACCAGCACACGCCTTGCTATACCCGGTAACATGCAATACTCCTGTAGGCAGATGCAAGGGGGCGGCCAGCCATCATGCAATGATTCGGCTCGATCCGTAGCAACGGATCCGGTCAAGTCTCACCGGTGCTGTGACGGAACAGGGGGGCACTGTGCGCGCGGATTTTAATAGGTGGCGATCTCGGGGAATTCAGAAAAGCGAGCAGCCACGGAGCGTCCACGTCTCCTCCGGCCGCGGGCTCGCGCAAAACAGCAAACCGTGCCTTTTCCTTATCCGCTCCATATTCTCGTCGTCGTCATCCATGGGATGCCGGCATTGTGTGTACACGACGACGACGCAGCGCAACGCAAAAGGCGAAGTTTAAAATTCGAGCGTGGTGCGCACTGGGCCCCCGGCGGCCTGGATGGGCCAGCCGGCCCGGTAGCTGCGGCCTGGGCGTGAGTTGGCCGGAAAGTCGTCGGATCCGTCGCGCGTCGCCTGTCGAATCTGTGTGATCAGGTCGCCGTCGCCGTCGCCGCCGCGGAGGAAACAGCCGTCAGCCCGTCAGCCGTGCGTAACCAAGTCCCGTTCCCAAGCCCCTAATACCTCGGCCCCATGTCGGATGAGGTGAGCTCGACCCGACCGTCAAGAAAACCGGCGGGGTGCAGTGCACACGCCGGCGCGGGCGCGATGGCCTCCAGCCAGCACACCGGAGGTTCAAGTCGCCAAGTCAGCCGGAATCTCCCTTTTCCGGCGACGTCACGTCCGGCGGATTCGTCCCACGCAGCAAGCCGCGTGGAAGGCTGGAGGGGGGCGCACACGGGATCGCGAACCGCGCGGCCTGTGTGCGAGGTGATGCGCCGATAGCTCCACGCCTGACGCCACCACCCGCGCACGCACACGGGGGCAGCACGGCCTCCAGCTGCTCGCTCCGCCGAGCGGCCGAGGCGCGCGGCAGGCTGCAGGCTGCCGCGGGACGCCAACTGATCTGACGGACGCGCGCATCCACTGCGCAGCGCCGCCGCCGCTGCTCCGCTGCTTTACAGTTTTTTCACAGTGACCCGCCTTTGTTAACACGGTGAGCGGTGAATCGCTGCCAGGCTGAGCCGGGGCTGTGTCCGTGCGACAATGAGGTGTCGCAACAACCGTTCGTGGAAGGTGATGTGTCCTCACAGCCGCTCACAGTACGAAAACAGGAGGGAACGAGTGAGCAACCCAGCGTGTCCGGGTCGCTGATGAAACGTCACCGCTGCTGGTACAGGACTCACAGCCTGGAAAAAGGACTAAAGGAGGGAACATCACAGGGGGGAGTTTTAAGGTCCTCTTTGGCACCGCTTTGTAAGCAGTTTTATATGAAGTTGTGCTAAACAGGCATTTTGCTAGCAGTTTCATCCAAAAAGCATGTGATGAAGCTGTTTCCAGCTTACACTGAGGAGGAGATGGAATGGAAATCATAGTTTCACACAGCTTCTTCCGGAGGCCAACGTTTTGCCAAACGATACAGCTTCTTCCGGAGGCCAAAGTTTTGCCAAACGATTTTGAAAACAACTTCAGCTTCATCAGAGAAACTACAGAGAAGTTACTTTAAGAGCCACTTTAGAAGAAGCTGAAGCTATACCAAAAGAGTCAATCTCGCACTGATAGTGAAAGAGAAGCTGCATATCATCAAGGAATTTATCTTTATCTGTAAGAGAAAAGTCAGGTTCAAGGACCAATGCTCCCTTGAGCATGGCAATTTATTGACGGGAGGAGCCGCTGCAAATATTTTCGCAGCTCCAAATCTGATCAGTATATCATTTCTTTACAACGTATAACAGCAACACATCAAAAAAAATGAGAAGATTAAAATAGCCACGCACAGCCGTGGCCAAAGACAAGTCGCTAATCTAAAGCTCGAGATGTACAAAGAATGCCTAGGCACCAGGCCAAACAAATGAATGCGCTCTCATTCTGTACCCAACCTACTGTGCCGGAGGACGAACAGGCCGAGCATGGGTTCTGCAACGGCAGAACCTTTTGATGCTCGACAGCAACAGTTCTAGCTTCACCAATTTCTCTTGATTTCCACCCTGTATGTCAGTTCCCTCAATGTCTCTGTGGCTGGATTTCGATTATCACCTCTAATGACTCTTGTGAGGTTGGCCTGTTTTGTCTAGCAACAGTACGATCGCGATGAATTGGAAGTATCCAATGAGGTGATCTATTGGCGGCAGAGCTCTCCGGGTGTCCCAACAGTTGAGGGAGGCCACGGAGAGGAGATGCAGTAGATTTTGTACTTGATTGGTCCCTCAACGAGATCCGGCATATTGGGCAAGTCGTTTGTTTCTGTAACCATACATCTATACATTCAAGATGGAAGTTATGCCGGCATGTGGGCATTATACGAAGTATCTCTTTATCTTTGTATTCACCTAAACATATCGAGCACCTGCCAAAGAAAAATTAGGAGTGTGTCATTTTCTTTTGTGTTAGAAGTAAAAATACCACATAATGGTATCTATGCAATTGCCCAATTCCCATAGTCATCCACAATAATCAAGTGGAAATTTAATTCTATTAGGAATACTTCTCCCTTAACATCCTAAACTATCAAACAGAATATATCAATATAATAAGCCATGTCTCATTTCAGATATTCCATTATTCAAAAAACAGAAGAAAAAAACGCGCTACAAACAATATTTGCTGGGCACGAAACTAGCTGCCTCCCATGAAGAACTGTCTATGCTAGTTACACCTAAAATGAAAAATGCTAGAATCAACTATTTGATGAACATAAGTCATAAATAAATATCTAGCTCGACAGGTACATAAAATCCTGTCAAATAAGCAAACGGCAGTTTCTTCAACAACAAAAAAAGGCAAAAGGCAGTACCTGTAAATTTAAATAATGAAGATAATTATTTCTTAACCACAGCTATGCAGTTAGTTACTTATATAGTTATATGCCATGCATAGTCAGTATCGAGTGTCATGTCAGGCTCAGTTACCAGCCCTGCCGATTACCTTCCGACAGTTTTATAAGATAGAAAATGCAGATAATGGTTGATGGTTCTACATTTTGTAATTTATGTATCAAACTAAAAATTTTGTCTATTAAAGTGCTTCACTCAGTTATAGCATCTTTCAGTTCAGATTGACAAACCAGTGCAGTATGCTTCAAAACTTATAAATCACCAAACAAAAAGGACTAAAAATTCTGGAGTCTTTGAGGATCAAGTTATCACCATTTTACCTATTGGTATCTACACACTGATATCGTGTGAGGAATAACTGGTATGCGGCATGTTTCTTGCATTAAATTTCATAGACAATCATACAAAAGGGAACTGTTCAAGTAGTTCCTCCGAGAATAAACAATTTGGCTGAAGGAGTGGCGGGACATTTGCAACCATGGAAGTAAATTAACAGTAGATTATGCATGGTTTACTTACTGGGCATCATCTTTTGAATGGAAAGCCTCAGAACTATAACTCATCGTAGGAATCGCAGCAACAGCAAAAGAATCCAACCCACTGCGGGAACGCTCAATCTATTGAACAAACAAAAGGAACAGTGTCATTTTTTTAAAGACAAAGCCTGCTCTGGACAGCTGTAAGTAAACTGACTCAGAGGATCATGAAGCAGAAACATAATGCATACAATGACTGTCCATTTATTAAGGTAAACCACTCAATTGCTTAGTCATCTCAAGCATTGCTTTGAAACAAAGAAGAAAGCCAACTACAAACAACCTAATCCAAGTGTGTGCAATAAATTCCCAAGTAATATCAGGAGCATCTTAGAGTGATTTCAATGTTCATAGCTGAAAGTTGGAAGAGTTATCTACTTGTGTCCATCTTTCAGGTAAATGGTATACTGGACATATGCATCAATTAAAGTACATTCCTCAGTCATACATAACTTTGCATAAAGATTTTTTTACCAGTATTTTGGTCGCAAACAAAGAAGCATAAATAACATGCAATTTGGCTGTGCAAAAACACATTATGCATGGGAAATGAAAGAAAACATAGAATACCGAGAAATATTTTGAGATAGGTACATCAAAAAGCAATGTGCACGCTTAGCTTTGCAGAAGACAGATCCTTTGCATTTCTCCACTTTCAGTTACAACTGGAAAGTTAGCACAGTTGTAATGGTCTGACGAATATGGCCCTTTTCACAATTGATAATGAAAAGACACTTTTATATACATGGCATTCACAATTGAGAGTTTGAGACAGATGATACACATGCCTCCCAACTTATTGATTGGCACAACAAACATTAATAGTATGCTTAGTAATATTATCCATCAGGAAAATCAGAAGATGTGAAATACCCGTATATGACACCTCAATTTTCAGGGTGAAAATACTGTCAGTGATTCAAATAAGAATAACTACCAAGTCGCCCATGACAGCCACATTACAGTCTGCTGCAATGTTTTCACCACTATACGAACATCATGCGTATAAATGGTAACTAACTTTGTATTACTATGGACAATTCAATCAACACGGACCAATCTTAGGCTGAATTATTTGGCCAAGGCGGAGTGTTTTCAAATATTCTGCAAGAATTGGATGCCTATGCCTATGACATGTTTTGTGATGTCAATGAACTTGCAACTTCACGGAGAGTTTGCAGAGAAAAGAAGATCCGGTGTAATATGAGATAATTGAGGTCAATGTGTAGCAATAAACATAGCCTAGCACCAAATAGAAGCGTCATCTCATATGAGTATTAGTGAGCCAGCAGTTGGGCTATTTCCTCCTACGTCCCTGCCGACTGCCGTGTTAGTTCTTTGTTCACTAGTGGGTGGGTGGAGGCCTCTAACTTTTTGCCACTAGTTGGGTCTAAAAATTTCCCGAACTAACTTTACTTTATGGCCCATACAAACATGACTGCTATAACATGAGAGCAATGTGACTGGAATTCTGGAAAGGTTGATCTCTGTTGTAGGCATGTAGCGTGTAAAACAGAGTTGATCGGTGGAGCATTTCCCTGAACTGGCCTCGGGCAGCGTGACTTGGGATCGACACGCACCTCATCACCTCAAGGTGCGGTTCAGTGCTTCACAAACATAACGCCATGCGCGCAAGCAGAAGCAGAATTGGCAGATGAGCGCTCACCGTGCGGTCGAGATCCGCGACATTGCGGAACTCGACGTCGAAGTCGAAAGGCGCGGGGGGCTGCGCCAGCGCCCTCGCCGCGGCGGCCGCGGCCGCGTCGGCGTCCGCCCGCGCGGCGCGGCCGCAGATGAGGCGCGCGCAGACGAAGACGATGAAGGTGGCGCTCATCCCGAAGCCGATCACCGTGGTCACCAGATTCAGCCCGGACCCCAGCATCTCCACCACCCTCCCCCCCGGCGCCGCCGCCGCCGCAGCCGCACTCCCACCCAGACACCCAGTCCCGCCGCCAGCCAGCCAACCCCCGAACGCCCCCCCTCCGGAAGCGCGCACGCGAATCCGCCAGAAGCACGCAACGGATTAAGCAGCGGGCCGCTGCTGCGGCTGCAGGGGCGGCGTATAAGAGCGGCGCGGCGGGCGGCTGGGTCCGGGCAGGCGGGGACCGGTGGCCATCGGCGCGGGGTTTGGGATTTGGGATTTGCGTGGGCCGCTGGCAAGGAATGATGCGCGCGGGGCGGCGGGACTTGGCAGAATCCGGGAGTTGGTGGCCGAGGTCCTGGGAGGAACACAAGTACTACCTCCCTCGTCTCGCCGCCTCCTGTGCGTGACTTGCGAGGGTGGGGGTGCCTGCCTTGCGTGGGGCGATGCTACTCGCCTCAGCTCAGCTCACCCGGCAGCTTGCCCGCGACGACGCTGGATCTGCTGCTGCCGCTCTGGCCCCTTTCTGGGCCAAACTCCCTCGAGAATCCCGTATGACGAGCGGGGCCGACGTTGTGTGGGGTCCAGCTGTCATGGACGGGAAGGGCTGGGCGCCGCGCCCCGGAGCCGGAGAGGAATGGTGGAGCCGTGGAGGGAACACGCGGGCCCCGCCGCAGCGGCGTGGGCAGCTCGAGGACAGGAGGGGCGCGCCGGGGAATCGTCCAAGATTTGGCAGTCGCCACGCGAGCGCGACAGAAGACGGAAGGCGGCGTTTGCGTGCACGGACTTTTCATCCCGGCGACGGCGAGCGAAGATCTTTTCCCGGAATGAAAAGACGATGGCGACGCGTTTACAGATTCCGGGATGATTCTACCAGTACCATGAATGAGCTGCTGCTTCTCGATCATGACGCGTCACCCGTTACCGCGACAAGATATACTGGAGTACTCTGTACTCCGTATGTTCTCGGCAGGGCTCACGTCAGTAGGATCGCGGCAAATCGGCCCTTTTTCTTTCTAGTACAACTGTAAGGTCTTACCAAAAGTGCCTATGGTTAGTCTCAAAAAAAACAATATTGTCTATGGTTCACTGGTTCAGCACCGGAGCTGGTGCACCGGTCACCTGATGAGCTATTGAGCTAGCTGTATTGATGATGGGTGAAAGACTGGCCGATTTGTCAATTGCTACGGCCCACTTGGTAATTTGTCAATCAGCCCACGGCCCACTTGGAACATCGTGTGTCTTTCGTGGGATGAAGTGTCAGCACTGCCGACGCTGTTGCTGATCCAGCCATTGTCGCCGCGGCTGCTCCAAGTCCTACTAAAACTCCTACTGGGCCGCGTCGTGGGCTTCGTGTTCGTGAACCAAGCAAGCGTCTCTCAAGCGCGGAATAGGCCGTCTAGCAAGCCTGGCTGTGGCCAGCGAGTCGCCATGTACTGAGTATAAGTCTGAGAGATGAGAGAGTTGAGGGATCAACTTGTAACCGAAGAATACTATCTTCCTAATCAAGCTGTCCTCGTCGCTACTTCCTTCTTCCTCCTTCCTACCTTGCTTCGCCTCCTTTCCCTCTCGGTTCTAGATCCAGTTCATTGCTAACACCTGGTATCAGAGACACCAATCCTGGATCTCCCACCCACCACCACGATACTCGCTTGCAGCGGAAGTTGGGCACCATGAGTTCTGAGTCCAAGTCCATCCTCGATGAAATTCAGAAGCAATTTGCGGAGCAGAATCGCCTCATCGAGCAGCGCTTCTCCGATAGCGACGCCAAGTGGGAACAGCGCTTCCTGGAGGCCGAATCCGCACGCGATGCGTGGGTGGCGGCCGTGGAGACCGTGGCGGTTGCCCTTGAGGACTGGCGTCCCGGCATCGACGGCGTTGTGGACGACCTCAAGTTGGAGGTGCGCAAACTATCCCGCCACTGGGAGCGCTATGTCCGCAACACGGCCTCCGTCGACCCTGGCATCATCGCTGCTCCCGAGTTCTCAGCGGCCGGCGTACTACTTGCCGGATCTCCAACCCCAGGCCCAGCGGGTACCACGTCGACTTGAATCACCGGGAGGATGGTTACGGGGTTGTCACCGCCCTCGTACATCCCCCGGTCAAGGGTGCGTATGACCTCTCTCCCCATCTTCCCCCTCACGCTTGTACGTTCGCTGAGCATTCTGGTTCCCGAGTGAGCAATTCCTCGGGATCGGGCTCTGTCACGGGAAAATTGCCCAAGCTTAATTTCCCATCCTTTAGTGGCGAGAATCCTAAACTCTGGTTGTCTCGATGTGAAACTTATTTTGAGATGTACTATGTCGACTCCTCTGCTTGGATCCCTGTTGCTGCCATGTTTCTCACCGATTCGGCTGCCCAGTGGTACCAATCGGTTGAATCTTCGCTTAAGTCTGCTTGTTGGTCTGAATTCAGTAAGAAGCTCCTCGACCGCTTTGGGCGCGATCAGAAGGAATTGCTGATTCGGCAGCTTTTCCACATCAAACAACTTAGTTCGGTGTCAGAGTATGTCAGTCGGTTCTCTGAATTAGTTGACCAACTCACTGCGTATGGTCACGTCACTGAGGATGTTTACTATGCTATGCATTTTGTCAATGGGCTTCGTCATGATATTAGATCAGTTGTTGCTATTCATTGCCCTGTCGATTTCGATACTGCCGCCTCTCTTGCTCTGTTGCAGGAACAAGTCATGGACCCGCATTCTTATCGTGACATCAAGAAGCCTGACACCTCGGCATCTGCTAAACCCTATGCCAAGGGTCCTCACCCGCTTCTCACGCCTCCAAGAGTTCCTGACCAGCGTGCAACTCTAGTGTTACCTGCTGAGAAGCAGCTGTGCGAAAGGCAAGACCCCTGAGCAACGCCTGGCAGCCCTTCGTGCTTTTCGTCGTGCCAAGGGTTTGTGTTTGAAGTGTGCTGAGAAATGGAGTCGAGATCATGTTTTTTCTACCACTGTACAGTTGCATCTGGTCGAAGAGCTGCTAGAACTTTTCAATTTGGAAGATGTTGATCAGTTTGTCGAGTCTGCTGCTGGCACTGAGCATCTCTTCTTGGCTATTTCTCAGGATGCTGTTCAAGGCATTCTTGGTTCTCGTACTATGAAACTGCAAGGCACTATTTAGGGACATGATCTGGTGATTTTGGTTGATTCTGGAAGTTCTTCTACCTTCCTTAGCCAGTCAGTTGTTGATCATCTGTCGGGTGTGCAGCCCTTACTCTCTGGGGTTTCTGTCCAAGTGGACAATGGCAATGTGCTTCAGTGTCTGAATTGGTTGCCCCAGGCTCACTGGTCCATTGGTGAGTTTCATTTCACTTCTGACTTGAGGATCCTTCCATTACATCATTTTGATATGATTCTGGGCATGGACTGTTTGGAGGCTTTTAGCCCTATGAAAATTCATTGGCAGCAGAAATGGCTTGCTCTTCCTTATAATGGGTCCACAGCTTTTATTCAAGGTGATCCCCAGCCACTTACTGATGATATTGTAGTCCACCTGTGCAGCTTAGTTGATAGTTCTCATATTACTGTCTGTGCTCAGTATCCTGCTCTTGCTTCCCTGTTGGAGGAGTTTGACTTTTTGTTTGCTCCTCTTTCTGCTCTGCCACCTCAAAGAAATTGTCATCATGTTATTCCCTTGGTTCCTAGTGCTAAACCTGTCCATGTTAGACCGTTTAGATATACTCCTACTCTAAAGAATGAGATTGAGAAACAAGTGGCAGATATGTTGACTCAGGGTATCATTCAGCCAAGCACAAAGTGCATTTTCTTCTCCCATTCTGCTAGTCAAGAAAAAAGATGGGTCCTGGAGGTTTTGTGTGGATTACAAGTATTTAAATGCCTTGACTCTCAAGAGTATATTCCCTATTCCTGTTTTTGATGAACTGATGGATGAGTTATCGAGAGCCAAGTGGTTCTCTTCCTTGGATTTGAACTCAGGCTACCATCAGATTAGGCTGAAATCTGGTGATGAACACAAAACAGCATTTCAGACACATTTTGGTCACTTTGAGTTCAAGGTTATGGCCTTTGGCCTGTGTGGGGCTCCTGGTACTGTTCAAGGAGCTATGAATACTACTTTAGCTCCCTTGCTCAGAAAGTGTGTTTTGGTGTTCTTTGATGATATTCTTGTATACAGTGAGACTTTGGAGGAGCATTTTGAGCATCTCAGACAGGTCCTTCAGTTACTTGCTCAGGACAAATGGACTGTTAAACTGTTAAAGTGTTCATTTGTGCAACAACAGATTTCTTATCTAGGTCATATTATCAGTTCTCAGGGTGTTGCCACAGACCCTGCTAAGGTTGAAGTTGTTCATTCTTGGCCCCAACCTGCTTTTGTTAAAGATCTTCGCAGTTTCTTGGGCTTGGCTGGCTATTACAGGAAGTTTGTGAAGCATTTTGCTGTTATTGCTAAACCATTAACTGATTTGCTCAGGAAGAATGTTTTGTTTGTCTGGACCCCAGCCCACACAGCTTCCTTTCAAGCCTTGAAACAAGCTCTAATCAGTGCTCCTGTGCTTGCTATGCCTGATTTCTCCATCCCTTTTTGCTTAGAGACAGATGCCTCCAATCTGGGAGTGGGTGCTGTCCTTTTGCAGAAGGGCCATCCCTTGGCTTTCATTAGTAAACCTCTGGGCTTGAAAACTCAAGGTCTCTCCACATATGAGAAAGTGTACTTGGCTATTGTTATTGCTATTGATCAATGGCGTTCTTATTTGCAGCAGGCTGAGTTCTTTATTTATATTGATCAAAAGAGCTTAGTCCATCTTAATGAACAACATCTGAACACTCCATGACAACAGAAGCTGTTCACTAAACTGTTGGGTTTACAGTACAAGATTATATACAAGAAAGGTTGTGACAATGGTGCTGCTGATGCTCTCTCTCGCAGATCTCATTCTGACCATCATCTCCTTGCATTGTCCACTAGCTCCCCAAGTGGGTTGAGGATATTGTGTCCAGTTACAAGTCTGATAACATGGCAACTGACTTAATCACCAAGCTGTCTGTTGATCCTACGACTGTAGATCACTTTTCCTTTAAAGATGGCCTACTTCGTTACAGAAACAAGATATGGATTGGAGCTGTTCCTGAATTGCAACTCAGGATAGTAGTAGCATTGCACTGTTCTCCCATGGGGGTCACTCTGGTATACCTATAACTCTGCGACGACTGAAGCAATACTTTGCATGGAAAGGTATGAGAACCATGGTCCACTCCTTTGTGTCCTCTTGCCTAACCTGTCAGCAAGCTAAGCCTGACAGAGCCAAGTATCCGGGCCTACTTCAACCTTTACCTGCCCCTGAGGGTGCCTGGCAAATCATTAGTATGGACTTTGTGGAAGGCCTTCCCAAATCTGGATCTTCAGATACTATTCTAGTGGTCGTGGATAAATTTTCTAAATACAGTCATTTCATTCCTCTTGCACATCCCTTTACTGCTGCTTCAGTGGCCAATCTGTTCATGACCCATATATACAAACTCCATGGAATGCCGTCTACCATTGTGTCTGAAAGGGACAAAGTCTTTACCAGCCAGTTATGGAAAGCACTGTTCAATTTAGCTGGCGTTCAACTGATGATGAGTACTTCTTACCATCCTCAAATAGATGGCCAAACCGAACGGGTTAATCAATGCTTGGAAACATTTCTGCGTTGCTTTGTTCATGCTTGTCCCAAGCATTGGCTCAAGTGGCTTCATCTGGTTGAATTTTGGATTAACACCAGTTGGCATTCAGCCCTGTCTAAATCTCTGTTTGAAGTCTTATATGGCTATGCTCCTCGGGTCTTTGGTATTTCTCCTGCCGATGCCCACCCTGTGTCTGATGTGCAGACTTGGCTCCAGGACCGTGCCCTGATGCAATCAGTCATCAAACTTCATCTGCATCATGCTCAAGACCGTATGAAACGACAGGCCGACAAGAAACGCTCTGAACGTGTGTTCGAGGTGGGTGATCAATTGTTTTTGAAACTGCAACCATATGTTCAGTCTTCCTTGGCACCTCGCGCCAACCAGAAGCTATCGTTCAAGTTCTTTGGGCCCTTTCCAATTGTTGCCAAGATTGGAGCGGTGGTTTACAAGTTGCAGTTGCCTCCTTCATCTTCTATTCACCTAGTTTTTCACGTGTCCCAGCTGAAGAAAGCAGTTCCTCCCACCCATCAGGTAACACCACAGGTTCCTGACTCTTCTGACGCTTATCAGGTGCCGATGGCCATCCTTCAGCGCCGGCTTTCTGCTGTCAGTGGTCGTTCTGCAACAGAAGGTCTGGTGCAGTGGTCGGGCTGGCTGGCCTCGTTGGCCACCTGGGAGCACCTGGATGATCTTCACCGTCGCTTTCCGTTCACTCCTGCCTGGGGACATGCAGGTTCTCTTGGAGGGGGGAGTGTCAGCACTGCCGAAGACACCCTTACTATTGCTGATCCAGCCGTTGTCGCCGCGGCTGCTCCATGTCCTACTAAAGCTCCTACTGGGCCGCGTCGTGGGCTTCGTGTTCGTGAACCAAGCAAGCGTCTCTCAAGTGCGGAATGGGCCGTCTAGAAAGCCTGGCTGTGGCCAGCGAGTCGCCATGTACTGAGTATAAGTCTGAGAGATGAGAGAGTTGAGGGATCAACTTGTAACCAAAGAATACTGTCTTCCTAATCAAGCTGTCCTCGTCGCTACTTCCTTCTTCCTCCTTCCTGCCTTGCTGTGCCTCCTTTCCCTCTTGGTTCTAGATCCAGTTCGTTGCTAACATGAAAATGCAGCCCAGTTATGCGAGTCATCCCAGAAGGCCCATAAGATCCATCACGAGCTCACCCCAGGTGCAGGCCACCATCCTCATCTCTAGCAGCTTTCGCCGCCAAATCCACCAGCTCCGCCGCCACCATGCTCGGCTTCATACGCCTCTGCCCTAGTCCTGGCCCATCGGTTATCTAACCAACCGCCAGCGGCTCACATCATCCCATCGTGCCATCCCCTCAACCCACCTCCACCGCGCGTGTTTTCCTGCGCCCCCACTCTTGTTCGTATGGTGGTGATGGGACCCCAACTCCTGACAGCCACCTCCCCAAAACCGGCAGGTGCTGCGAGGAGGAAGATGAACAGGTGCTGGATCCACTAGCAGTGGTATGAATGGGACTTATACAATGGAATCGATTGCACCCGTACGTGTCACCCCGAACGTTATAGCGTGAAAAATCACCCACACTCCACGCTCACGGTCAAAAGTTAGGTGGTCCTTTACTATATCTTATCATTTGTCGGGTCGGGTCGGGTTCGGATCACTTCGAGTTTCGGGTCAACAAATATTGGTCCATGCTCAGCCCATGACATGGTCGGATCGGGTTGGGTCGAGTTGGCCCATAATTTTGTGTGTAATTTTCGAGTTGAATCGGGTTTTCTTGAGTTTCGGGTCAAATATTTCGGCCCGTATCCGACCCGTCACTTGATCGGATCGGGTCTGGTTGGATTTTTTCGAACGGGTTGGGTCAGATTTGTCGGGTTGGGTGGCCCATGATCAGGTCTATACTTTACAGCCATTTGGACGACTTTCAAAACAACGGCAGCTTAAAAGAGGCCTAATGATCTCTACTCTGCAATTTATTATTTGTTTCAAGGACTTAAGACGGAAGGATATCACTACACGTTTAGGTCTTTATAAAAGTTCTGTATAAAGGGCCACACTCCTACAAAAAAATTTTGATGGGTCACCGGGGGGGAGAATCCCCACCTGAATTTCATTGATGGGCTTTTAGGCAAGCCAAAATGCTACAATATTTAAGATTCAGCAATTTTACAACATTCCAACACAACATAACACCTAAACACAGGGAGGATAACTTGTACAGATCAGGAGAAAACCAAGAAACCAGCTAGAGAGACGGCCACTGAGCATCGAATGGAGCCACGACCGAACAGCATACTCGTCGGATACACTGCAACCATTGCACTTTCACACCACCTCTCGTAGCTACGCCGCTCCGTTGTCACCCTCCATCTGAGGGTCAGGCCAATGAAGAGGGGACTAAAAGTGGCGGGAGGGGCACAGACCAAGGCTCACCAAAAACAACCATCTCCCCTTCGATGCTGATGGAGCCACCTTTGAAAGCACATCCGGGCTCCTAGGTACAACCATCCAACGCCGTGCAAGGGGAGGAAACCTCATCGGGGAATGGTGGCAGAGTGGAAACACCAACCCGGCATAATATTTGATGGCACCACTAGCAGGAATAGCGCCGACGGAGCAGAGACGCCAAATGGAGGACACACGTGCGACTCACAATGGAAATCCATAGCTGCTATTGGCCTTGCACCAGAACCGACACTGGGGAAAAGAGAACGAGCGCACCGACTTCGTGGAGGAGCAATAAGCAACAACACTTTGGTGGGAGGAAAAATCGACGCCGCCTCCAAGGAGTGGCACCCGGAGGTGTCACCGACGTCGACAAGACCAGCGCAATGCCGGCCATAGGATTTCCTCGGCGGTTTCCCGCGTCCACCGTCACCGGCAGACCTGTAGGTAGGGGAGCGCTGCGACAAAGCCTCCAACGAGGAATGCGGCACTACAAGTGTCGCCATTGCCGGCCGGCACGAAGCTAGGTAGGGATTTCTCCCGGTGCTCCCACAACCACGGGCCTAGAAGGTGAGCTCAACGCTGTCAGCACAGAGGGCGCAGAAGCTCGAGGGGATCTGGTCGCTGGCGACCCGCCGAACCGGCTCCATTGACGGAGCTGAGCGGGGTGACCGAGCAAACCGGAGCCGCAAGAGCCCCGTGCCTGCACCCCATCACCACGCCGCTGGTGGCCGGGAAGGGGCCAGATTTGACCGACGGCGATTCGCTGGCCTGGCTCCACCGGTGGAGCAGAGAGCGGTAGCCGGGCAGACACCAGGCCCGCCGGAGCCCTGCCCCGCACCCACCTGGGTACCGGCACGGGGGAGCGCAAGATTCGGCCGAGGAGGAGCCGGATCTGCCCACCATGGCGACCTTGAGCTTGTGGGAGGGCAACTCAGGGAGGGGGCGTCGCCGTACCTAGATCCGACTGAGGAGGGGCTGGATCTGCCCGCCGGCGACCCGCAGACCCGCTCCACCCGTGGAGCTTCCAGCCACGGCAACCTTAAGCTTGGGGGAGGGCCAGCTCGGGGAGAGGGGGAGGGTGGGGTGAGTGGATGGAGGCCTCGCCGCCGCCGTCCCTGCGCCCCCGCACGGACTTCCGGCGGCGCGCTCCGACGGCGGTGAGGTGGATGGACGGACGGGGAATTCCTCTGGAGGTGCGGCGGCGGTCCGCCCGAGCCGCCCCTGGGGGCGACGCGAGCGCCGTGGGGGGGCGATTTTTCGCCACACTCCTACAATAGATTCAGATGTGGACTGAATTTAGGTTTTTTTTAGGGGGTAGGAAACTTCACTAATCAATCAGAGAGTACTGGGTATACAAACGTCATCCGGCGGACAAATGTTGAATGAATTTAGTAAACCTGCATGCCGTGGCCCGAGCCTCCTCCTATTTGATGGGCCGCTTAGTGGGCTTCTATAGCATGTTCCGGCCTAGTCGCCTAGATACTACACCTGACACTTTGCGAATTACTAGCTAACCTTTGCAGGCGGCTTGCTAGCAGTTTTCTGTGCCTTTGAGATTTGAGATTCTCTAAGGTGCCCCTCTAAACTTTTGGTTTGGGTTCGCATGAGAAGGCGTTTGTTTAATATGCAACTCTCCTGCATATTCGAGAAAAAAGAAAAAGATGTTTGAAATGCTTCTACGTATTTCTTAACTTTTTTCTATTTTACTCACCAAATGCTAATTTTAAATAGTTTTTATCCTTAACTCAACATACAGTCATCTGATTCCGATTAGAATTTCGATTGACATGCTGAGGAAGTGGCTTGCGGCCACCCGGTGGTGGATATTGCTGTTTATAATGAGTACTGCAGTTTTCTTGGTTGTTTTGTAATTTTTAGCTCTTGCTGATCTAAAAACTCTCGCTCCTTCTTAAATGCAAAGGCAGTGCTCCTGCCAAATCTTTCAAAAAAAAATTCCGATTGACAGACCAATGCTTGCTTTATTAGTAGAAGTATAGGAGTATATAAGTATATATGGATATAGATAGGGGGATGTTTGGTACTACCAGAGGTCAGTAGTGCCCGGACGCTACAGATTTTGTTTGAGTGGCACAACTATTTTATTTTGATTTTGGTCCTTTTCAAGGGATAATATTGTGGCAAAATAATTAAGCGGGGAACTTGACTAAGAAAATAAGAAAGAAACTGAATTTAAGACCAGAATAGCATTGGCTAATAAGCTTTCTTTGTGAATAGTCAACCCCAAAACGAACCCAAAGGAGTAGAGCTCAACCTATTAATGCCTTCCAATCCCTTGCAATACTAGTGTGTAGTGTCACATTTTGAATTTCCCTGTACTTTATTTAGATGTCGTCAACCGTTGTCGGAGTTGCAGATCGCATGCTGTCATTGGCTATGTCATGATCTGACTTCCTAGTGTGTTTCTATTATACTCTTTGCTGACTTTCTGAAATCCATCTATTATACGGGTTATCACTGATTAATTAACCAACTGGTGAGTGAGAAGGGTGCTATTAAAAGTAACTTACGAATAATCCAATAAAATGAAGTCAACAGATTGTTGGATTGCATGATGTGGCCCTCAGTACCTTGCCTTTGAAGCTCATTTTACAGACAAATTTTCTTTGGGGCTCACTTCTGGCTGATCGGCACTTATCATCCAAAGCATTCTGTTGTAACTGAAGTTCATTTTCCTTTATTAAATAATTGCGAATCGAAGCTTTTCTGCCTGTCTATGTTGGACAGCTGCATAATGGTTATAGGTGCTTCAGTTCTCGCTCCTTCCTTTTTTTTTTGAAAGACCAGTTCTCGCTCCTTTTCAAATGGGATTTACTGAATGTTCATATTCAAAGGGTAATGCAAACATACTCAGAGAATTGGTTCCAGTTGTTCAGTATTTTCCCCTTTTGAAATATATCTGGTTGCGACTAAACCAGATTCAATGTGATTAATTATGCTGCTTGGCCGGTTGCCTGACCTGCTGAGAACATCTTTTGACTTCTTTTCATTATTTTACTAATTGTTTTCCATGTCTTTCAGTTACCTCCCTTTGCACAATGCATCCAGAAGGTGTCAGAAAAATACAATAATTGAAGTTATATTCTCTCTGTGCTACTTCACCCTTTTCTGAACTTAAAGTTGCCTGGATGATGATGTTAGTGCTAGCCGTGGTGAGCACAAAACAAAACAATTCTTTAGGCTTTTAGAACGGCATGAGCCAAGAAGAAATCTAGTTAGTGCTGTATCTAAAACCAAATTCTGAAGGAAATGGACATCATAGAATGCAGAAAAGCGCCTGTTTTATCCAAGAGGAGGAACGAAAGGGAAAGCGTCTGTTTGATTCACCTTAAAGGAGCAGATGATATCTCACAATGGGATCCTTTTCTGTCCGTACTGGTTAAGGCTAATTCATACAGTATTGATATACAAGACACTATCACCTCAATCGGTCAAAATCAAATCATTGGGTGATGTTGGGTGATCTACAGTCGTTATCTACAACGATATTGAGTGCGACATTGTACATTTGTACCGAACAGAATTAGCATCTGAAACTCTGACACCACATGAGAAGTTGGTACCGAATAACATGTAACACCCCGGTGTTATTTTGACGCTAATGGCGTGTTTAATCGACAATTAAGGCTAATCACTGTCATTAGCGCTAATTGAGTCTGTTTAGAAAACATCGTTTAATCGGTTTCGATTGTGTTTTTGTCCCTGATTTGAGCTTCAAATCAATTTTCGCCCAAAACAAAAGTTGTAGATCTTTCTTTCCTCTACAACTTTTGTTTTGGCCAAATTTTGAGTTGCCATATCAAAATTTGAGAATTGGAGGGTCAAAACCGAGTCAAATCATTCAATTTCGTTACTGTTTCGCCCTGTTCAGCACTGTGTGGGCGCCGACGCCCATACCGACGTGCTGGCCGTCGACGAGCTCGTCCACGCGTCGGCGATCGCGCCCCGGCGATCCTCGTCGTCCGAGCGCCGTCCTTATCATCGCGAGCACCCTGGAACCTTCCCGTCCCATCCCGTTCCTCTCCTTCTTCCTCGGTGCACGCCGACATCGAGCAGAGCTCGCCGCCGCTTGCCCTCCCGGCTCTAGCTCGCCACCTCGCTCGAACCTTCGCGTCCTGAGCTGCGCAACCTCGCCCCGACCCTCCTCCACCTCTCCTCGACCCCGGCCGTGCCCAAACCCGGCCGAAATCGAGCTCCCGCCGTCGCCGCCATCGCCGTTTTCCCTGGACTCCGCCCTCTCCGTCGAGCCCTCACCTTCGGTCCTCTCCGCCCAAAATCAAGCCCCTGGTGAGCTCCACCGCGACCTCCTCTCCCTCCCCGACCCCTTCCCCGGCCGAATCCCGAGCCCCCGCCGCCGCAGCGCCGCCGCGCCGCCGTGTCCGCGCCGCCCCCACCGCGCGCATGCCGCGGGCCGCTCTGCGCGCGCCCCGCTAGCCGTTGCCGCGCGCCCCACCGCCGCTTGGCCTCCCGGGAGCTTGCGCCGCCCGCTCCCATCGCCGCCGTGCCCCACAGCGACCGGAACAGCCGTCGCGCCGCCCGCTCCCGCCGCCGCTCTGCCTTGCGCGCCGCCGCCGGCCGCTCCGCCTAGGGCCCTGCGCGCGGGCCCCTGTGCGCGAGCGCGCCCGCTTGGCGCCAGCAGGCCGGCCGGCCGGTCCCCAGCCGCCGCACGCGCGGCCAGGCACGCCGCCGGCGTGCGCGGCCGGGTCGGCAGCGAAGCAGGGGAAGGGGGTGAGCTGGGCCGGCGCCCACTGACGGGTGGGCCCCGGCGGTCAGCCCCCCCTTTTTACCTTTTGTGTTTTCAAGTTTTATTTCTTTATTTTCAGCTGAAAGTTCATAATTGTGTAATAAATCGCAGAAAAATCCTAAAAATGCAAACCCAATTTTGTTAGGTTTCTAAAATCACAAGCTTCTGAGGAAAAATACTTATGCCTGTGTTTTGTCACTTTTGCTCTGCTGAAAATTCGGTTTGCGTTAAACCTAGTTTATTTATTACCGGTTGTTCCAGGGCTCTAAAAATTGTGGAAAATTCGCAGTGGCTTACTCATTTCAGGTGTAGTCCACTGTAAAATGTTCATGGCCTGTTGCTGTGTACTTTTGTGTGGATCTTTTTGTGTTAGGTTTAGCTTGCTAGGGCCAAAAATAAATGCTTTCTATCATCTTTAATTGTTAGAAAAATTTTGGGTGGCAAGCTTACTGCTTTCACGTTGATCTGGTTAAATTTTGTTGCTAGGTCATGTTTGTAGGTTAGGGTTTTGCTCATATTTTGCCTTAGCTATGCTCTTTTCCTGATTTTAATGTGGTAGTTAATTTATTTCATGTATGTGTAACTTTAGCAAGGCAAGTCTCGGTTTTAATCCATGCTGCTCTAAGCAATGTTAGTAGTTGCTTTTGGAAGGAAGCACTTCAGGCTAAAATGAGTTGATCTTGCATCGCATCGTCAGTGCTCATGCATCGCACTGTGTTCTAATTGTTGCATGGCATGTTTTATTCGTGTAGACGCCGCGAACGCAGCTGTCCACGAGCTGATCGTTGAGCCAATCCAGGAGCCGCAAGCGGGAGAACAGCAGGAGGACGCCGTTGAGCATGCCCCCGGAGACCTAGTTAACCCCGCTGACCTGCAAGGCAAGCCCCGGAGCATAACCATAATTTAAAGTATTCATTGTTTATTTAAGTATTGTGCATTTATGTTCTAGGAGTTGAATGGAACCATAGTATGCATGTGCCCTAGGTACCGTGGGCCTATACTAGTATGCAGGTGTCGATAGAAATGCTTTGCTAAATAGGATTTCGGTAGAAGTCGAGTGATTACTGTCACTCGCGAGTTTAGGATCTTGATCCCTTAGCTTTGGCTTGAAATGAATTGTGGAGTAAAGAGAAATGGAGACCGGGCGGAAATGAGTTGGTTTTGGTATGGAATGGATGGAAAGTTAGCTCCGCCTGTGTCGATTGAGGACCGTTCCGTTGTTGGCAGTGCTGATCGAGGATTGAACAGTACTAACCACATACCGGAAGTAGGAGGTAGTCGAAACCGGTAAGCTGTGTACCACCTTACAGCGGTGATTTGAATTCCGCCATGCTACGCTGGGCGTGGGAGTTGGCGGGTGTTGGATAGGATGCCGCCTCCGGGTTCTCCGGGAGTTCACTGCGAGGGGCCCATCACCTGGGTTTTAGCAGGCGTAGTTCAGATGCCGTGGTAATGTGGAAACAGTTGACGCGAGTGGCCTGACGGGGCTTGCATGTGTCGTGTGAGTTAGGTCCACCTTGCAAGGTTAAATCGGATCGATTCGCCGTGACTCGCGGTTATGAGAGCCTTGATCTCTTTGTCACATCGTAGTAAGAAAGTGGAATGGAAACGGAAATGGAAAAGACTGGTTTGGAGTTACTAAAAGATAATCTGTTCCACCATGTGTGTTTTTAGATGAATAGGCGAACTTAGTAATACTTGGTATACTAAATGGAGCTAAAATATTGAAAGTAAGGATTCACTTATAGCAGCTTTTCAGCAAAAGAACTCCAGAGCCAAAAAGCTTCGCATGTCTAGGTAATGGGCTAAGTATACCCAAGGTCGGGTAAGCCTTGCTGAGTATTAGTATACTCAGGGTTGTTGTTGTACCCCTTTTAAGCAGGTTGTGTCCCGGCGGACTTCGAGGAGATCTGTGCGTCCTGGATTGGACAGCCGCTTCCTCCAGGTTGGACCGTCGAGTGGGCCCCGTCTTCCCCGTGAAGATTGGGCAGGTTGGCGTCACATCGGTGGGCAGGATGTGGAGCTCACCTTTTATCGTCGTCGTAGCTATCGTATTGTATTTCGAACTCAGTTTTAAACTTCCGCTGTGCGTTTGAACTCTGTTGTTTGTATTTAAGACTTTTATGTAAAACTGGTGTTGTAAATTAATTTGAAGATTTCTGTATGCGGGTAACACCTGTGCTCGTCTTCGTACGGGTCTAAGTGCAATTGTGATCCTGGAGTACAGTAGTTTAATCGGGATTTTACCCGACAGCCTGTCAGGTTACACCGTTTTAAGTGCACAGTAACTGGATTAAGTATTAAGATGATGGTTAGTGCATTTAAGCCGGTCTAATTTGGACGGTGCTGCTACATAACATCTCTCGGAAATTCTGAACAGCGATGCATTATTAATTTTATTAATTTGAAACTAGCCGTATAGCCCGCGCATTTGCGCGGCTAGTATTGAAAATTCAAAAGTTCTCATGTCGTTGTACTTGTACTCAAAGATTATACTATTTTTTACCATACATCATTCTATTCATTATCGTAAATTATGTCTTATTGTTGGTTAAATATGATCTACCTGTAATAATAATTTGATTTGTTGAGCTTTAATAATATTATGCATATAATTATTCTTATTTTTGTTTTATTTGATTGATTGTTGTTAGCTTTAATTTTTTATTAACAGTATATGTTTGTAACTGATACATAGCTAAATAGTATTTTATATTTAATTTATCATAATGGCATTGGTGGGTGATTTTTAATAAGCCACATTGATATTTTAGACTAATTTTATCATAATGGCAGTGGTGGGTAATTTTTATTTTTCAATTTTTCTCCGATTAATGTGGGAATTTCTAGACCTTGAGAGCGAATATGGAGACTCCGTTTGTTTTCCAAATAATAAGATAATAGATAATAATATAATCGTGAAGCTGCATTTGGGATTTTGATAATATAATAAGATATACTTGCGGTAAAATATGTTAATTGTTTGTGTAGCTAATACGGGAAACAATCGGTCCAAATTTATTACTTTTAGAAGCCAACAAATCTTCATAGTGGAGAGCACAAGATTCTGTTGAGAATTTCAGCAACCTATGTTCATGTTCAAGCGTGATGAGCTAACTATATCAATCATGGCCTAGTCAATATTGTTCTGGTTTCTGGTCTGCTTATGGTGTTAATTTTTTTAGCTTGTGGTGTTAAATTTTTTTAGCTTGTGGTGTTAATTGTGATGTGTGGTAGTGTCTTGTAGCAATGTCGGCAACATACTTTTAGAGAATGGTAGTCTAATATAGTGCAAAGTCTAGAATTATCTTGTTTATTTTGACTAATAATAATATAATCGTAAAGCTGCATTTGGGATTTTAGTTATATAATAAGATATACGTGCGGTAAAATATGTTAATTGTTTGTGTAGCTAATATCATATATTTATGCAAAATATGTAACTTGATATGCAAAATGATGGATAGATTTATATTTATAAATAAAAGTATATTTTAATGGCACTTGTGGGTAATTTATAAACATGTATATAGGTATTTTAGTCTAATTTTTTCATAATGACAGTGGTGGGTAATTTTAATTTCTCTTATTTTTTACGATTAACGTGGCAATTTCTAGACCTTGAGAGCGAACATGGAGGCTCCGTTTGTTGGCCAAATAGTAAGATAATAACTAGGCGTATAGCCCGCGCATTTGCGCGGCTAGTATTGAAAATTCAAAAATTCACATGTCATTGTATTCTTACTTAAAGATTATACTATTTTTTTTTACCATACATCACTATGTTCATTATCGTAAATTATGTCTTATTATTGCCTTGTTGGCTAAAACAATTCAAATATGATCTATCTATAATAACAATTCGATTTGTTGAGCTTTAATAATGTTATGCATATAATTATTCTTATTTTTGTTTTATTTTGATAGATTGTTGTTATCATTACTCAAAGATTATACTATTTTTTACCATACATCATCACCATGTTCATTATCATAAATTATGTCTTATTGTTGGTTAAAATAATTCAAATATGATCTACCTATAATAACAATTTGATTTGTGGACCTTTAATAATATTATGCATATAATTATTCTTATTTTTGTTTTATTTTGATTGATTGTTGTTAGTTTTAGTTTTTATTAACAGTATATATATATATACGATGAGACTAAAATGCAACAAGGTGCATTTAGCAAATGCACAGACCCTCCGCCGGACTCGCCAACCAACCACAGCTTAATCCCGCCACCCACCAGAAAGCCGCATGCAGAGAATCTTTTATTGATTTGGATAAAAAAAATACAATATCTCTTAAACCGCAGCTCCGATTTCAGATCTATTTGCATCAGGTTGTTGGAAAAAAATGTGCTTAACAAAACGAGATCCATGAAGACTATATTTGATGAACTTTTTTCAAGTATGTAATTGCAACATCACGATACTATGAGTTTCTATCATAACTACATTACAATTGCAACTTGGCTGTAGCGTAGTTAGCACTAGTTGCGACTACTTAGAACCTTGTTTTTGCACAATTGCTATTGGTTTTAACTAGTTACAATCTAGTTGCAAGTCTAGTTAGTGAACGTTGCAACAAGGTGCATTCTGTGTACAAAATGCACTTATACCCTGCAATTGCAACTGAGAGACTACATCAATTGCAACTGAGAGACTACATCAATTGCAACAAGAAGAATAGACTAACTGCAACTAGACGGAACTAATTGCAACTCGGACAGATTTGGTTGCAACTCGGACTGACCCGGTTGCAACTGGACGCGAACTGTTGCAATTGGACACAATCCAATTACAACTAGAACAGTCACAGTAGTTGCAACTGAGAGGTGGTGTATTATACCATATATATATATATGTGATTTTTCATAATGGCATTGTTGGGTGATTTTTAATGGGGCACAGGTGTATTTTAGGGGATGCACTGCATGCACTGGGATGCACGCGCACGTCACGGTCGGTGCCGTCACGGCTGGCCGGCCGCCCATCGACGACCGCCAGCCCGACGCCGCCGCCGCCCCTGCACTGGCCAGCCGAGCCAACCGGCCCTCCCGCGCGTGCGCGTGCGCGTGCGCGCCAGCCTCTTTCTTCCACCCGAGGCGTGCCGGTCGGGCTGGCCGGCCGGGGTCCGCGCGGGCGCCGGCCGGCCGGTGCGTGGGTGACGCGCCGCGCATGACACCCCGTCCGTCCCACCGGCCCGCAACCGCCGCGCAGGAGGAGGCCTTTGAACCCCGGCGCCGCCCCACCGGTGGCGCTGCTCCCCCACCACTAGACACGCGCCCATGAGCTCGCCCGAATCGGCTGGCTGACGGCTGCAACTTGCGCCCGGCCGGCCCGGCCGCGCACGGACGCCACGCCCGCGAGCCGCGCGCGCCTAAAGAAATCCCCCACGAGGCCACGAGCCGTCGCGATCGATCGGGGCGGTGCTGTGCCCGCCACTGCCTGCCTCCCCGACCGCGAGCGACGGCTCGGCCCGGACGTGGCGCGGGTGCTTTCGGCGGCGAACAGTCGGTGCGCGACCGGGATGCGCAAGCCGGCTCCGGGCTGGCACGTCACACTCGCCCACCGGAACCACTGGTACGTCGTCGCAGGAAGCTCGACGCATTGCGTGTCAGGATTTGCGTCCCATAAAAGTTGCAGGCTCATTTTCAGAAAGAAAAAAAAGTTGCAGGTTCAGTTTCGCTTGTTCGACATGTACTCCGAACTGGTTGGTCCCGGACCGTGGTAGATGCGTACCGTGAACTCCGAACTGAGTGTTGATCTGACTCGGAGGCAAAGGAGCTCGCGAGATCATAGGCGTACCAGCAGCTACCAGGTCGTCGTGGCCCACTGATCACGACACTCCCATCCGGTTAGGTTGGCGTCTGTTTCTACTTTCTAGAGGTAATCTAGCTAGAGAGTAGTGACTGACCGGGTTGGCACTTGGCAGGGGAGTTCGAGGACGAAATGCAACTAAAACTAGCTGTTGTTGGATTTCAGACGAAATGCCACAAATGGGAGTAGTGCCTTGCATCAAGGATCACTATCGCGTTCATAGATATTGACCAGACCTGATTTCGGCCGATCACTTTCCTTGGTAATCAAGGGTGGATCAAGGTCAATAATGATTGCCAAGCTTTGTCGACTTGTTGCCTTCTTTAGTTTATTTTCCGAGAAGAAAACCTAATTGGGCGACGAATTTCGTATAGTTTTATTTTCACATTCTTTGGTCTTCAAAATATGACTGATTATAGTACATTTAAAATTTCATGTACATATGTATATAGTCAGAAAAATATGTCCCAATGGTTCCAAATTAACGTGGTTCGCACGAGGCAAGACAACATCCCCTTGCCTAGCACCTATTTGCCTCACAAGCAAAGAGTGATTTAATTAGAAAAGTGGTATTAATTAGAGGTGGATATGGAGAAGACGATGATCATGGGATGTTTATGTGTGAACTGTCAATTGTGACGGAACCGCCAAATTAAAATTCTAATTAAGCATAATGACCGTCATTTGAACACATCGGGCGCATTAGGTTAACTGATTAATTTGGCGATCCTTTCTCAATCCACGTCCCGATCGAAACAACACCGGTAGTTCCATGCGAAGGCGGGCGCAGATGGTACAAGCACGACAAATACTTGAAAATACAACAACACGACATAAATACTACATAATTTTTACAAACTAAACTCCAACTACAATAGTTTTTACAAAGTTTACATAAATAGAATAATTTACAACTTTACAATAGGGTAGCCAAGTTTAAACGAAAAAGATCCCACAACACCTCTAGTGTTCAGCCTTTAGATAATAGGTCAGACCGGTTCGACCAACCGGTCAGACCGGTCTGCATGAAGCTCTCCATGTAGCCACCGGTCAGACCGGTCCAACAAAACAGACAGGGTGCGCATCTAGCCCACACATGCGCAACCCCTCAGCCTCCTAACCTACTGGTCTCGGTCTATCACTTCCCATCCCTCTGCATCTCTACGGATAAATTTGACGCAGCAGGGGCAGAAATCGACGTCTGGGTGCCCTGAAATAAAATATGGCGGCAACAAACCCTGAGCAACTAATACTCAGTAAGACTTACCCGACCAGTGGATATAACTTAGCCCACATATCTAAACATGCGAGACTTTTGGCTGGTGGTTATTTTGCAGAAAAGCGAATAAAGTAATTCCTTACTTTCAGTATTTTAGCCATAGATTATATATGAATTCAAATAATCTCTAACCTAATATTTGCAGGGATCAACTATAGCAAACATGGTGGTGCAATCCAAATATCTCAATGTGTGCAAGATTTTATATAAATATATATATATATATATATATATATATATATATATATACATACATACATAAATAACTTACATTCTAACCTTTGCTACGATGCAGCAAAGAGATCAAGGCCCTCGTAACCGCGAGACACGGTGAATCGATTCGATTTAACCTTGCAAGGTGGACCTAACCAACACGGCACGCTAAAGCCCCGTCGGACCCCACGCACCGACATTTCCCCTCCCCGCCTCGAACTACAGGACCGCCTCACCATCATATGGTCAGCCGAGCTCAACGTGAGACCACCAAAAGTAATATATGCATCCCCGTTTTTCCGCGACTACTCGACCTCCCCAGGAGATGAGATGGAGTCCTGTACTTTCGAAGCAAGATAGTACTCGGCTTACCGGTTTCGACTACCTCCTACTCCCGGCATGCGGTTAGTACAATTCAATCCCCGATCAACACTGCCGACAACGACAGGTCCTTAATCGACACAGACGGGACTAAGACACCCAGGAACCCTGTCCTGTTGCCATTCCGATGTATCCTCATCATTTCCCGTCCGGTCTCAATTCTCCATTTATTCCATGTCAAATTCAACATCTCATGTACTGGAATATAATTATATCTCATATCTCGCGAGTAACCGGAAATTACTCGACTTCTAAACATCCTATATCTCGCGAGTGCAAGAGATCACTCGTCTTCTACCGGAAAACCATTAAGCATAGCACTTCTATCATCCTATACATACTAGTATAACTCAGGGAATCCTAGGGATCATGCAGCTAGGGTTCCAAACCATTCCTAAACCTAATGCACAAGTAATAGTTACGTATATAGGTGTCATAATTTAAAATAATAGGATGTGCACCGGGGCTTGCCTTGAGTCTGCGGCTCAATGCAAGGGTGAGATGGGCCTTGGGCCGACTCCCCACGATCCTCCTGCTGCAGGGCTTGCCCCTGCGGCTCCTGTGGCTCCGCAACCACCTCGTACACAACCTCCTCCGCCGCGGCTGCTACACGTATGCATATGCACATGACATGAGAAGGCATGCATGATTTACAAAAATTATGAGTAACTAATAACCCAATTAATTTCTAACCATTTGTACCAACTACCCCGCATTTCACCCACTCAGCCAATACCCCACCGGTCAGACCGGTCCATCCGACTGGTCAGACCAGTCACACTTAATTCAACCATTCCACCGGTCAGACCGGTCACTCCGACCGGTCAGACCAGCCCTAACCAGAACAAAAGCTAAAATCCATATCGTGGTGAAATCCGGCCACTAATCCTAGAACCCTACTAGGAACCAGTTCAGGGATACATTGGAACGTATTTGACCAGAGGGAATCACCTAAAACCATCTAGAAGAGGAGATCGACCATCCCTAGCAAAATACCTTGAATGAGTCTCTTCCCCACGAAAAACTCGGATTCCACTTCACTCCGGGAAGGAGCACATGGCAGTGATGATCCCCCACGTGGATTTAGAGCTCACCTTGGCCTTGGATCAAATGGAGAGGAAGGATTTGGGGAGCAGGGTTTGGAGAAAAAAATGAGAGGGAGAGAGCTCAGTAGGCAAGCTGAGCATGGTGAGGGTGAAGGAGTCGGTGAGGGAGATAGAGTGTGTGGTTTAAATGCTATGGGGACAAAAATGGTTGAAACCCAGTTCAACCGGTCAGACCGGTTGTCTCGACCGGTCAGACCGGTCCGGCCCAGGCTGACAAGAGAAGTTTTGGTTTTGTGCTTTGCCGTGTGAGTTTGAAACTAATGACCTTAATTAACTTAATTACCGAGGATAAATACCTGGGGGTTACAATCCTACCCCCCTAAAAGAAATCTGGTCCCGAGATTTAATGAGGGTGCTAAATGGAAAGTTAGAAATTGGTGAGTACCTCGATAGGCTTGTAGCAATTCTGGACA
Source organism: Panicum virgatum (assembly GCF_016808335.1). NCBI lineage: Eukaryota > Viridiplantae > Streptophyta > Magnoliopsida > Poales > Poaceae > Panicum > Panicum virgatum. Next base: position 55,539,818 of record NC_053145.1, on the reverse strand, counting down.
TTTAGTCTGAACAAATTCCTCCGTCTCCCAAGTAGCTTCCCGCTCGGAGTGATTATTCCATTGCACCTTATAGAAGTTGCTAGTGTGATTTCGAGTGACCCGAGTCTTGTGATCGATAATTTTTACTGGATGCTCTGGATAGACAAGATCAGGCTCCAGTTGCAATTTCTCTATGTCAACCATCTTTTCTGGAACACGGAGACATTTTCGGAGCTGAGAAATATGAAATATATTATGAACCGCGGATAATTGGGCAGGAAGTTCCAGGCGATACGCTACCGGCCCACATTGCTCAATGATAAGAAAAGGCCCAACGTAGCGAGGTGCAAGATTTTCTTTTACGCCGAATCGTTGAACCCCTTTCATTGGAGAGACCCGCAGGTAAACATAATCTCCCGCGTGAAACAGGATAGATCGACGTTTCTTATCCGCGTAACTCTTTTGTCGGGATTTCACAATCTTTAAATTTTCATGAATAACCCGGACTTGTTCTTCATCGCAAATAATATCGGGTCCGAAAAAGTTCCTTTCTCCGGCTTCTGACCAGTTCAATGGGGTCCTACACCTTCGCCCATATAATGCCTCAAAAGGAGCCATTCTGATGCTCTCCTGATAACTATTGTTATAAGCAAACTCGGCTAAGGGTAGACATTCATCTCATTTCTGGCTATAGGTGACCGCACACGCTCTGAGCATATCCTCCATAATTTGATTTATTCTCTCGGTCTGGCCATCTGTCTGAGGATGATAGGCTGAACTGTGGATCAGTTGTGTACCAAGAGCGGCGTGAAAGTGTTCCCAGAACCAGGCAATGAATTGAGTACCCCGGTCCGAAATGATTATCTTTGGAACCCCGTGGAGACTCACAATACGGTCCATATACAATTGGGCATATTGTTTTACTGTATGTGTTGTCTTTATCGGCAGAAAATGTGCCGATTTGGTGAGACGATCCACAATAACCCATATTGAATCATAACCCTTGGAAGTTTTGGGTAAGCCGATAATAAAATCTATACTAATATCCTCCCACTTCTAGGATGGAATACTCAAGGGTTGTAAAAGGCCGGCTGATCTCAAATGGCTCGCTTTAACCCTCTAACAAGTGTTGCACTCCGACATATATCTGGCGATTTCCCGCTTCATCCTTGTCCACCAGAAGCGCTGCTTCAAATCTTGGTACATTTTATTACTGCCTGGGTGGATTGAATACCTCGAGAGATGAGCTTCATCAAGAATTCGCTTCCGTAGCTCTAAATCTTTAGGTATGACCAGGCGATTATCAAACCACAAAACACCCTCACTATCCTGGAGAAAACATGCAGCCCTAGGGTCATTTTTCATAAGCCTTTGTCTGATCTTCTCCATGCCTGTATTATTTTTTTGTGCATCAATAATCTGATCTCGTAGCGTAGGTGTGAGGGTGATATTGGCAAATGTGCCTTCAGATACAATAGCTAGATTTAATTTCTCCATTTCCTGACATAAAGTTGCACACACCATTGTGGCTGAGATGCAATTGTAACTGGCTTTGCGACTTAAGGCATTGGCTACAACATTGGCCTTACTCGAGTGATAATGAATCTCCAGATCATAGTCCTTAATCAATTCCAACCACCGTCTCTGGCGCAAGTTCAGCTCATTCTGAGTAAAGATATACTTGAGACTCTTGTGGTCTGAGTATATATGCATTGGATTGCCCAGAAGATAATGACGCCAGATCTTTAATGCATCCACCACTGCTGCCAGTTCCAAATCATGGGTGGCATAATTTCCCTCATGCCGGCGAAGTGCGCGGGAGGCATAAGCAATCACCCGCTGATCTTGCATAAGGACGCAGCCGAGACCCGTACCTAATGCATTACACACAAACGTCAAGGTCAGAGTAATACTTGGCTAAGCCAAAGGCAGTAATGAGAATGCGGCCAAGACTCGTACCTGATGCATCACAATAAACATCGAAGGGTCGAGTGATATCTGGCTGAGCCAGAACAGGGACCGACGTTAAAAGCTTTCTCAACGTCTGGAAAGCCTGATCACATTTGTCGTCCCAAACAAATTTCACCCCTTTCTTAAGCAATTCTGTCATGGGCCTAGCAATTTTGGAGAAGTCCGGTACAAACCGGCGATAATATCCTGCTAGCCCAAGAAAACTTCGAATTTCCGGAACTGTCTCAGGGGTCTTCCAATCTAGCACATCTCGGATTTTGCTGGGGTCGACAGAAATACCGTCCTCCAAGATGACATGGCCTAGAAATTGCACCTTTTTGAGCCATAATTCGCACTTACTGAATTTGGCGTATAACTTGTGCTCCCTAACACGCTGCAGGACAATGCGAAGATGCTCTGCATGCCCTTCTTCGTTCTAGGAAAATATAAGAATGTCGTCGATGAAAACCACGACAAACTTATATAGCTTGGGCATAAATACTGAGTTCATGAGATACACGAAATGTGCCGGGGTGTTTGTTAACCCGAAGGACATCACCAGATATTCATAAAGTCCATATCTGGTAGAGAAAGCCGTCTTAGGAATATCTTCGGTTCGGATTTTGATCTGATGATAACCCGAGCGGAGATCAATCTTAGAAAATACTTTGGCCCCGAATAGCTGATCAAACAAAATATCAATCCGGGGAAGTGGATATTTATTCTTGATTGTGACGGCATTCAAAAGTCTATAGTCCACACACAACCTGAGGCTTTGATCCTTCTTTTTAACAAAAAGTGCTGGACAGCCCCAGAGTGAAGTGTTAGGACGAATATAGCCTTTGTCGAGCAACTCTTGCAATTGCTTCTTTAATTCCACCAGTTTATTGGGTGGCATCCAATAAGGTCTTCGGGAAATTGGTGTCATTCCCGGTTGCAATTCAATTGCAAATTCAACATTGCGATCCGGTGGCATCACGGGTAAATCCTCCTGAAAAACATCCGGGTACTCACACACCACTGGTATGTCAGCCATAGCCTTGCCCTCAGTGTGATTCACAGTGGAAGTGGTTGACTCAAGGTTCTTTAAAGATAAGGTCATAGACCCATGGTCAGATGGTTTTATGTACACAGAATGTGCATTAGTGTCTAAAATAACTCCTTGTTCCTTCATCCAGTTCATACCAAGTATAATATCCACTCTTTGAGTTGGGAGTACTATAAGATGTGCTATAAATCCTTTTCCTTGTAACTGGAGAGGCACTCGCCTGACAATTTGGTTGGTAATTAATTGGCCCCCGGGCGAATGAATATTGTATGGATTTGGCATGTTTTCTATTCTCAATCCCAGCCTAATGGCACACTCCTTGCTAATGAATGTATGAGATGCCCCAGAGTCAAACAATATGGTGACGGGACGATCGTTTACATAAAACATACCCGCCATCACTGGAGCTCCCTCTGGGATACCGTCAAGGGTGGTGTAATGCACTTGTCCCGGTTTGAAGTGAGCGACTTTGCCTTTCTGATTCTGCTGACTAGACGGCTGTCCCTGCTTCGGCGGCATGGAGCAATTACGTGCGAAGTGTCCAAGTTGTCCGCAGTTGTAGCATGGGAACAAATTTGGGCGCACCCCCTGCTGCGGCACCCAAATCTTCTGCTCGCTCTGTGGAGGAACAGGAGCCTGACTGTTCCCTGTGGCTGAGTGTACTGAGGGGGCCAGTATCCCCACTGCTGCGGTGGCTGGTGCTGGAAGGGGGCACACTGTGGGCCCGACTGCACCAAGCGAAACCTCTGGGGAGTGCTGCTCGAAGACCCCACCGCCGGCGCCTTTCTCTTCTTCTCTGCCTTGTGAGCCAAGTGGGCATCCTTCTGAATGATAGTACCGTTGACCAGCACACTGAAGGTGTCAAACTTGACCATAGCCAGGCGATCTTGGAGCTTACTGCTGAGCCCCTGCCTGAAGCAAGCCTGCTTCTTCTCATCTGTGTCAACGTGGTAGCCCGCATACTGCGATAAATTGTTGAAGGCCTGGGCATACTTTAGGACACTGTTGTTACCCTATTTCAAGGTCAAGAACTCTGTGAGCTTCCTGTGAATGACCCCTACAGGGATATGATGTGCCCTGAAAGCTTCCTTGAACTGTGCGCAGGTGAACCGAGTGCCCTCGAGAAACATGGCCACGTGATTGTCCCACCAAGTGCGTACGGGACCCCTGAGCTATTGGGCTGCAAATCCGGCCTTGTCCCCATCATTGTACGGGTGCAGGGTGAACTTGGACTCTATGGTCCGGAGCCAGCTATCTGCTTCCAGTGGCTCATCGGCTTTGTGAAATAGCGGTGGCTGGGTGCTTAGAAACTGCTCATATCAAGGGACTGCTGGCTGATGGTGATGCTCAGGCCGCTGCGCTCTGCCCTGCTCCACAATCTCCCGGAGGAGTGCCGTCTGTTCGTCTCGTCCGGTGAGCATGGCCGCAATGGCCTGGAACAAATCAGGAGGGTTCGGTGGGCCTGCCATTCTGCATTCAACCATGATTGGATTCGTTACATTTTTCTGATTACATAAAAATATTCATCACTGCAACTAATATCCGAATCATGGAAGAAAGCACTGAAAATAAATTATTTAGGCACAACTTAGGGGCTTCTGTCTGCGCACAACTGGTCAGACCGGTGCAGGAGACTGGTTAGACCGGTCTGCATGGCCTGCATGACACTGCACGAGGACCAACCGGTCAGACCGGTGTCAAAGACCGGTCAGACCGGTCACCACCCAGAACTAAAACTCTCGGTGTTAGACCCGGGTGACAACCCTTGACTTAAATTTATAAACCCAATTGAAAATAATGAATGCCATGATGCATGACTTACAACAGAAATTTTCAATTGCAAAGGAAATACAATGACAAGATGCATGAGCGTCCTACGTTAATCTCTCAACCAAACTGAACATCAACTCACGATTGTAACAACACTATACATGGCTATTACGAGTAATCCCACCCATATCGTTAAACAACTTTTATCCTAAGTCAGAAATTTATTTTTAATTTGTAATATCTGTACATTAGTCATGCTCGTACCACCCCCAGTGTGTTTCGGCTCTGATACAAGCTGTGACTGAACCGCCAAATTAAAACTCTAATTAAGCGTAATGGCCGTCATTTGAACACATCGGGCGCATTAGCTTAACGACTTAATTTGACGATCCTTTCTCAACCCACGTCCCGATCGAAACAACACTGGTAGTCCCACGCGAAGGCGGGCACAGATGGTCCAAGCACGACAAATACTTAAAAATACAACAACACGACATAAATACTACATAACTTTTACAAACTAAACTCCAACTACAATAGTTTTACAAAGTTTACATAAATAGAATAATTTACAATTTTACAATAGGGTAGCCAAGTTTAAACAAAAAAGATCCCACAAAACCTCTAGTATTCAGCATTTAGACAACCGGTCAGACCGGTTCGACCAACCGGTCAGACCGGTCTGCATGAAGCTCCACACGTAGCCACCGGTCCACAGACCGGTCCAACAAAATAGACAGGGTGTGCATCTAGCCCACGCATGCGCAACCCCTCAGCCTCCTAACCTACTGGTCTCGGTCCATCACTTCCCACCCCTCTGCATCTCTGCGGATAAATTTGACGCAGCAGGGCCAGAAATCGACATCTGAGTGCCCTGAAATAAAATATGGCGGCAACAAACCCTGAGCAACTAATACTCAGCAAGGCTTATCCGACCAGTGGGTATAACTTAGCCCACATATCTAGACATGCGAGGCTTTTGGCTGGTTGTTATTTTGCAAAAAAATGACTAAAGTAATTCTTTACTTTCAGTATTTTAGCCTCAGATTATATATGAATTCAAATAATCTCTAATCTAATATTTGCAGGGATCAACTATAGCAAACATGGTGGTGCAATCCAAATATCTCAATGTGTCCAAGATTATATATATACATAAATAACTTACATTCTAACATTCTGCTACGATGCAGCAAAGAGATCAAGGCCCTCATAACCGCGAGACACGGCGAATCGATTCGATTTAACCTTGCAAGGTGGACTTAACCAACACGGCACGCTAAAGCCCTGTCGGACCCCACGCACCGACATTTCCCATCGCCGCCTCAAACTACAGGACCGCCTCACCATCATATGGTCAGCCGAGCTCAACGTGAGACCACCAAAAGTAATATATGCATCCCCGTTTCTCCGCGACTACTCGACCACCCCAGGATGTGAGATGGAGTCCTGTACTTTCGAAGCAAGGCAGTACTCGGCTTACCAGTTTTGACTACCTCCTACTCCCGGCATGCGGTTAGTACAATTCAATCCCCGATCAGCACTGCCGACAACCATGCCACCGGTTAGACCGGTCACTCCGACCGGTCAGACCGGTCCTACCCAGAACAAAATCTAAAATCCATATCGTGGTGAAATCCATCCACTAATCCTAAAACCCTACTAGGAACCAGTTCAGGGATACATTGGAATGTATTTGACCGGAGGGAATCACCTAAAACCATCTACAAGAGGAGATCGACCATCCCTAGAAAAATACCTTGAATGAGCCTCTTCCCCACGAAAAACTCGGATTCCACTTCACTCCGGGAAGGAGCACATGGCAGAGATGATCCCCCACATGGATTTAGAGCTCTCCTCGGCCTTGGATCAAATGGAGAGGAAGGATTTGGGGAGTAGGGTTTGGAGAAGAAAAATGAGAGGGAGAGAGCTCAGCAGGCGAGCTGAGCATGGTGAGGGTGAAGGAGTCGGTGAGGGAGAGAGAGTGTGTGGTTTAAATGCTGTGGGGCCCAAAATGGTTGAAACCCAGTTCAACCGGTCAGACCGGTTGTCTCGACCGGTCCGGCCCAGGCTGACAGGAGAAGTTTTGGTTTTGTGCTTTGCCGTGTGAGTTTGAAACTAATAATCTTAATTAACTTAATTATCGAGGATAAATACCTCGGGTTACATCAATTCTCTATTTTTGACATGCTATGTTTTTATTTATTGTGTCATTTATCTACCACTTACTACTTTTTTATAATATTGAGAAAATACAAATCTAGTAACAGGTGGGCGTCATTGTCGGGCAAAAGCATAAGAATGACATCAAACAGATGCGAAGATAGAAGAGCCCAATCATGCCTTCTCATGAGAGTTGGCACTAATAAGTATTAGAAACAGTATCCAACATGAAGCCTAAATTCATTGAGATTATGCCATGATGGTATTTTTATGTGATTGTGATTGTCTAAATATACCTCACAAAAATAGCAATGGGACATCCTAATAAAAGGTCCAACTTGAAAGTACAGCCGACAAATAGCTCATGCTTCAACTTACGAATACACAAACTTCGATTGGGGCTAGAGCTCTTTATTGGGCAATTGGCTTCAACTTAAATGGTGTTCAACATTTCTTTTGTTCGCACTATTTGGCATCTTGGTAGATGCTTAGTGCCTACACTGACGCAGTACGTGGGTCGAAACTTCGTAAAAGGTATATTTGACGAACACAAAAATGCTCAGATGATTTACTTCCTTGCACGTGATGGGCCGGGGTCTTGAAATATAAAGTGAGTTTACATCTCCCCTGTAAGGAACATGACCCCATTAGACTATTATTTGTGATTTTGGTAATTGTGTGACAACATAATCAATGGGACCAACAAATTTGTAAGATCATATTTGTAGGATTTTTAAGTCTAATGGATAAAATCCAATATATCCATTTCGCCATAGAGATGTGTCCAATTCACCGTCAGGACACTCAAACCATAGTGAAAAAGTAGAGAATATTTTTTAGGTGTCCAAATGACCGCCGCGACGAATTGAACAAGTGGATGCAGAAATAGTAGCACCGGTTAAACTGGTACTTAGTCATCGATCTAACCGTCTGGCATCGAACAAACCGACGCAAGGGCATCGGTGCAATTGGATGTAAAATGCTGAGTCAAGTGAAGAAAACTCTGCTGCACCGGTTAAACTGACGGTGTACAAAAAGGGCGTCGGTGCATTTATCGTAGCATTGTCCATAGAGCATGTCAAGTGGCCAGGAACCAGATCTTCAACACCAGTTGAACCGATGGGTCATCGGTGCATTGCATCGGTTAAACCGATGGTGCTGAGTCAACAGGAAGCAGCGCGTTAGAAGTGCAACGGCTTGTTTCAGGCTGAGAGAGACCGGTTAAATCGACGCCCCCTCCTCGGTTGAACCGACGGTGTTCGCAGAAATGCCCCAATGGCTCCAAATGGCTACTTCGAGTTTGTGAGCTATATATATTGCTCCTCCTGGCCATTTTGGAGTTGCTGGAGTTCATAGAGACCACATACACATTGAAGAGCATCTCCAAGCCATTCAAAGAGCAAATTGATCACATCATTAGGTTTAGCACATGCTTTGTGAGTGAGAGTGCTAGGCTAGCTCAAGATTGAGTGTGAGAGCAAGGTGTTATGCCTTGTGAGCTGGTTCTTAAGTGAACCAAATTGTATCTCGGTGTGCTGGCCATCCTTGGAGTCTTGGTGGCTCGTCGGCACATCAACGACCCTCCGACTTGGTGTGTAGCGACGTCGACATCTTTGCGCGGGGGACGTGGGGAGCACATCCTTCATGGAGAAGCTCCTTAGTGGAACCCGGGGCCAAGGTTACCGTGGTGACTTTCAAGCCTTGGTGGCGAGGCAAGAAGAGTTCCGGAAGAAACTTGGTGGCCAAAAAGCAATACTCTCGATGGAGTGCTTCAACAACATGGAGTATGAGCAGCTTTGTGCCTAACCGAACCACGGGATAAACGAGAATTTGCTTCCTCTCATCCCCTTTTATGTTTTCGCATTTCGTCTTGCAACTTGTGTGCCTTTACATTCTTAGTATAGATCAAGCTAGGATTGGCTATAGGTTGCAAAACTTGTTTTGGGATGAAGGTTTCACGCTAGTTGAATCGTAGTTGCACATCTAGATAGCATATTCTAATTTATGTTTTGTGCAAATTATTAGTTCAAGCCATACCTTAAAGTTTTTTAGTTTGTCTAATTCACCTCCTCTCCCTCTTAGGCTACGAGCACCCGACCACTTTCACCCCATCCGCTTAAGTTTTGGCTGAACATGCAATCAATAGTTCTTACAAAAAAAAGGAAACATGCAAATACGCTAACCTCGATAAGATTTGTTTTGGACCAATGAAAAATGGACACGGTGATGAATTCGCTTTGCTTCTAAGCCGGTGGCTAAACGCGATTGCTTTCATTCAAAAGGCGCTAATCGCTAGCTAACCCTCCAACCATTTTGTGGTGGAGCCCGTCCGGGATAGCCGTAACCGTATTCCTGTCTCCATGAGTTTGTAATCACCAAACCGAGAAAAGGCTATTGACTTCGAGTGCACAACTCCTGGACATCCATTACTGCTCCTCATCGATCGACCCCATCGGAACGGAGAGCTTAGGCTGTTGATTCAAGCAAGAAGTGGCGATTGCTTCCACGCAAACGCCAGATCAATGTTACCACGCCGAATCGCAACGAATACCAACCCCAAAATCTACTGCTACCACCGCTACTTGCTAACGCACACACACATACATACGGGCACATCTTTTATTTCTACGACAAGTAATACGCAGAAAGAACCCACATGTACTCTAGGACATGGACGGTGATGATGAGCACAATCTTTTTTTTCTTTTTTTACTGGCTAATCTGGAACATAAACTATAATATACCCTCTTGCAGTGGCGGCTCTTGAGGCCATCCAAACAATGTTATCTTCTCGGTCCCAAGAAGGCCACTTCTTTCCAAAAAGAAAAAGGAAAGAAGGCCAGTGAGAGAGCCACACTGACCATTTTGTTTTTTTAGGGATAAAAACGCGCCACCCGTGGCCGGCGGGCATGGCGGTGCCGGTAGCCGTCGCGCCCACGAGTTGGCCGGTCTGCACCGCGGGCGCCGTACGAGCCCGTCGTATAATTATGCGCGGCACAGGCGGATCCACCGTGGCCTCGTGGCGCCGGGCGGCGGGCGGCGGGCGCCGTTGGTCCTGCCTGCGCCCTGCGCCCGGACACCGGGAGCAGGGGAATCTCATCGCCTCCGCCGGGATGCGAGCCGCGCCAGCCACCCTGCATCTGCATGCCATTCGCCTCGCCAAGTTTGGAGGTGTACACTGCACAGCAGTAGTAGGAGTGTTTTATGTCAACTGATCCTGCCTCTGTGGATCTTATTTATGAATTATGACTGTCAATGTGGAAGATTAGTTTGTTAAATAGGAGTATGCTGTCACGCAAGCTCTTTTTTTTGTTTTTGTTTAATTTTTGAAGCGGCCTGCAGCGGCAGTAGAGCTCAGCATTGTTAGGTGGCGCCTCTTGTCACGGGACTGCATCTTGACTCTTGATGTTTAGCATGGACGATGCCGGCCTCAGTTCTTTGTTGATTGGTAGAGGTACGTCATGGAATCTCCGATTGTTAATGGCGAGTCCTAGACTGTGCAGTTCAGACGTGCTCCTGTTGATCAGCAACTTGGCCTATCGTCGGACCGGCCGTGATCGGCCTATTGGTGGTTTTGCACCAGTTTCATGTGTGAGAATTCTGAATTTCACTTGGAGCAGCTGTGAAAGGAGAAGGTGAAATGTGAGTATCGAGGAAGGTTGTTCAATCAGTAATAACAACCAAAAGTAAAAAAGAGGAACCCTTGATGTTTGTTTCCTGTCAATGTTCTCATCTTCTATAATATCCATAAAAAATGGGAAAAAAGAAATCATTTACAAATAACCAATTGCAACCAAAATTGCACTCTGTCAGCCTCTCGTTCCCCTCCCGCCAAAAATTTTGACAAAAGAATGGCTCGCAATATCGAATGGCACACACGGGTGCGCTGAGTCAGCAGTTCAGCACTGATCCTTTGGTCGCTCGATCACTACGACGATAGGCATGCCCGGGTCGTCGTCTCCCCCGGCCGCTCCAACTTCCATGCCGTCTTTGATCTCCAGCGCGCCTCCTGCTCCGGCGAGCTGCTGCGCGCGCTTGGCCTCGGCGGTCCAATCCGTCCGGCCGATCACCAGCAGCATGCGCACGACGCAGGCCGCCTGCGCCGCGAGGAGGCCGAGCCACAGGCCCTGGAAGTCGTAGTGGTACCAGAAGGCGAGGACGAGCGCCACGGGCGTGCCCACCAAGTAGAAGGAGCGGAGGTTGATGCTGGCGGCGTCCTTGGGCCGCGCGCTGCCCCGCAGCACGCCGCAGCCGGCGGTCTGCGGGCAGTTGCCGAGCTCGCAGGCGCCCAGGATGGGCAGCACGGACGCGGTGAGCGCGACGATCGCCGGGTCGGCCGTGAACATGGCCGCCCAGGCGCCCCGCACGAGGTACGCGAACGTGGACGCCACGCCGCCGAACGCGAACCCGAGCACGAGGCCGACCGTCGCCGCGCGGGCCGCGTGGTCCGGGCGGTTCGCGCCGAGCTCGTTGCTGACGCGCGTCGAGACGCCCAAGCCGAGCGAGGAAGGGAAGATGTAGATGAGCGACGTGGTCTGGATGAGGATGCCCATGCTGGCCACCGTCGCCTGCGGGTTGGCGAGCAGGCCGCACAGCAGGATCATGATCTCGTACCACCACCACTCGAGGCAGACGCTGACGCAGCTCGGCAGCGCGAGGCCGGCGAGCTCGCCCCAGCCGCGGAAGCTCTCGGCGGAGAGCGCGAAGCCGCCGGTGCGCCGGTGCACGCCCCAGATCAGGATGTAGGCGAAGAGGAAGAGGACGAGGTTCAGGTTGGCCAGCACGGAGGCCAATGCCACCCCGCGGATGCCGAGCCCGAGGACGGAGACGAGCACGTAGTTGATGGGCAGGTGGAGCGCGATGGCGAGCGCAGCGCAGAGGGTGAGAGGCAGGTTGATGGACTGCGCCCGGAGGTAGATGCGGACGGGGTGGAGGAGCGCCTGGAGGAGCAGGTCCGGGAGGGAGGCGAGAATGTAGGTCTCGGCGGCCGCGGCGATGCCGGCGTCCTGGCCGCAGAGCAGGAGCAGGGGCCGCATGTGCGCCCAGAGCCCGCCGATGGGCACGGCGGCGGCGAGGAGCATCAGCACGGTGCGCTGCGTGGTGACGCCGAGGAGCCCGTGGTGGCCCGCGCCGAAGGCCTGCCCGCAGATGGGCTCCATCCCCATGGCGAGGCCCGACAGCACGGAGTACCCCGTGATGTTGGCGAAGCCGATGGCGAGGGACCCCCCGGCGAGCGCGAGCCCGCCGAGGCGGCCGAGGAAGAGCATGGAGATCATGGAGCGGAGGTAGAGCAGCAGGCCCGTGAGGATCATCGGCAGCGCGAGGCCCAGGATGGAGCGCGCCTCCGCGCCCGCCGCGGCCACCGACACGGACGGCGCCATGGGGAATGTGACGGACAGGGACACGGACCAGGCTTCCTTCACCGCCCTGGCGAGCCGGCCCCGCGGCTTGCGCGAGAGCAGCACCGGGGGCGGCGGCATCTCTCCCTCCCCGGCCTCGGGGGCGAGCAGGGGCGCAGTGAAGAGCGTCGCCTCGCCGGCGCCGGCGGCATCCCCGCACGCCACCGCGGCGGCGGCGCGAGACGACATGCCCGAAACAGAGGAATCGCTCTGCCTCCGCGCGCGTTTCGCAGGGAGAGGAGAGGGACGTTTCGGGAGCCGGGCTAAGGAAACGTGCGGGGTAGCGAGCGAGCTGTCTCCGGCGCGGAAGCGACGGAACTGACACCGGGGAATCGAATAAACTATGCGCGCGCCCCCGGAGCTGGAGGGGGACGGAGCGCGGCGGGGGGTTTATATAGGAAGGCGGGCGCACGGGGCTTGGACTTGGACATGGACTTTCTCCAATTTCTAGCGGTTTTTGGATGTCTCTGTCCTTGGGCGCTGGGAAAACCGACGACTCTGAATTTTCAGCCAAGCCCCGAGTGTTCAACAACATCAGGCTGCTCGGCGCCTCGTCATTCTTTACAGTCCCGCACGACGCTATCGCTCCTCCAGGCTGCAGCTAGCAGTATTTATTTCAAAGCAAGTTTGGAGCAAGTATTATAATAGTCTAAGCAGATTCAATATATGGAGTAGAGAGGAGAAGAAAGAGGAGAAGCGCTGTAAATTTATAATATGCTTCGACACAAGAATTTAAAAAACTATTAATAATCTAACCCTTCACTATTAATACATAGCCTGTTTATCTTACTTGTAAAGTTCTTTTTTTTGCAAAATTTGTGCAGCTATGAGCGCTAGTGCAGGCGTGCAGCCACCATCCTGCAGCATGACCAGTCGGATATTATTAGGTGGAAACTCACAACGAATGGTGAGTACTTGACGGGATCGCATACAAAGCACAGTTCTTTAGGAGTACCACCACACCCATCTTATCCAGTATTTGGAGGATATGGGCGCCACCCAAGTGCAAATTCTTTGCATGGCTTATAGCCTTATACTTGGATATGGTCTATAGATAGGTTGGCCAGATGAGGATGGCCGCAAGCACCACTTGTGCCTTGTGAAGACATACAATAGAGACCAGCTTGCACCTACTTGCGGAATGCAAGTTTACAAAGGAGAATATGGGACAACGTAGAGTATGTTAGGGTGAGCATAATTAACCGAGAACCAAAAACCGAACCGAAAAAATCAAAAATAAAAAAATCGGTTTCTTATTTGGTTCCAGAAATCATGGAAACGAAATAACCGAAAAAATTTCGGTTTCTACTCATGGTTAACCGAATCAACCGAAAGAACCGAATTACATAAAACTTTGCATTTTATAAGTGTATATTTAGTTTATATGTGATGTGTCATATATCAATTGCTATGTATTTCTCCTACTATATCATTTTTGTTCCTTTCTCAGTTATTATTCTCTAAAATAGAGGAAGTATTGTTTAAATTTGCTATAGAACATGTATGTTTTTCTTGTTATCTTAGCTTCTTCTAACAAATTTTGGTTAGAATTGAAACCGAACCGAAATAACCGAGAACCAAAATAACCGAGAACCGAAATAACCGAGAACCGAAATCCTTGGTTCGTGAAATTTCTTGGAACCATTTGGTTCCTATTTTTAGGAACTGAATTTCTTAAAAAAACGAGAAAACGAATCGAAGCACCGAATACCCACCCTGAGCAGTATGGGTCCAAGATCCACTTCTCAAACCGTCAAATTGGAGAAACGCGAATACCACACTTGAATGGTGGACAAATACCACCACTTCGTCAGAATTGCCATGGAAAGCAATACGTAGCCTAACGCTGCTGCCTACTGATCATGTGCAATGACGAAGATAGAGCAAATTGAATGAGAGTACACTAGCCTTGTGGGTGCATGATATGAGCTGTGGGGATGCATATATGGTGAAAAATTAGATCTAATTATTGTTTTTTGCAAAATTTCGTGAATGCATAGGCACCCCTAATTTGAGCCTACCTTCGCCCCTGATCATGGGTGATGTGGAATGAGCGCGAGAACCTCCAATTGGCGGCTCTTCTTCTTTGTCAACACTACTAAGGACCTAATTGGTGAGAATCTAGTTTTACCTTGGTGCTATGAAGGATCAAAGAGGAGGCATCTACTTGGATCGCCGCAGGAGCGAGGCCCAGCGGTCTTCATAGTGTGATTAATTTTAATTTGTACGTGCAGTTTTTTTTCCACTTTTCCTCTATATCAATGAAATAGGGACACCCTCGAGATTAAATCGATTTTGTACATGTGATTTTTTTTCCTCTTTTCCTCTGTATCAATAAAATAGGTATATCCTTGTGCCGTTCATTCAAATATAGTGAATGATTAACTACTATATGAGTAGTTTCAATGACAGACTGCAAGAGTCCTTGCAACCCGTAGCTGGCCGTTGCTTTTATCGTCCGGGCCTTTCTTTCCCTGGTCACATACCTGCGCGAGTGGGGTAGGGGGGCTGGCGCTTGGTTACTGGCGGAGGTTGTTGATACGCGCCAAGCTGACCGGATTGATCCCGCCGGATGTGTTGTGGTAATATAAGTGGGCTGTGGGTGGCGCAGGGCAGGGCACGGGGAATATAATAGCGGTGTCTTTTTCTTCGTCACTCATCTCTCGTCTCTGCCTTGTTTACCGGTGCTTGGCTGCAAATTAATCTCGAGGATTCAACTCTAAACAAATGGATCCGATTTATACTTCTGTCACAATTTATGTGGTGTATAACACGTGAGCCGCTAGCTTGAGCCAACAACGTACGCAAACCTTTTCGTGACCATACGGATCGGGCATTTGTGTGAGAATAATATGGCAGTAGTGGGTTTCTGAAAGAAAAATTTACACTTCTTATTGCTCTTTTCAAATACCAAAATGTTGACGTAAGCAGGCTTAGCTAGCTGAGTTAGCGCCATTGAAAATACCCTTATGCTAAACAAACAAACAAGACAGCTTAAATACTTCATTTTTTGTTTTCTCTCTCTTGTTTTGTTGACTAATTGTATGTCTATTGTTGAAGATTTCGAGTTAGTTTCCTTACGATGGAACATGTCCAGCTAGATTTGATTCCTCGACTAAGCACAAATGAATTGTCGGTTTTATTGTTTCATTGGTAAGGTCATCAAGAGTTTTAGATATAATTGTGAGTAGTGTTGTGATGTAGTTGTGACCTGGTGCACGTACGTATTTTAAATAATAACCACTACATTTCATGTCGGACCCAATTCATTTCAGGCCCTGTTTAATTAGTTGGTGAAAAATTTCCTACAGTACCCGTCACATCGAATCTTTGGACGAATGCATGGAGCGTTAAATGTAGTTGAAAAAAAAAACTAATTACATAGTCTAACAGATTAGCATGAGATGAATCTTTTAAATCTAATTAGTCTATAATTAATTATTATTTGTCAAGTAACAACGAAATGTGCTACAGTACCAAAACCCAAACTTTTTCACCAACTAAACACACGCTCAGGATAGTTGGTTGCTACATAGGCAGAGGTGGCAGGAGGCCCCTATGCTTGATGAACCCCCATATAAATGAAGGAAAATTTTATGAATAGACCCTTGCATAATGCATTTGCTACCATTTGGATCTCTTCCTCATCTTAGTTTTTTTTTTCCTCCGCCCATGTGTAGGACTAGCCCAATGTATAGTACGTAGTAGTAGTTCTTTACTTTGCACAACCGAGCTGCGGCCTTTTGTTTTGTTTTATCTTCTTCAGAGTTCAGACTAGGGTCAAATCTCCTTTGGACTACTTGTATTACTCTTTTTTTTAAAAAAGTTCCTGACTGACTGAGACTCAACAGCTTGTTCCATGGATCCAGATTTGCTTGGTACCGCGCGTGATAACTTTTTGCAGTGCCCAATAGACATTCATAACATTTGGTAGTTGACGTTGCTTTCACTTCTAAGCTCATAAGGTAATGATGATTACTTCATGTATGCTGGATAGACAGATAGTGTATGTTCTTATCTAGACAAAGTCAAAATTATTATTGACCATTTGCACAAAAGGATCAGAACTATTTGGATGGAAAAATATTTTTAAATTCAAATTTGGATTAAAAGAAGAGAAATAAAAATGCTATAGCTCCACTCAGATGTTGGAAATTTTCAAAGGAATATAATATTTCCAGAATAATTATTATGGAAATCTTCTTGCTTCCTAAGTCAATGTTTGAACCTTGGCTAGCAATATCTGTAAAAATATTTTATTTCAAACAAACGAGTTGTATATTACAAAACTAGTTTTCATAGAAGATAATCTAGTGATGCCAATCTTGTGCTTGTCAATTTAGATATAAAATTTTAGATATCAACGGTCAAAGTCAAAAATATTTGAATTAAAACAAAATCAGATAAACTTTACTTATATGCTATGTTTTTATGTTAATATCTTAGACTGTGATCCTAAGGTTTAGAATGTGTGATTTTGGCATGGAGAATAAGAATTATGCATGACGCCTTTAGTACCCCCTCTATTTTTATTTACACATCGTATCAGGTTTTTACTAGGTCAAACTTGTCCAATTTGACCAAATTATGAAAAATAATTGTAACATTTGCAATACCAATTTTGTTTCATTGAATTCACCATGAAATATATGTCGATAATGCATAGGTTGGTTAGTATTGTTGTTGCTCTATTTTCTATAAATTTGGTCAAAGCTAGTCAAATTTGACTTAGGACAAACCTAATATGATATGTAAATGAAAATGGAGGGAGTGTTGATGAAACGGATATGATATGTAAATGAAAATGGAGGGAGCGTTGATGAAACGTAAAAAAAGAAGCTCTTACAAACAACAAGCAGGTCATGTCAGAACAAGGGACAGCGTCACCACGTGCATGGTGGTCGATCAAAAATTTGAAATGCATATGTGATGTTACCAAATGGGGAAAAGTTACCATCTTCGTATCAACCTGATTTTGTGTTATCCACTACTATAGATATACTGTTTGCAAACTTCGTCCGGCGGTTTGAAATGAATAGGCAATGATAATCTATCACCGCTAAGTAAAAAGAAAAAAACCCAGCAGTGAATGTGGACATCACGCCGAGTCGTAATACGAACCGGTGGTGATAGGTCTAAAAGGCTATGATCCGGCGGTGATGCCAATAGATTCATATTATTTTTTCTCAATCCGTCTCTCCCTCCTCTCCTGACACTACTCCCACCTCCTTTTTCTCTCCTCCCCCCATCTCCCCACCGCACTCCGCCGCTATCTGGCCATCTCTCCTCGAGCCACTATTTATTCTCCCCTGCCGCCATCTCCCCTCCCACCAATCCCCACACCCGCCGCAATCTCCCTCCCCTACAACCCCTCCCTTCGATGGCGGCGTAGCGTGGCGAGTAGTGTGGGGCCGGTGCGGAGGAGCGGCGGGGGGAGGGGGGCTGCACGGAGAAGCAACATGGAGGGGCGCAGCGGTGCGGGGCCGGCATCGATGAGAGGCATGGAGGACGCGCGAAGGGCAGGGCAGTGCAGCACGGAGCAGGTCGACACGGGCGGGGGCGCAGTGGCGAGCGGCGAGCTGTGTGGTGCTGGGCGAGCAGGTTTTCTATTTTTGTTTTGTTTTGTGAAAAGGGCATCATTGCCGGTTCCAGAGCCGACGGTGATGGCCCGCGCCATCACCGTTGATCTTGATCTGGCAGGGATCAAAACCGGCGGTGATGGTATTTTACAACCGGCGCGCCATCACCGTTGATCTTGATCTGGCAGGGATCAAAACCGGCGGTGATGGTATTTTACAACCGGTGGTGATAGGCTCTGTTCTAGTATCGATGTCAGGTACGGTGGTACGTTCACCGCCTCTTTAATTTGGGCATCATGCATACACGGCAGTACACACTGATCGCTCTCTTGGCGTGCCGACATTTGACCATCGATCTTGATTCACAGATCATTAGTAGCAAAAACCAAGGTTTGTCGGTAGCAGACGACGCAATGCAAGTTGGGCGCAGGCAATCAGAATATACGTACGCGAGATGCGTGCGTGAGCAGCAGGCATATGCACGCATCGCCCGTGCACGTTACGGCATGAGTCGGCCTAGCTAATGGCTCAATTCATTGGAGCAAGTATGGCCGTATTAATTATGAACGGGCCGGGCATCAATCGGGAATTTTTGGGTACATGGGATGATGGGCAGAGGGCTTCGTCGTCATCTGCCAGGAGCGGATGCTCTTCGAGATCCATGCAGGGCGTCGCTTGTCTGCATCCCCCAAAATGCTTGTCTGCAGGTAGGCCTTGTTGTCCAGGGTTAACTTGCAGCCGTTCAAAGCAAAGTTTCACATTGCATTGTTCATCGTCAGATACCCATCCATCCATTCATTCATTCACATGATGTCGA
The DNA here is from genome assembly GCF_016808335.1 of Panicum virgatum. Classification (NCBI taxonomy): domain Eukaryota; kingdom Viridiplantae; phylum Streptophyta; class Magnoliopsida; order Poales; family Poaceae; genus Panicum; species Panicum virgatum. The sequence continues at coordinate 55,521,113 of NC_053145.1, read as the reverse complement.
GCTAGAGATCCATCGATATGGGCCATGCCTCTAGCTAGCTAGCTAATACACCTATATATACAAGTTATTACTAGGGCATCACTACGGCATCTACGACGATTATTTTGGACGTGCTTAGTAGAAATAAAACCTTTGCACAATGCCACAACAACGCAGCGCTAGGTTACAAACGGCCATGGGGGGAGTCCACGAGTGGACTTTGTTGGGAGCACTTGCGTTGGATTTTGGCTCGAACGCAACAGCTAACAGGACGAATCCGTACGTGATAGCAAGGGTGCTATGGAGCCCTTGTTGTGTTCTTGGCTATGCGTTTGTCGGCACCCTAATTCCCGGCCCGGCGCGAGCCGAAGGACGTTAAGATATAGAGGCTGGCTTCAGCGAGCTGCGATACGGACGCGCGCGCGCGCAAGGGCGCCGGGCAGGGCATGCGTCGTTCCTGTGTTCCTGTGTGCGTGCCATGAACACCAAAAGCCTCCCTTGGCGCGCCTGCTCTCTGCATTCGGCCAAAACTCCTTTTTGTCGCCGTGCTGGCTGCAGTTGCAGATGCAGTTTATACTAGCAGTCTAGCTAGTACTATCATCAGCTGCTCCACTACTTGTACTGATTGTTTTAATGACGTAGGATTAATTAGCTTCGCCAATGAGCGGAAGTGACACGAGTCTTTGTATACATATGGTACCGGTGGTTGCTGTCAACAAGCCGCCCACATGCATGGGTACGTACGTCCATCATCAGCTACCCTGTATTATTGTATTGTGTACTGGTATATGTATTTTTTTCTCTGACAAGGTATACTCGTACTAGTATATGTTATATATGTAGCTCGCTTACTCTAATCGGTAAACTAAACGGCCGGCGGGAAAGTGTGTAATTTGTCGTGACTCGTACGAAGAAACTTTTTGTTCATCATGGATAGATGGTGGTCTTGAGAAAAAAAAAGTGTGCGCGTGCGTTGCAAGTGTCTAATAAGTTGTATGTACTATATATATTTGTCCTAGATAGTTTTCATATATAAATTAATTCACTTATATATATATATATGTATACACATATCTATACATGTGAATTCCTTTACATATGAAAATGTCTAGGACCAATATTATATAAATATATATATATACACATATATATTATTGGAGTGCTTATATATATAATACATACATACTCATAAATAGAAATTTAATACATACACACACATATATTTACATAGGTATATTCGTTCTTAATTACATATATACACATCGGCGTCGAGGCGTGCCGGCGGGTGGAGTAGCGGTGAGGCGGCGGCGCGGCGACGTCGAGGCGTAGCCGGCGGCGCGCAGGGGCGGGGGCGGCGGCGTCGAGGCACACGACGGCCGGCGCGACGGAGGCGGGGCCGGAGCAGGCCAGGGGAGGCACGCACAGGGTGGAGGACACGGCGGCGAACCTTTTGTCCCGGTTGGTGTCTCCAACCGGGACAAAAGGCTGCGCGGGCCTTTTGTCCCGGTTAGAGCCACCAACCGGGATAAAAGGCCACCCCTCCCTCCCCGCTGGCCCGGCTAGCCGTTGGACCCGGGACAAAAACCACCTATTGTCCCGGGTCCAAAGACTACCGGGACAAATGACCTAAAACAAAAGGCTATTCTATAGTAGTGTCTTGTTTCATCTTCGTTCTGGGTTTGTCCGATCCGGAGAAGAGCTTTTTCCAAGGCAGTGTGTATACGAATGGCTCCGAGGCTCCCAGCTGCAGCGGTGCAGCCAGCCATGCATTTGGCAGACTGAGATAAAACGTACTAACGCGAGTTCGCTTCTTCAACCTCGGATAACGATTCACGCATCATCATGCAATGACGACGTACGCTTGCAGGCGCACTGCAAACATGCATAATGATGAGCTCATCGTGTTGGGGTGCGCGAGCGATCGAGGGTTTTTTTTCTTTCGTTTCTTTTTGACCATACACACGTACTGCGTCCATGTCGCTTTCGTTATTATCTGAAACCGGCCGGGGCAAGAGCAGTTAGACACAGAACACACGGTCGGCCGGCCAAGTAAAAGTTTTGCAGTGCGATTTATTAGGAGTATTAGGTGTCCTCGGTCGTCTCGACGGCCGGCCGGCCTGATCGTTTTCATGGTTACATGTGGCGATACGGGAGCCGATGGGCGTCCAGCCGGAGCAATATTTGAACCCCCTTTCAGTACTATGTTCAGGAGTCCGCTGTCACGTTGATCCAACCCCTTTAACTGCTCCTGCAGCGATTGAACATGATGATTCACGTGTAACAGTGACATTTCATTCGTTTTGTTTTATACGCCGTCGTCGCGTCGATCATTATGCCAGTCGTCTCAGTGCACAATTTTATTGCACAGTTACCTAGACTACTACCCCCTCCGTCCTCAAATATAGAGCATTCTAGGTTTTTAGAGACAGATTATGAAGGTGGGGAAAAGTCACATGTACCCCTCATTAGTACATTGTTCAGTTAATCATCAATTATTTAGTTTTCAGTACCCGCATCAAAATCAAGGAGATTAGCATGCCTTTTTTACTCCCCCTTCCACCACAATTGATTTCTTTTACAAAACTAACATCAAAACCAAAAAGATTAGCATGTCTTTTTGTCCAAAGTACTCTAAGATGTCTTACATTTGGGTACAAATTTTGAACCCTCAAATACTTTACATTTTAGGACGAAGAGAGTAGCTAGGTAAATGGTGATGAAACTTCTCTCACATATGATGAAACTCTCATTTCTCTCTCATCATAATGATATTGCCATGACAACAAAAATTGATGATGTTGCATATAACAATGCCATAAAACTCTCCATTAAACCACTATTGAGACTTATTTTAGGCCAGTCTCGGTGCATAGTTTTATGGGAACATATCTAGTGCAAACCAAGGACCTCGTGCAAATCCGTGCAAACCTACTAAAAAAAGTTTCAAAAAATTCTGAAAAAAATCATGAATGTGCTTCTAAGATTACATCATCTATATATAAAATTTCATGGTCAAATTCGTCTTACTATAGAAGTTACAAAAAAGACAAATTTGAGATGCATTTGAACCATTATTGTTGTCAGAAAATTTGTCTTTTTTGTAACTTCTAGAGTAAGACAAATTTGACCATGAAATTTTATATATAGATGAGGTAAGCTGAGAAGCACATTCATGATTTTTTTCAGAATTTTTTGAAACTTTGTTTAGTAGGTTTGCACGGGTTTGCACGAGGTCCTTGGTTTGCACTAGATACGTTGCCTAGTTTTATAGTATAATTATTTAGACTAGAAATTGGATATCTGTGCCAGATGAGTTTCATAGTGATGAAACTCTCCTCGCATCCCATAAAACTTCATCTTTCTCTCTCTTTATCATGTCAGAAAAATTGATGATATTTAATATTATGAAATTCTCCATGAAATCTTTATTGAGACCGACCTTAGCAAGTCCACGGATAATGCGCATTTAAAATGTCCAATGTTTATATGCACGCGATTCAAGAGAATACCGTGGATTGCAGCGGAAAATTGACGGACGACCGGGCCGGTGGACAAATTAAGATTCAATCACTTCAAATGAATCTTGCGGTCCTCGCAAAAAAAAAAGAATTCCGTTCACGTGGAAATGAAGTCTTGATGTATGGTATGTGGGGACGGCGACGTAGGCGTCGGCGGATGACTTGTCGTAGAACTATGGGAATTAGGGGAACGGCCGCTAGCTGGCGAGCTAGCTAGGGCTGGAGCCTAGAAAATAAACAACAGTAGTAGCATATTTGCCGCTGTTTATCCTCTCATTTGCATACAATTCAACTCGATTTTAATCGTCAGGACCTGCTTATTAACTGTTCGTCAGTTTTACAGCACTAGTATGTGTTTAAGTATCTGCACTGTCAGTGTCAGCACAGCACAAAACAATCAGTGTGGACTGTTACTGTTGCAAAGCAGCAGGTCGAGCGCTGACGTAATACGCCCGCCGGACCCCTGCTGCTCGAGAGTGACCCGACCCAAGCAGTCAAGCACGCCGCCGGCGAAGGACCAGCCGACTTGCTGACGGCTAGCTTGCGCAGTTGCGCCGCTGCAGTTCATTGCACGCGGCGCAAATCCCCGCCCCTGCCTGCAAGGCTGCAACGTGACGCCACGCGCTAGCTGCGTGATGCTGCTGACTGGTGAGGGGCCTCCTCGTAACAGTGGCGCACGCGCACCGCACGACGTACGGCCGCCTCACCTGCGCTGCGCCTGCGCAACTGTGGAGTGGAGTGGAGCATCTCGTGCAGGGGGTGTTAATTGGTGGATCGGCAGCACCTCTCGCTCCTTTCCCCTGTTGCTGCGTTTGTGGGGGGCATGACGGTGTCGTCAGGATCAGACGGCCATGCAAGCGAGCTGAGGCCGCTGCTGCCTGCTGGCAGTCGGGCAAACTCTGCGCCGATGTACTCCGGCGATGACGCTTGCTGAGCCTGGGAAATGCTCGGATCGCATGCATGCAGATCACAGTGCAGGCATGCAGCACAAACTAGTGATGCCTCCCTTTTGCCTGTAGCAAATAGCAGAGCCCAGTCGCAAAGCACCGGTGCCCGCTCGCGTCAAAACGACGGGAGCGTATCGTTAGCTCGTCGCAAAAGTTTCAGGTGGTCCGGTCGCTGCCTGTCGCGTCAGCCTACCCATCCATATCCCTGCTGCATGCTAGTGCGCTCATAGAACAGGGCCCTGGCGCTGACCAGTAACAGTGCGCAATCCTGCGTGATCTGGAACGGTGGCCAGACCAGGGCGGCCAATGCTGCAAGCCTGCGACGGCAGAGGTGTCGCGCCCAGGGCATGGCCGCTAGGGCGCCGAGCGGCCCCGGCAGGTGGCGTGGCCGCCGCGCTCTGGTCGCTGGCACGCCCCCCACCTTCCGGTGCCGCGGCGTGGCCGGGGCGGGTTTCGGCGCGTGCGCGGCACGGAGCGCGAGACGGCGGTGCCACGAGCCGCGTTGCAATCAGAGTCCAGAGACCAGCGAAAGCGGTCGGCGGCTCGACCGGTGCCGGTGCCGCCGATGAGGCCAGTCTTCGCTTCCCAACTCGGCCGCGGTCGCAAGCGTTGAAGGTCATGGGCGAGGGCGTGAGTGCAGCACGATGGGAGCAGTGAAAAGACAAAGGGCGGGCACACCGAAGATCCATTTGCTGCTAGTAGGAGCTGAGTTGTCTTGGAAGCGGCCACTCCGAATCCAAGCCGAGCCGATCGTGCGCGAGACGTCGTCCTCTGGAGCTGGACTGTTTGACCCGAACATTCTCTACCTCGAAACAAAAGGTTGACTTGGTATGCTACTGTGCCCTCGCCGAGTGCATGCTGGGTCAGTGACTAGATGCCCGTCACGGTCATTGACCGGATCAACGCCATGTACCCATCGCGTCACCGCCCGTTGCGCTGTAGGCGGACATCACACCACGTCCCTTCCTCAAGTCGGCCGGGTGCGCCCGAGGCCCGAGCACCCCACGGATGTCACGCGCAGTCCACGTGCCATGGCACAATTGTGCGAGGACGATGACGCGACCATCACCAACGCTAGAACTCACCAAACCGCCGCCGCCACCGCACGTTGGGTCGGACCGAGCCACACAGGCCGCTGAAAGCAGCGGAAGCGCCATTTATATGACGCCGAGCTCGATGGCGTTCGTCGTCTATGACCATCATCGTCGATCATCTCGATGGACTTCAAACTTCAGCTGCAACCGCACCAAAACTGCATTCAAAATGAGCAGTGGCGACGGGGTCAAAACACGGATGCTCGGTTCTAGGAGCTCAGTCGGTAACAACCAACACGATGGGATGTGAGGTGCGAGGGTCAGGCGCATTCACACCGCCATCAGGCTCCGGCCGGAAAGGCGTCCAAAAGGCATTCAACAGGCGGATGGGAACAAAAGATTAGAAGGTTCCTCGAGCCAAAATGCTTTACATGTAGTCATTAATATGAAAAAAAAAACCAAACGGGGGTGCCACGTTTTAATGATTGGTCAACTGCGATGGAGTTCCGAAATATATGCCAGCTGCGGTCACCACACTATCCTTGTGCTAAATTTGTTACGGTTCAAAAAAGAGAGAATAAATAAACTGAAAACTAGGCTGTCGTTATCGTCGTTGAAGCTTCTCCATCTTTCTGTGTAACGATCACTCGAGTATATGTTCCTCACTCGGCCTTCTGAGCCTTCGGCTTCCTTGCTGGCTTGATAACATTGCCCAGCAGGAGGCATACAATGGGAACAATCGTGCCAACATAATATACACTCTGGTAAGATGCCAAGGTTTCCTTGAAGCTCAGTACCTTCAGAAACAAAATTAAACAGCATATTAAGTATCAGGCTGTGTTACACAAAAGGAAGTGATAGACATCGTTTGCTCACTGCGGTCGAGGGAGTGGGTGCAAAGTTTCTTCATTAAGATGTGGAAACTAACTAGTAGATTAAAAGCAGCATTATTTAAACTGATGTCCACATTTGTTAAAATGTTATTTCCCCCTCTACTAATGACCGTTCCATCATCTAAAGGAAATATATAACCAAAGATACCCGTGCAAAAATGAAGCCTAAAGCAAAATCATATGTGAATCAGAGGTAAGGGCAATAACATGAGGTCAGAATTTTAAGAAAGAATCTTTTGCTCCAAATTCATATAGAGAAGAACCATTGTGTTCAGACTTCAAGAAAAATATGTGAATCAGAGGTAAGGACAATAACATGAGGTCAGAATTTTAAGAAAGAATCTTTTGCTCCAAATTCATATAGAGAAGAACCATTGTGGTCAGACTTCCGACTTCCGACATGATATAAAACAACTAGAGCCTGATTCAAAGGCTTCGAACTGACCTGGAACCCAATGCACGAGTAGTTAAGCACCAACAATGTATATGCAAAATTTAGAAAAGCCAGGATACTGCGGAGGACTGAATTGCTCACTGCTTGCTGCCATCTATATATAACTGCATTGAAAGAAAAGAAAACATTCAAATTACAAGCTCAAAAAACTTTTTTGAACAAAACACACCTCCAAAAAATGAGCTTAGCAGAAGGAAACCCAACAGTAATGGGATAGAGAGGTACCTCGTGAACCATTTATCATCAATGCTGATTGGACAAAGAATATTATGTACCCAGGATACAGTCCCTGTAGAATGAGAATATCAGATAGAAGGCAAATCAGTGTGGGTAATTTGAAAGGTGTGAATTGCGACAAGACAAGTTTGGTGGGACAAAAATATCGTCAAGGAAGATCATCAATACAAAAGTGTCAAACAAATTCATGATCATTAAGCTAAGACAAATTTACCATTTTCACATGTGAACTCTACATGGCAAGGAGGATCCTAAGGCATCAGGGCACTAGCAGATCTAATTTAAAAGTAATCTCCTAGCTTACTAAGAAACTATTGGTCCAACTAGCATCAGGTTGCTCTATGACATGATAATAAGTACAATACAAGCTACAATCACCACAAACTAAATACAAAGGAGGTGAGAGGAAATATATAACTCACATGCCAGATGGCACTGACTGTCTGTGTACCCAACAACTGAAGAAAACCAGGTTTCTTTCCTTTCTGAATTAGCCTTTCATAGACGTCTGAAACAATTGTGGAAACATAAAAGTTAGTCTTATGTAATGAATAAAATACTGTAGTTTGAATGAATGCAAGGAAAGTCCATTGTTTCAGTAGTGGATCCTGTATGGCACGAATCGCATAACTAAGTTAAATTTGTACGTGAATAAGTGATGTTTATATTCTTTCCCTAACCCTGCACAAATTGGTTCATGCCTTCATGGAAGTGGTACAGGGAGGTCGCTGCTGTGATTTATAATGGAGGGCTTGAATGTAAGATTAGTAAACTCTTGCCGTGTGTTGTTGCATGCAAACCAGACTCTCCATTAGTGTGTGGTGCGGTGGTGGTGGTGGTGTTAAATTCAGTTAAAAAAAGAGGCCATTCTAATCATCTAACAAAGCAAGTTAACAGAGTCGTATCAAGAAACAGAACTTACAGTATCGTAACCATGTGCTCACTTGAATATTCCACATAAGGGGCAATTGAACTGCACTTCCAGCTAATTCGACACCTAATACATCAACATTTTTTGCACGATCCCACTTGGCTTTTGGGGGAGAAGACTCTGACCAACCAGTAAATCCCAGACCGGATATAATAATTGCGGCTTCTGAAATTGACCATATAAAGTAATATTTCCAACGAGCAGTAAAGCCTGACATGTACTGATAGAAGAGCCGGTGCCAGAAACCCCATTCATAATAAAGGGGCTCACTAAACCACGAGAGTGGGAATTTAGGCGAGAGGTACAAATATAACCCCATGCATATACCAGCCTGAACAATAGCACGCAAAGTAGGTAACAATGGTGAAGGAGTTGAGCTAGCCCATATCTGCAAAAGATCAATGAACATCAGAACAAGGCAAAAGATAGCATAACCTGCGCAAAAGTTGATTGAGGCCACTTACTCCTTTCCTTTCAGTCCAATCAAGATAATCTTTCATCTCATACACCGGTCCAGCAAAGTGACTCCCACAGCAGAGGCAGTAACCAAAATATTCAATTAGAGAAGGAAGCTTAGTCAATCGGTACTTTTTCTGAGCCTCGCGTAAGCCCTCTTCCTTCAAGATGCCATCACTGTAGTTTATTGCGCATGAAATGACTTTCAGCGTCAAAACCATTAAAGCACCTGCATTGCACAGACAAATTAAATTATGGAAGGACATATAACAGGGTATGCTATTTTTCCTACACAGATATGGCACAAAGAAATGTTGTAGACACAAACATAAAGAACAAGTTGATGAATGGGTAAACCAAAGGAACCTGTACTTGCTTCCATTAAGTTATGTTATTAAAACTATCCTTGCCTTGCCTCTATATGGCCATTATTGTAGCACTTTGCTTATGCTTCTACCAAACATGCAGTATGAATTATTCCTTGCCTCTTATAAAATGAAAGCACTGTTCTCAGTTCTCACTATCCAATGATAACAATATCCTAACACAACACTGTTAACTATCAGCAGCACAATACAAAGAAACGAATTGAGATCCTTGATATAACTATAGGGGGTTTGAAATCCTTGAAATCTTTTTTTTTGCAAGTATTTCATATATGCATGAGCAATGCTCCAGAAAACTGCAGAGCAAATGCTAGCTTTACTATGTGAAATACAAACAGCAATAGATATACCAGTTGCATCAATGCCTCCTTCCTTCCATGCATCTCCGCTCATGTAGTACGCATGACTAGTCATAAGAACAAAACATGTCAGGGCTTTTGAATGTGTTAATTATTATGCAATAAGGTCACTATTGACCATAAAAAAAATCTAGTTTCATGCCAAACATTATCTAACTTAGAATAGAAAATGTACCAACATTCTATATCATGATCAAGTTTTAAATTAGTAACATCTAAGCTTAAAACCAAATGCGCCCATACCAGAAGCCCCTTTTGTACCTCACAGTGGTTACACTTTCTTGTAACTACAACCAGGCAATCACAGCTGACTGACACACCTCGATTTTAAAAAATTTGCATGACACAAGGGAATTTAAAGGACAGGACTACAGTAGCAAACACAATATGTCAATATGAGAAAAAGAGAAGAGTAATTGGCAGTATATAATTTTATTAAATAATACAACCATGCAAGTAAAACTACATGTCAAAGCAAGGTTGGGCACAAAAAGGGTACATATTCAGACCATAGTCTCAACTCTCAAGAAAGATACTCAGCTAAGTTGGCCTAGTTACTACGTTAGGATAGAGGCTGACAAGATGACAATATAACATTTCAGGGAAAGCATCAACGATATTGTATTGCCATACGTAAGGTCTCGATTTCAGTTACAGATATATGGTGCCTTAGTTTGACACAGGCTATGCCATCAGAAGTGTTGTTGCTATGAAAACAGGAGCTGCATCTTATGCGGCAATATTAAATAAAGGCTAATGTGGCAATATTAAATGAGGTATGAGGACCTGCCAATTGTATCGGCTTCAATTTTTGGACCGTAGTAAGCCCACTAATAGGGTACTGTAGTATTCAGCAACCCGCCACCCACACCAAAAAAACACAGCATGCAAGAAAAGAACAAAAAAATTCCCATATTAGACGTAACATCCACGTAGCTACATATTACACATGTTAAAACCTTCAATACCGTTAGAAATGTTTGCTTGCTCAGTATGGTATGCCAGCTGTTTTGGTCTGATTCGCTATCCTAAATCCTGGTTTACACCTCTAACCATATATTAGACTACATTTTATTGACGATCCAAGTTAATCGAATCTGTTGTTGTAGCACAATTTTTCTAAGAGGGTAGAGGGCAAGGGAGCGTCAATCAATGAGAACGAAATTAGGATTCACCTGTGCCCACAAACTCAGACTTCACTGGATGTGGGTGATATAGTGCAGTGAGGAAAAAGTCTATATCACCCCCTCACCTATGGGGGGTGGACTACATAACCCCCCAACCTATGAAATGGTCTATATCACCCCCTGAACTTTCCAAAACCGGTCAAATTACCCTCTAAAGCAGTTTTGAAAAATCATAGTAAATCACAGAAAAATCATAAAATGAAAAATCCAATTGTGTTAGACTCCAAATGAGTAGATCTACACAGTGAACATAATATGGTATGCTTTAGTATATTTTTTTGCTGTAGCTTTAGATCTATACTTTTCTTCATAGCTGTAAAAAAAATCTACTAAAGCATACCATATTATATATTCACTGTGTAGATCTACTCATTTGGCCTAAGGTTGTTAGCCCGAGTGGTGCGAAGCAACCGGCGGCACTCCACAGGTGGGGGGGTTCGAACCCCCACCGGGGCGAATTTCCCCGCCTGTGGGAAAAAACCCCCTCGCTGTGCTCCTGATAGCTTGGGCTGTGTAGTCAGCCTGGCCCGGCCTGACGGTTTCCCGGCCCAGTAGGTAACGGTCCCGGCCTGGGTAACGGTTCCAGGAAATGGCACCAGACCCAAGGTCAGAAAGAGCCGGGTTCGGGGGGTTTCTCGGCCTGCGTTAGAAGGCCTCCTTCTTATAAGAATGCTCGGGGGGCGGCTAGCCCCTCGCAGGTCGAGTTTTAGATCTACTCATTTGGTGTCCAACACAATTGGATTTTTCATTTTATGATTTTTCTGTGATTTACTATGATTTTTCGAAATTGCTTTAGGGGGTAATTTGACCGGTTTTGAAAAGTTCAAGGGGCGATATAGACTCGATATAGACTGTTTCATAGGTTGGGGGGTTATGTAGTCCACCTCCCATAGGTGAGGGGGTGATATAGACTTTTTCCTTATAACTACAAGTGGGTTTGGATTAATCAGGTCACAAAATTCATTATATGGATAAAACAGCAACAATATCATTCCAGGATGGTTTAGTTATGAAAAAGGTTGAAATACTGAATTGATGTGTCGAACCTAAAAATTGTGACTTAATTCAAACTGAAATATGGCTACTGTTGTTATTTATATTCTAGCCATTCTCTCGCACCAATACACCATGCTCCTAAATTTCCATGCCACTTTGACTTGCAATGTTGCATTTTGTTAAGCCTACCCTGGACAGTCCCATATCACGACACCGTGTAAAACAACATCATCTCACAACGGTTCCTTGCGTATCCACGACTCTGGCTTTTAAACACAAATAGGCACTACAATAGCAAACCATCCAAATTAAACATTCTGCTTGCCTAATTGTTGGAGTGGATTCTTCAGTCGTATTGAAAAATAAGAAGGGAAATCTCCAGAAGATGTAGTGTTACAATTTGTTCTTTCTTCTCTCTTGGGTTTAGCCAAACAAAATTCATATTAACTGAACTCCTCGTGGTGAATCATAAATACAATCTTGCTATACTATTTACTTACCATACAAACCAAAACTACTGGAGCTGGTGATTAATAGGGGTTGAAACGATAGTAAAAACCAGGCAGCGCAGATGAAAAGCCCATTTATCCATGCAAATGTCCCATTGAGTAAACCGATGGATACAGAGGCATATACATGAATTAACAGCGTCCAGGTCATAACTCAAAACTGCTGATAGATTAAAAGCCTACAAAAATTGACGAGCTAATGCTAAGACTTGCTGCAATGGAAACCATATAAGTGAGACCTCAAAACACGATTGTTTGGATGGATAGCTCATGAACTGCTTGCCGTCATATACAGCGTAAATCACACATAACTGGCAACAAAAATCAGAGGTCCGCTAAGGGAACAAACCTACGCATATAAGGACTCCACTATTTTCTAGTAGATGCTAATCTCAACTCGAAGCCCTCGGAACAGTCACCTTGCTCTTAAATCAATAACATTACCAGCAGGGATGCATAGCGCTCTACACTCTACAGTACAGGACCTAATTTCCACAGCTAATTTTTCAGATATGGCTTCATGTCTGAAACAAAACGACATATGATGGATTACTTGTCAAATCTTAATGCAGGGTTTAGATTGTATATGGCTAAACAATCAAATGAGAAGATAAAATTCGTGCGCAGTTAACATCTACTTTTCGACACTGCCAAATTTTAACAGAGGGATTGGATGGTAAGAGAATATGATTGAATCACAACATGCACTCCTTGCAGCAGTTATGAACTTCTATTGTAAGCCACTGCCACATTTTGCCGTTAACTAGACCACAAGAAAAACAACTAAACTATTCGAACCTATTCACTGCAAACAATAAGAGATCCCCTATCGAAATGTTTGCAGGCATAGAGGCAAATTGGTAGATAGTTAATGCAAGGCCACAGTTCGCCCCCTTCAAAATCTTACTCGAAGCAGGACCACAAGACCCCAGAAGAATGAATGAAACGTTCGGTCAACTCGAGTACGAAACATTCCAATGCTGGCGGCACCACACCCCCATGCTTCCTCGGCAATTACTCAAGTTCTCATCCAAATAAACTGCAATCAGTGTAATTTCCTTGCTCGGTCCTACTCAAACTTCAACATACAAGTATGGATCCCTGCTCCTAATCAGCGTGAAATAAGCCCTGCTATTAACCCGCTGGGTAGTGGAGACAGAGGAAGGAAGGGAGAGTTTCACCATGCGATGAGGAAGCCGAAGGCGCCGAGGAAGGTGATGAGCCCGGCGTGGCGGCGGAAGAGGAGCATGGCGAGGTAGCCGAGCGCCATGGGCGCGACGAAGAGGAGGTTGGACGTGGCCCCGAAGGAGAGGCAGGAGAGCGCGGCGCCCGTGAGCCCCGCGTAGAGGTGCCGCCCCGTGGCGCCGGGCACCGCGCGCCACAGGAGGCCCGTCGGGATGGTGGCCGCGAAGCAGAGCAGGAAGCGGAGCACGGGCACCGACACGCCAATCGACGCCGCCATCTCCTCCATCTCCAGCCCCATCGCCGCCGCCGCCGCCGCCGCCGAGCGTCGAGGCGGCCAGATGCGGTGCGGGCGGTAGAAAGCAGAGGACGATTTGGTCCGCTTGCTCGCGTCCGGATGCGAGGAGCTCCGGAGGGCGTGTGTATATGGTGCGGCAGAGGCGGAGATGCTGCACGCAGTTTTGTAGAAAAGCCCCTTCCGTTTCCGGTTAATCAAATTTTGTAACAGAGGGTAAATCGCTCCATGTTTGCCCTTAATTGATCCTTGACTTAAAAGCATGACCCTGGAGGCGTCGACACGATGCCGGCAATCTTGTCCCTATCGCTAGTTACAAGTGAATTTCCTCATACTCCCCAGCATACTAGATCCTTTTTATGCTCTTTGGGCTGCTGGCGTGAAATGAAGGGAAACTCATGGCACATGCAAACGGATTTAGTTGAAAATATTCTTTGACGCTCTGGCATATATAAGAATATTCTCTTTGAGCTTTTTACGGGATAAATGCCTTCCAGTAACAAGATGCTGCATCCACAAGAGTTTAGATGTGTGGTTCCATTACCACACTCAAGTGTAGTGCGGTTTGGTCCCTATAAGTGTAATACTCTCTCCATTTGAAGTGTAGTGCGGTTTGGTCCCTATAAGTGTAATACTCTCTCCATTTGAATTATATCAAACTATCATATTTCGTAGTTCGACTAATATTTATTCAAATCACAGTTGTAAAGATTCACATTTCCATATTTGTTTTCTGAATTTTCATTAATTGCTGACACACTGTACACAGCATTTTAGAAGTAGCACGTTCCTAAATTCTGCCAATATGCCTTAAAAAGCAGACTAGCTGTGGATCCTTGCACGCAAGCGAGTGCGTAGAGATTGCCTAATCCGTCGGGAACAGATCACGGTCACGTGACGCGCGTCTATCCGCCAGATCGTGGTGGTGTGCAGTAGTAGAGCACATCGCTATCGGAGATAAACACCAGGACCTGTTCATCCAGATCGAGTGAAAACCTGACATGGATCATCGGGAACATCGACGGGGTGTCGGGTCCATCGCAGTCATCCCCGCTGTTTCCGAAAGGAAAAGGAGCGCTGCGGCCGCTCGCGAATTTCTCTGGACCGGAGGGGCGTTTCTCCAACTAACTCCAAGGGACCTCGCGCCCGTGAACAGTCGCCCGCCGTGCGAGCGGCGGCGCACCGCACAGGGAGACGAGGGCAAGCCATTTGTCAAGGCACGATCGGATCCAGCGGCAGAGCGATTGAATGCCCGGCCGGGAACGCGATTAACTCCGCCGCGTGTACGGGCACCGCACGCCCGGCGGAGCGCAGCTCGCCGCAGCCCCAACCCAGTGCCAGCGTGTGCCACGGCGGGGGTCCGCACAGTGCCACGGCTCGCACGGCGCGACCCGATCCAACAACTCCGGAGGCGGGGGCCCGGGCGACAAATAGCACGCACCGCCAGCGTTTTGCTGCTGCAGAGTGCAGACTTTGCAGGTAGTACTCCTTTAACTGCTTTGTCCAACCTTGCCTTATTTACTTTGTTGTTGGGTAGGTCATCGTCGAGGTATTTATTTAGAGCAAGATTAAGGATTCCTCTTAAGTCACCTGCTTATAAGTGGGAAAGTGAAAAAAAAGTGACTTATTTTACTAAACACTACCAACTTATAAGTGACCCTAATTTATAAGCAATACGTTGCTTCACTCCTCCTTAAAACTTATAAGTCACCCCTTTTCACGTGGGGCCCACATCTTTTCACGTGAGGCCCACAGGCAACCCTATCCGCCGCACCAGGCGACCCCCCTCGCACTTGTAGATCACCCTCCTCCCTCCAGATCTCGCCGCCGCCGCTTCCTCCCTCCCGTTCGCGCCGCAGCTTGCTCCCTTCAGCTATCGCCGCCGCCGCCGCTCTTCGCCAACTGGCCGCGGCGGCGTGGTGATTCCGAGTTTTCGGAGATCATCACAGAGAGTATGCAAAGGAGTAGCTATGGTCAAACAATTACATTGAGCCTTCCGGCTTAGTGAATCAGCGACGACATTTGCCTTACCAGGATGATAATGCACTTCAAGATCATAATCCTTGATCAGTTCAAGCCATCGACGTTGCCTCATATTGAGATCAGATTGAGTGAAAATGTACTTGAGACTCATGTGATCAGTATTGATGTTGCAGTGATTGCCAAGCAGATAGTGATGCCATATTTTGAGAGTATGGACAACAGCCGCAAGCTCTAAATCATGGGTAGGATAATTTTTTCTTCATGTCGCTTGATTTGATGAGAAGCATAGGCCACCACTCGGCCTTCTTGCATAAGAACACAGCCAAGACCGATGCAAGAAGCATCGCAATAAACATCGAAACTCTTGGAAATATCTGGCTGAGCAAGAACTGGAGCAGTAGTTAGGCGATCCTTAAGGGTTTGAAAGGCTGCTTCACAGGCTGGGGACCACTCAAACTTGACTCCATTTTTCAGTAACTCGGTCATAGGCTTCGCAATTTTAGAGAAGTTCTCTATGAACCGGCGGTAATATCCCGCAAGTCCAAGAAAACTCCGGATCTCATGGACATTCTGAGGTTGCTTCCAATCAAGAACATCTTGCACTTTGCTAGGATCTGCAGCAATACCATCCTTAGAGAGAATATGACCAAGAAAAGAGACCTTTTCAAGCCAAAACTCACATTTGATGAACTTGGCATAAAGACGATGCTCTCTAAGCTTTTGGAGGACGATATGAATATGACGAGCATGATCTTCTTGGGTCTTGGAATAAATGAGAATATCATCAATGAAGATGATCACAAAGACATCAAGTTCCTCCATTAAGATGCTATTCATCAGATACATGAAATAAGCCGGCGCATTGGTGAGGTCGAAGGACATGACAGTGAATTCATAGAGACCATATCTAGTAGAAAAAGGCGTTTTTGGAATATCTTCTTTCCGGATCTTGATTTGATGATAACCTAATCTTAAATCAATCTTGGAGAAATATCGAGCTCCCGAGAGTTGATCAAATAAAATATCAATCCGAGGAAGAGGATATTTGTTCTTGACAGTGACTTCATTTAACGGACGGTAATCAACACACATCCGCAAACTATCATCTTTCTTCTTTACAAAAAGAGCCGGGCATCCCCAAGGAGAGGAGCTCGGACGAATAAAACCCTTATCCAACAGAATCTTGAGTTGTTTCTTCAATTCCTTCAACTCATTGGGAGACATTCGGTAAGGCTGTTTAGAGATAGGAGCAGTCCCGGGCATGAGTTCTATAATGAATTCCACCTCACGATTAGGAGGCATACCTGGTAATTCTTCCGGAAAGACATCTGGATACTCACACACCACGGGAATATCTTCCAAAGCAATAACTTTAGTATTCGGCAAAGCATATAAAGAAGATTCCATCTTGGCAAAAGAGAGTAGAACTCTATTCCCTAAGGGATGCAAAAGATCGATGGTGCGGGGCCCACATTTAATAACTCCATCATGCTTACCCAACCAATTCATCCCAAGAATCACATCTAACCCCAGCTTGTCTAGAATGAGAAAATTGGCTCGAAAAGTAACTCCCTCAATGAGAATTGGAACCTCATTAACAAAGTGTCTGGCAATGATTTCCCCACCCGGTGATTCTATATGGTATGACACTTGTAGGTTTTGCATCTCAAGCTTACTATGCAGTATAAATTTCTTGCTGATGAATGATAAAGTTGCTCCAGAATCAAAAAGAACCATCGTAGGGTGAGAATTGATTAGGAGCGTACCCATGAGGACTTCGGCATTCTCCGGAATTTCTTCGGCGGTGGTGTAGTTGAGACGGCCACGCTTAGGAGCTTGTTGTGGCTTGGCTTCTTAGCGCTGTGCTTGAGGTAGAGGGTTATTGGGCCTGGGTGTATTGAAGGCACCACCACGCCTCGGAGAGGGGCAATCCCTGGAGAAATGGCCTGTGCCACCACAATTGTGGCATGGCCCCTTTGCGGCAGCACCTGTGTTGCTCCAATAGACATTGACTGGTCTAGGAGCTTGTCCTTGAGGAGGTTGAGGATTACGCACAATTCACATAGGACGGGGAGGTTGAGCACCCGATGCCCGAGGTGGAAGAGGAGAAGGCCCCAGACGTGGACGTGAGGAGCTACCGCCTGCCAAGGTAGGAGCGGGACGCTTGTTCTTGGCCTCAAGATTCTTCATCTTATGCTCAGCTCTGATGGTGATATTCACCAAGTCATTGAAGTCTTCAAACTTGGTAGTGGAGAGCTTGTCTTGCAATTCTTCAGAAAGCCCATCATACAGGCGTTCTTGCTTCTTGGCATCGGTAGCCACTTCTTCATGTGCATATTGGGAGAGAGTGTTGAAGATATTCACATATGCCATCACATCACATTTCCTTGAGTAAAATTCAGAAATTCTTTCTTCTTGATATCCATTATGCCCTTGGGGATATGGAAGGAGCAAAAAACTATGCGGAACTCCTCCCATGTGAAGCGGTGGTTGGCAGGGGTGAGATGCCTTGAAGTTCCTCCACCAAGCCCCAGGGGCATCATGCAGTTGATGAGCAGCAAATAAAACCTTCTTATATGGCTCACACTCAATAAGACCTAGCTTTTCTTCAATCACATTGAGCCAGAAATTCGCATCAAGAGGATCCTTAGAGCCACGAAAGATGGGCGGGTTGGTGCGGAAGAAATCCCCAAACCTGTTCACTTGAGGCTCAGCTCTTGGGCCATGATTGCCGGCATTGCCCATTTGATTGACTATGGTCGCCATAAGTTCAGTTTGCTGGGCCAGGACGTCCGCGAGGCTTGAGTGAACGGGAGGATTAGGAAGGGGAACCTCGTTGTTGCGGTTGTTATTGCCACCCGAACCATTGGCACCATCCCTCTCGGTTCCCGAACGCAACACCATCCTGTTAATAAACAAAACGGTTAGTGGTCAGGAATGAAAGATGGAGAATGATACTCAAAGGTAGGGTGGAAAGACAATGGGTAGATAAAAATCTAACACATGATCAACACCGGAGTAGCAATTTTGAGAGGAAAACAGATTTGGAGACCAGAAAAGAAATATGCATGCATGCGAGATATGAATGCAACATGACCTCCTCACATCGTGAGCACGCCTTAATGTTCTAGCACTCACTTACGACCCGAAACAACCGCATTGCCCAGCAGCGCTACAACCCTCCTACTAGCACTTAGGACAATGGGTGATTCCCACCTTCTCAACTCCGGTAAAAGGCTCAAAAGATTTCCAGCAGGTAAGGGTTTTCCCTACGCTCCCGCTACTCATGCAGACAAGAGGGGTTAAGCATATCTTAATTAAACAAGTGAAGCAATAAGGAGGAATTAGTTCTAAGACCAAGGAAGAAAGATAGCATTTCACCTTAGGTTCAAATTTTTAACCAAAGTAAATCTTAGTGCAAGTAATCAAATTTTATTTGACTCTCAACCCACTAAACAAATTTTTAGATTCACTTCATGGAAACCTCAGCTCTGATACCCGTTGTGAGAACCACCCAATTTGATACTATTTTAAACGAACCGCCAGTTATTATCATCCAGATGAGAGTTAACACGTGCTTGCCGGAGAGCGTGCCACGTTTTATCCCACATCTAGAGACACGAATAACCGACACGTCATTCATCCAAAATAATATCAAATCTGGTAGTCCCGATATGTGCTCCAACATACGCCCAGAATCAGCATATGCACATACCGTTTGCAATCGAATACATCGCCAATAATCCACAAAGAGCAGTTTTACAAAAACAGAGTTCGAAACTTAATATTACAAGTTCAATATAGGTGGGTTTCAAGCTTCACTTACAAGCCTTGGGCTCACGAAAGTTATATTAAACAGAAACAGGCTTAGGGTTTATTGAATTTACATGCTCTCACGGAGTTCAGCTACGATAAAACATACTTAAGATGATGATGCCTTGCTCAAGGACATCACCACAACTGCAACGACCTACTCCTTCCCCGCATTAGGTTCAGCGGGGTAGAAGTGGCCGAACACCACTTCCGGCTCACCTGCAACTAGGTTTAGAAAGCAACATGAGTACAAAAGGTACTCGCAAGACTTACGCGATTAAATAAACAAGGAGCATGCAATAGCTCAAGTAAAAGCTTTAAGGTTAAGTAATTATTGCATCAGCATTAGCTCTCTACCCTATTGCCTATCGCAATTAATTAATATTGCCCAAACCCCCATTAAAATTTTAGTTAGTTACGAGTATATCATATAAAGTGACACAGAGGTGCCATGAACCATTTCCACCAAACTGAATTTCTACGAGGAGTTCATGGGATAAGGAGCTTGCTCATAACCGAGAGCGCGGCAATTCGAATTGATTAAAACCTTGCAAGGGTGTACTACTTTACCCACACGACGCAAGGACCATGCGACTCACCCAACCGGCCAGAGTTAGATAAGGGGATACTCGCGTCAGCCGTTCCCAACAAGGCTCGATCATTGAACCTCACACCTAGCTTACGAGTAGAGACTTAGTTCCACCAGGGACATCTCTAAACTTTCCTACACATAGGTCCACCTGGGGACACACTAAGCCTCTCTGCATAGCCCGTAGCCACGTATCTAGGACTGCACATCAATGATCAAGTCAAAGAAGGTAATTGGCTTATCCGTACCATTATATTGGATATGTGGTAGCACGGAAAGGTGCTCAAAATCGACGTCATCCATGGACGGTCCTTAAACGATTCAAGCGGACTATGCCCATGTGACTCCATTCTCTAGGCCCTACCATTCCGCTCGAATCTTGATACTACCAAACTCTTAACAACCCAACCGAACCAGTGCGATCAAGGGTAATCGGTAAATGTGATCCTCCAAACCATTCCTGTCTAGCGAGCAATGTAAGTATTCTAATCAGGGCTAAGCATCTAGTCAAGTTAAGTAATTAACTAACTAACTAGTTCCAAGAACAAGGATAACAAATCAAGGAAGGACTATGCATCAAGATAGGTACAACAATGCAATACATACATACTATACATATATAGCCCAACAATACCCAGGTGGAATAGCTAAACTAAATCAGATTAGACAGGTGCAAGGAATATGCTTAGCTGCTTGCCTTGGTTAACTTCGGGCTCGATAACGAACAGGATTCCGGGTTCAGGCTCCATAGACTCGGTGGGCTCCACGGGTTCGACCTCCGACGGTTCGGTCACTATAATGCATGAATGCGATGCAAGAATTAAGAAATGAACTAAACAACATGAATAAATCTTTAAATAATTTGAGCATGCCGATAACATTCCAAAAAACTCATGAAAATTGGTTTTGCAGCAAAGGAATTTTCCTATAATTAATCATAAATATATTAGTTTTCAGCCACTCTAAATAAGGTAAATCAGAAAATGCAAATAAACTTAACTAAACAAATCCAAGAAAATTATCTTAGATACTAGGCATGAAAAAAAGCTAACAAAACTGGTTTTACTACTTTCTCACTTTCCAGCAAAAAGTTCTATATTAAACCGTTTTCAGATAAAGCATAAGAAAACAAGCTAAAACTTTGATAAACAGCAAGTACGCATGTGAACAAGTTGCACCACTGAAAACTACACCTCACAAGGAGTCTATCAAAACTTAGTTTGAAATTTTTAAAGCGATACACAAATAAATAAGCATTAAACTCACTTTTGCAAGATAAAACTATAGATAAATCTACAGCAAAGTAACATGCAAAACAATATTTTTATTGAGTATATCTAAGCTAGAGGAATCCAACAAAACAAGTTTCATATTTTTCGGAATTATACACGAATTTCTATGGATTTTGCAAGATTGCAGACAAAATAAGCATCACAAAACCCTAGCCAAAATGCTAGGTGCACCCACAGCCAGCCAGCCCTGAGGCTGACAGGCGGGGCCCACGGGCCAGCGGCCCACCCAGCCGGGGTCAAGGCAAGGCACGCGCCTTAACCCGCGCGTGGGCGCGGCCCCGGGTTGCGCGCGGCGCGAGGTGGCGCGGCGAGGCAGGGCCAAAGCGGGGAAGGGGAGGTGCGCACGGGGTGGAGGAGGTGGCGGCGAGCCTCACCGGCGGTGGCGCAGGCGAGGAGTGGCAACGGACGGGCGGCGCGACGGCGTTGGGCGGCGGCGGGCGGACCGGCGCGGCGGCGGCCCTGCAGGGGAGAGGAAGGGGCCGGATAAGGAGGGGAACAGGTCGAGGAGGGGCAGGAGATGCTCCCCCCGCGAATAATCGACAAGGGACTCACCGAGGGCGACGAACCGCGGCGGCGACGGAGCTCGGGGCGGTGGTGGCAATGGAGGATTTGGGGACGAATAAGGCTAGGGTTTGAAGGGGAAGGGTCCGGTCGGGCCTTAAGGCGATGAGAGGAGTGAGGGGGTGACACGGAACGCGAGGATGACAGGCACGTGTTACGAGGATGGACGTCGGCGACGGGGCGACGCGTGCGGCCCCAAAACAGAGCAGGGAGGAGGGAGGGAAGGGGAGGCTGACGGGCGAGCCCGGAGAGGGAAAAATTTATTTCTCTTTATTTTTTGGCTGTGACCAGGCCCATCGCCGACGCCGCCGCCGAGCGTCGAGGCGGCCAGATGCGGTGCGGGCGGTAGAAAGCAGAGGACGATTTGGTCCGCTTGCTCGCGTCCGGATGCGAGGAGCTCCGGAGGGCGTGTGTATATGGTGCGGCAGAGGCGGAGATGCTGCACGCAGTTTTGTAGAAAAGCCCCTTCCGTTTCCGGTTAATCAAATTTTGTAAAAGAGGGTAAATCGCTCCATGTTTGCCCTTAATTGATCCTTGACTTAAAAGCATGACCCTGGAGGCGTCGACACGATGCCGGCAATCTTGTCCCTATCGCTAGTTACAAGTGAATTTCCTCGTACTCCCCAGCATACTAGATCCTTTTTATGCTCTTTGGGCTGCTGGCGTGAAATGAAGGGAAACTCATGGCACATGCAAACGGATTTAGTTGAAAATATTCTTTGACGCTCTGGCATATATAAGAATATTCTCTTTGAGCTTTTTACGGGATAAATGCCTTCCAGTAACAAGATGCTGCATCCACAAGAGTTTAGATGTGTGGTTCCATTACCACACTCAAGTGTAGTGCGGTTTGGTCCCTATAAGTGTAATACTCTCTCCATTTGAATCATATCAAACTATCATATTTCGTAGTTCGACTAATATTTATTCAAATCACAGTTGTAAAGATTCACATTTCCATATTTGTTTTCTGACTTTTCATTAATTGCTGACACACTGTACACCGCATTTTAGAAGTAGCACGTTTCTAAATTCTGCCAATATGCCTTAAAAAGCAGACTAGCTGTGGATCCTTGCACGCAAGCGAGTGCGTAGAGATTGCTTAATCCGTCGGGAACAGATCACGGTCACGTGACGCGCGTCTATCCGCCAGATCGTGGTGGTGTGCAGTAGTAGAGCACATCGCTATCGGAGATAAACACCAGGACCTGTCCATCCAGATCGAGTGAAAACCTGACATGGATCATCGGGAACATCGACGGGGTGTCGGGTCCATCGCAGTCATCCCCGCTGTTTCCGAAAGGAAAAGGAGCGCTGCGGCCGCTCGCGAATTTCTCTGGACCGGAGGGGCGTTTCTCCAACTAACTCCAAGGGACCTCGCGCCCGTGAACAGTCGCCCGCCGTGCGAGCGGCGGCGCACCGCACAGGGAGACGAGGGCAAGCCATTTGTCAAGGCACGATCGGATCCAGCGGCAGAGCGATTGAATGCCCGGCCGGGAACGCGATTAACTCCGCCGCGTGTACGGGCACCGCACGCCCGGCGGAGCGCAGCTCGCCGCAGCCCCAACCCAGTGCCAGCGTGTGCCACGGCGGGGGTCCGCACAGTGCCACGGCTCGCACGGCGCGACCCGATCCAACAACTCCGGAGGCGGGGGCCCGGGCGACAAATAGCACGCACCGCCAGCGTTTTGCTGCTGCAGAGTGCAGACTTTGCAGGTAGTACTCCTTTAACTGCTTTGTCCAACCTTGCCTTATTTACTTTGTTGTTGGGTAGGTCATCGTCGAGGTATTTATTTAGAGCAAGATTAAGGATTCCTCTTAAGTCACCTGCTTATAAGTGGGAAAGTGAAAAAAAAGTGACTTATTTTACTAAACACTACCAACTTATAAGTGACCCTAATTTATAAGCAATACGTTGCTTCACTCCTCCTTAAAACTTATAAGTCACCCCTTTTCACGTGGGGCCCACATCTTTTCACGTGAGGCCCACAGGCAACCCTATCCGCCGCACCAGGCGACCCCCCTCGCACTTGTAGATCACCCTCCTCCCTCCAGATCTCGCCGCCGCCGCTTCCTCCCTCCCGTTCGCGCCGCAGCTTGCTCCCTTCAGCTATCGCCGCCGCCGCCGCTCTTCGCCAACTGGCCGCGGCGGCGTGGTGATTCCGAGTTTTCGGAGATCATCACAGAGAGTATGCAAAGGAGTAGCTATGGTCAAACAATTACATTGAGCCTTCCGGCTTAGTGAATCAGCGACGACATTTGCCTTACCAGGATGATAATGCACTTCAAGATCATAATCCTTGATCAGTTCAAGCCATCGACGTTGCCTCATATTGAGATCAGATTGAGTGAAAATGTACTTGAGACTCATGTGATCAGTATTGATGTTGCAGTGATTGCCAAGCAGATAGTGATGCCATATTTTGAGAGTATGGACAACAGCCGCAAGCTCTAAATCATGGGTAGGATAATTTTTTCTTCATGTCGCTTGATTTGATGAGAAGCATAGGCCACCACTCGGCCTTCTTGCATAAGAACACAGCCAAGACCGATGCAAGAAGCATCGCAATAAACATCGAAACTCTTGGAAATATCTGGCTGAGCAAGAACTGGAGCAGTAGTTAGGCGATCCTTAAGGGTTTGAAAGGCTGCTTCACAGGCTGGGGACCACTCAAACTTGACTCCATTTTTCAGTAACTCGGTCATAGGCTTCGCAATTTTAGAGAAGTTCTCTATGAACCGGCGGTAATATCCCGCAAGTCCAAGAAAACTCCGGATCTCATGGACATTCTGAGGTTGCTTCCAATCAAGAACATCTTGCACTTTGCTAGGATCTGCAGCAATACCATCCTTAGAGAGAATATGACCAAGAAAAGAGACCTTTTCAAGCCAAAACTCACATTTGATGAACTTGGCATAAAGACGATGCTCTCTAAGCTTTTGGAGGACGATATGAATATGACGAGCATGATCTTCTTGGGTCTTGGAATAAATGAGAATATCATCAATGAAGATGATCACAAAGACATCAAGTTCCTCCATTAAGATGCTATTCATCAGATACATGAAATAAGCCGGCGCATTGGTGAGGTCGAAGGACATGACAGTGAATTCATAGAGACCATATCTAGTAGAAAAAGGCGTTTTTGGAATATCTTCTTTCCGGATCTTGATTTGATGATAACCTAATCTTAAATCAATCTTGGAGAAATATCGAGCTCCCGAGAGTTGATCAAATAAAATATCAATCCGAGGAAGAGGATATTTGTTCTTGACAGTGACTTCATTTAACGGACGGTAATCAACACACATCCGCAAACTATCATCTTTCTTCTTTACAAAAAGAGCCGGGCATCCCCAAGGAGAGGAGCTCGGACGAATAAAACCCTTATCCAACAGAATCTTGAGTTGTTTCTTCAATTCCTTCAACTCATTGGGAGACATTCGGTAAGGCTGTTTAGAGATAGGAGCAGTCCCGGGCATGAGTTCTATAATGAATTCCACCTCACGATTAGGAGGCATACCTGGTAATTCTTCCGGAAAGACATCTGGATACTCACACACCACGGGAATATCTTCCAAAGCAGTAACTTTAGTATTCGGCAAAGCATATAAAGAAGATTCCATCTTGGCAAAAGAGAGTAGAACTCTATTCCCTAAGGGATGCAAAAGATCGATGGTGCGGGGCCCACATTTAATAACTCCATCATGCTTACCCAACCAATTCATCCCAAGAATCACATCTAACCCCAGCTTGTCTAGAATGAGAAAATTGGCTCGAAAAGTAACTCCCTCAATGAGAATTGGAACCTCATTAACAAAGTGTCTGGCAATGATTTCCCCACCCGGTGATTCTATATGGTATGACACTTGTAGGTTTTGCATCTCAAGCTTACTATGCAGTATAAATTTCTTGCTGATGAATGATAAAGTTGCTCCAGAATCAAAAAGAACCATCGTAGGGTGAGAATTGATTAGGAGCGTACCCATGAGGACTTCGGCATTCTCCGGAATTTCTTCGGCGGTGGTGTAGTTGAGACGGCCACGCTTAGGAGCTTGTTGTGGCTTGGCTTCTTAGCGCTGTGCTTGAGGTAGAGGGTTATTGGGCCTGGGTGTATTGAAGGCACCACCACGCCTCGGAGAGGGGCAATCCCTGGAGAAATGGCCTGTGCCACCACAATTGTGGCATGGCCCCTTTGCGGCAGCACCTGTGTTGCTCCAATAGACATTGACTGGTCTAGGAGCTTGTCCTTGAGGAGGTTGAGGATTACGCACAATTCACATAGGACGGGGAGGTTGAGCACCCGATGCCCGAGGTGGAAGAGGAGAAGGCCCCAGACGTGGACGTGAGGAGCTACCGCCTGCCAAGGTAGGAGCGGGACGCTTGTTCTTGGCCTCAAGATTCTTCATCTTATGCTCAGCTCTGATGGTGATATTCACCAAGTCATTGAAGTCTTCAAACTTGGTAGTGGAGAGCTTGTCTTGCAATTCTTCAGAAAGCCCATCATACAGGCGTTCTTGCTTCTTGGCATCGGTAGCCACTTCTTCATGTGCATATTGGGAGAGAGTGTTGAAGATATTCACATATGCCATCACATCACATTTCCTTGAGTAAAATTCAGAAATTCTTTCTTCTTGATATCCATTATGCCCTTGGGGATATGGAAGGAGCAAAAAACTATGCGGAACTCCTCCCATGTGAAGCGGTGGTTGGCAGGGGTGAGATGCCTTGAAGTTCCTCCACCAAGCCCCAGGGGCATCATGCAGTTGATGAGCAGCAAATAAAACCTTCTTATATGGCTCACACTCAATAAGACCTAGCTTTTCTTCAATCACATTGAGCCAGAAATTCGCATCAAGAGGATCCTTAGAGCCACGAAAGATGGGCGGGTTGGTGCGGAAGAAATCCCCAAACCTGTTCACTTGAGGCTCAGCTCTTGGGCCATGATTGCCGGCATTGCCCATTTGATTGACTATGGTCGCCATAAGTTCAGTTTGCTGGGCCAGGACGTCCGCGAGGCTTGAGTGAACGGGAGGATTAGGAAGGGGAACCTCGTTGTTGCGGTTGTTATTGCCACCCGAACCATTGGCACCATCCCTCTCGGTTCCCGAACGCAACACCATCCTGTTAATAAACAAAACGGTTAGTGGTCAGGAATGAAAGATGGAGAATGATACTCAAAGGTAGGGTGGAAAGACAATGGGTAGATAAAAATCTAACACATGATCAACACCGGAGTAGCAATTTTGAGAGGAAAACAGATTTGGAGACCAGAAAAGAAATATGCATGCATGCGAGATATGAATGCAACATGACCTCCTCACATCGTGAGCACGCCTTAATGTTCTAGCACTCACTTACGACCCGAAACAACCGCATTGCCCAGCAGCGCTACAACCCTCCTACTAGCACTTAGGACAATGGGTGATTCCCACCTTCTCAACTCCGGTAAAAGGCTCAAAAGATTTCCAGCAGGTAAGGGTTTTCCCTACGCTCCCGCTACTCATGCAGACAAGAGGGGTTAAGCATATCTTAATTAAACAAGTGAAGCAATAAGGAGGAATTAGTTCTAAGACCAAGGAAGAAAGATAGCATTTCACCTTAGGTTCAAATTTTTAACCAAAGTAAATCTTAGTGCAAGTAATCAAATTTTATTTGACTCTCAACCCACTAAACAAATTTTTAGATTCACTTCATGGAAACCTCAGCTCTGATACCCGTTGTGAGAACCACCCAATTTGATACTATTTTAAACGAACCGCCAGTTATTATCATCCAGATGAGAGTTAACACGTGCTTGCCGGAGAGCGTGCCACGTTTTATCCCACATCTAGAGACACGAATAACCGACACGTCATTCATCCAAAATAATATCAAATCTGGTAGTCCCGATATGTGCTCCAACATACGCCCAGAATCAGCATATGCACATACCGTTTGCAATCGAATACATCGCCAATAATCCACAAAGAGCAGTTTTACAAAAACAGAGTTCGAAACTTAATATTACAAGTTCAATATAGGTGGGTTTCAAGCTTCACTTACAAGCCTTGGGCTCACGAAAGTTATATTAAACAGAAACAGGCTTAGGGTTTATTGAATTTACATGCTCTCACGGAGTTCAGCTACGATAAAACATACTTAAGATGATGATGCCTTGCTCAAGGACATCACCACAACTGCAACGACCTACTCCTTCCCCGCATTAGGTTCAGCGGGGTAGAAGTGGCCGAACACCACTTCCGGCTCACCTGCAACTAGGTTTAGAAAGCAACATGAGTACAAAAGGTACTCGCAAGACTTACGCGATTAAATAAACAAGGAGCATGCAATAGCTCAAGTAAAAGCTTTAAGGTTAAGTAATTATTGCATCAGCATTAGCTCTCTACCCTATTGCCTATCGCAATTAATTAATATTGCCCAAACCCCCATTAAAATTTTAGTTAGTTACGAGTATATCATATAAAGTGACACAGAGGTGCCATGAACCATTTCCACCAAACTGAATTTCTACGAGGAGTTCATGGGATAAGGAGCTTGCTCATAACCGAGAGCGCGGCAATTCGAATTGATTAAAACCTTGCAAGGGTGTACTACTTTACCCACACGACGCAAGGACCATGCGACTCACCCAACCGGCCAGAGTTAGATAAGGGGATACTCGCGTCAGCCGTTCCCAACAAGGCTCGATCATTGAACCTCACACCTAGCTTACGAGTAGAGACTTAGTTCCACCAGGGACATCTCTAAACTTTCCTACACATAGGTCCACCTGGGGACACACTAAGCCTCTCTGCATAGCCCGTAGCCACGTATCTAGGACTGCACATCAATGATCAAGTCAAAGAAGGTAATTGGCTTATCCGTACCATTATATTGGATATGTGGTAGCACGGAAAGGTGCTCAAAATCGACGTCATCCATGGACGGTCCTTAAACGATTCAAGCGGACTATGCCCATGTGACTCCATTCTCTAGGCCCTACCATTCCGCTCGAATCTTGATACTACCAAACTCTTAACAACCCAACCGAACCAGTGCGATCAAGGGTAATCGGTAAATGTGATCCTCCAAACCATTCCTGTCTAGCGAGCAATGTAAGTATTCTAATCAGGGCTAAGCATCTAGTCAAGTTAAGTAATTAACTAACTAACTAGTTCCAAGAACAAGGATAACAAATCAAGGAAGGACTATGCATCAAGATAGGTACAACAATGCAATACATACATACTATACATATATAGCCCAACAATACCCAGGTGGAATAGCTAAACTAAATCAGATTAGACAGGTGCAAGGAATATGCTTAGCTGCTTGCCTTGGTTAACTTCGGGCTCGATAACGAACAGGATTCCGGGTTCAGGCTCCATAGACTCGGTGGGCTCCACGGGTTCGACCTCCGACGGTTCGGTCACTATAATGCATGAATGCGATGCAAGAATTAAGAAATGAACTAAACAACATGAATAAATCTTTAAATAATTTGAGCATGCCGATAACATTCCAAAAAACTCATGAAAATTGGTTTTGCAGCAAAGGAATTTTCCTATAATTAATCATAAATATATTAGTTTTCAGCCACTCTAAATAAGGTAAATCAGAAAATGCAAATAAACTTAACTAAACAAATCCAAGAAAATTATCTTAGATACTAGGCATGAAAAAAAGCTAACAAAACTGGTTTTACTACTTTCTCACTTTCCAGCAAAAAGTTCTATATTAAACCGTTTTCAGATAAAGCATAAGAAAACAAGCTAAAACTTTGATAAACAGCAAGTACGCATGTGAACAAGTTGCACCACTGAAAACTACACCTCACAAGGAGTCTATCAAAACTTAGTTTGAAATTTTTAAAGCGATACACAAATAAATAAGCATTAAACTCACTTTTGCAAGATAAAACTATAGATAAATCTACAGCAAAGTAACATGCAAAACAATATTTTTATTGAGTATATCTAAGCTAGAGGAATCCAACAAAACAAGTTTCATATTTTTCGGAATTATACACGAATTTCTATGGATTTTGCAAGATTGCAGACAAAATAAGCATCACAAAACCCTAGCCAAAATGCTAGGTGCACCCACAGCCAGCCAGCCCTGAGGCTGACAGGCGGGGCCCACGGGCCAGCGGCCCACCCAGCCGGGGTCAAGGCAAGGCACGCGCCTTAACCCGCGCGTGGGCGCGGCCCCGGGTTGCGCGCGGCGCGAGGTGGCGCGGCGAGGCAGGGCCAAAGCGGGGAAGGGGAGGTGCGCACGGGGTGGAGGAGGTGGCGGCGAGCCTCACCGGCGGTGGCGCAGGCGAGGAGTGGCAACGGACGGGCGGCGCGACGGCGTTGGGCGGCGGCGGGCGGACCGGCGCGGCGGCGGCCCTGCAGGGGAGAGGAAGGGGCCGGATAAGGAGGGGAACAGGTCGAGGAGGGGCAGGAGATGCTCCCCCCGCGAATAATCGACAAGGGACTCACCGAGGGCGACGAACCGTGGCGGCGACGGAGCTCGGGGCGGTGGTGGCAATGGAGGATTTGGGGACGAATAAGGCTAGGGTTTGAAGGGGAAGGGTCCGGTCGGGCCTTAAGGCGATGAGAGGAGTGAGGGGGTGACACGGAACGCGAGGATGACAGGCACGTGTTACGAGGATGGACGTCGGCGACGGGGCGACGCGTGCGGCCCCAAAACAGAGCAGGGAGGAGGGAGGGAAGGGGAGGCTGACGGGCGAGCCCGGAGAGGGAAAAATTTATTTCTCTTTATTTTTTGGCTGTGACCAGGCCCATCGCCGACGCCGCCGCCGAGCGTCGAGGCGGCCAGATGCGGTGCGGGCGGTAGAAAGCAGAGGACGATTTGGTCCGCTTGCTCGCGTCCGGATGCGAGGAGCTCCGGAGGGCGTGTGTATATGGTGCGGCAGAGGCGGAGATGCTGCACGCAGTTTTGTAGAAAAGCCCCTTCCGTTTCCGGTTAATCAAATTTTGTAAAAGAGGGTAAATCGCTCCATGTTTGCCCTTAATTGATCCTTGACTTAAAAGCATGACCCTGGAGGCGTCGACACGATGCCGGCAATCTTGTCCCTATCGCTAGTTACAAGTGAATTTCCTCGTACTCCCCAGCATACTAGATCCTTTTTATGCTCTTTGGGCTGCTGGCGTGAAATGAAGGGAAACTCATGGCACATGCAAACGGATTTAGTTGAAAATATTCTTTGACGCTCTGGCATATATAAGAATATTCTCTTTGAGCTTTTTACGGGATAAATGCCTTCCAGTAACAAGATGCTGCATCCACAAGAGTTTAGATGTGTGGTT
The DNA here is from genome assembly GCF_016808335.1 of Panicum virgatum. Classification (NCBI taxonomy): domain Eukaryota; kingdom Viridiplantae; phylum Streptophyta; class Magnoliopsida; order Poales; family Poaceae; genus Panicum; species Panicum virgatum. Next base: position 55,490,215 of record NC_053145.1, on the reverse strand, counting down.
CCATTACCACACTCAAGTGTAGTGCGGTTTGGTCCCTATAAGTGTAATACTCTCTCCATTTGAATCATATCAAACTATCATATTTCGTAGTTCGACTAATATTTATTCAAATCACAGTTGTAAAGATTCACATTTCCATATTTGTTTTCTGACTTTTCATTAATTGCTGACACACTGTACACCGCATTTTAGAAGTAGCACGTTTCTAAATTCTGCCAATATGCCTTAAAAAGCAGACTAGCTGTGGATCCTTGCACGCAAGCGAGTGCGTAGAGATTGCTTAATCCGTCGGGAACAGATCACGGTCACGTGACGCGCGTCTATCCGCCAGATCGTGGTGGTGTGCAGTAGTAGAGCACATCGCTATCGGAGATAAACACCAGGACCTGTCCATCCAGATCGAGTGAAAACCTGACATGGATCATCGGGAACATCGACGGGGTGTCGGGTCCATCGCAGTCATCGCCGCTGTTTCCGAAAGGAAAAGGAGCGCTGCGGCCGCTCGCGAATTTCTCTGGACCGGAGGGGCGTTTCTCCAACTAACTCCAAGGGACCTCGCGCCCGTGAACAGTCGCCCGCCGTGCGAGCGGCGGCGCACCGCACAGGGAGACGAGGGCAAGCCATTTGTCAAGGCACGATCGGATCCAGCGGCAGAGCGATTGAATGCCCGGCCGGGAACGCGATTAACTCCGCCGCGTGTACGGGCACCGCACGCCCGGCGGAGCGCAGCTCGCCGCAGCCCCAACCCAGTGCCAGCGTGTGCCACGGCGGGGGTCCGCACAGTGCCACGGCTCGCACGGCGCGACCCGATCCAACAACTCCGGAGGCGGGGGCCCGGGCGACAAACAGCACGCACCGCCAGCGTTTTGCTGCTGCAGAGTGCAGACTTTGCAGGTAGTACTCCTTTAACTGCTTTGTCCAACCTTTGCCTTATTTACTTTGTTGTTGGGTAGGTCATCGTCGTGGTATTTATTTAGAGCAAGATTAAGGCTTTCTGCGCGCAGGAGCAACCGTACCCGTGGAGCAGCCACCGTCGGCTGCGGCGCGCGCTGCACGTCGGTTAGAGTCAGGGCGCCCGTCAAGGCCCCCTCACAAGCTGTGAGCGGCGGAGCGACAAATCCCAGCTCGCAGCATACCTCACTCATGTGAGGAAGCCCGCTCCGACGGAAAGCCGACTCCGGTCGCACCAAGCCCGCTCCGGCGGAAAGCCGACTCCGGTCGCACCAAGCCCGCTTCGGCGGAAAGCCCACTCCGATCGCACTAAGTCGACTCTGGTGGCTCTCTCCGGCGGAAAGCCGACTCCGGTCGCACCCCCGACTCTACATGTCTGTAAGTCCTACCCTTAGAGGCCCAGCAGGGAATAAAACCTTTTCCTTTGTAACTAGGTAGTAATTCCGTGTGGTCCAGTCCGGTGAGCCTCCCCCGTGGAGGGGTCCGGACCTCTGCGAACCAGGTTCAGGGAAGCGTACTCACCCTCCGGGGAGGTCCGGAGCCGTGTAGCCGCTTAGCCTGTTCCGTACCCTAAGCCTACACGCTCTATCTCCCTAGGGCGAGTACCGTAGTACCTAAGACTGGGGGCCCGGAAGTCCGGACAGCTCCGGCCTCATAAACCCGTGTTCTGGCTTACATCGCACATCTCATGTACATCTAGTTATAAAGGAAAAGTTTATTCTCAGTTCGACTCTAAGGATGTTATATTCCAATTTCAATCTACGCATTCTGTTTGCGCTAACCCCCACGTGGCTTCTTACTCTTGTGTGGTGATTGTGGTCCGAATTGAGTTGGCTAGTTAGTGACTTAGCTCGAGACCCCTCATGGAAGAGAGGGGTTCGGACCCCTAGGAACCTGCAGGTTCAGGGAAGCGCACTCATTCTCCGGGAAGGTCCGGAGCCATGTAGCCGCTTAGCCTGGTTCCGTACCCTAAGCCTGCACGCACCACCTCCTGTGAATGAGTGCCGTAGTACCTAGGACTGGGAACCTGGAGGTCCGGACTTTCTCTTAACCTAAAGGCCGGCCCCTTGAGCTCCGTTCACTGAATCTAGCTGTCTATTTCAAAGGATTACAGCCAACAGGATTTGGGACCCGTGGGCACGCTACTAAGCATCTACCTTGAGTCATGTGCAGGTCCAAACATGATGATACAGCAGGTGACCCAAATGATGGACGACGCAGGACAAGACCCTTGCGGCGCGCACCGCTGAACGCCAGAAGCAGCCAAGTTGCTCAAAGTAGTGGCCCCACCTGCTGGTTCGTTGCCTCTCCCGAGGCGGGCCCGGGGGCCTCTGTCGGTACCCTGTAGCTGGGGTACCCACTCCTACTGTGCCAAGACTCACGTAATTATCTGTAACTACGCCCTAAGGAGCTGAGCAGCCGGACCTCTGGGGTCCGACTCCATCTCACCGGACCAACGATCCCGGACCCGCTTCCCGCTCGGGGACGGGTCCGGTGTCACCACGTGTCCCAAAGGTGGTAATGCTCAGCACCTCTGACCGCGGACCCGGACCCCCGTAAGTGGGTTCGGGATCTCCACGTGCCATCCGAACTCCCGCAGATGGGTCCGGGACATCCACGTGCCTATCCGGACCCCGTGAGCTCTCGGCTTAGCTAGCTGCTCGGGAGGGGTCCGGAGCCGCCACGTGTCACGCAGACACGTGGCGCGGGCGCAAGCCTTCCGCTGGAAGCTCCCTCACCCACTCGCATTAAGTGCGAGTGGTTGAGGCGGGCTCTGCTGCCTCTGGGCATGGGGCAGCTTTTGTCAGTCCACACTGTGGATCACCAGTTACCGAGGCGGCTCGTCAGTTACCAAGGCAAGCATTAAAGACTCAGCGCCGCGCGCATGGGCGACGAGTCATGATGACCAGGTACTGACTGGAGCAACAGTGCACGCTGCTACTGTGGACTGAGTCAGTAGTTCGGCGCTTCATCATGACCTCGACGCGCGGCTGTAGAGGCTAGACTTTACTCTGACAGGACAACTCAAGACCATCCCCGGTCAGAAGCTACGCACGGAAGCCGATGACAGGATCTCCGGATCTGAGGCATTGAAGGCCAAAGTGTAGTTTATAATATATAGCCGGGTCCACATGTCGGGGCCCCGCTCAGTGTACGTGCTCCCCTTGGACATATAAAAGGGATAGCACGCCCACTAGAACAGGGACACACAGACTCAGCTAAGACCAGAGACGCCAAAGCTCTCAAGCACTCTGGAGCACAAGCTCACCCAGACTCAAGCAATACAGCACACAGTGGACGTAGGGTATTACGCTCCGGCGGCCCGAACCACTCTAAACCGGCTGTGTTCATCGAACTAGTCCTAGCTAACCCCTCGAGTTCATACTCCCTTAGGGCTTAGGCGGGTGCATTTTCGCCACCCGGCTGTGGTTTGCCACACCACGACACTCTTAAATCACCAGCTTATAAGTGGAAAAAGTGAAAAAAGTGACTTATTTTACTAAACACTACCAACTTATAAGTGACCCTAATTTATAAGCAATACGCTATTTCACCCCTGCTTAAAACTTATAAATCACCCCTTTTCACGTGGGCCTCACACCTTTTTCGCGTGAGGCCCACAGGCAACCCTATCCGCCGTACCAGGCGACCCCCCTCGCACTCGCAGATCGCCCTCCTCCCTCCAAATCTCGCCGCCACCGCTTCCTCCCTCCCGTTCGCGCCGCAGCTTGCTCCCTTCAGCTATCGCCGCCGCCGCCGCTCTTCGCCAACTGGCCGCGGCGGCGTGGTGAGCAGGGCAGGCCTCGCGTGCAGGACCAAGTACAATGCCGGTCGACTGCGGCAGAGATCCAGCGGCGGCAGCGACTCGATCCCTCCACTACCTCTTGCTCTTCCCTCTCCGGCGAGCAGGGGTCCGAGCAGCTGCGGGCGAGCAGCGGAGGAAGCCCAGTGCACATAGGCTTATAAGTCATCTACAACCAAACATACAGGACTTATAAGTCACTAATTTTTAGTCACCTGACTTATGGAAATCAAACAGGGCCTAATGGTTTCGCTTGCTTCTTGTCTGCTGCTGGCGATACAACACGCGATGTTGTGGGCCTACTGCTATTTAATGCACCGCTTGTTGCTGCAGCCAATGGCAATGCACACAGCGCGTTTTCGTCAGCCGCAGTCCGCACGTCGCGAGTCGTCCGTTCTTTTCTCTCTCTTCACTTCTCACTCCTCTACGTAGACATGAGCCAGCTAGTTGTTCATCATAATACTTACTCTTTACTCTTATGCACGAGGATGCCGCTGGGGTGAGATTTGGATGCGTGCTCATCGTGTTCGTGGCGTGAGGTGAGGCAACGGTTGGCCTCAGATAAGCAACGGGACAACATGTTGATTAGTAGCTCTGACCTGGTTAAGTTCGACTGACGAAAACCTTTTTTTCCTTCCCGTCCTTTTGCCGGCGTTACTGGCTTGTCTAGGTGTCGGCATTAGTAGCCCCAGCAACTTTATTTTTCTCAGGGCAGAGAAAGCAGTACCAGCCAACTTTTCTAGGTACAACGGAAGGGGTAGAACAGGGCCGTCTCCAGGATTTGGAGGCCTGTGTGCGAAACGCAACTGGAGGCCTGCGGCGATGGCGTGCATGACGAGCCGGCGACAGAGCGGCGACGGCGCGACGCGACGCGGTGAGCTGGCAACGGCGCGTCGCGGCACCGGTGCCGGCATGGCGCGGCGCAGCAAGCCGGTGACGGTGCGGCCGACGGCGCGGTGACCGGAGACGGCACCTCAACCTCGGCACGGATGGGCGTCGGCCGTCGAGCAACGAGCGATGCGGTTACGGTGTCAATATTCACATCGATCAGATGATCGAAGTATTGGCGACGGCGACGGTATCTTCACGTGAAAGGAATCGGCAATGGGCCACTTTTGCTTCATTTCTCTCTAGTCCCAGCGGACATGGACCGTTGCTGCTGTAAACTCCCGTCTGCTATGAACCTTTGATAGAATAATTTGGGGTCCTCCAATTCTAGAGGCCATGTGCAGTCGCCCACCTCGCACATGGCCTTCGACGGGCCTGGGGTAGAACCAACTTGTTTTTAGTAGAAAGGAGTAACATCAACTAGCAAGCAAAATGATTGTTTCAGGCTCAGTTTTGTAGTTAGTCTTGTAGATTTTCAAAAAACAAAAATTTTAGACTAACAATCCACAATATGAAGAACAGATTGTTTTGAGCTGTCTACATGCCAGATTTGTTATAATCCAGCATTTCCCTTCCCCATAGGTCATAGCCTAGCTGCTGTTACGCTATATAACACAGCCCAACACAATATTTTTTAAGAAAAAAAATCTACTTTGTCTCTCTCAACTATCGCAAAAGTTTGGATTTCCTCCCCCAACTGCAAAACCGGATATTCAACCTCCCCCAACTATCAAAACTATTCATGTTACCCCCTCAGTGGCTTTACAAGCAATTTTACCTTTTTTAATAGAGGTTTCTCTTTTATCTCTTGTTTCACTTAATTAAGGCAACAAACATGGTTCAAAAATTATGAAAATTTGCATAGTGGTAGAGGAGAGTACAAAAATCAAATTTTACAAAATTAAATCTAAAGAAATTTAAAACTTAAAATTTTGAAGAAAGAAAGAATTCAAAATTCATTGAATTTTTAAGGCATTGAGATGAGCTCTATCTTTGACAAAATTTAAACAGTGTGACACGTATTAGAGGTATATCACTGGGGAATTTTTGTGAGTATAGGTTTTATAGCAAAGTTTCTTATAGCAAAATTTCTTATGAAGGGTCAAACTTTTAGCCAAATTTTATACTTTGCGTTTACTTTCACATAATTTAAAGTATACTCAAGAATTTGCACATGTATAAATCAAATGTGCAAATAAATAAAAAAAGAATCAAATTTTGCTCAAATTTTACCCTTTCTAAGAAACCTAAAATTTTGCTATAGAACCTATACTCACAAAAAGTTTCTAACGATGCACCTCATTTATGTATAACACAATTCAAATTTGTTGAAGATGGAGCTCATTTTGGTACTTTAAAAATTCAATGAGGTTTCAATTTTTTTCTTTTTTCAAAATTTCAAATTTGAATTTTTTAGTTTCAACTTTAAAAGTTGAAAAATTATGATCTATATACTCTCCTCTACTACTATGTCAACATTTATGATTTTTTATCCATGTTTGTAGCTCAATTGAGTGAAAAAAGAGAGAGAAAAAATAAATGAAAAAAAGTAGAACCGTTTGTAAAACCACTGAGGGAGATAAAAAGAAATGGTTTTAATAATTGGAGGAGACTGGATACCGGATTTGTATAGATGAGGGATGAAAATCAGATTTTTGCGATAGTTAAGAAAGGAAAAATAGATTTTTTTAGGAGGGCCTAGCTACCTAGAATTACTCAAATGTGCAAGGCCTCGGTCCGGTTCGTAACACAGCCCAATACACACTTCGTGAAAACGACGTACATCCAGGCTAGAATAGCCCAGGTCCTCATGGGCTAGTGGACGAAATGGGAGGCCCAGAATCCAATCCTCTCCATCGTTCTATCTCCTCCCTGCTGCGGTTTCCTCTCCAGAGGGCACCATGCAGCATGCACCAAGCATTCGCGGTCTGCAGGAATGATGTGTCATGTGTGAGCGCGGGCTCCGGACTGCAGTGCAGAGATCTGCTCAAACGCTCAGCTGCTAATCCATCCATGCTTCGAGCCTTCCAGGCCTGTGGTGCCTCCATGCACAAGATGGTCCGATGAGGAATGATATAGGCACTGATCAGCACCAGTCACTGAAAGTGCGCTAAACTTCGAGACCAGCTAATGTCAGGCTGAAAGACCGCACGGGCGCAGTATGTATTCAAAAGTACACACTGCACGAATTGCCTCATAGGATATCGAACACACCATCATTTGCTCGAACAGAAGAAACTGAGCACAAGCTGTATCTACACAGAATCGACTTTTATCATCCGAAGACACCGATCCAGCTCGTCAGACATCATTTTATTTATGAAAATTAGAGATGCAGGTGGCATCTACCGCCTCTTTTGAACCAATATTGTGCACTCAGTGACTCAAGTATCACTCCATTTGACCTGTTCCTAAACTCCCCTACTCCCCACCTGTTTAACTAACACTACAAAGAATACAGGAAAGACCTTACATTCATGTAAAACTCTCAGAATGAAGGAGGGGAAAAAAAGAGAGAATGTACAATGGGCTTTCAGGTAAGAATGGCCAGGTAAAAGTCTAGCCATTCACATTTGAATTGCCTCTTGTTTCATCTTGCTGGAGGTATAAGGCCAACTCTTCTGAGCTACATGCAGACTATGTTCGCCTTTCCAGGCTTGTAGCCTTTAGGATATATAAATACTGAATCAACGCACAAGCCGCCTTTCATGTGGGTGCAATCGATCTGCATCATTGAGAACTTGAGTTTCATGGACTCATCGGAGTTTGATACGACAAAATCACCGACATGGTAAAGCTTCCAGCCTCCCTGTTCGTGTAGATGCAGGTAATATTCGGATGTCGCCTGTTGCTCATCAGATGTTGAGAGCTGGAACCGAGTGGGCGTGACATCCCACCCGTGCACGTGCTCGGTTGCACAAAGCCGACGACCCATGCGCCTATAGGGCCGGCCCAGGTGAAGATGGAAAAAAAGACTGTAGGAGCCAGCAGGAAAGCAGAACTCAAGCTCCCCATCCACCTCAAGCCACCAAATTTGCTGAAGATAGGCAACACTGTGGAATCTGCATTACCATAAAGAAACGATTCATCAATCCAACATTCACCAGAAATCTGCAAAAGACAGGTAAAGTTTGTAATAAAAAATGATCTGAAAAAAGAACTTGCGTGCAGTTGCCAAGTTTTTCATTTTCCTTGATATATCAAGAAGTTGACAAGAAATGCAGCAGCAATCACATGGAAGAAAGGTTCTCCATATTGGAAACCTCACGCTGCTAAAGCCATCGCATGCAAGAAACAACAAAGTATCTCAACTGGAGTACTCCATAGTCCTTTACATCACAGGCACTCTCACGAAATATATAGTTAGATGGCAGGTCAGCTAGAAAGATTTAATTGAAAGAAAATGTCAATAGGAAAAATAAGGCGGCAATATGAGTTGCCAGAAATTTAAAAGGAGGAAAGCACAAACAGATGTAAATGCCATTGAAATTATAAGATCTGACGCATCCTGAGTTCAGGATCATCAACCATAATGAATCATTTCTTTATACTATTCAAGTGACTTAAAGGCTAAATCATACAATTGTAAGTTCCTTTCCTATATGCTCTATAAAAATGGAAATTGCACAAATCCAAACCCATGTTAACAAGTTGGTGCAAACAACTGTTTGTTCTTCAAAAACACTTAGGGATTTGTTTTTGTTGTTGTTGAATATAGAAGAATTGCATGACAATAATATGAACTCAAATGATCAAATGAGCTATCCACCTGCTTAGACTTTTAGAGAAGTCATATGTGTTAGAATTTAGGTCAAAGAAAACTATTTTCATTGTCACATATTACTGGCTGACGAATGACTTTGACGAATTAAAAGTTTTGCACCCTCGCAAAAACTACAAAACTGGTCATAAGAAGCCAATCCCAAGAACATCTATCACAATCAATTGAATAACAGAATTTGCAACATTTCGTAAACATAAGGTTAACTCTGCATTTTCTCTGGTTGGTCTGATGAATATGCAGGAGAGTCAAGAAATTTATCTCCCAAGGCCATGGACAAACATAGTGAAACGAGGGACGAATTGGGAAGAAGGGTCTTTCTTGTCAGCCAGGTATACCAGAAACTTGGTAACTTAACCAAAAAGGAATCATATTTTAAGATCAGACAAGAGTAAATAAACATATCACCATTACGTGTGTGAGCATTTTCTGGTTAATGTCACAATCCGTGCACACTGCACAGCGGAACTTAAAATAAAAATCATGTGAGTAAGAAGAGTTGACAGATTTTCTATCATTAGTGTTACAAAACCTGAATTAGGTTTAGAATTGGAAGTGGTTGCAGAAATGACAACTGTAATGGGATTCTTTCATCAAAGATAAGATATACAAAATAACATTCTTAAATAAAAAAAGGGGTACCTCGATTCCTCTGTGGCGAGGTGGCTCCAGTATCTCCGATCATCGATACCGGTAATAGTCATTGCCTTTGATGATATGCTGATGCAAAGACCTCCCTTGTTCTTCAGAATCCAAAATTCCTGCAATCGACAGCATGAATGCCTTTTAAGGACAACACATAATTTAAGCAAACAGAAGGCTAAGAACAGAACCTCATCCAGTTCCTCATAAGAATATGATAGCAGATAGTCCGCAGATAGTCCTAACAAACAAGCATAATACCTCTAAAGACGAAAGATCAAATGAGTTACCTTTGTGCCAGCTTCAAAGAGGGTGGGTCGGCACAGGCGCGCGTAAATCTCCTTCTTGGTCGCCGCTAGGGAGAAAGGGTTGCCATTGCAATCCCCATCGCCACGGCCCTCGTCATCGGCGGCCGCGGCTAGGGCCGCAAGGTAGCGGTAGTTGGCGGGGAGCTTGACGGCCCAGACGCAGTCCGCGGAGGCCGCGCCGCGGAAGGCGCGGTTGAGGCGGGCGACCTGGCAGATCTCCGGCGGGTCGAGGTAGAGCAGCACCGCCGCCACGCAGCTCTCCGGCATGTCGCCGAGGGACGTCACCCCCCACTCCCCATCCGCGCCCAGGATGCTCGACCCCGCCCCCATCCACGGCCCAATCGCCGCCTTGGAGAAGGATCCAATTGGGGATGTGAAAGACCGAGTTCTTCAGGATTACTCTTCGGAGGCACACGATCGAAGCTTCTAGGAAGTCCCGGAGCAGTTCACCGCCGGGACGGCGCCAACCCCAACCCGCGCGAGGGAGCCTTCTCGCGCGGATAACTGCTGCCTTCCTTGCGAATTCGGCTACCACGCCTTCTCGACTGGAGAAGAAACCTCAGATTCGCACCGCCCTTCAAGATAAGAACCGAACAAGTGTAGCAAATAAACCGCCAATTCGCCTTCTATGCAGGTGGGCGCGGCTGCGCGAGGCAAGAAGCTCTCATGCGCAGGGAGCTCGACGGCTCCCGAATTGAACCCCCAAGCACCGCCGATTCGATCGAGAGCTCACAAATTCTGCCCCCCTGTCCGCCTCAAGGCGTGCAAAACCGAACCCCAAATGCTCGAATGCCAGCGGTTTGCCCTCAATTCGCGAACAGATGCTCAAAAGCTAGACCTCTAATTGAGAATTGTATTGCTTCCTACCATGATCTTTTCTTGAAATGGAACGGGGACGCGCTGGGAGGAGGCACGGAGATTTTTCAGAGTGCCTTTTAAAGGAGGAAAACGACTCGGCCCTTTCCTCTCCTCGCTCTCCCGTGTCTGCTGCTGGTGTGCATACAGACCATATGGTAGGTAGCGGACACCTAACTGACCGTATAAAATACTAGTACTCATCTCTATTACTTGGTTTAGGATGCTGGATACAGTCGCAGCAGATAATGTTGGATAATTGTGCGTTCTTGTGCACGAGTATGTGTTGGCTGTGGGGTGACGTGGCAGGATCCCGTATGGATAATTCCGACATGGGTTTTTTGACAAAAAAATCCATAGTAATAAATATTGCACTTCAATGTGGATAAAAGGGTAGCTAAAGTGCTTTTTCCAGGACACTGAATTAACCCCAAGCCCACATTTAGAGTATGCTTCCATCCATCCAGATTGTGAAATCTAATTTTAAAAATCTCTACCTTATCTAAATATATCAAGCTACCTCTGGTCCATTTTTGCAACGCTACAAGCTACATCTTTCTAGTTTTTATTAGCTTGTGCAATGTGGCTCAGCAGCTATGAGCAACTCCACGGAACTAACTCGGCGGATTTTAAAATTGAGGAAGTCACTGCACATATTTTGTTGTCAATGAGCATGTCACTTACAACTAAAATTGAAGTACAGATCGTTAATTTATAGAACGAAATGCCAACTTTTATAATTTGGGTGGATATAAAGAGACCTGAGATCGACGCTGTTTTTTTTTTGTTTGTTCCTAATCTCCAAATGATCTGGCCTTTGAACCCTATTCTTCAAAAGAACCTCACGAGTCGGAATGCAAGTGAGTACAAAATGTTTAGTCCTGGACCGGTCTTCTCTGTTTCTTTTTAAATCCAGATTAGTTCAATTAGATGATTTTTTGGGTTTGGACGATGACAACCATGAGACGGTAATCCTCTCTGGCAAGTGGCAATGACTGAAATATTGACATGGTATCCCCCCCCCCCCCCCCAGTGTTTGATGTTAAACTGACGCGCAAGCTCACCGGCCGGGGCTCCAGGGACATGAGGAGTTGAGGACACACAACGCTGATAGTAACCACCCAACGGTATAAAAAAACGGAGGATTAAGCGTGACAGCTTGGTAAGGAAAACATTAGGATTTGGCCAATGGTTGGTCAGGACGTGTTTGCTAGATTTCCTTTGGGAGGTCGCTTTTCGTCGACCCCCTTTTCCTGACCGGGCGCATGTTCAGCCTAGACTCGCCGGTTACGAGCTAGGAGGTGCGTGTTGCACGACGGTGCAGAACGAAAGTAACGGGTTTGTCTGGTTCCACGAGGTGAAGGTTTTCAACGTTCAGGGACGAGACTTGGACAACTCGAGCCCCTGGAGCAGGAACAGTGGAACCAAAAGCGATCGAGTCCCCTGTACAGTAACGGGGCAAGTCTACGGGACACCAGTTTGTTTTAGGAGGGGAGGGAACTCGGAACTGAGTCACTGACCACAACTGCGTTTGTTTGTTTGTTTGTTTGGTTGGTTGGTTCGCTTTTATTTCAGACCAGTAGTTTCCTATAGCTTTTAGCAGCAACATCGAACGACCAGCAACATGCTGATTTCCTGGGTGGAACGCTGGCCACATCTGTGTACTGAGTGCGTGTGGTGCGAGTATGTTGTGTGTGAACACTCCCGATCGACCTGTCCATATATCTAAACTTGTAAAGAGGACTTTGCTGCTATTACTGAGAAACTCCAGTACGGATCAATAGATGGCCGGGACGATATTGCACTCATCATAAGAAGTCGGCCGGGATCGATTGGTAGAGGGGCGCCGGTTGTGTTGTGCCCATGACAAGATCGCCAATTCCTCGCCCTTGCAATATTCACGGTCCAGGCCGGGTATCGTTTGCACGTTCTCTCTCTTCTGCGAGTTCTAGCAACTACTTAGCTAGGTGAGCAGGTCCACGAATCCAAATCCTCGCTCGTCCTCTGTAAAATCTCAAAGGTCGACGAGGACCGAGGAAGAACAATCGAGAACTCACGACGGCATAGTAACGCCAGGACATACGCACTGTGCACCAACCACATGATACTGTAGACGAGTTCACCTGTCGCCGGAGACGCCGCCGCCACTCGCACGTCGATCGGCCACGGAACAGTAGGAACCGTCCGCTGCGCCCCCGCGCCGGGCGCGACAGCGAGAGAGCAGACAGCATTGGACGCACCCCGATCTATAGATATCCGGAGCTGGACCTCCTTAGACTGGCTGGAGTCTCGGGCGGCTCAGCCCAGCCTGTGCTCCACCACCGCCGGAACGTGGCTGGCCGCGCCGCGGCTGCGACCTGCGAACGAGGATCCATCCGCCCGCGTGGTCCCCCTCGGGCCTCGACGGCGACTCCCCTGCGCCCTGATCCCCTCCACATGACCTCTAGCGGCATCGACGGTGCGGCGCGTCCGCGCGGGGGGATGGGGCTGCCGGTGGAGGCTGGAGCTGGACCCGAGCGAGCTCGTCCACGGACCACGGGTTGCTTCCCGGACAGCACGGTGCTGCTCCTGCCCGGCACGGGGGGGCCCCGGCCCAGCGGCCTGATCGCGACGCGAGGCGCGCGCGGCTTGTTGTCTTCCGGACGTTTGGAGCCCGGAACGCGGCTTTCGGAGTCAGACGTCTGGACAAGACAGCTTCGCTTCGTGATGCCGATTACCGTATGTACACGGATGCTACGAGTGGGAGACGTGCATCTGCTCGGTTACAAGCGAGCTTGATGGGGGTGTACATCGCGCACCATCACATCTGGCTCCCCACTTACAGTAAACGCTAGGGGCGTAAACGTGCTCCAGCCACTAGCTAGATCACGGAAGAAGGCTGAAGGTGGCGACGATGGTGGTGTCGATCTCAATCGCATCCTTCACCCGGCTAGTTGATCAGTTGCCAGCGCTTCTGATTGATTGCTGGCATCCACCAAGTCACCACCCACTGTGTGCTGCCCAACAAACTCGTGCGCCACAGCCATAGGTGTCCCCTCGCATGCACGCTACCACACACCTTGTTTGTCCACGGTGCGTGTACAGCGGTAGCTAATGGCAGCATATTTTGTCTTTGTTCTTGCAGGTTCAGATCTTTTGGGCACATTCCAAAGCCAATGCCTAGAACTTCTGGAGTGCGCAGATGCCCACAGTGCGGGAACTGCGCACTGCTTTCTTGGCCACAGAGGCGCAGGCGCCCAACAAAACGAACCGAAAGTTCGATGCGACAGCCACTCTAGCTAGTAACTTTGGCAAAGGATCTGCAATATATAGGTCCTCCTTAGGACGCGTAGGACCTGCAACGAGTGGAGAGCATGGTTCACCAAATCGGTGGGAATCGGTCCGGTTTGACCGGTTTCACCAAACCGGTCAAATCGGTTTGGGCCGGTTTCGGTTTGGGCCGGTATCAAACCGGCCCAAATTCAAAATTCAAATTTAAATTTAAAAAAATAAAAAAATTCCTAAAAATACTTCAAAGTGCGACGAATCTAATGGTGTCAAATTTTCTAAAAAATTCGTCCATTTAGTATAGTTTGCGGGGATTTGAAGTTAAACAAAAAAGTGTGCATACAAAAGTATAAAAATACAATGTAAAAGTAGCACAAAAGATGGTTGGAGGGTTCATTTAGGCTAAAATATGTTATACAAACATTTATTTAGTCTACTTTGCGGGCATTTAAATTTAAACCAAAAAAGAAAAAAAATTGAATTTGGCCGGTTACCAGTCAAAACCGGCCGGTAAACCGGTCAAATCGACTGGTAAGCCGGTACGAACCGTTTGCACTGCGGCTTTTGAATTCAAATTTGACTTCGACTGGTTTGGACCGGTTTCCGGCCAAACCGGTCCGGTATACCTGTACCAGACCCCGCCGGTTTGGCCGAACTGGTTGGTAGCGTTAACCCTGGTGGAGAGAGGGTTTGCAGCGTGGCATGCTGCCTACCACTGAACTCGCAGTTCGTGAACCGAATGAGAAATGACCATTTGAGGCGCCACTGTATAGCCAACTATGCTTAAGAGCTGGTATTGAGAAGATGGATTAACAAGGTTAACCGAAGGGCACTGTTAGTTTAGGGTCGACAGTAGGGAGGGCTTCCCTACGGTCGATTTTTAGACTATTAGTTTTTTACAAATTTTTGTCTTTTTTATTCCAAAAAGTTTAGAAAAAGTTTGAAGAAAAATTTTGGAGAGAGAAAAAATTAACAAGAAAAATTTGAATCAAGAAAATTTGAAGAGAAAATTTTTTACATTAAAAACAAATTTCAAGAAAAATGAACAAGAAAATTGGAAAAAAAATTCAAGAGACAATTTTTACATAAAAAAATCATGTAAAAAATTTTTGAATAAAAAAAAAGAAAAAAAATCCTACCGGAGATGGCCGCGGCAGGCCTCGCCGCCCGTCGTGCCTCCCCGCCGGTGCCGCACCACCTCGCCGCCACCGTGCATCTCCGCCGCCGCTGCGCCTCACCGCCGCATCGCGCCGATCGCTGCCCCCCACAGCCACTCAAGCGCGCCGGGCCGCATCCGTTGGAGCACCCCGGGCAGGATCCGTCGAGGAAGGAGAAAAGGGGGGAGGAGGAAGGAGAAATGTGCGGAGGGCGGATCCACCGAGGAAGAGAGGGGGGTGCGTGGAAGGTGGGAGGAGAAAGGGGAAGGGATCGCATCAACCGTGACTTTTGAAAATCACGGTCGATTGTATATTCATTATTGTTAACCGAAGATAGTTTGGACGATTATGCATCCTTCGCGGTTTTCGTTCAGACAAAATAATAATGTATCCTCCACGCGCGTATCAAGAAGATTTGATGCTCTATTTACTTCGTAATCACAAGGACGACAAGGCAGTTAGGCATTCCCATCACACATGCCGGTTTGAAAACCGGCGAGCAAATCACAGCGCCGGTATCCGAATGCTAACGACTCCCAGCTTTGTAAACTAGTACGGCAACGTATCTTTTTCTTCTTCTTTTTTGATCAAAACGTACTTATCCATGTGGACGGCCACGTCGGGCCGACGTGTTGGCCGCAATGGCTCAATAGTTTATTAGGGTCCACGTAGTAACAGCGTGGGCTAGCTCGCTGCTCAATCGGGCTCATGACTTGGACAGGGTGGCCGCCGCCGGCCCAACGTTTTCTCCGTCCACGGCACCGTGGGGACGGACAGGCGGACGAGCGCGAGGGTCATGCGGTGAATGTTGTGCTGCCGCTCACAGGTCAGCGAAGGACAATGCACGTTATATTAAAAGCTGGGACCTACTAGTACGACTGTTCTGGCAGTTTTAGTCAACTCTATGACTTTGAAGAACAAGCAAGGTATGACCTGTGCCAAACTGCCAATGCATATGCATGGTGAGTTGGAGGTGCAGCTGCATGCACTCTCAATTATTCTAGGGTAGTTGTTCCTAAAAATGCATCGATTTCCTTGGATGATATGCACTTCTGAAATTTTGCAGTTTAGTCTGGCTTCTGGTATCTCCCTTGATGGAGAAAACTAGTACTGCCATACAACTATATATGACGTTGGAATGTCACTCTGTTCGCTTGACTTGTCAGCCAACCAGCCAACAGTATTTTTCTCTCATACCAAATCAGCACCAACCACTGCTAGTACAGTTCTCTCATAACAAATCAGCACCAGCCACCAACTATAGTCAAATGAGGAGACATTCACTGCCCACTGCATGCGCTGTGTGCGTACACGGAGTAGAACAAGATGTCACTGCGTGCTAGATAATAATCTAGACGAAGATGGTCTCCACTGGTTTGGATCGGACCACGCACGTCCAATCGAGATCCAGATTGGCGACATCAATCGAGATGTTTTGAGCGCACAAAATAACCAGGCACGTTCCTCACGCTCTGGTATTATTTTTAGAAACGGGACCATGTGGTGTCGACCTCTGCCTTGTTCCAAACGCGCAAGTGGCGACGGCGACGTCTAAGTCCTTGCGGTGCATGAGATTTCCTTGTTTATCTTGCTTGACACGTAATTCCAGTCTGACCACTAGGACTGATGTGTTCGTAGGTTCAATATAAAAGGAAGAGGGACTCGGAGGGTTCTGGAACCGAACATGGAAGTCAAATGGAGGAGCAGTTGCGAACTTGCGAAACGAGGACACCACGTTCGCTTGATTTTCTTTCGTTGTTTTGGTAGGGGACTTCGGACACCACAACCCTGTCCCAGGGAGCAAAGTCTTTTTTCCTGATGTGGCGAAAGAATAGTTTAGGACTTTTATATAGGACACCAGCACATGGAAATAATCAACCGGAGTCCGGAATGGCAAGTTTTTTTAGAAATTATATCACGCTCGTATGATATGACACTTGATCGGTGGACTGGTGAAGACTGGTTTGGGCGTCTAAAACCCAAAAAAAAAACTGGTTTTGGGCCATGGCACGTTGCTGTTGGGCTCATCTGGTTTTGCAGGTAAGGAGTTTTGGGCCGCAGCAGAATATCGGCTTCGGCGGCCTCTCCCAGCCCGCCACGCAGGTGGGTTACAAGGATGCGCCATTTCGGCCTACAAGCTCCTTCCATCAAGCTCGGCTCGGGGACGAATGGGCCCTGCTCGTACAAAGATCTGCTAGATATCATATCATATCATTTCGTCTCGTCGGACGCGTCAAGTTGCCTCATCGGGCGCCCCCGCGCGTAAAACATTGTGCCGACATCGTTTCCACCGAGGGACAGGACTCCACTTGGACCTCCTCCATCGATGGGAAGCCGTCAGAGCCGTGCACCGTGAAACGAACCTCCACGCTCGGTTTCAGTTTCGCCACCACACGACAGGCGGCACACGGGTACAGCAGGTACGCAGCCGGGGCGGCCGACTGTAGTCACGGGTCCCGTACCGTACGTGCCGAATTCCGACCGATCAGCAGCAGGGCCTGAAGGGAGAAGCAGCACTGCAGCACCCGACAGTCTACACCAGTAGTACACTCTACAGAACGCGTGCAACAGCAGAAGAGGACGAGCTCCTTTTCGCTCCGCCTGGGCCAGTCTCCTCGTCTCCGGCTACAGCAGCACAGCTCAAGGGAAGGGAGGCGCCACCACGAGGGGCGATGCTGCTGACGGGTGACGGCTCGGGTACGTAGTCCGTAGTCGTGTGGCGCCGTCGAGCCTGACCTAGGGGTGGGGCCGGGCCGCGCGCTGGGGTCGATCCGTTTCTTTTTTTTGAAAAGAAAAACTTTATTGATTTCAAGAGCAATACATCGAGGTGTCATGAAATTTTTCCGACCTCTGCCAAACCGACACACAGGCTAAAAAGAGTTTGTTCTTGGCACATCAGGCCGTACACACTAATGACTATCAATTCGAAGACTAGACCGCACCCATGTGCCCGGGCAAAAAAATCCTTGGCACCTGCTCCAAGAAATGAGACGCCGCTACAAGCTTGTCCTGCAATGTATGTCGCTGAAGGATAGCCCATGAATGGAGCCAGTGTGTAGTCAAGTAGATAACCTGCAAAAAGGAAGATCTTTTGTTATCAAACACCACAGCGTTTCTGCATCGCTAAATAGACCAACACAGGGCTGCCGCGCCTAGAAGAACTAGTGGTTTAAACTCCTTGGGTATTCCATTAAGCCAGCTCTCAAACATACTAGTCATATTTTGCGGTTTAGGGATGCCCCAGGCCGCATAGACCGAAGCCCATACCATACACGTGAACCGGGAATCTAAAAATAGATGTTGAATCGTTTCATTTTCATGACTGAAGCAACATTATTGGTTTCCTTGCCAGTTCTTTTTAACTAGATTGTTCTTTGTAAGAATGACTCCTCGCCTGAGATACCAGAGAAATTTTTTTATCTTGAGTGGGGTTTTTAATTTCCATAATCTCTTATTTAGGTTGGGGACATTTTGATTGATTAGACCCAGATAATGTGATTTAACTGAAAAAAATACATGTCTGGTCTAAGTTCCATTTGAAACCATCCCTTTCTTAGTTTAGTCTAACAGATGCCAGGCGTGAGGCTAAATTGTTCCACATCACCAGCTTATTCCCAAATAAATCTCTGTGCCAAGATACATTAGGAATCTGTGTACTTAATACATCAGCCACTGTATCTTATTTTTTCCTGACTATATTGTATAGTTGTGGAAATTGGTCCCGTAGAGATCTATTTCCTAGCCATATGTCTTCCCATAATCTTACTTGCGACCCATCCTTTATTATAAATGTTCCAAATCTTAGAAAATCTCGTTTGACCTTCATCAAGCTTGCCCAGAAATGAGAATCTCCGCTCTTCCAATGGACTTGCACCAATAGCTTAGTCCCTAGATATTTATTGCGTAAGATTTGCTGTCAAGTACCGTCTGTCGTTAACAGCCGATATAGCCACTTACTGAGTAAAGCTGCATTTTTAAGTTCCAAATTATGTATCCCTAGTCCTCCCTGATCCTTTGGTTGACACAGGATATCCCATTTGGCTAGCCGATATTTTCTTTTATGCTCATCGCTTTGCCAAAAAAATCTAGAACAAAAGTAATCCAACTTTTTGCGGACCCCTTTCGGGATTTCAAAGAAAGATATCATGTACACGGGTAGACTGCTAAGAACGGAATTGATAAGCGTTAGACGCCCTCCAGTTGAAAGATTTTTACCTTTCCAGCTACTAAGGCGTTCTTCAAACCATTCTTGAATTTTCAACCAATCGCTATTAGACAACTTCCTATAGTGAATCGGAATGCCTAAATAACGAAGTGGGAACGATCCCGGATTACATCCAAAAAGTTCCATGTACTGGCTTTACACAACTCTTTGCTTCCCCAAAGCAAAATATTTCGCTCTTATGTAAATTAATTTTTAACCCTGATAGCTGCTCGAATGCACAAAGAATGGTCTTCATATTATGAGCTTGCTCCAGGTTATGTTCCATAAAGAGAATCGTATCGTCAGCATATTGTAGAATGGACAAGCCGTCATCCACTAGATGCGGCACCACCCCACTCACTTGACCCGCTGCTTTTGCCCTAGTAATGAATAATGTGAGCATATCGGCTACTAGATTGAACAGGATGGGTGAGAGTGGGTCACCCTGCCTAAGTCCTTTCTTTGTTTGAAAGTAGGGACCCACCTTATCATTGACATTAATAGCTACACTTCCGCCTGATATGAAAGACTTAATCCACTCAATCCATTTTTGTGAAAAGCCTTTCATCCGAAGCGTCTGTATTAGAAAGTTCCATTCACTTTGTCATAGGCCTTTTCAAAATCTATTTTGAAAATGACCCCACTCAAGTTCTTGCGATGAAGTTCATGTACTGTTTCATGTAAGATCACGACTCTTTCTAAAATGTTGCGCCCTCGCATGAAAGCCGTCTGAGACGGACTAACTATGTGATCGGCGACTACATTAATTCGGATTGTTGCCACTTTAGTAAAGATTTTAAAGCTTACGTTCAATAGTCAAATCGGCCTGTATTGCTAGATTTTACAAGCTTCTTGCGTTTTTGGTAGTAACGTAATGACACCAAAATTTAGGCTGAAAAGAGGGAGATCTCCTTTATGCAAATCATGAAACATATTCATCAAGTCCCCTTTGATGACATCCCAGAACTGCTGATAGAATTCAGCCGGGAAGCCGTCTGGGCCTGGTGTTTTATTATGTTCCATATCGAAAATTGCATCCCGAATTTCCTTTTCTGTGAATGGAGCTGTAAGGAATTCATTTTCTGAAGAACTGACTTGAGGAATATCGTCCGTCCTCTCTAGGAGAGTGAAATGATTCTCCTCCGGAGGTCCAAAAAGTTCTTTGTAGAATTGAGTAATGTAATCTTTAAGGTTTTTTTGCCCCTCAATTTTCCCGCCTTCGTGTTCTAGGGAGAAGATACGTTTCTTACGATGTTTGCCATTCGCAATCATCCGAAAGTATCGGGAATTGTTATCTCCAAAAAGAACATCAGTCACTTTGGCCCGTTGATAGAACTTGAGTTCTTCCTCTCGCAAGAGTTTGATCAAGTCATCTCGGGCTGTTTCCAATTGATTCCTCTCCTCTTCTGTAAGTGTCCTAGTTTCAGCCTGTGTGTCAAGATTAGTGACTACCGATTGGAGGTATTCTTGTTGTGCTCTATACTCCCCATGATGATGGCGAGCCCACCCCCGCATGTGTTTTCTAAGTGCCCCTATTTTCCTATTCCACCGTTGAACGAAATTTTGCCCGCTGACCGGTTTGTTCCAAATTTCAGTTACGCGTTCTCTAAAATCTTCTTGGGCTAGCCAGCTGAGTTCCATTTTGAACTGCTTGGCATGCCCTGTATAAGCTGGGTCACCTGTGTCCAAAAGTAATGGTGCATGGTCTGAGACACCTCTGTCCAGCGCCTGCACCGTTACCATTGGGTACTTGAATTCCCATTCAGTAGTCATTAGAACTCTGTCGAGTTTCTCATAGGTCGGATCCGGAAGAGAGTTTGCAAAGGTATATTGTCTCCCTGTCAAATCTATCTCCCGAAGATCAAAGCTATCAATGATGGCATTAAATAGGAACGGCCAACGGGGGTTAAAATTTTCTTTGTTTTTTTCCTTACTGTGGCGCATAATATTGAAGTCCCCCCCAATTAAGGTGGGCAACGAATTTTGTTGACAGGTATGAACGAGTTCCGACAGAAAAGCTGATTTAAGTTCATCCTTAGCCGGACCATAGACCGCCATCAATATCCACTTAAAGTCATCATTTTTGTTTCGGAGATGGAACTTAATGAAAAATTCCCCTTCCACAATTAAAGATAAGTCAAAGACCATTGCATTGATTCCCAAAAGAATTCCGCCCGACCGTCCCCTAGGAGGGAGACAATGCCAGATAAAATCTGCACCTCCGGAGAGGCGGTTAAGATTTGATCTAGACATATCTTGTTTCCCGGTCTCCATGACGGCAACAAAATCTATATTGCGGTCCCTAATCGCATCTGAAATGTAACTGTATTTAGCCAAATCTGAAAGACCTCTGCTATTCCAGTAGAATCCTTTCATGGGGAAACACTTTTATTTAGCTTCTGGGCCTTCTTTCGCGCCTTAGCCTTTTTGGATGATGATTTGGACTTTCGGCCGGACACCTTGAGGTCACAAATTCTTATGTCCAGGTCCGGCTCATCCAAATCTACATCAGTTATATCTTTGATTAAGTGGGATTGGAGCCCGTTATCATTTTCGGGATCCTCCTCATCACTTAACTCGAATGGATTGACATCATTGCTCGTTCTACCGTCTCTCGCCTAGACCGTATCTCTATCCACTTCGATTCTTTTAAGTGCATTATATGACACAGAGATTGTTTTGGAGCTGCTACCCATAGATATCCCTATAGTCTTTAGATTTGCGCTACAAGTCTCTAGGGGTAATTTGAGTGCAGGTTGTGGAGTATGTTTACCTGGTGCAGACGACATTGCCGGTCCATCCAGGTTCCTAGAAGCGGCGTGCCTCATGGCCTTTTCCAGAACTAATTCATCTGCTATAGAAGTTCCATCGGCAGAGTACGAGAAATTAGCTCGAGCACTTCGGCGTTTGCCGTCTACAAAAACTGATCCAACACCTGACAAAGTATTTATTTCCATACCTGTTGGTGTGTTGGTGGGAGTCATGAATGCTGCCGGTGTTACAACCTCCGGCTGCCCTGCAGGCTCCAACCCTCCTCGCTGCCTCTTGGACGTTATCACTAACTCATCAGCTGCAGAAATCCCATCTGCGGTGTTGTTGATAGGTGTCGTACATCCAGCCGAAGGTACTGCATCCGACTGCCCAGACACCAAGTGAACCGCCGGCATCTTCTGCTGCCTTGTCTCCCTCCCTGTCTGCCCCTGCGAAGCTACTGCAAATATTTAAGTGATGTCAAGTTTATAACATCAAAACAAATATTTGTCGTTTGTGAGGGACCGAAGCCGGCGACCAGAGGGGGGTTGAATAGGAGCCGATCAAAATTTTATCGAAATTCGAATCGTCGGCCTATGTCCCAAAATCACCCAAGCCCTCAAGCGTTCTGACCAAAGTTTGGAGTAGCTATTGAAAAGCTAAACCAACACAAAAGGCCACGAACGAGCGAGCGAAACCACGAAGCAAATCGGAAGCGAATCGAGAGAAACCACAGAACTGATCTGCTAGGACCGGTCTGACCGGTGCACTGGACCGGTCTGACTGGTCTCGGCTGTTTAAAAACTAGCAGACTGGTCTGACCGGTCTTGCCTACCGCCGGTGGCACCCAGAAAACCCCCGAAATCCAACCTTCAAACCGCGAATCTCGAGCAAATCGCGTTCAAATTCAATGAAACTCGGAGGAAAGCTTCGTTCCTACCCCAAGAACGTATCCCCAAGAGATCTCACCCTAAAGGTATTCATAGTATGAGAATTTCGGGATGAGATCAAAAGAGATGGGGTTTTCTCTAGAACTCAAGAAGTCGAATTCGAACGAGCTAGTGATTCCAGAGAGTTTGGGACACGGCAAGAAGCACGGGAATCACAGCAAAGAACTCGTGAAACCATCGCAATCGTGTGCACCAAAAACGAAACTAAAATCCAGCACAAACAGGCACAAAAACGATGAGATTGAATCGATTCAAAAGCCCAGAGGGCACGAGGAGGATAGGGCCACCTTTCCCAATCAAATCCCACACAAGGTCTCAACAATCCATCAACTAAATCTACCCTAAAGGGAAGAACGGGGTTAGAGAGACACAGGGGCGGCGGCCTGGAGGAACAGAGAATTCACGGACAAGTTCTAAAAGCCGCTGTTAACCTAACACAAGTGAAGGGGTATTTATACCAGCGGGATCGGTCAGACCGGTACGATGGACCGGTCAGACCGGTTGGTTAGACCGGTGCCAGGGACCGGTCAGACCGGTTGGCCTGCAGCACCCCCTGTACACAATCTCATCCGACGGCGGAGCTTCTTTCTTCGACTCGAAGTCTTTGCTGCGATGCTGCCATCTTGATGAAGATCAGGTCCGCGGTTTTGAAGGGTCCGCGAAACCCGGGTAGGTGGCCGGTTTTGAGAAAACCGCCAAAACCTCACGCGCGGGAAGATTCCCGCCTCCACACCGTGGCCCTAGACGCCGTTCCCGCCTCGGCCTTCTGACGGCCCTAGACGCCGCCCGACGCCCGTCACCTCGTCGCCCGCAGCGAGGCCCTAGACGTCGTCGACGCCCGTCGCTTCCGTCAGTCCCGAGACCGACGCGCGTGCCTCCACGACTTGGCGTCTTCAACCGCCGTCCGCCTCCTTGGTTTTATGGCGCAAACCAAGAAACCCGCCTTCCGTCACCGCTTGCGCCATCGATCCAGAAGTGGACGCCACAGCTGCCGCCCGGTCCGAGCTCCGGTCCCGGCTGCCCTTCACCGCCGTCCACCGCACGGTCCATCGGCCACAGCACCTCCACGGCAGCTCCCCGTCGACACTCGACGCCCGTGTACCTGAAATCCAAAGACCAAGCGCACGATCACACCGCACGGTTGACAATTCACTCATCACAATCAGGATAGAGTACTCAACATTCCTCAGTTTGTGAAAATGGATGATGCTCACTTTCGGTGATAACAGATGTAGCAGACTGTGCAGGATATGTGTAACACTTGTTCTGAAGCACCACCTCCTCGCAGCAACTCTGTATGGCCGTGTTGCCCTCCACTTGCGGTGACTGGTGGACAGGTTTCACTGTCCCTGCAGCCTCCTTTTCGTGCAGCCCAGAATCTACATCAGAACAGGATGCATGAGGTTGCGAACACAAATTTAAATCACTGTAAATCCGAAAAAACAAAGAATGGTCCAGAATCCGGTCTAAAACCCATTTTGGGTACAGTCACCGCAATCGGAGGCAACTTATCATCCTTTTTAAAAAAATTCTAATGGTTTCGGCGGAGGGCACGGACGTCGTTTTCCCAACGGTGTCACTGCAATGAGATGTTGCACTGGAGTAGGACCGGTACTCCCTGACTGAGGTGCTGAAGAATCCGTCTTGCTATCACGTTTAAGTTTCTTTGCCGCCACCTCACTTTCTGGATTCTCAGTGCCACCATTCCCAGCCCCGAAATCATCTTGATCCATGGGGTCAACATCCTCTACTGTAACTGCAGCTGGTACGAACAGCTCATCCTCCAAAGTATAAGTGATAAGGTAACCTTCAGTGCCAAAAACCAAGTCTGTAGTGAGTGGTAATTGAGATTTGTCTAGTAACCCCACTTTGACTCTAATTATTCCCATCTTCCTGTAGGTGTTCAAATCAAAATAGCTTAACTCAGATGATGTCATATACATATTGGAGCAAGCTATACATGATCAAGTTTATCAACTCACACTAGCAGGCACTAGAAGATCATAGCAATGTATACAAGAATGCTAGTGCAAATGAGACAATGCAAAATGCAAACATGTACAATGCATATGCACAATGCAACTACCAAACCTAGAAAACCAAGAGAAGCAAAACAAAGACCTATCAAGCTAACCAAAACAAAAGTCAGCGATCAAAAGGGGTAACAAACCCCAAGCTCCCCTCGCAAGCGAGCAAAGGTGTCCTGCTCTAGCGGTTTGGTGAGAATATCTGCGGTTTGCCTCTCTGAAGGGACATGGATCAGGTCTATGTGTCCTCTCTCATGGTTGTCTCGCAGGAAATGGAATCGGATGTCTATGTGCTTGGTTCTGGAGTGTAGGACAGGGTTATTTGCCATGCTAATGGCTGACATGTTGTCTATAAAGATGGGAACCCTACCGAAAAAGCCATAATCCTGCATGGTTTGTTTCATCCAAAGTATCTGGGAGCAGCAACTAGCAGCGGCAACATACTCTGCTTCTATGGAAGAAAGCGCTACGCTAGCTTGCTTGCGAGAGGACCAAGACACCAAAGATGTGCCGAGAAATTGACAAGTGCCGGACGTCGACTTGCGATCCAACAGACACCCACCGAAATCGGCATCAGAAAAGCCCACCAAAACCAGAGAAGAGTCCGCAGAGTACCAAAGACCAAATTCAGGGGTGAATTTCAAATACCTGAAGATGCGTTTCACCACCTGCCTGTGGGAGGTGCGCGGAGAAGCTTGGTAGCGCGCACAGAGGCAGACCCCGAACTGAATGTCCGGCCGGGTCGCCGTCAGGTACAGGAGAGAGCCGATCATGCTCCTGTACTCCTTCTGATCCACCGCCTCGCCATCCAAGTCCTCATCAAGCGCCGTAGATGTGCTGATCGGAGTCGGCTGAGGAGACAAGTCACTCATGTCGAACTTCCGCAGCAAGTCTCTAGTGTACTTGGCTTTATGGACAAAAGTGCCCTGAGGAGTTTGCTTGATCTGCAGCCCGAGGAAGAACTGCAACTCACCCATCATGCTCATCTCAAACTCCCTGGACATCTGCTCAGAAAACTTGGAGACAAGAGCGTGAGAAGAGCCACCAAAGATAATATCATCCACGTATATCTGAACTAAAAGAAAATCAGTGCCAGATCGCATGAGGAACAAAATTTTATCAACACATCCCATTTTAAAGCCCTGAGCCAGCAAAAAGGTTTTCAATCTATCATACCAAGCTCTAGGTGTCTGTTTCAAACCGTAAAGAGCTTTCGGAAGTTTATAAACACAGTTTGGAACTTGGGATTTACTACGAGTTGATAAATTACCATTAACCCAGTTACATAGTAATTAATCAGAATTAATTCAGAAACTACTGAGTACCAAACCAAACCAAGCCACCCGGGGAAACCTGCCTCGTCAAAGGAAGATAACCCCACTAATCAAAAGGAGGATCTGGGCCGCTCATAACCGTGAGCACGGCTAGTATACCAGTTTTACACTCTGTAGAGGTTGCACATCTTTACCCACAAGTCGTGAGCTACGCCAGTTGTTCATCACACTTCCTTAGGTGAGATGGCTAGCGACTCACTACGAGGCCGTTACAAAGGACACGTTGGTAAGGTGTAACCGCTAAGGATTCAGTCAATGCAACGATGGTGCCCACCTCGAGGGGGTACAAGACAACACAGACCACCCTCGTAGCCTGACCACCATTGAAGCTCGACTCCCATCTTGCCCCGTCGGTAAGTTACTCCCGAACCAAAATGACCTAATTAGTAAGCCAAGACCGTCCCATTCCAGTCTTGTGGTAGCGCTGTTGTCCCAGGTTGTCGCTCTATGAACCGGTCCTTATGGAGAGTGGCCAACCAAGCACTAAGCACCATGCTGGCCCCCTAAACCAAGTTTCTAACAAAACATATTTTAACGAGACGTGAGCCACTCAAGCCACACAGAGGGCCACTCTCAGAATTAAGTTGCATATACCATTAATCAAATTAATTAAAAAGGACCAAGTGTGTTATAGCGCGGCACCTAGCACAACTAACCAAAATGCAACCCAAAGGGTATATATAAAGGATATAAAGTGGCTAGGAAAGTCCTTATAGGCATACAGTATTAAAATGCAGTATGAAATTGTATTTAAAAGTGATAGGTTGTTCATGTTATACTTGCCTTCCTCGTACTGCTCCTGCTGCTGCTCAAAGTGCTCGGAAGATGGTTGCTCCGGGTACTGGTACTGGGGCTCCTCAGATGGATCAGCGTCTACTCACGAACACATGGCCAAAACAATGCACAATAATAAGCATACAAGCAAACACTATCATAAACTAAGAAACAGTACATCAATACATAAAAACAGCACACTAAACTAGTCTAAAACTATTCTACTCGTTACAACGATCGCGTGGACGTAAAGAACGCTTAAAATGGAGTTAAAACGCAAAATCTAGGCCTAAAACAAGTTCTAGGGGCTTATCTGAGAGAAAAACTAAATTCCAGGGGGTTTTCTGCAAAAACCGGGGACTAAAACGTAAATAACCATTAAATCTAAGGGCTAACAGGCAAAACTGACGGCTCTGGACGGCGGGTTATATTCTGAGAAAAGCCAGGGGGTTTTGTGCAAAAATCTAGGCCTAACTGGAATTAGTTTTGAACTCAGCTGGACTGCGGGTTAATTTCAGTAAAACCCAGGGGCTCTTAGGCAAAACGTGCAAGGCGAACCGGTATGTTTGATTCAGGACGCTTGGATCTGGATCTAACGGTGCTAGGTGGCTTGATCCTAGATCTAATCTAGGCCGTTGCATACGGATCGGGCGGTCCAGGGCAAAGGAACGCGGGGGCGGCGGCGGGACGCTACCGCCGGCGACGAATCCCGTGGCGGCGTGGGTCAGGGCTCGCCGGAGTTCACCAAGAGCGGTGCTTCGGGGGTCGCTTCGACTCGTGCTTGGGTCGGGTGTGTCCAGCGCATTACGCGTGATGCACCTGGGCCAAAAACAGGGTACGGCGGGGCTCTGCTCGCCGGGCATGGCTGCCGCGGCGGCTCTGCGCGGCGAAGCTCGCCGGCGCGGTGCGTGCGGGCTGTGCCTGTGCTAGGTTGTGGGCGCAAGGGTGTCAGGGAGGCTCTACGTAGCAAACGCAAGACAACGCGGGGCTTACGCGGGGCTGTGTGGTGCTGCAGAGGCGTGGCCATGGCGGAGCGGCGGCGGGGGAACGCCGGCGGCGGTGTTATGCCAACCGAGTGGCCTACGGCCCAAATGTCTTGGCGCAAAAGGAGGCACGGGGCTCCAGGGTGCTCACCGAGGGGTTGCGGTGGACGGAGTTGCGGCGCAGGGTAGTCGTCGGCGAAGTCCGGGCGGTGGTCGCGGGCGGCGCTCGCGGATAAGGTCGCTGCAGAGGTTGGAGTGGAGTGCAGCGGGCCCGGGGAAGCTCCAGAAGTCGAGGCGGAGCCGGTGCGCTCCTCGGCCGGGACTCCAGTGTGGCGGAGCAGCGTAGCCGCGGCGGCGCAGAGCGGCGGCACGGCGGAGTGAGGCGGTGCGGCGGCAGCTAGGTTTAGGGGCGGTCGCAGAGATGGAGATAGGGTTCCTGGGGTGCGGACTGGGGCGTTTAAGAAGGCGCAGGGGATCTTGGGGGGGCGCGCCCGTCGTGATCCCGCCGGGGATTGCGGACGGGGCGGTGCTGCGCGAGCGGCGGTTGCGGAAGGAAGGGGAAGGGGCCGACAGGTGGGGCCACGGCGTCAGCGGGCGTGGGCGACGCGCGAGCGCGCGGTGCGCTAGCAGGTGGGTCTGGGGACGCAACGCGGGATGAGGCGGGGCCGGGCTGACTGGTGGGCCAGAGGCGCTGACAAGCGGGGTCCACACGGCAGCGGGGCCAACGCGGCGCTGGCTTGCTGGGCTCCTGGCGCGGAGCGAGCGCGTGGTGAGGCAGGCTGGGCCGCGAGCGGGGTTTGCTGGGCCGCTGGAGAGGGTGTTGGGCCGGCACAGGGAAAAAGGGAGAGGGGAGACGGCCTGGGCCGGCTTGGGTTCTTGGGCTGGGTTGGTTTTCTATTTATCTGTGTTTTTCTCTTTTCTATTTCTAATCTTTTCTATTTCTAATTCAAACAAAGTTTGAATTCAAAAACAAATTTGAATTCAAACCGCACTCAAATATTTAAAACTATGCACCAGCATGAATACAACACCAAAATTTAAACCTATGATAAAATTTTAATTACTTAAGGAACAAAATTTTAGATTAAATGCAAGTCTAACACAATAAACCTTAGAAAATTAAATAAAGTCATTTAAATTTATTAATAAATGCTGAAATTTAAATTATGGTGTTACAAACCCTACCCCCTTAAAGAAATCTTGTCCCCGAGATTTAGCTGGGCTGGCTAGCAAAGAGATCTGGATATGTCTTCTTCAACTCATCTTCTCGCTCCCAAGTAGCCTCAGCTTCACTATGGTGACTCCACTGAACTCTGCACATCTTGATGCGCTTGTTCCGAGTAACCCTCTCTGATGTCTACAGAATCTTTACCGGATGCTCGGTATAAGTCAGATCTTCCTGCACATCTACTCCATCCAGTGGTGCCTGCTCCTCGGGTACTCGCAGACACCTCTTCAGCTGAGATATATGGAAGACATCATGAACTCCTGAGAGGCTGGTGGGCAACTCCAGGCGATAAGCAACTTCGCCTTTCCACTCTAGCACCTTGAATGGCCCCACATACCGAGGTGCTAACTCTCCCTTGACATTGAATCTGCGGATTCCTCTCATCGGAGACACCTTCAGGTACACATAATCACCAACACTGAAAGTCAGGTCTCTCCGTTTGCCATCTGCATAGCTCTTTTGTCTGCTCTGTGCAATCCTCAGATTCTCTCGCACATCCTGAACCATCTGCTCTGCATCATCTATGATCTCAGGGCCAAAGTGCTGCTTCTCACCAATCTGATCCCAATAGAGAGGAGTCCTGCATTTTCTGCCATACAATTCCTCGAAGGGGGACTTCTTCAGACTGGCCTGATAGCTGTTGTTATATGAGAACTCAGCATAAGACAGGCACTTATCCCAACTAGTACCGTACTGAATGGCACAAGCTCTCAGCATATCCTCCAATACTTGGTTGGTTCTCTCTGTCTGCCCATCTGTCTGAGGGTGATAAGCCGTACTAAAACGCAGCTTCGTATCCAACGAATCATGGAGCTGCTCCCAGAATCGAGAAGTGAACTGAGACCCTCTGTTAGATATGATCTTCTTGGGAACACCATGCGAGCAGACAATCCGAGAGATGTACAACTCTGCAAGTCTAGCACCGGAGTAAGTAGTGTTCACTGGAATGAAGTGAGCCACCTTCGTCAATCGATCCACTACTACCCATATGGAGTTGTACCCTTTCTGAGTACGAGGCAATCCAACAATGAAGTCCATAGTGATCTCCTCCCATTTCCACTCTGGAATCTTCAAAGGCTGTAACAGACCTGCTGGCCTCTGATGCTCAGCCTTGACACGCTGACAGGTGTCACAAATAACCACGTACTCTGCCACTGAACGCTTCATCCCGTACCACCAAAAACGCTCCTTCAGATCATAGTACATCTTCGTGCTGCCCGGATGAATAGAGTAAGCTGTATCATGGGCCTCACTCAGAATCAACTTCCGGAGATCCTTCACATCTGGTACACAGATCCGGTTCTTGTACCACAACGTACCCTGATCATCCTCTCTGAAATGTGGAGCCTTGCCCTTCTTGAGCAGCTCACGAATCTCCTGCAGCTTCTCATCTTCTTTCTGATGCTGCCTGATCTCTGACTCTAGAGTCGGTACTGCCTCAAACACTGCACTCGAAGTATGATGCAAGAAGTCCAGACTCAACTGCTCGAACTCCTCACATAACTCTGGAGGCATCTGGAAAGCCACGGCCATGTTGACATAACTTCTTCTGCTCAGAGCATCTGCTACAACATTGGCCTTGCCCGGATGATAGTGAATCTCCAGGTCATAATCCTTGACCAACTCTAGCCATCTTCTCTGCCGCATGTTCAGCCATCTTCTCTGCCGCATGTTCAGCTCATTTTGCGTGAAAATGTACTTGAGGCACTTGTGATCAGTGTAGATATCACACCGCTGCCCATACAAGTAATGCCTCCAAATCTTCAGAGCATGCACGACTGCGGCTAACTCAAGATCATGGGTGGGATAATTCAGCTCATGCCGACGTAACTGCCGTGAAGCATAAGCAATCACTCTGCCCTCCTGCATCAGAACACACCCAAGACCATCCTTCGAAGCATCACAATATACCGTGAACCTCTTCGTCTGGTCTGGCAGAGTCAGGACTGGCGCCGTAGTCAATCTTTTCTTCAGCTCATCAAAGGCCCTCTAACGCTCATCAGTCCACACGAAAGCCACATTTTTCTCCAGCAAAGAAGTCAAAGGCTTCGCGATCTTGGAGAAATTCTCAATGAACCTCCGATAATATCCAGCTAAGCCCAAGAAAGACCTGACTTCCTTTACTGTCTGCGGTGTTTCCCACTCGAGCACATCCTTCACCTTGCTCGGATCAACAGCAATACCTCCCTGAGAGATAACATGACCGAGGAATGGAACCTCGTCAATCCAGAACTCGCACTTGCTGAACTTAGCATACAACTGATGCTCTCTCAATCTCTGCAATACGAGTCTCAGATGCTCCTCATGCTCTTCTTCTGTCTTGGAGAAGATCAGAATATCATCAATGAAGATCACCACGAAGACATCCAGATAATCCATGAAAACCATGTTCATCAGATGCATGAAGAAAGCCGGGGCATTAGTCAAGCCGAAGGACATGACCGTGTACTCATATAGCCCATACTTGCAGGTGAATGCCGTCTTCGGAATATCCCCAGGACGGATTCTCAGCTGAAAATAACCTGAACGAAGATCAATCTTCGAGAATATACGAGCACCTCGAAGCAGATCGAAGAGATCCTCAATACGGGGCAGTGGATGCTTGTTCTTGATAGTAACTGCATTCAGCTCCCGATAATCAACACACATTTTCTTCGAGCCATCCTTCTTATCTACCAGCAATAATGGAAAAGCCCAAGGAGAGAAGCTGCGACGGATATAGCCCTTGGCTAGCAACTCATCAATAGTTTTCTTGACCTCTTCATGCTCTATAGGTGCCATACGGTAGGGCCGCTTTGCAATAGGAGCTGTGCCAGGCAAGAGATCAATACAAAACTCAATGGCGCGTTCAGGCGACATACCTGGCAGATCATCCGGAAAGACATCCGGGAATTCAGACACCACGCGAATACCGTCCGTGGGTCTAGCCTCCATCTGATGAAGAAATCCAGAAGGCTCTGAAGCACTGACTGTCACCTCATGGCCATCAGATGCTGTCAGGTGAACTGCCCGATGAGCACAATCAATTCTGACTCCCCACTTGGCAAGAGTATCCATCCCCAGAATCACATCGATACGCTTGGTGTCTAGTACCCTCAGATCAGCACTGAACGTTGCCCCCCTTATGGCTACACTGACTCGAGGGCAAACAATATGGGATCTCAACTCCCCTCCCGGTGAAGAGACTAGCAGACACTTCCTTAATGCAGTGGTAAAGAAACTATGCTCCTCAACATATGACTTGGTGATGAAAAAAATGAGTAGCACCAGTATCGAAAAGCACTGTAGCTGGATGGGAGTTGACCATGAACGTACCAATAACCATGTTAGGAGCCTCGGCCGCTGACTCGGCCGTCACATGGTTCACTCTGCCCTGTGCTGGCGCCCTGGGCTGAGCTGGGCGCCCCTGTTGTCCCGCCTGCGCCTTCCGGGGGCAAGTGTTGGCGTAGTGCCCCGGCTGGCCGCAGTGATAGCACACGCGAGGAGGTGCTGGAGCCTACTGTCCGGCAGGAGGAGCTGCCTGCCATGGAGCCTGAGGTGCTGGCGGAACTGGTGGAGCACGAGCCGGAGGTGCCGGTAACCTCTGGCCCTGACCTGCCTGCTGCTGTCGAGGCGGGTACTGTTGCGGCCTCTGCTGGTACTGCTGGGGAGGCCGGTACTGCTACTGCTGGTACTGCTGAGGCGGCTGGAGGCGAGGACGAGTGTTGCTGCCGGAAGCAACGGGGACAATCTTCCTCTTCTTGTCCTCCATCTCCAAGTGTTTGCGCTCAGTGTTGAGCGCGCTGTCAACCAGATGGTTGAAGTTGTCGAAGCGGAGGTTGAGCAGCGCGTACTGGAGGTAGTCCTCAAGGCCCTCCATGAAGTGCTCCTGCTTCTTGCGGTCATCCGCAACATCGGCAGGGGCGTAGCGAGCAAGCTGCAGAAAGCGATCACGATACTCCGTGACCGACATAGTCCCCTGAAGTGACAAAAACAGATAGATATCAAAAGATTAACTCAAGGTTCATAAGGATAGAACAAGGGGCATTAGCTCAAAAGAAACCGCTGAATGATTTTATTTAAGATTACCTGCTTCAGTGCAAGGAACTCCTTCTGCTTCATCTTCATAACGCCCACTGGGACGTTGTGGCTACGGAACCGCTCCCGGAACTGGAGCCAGGTGCGAGCCTCGCGGTCCTGGACTGGGTGGGACTCCCACCAGTCCAAAGCTGCCCCTCGCAGCTGTCCTGCTGCGTACAAGACGCGCTCACGATCATCGCACTGGGCGATGTCCAGCTGGCGCTCCACTGCACGGAGCCAGTCGTCAGCCTGAAGAGGGTCAGACGTATGAGAGAACGTCGGCGGGTGACCCCTCAGAAACTCAGCATGCCTGTCGCGAGGCTGCGGCGGTGGAGGAGGCGGAGGCTGAGTGTGAGCCTGCTGAAGAGCCTGAACCGTGTTGTTCAGGGTGGCCATCATCTGCATCTGGAGCTGGAAGTACTGCTCCAGAGTCAAAGGCGGAGGCATCGGGATCCCGGTCCCCTGGGTGTTCTGACCCTGGTTGTTCTGCCCCTGCTGGTCAGAACCACGCCTGGTGTTCACCATCTGATTTTGGACAAAAGATTTCACGAGTAAGGATATTGCAGGAATAAATTCAGATAGATATGATAACTCTTTGCGGAAAAAGACTCAGACCTGATAAAGTAGATAGGATAGAGTTGACTGTTTTACCCCCAACGATCTAACTCATTTTATTAATTAGTTAACTTTATCATGAGAGAAATTTTCTCTAAACAAATTTAAACTACTAAGCTATGCAATCATTCAAAAATCCAAATCAAACATGTAGCATAATAACAAGCAGACAATTTTCACGACTTAGCCGAGTTTAACATACGACTCGACTAACACAACGCGTCGCAAAACGTGCTATCGTATTATTATAAAAGGGTCACCTAGCTATTACTCATGGTGGTCAGATAACTGATTTAGGCCAAGATCCTCGAAAACTATTCTTCAGAGAGAGAAATCAAGACAAGAAGGGTAAAAGTCATAGAATTCAAGGGGTATAATAGTAAAATAGTTTCAGCAGACAAGGATTGGAGAGAAGAAGTCCTAAAACTCGGCCGGTTCTATCTAGGCTTCGTCCTACAGTCGATACGGCTCTGATACCACTCTGTAACACCCGGTTTATAAAAGAACATAAACCGAGCAATCATATACGTGCCAGGATCAAGTCACACGTATATACAACAGAATGAACAGTATATCACAGCACATATCACGAATAAGACATAATAAAGCGAATACGAATGTTATTTATTACATTAATGATAAAATGTCTGATACAGCGGAAGCGAAGTACAAATACGGTAAAAACTCTCCGAAGCTGAGCAGGGCGCCATAGGGACGTCGACTGGGAGACGAATGCCTAGAAGTCCTCGTAGTCCTGGTAGCGCTGAACGAACTCCCTCGTGTCGGCAATAACTGAGCAGCAGTTGCGTATCCAAGAGGAAAAAGTAGAGAAGAGGCAAGAGTGAGTACACAACTTGTACTCAACAAGTATAACACAAACTATGAGGCTCTAAGGTTGGCTGACTCAACTGCATTAGCTTTTAAGTCTTGGCAAAATTTTATTAAAGCTATTTACTACGAGTTGATAAATTACCATTAACCCAGTTACATAGTAATTAATCAGAATTAATTCAGAAACTACTGAGTACCAAACCAAACCAAGCCACCCGGGGAAACCTGCCTCGTCAAAGGAAGATAACCCCACTAATCAAAAGGAGGATCTGGGCCGCTCATAACCGTGAGCACGGCTAGTATACCAGTTTTATACTCTGTAGAGGTTGCACATCTTTACCCACAAGTCGTGAGCTACGCCAGTTGTTCATCACACTTCCTTAGGTGAGATGGCTAGCGACTCACTACGAGGCCGTTACAAAGGACACGTTGGTAAGGTGTAACCGCTAAGGATTCAGTCAATGCAATGATGGTGCCCACCTCGAGGGGGTACAAGACAACACAGACCACCCTCGTAGCCTGACCACCATTGAAGCTCGACTCCCCTCTTGCCCCGTCGGTAAGTTACTCCCGAACCAAAATGACCTAATTAGTAAGCCAAGACCGTCCCATTCCAGTCTTATGGTAGCGCTGTTGTCCCAGGTTGTCGCTCTATGAACCGGTCCTTATGGAGAGTGGCCAACCAAGCACTAAGCACCGTGCTGGCCCCCTAAACCAAGTTTCTAACAAAACATATTTTAACGAGACGTGAGCCACTCAAGCCACACAGAGGGCCACTCTCAGAATTAAGTTGCATATACCATTAATCAAATTAATTAAAAAGGACCAAGTGTGTTATAGCGCGGCACCTAGCACAACTAACCAAAATGCAACCCAAAGGGTATATATAAAGGATATAAAGTGGCTAGGAAAGTCCTTATAGGCATACAGTATTAAAATGCAGTATGAAATTGTATTTAAAAGTGATAGGTTGTTCATGTTATACTTGCCTTCCTCGTACTGCTCCTGCTACTGCTCAAAGTGCTCGGAAGATGGCTGCTCCGGGTACTGGTACTGGGGCTCCTCAGATGGATCAGCGTCTACTCACGAACACATGGCCAAAACAATGCACAATAATAAGCATACAAGCAAACACTATCATAAACTAAGAAACAGTACATCAATACATAAAAACAGCACACTAAACTAGTCTAAAACTATTCTACTCGTTACAACGATCGCGTGGACGTAAAGAACGCTTAAAATGGAGTTAAAACGCAAAATCTAGGCCTAAAACAAGTTCTAGGGGCTTATATGCGAGAAAAACTAAGTTCCAGGGGGTTTTCTGCAAAAACCGGGGACTAAAACATAAATAACCATTAAATCTAAGGGCTAACAGGCAAAACTGACGGCTCTGGACGGCGGGTTATATTCTGAGAAAAGCCAGGGGGTTTTGTGCAAAAATCTAGGCCTAACTGGAATTAGTTTTGAACTCAGCTGGACTGCGGGTTAATTTCAGTAAAACCCAGGGGCTCTTTAGCAAAACGTGCAAGGCGAACCGGTATGTTTGATTCAGGACGCTTGGATCTGGATCTAACGGTGCTAGGTGGCTTGATCCTAGATCTAATCTAGGCCGTTGCATACGGATCTGGCGGTCCAGGGCAAAGGAACGCGGGGGCGGCGGCGGGACGCTACCGCCGGTGACGAATCCCGCGGCGGCGCGGCTCAGGGCTCGCCGGAGTTCACCAAGAGCGGTGCTCCGGGGGTCGCTTCGACTCGTGCTTGGGTCGGGTGTGTCCAGCGCGTTACGCATGATGCACCTGGGCCAAAAACAGGGTACGGCGGGGCTCTGCTCGCCGGGCATGGCTGCCGCGGCGGCTCTGCGCGGCGGAGCTCGCCGGCGCGGCGCGTGCGGGCTGTGCCTGTGCTAGGTTGTGGGCGCAAAGGGGTCAGGGAGGCTCTACGTAGCAAACGCAAGACAACGCGGGGCTGTGTGGTGTTGCAGAGGCGTGGCCATGGCGGAGCGGCGGCGGGGGAACGCCGGCGGCGGTGTTCTGCCAACCGAGTGGCCTACGGCCCAAATGTCTTGGCGCAAAAGGAGGCACGGGGCTCCAGGGTGCTCACCGAGGGGTTGCGGTGGACGGAGTTGCGGCGCAGGGTAGTCGTCGGCGAAGTCCGGGCGGTGGTCGCGCGCGGCGCTCGCGGAGAAGGTCGCTGCAGAGGTTGGAGTGGAGTGCAGCGGGCCCGGGGAAGCTCCAGAAGTCGAGGCGGAGCCGGTGCGCTCCTCGGCCGGGACTCCGGTGTGGCGGAGCAGCGTAGCCGTGGCGGCGCAGAGCGGCGGCACGGCGGAGTGGGGCGGTGCGGCGGCAGCTAGGTTTAGGGGCGGTCGCAGAGGTGGAGATAGGGTTCCTGGGGTGCGGGCTGGGGCGTTTAAGATGGCGCCGGGGATCTTGGGGGGGCGCGCCCGTCGTGATCCTGGCGGGGATTGCGGTCGGGGCGGTGCTAACTCAGAATCGCCCTAAGGTATGTGTTCTCATTCTCCAAGTTGGCTTTCTCTACCGCAAGATTATCCAAATCAGAAATCAAACCAGGGCAAACAGAGCAATCAACAGGTGGGCTAGACTCAACGACCTTAGTCTTTCCAAAAGACTTGATCAAAGCGTTCTTCTCCTCTAGCTCCAACCTAAGCATGGGACAAAGCTTACAAGCGCCAAGCAAATCAGGCCTAGATCTAAGCTCCTCTAGTTCACACACAACAGTAGCAAACTTGGACTGCAAAGAAGCTAGATCAGACTTAAAGATAGGACACTCATCGTATTCAAGCACATCACTAACAACGGGAGCATCCTTGACAAGTTCAAGCTCATGCTTGGCCTTGGCTAGCTCGCGAGACACGTCAGAAAGCGAAGTCTTAGCAACATCTAAGTTCGCGACGTTCTCATCATGCTTGGCACGGAGAGCAACAAGATCATTCATGTGAGATATGCAACCAGCGCAATCATCCTCACTAGATTTCTCCCTAGCACAAGCCAGCTCAGCTCTAAGCTTTCTACGCTCTCTAGCTGCTTCCTTAAGCAGCCTCTTCTGGTTGTCGAGAGCGGCGTACAACTACCTAACCTCTGTATCAAGCAGGTCGATCATGGAGTTTACCTCTGAATCACTCTCGGATCCAGGAGAAGAGCCGGAGTGCGTCGGTGTAGCATGTCCACCTGAAGACGCATGAGCACCATCGGCTTCGCCCGCCATGGTGCAGAAGCTCTTGCGCCGACCGGCCGCCAAGCAAAGGCCAATGAAGCCGTTGGCT
This sequence comes from Panicum virgatum, assembly GCF_016808335.1. NCBI lineage: Eukaryota > Viridiplantae > Streptophyta > Magnoliopsida > Poales > Poaceae > Panicum > Panicum virgatum. The sequence continues at coordinate 55,452,524 of NC_053145.1, read as the reverse complement.
TCCATGTCCTGCTTCTTCTTCTTCTTGTCGTCGTCGTCGTTGGAGGTCGGTGAAGAAGAGCGGTCGGTGTCGGAGCTCTTGTCGAGGTCGCTGAGCTGCGCCAGGAAGGCCTTCTCCCGCTTCTTGGCCTTGTACTGGAAGCGCTTCTTGAGTGACTCCTTGTCGAAGCATCCTCCCCCATCACGACTGCGGTGCTTGTGGCACCGACGCTCCTTGTTAGAGCCTCCCTCATCGCGGTCGCGGTGACGGTAGTAGTCGAAAGAGTTGTTCTGACCACCGCCGGACTTCTTGTGGCAATCGGCGATGAAGTGGTTCAGATCGCCGCAGTTGTAGCACCCGGGGTTCTTCTTCCTCTGCCTGTTGCGGTTGACGCGCTGGAACTTGCTGATGAGGAGGCACAAGTCGTCGTCGCCCAGCGTCTCCAGCTGCTCATCTGAAACAGAAGGCAAAGAGGCAAGAGAAAAGCCAAGAGCAGAGTTAGCGTTAGAGCTCGATCCACCTGGGCCAGTCACAAGAGCGACGCTCTTGGAAGGAGGGGCACCATTGAGCTTGGCTCGTGTCTGGTTATCCACCTCCATGGCCTTGAGCTTGCTGAAAAGCTCGTTCACGGTCAGAGTCTCATATCCTGCAGACTCAATGATCGTGTTCACCTTGAGATCCCACACAGAGCGGTCAAGTGCGTAGAGCAACTTGAGAGCCTTCTCGTGCTCTGTGTACTCAAGGGCACCCGCAGATCTGTTCGCATCGACTTTATTCACAATCGACTGAAAACGACTGAACATCAAGTCAATGCTCTCACCCGGCTCCTGTGTGAAGTTCTCGTACTCACGCCGGTGAGTTTCGAACAGTCTGGCCTTCAACTGAGGTGTACCCTCGTGGTAGTTCTCAAGGCACGTCCAAATTTTGTGGGCTTCCTGAAAACCCTGGACGCGTGAGAACTCCGCATGAGAAACGCCAGCGAACAAGGCATTGACGGCCTTGGCATTAGCCTCGTGCTGGGTCACCTGAAGAGGTGTGGTCCGAACAGCAAGCACTTCGTAAAGCTGGTTCGTGGTAATTTCCCAGACATCGGCTCCCATGCTCTGCAGGAAAGCTCTCATGCGAACCTTCCAGTAGGCATAGTCTTCGCCGAAAAACACCGGGGTCTTACCAAGACTCGCCATGGTCGCCATGGTATTGAAAACCTCAACCGAGCTTTGATACCAATTGAGGGACCGAAGCCGGCGACCAGAAGGGGGTGAATGGGAGCCGATCAAAATTTCATCGAAATTCGAATCGTCGGCCTATGTCCCAAAATCACCCAAGCCCTCAAGCGTTCTGACCAAAGTTTGGAGTAGCTATTGAAAAGCTAAATCGGAAAGCAAATCGGAAGCGAATCGAGAGAAACCGCAGAACTGATCTGCTAGGACCGGTCTGGCCGGTGCACTGGACCGGTCTGACCGGTCTCGGCTGTTTAAAAACTAGCAGACCGGTCTGGCCGGTCTAACCTACCGGTCTGACCGGTCTTGCCTACCGGTCTGACCAGTGGCACCCAGAAAACCCTCGAAATCCAACCTTCAAACCGCGAATCTCGAGCAAATCGCGTTCAAATTCAATGAAACTCGGAGGAAAGCTTCGTTCCTACCCCAAGAACGTATCCCCAAGAGATCAAAAGGGATGGGATTTTCTCAAGAACTCAAGAAGTCGAATTCGAACGAGCTAGTGATTCCAGAGAGTTTGGGACAAGGCTAGAAGCACGGGAATCACAGCAAAGAACTTGTGAAACCATCGCAATCATGTGCACCAAAAACGAAACCAAAATCCACCACAAACGGGCACAAAAACGATGAGATTGAATCGATTCAAAAGCCCAGAGGGCACGAGGAGGATAGGGCCTCCTTTCCCAATCAAATCCCACACAAGGTCTCAACAATCCATCAACTAAATCTACCCTAAAGGGAAGAACGGGGGGGGGGGGGAGAGACACAGGGGCGGCGGCCTGGAAGAATAGAGAATTCACGGACAAGTTCTAAAAGCCGCTGTTAACCTAACACAAGTGAAGGGGTATTTATACCCGCGGGATCGGTCAGACCGGTACGATGGACCGGTCAGACCGGTTGGTTAGACCGGTCAGACCGGTGCCAGGGACCGGTCAGACCGGTTGGCCTGCAGCACCCCCTGTACACAATCTCATCCGACGGCGGAGCTTCTTTCTTCGACTCGAAGTCTTTGCTGCGATGCCGCCATCTTGATGAAGATCAGGTCCGCGGTTTTGAAGGGTCCGCGAAACCCGGGTAGGTGGCCGGTTTTGAGAAAACTGCCAAAACCTCACGCGCGGGAAGATTCCCGCCTCCACGCCGTGGCCCTAGACGCCGTTCCCGCCTCGGCCTTCTAACGGCCCTAGACTCCGCCTGACGCCCGTCACCTCCTCGCCCGCAGCGAGGCCCTAGACGCCGTCGACGCCCGTCGCCTCCGTCAGTCCCGAGACCGATGCGCGTGCCTCCACGACTTGGCGTCTTCAACCGCCGTCCGCCTCCTTGGTTTTGTGGCGCAAACCAAGATACCCGCCTTCCGTCGCCGCTTGCGCCCTCGATCCAGGAGTGGACGCCACAGCTGCCGCCCGGTCCGAGCTCCGGTCTCGGCTGCCCTTCACCGCCGTCCACCGCACGGTCCATCGGCCACAGCACCTCCACGGCAGCTCCCCGTCGACACTCGACGTCCGTGTACCTGCAATCCAAAGACCAAGCGCACGATCACACCGCACGGTTGACAATTCACTCATCACAAGCAGGATAGAGTACTCAACATTCCTCAGTTTGTGAAAATGGATGATGCTCACTTTCGGTGATAACAGAGGTAGCAGACTGTGCAGGATGTGTGTAACACTTGTTCTAAAGCACCACCTCCTCGCAGCAACTCTGAATGGCCGTGTTGCCCTCCACTTGCGGTGATTGGTGGACAGGTTTCACTATCCCTGCAGCCTCCTTTTCGTGCAGCCCAGAATCTACATCAGAACAGGATGCATGAGGTTGCGAACACAAATTTAAATCACCATAAATCCGAAAAAACAAAGGATGATCCAGAATCCGGTCTAAAACCCATTTTGGGTACAGTCACCGCAATCGGAGGCAACTTATCATCCTTTTTAAAAAATTCTAATGGTTTCGGCGGAGGGCACGGACGTCGTTTTCCCAACGGTGACACAGCAATGAGATGTTGCACTGGAGTAGGACCGGTACTCCCTGACTGAGGTGCTGAAGAATCCGTCTTGCTATCACGTTTAAGTTTCTTTGCCGCCACCTCACTTTCTGGATTCTCAGTGCCACCATTCCCAGCCCCGAAATCATCTTGATCCATGGGGTCAACATCCTCTACTGTAACCGCAGCTGGTACGAACAGCTCATCCTCCAAAGTATAAGTGATAAGGTAACCTTCAGTGCCAAAAACCAAGTCTGTAGTGAGTGGTAATTGAGATTTGTCTAGTAACCCCACTTTGACTCTAATTATTCCCATCTTCCTGTAGGTGTTCATATCCACCTCCCGTGTATTTCCAATTACTATATCAAGGGCCCAGAAAACAAGATAGTTCCTATAAGCATGTGGCACCCTGGTAATGTGTACCTAGGCTTCCTCCAATTCATAAGTCGGAGTGATATCCTGATTGTGATGCCATACTGAAACAGTAAGGGTGACACCATGATTCTTCAAATGGTAACCAATATCAACCATACTCAGCAACGCTTCCGCGCTCGGGAATGCGACCAGGTAAGAATCCGCCCCTTGTGGTATAGCTTCCCACCGCCAATCAGTCCTTGTAATCCTGGCAAGCTCACTTTGAACAACATCGGCAGTGATCTGTGCACCAGTGACAGTAACCAAACCCGTGGGCGCACTATCAGTTGCTTCTGATTTGTGATCCTCCTCAGCAATCTGAACAAAAGCCAATTCCTTTTTCCCAGACCCAAAAAAAGATGAACTGGGTTTTGGCATTTTTAGAATCGGACACTTGGAGGATAAATGCGGATTCTTCTTGTTGCACACAATACAGTCAAGGTTGGCTTTGCAAACTTCATTGACATGTCCACTTCATTTGCATCTGAAACAAAATGGCCTTTTTTTTTCTTTAGATTACCTTGTTCACTTTGCTGCTGGGACGTTTGCTGCTGTTGAACGTTCCGATCTGCCCCTTGCTGGCTGGATTCAGCGGCCTCTCGGCCATGAGGCACAGGTGCGAACTTGCGTTGTGGTTGCCAGCCTCGACCTGCACCCCTGTTGCGCCACTGTTGCTCACTCCTATCTCTGAAAGTCCCATCAGCATGATCACCATAGCCATAGCCCTGATCGCGCGCAACATCATGTCCTCGGTTGTGGACGTCGACGTGCCCGCTGCCGCGACCAAAGGTATCATCACGACCAGGGCCGTGGCGACCGGCACCAGCAACCGGAACCAGCATAGCCGGCGACGTTGATTGTCCCCCGGCTACGTTAAGAGGTGTTTTGGAATAGGGACTTAAAAAATCCCTTTTTAGTATTTAGAAGTATTAAATAAATATTAATTATAAAACTAACTGCAGAATCCTGAGGCTAAACTGCGAGACGAATCTAATGAGGTATATTAATTCATGATTAGCGAATAGTTACTTTAGCATCACTGTAGCAAATTATGAATTAATTAGGCTCATTAGATTCGTCTCGCAAAAAAGCACTCAGCTGTCAAAAAACATTTATAAACAGATTTTATTTAATACTATAAAATAGTAAGATTTTTTTTGATGTGATAGGGACTTCTGAAAAAAGTTGGAATCCAAACAGGCCTAAAACGGGGGTCGACTCAATGATTACTGTGGGGGCTACCCGATAGTACAGCCTTTCTACGGCCGTTTTGCGCCGTACTGTCGCAGCATACGGGGCCAGTAAAAAGGACCCGATTGATGCAGACCTGCAGCCGCCATAGATGGAGGCCCTGTTTGGTTTGTCCTAGCACAAATAGCACAAAAACTTTGACCAATAATTAGGGGTGCTAAATAAAGGTAATTTACAAAACTAACTCCACAGCGCTGTACTACTTCGCGAGACGAACCTAATGAGGTCTTTGACCGCACGATTAGAGGATAGTTACTGTAGCATCACTGTAGTCAATCATCGATTAATTACTATCATTAGATTCGTCGTGAAAAGTTATACCCATCCGTGAAAAGGTTTTGCAAATAAATTTCGTTTAGTACTCCATGCATCGAAGATTCTTTTCTCGGGAAATGTGTGCTAGTAGTACTACATGTAAACCAAACAGGGCCGGAGCTGGCCTCCTGCTGCACAGCTGCAGCCTGCCTGCAGACGTGCTCTGACTCCCGAGGCAGCCCCGCCCGGCCGTCCCCCCGGCGGACCCGACCCACGTGCGCCACCCGTTCGTCGTTCCCGTGCTATCTTCTAGATTTCACCGGTGTTTGTTCCATGAGGCCGTGTTTGTTTTCCAGCAGCATAGCATACCACACATTTCTCGAGAAAAGAATCTTCAATGCATGAAGTACTAAATAAAGTTTAGTTGCAAAACCTTTTCACGGATGGGTGTAACTTTTCACGACGAATCTAATGATAGTAATTAATCGATGATTGGCTACAGTGATGCTACAGTAACCATCCTCTAATCGTGTGGTCAAAGACCTCATTAGGTTCGTCTCGCGAAGTAGAACACGTCTGTGGAGTTAGTTTTGTAAATTACTTTTATTTAGTACCCCTAATTATTGGTCAAAATTTTTATGCTACTTGTGCTAACCTAAACCAAACAGGGCCTGAATTTCCCCCGCTGCCTCAGGATGAAAATCTTTCAAAAAAAAAGTATGAAAAACCTACCATAGCTTCGTTCCCAATACTCGGGCTCGGCGGATGTTTCCAAGCCAGCGTCACGCTCCCTTTTGCGCATGGACGGAGAGGGCCAGTAAAGACAAGCAGCGAAACGTGAGCGAGACGCGGCCTGCTCATCACATGAACGCCGAGATTCAATAGCCGTCACGGGCCCAACATTCATTCCTCTTCCACTTAGGCCGATGCCGTAAAGGTAAAACACAAAAATTTTATAAATCACTTTGCATGGTGTATTAAATATTGTTGAAAAATAAATCACATTATAAAAATAAACTGTAAATCGCGAGACTAATCTAATGAGACTAAATCGCCCGACTCAATATGCTCTAATGATGGATTAATTAGACTCATTAGATTCGTCTCGTAGTTTACATACGAGATTTGTAATTAATTTTGTGATTAGTCTACATTTAATATTTCAAATATTGAAATTTCCTGACAAAAACACAAAGTGATCTAAACACACCCTCACTCCGTGAGTGAAGGGAGGAAAGGAACCCGATGGAAGCGCTTTAGACGTACGCATATGCATACGGTGGGTGTGCCATCTCTTTCGCCATATGCGTTTTACTCCTTGCTTACTGTCAAGTGCTGCCACTGTTGGGTGGTGAGTTGGTGACGTACAGTAAAGAGCTCAGCTGGAAGCATGGTAAGTACAGTAAAGAGCACAGCGCTAAGTACTAGGCGGGCGCGGTCAAAGAGCACTTCCTCCGGTAATCACCTCCAATCGGCATCACTCGTCAGCATCCGAATCAAATACTCGTCTCGTCGCCGCCTAAACCCACCACACTCCTGCAGTGCTGCGCGGCGCATGCCGAGGAGAGCACGCTCTTAGGCAGGGGCACTCCCCACTGGGAGCGGCGGCAGTCGGCAGGAGCCGGAGCGAGAGGCAGGCAGGGCAGGGCAGGCGCCAGCGCCATGGGGGTCCGCTTGGCGGCGACGAAGCTGCACATCCCGCCCTCGGCCGCGCGGCGCCCCACCTTCCTGCCGTTCGTCGCCGTCCTCCTCCTCTGCTCCGCCTCCTACCTCCTCGGCGTCTGGCAGCACGGCGGCTTCGCCTCCCCGTCCGAGTCCCCCGCCGTCTCCATCGCCACCGCCGTCGCCTGCACCACCACCGCCGCCGCCGCCACGGGGAAGAAGGCCCCGTCCGCCCGCGCCAGGCCCCGCTCCTCCCCCTCCCAGCCATCCCGGGCCCTCGACTTCTCCGCGCACCACGCGGCGGCCACGGACGAGGCGCTCGCCTCCTCCTCCTCCTCCTCCGGCTCCTCCTCCTCGTCGTCGGCGTCGCCGCGGAGGTACCCCGCGTGCCCCGTCAAGTACTCCGAGTACACCCCGTGCGAGGACGTGGAGCGGTCGCTGCGGTACCCGCGGGAGCGGCTGGTGTACCGGGAGCGCCACTGCCCGGCGTCGGAGCGGGAGCGGCTGCGGTGCCTCGTCCCGGCGCCGCGCGGGTACCGGGTCCCGTTCCCGTGGCCCGCCAGCCGCGACGTCGCCTGGTTCGCCAACGTGCCGCACAAGGAGCTCACCGTCGAGAAGGCGGTGCAGAACTGGATCCGCGTCGACGGCGACAAGCTCAGGTTCCCCGGCGGCGGCACCATGTTCCCCAACGGCGCCGACGCCTACATCGACGACATTGCCAAGATCGTCCCGCTCCACGACGGCTCCATCCGCACCGCGCTCGACACCGGATGCGGGGTACGTACGTCCTCTTGCTCAAGCTCGAGTACTTGCAGCCAATAAGATCCGTAGAAATAAAGTGGATTGGGATGAACTGGTTCCAAATGGGCAAAGGCAAACTGACGAATGCTGACTGGATTGGAACGGTGAGGATTTCCCTAGGCGCGCGCAATCAATTTCTTTAACCAATTATACACAGTCCAATTAAGCAATGTCTGCACCACCAAACATAGGAGTAGTTGACTGTCTTGTTGGAATCGGGAAATTTTCCTTTCACCTAGTAGAGCACTGCTTCGAGATTCGTTAGTTTCTGAAATTTCTAGTAATTGTTTGGTAATTGTTTTCCCGCTTCGAGGCTGCATTGGTAAAGTAGAAAAAGGTGTTTGTCGCTTGTCAGTCGATTCTACCAAGTTCAACAAAACATCCTCCGAGTTTTTCAAGATTGCATCGCAAAGCTCTAGCTAATACACTAGTTCCCCGAGAACATTTGACTGCGGAAACATATTCACCATTTGCCTACACTTTCTAACACATTGCGCTTCTTGTCACTCCAGTTTCTACACCTTTTTTTTTTTGGCGAAAGTAGTTTATACACTTTTTACCCCAAAGGACAAATTTGTTCTTTATCGGTAGCGCGGATGCTCTGGTGTACTTTGCAAAATATTCTGTCTTCACGTGCAACCATATGGAGTAGTACATGGGTGAATTTGTTTTACTCGCGCTGATTGCGAGCAGAAATGTTGGTATGCTGCTAATTAGAATTGCACGTAGAAATGTTTTACTCTGCTTGTTTCTGACGAAGACTTTGGTGTTCCGGCGTGGGGCTAACGCGGGCGCTCGCCGTTTCGCAGGTGGCGAGCTGGGGCGCGTACCTGCTGTCGCGGGACATCCTGGCCATGTCGTTCGCGCCGCGGGACTCTCACGAGGCGCAGGTGCAGTTCGCGCTGGAGCGCGGCGTGCCGGCCATGATCGGCGTCCTCGCGTCCAACCGCCTCACCTACCCGGCGCGCGCCTTCGACATGGCGCACTGCTCCCGCTGTCTCATCCCCTGGCAACTGTACGGTACGCACGCCCAGCCGCGCTCCCCCTTCTCTGGATTCCGACCCTGTCCGAACGCTGATCCCCTCGAGTGCCGGTGCGGGCGCGCGTGCAGATGGACTGTACCTCATCGAGGTTGACCGCGTGCTGCGGCCGGGAGGGTACTGGATCCTGTCCGGCCCGCCGATCAACTGGAGGAAGTACTGGAAGGGGTGGGAGCGGACCAAGGAGGACCTCAACGCCGAGCAGCAGGCCATCGAGGCCGTCGCCAGGAGCCTCTGCTGGACCAAGCTCAAGGAGGCCGGCGACATCGCCGTCTGGCAGAAGCCCTACAACCACGCCGGCTGCAAGGCCTCCCGCAAGGCGGCGCCCAAGTCCCCGCCTTTCTGCTCCGGCAAGAACCCCGACGCGGCATGGTACGAAACCCACCCGATTGCGATGCAGCAAGTTGCGCATGCACGCGTAGCTGTGACTGTGAGCCTGTGACCGGCCGTGATCTCTTCTGATCTGCACCACGTTCGCAGGTACGACAAGATGGAGGCCTGCATCACGCCGCTCCCGGAGGTCTCCGGCGCGAACGACGTCGCGGGCGGCGCGGTGAAGAAGTGGCCGCAGCGGCTCACGGCGGTGCCGCCCAGGGTGTCCCGCGGCTTCGTCAGGGGCGTCACGGCCAAGTCGTTCGCGCAGGACACGGAGCTGTGGCGGAGGAGGGTCCGGCACTACAAGTCGGTGGTCAGCCAGTTCGAGCAGAAGGGCCGGTACCGCAACGTGCTGGACATGAACGCGCGCCTCGGCGGCTTCGCCGCGGCGCTGGCGGCGGCGGGCAACCCCCTGTGGGTCATGAACATGGTCCCGACGCTGGGAAACACGACCACGCTCGGGGCCATCTACGAGCGCGGCCTCATCGGGAGCTACCAGGACTGGTGAGTTCGCTGGCGCGCGCAGCTTGCCCGCGTCCGATGTCCTCCGTCGGCCAGTGGGCGGTGATTGAATGGCGACGGCGTGGTGTCGTGTCGTGTGTCGGTGGCGTGGTTGCGCGGCGGTCGGTTTCACGATCTGACTGATGCATTCACTGCAGGTGCGAGGGCATGTCCACCTACCCGAGGACCTACGATCTCATCCACGCGGACTCGGTGTTCACCCTGTACAAGAACAGGTAGATCGACAGCCCAACCTGCATCAGCAACTGGTGCATGATAGCGTGTTCCCTGCCCCTGGTACTGATCGTCACCTCTTGTTTGCATTGTGAAGGTGTGAGATGGACAGGATTCTGCTGGAGATGGACAGGATCCTGAGGCCCCGGGGCACGGTGATCATCAGGGACGACGTGGACATGCTGGTGAAGGTCAAGAGCGTAGCGGACGGGATGAGGTGGGACAGCCAGATCGTCGACCACGAGGACGGCCCGCTCGTCAGGGAGAAGATCCTCCTGGTTGTGAAGAAGTACTGGACTGCCCAGGACCAAGACCAGTAGCAGCAGGAACGTGAAGTGAACTCCTGTATGTTGATAAGCACATTTTTCGTCGTTGGGTCGCCATTTCTAGCTCCTTTGAGCTAGTGTTTTTTTCTTCTTTACGTTCTTATATGCTGTTCTTTTCGGACGGTAATTTCTTAGATAGGAAAATTGTCTCTTGAGGTGTAAAAGGGGGCAAATTGAAGGAAGGGTGAAACACCTGAGCCCCCTGCAAAGTTTTTACTCGAATTGTCAAATTGTACCAAGTGGTAAATAGTGAGTCATCCTGGAATCTTCTTAACCTGTGGCCCAGATCCCAGATCTATATATGAAAGATCGCAATTCTGGTCCCAGATTGTAAAGAGGAAGGCCCCAACCAACGTGACGGCCAAATGGGCCTCTGAATTCATTTAGGTGCAGACCATTGACGGGACAGCAGGCCATCCAACAGGTCTGATCCCAATCCCCAGACTGTACCAAGAACGGAAGAAGCGTCCAATAGCTTACAGCCAAACCCAGCTCTTCGTACTTTATGGAGGTAATTAGAACAGCAACAGATGATTCCAAGATCTACATAGGATTCTAGCAAGAGCAACTTCAAGAGACTATTTCTTTCTTTATTATTAGGAATAGAATTTTGATGGAAAAATATCCTCCAACAAGTTCTCTAGGTGGTTATAGAAAAATATATTGGAGAGTGCAAAATTTTCTCGCTAGCTAAAGAAAGATAACGATTTTTTTAGAGTACACAAGATATAGAAAATATATTGGAGAGTGAAAACATTTATAGAAAGCGAATTTTATGTAAAAAACTCTCCAAATGATAATTTAGAAAATGAAACTTAGAATGACTTTTGGAGATGCTTAAGCCCAGCAGTTTTACAGTACATAAACAAGGTATTTTATTCAGTTAGGCTGTTCGGCTGATCCAGTGAATAGTATTCGGCTGGTAGAATGAATAGTATTATGTGAGAGGAGATAAGCCGAGACAAGTCGAAATTGGATCAGCCGAACAGCCCCAAAAGGAGATGACACAAGTTGTCAGCTTGTTGGACCTCACGCTGCTAGGAAAATGTGCATCATTCCAGGAAGAGCTGCAATGAGATATTCAGTTATTTGTACTCGATCATGTTAACTAATAGGTTTACTTACTTGCACAGCATCCTGATTCATTAATGATGCTTAATTTTTTTAGGGACTTAATAATGCATGAAGGTGTTGAGCATCAGCAACCTCTGTAGATCACTTTCTCAAGATGTCTAATTGCTCGAGCATTGGTTGGTTTTTGACGCATCTCCCCTTTGCCTGCTCTATGGTGAGATGAATATGCAGTCCACACATCAGCATCTCCCCTTTTGCAACTACATTCTTGTCTTTTTGTGCTCTTCTCTTTTTATGGCGCTGGCATCAAGAAGATGGATCTACTGGACATTCCCCCTGTGATTTCAATTTCAGAGAGGATGGTCTTCATTGGGGAACCTGTAGTTGCAAAACAGTTGTGCCTGGATTAGTACCTTGCGGAGCCGATTCCTCCACGTCCAAAATGTGATGTATGGAAGGGTGAAGCGTCATGGGAAGTTGAGGCTCTAGCATGGAGGTCCTCACATATCCCCATCTTATAGCTCTGTCTTTTCCTTTCAAAAAAGAAAACTCTGTCTTTGCTTGAGATTCGGGAACTAAAAACTACTGCCACCAAGAGGAAGATATCTATGAAAAATGGCGTGATAGTTCCTTAATTTGCGATTTTTTTTCTACGTACCATGTCAGAATTTACATCACGGTCATGCTATGATGTCACAAGTTACAATAAGAGTAAATTACACAAGCAATCCCTAAACTTGTTCTAGTATGTCATCTAGATCCCTAAACTCTTAAAATACATTTTCAGATCCCTGAACTTGTTCCAAGATGTCACATAGGTCCCTAATCTCTCAAATTGCATTTTTAGATCCATAAACTTATCCTGCGGTGTCATGCAGGTACCTAAACTCTCGAGATGCTAATTTTAATTTAATATAGATGTTGTTTTACTACTTTAAGTTAATAAAAAAGTATTTTACTACTTTAAATTTAATAAATTTGCTATTTTAATTTTATTGGAAATGAGAACAAATTGTCTTAATTAATATCCACTGTTAACATCAAATGATCTGGATTAACCCATGATGTATGATTAATAAGTAGCTAATTTAGAATTAAAATGGTCTTAGTGGATTTAGTGGTAACATTTCTAAATGAATAGGCTGGAAAAAATAGTTTAATAAATGGTCTATTTTTAATACAATTAATTAGTAACAATTTCTAGGATATGAAAATTCACCTTGAGAGTTTAGGGATAAAAAAATACATTAAGATAAGTTTGGGGACCTGAAGATGCATCTTGAGAGTTTATGGACCCGAATGACACCTCCGAACAAGTTTAGAGATCTAAAAATGCATTTTGAGAATTTAGGGACCTAGAAGACATCTCAAGACAAGTTCAAGGATGACCCATGTATTTTACTCTTACAATAATTCTGAAATACTACATTGTTGTATGTTTAGTTTGAACGGAATGATGCACAATCGATGGTGAAGCTTAGTCAGATTCCTCAAACCATCACCTAAAGCGATAAGTAACCGTGTCCTAATTTTGTTAAGGCGAAATAGGCATTTTGATCCCTCAACATTATCCCGAGGGTCAAATTCGTCCCTCAACTTTTAGATTGGTCAATATAAAACCTCATCTTTTATTTTATTTTAAGGTCAAACTCGTCCTTATGCTAATATTATGCTTCATAATAACATGAGATAAATGCAAAAAGTTATTTTTTTTATCCTTGGTTCCTTTTTCCCCTCCTCAATTTAGTGTCACCATTCGCTCAACTTTGTGCAACATTTTATATGGTTGTACATAGTTATGCAAAGTAGCTATAATTTTACTCTCCATAAGTCTACAATACAATGATGCATGCGTAAACAAAACTCTATATTTCAAATTGAACACTTTGTGATGTTCAGCTGCTAAATGAATTTAGAAGGAGTCAATGGCAAAGAGGATTTTTTTTTGCGCAAATCTTGTGTTATGGAGTATAATATCAGCATAAAGATAGATTTGACCCAAAAATAAAAATTGAGAAACTATACTGGTCTATTTAAAAGGTGAAGGATGAACTTGAATCTCAAATCAAAGTTAAGCGACTAAAACACTTATTTTGTCTTTTGTTAATCGAAAACCATGCTCATGTCGGCAGTGTTGGATTGTCTTGTTGCTGTGGCGTAGTGCATTTACTGGGCCGTCTTTTGAAGCCCGTATAGCATCTTCATGTTTGGCCCAGGAAAAGAAGCCCAAATAAGCTGTAACTTCATGTTTGGCCCGTTTGTGTTTGCAACATTGAGGGCTGGCAAATAGCTCGTCAAATATGACTATTTTGGATAAGTAAGCACGGCCTGCAAATTCGGCAAAAACACCGGAGTGCCAAAGACCGACCGTTTTTAGGGTCAAACATACATCTACATCTGTTGGAGGTGCACATTAGATTTTCTAAGGCTAAGGATACTTTTTGTGTACATACAAAAGAGATCCGAAATAGGAGTTTAAGAGCTTGTTTATGAGATATATGGATTTTGTTGCAGCATCTAGGAATCTGTTTGTAAATCCCAGAGTCCTTCTTATAATATTCGACCCAAACTAATGGAATAAATGTAAACGACCGTCTCATCCTCCCTATAAATAAAGCTCCATGGGCTGAAGGGACCTTTTACTATTTACTCTCTCACTCATTTGGCTTGCTCTTTCTCTCACTCTAGGGTTACTACATTGAGCTTTGACACTCTCTTACTTTTTCTGTTTATGGTGTGTTTAGTTGGTGAAAAAGTTTGAGTTTTGACACTGTAGCACATTTCGTTGTTACTTGACAAATAATGTACAATCATAAACTAATTAGACTTAAAAGATTCATGTCGTGCTAATCAGTTAGATTGTATAATTAGTTATTTTTTCAACTGTATTTAATGCTTCATGTATGTGTCCGAAGATCCGATATGACAGATACTATGCAAATTTTTTTAGAAACTAAACAGAGCCTTAGTTTCGGCTCGTCCGAACCCAACAGCATCAAACGAACTTTAATTGGATGATCAATACTCAAAGAGCGGCTAGCTTGAAAATTGTTCAAAGTGAGTGACTTCACTAAGTGCTGCAAACCACTGCTGGCACAACTCACTTGCAAGTTGCATTTGTTCCTTCAAGGGAGTGAGACGAATGATGCGTCCGAGGTTTGAATTGACCAAGATCTCGACGAGCCCTGCCACGAGCCGTGATGGCCCTTGTGGTCAAGTCAATCTATCCCTTCAGGAGCATGCTACTTCGCAACTTGGACCCGCTGCCACTGAGCATCCAGAAAAAGGACAAAATAGGGGCAGTATCTTGACAGCGTGTTTACATGAAACGCAAAAAAATTTTGTGATGGAATCTTGCTAATTTGGAGTACTAAATGAAATCTATTTATAAATTTTTTGTACAGATGGGTTGTAAATCGCGTGACGAATCTAATGATGCTAATTAATCCATGATTTCATAATTAGCGGATGGTTACTGTAGCATCACTGTTGCAAATCATGGATTAAGTAGGCTCATTAGATTCGTCTCGCGATTTACAGCCCATCCATGCAAAAAGTTTTATAAATAGACTTCATGTAGTACTCCATGCATGTGTCCAAACATTTGATGTGATATTTTTTTCGTTTACGGGATTTACGGGTTGTGATCTAAACATGGCCTGAATATGGCCTGAATGGGATGCTTAGCTAACTTGTCACTTCAGATAATAAACTTTAAACGTTTTCACCATCAGGATCGACGGAATATGATCTGAATCAATGTCGATCTGTTGTTACAACTCTCTGTTCATGCTGACTGACTGATGGCAATGTCAACTGCCAAAAGCTATCCTGCTAGCTGTTCCGTTAGTCCATAACCGCAGATTATCTGGTAGGTAATACCTGTTTGAATGGGTGAAAGAGAATCCAAGGCACGAGGCATCTCTAAGTCAAAATGCCAATTGGGGTGAAAAAGAACAGCACATATGGGTGCCTGCAACTGCAAATTGTGTTAGTTTTCGTTCTCCCGAGGCTGTTCGATCATTGGCATGCACGTCCGAGGTTCGCTTTGACGAATCCTGCAACAATATGTGCCCCGAAACATATATAGAGTACTAGGTGATATCCCGCGCATTGCTGCGGAATTTCTTAAATAAAATTTTAACGTGAAATTTGAAAGTAGAAAAATTAAGATGCTTGCATGGCAACATTCACAAAAAAAAATCGGTGGACGGTGATATGGCATTTGATATAATGGGTTCCTATATGATGCGGATAACTTACATGTTAAGAGAAATAGAATTAATGACTTTAGTAGGTGTCATCTATATAGGCTATATAGATGATATGAATTTTACTTGCATATTATTTTTTATCAGGACCCAGCAGAAATCGATAAACTAATAGAATAAACATCAATAGAATATTTGATCACATTATAGAAGAATAGGTGCTCAAAAAATAGAGTATGTATATGACTTTACATTAAAGATTAAAAGTATTGCAAAAATAGAGTATGTCTATGACTTTACATTAATAGATTAAATATTAAAAGTATTGCACATAGTAGAGATGATATGGACATTTTTTGTTTATTGAATCTCGTAAAAATCGATAAGCTAATAGAAGAAACACCAATAGAATATTTGATCACGTTATAGAAGAATATGTGATGAAAAAATAGCATATGTATATGACTTTACTTTAGTTAATTAAAGATTAAAAGTATTGCATATTGTAGAGATGACATGGACATTTTTTGTAATTAATAAGGTAGTTGAAAGTTAGTGGGACACTTAGTGGAGAATGATGTGGACACTTTACATGAAGAGAGAAATAGTTAGTGGGTGCCATCTATATAGAATATACTAGTTGAATACCCCGCGCGTTGCTGCGGGATTTGTGGACAAAAATGTTGAAGTTGAGTGTATTGAAAAGATGGAGATATGAAGTTGTAGTCAATTTTAGCATTAGAGATATATGGCATTGTTGTATATAAGATATGCTTAAATACTAAAATTGAAGTACATATAAAAAAATTCAAGTTGATGAAACTGATAAAAAGAGAAATTGTAATTGGTATGGTAAGATCGCTTTAATTTTATTTTAGAAGAAAATGGAAAAAGTCTGCATCATTTTGTGAAGTGATTCGACTTTGTATCGACTCTTTGGCTAAGCGAAATTTATGCAAATATTTTTTTTAAATGAAATGTGAGGAATGCAGTTGTGTGTGAAATGTTGATAATTAGAAATATAGTTGTATCAAACAGTAAAATATTAAGGAGGAACCAAACATAGTATCCATATCAGAACATAATGAATGAATGTGTAACATTGAAGAGAAGAGACCTGGAACAATCCTTCACGGTGCTCTTCCTGCATGCCACAGTGATGCAAGACAAAATTTAAGAGTAGCAAAACAGCTGGGGAAGGCAAGGAGCTACCAGAACAGAATGGAATAATGGAGTCGAGAGTGTGTGTAACGCTACGATGGCTTCAACTAAGCAAAATATATAGAGTGTTGGGTTCTACAGATCATGAGAAAGTGGAAGGGGTGGTGGTGGTAGTGTATTGTTAGATAGAGAGACTTAAGGAAATGACAGTTTGGATGATCAAGTTACAAACATGAGAGAAATGAAGAGACATAGTAAGGTGGATGAAGGAGTGCTTCTTCCATTGTTTGTGGCTCAATGGGGATTGAGAGAAATATAAATTAACATTTTCTAGTGGGATACATCAATCTTAGAAGACAGAAATACAATAGGAGACTAATTGTTTTTCTTTTTGTTAACATTTCCTAGTGGGATGCATCAATTTTAGAAGACAGAAATACCATAGGAGACTAATTGTTTTTCTTTTTGAAACAAATGTGGATTTATTTATTAATATTAGATAGACTAATATTTAATTGATAAATGAAAATAATGTTCATGAGACAATAATAAAAGAAAATAAAGGGAGGGAATTTAACATATGTATATTGCATAGAGTAATATTTAATTGATAAATAAAAAATTTGGCTGTTGATCTTCTTTATTTATATTTTTGATGAACCACAACATATTGAAAAACATGACTGAGAGAAATAGAAATTATGACACTTAGTGGGTTGATGACATAGCAACATGGCACTTAGTGAATTAATGATGTGGCAGCACGAGGATTGAGAGAAATATAATTATGACACTTAGTGGGTTGCATCTATATAGAATATATAGATAGATATATATATCTCAATGTCTTGCAGCTGCACACTGATCGCGAGACCTACCACTAGAAAATAAAAATGGGGGCATCTCTTGTAAGCTGTTTCCTACTTTGGCCGTGTTTAGTTCTTTACGTGTAAAAATTTTGTGTTAGAATCTTGATAATTTGAAGTACTAAATGAAATCTATTTACAAATTTTTTTTTGCATAGATGGATTGTAAATAGCAAGACGAATCTAATGATGTTAATTAATCTATGATTAATCCATAATTAGCGGAAGGTTACTGTAGCATCACTGTTGCAAATCATAGATTAAGTAGGCTCATTAGATTCGTCTCGCGATTTACAGCCCATCCATACAAAAAGTTTTGTAAATAGACTTCATTTAGTACTCCATCATTTAGTACTCCATGCATGTGTCCTACCATTCGATGTGACGGGTAAAGATATAAACAGAGCCTTTATGAGTTGTCTGTCACTCGAAAGCTCAAATTCGGCGCTGCCAACAGCGCCCAATGCCATAGCGAAGAATACAACAAGTTGCATGGAGGCATGCACTGGAAGCATGGGCTTAACTTGCCACCGGACTGCTGGTGCATGGGGCAGCTAAATACAAGCCCGTTGGCATATTAACTTCGAATAGTGCATGTTGGCCAGTTGCAGTGTGGTCTGAAATTCTGAATCTGGTGGACTGCCGTACTAACCATTCAGCAGAGATCAGCAACTCCGTTGTCGACTTGTCTCTGCTAAGTCACAACTATGTTCTACTAGCATGGATCAGTCTGCTACGTGAGCTACTGCAAGCTCCAAAAGGTGCCAACGCAACAGTTTCAGAACTGCATTCAGAGATGTCGCCCTATCATTGAGTGCTTACCCCAGCGCCCCAGCCTGGCGTATCGACAAGCAGTGACCTTTTAGGTGAAGATGTACACCGAGCAGCCCACAGTGTCCCGGCCTGTTTGCTTGTCTTGCAACTCGCGGTTTCCCGCCAAGATTCTGTATCCGCTACAAGCCTGCAAGTGCATCATTAGTTGTTTCCTGATTTGGTTAGTTCTTTCGATCAAACAAGTGTAGTCAAACACAGACAGTCCTTCGATGCTGCACCTTTAGCTTGTAGTACTCCCTTCACGCCAAATCATCAGTTTTTTTGGTAAAAAAACGTTAAACCATTCGAAGAGTCCAGTAAGCTATCTATTGAGTCAAAAAGCTCCATGCAATGCTTGGAGAGTGCTGCGCCTGCGCAGCGCTTGCCTACAACAGAACCGAAAAGAAGCTTCGCACTTCTACATGCATTGTGCATGTTAACGTTTTCTTTTTTCCTTTTTGTGAAAGTTCGTTCCAATTCTGTTCTCCACTCTGATTTGGTTAGTATCCCTGCAATACGTTGTATTACTCTGGAACGTAGTTTTTTTTTTTGAAATGCTTGCAGGATTGCAGGAGCACTGCAATGTCATTTAAGAGAGGAGAAGCAAATACTGAGTTCTTACAAACTAAGTACGATATTACATAAAACGAAATGAGCTCAAACTCTAGAAAAGCAAACTTAAGCATTAAATAAAACTATAACTCCAGGCCACCGCAGGCTAACTTCCTATCATTGACTTCGCGCTTTACTCCCTGCAAAACCTCATGTGGTGTGCCAAACTTCTGATGAAACACCCGGCAATTTTCTCTTTCCAAATATTCCAAGTCATTAAATGCCCAAGACGAATTTGAAGGCATAAAACAGAGTTGTGGTATTTAGGATCTGTTTGGAACGTTCCACTCCAGGCGTACTACTCTCTAGTTCAAAAAAAAAGGAGGTGCCACTACTGTATGAAGTTGGCTTCTTCAGAAAAGGAGTCGGGGGTGTTTGAGACTGTTGCGGTAAATCCACGGTGGAATCTTGAGTTGGAACAGTCCCAAATAAACCCTTAGCAGCGGGGCTAATTTTAGGGTTTCGGAGTGGTTGGTCCACTGGCTAGAGTGGATGTGAATGATGCTAGCAGATTTATCACAAATGTTATTTTCATAAAAGTAATCATTTTAACATATATTAGGTCTCTTAGGTCCCGTTTGGATCCAAGAGTTAATAGGTGAAAAGTGCTAAACTTTAGCACGAGTTCATCAACAGAAGTGCAAATATGGTGGGCTAAACTTTAGCCAAGATTCAAAAATTTAACATGTGTATGAGTGCTAATATGTCTTAAAATTGAGCACTCAACTTTAGTTCCTCCAAACACAACTTTAGTAGTATACCTTCGTCAGGATGTCGGACCTTGATTTTTTATCTTTTATTCTTTTTGTACTAGAGTGTTGCTACCTTTGTATCCAAAGGTGTGTGCTGTAACCCTCCCTGGCATGCGGTTGTCGTATAAAGGGTTGTTTGAATTCATGTGCTAATATTCAAAAGTGCTAGTAAAATTAGCACTAGTCTATGTCCATCCAAACAGGAGTAGTAGGATGGGCTAAATTAAACTTTAGTCAAGACTTAAAAATCTAAGTAAATATATCTATACCTATATTTATATACTTATTTTTAAAGTGAGTAAGACTTTCACCTAAAATTTTAGTTTGGTCCATTTGGTTTTAGCTTTGTCTCGTGTCATTGACATGTGAGTCTTAGTCCATTACGTATGTGAGTCGGATCAGCTCCCTCCGTCCACGATTCGATCATATAGATCCCTATAAATTAATATACGGACACATATATGTATCCGATACTTATATCAATTTTGTTCGTAGCAACACATAGGTATAATTGCTAGTAAATGTTAAAATATTCTAAAATTTAGCACCCAACTTTAATCCGGACCTAACTGTACATGTAGCGATTACGAATTGAACGCAGACGGTACACACTTCAAGTGCGCTTTGTTGATCGGCAATAACCTACGAGCAGATCGGCAGTTGACTTTGACCATTTGACTGGAAGGAAACTTATCGACGTGGCTACGCAATGAGAGAAGCGTGTACTACGTCATCAGTGACAACTGGCTCAAGATCCAACACCCTTATTTTGTCCCTTTAAGTTGGGTCGTGTTTGGTAGTGGGAGAAAAAAATTCACGAATTTTTTGTCATTGTAACCATTAATTAGAGATATTAAATGAAGTCTAATTATAAAATCACCTCCGCAATCATGGGTACTGTAGTAATACTGTAGCTAATGAGACTTTTGACCGTGCGATTAGAGGAGGATTAGAGCATAGTTATTGTAGCATTACTATATCTAATCATGAATTAATTAGGCTCATTAGATTTGACTCGCAAAGTTGCATATATATGTGAAAAGATTTTGCAAATAGACTTCGTTTAATACTCCATGCATGTAAGATTCTTATGCCAATCGGCTCCTCATCAACACTGCGAAAA
Organism: Panicum virgatum; assembly: GCF_016808335.1. NCBI lineage: Eukaryota > Viridiplantae > Streptophyta > Magnoliopsida > Poales > Poaceae > Panicum > Panicum virgatum. Next base: position 55,431,876 of record NC_053145.1, on the reverse strand, counting down.
AGTTTTACACTTATTGTCTAAAAGGAATCGGGTGCTCGTAGCCTAAGAGGGGGAGGGGTGAATTAGGCAAACTAAAAACCTTAACCTGAAGCTCTAACTATTTGCACATAAATTAAATTAAGACATACTATCTAGATGTGCTACTAGTGTTCGTCTAGTGTGAAAACCCTCATCCCAAAAGAGTTATGCAAACTATATCCAATCCTATCAAGGTTCTACACTATAAAGGTAAAGGCACACAAAGATTGCAATGAGTAAATGCAGAAGCTTAAAGGAGGGATGAGAGAAAGCAAACTCTTTGACACGAGGATTTATCCCGTGGTTCGGTTAGCCACAAAGACACACCTACATCCACGTTGTTGAAGCACTCACAAAGAGTATTGCTTCTCGGACACCAAGTCTCTTCTGTGAACACAATCACGATCACCTTGGCCTCGAGTTCCACTAAAGAGTTTCACCAAAAAGGGTGGGGGTCTCCACGTCCTCTGCACAAAGATGTCGTCGCTGCTCCACACCAAGTCGGAGGGTCGATGACGTTGCCGGAGAGCCACCAAGACTCCAAAGAGCCGGCACACCGAGTACAAGATGTGGTTCTCTCCTAGAACCAAGGCATAAGGCACACAACTTTGCTCGCTCACTCACTCAAGAGCTAAACTAGTACTAAACCTAAGGATGTGATCAATTTGCTCTTTGATTGGCTTGGAGATGTTCTTCAATGTGTCTAGGGTTTCTCTGAACTCCAGCAACTGCAAAATGGCCAGGGAGATACGCTTATATAGGACACCAACTCAGATTAGCCGTTATGCCTTTTTTCTGCGTAGGCGTCGGATAAACCGACCTGTCCAATGATCAGGGCATCGGATCATCCGACCCCACTGCGATCTCCACGATAGCCGTTAAGTTTTAAAACATTTGCTGACATCATTTGTCCGACATATTGGTCCGACGCCATTTGCATAAGCCGTCGGATTATCCGGTGCTTAAGGCTGATTTGAATTCTGAGCCAACGTCTCTGATCATTGCTCCTGTGCATTAGTCCGACGATCCACCTTGACAGCGTCGGATCATCCGATCCTCAAGCAAGAAGTCCAACTCGAGAAAACATCCTCTCTGGAGAATAGTCTGACCTTTAGTCCGATGTTGAATTTCCTAGCGTCGGATTATCCGTCCTTGAAGGGATTCTGAGCTCTGTGGAGCATCCTTCTCCGAAGAATACTCCAGTCATTTGTCCGACTCTTCTTCCAACCCGTCGGATTAACAGAGTGCATTGGTCGGATAGTCCGACCGTAGGGTCGTCGGATTATCCGAACCTGCTGAGATTTTCCTATTTCTCTGCTTTTTCACTGCGATTTGATATCTCTACGGTGGATTGAACACCTCGTCTCGACGGTGCATTAGACATCTCGTCTCAACGGTGCATTGGATATCTCGTCTCGACGGTGCATTGGACGTTTCGGATATTGCTTGGACTATCCAAGGGACCTAAAGAATCCTACAAATAAGATCTTATAAACTCGTTAGTTCCATTGATTGCGTTGTCATACGATCATCAAAATCACTCGAAATGGCCTAAATAAGGCCATGTTGGTTACATTGTCGAAATGAGGGCATGGCAAAGCTAGCTAGCTTCTCTTTTCTGGTTAGGTTCGATGATCTAGCTGCTGCAAATGGCATCGACAAAATGCATGGAGGACGAGGCGATCTAGCTATAGGTTAGCTCCTTGTCGCCATCCGTGTGGCGATGCTTACCCGCACTCGATCGATCTCGGTCGATGCATGTCAAATGATCATGTCAACCTGCTGCACAATATAGTAAGCCAAATGATCATGCATGTCAACCGATGTGCCGGTTTTGGTGCAGCGGCACATGGGACATGGTGTAGAGCCAAAGGCCAAAGCTAGATATCGCGATGCCTGCAACGCGGGAGCTCCGAGAAGACGGGATCGAGCTGTAGCTAGCCTTGGAGCTAGGACCGGCATCCAGCGTGCAGGTGTGTCCAGCAGATCTAAACGAGCAGCAGCAGCAGCAGCCACGTTCCCTTTCTCCGAGCCTTTTGCTTAGCTTTGTGGCAGGGAATTTTAACTTCGTTGAGCCATCCTAGTCGGGGCGAGATGCTACAGGTTGGAGCTCAGATACGTCGAATATCTGCAAGATTTGGGTGTAACTGGGAATGATTCTCTGGGATTGTAAATTATGCACGCCCGCATTCTCTTAGTTTATCTCGTATATATCTAGCCGTCAAATCTTGTGGCAGCTCTTAAACAAGAACAAATGGGCAGAGGGTCAGAGGAAGTTGGGAGCCAGGAAAATAAAGTATAATAGTATAAGCAGATTCTTCAACTCTAGCTTGCTCAGTTGCTTGTCCATGCGCAGAAAGAAACTGATTTACAACCAGGATTGTGTGGAAACTTAAATAAGGTGGAAAATCATTTTGGGGGGGGGGGGGGGTTCTCCTTTTTATATACATTATTTTTTCGAGCAGTTATGTACAATCTTATTATTTGGCCAACAAATCGAGCCTCCACGTTCACTCTTAAGGTCTAAAATTCTCACGTTAATCGGAAAAAATAAAAAAAATAAAAATTACCCACCACTGCCATTATGATAAAAAGTAACCTAAAATACACATGTGCCTAATTAAAAATCACACACCACTACCATTATGAAAAATTAAATATAAATACCATTTAACTATGTATCAGTTACAAACATATACTATTAATAAAAACTAAAGCTAGCAACAATCAATCAAAATAAAACGAAAATAAGAATAATTATATGCATAATATTATTAAAGCTCAACAAATCAAATTGTTATTATAGGTAGATCATATTTGAATTGTTTTAACCAACGATAAGATATAATTTACGATAATGAATAGGGTGATGTATGGTAAAAATAGTATAATCTTTAAAAAATAGTAAGGATACAACGATATGCAAATTTTTGAATTTTCAATACTAGCCGCGCAAATGCGCGGGCCATACGCCTAGTATTTATTTCAGTAGCAAGGATGTGATGTTCAAGACGGCAAGTCAAAAATACGCTAAAGGCTAAAGGTAAAATAATGCGTGAAATGAAACTTCATCATATAGGCCTTGCACTCAATGTATGAAAAAAAATTAAATTTGAATTTCAAATGATACATTGGACTCATTTTACCATGGTGCCACGTGGCTTATGGGGGGGTGAAGCACATGTAAAAGTACGATATTTTAAAATTATAGTTAATTTGGTTTTTTGGCGTCCTTTCTTCTTCTTGGTTTATTTGAAGCTTCTAATTCTTGTTTCATGAGATTTTCATATCTTTTACAACATCTCCAGCAGGCTCTCAAATTAGACCCTCTACTTCTTGAATAAAGGCTCCCTCTATTTTGAGGGCTAGTTTTTAACCTAAACACCAGCAGTGGCCTTTAAATCTCACCTACTTCTTTTAATCTAAATGGTGAGATCCATTTGTCAGTGGATAGATGGCTCTCTAGAGACCCTCCAGGAATAGAGGGTGAAAAAAAAAGATTTGGAGGCTTTCCCAAAATGCGGGCTTTAGTAGAAGGTCTGCTGGAGTGTGGTTTTTTATATTTCACCCTCCAAGTTTAAGATTGGGGCTTATTTAGAGGGTCTGCTAGATTTGCTCTTAGTCGGTTGTATCCTAATGTACTATCCCCAAGGTTTTCTTTGGATTTTTTTTCTTTGAATTCATAAAGATATTCTTCAACCGAAATTCTATTTCAAAAGGCAAAGAAACCCTAAATCAAGATCATCAAGCCCAGGTATCTTTCAAAGGTGCTCATAGGGATATGGTTGTGTGTATTCATAGTGGTGAATGTGTGTGGATGTATGTGAGCATCTACGTCTGTAATGTGTTCTGCAAAAAAAAAACAAAGGAAAACCTAGTGGGGACTATGGTGGCATGCGAAATAGCCGCATAGGCAGTCGGGGTGATCTGGTCCGAGTTAGGCTTACTTCGAATTTTGGATCTGAGCAAGTTTAAACTTTTGAATATGCAATTTGTTTGTGACGGGATCCGGCTAAATCTGATCATTTATCTGGTTGGGTAAAAAAAAATTGGTATTTTTTCATCGGCCCGAAACCGGCCCGGTCTAACCATTGGGTTGGATTTTTTAGCCCAAGTCCAACCCAACATGTGGTCACGTTGGGTCATACTCGATTTTTTTTTAAGTTTCAGATTGGGTTGGGTTTTGGGTAAAAAATCAGCACCTGGCCTGAGTTTTGGGTCGGGTTGAAAATTTCGTCCCACGCCCGGTCCACATATTGATCGGGTCAGGTTGGGTTGGGTTGGGTTTATCATGTCGTGCAGCCTATGATCAGGTATAGGTCCGACACATCCAATAAATCATTGTTCATAAGGGAAACCGCTTCTTGGTATTTGAGGCGTGAGGCCGTGAGGGTACGATTCTATCTACTAAGTTTGCGGCACTGCATGTATGAGCATCCTTGTCATCAAGAACACTCTTTTTCCTTGAGAAAGAGATTGCACACCGTACCATACGTTGTTGTTAGTTTCTTACGAGCCTCGTGGCTAAAATTAAACGAGCTTTTTTTTTTTAAAAAAAAGGAGCTTGCTAGCCATATCGCAACAGCCATCATGGAGATCTCGTTAAGAAGCTATGCAGACATCCATTGTGATTCACCAGTGTGGATGCAATCTAATCTAACAGTCGTGCAACTGAGGCATCAAGAAGATCTGGTGGCGGAATTCTTCTACCACTATAGATCACTTATTGCACTGGCGTGAATCCTCTGCCGTCATCTGAGCTCTTTCCTCCATTTTTTTACGATCACACGGTGGTTGGGGAGCAGACTCTACCGGCTGCCTTCTGATCGACCAATCGGCCACCAGCGTATCTTGGCGAATCCACTGCCCGTGGTTTAAACTCCTCGGCCGGCGCTAAAAAATTAGTAATGATGCGTTAAAGAACGGCGATCATGCATGGGCGCAGAACACACTGCCACTTGTACCGTCGCCATGGCGGACCACTCGTCACTCGATCGTCAGTCGTTGCGTCCTTGCAGGGGTGAAGGGGAGCAGGTCGTCCGGGGCTCCCTTTTACCGGCGGCGGTGCCTTTCACTGAGGCGGATAATAACGGCGTGGTTCGGCTCGGTCTCCGGCCGTCGGCAGCGCCGGTCGTCGCTCCCATCTCCATGATTTGGATCTTAATCCACCGTCAGTCGGCGGCAGGCTGGACCGGTCCATCCATCATTGCTTTCTAATCTGAACCTTAGTACTGACCTCGATCAACCCTTCGAGTTGAATGATGATCTGGCGAAAAGGAAAAGCTCACGACGTCACGCGCGCCTACGTGGCGGCACCTTACCAGCGCCGGGAGCAAATTAAACAAACCGCTCCGGCGGCCGGGGTTTCATACCTCCGGTGGTCGTCGTCAACCTCCCGCCGGCAGGGACGACGGTGCGACGACGTACGCAATCAATGTCGCCTCATCCTGGGATGATAACAACCAACACGTGTGCGGATGATGATGGCTCGATCGATCATTGCGAGGTGCATGAACTTCCCCGACGCACGCACGCACGGCTACCGCGACACCGACGAGACAGGCATGCGGACAAGACGGCGGCAGGAGCCAGGAGCCGGATGCGCGTGCGAGCACGTATGAGCCCCCAGGTGCCAGAGTGTGTCCGGGTCGATCGCCCTCCGGCGTGGCGACTGGCGAGCGCGCGCGAGAGTTCACGCGTGATCCCTGCTTACATTCGCGGAAGATTCGGCGATCCCGGCCGGCCGATCTAATCCTCTTCGTCTAATCGACCCCGTGCAAGCCTGACGCTCCGTGCTGTGCTGGAGTCAGGCTTGCACGGGCAGAGTCGCAGAGATGAAATGGTCCGGGGACAGGGAACGACGCGTGCTGCTAGCTAAGCTGGGGGCTGGACGGATGGGGTCTACCGCACCTGCGATGGCGACGGCCTACTCGATCAAAAGCGACCGAAAGCGACCTGGTTAAGCACAGACCAGGACTAAACTACAACCGCATACAAACTTCAACTCAGCATAGTACTTTACAGTTATTGGGTGACGGTGGATATTCAATTCTTTCATTGCACAGTTTCCCTGTTCTGTCGTAGACTGCTGATAATTGTATCCTGGAGTTTTAAGCAGGCGCATCAATTCTAGTCTCCAAATAAAAGAGTAGTGTGGTTTTCCAAAAAAAAATAGTTAGTGCTAAAACCTATTATGACCTTGACATATATAGTCTTCAGTGTAACGAGTAAGCCAAAAATATATGGAGAAGTCCGATTTACGCCCTTGAACTATCACAAAAATCCGATATTCAACCTTCAACTACGAAACTGATAACAAAGACCTTCCAACTGTTGAAATCGAGCAAATTTGCCCCCTTAGGTGGTTTCGAAGGTGATTTTCCATTTTATGATAATTAAAAATACTCAAATTTAAACTAATAATATAATAAGTAATTTATTTTAAATCAAAACAATATGAAATGGGTATCAAAAGTTTTCTAAAAATGTAACCTTTCTATTGGCACGATACATGTTAGTTATCCGGATCTAAATTTTTTATGTTCATAATATTTGGTTGGTTATAGTTATGCCTATTATTTTTGAATAACCAAGATTCAAGTTAAGCAATAATAGATAGTTTACACTTTTAGAAAATTTTTGTTACTAGTTTCATATTTTTCTGATTTACAATAAATTTGTTTTGATTTTCTAGATCTAATAGAATTTTCTAGGAATACAAAACCACCTTTCGAAACTACCCAAGGATCAAATTTGTCTGGTTTCGACAATTGGATGGCCTCTGTTATCCGGTTTTGTAGTTGAAGGTTGAAAATCGGACTTTTGCAATCAAGGGTGTAAATTGGACTTTCCCAAAAATATATTATACATTGTTATGAAATTCTTCTTATTATATTTCTTATTATAAATCTAATAGCATCATTTTCATGTTATCGATCGATGTGTATTCTTAAATATTGATGGCTATAGAAAGTCTTGACTAAATAGAATTGTAAATGGGATTTGGTATTGGTGCAGCAATAACATTGTTCAGAAATTGGTCAGTTTGGGGCATTGACACAAGTGCTGCTGCACTCTACAAATTCCGGCACTTTTATTTTTCAAACTGATTCGAGTCTGTTGTCTGAAAACTGGGAAAATAATGCCCGTGCATATGGGTAATTGGGTACTAGTACAGCCAAAAGTAGCTTAATTTCTTCTGATGGCATAATCTAACTGGGAGAGAGAAGGGAATAATCCCTGGTCTGGAGAACAGCCGGCAGGCCATCGCTGTACATGTCTTAAGGCTAAACAACTTAACACAGAGCCAGGGCGGCCAGCCATAAACAGGCAAACCACGCTGAAAAAGCTCATAACACAACAGCCTATTTCCTGTGGCATGTACCACAATCTTCAGAACAGAACAACCCAATGCGAGCTTCTTGGTGGATTCTTTTCCGTCCAAAAGAAAAACACTTGCAGCGATTCTGCGGCAACAATTCCCTCCTTTTGTTTTTTTTTTATGTTGTCTCTCTCAGCATCTGGAAGCCTTCGATCGACTTCCTTTATATAAAGCGAAGCAACCTCCTGCTATAACAAGCACGCAGCTCTCGGTCCTGCAAACATATCTTGCGGTAGCTTCTCTTGCCTCACTGCAGCCTGCACCGCCATTAGGCAGGCAGCAAGAGCAACCAGACCTTCTCTTTCCTAGCTTCCTCGGCAGCCATGGAATCGCTGGTCTGTGGTGCAGTATGGGCTGCGACCTTGGCCATGGTGATGGCTTTCATCACGTGGGCGTACAGGTGGAGCCATCCGAAAGCGAGCGGCCGGCTGCCTCCGGGCTCCCTCGGCCTCCCTCTCCTCGGCGAGACCTTGCAGTTCTTCGCGCCGAACCCTACCTGTGACGTCTCCCCATTCGTGAAGGAGAGACTGAACAGGTACTCAATCAGTCGTCACTTGCTGTCAACACAAACAAAGCAGATGATTAATAAGCAGACTGATACTGATTCTGATTTTACTGTCTGCATGCATTGGTGAATAGCACTAATGATTTGCATTGGTTGTGCATCATCAGGTACGGGAACATCTTCAAGACGAGCATCGTCGGGCGGCCGGTGGTGGTGTCGGCGGACCCGGACCTCAACTACTACGTGTTCCAGCAGGAGGGGAAGCTGTTCGAGAGCTGGTACCCGGACACCTTCACCGAGATCTTCGGCCGCGACAACGTCGGCTCCCTGCACGGCTTCATGTACAAGTACCTCAAGACCCTCGTGCTCCGCCTCTACGGCCAGGAGAACCTCAGGGCAGTGCTCCTCGCCGAGACCGACGGCGCCTGCCGCGCCAGCCTCGCCTCCTGGGCCGGCCGCCCCAGCGTCGAGCTCAAGGACGCCATCTCCACCGTAAGAAGATACATGGCACCGTACTGTATCTTTTTCAACTTACCATCAGGATTCAGGTTAGGTTGTGAAACTAATTTCCCTGCAGATGATCTTCGATCTCACCGCGAAGAAGCTGATCAGCTACGAGCCGTCAAAGTCGTCCGAGAATCTGAGGAAGAACTTCGTGGCCTTCATCCGCGGCCTCATCTCCTTCCCGGTGGACATTCCCGGCACAGCCTACCATGAGTGCATGCAGGTACATCACATATGCTGCAGAACCGCACATGCATGCGATCGATGGATGCAACTTGAGCAACGTAGGGAGCAAGACTACACAGGCAGACAGCGCACACATGCAGATGTCAAGTCAAACAAACGATGATCCTTCATCACTCACATGCACGCGGTCAAATGATTCTAGAGGAACCTACCTGTTCCTCTAAGCTTCTTGTTACGGACCCGGCCCCAATATAATGCAACTATGCATGCTGCTGCTAGCGCTGCGCTTGTGAACTGATCCTAATAAAATTTCATTCCTTTAGCCGTATTTAGATCCAAAAAATTTACACAAAAAAACATCACATCAAATGTTTGGACACATGCATGGAGTATTAAATAAAAATTATTTACAAAACTTTTTGCACGGATAGGTTGTAAATCGCGGGACGAATCTAATGAACCTATTTACCTCATGATTTGCAACAGCGATGCTGTAATAACTATCCATCCATGTGAAAAGTTTTGTAAATAAATTTTATTTAATACTTCTAAATAGCAAGATCTTTTTTCAGAAAATCTAAAATTTTACCAAAAGATCTAAACACGGAGTTAATTGTTAGGGGAGGAAGAACGCTATGAAGGTGCTCAAGAAGATGATGCGGAAGCGGATGGCGGACGCGGGGAGGCAGAGGGAGGACTTCTTCGACGTCCTGATCGAGGAGCTGAGGAGGGAGAAGCCCGTCATGACGGAGGCCATCGCGCTCGACCTCATGTTCGTGCTCCTCTTCGCCAGCTTCGAGACGACGGCGCTGGCGCTCACGCTGGGCGTCAAGCTCCTGGCCGAGAACCCCAGGGTGCTCCGGGCACTAGCGGTTAGTATAATCCTGCACAAAAAACTGCATGGACCAGCAAGATTGTGGCGATTGTTTTCTAGTAGTCTAGTACCCTCGACGTACGTGGTGTGTGTCTGACGAAGCAGGCAACAAAGTCTGCCTTGTGCCGGAAACAATTGACCAGAGATGATTCTGTGCTGTGTGGCCAGGAGGAGCATGAGGCGATTGTCAGGAGCAGGAAGGACAGCGATGCTGGACTCACGTGGGCCGAGTACAAGTCCATGACCTTCACATCACAGGTGAGCCTAACCAGGTCTAGCTAGCTAAGATACCGCACGGATGCAACTTGAACCCTTAAGAAAGCTTGCGCAACATGTCTTACAGACACAGTAACTAATGGCGCATATGTAGCTTTGACAGAAAAATGCGATTGGGCAAGTGTACGATCAGTGTTTCGTGCCTGTGAAACCAAATGCACGGTCTACAAGCAACGAGGAAGAAGATATTTTAGTTAGCTTAATAATTAAGTAACTAGTAAAAATGCAATGAAGGAATAGAACAAAAAAAAGGATCGGATTTGAGTATCTAGAAATGCAATCTATCTTCTATTATCTTATTATTTGACCAACAAATGGAGCCTCCACATTCGCTCTCAAAACCTAGAAATTTCCACGTTAATCGGAGAAAAATAGAAAAATAGAAATTACTCACCACTGTCATTATGATAAAATTAGCACAAAATACCCCTGTGCCTAATTAAAAATCACCCACCAATGTCATTATGAAAAATTAAATATAAAATATCATTTAGCTATGTATTAGTTACAAACATATACTATTAATAAAAACTAACGCTAACAACAATTAATCAAAATAAAACAAAAATAAGAATAATTATATGCATAATATTATTAAAGCTCAGCAAATAAAATTGTTATTATAGGTAGATCATATTTGAATTGTTTTAACCTACAATAAGATATAATTTATGATAATGAACAGAGTAATGTATGGTAAAAAATAGTATAATCTTTAAGCAAGGATACAAAGACATATGAATTTTTGAATTTTTAATACTAAACGCACAAATGCGTGGGCTATACACCTAGTCTATTATCTTATTATTTGGCCAACAAATGGAGCCTCCACGTTCGCTCTCAAGGCCTAGAAATTCCCACGTTAGTCGGAGAAAAATAGAAAAAAAGAAATTACCCACCACTGCCATTATGATAAAATTAGCCTAAAATACCCCTATGCCTAATTAAAAATCACCCACCAATACCATTATGAAAAAATAAATATAAAATATCATTTATTTATATATCAGTTACAAACATATACTATTATAAAAACTAAAGGTAACAACAATCAATCAAAATAAAACAAAAATAAGAATAATTATATGCATAATATTATTAAAGCTCAACAAATCATATTGTTATTATAGGTAGATCATATTTGAATTATTTTAACTAACAATAAGATATAATTTATGATAATGAACATGGTGATGTATGGTAAAAAAATAGTATAATCTGTAATGATACAACGACATGCGAATTTATGAATTTTCAATACTAGCCGCGCAAATGCGCGTGCTATACGCCTAGTTCTTAATTAAACTGACAGCCCGGTTTGTTTGTTGTTCATGAAGGTCATATTGGAGATAGTACGATTGGCAAACATTGTGCCGGGGATTTTTCGGAAGGCCTTGCAAGACATTGAGTTCAAAGGTACAATTATTTACCTAAAATGATAATTAACATGGTATTTTTGAGCAGGGATTTTTTTTTTACTTTTGGGAAAACTTCATACATCCGGTGGATGCAGGCTACACCATACCGGCAGGTTGGGGAGTGATGGTGTGTCCTCCAGCAGTGCACTTAAACCCCGAAATCTACGAAGATCCATTGGCGTTTGATCCTTGGAGGTGGCAGGTTTGTGCCCTTTTCTCAGTATGCAAAGCTGAATTGAAGTCTATCTACTACTCCCTCCGTTCCAAATTATAAGTCATTCTAAGAATCTTGGAGAGTCAAGCCATCTCAAAGTTTGACCAAAATTATAAAGAGAAATACAAAGATTTATGACATAAAATAGGTATACTATGAAAATATAGCTAACAAAGAATTTAATGATACTTAATTGGTATCATAAATGTTATTATCTTGTTATATAAAAGTTTGGTCAAATTTGAAAAACTTTGACTCTCCAAGATTCTTGGAATGACTTATAGTTTGGAACGGAGGGAGTATCTCGCTGTGAAAATTGAACTAAATAGTCCCTATAACACTTTCAGTTTCAGACTTCAGGATTTTCTAATTTGACAGTACTGCCCATGCCCATCGAACCATGCATGCATAAATCTACCTGAAGTAAAACGGTTGCTGCCACATTTTATTTAAGTTGTATCAGCATTTTAGCAAACTAACCTGCTACTAGTATAAGTCCGGATTAAACCTGGCGAAGATTGCAATCGGTGCATGATATATGCCTGAATTCTGGAGTTCTTTTCATGTTGTAGCTTACTTGGAAGGATAAGAAGATCCCAGAAAAAGTATAAACTAACACATGCATGGTATAGCCGAAAGTCGTCCTAGATACTGACGAGCTAGCCCTGTCTATATATTGACAAACACTGCACCAATCACCTTGGAGGAGGACAAATGTTAACATATATATTTTGCATGGGATTCTGACCACTTGGCAATGTGTCTACGTTTTAGGGTTCTATCCTGACAGTTCCTCAATGCAGCTGGTGAAGCATGTGGTATATATATCACATAGTACCAGTGATAAGCAGAAAAAGAAATGTCAAGGGGACATAACAGTATAACACAGGAGTAAATAATCCTATCTTGCCTGTGAACAAGGGGATGAACCAGGAAGGGGCAGTAACAAGCTCAGTGCTTTGTTTGTAGATTGCTACCTGTTACGTCTACATTGGGATGGTCAAGTCAGCTTATGGGACAGCATATAGTCAAACGTTACTTAATATGCGCTGCTCCGTTAAAAAGAGACACGCAGCTGTAAAGAAATGAGGCAATCTTAGAGCGATATATAACGATTGAGACATTGTTCGCACCAAGAAAATAAAACTGCAGCAACTTGGAATAAGATATTCTCGTAACTAGAAGCCTCCTAAGACAAATTGCATGGACATGAAAAATACAGTGTTCAGTTTTCAACTCATCAGTTTATCTGAAGTCTGAACAATTCTTGTGGGTATGTATATCTTGAGCAGGACAAGGCGGAAATCACCGGTGGAACAAAGCAGTTCATGGCCTTCGGTGGGGGTCTCCGGTTCTGCGTGGGCACCGATCTCAGCAAGGTCTTGATGGCAACTTTCATCCACAGCCTGGTTACAAAATACAGGTACCAGTGCGCGTGAATACATAACATTGTTTTAGTAGATTCTTCTGAAAATGGTGGAGTTCATGTTTAAATATAAATTTGCTCAATGCAGTTGGAGAACTATCAAAGGAGGGAACATAGTCCGTACCCCGGGCCTCAGTTTCCCTGATGGATTTCATGTTCAGCTATTCCCTAAAGAGCTGACGCCTTCTTCTGTTCTGAACACAGCGTGTTCTGTCTGACTGCTGTCTGGTCAACGTGGTCGCTTGCAGCCAACATATACAGGAAATAAGTGAAAATTAAAGATGGCATATTTAGGTGACGAAGTAGTATTATACATACTTGAGGTCATTGTAGGGATCTCCTTGTTAGTGTAGTATATATAGTCTTGAGACCAAAGTATATATTTAGGCCTCTGGATCCAAACAAGAGGTGTTTGTACTTTGGGTTCTCTCTTTGTTTCCCGTGTGGTTAGTGGTCTATAAGGTCTACCCATATGGTGTGTCATCTAGTGTTCATCTGTCATTTACAAGCGTTTAGCGCTTCCTATATATGCAGTCGCCATGATGTTTCATTGTTTTGGCATGGATGCATGCATTGTTTCAACAGTTATGATACACGTAAGATGCTTGGTTTTGGCTCAAGTTTGAGCCAACTTTTGGGTGCATTGTATTTGTATATGCATAGAGATTGATAAATATATCTTGTAATCTAATCAATAAATCAGAAAAAGTGAGGAACCAGCCCAAATTAACCCCGCCTAATCGAGTCATCGTCCATTGATCAACTCAATTAGAAAGGGTTAATCCCAGTAGTCCTTGGAATGTGTCATGAGCAGCGCCCATGATTTAAACACACTCCACTAGCACAATAATAACACCATTACATAAGCACATCCACACATTAGTTCATATTACAAAGAGGTTCAAGTCCATTACATTAAGTTCTCTGAGTTTGCAGTGGAAAGTCTACGACATAAGCACTCCATACATAACGCAAAATAAGAAGGTAAACACTATATACCGATAGTGCCCTTCTCGTAGCCATCTACTCCCCACTCGCACCTCTGTCAGCGGGGTAGAAGTATCCAAACACGGCCTCCGGCTGCGTGTCGCCTGCAACAACTTTAACAATAGCACCATGAGTACAAAGGTACTTGCAGGACTTATCCGATATGGATATATACTTGCCCGACCTCAAAGAAAATGCATTTGGTTAGTAGCAAGAATTGGTCAAGGTTTGTAATTTTTGCATAAAGCATTGAACTTTGATCAAGTTATAATAAGCAAAAGACAAAGCATCTATAATCTATATGTCATTCATTAATACAATTGCATAACTAAAATGATCATATGTAACTTGGGATTAATCTTCCTTGAACTCTATAACGAGACTCTACAATGGGGCCAACCTCAAAGAGCGTGCTCACTGCCCGAGAGCGCGGCTATTATAATAGATTAAAGACCCTGTAGGGGTGTACAACTTTACCCACATGAGGACAAGACCAACGACCATACCCATGGCCAAGGATAAGCATTGATTTGTAACACTCGAGTGTTAAACTTGGGATTAACTAGATACTTAGAAAGTAATTCGTTTCGTCGCAAATCGAGTCACAAATCGAATCAAAACTCAGATTTATTTTCTGGAGTTGGGTGGACCCGGATACTCCGGGTTTTAACCCGGAAACTCTGGATTAACTCGGATAATCCGGATTTTCTTCCGGATAGTCCAGACTTGAAATCCTATATCACATGTTAGGGTCCTTTTACTGTTTCCAAACGGCAAAACATCAGTTTTTCTCTCTTCCTCACTCCCCCACGAGCTCTCCCTCTCTCCTTAGCCCTAAACTCCAAATCCTTCCTTACAAATCCATTCCAAGGCCCAAGAAGTTTCTACCGGCGTGGGGAATAATCCTTTCTATGAGCTTCACCTTGGGGTGGCTTCGGTTCAAGCTCTTGGTGCAAGGGAAGCCTACTCAAGGTACTCGAGCTAGGGTTTAAGGGAGTGATCGTTCTCGGATGTTTTAAGCGATTTATTTTGGGTCAATCATCTCCATACGAGTCCCTCTACTAGGGTCTAGAAGGGTTTCGATTTTTGTAGGTTGGTTTTGCTAGAAATCAGAATTTCAATTTTGGGGGCGAAAGCTGTGCAAAACCCGGATACTCCCAGTATTAACCCGGATACTCCGGAAAATCCGGATATTCTGGATATAAAATCCGGATAATCCGGGTTCTGCAGAACTGTTGGGCGTCGGGTTGTTCGGTTAGCAGTGTTTATGATCGATTAAGGTTTATTTCAAAGATACAAATTATTTTACATGCATTCTCATATCATTTGCATACGTGTAGACGCTACCGCCGAGGGAGCCATGTACGAGGTGATCGCCGGGCTACAGGAGCAGCAGGGGAAAGTTCAGCAGGAGAATTGTGAGCACCCGGCCCAAGGCCCAGCTGAGCTCAGTGTCGAGCAGCAGCCCGAAGGCAAGCCCCGGTGCATGTATTATTAGTTCAACTTATGATTCACTATATATATATATATATGTATGTATGTATATATGTATTGCTTGTGCATTATGTTTTAGGAGTTAATTGGAACCCTAGTTGCATGATTCATAGGATACCTTGAGTTTATACTAGTATATAGGGGTCGCTAGCGATGCCATGCTTAATAGGACTCGGTAGAAGCCGAGTGACTTCTTGTCACTCGCGAGATGTTTAATTATTTATGTACTTCAGTAGTGAGTTGTGGAATGCAAATGTAAAGTTGATGGAAACTTGAGACCGGACAGGGAATGAAGATGGTGTATAGGTATGGCAGCAGGATATGGTTCCTGGTTTTCTTAGCCCCGTCTGTGTCGATTAAGGACCGGTCGTTGTGGCAATGCTGATCGGGGATTGAATTGTACTAACCGCATGCCGGGAGTAGGAGGTAGTCGAAACCGGTAAGCCTAGTACTGCCTCGCTTCTGAGGAAGGTGGAGTACTTACTCCTGGTTGTGATGAGTGAATTGTCAACCGTGCGGTGTGATCGTGTGCTTGGTCTTTGGTTGCAGGTACACGGGCGTCGAGTGTCGACGGAGAGCTGCCGTGGAGGTGTTGTGGCCGATGGACCGTGCGGTGGACGGTGGTGAAGGGCAGCCGGGACCGGAGCTCGGGCCGGGCGGCAGCTGTGGCGTCCACTCCTGGATCGAGGGTGCAAGTGCCGACGGATGGCGGGTTTCTTGGTTTGTGCCACAAAACCAAGCTGGCGGACGGTGGTTGAAGACACCAAGTCGTGGAGGCACGGGCATCGGTCTCGGGACTGGCGGAGGAACGGGCGTCGACAGCGTCTAGGGCCTCGCTGCGGGCGAGGAGGTGACGGGCGTCGGGCGGTGTCTAGGGCCGTCAGGAGGCTGAGGCGGGAACGGCGTCCAGGGCCACGACGTGGAGGCGGGAATCTTCCCGCGCGTGGAGTTTTGGCGGTTTTCTCAAAACCGGCCACCTACCCGGGTTTCGCGGACCCTCCAAAACCGCGGACCGGATCTTCATCTACGTGGCGGCATCGCGGAGAAGACTTCGATTCGAAGAAAGAACCTCGGCCGTCGGATGAGATCATGTAGATATTTCCGGTTTAGCCCCTACGGGCGTTTTAGTCTCTAGTTTAAATTTAAGGGTATTTTGGACCCCTGTGTGGGCACCATAAATACCCCCCTCTCCTCTCTCTCTCTCTTTGCCTGGCGCCCAGGCCGCCTGCCCCTTCCTCCCATCGCCCTCTCTCCCTCTCTCTTTGTTCCTCCCTCTTCCTCTCTCTCGGGTAGAATTTCATCCATGGATTCTTGAGACTTTGTACTAAGATTGATCGGGAAAGGAGGCCCTCTCCTCCTTATGCCCTCGGGGCTTTTGAATTTGAATCAATCTTGTACTTTGAATGTCTTTTGTGTGATGTATTTTGGTTCTCCCGTTTTGTTCTTTGTGCATGAGATTGAGGGCGGTTTCTAGATGATTTTGTGACTCCTTGGGGTGCTTCTAATCCATCTAGCCTAGTGCTAAATTCCGCGGAATCACGAGTCTCCACGAATCGAAGTTTTTTGCGTTCTAGAGAAAACCCCGCTCTTGCTCTGATTTCTTCCGATTCCTCTTAATCCGTGAGGACTTTCGTTGAAATATTTTGGGGATGTGTTCTTGGTGTCATCATCTTCATCTCCCCAAAATTTGAGCTCCTTTGGGCTTGATTTGATCCCCCAATCATCAAGATTTCCAAAGGTCGCGGGCTGGAAAAATCGTTTCTGGGCACATGCAAACTTTTTTCCTATAACCGGTTAAACCGACGCTTGTGATATGTTGCGTCGGTTCAACCGGTGAGTTGGTTTTTCGCACTTTAGGGTTTTTGGACTTTCTGCTTGGTTACACCAGTGCTTTAGTTTCACGAGCATCGGTTCAACCGGTGAAGCTTTACTAAGCTCTTTCTGGGTGCTGTTTTTGCTTGTTGCACCGGCGTAAAGAAGTTCATCAACGTCGGTTCAACCGGTGCTCAGTATAGTTCGTTTTGTTGCTTCTCTGGACAACTGCACTGACGCTTGAGTTTGATTTTGTCGGATCATCCGGTGTACTATCGCCGGTTGAACCGACGCTGTTTAAACCATAGCGTTGGTTTAACCGGTGAGTGGTTCTTATCTGCTGCCGGCTCTGTGATGTCGGTTGAACCGGTGAAGATTTTCTTCGCACTTCGGTTTAACCGGTGTTCATATATCGTGCTATCTTTGCTGCTTGCTCTCCGCTCTTGATCCGATCTCTTCGCAGCTTGCTCCTAGAGTTTTTGCTTGGTGTCTAGCTCAGCTATAGCTACACTTTGCACACTCTAGAAGAGAGGGTTTGGGTGTACTCTTGGGACTTGACGAAATCGGTTTCGCTCGTGAATTTTTTATTGGCTCCCATTCACCCCCCCTCTGGTCGCCTTTTCGGTCCCTCAATTAGTATCAGAGCTTGGTTAAGGTTTTCATTACCCTAACCGGTTCGAAAATCATTTGGCGACCATGGCAAGTCTTGGTAAGATCCCTGTGTTTACCGGCGAGGACTATGCTTACTGGAAGGTTCGCATGCGGGCTTTCTTGCAGAGCTTGGGAGCCGAGGTTTGGGATATAACCAAGAACCAAGCTTATGAGGTGCTTGTCGTTCGGGTCACTCCTATTCAAGTGACCGAGCACAAGGCTAACACCAAGGCTATCAATGCCTTGTTCGCTGGCGTTTCTCGTGCGGAGTTCTCATGCGTCCAGGGTTTTCAGGAAGCCCACAAGATTTGGACGTGCCTTGAGAACTACCACGAGGGCACACCTCAGGTTAAGGCTAGACTTTTCGAGACTCACCGGCGTGAATATGAGAACTTCACACAGGGGCCGGGTGAGAGCATTGGCGACATGTTCAGTCGGTTTCAATCGATTGTGAACAAAGTCAGTGCTAACAGATCTGCTTAAGCCCTTGACTACACAGAGCATGAGAAGGCTCTCAAGTTGCTCTACGCACTTGACCGCTCTGTGTGGGATCTCAAGGTGAACACGATCATCGAGTCTGCAGGCTATGAGACTCTGACCATGAATGAGCTCTTCAGCAAGTTCAAGGCCACTGAGGTGGATAACCAGACACCAGCCAAGCTCAATGGTGCCCCTCCTTCCAAGAGCATCGCTCTTGTGACTGGCCCAGGTGGATCGAGCTCTAATGCTAACTCTGCTCTTGGCTTTTCTCTTGTCTCTTTGTCTTCTGTTACAGATGAGCAGTTGGAGACGCTGGGCGACGATGACTTGTGCCTCCTCATCAGCAAGTTCCAGCGTGTCTACCACAATAGGCAGAGGCGAAAGAACCCCGGGTGCTACCACTGCGGCGATCCGAACCACTTCATCGCCGACTGCCCCAAGAAGTCCGGCGGTGGCCAGAACAACAACTTCGACTACTACCGCCACCGCGACCACGACGAGGGAGGCTCCAACAAGGAGCGTCGGCGCCACAAGCACCGCAGCCGTGACCGGGACAAGGGAGGGCACTTCGACAAGGAGTCGATCAAGAAACGCTTCCAGTACAAGGCCAAGAAGCGGGAGAAGGCTTTCTTGGCGCAGCTCAGCGACCTTGATAAGAGCTCCGACACCGACCGCTCTTCTTCATCGACCTCCGATGACGATGACAAGAAGAAGAAGAAGAAGCGGGACAAGGAAGCCACCGGCTTCATCGGCCTTTGCTTGGCGGCTGGTCGGCGCAAGAGTTTCTGCACCATGGCGGGTGAGACCAATGGTGCTCGTGCGTCTCCAGGTGGACATGCAACACCGACGCACGACGAATCTTCTCCTGGATCTGAGAGTGATTCAAAGGTAAACTCCACTATCGATCTGCTTGATACTGAGGTTAGGAAGTTGTACGCCGCTCTCGACAATCAGAAAAAGTTGCTTAAGGAAGCAGCTAGAGAGCGTAAGCGGCTTAGGGCTGAGCTGGCTTGTGCTAGAGAGAAATCTGGTGAGGATGAGTGCGCTGGCTGCATATCTCACATGAATGATCTTGTTTCTCTCCGTGCCAAGCATGATGAGAACGTAGAGAACTTGGATGTTGCCAAGATCTCACTGGCAGACGTGTCTCACGAGCTAGCTAGGGCCAAGCATGAGCTTGAACTGGCCAAGGACGCTCCTATCGTTAGTGATGTGCTTGAATGTGATGAGTGCTCCATCTTTAAGTCTGATCTACCTTCTTTGTAGTCTAAGTTTGCTACTGTTGTGTATGAACTAGAGGAGCTTAGGTCTAGGCCTGTTCTGTTTGGTGCTTGTAAGCTTTGTCCCACGCTTAGGTCGGAGCTAGATGAGAAGAACGCCTTGATTAAGTCTTTGGGGAAGACTAAGGTCGGGGAGTCTAGCCCACCTATTGATTGTCATGTTTGCCCTGGTCTGATTTCTGATTTGGATAATCTTGCGGTAGAGAAAGCCAACTTGGAGAATGAGAACACATATCTTAGGGCGATTCTTAGTTGGGTTTCTAGTAGTGAGCCGCAATTGGGCATGATGTTCAAGCAGTTTAAGCGTGGTGATGTGTTTGGGGTCGGTTACACCTACACGAAGTCAGACTTTGACATGCTGTATGGTAAGATAGGCAAGGCTGCTAGAGTTCCAAGTGCTCTAAACACTGCTAGTACGAGCACGCAGCCTTCGCTTGTTGACCCCATGGATGGTGTGCTGAAAGAACCACAAAAAGCACCTCCACAGAAGCAGGTTTGGGTTCCAAAGCCCAATGAGCTGAGGAATCCCCTTGATACGCTCCCTGCTGCCACAGCCCAGGTTGCCCAGAAGAAGGGGGCTGCTCCTTTCCATCCAAAGGCGGGGCCTCCACCTCCCAAGAGAGAGGTGAGGTACCACTGTGAGTACTGTCATAGAGACGGTCACTTGGAGGAGTTTTGCTTCAGGAGGAAGCGGGCTGTGAGGCGTGAGCAGGAGAGACGTAACTCGGACATGTACTCTGCTCGAGTACATGGTCCTCCTCGGCGTGGTGGTAGGCAAGATACTAGGGCGCGCCGTGTAGGTGGAGGACAGGGAGACGGTGGTGATTACCGTGCTCCAGCGGGTGGTCGCTTTGCCGTTCGTGCTCCTGGTCGTCCTTAGTACGGCTATGGACCACGGGACCGAGGCTTTGGAGGAGGTTACGAGACACCATATTTTCCTCGCGGTGGTGGTCGTCAGCCTCGCGGTATATGGGACGGGAGATACGCTTTGCCTGATTTTGCTAACCCTTCTGTAGAGCAAATGGCTCGACACTAGTTTGCTTCACACTTTGCAAACTCCAGTGTTGAGACATTTGCTCACCCTTTGTCTCGCTACTGATGTGCAGGCTGGAGGCTTGGAGAACAGGTGGATCATGGACTCCGGTTGTTCGCGCCATATGACCGGGAATGACAAGTGGTTCTCCAGCCTCACCCCGATGCGCTCAAAGGAGTACATTGTGTTCGGGGACAATGGAAGAGGAAAGGTACGTGGAATTTGCGCTGTTCGTATTTCCGATTGCTTTACCCTGAGAGAAGTTGCTTTGGTTTCGAACCTTGGGTTCAATTTGCTCTCTGTTTCGCAACTTCTTGATGAGGGGTTTGAAGTTCGCTTCAAGGAGGGTTGTTCTCGTGTTTTAGATTCCAGATGAGATTTGGTTTGCCGGATTTTACCTCGCGATCGGGTTTTCTTGGTTGACTTCTCTGGAACTTTTTTTTGGTCCTTCTTGTTGCTTGTTGGCTGGTCCTTCTTCTGATTTGTGGAAGTGGCATAGGAGATTTGGACATTTGAGCTTTGACTTGTTGTCGAGACTTAGCTCACTTGGCCTTATTCGAGGATTGCCCAAATTAAAGTTTGAAAAGGATCTTGTTTGCCACCCGTGTCGCCACAGGAAGATGGTTGCCACCTCTCATCCGCCAATTAATCAAGTGATGACCACTCACCCTGGAGAGTTGCTACACATGGACACAGTTGGTCCTTCTCGGGTGATGTCGGTTGGTGGGAAGTGGTACATTCTTGTGATCGTGGATGACTTTTCTCGCTATTCTTGGGTATTTTTCATGAGAACTAAGGATGAGGCTTTTGAGTTTGTTCGAGACTTGATCTTGAGGTTGAAAAATGAGCTACCCCATGCCATGAGAGCGATTCGCAGTGACAATGGCACAGAATTCAAAAATGCTCGTTTTGACACCTTTTGCAGTGATCAAGGTCTTGAACACCAGTATTCTTCCCCCTACACTCCACAGCAGAATGGAGTTGTAGAGCAGAAGAATCGAACGCTGATTGGGATGGCTAGGACAATGCTCGATGAGCATAGGACTCCTAGAAAGTACTGGGCTGAGGCGGTTAACACAGCTTGTTATGTGTCCAATCGTATTTTCTTGCATGCTTTCATGCACAAGACTTCTTATGAGTTGCGATTTGGACGCCAGCCCTGTGTTGACCATCTCAGAGTTTTCGGTTACCGGTGTTTTGTGCTGAAGAAAGGAAATCTTGATAAGTTTGAGTCTCGATCTTCTGACGGTATTTTTATCGGTTATGCTTCTCACTCTAGAGCTTACCGTGTACTGATGATTGATACTAACATCGTCAGAGAGACTTGTGAAGTCACTTTCGACGAGACTGCACCGTGCAATTCTTCTGTCTTTGAGGTTGCAAGAGATGATGAGCTCGGCACCCCCATCTTTGAAGATGAGGAGGAAGAAACTGCGGAGGGTGATGCTGAGGCTACCACGCGTGCTGTGGACCCAGCTGCCTCCACCACGAGCTCGGACGATGATGACGGCCCCGACCCGACTACATCCACTTTCCGGGGGCCGATCGAGCAGGTGACTCAGCCTTTACCAGATGCACCTGAGGAGACACCAGTTTTGGTTGAGGAGGAGGCGACTTCGACAAGGGAAGCACCGCGACACGTTCAGTGTCGTCATCCACCTCAACAGATGCTAGGTGACCTCAACGAGCGAGTCACACGGTCCAAGGTAACAAGTATCGCTGGCTTTGCTCATTCAGAGTTTGTTGCCTCTTTCGAGCCCAAAGATGTTGGACACGCACTTTCTTACTCTAATTGGGTCAATGCCATGCTTGAGGAACTCGAAAATTTTGAAAGGAATCAGGTTTGGGTTTTGGTTGAGCCTCCGCCAGCTTGTAACCCCATTAGAACCAAGTGGGTTTTCAAGAACAAGCAAGGTGAAGATGGGTTGGTAGTGCGGAACAAGGCTCGACTTGTAGCCCAGGGGTTTTGCCAAAAGGAAGGGATAGATTTTGAGGAAACTTTTGCCCCGGTAGCACGCTTAGAAGTGATTCAAATTTTTCTTGCTTTTGCTGCTTACAAGGGTTTTAAAGTTTTCCAAATGGATGTGAAATCTACCTTCTTGAATGGTTTTATTGAAGAGGAAGTTTATGTGAAACAACCCCTGGTTTTGAAAATCCCAAGTTTCCAAACCGAGTTTACAAACTTCAGAAAGCTCTTTACGGTTTGAAACATGCGCCTAGAGCTTGGTACGATAGGCTTAGAAATTTCTTGCTTGCTCAAGGTTTTAAAATGGGATGTGTTGATAAAACTTTGTTCCTCATGCGCTCTGGCCCTGACTTTTTGTTGGTTCAGATTTACGTGGATGATATCATCTTTGGTGGCTCTTCTCATGCTCTTGTTTCCATATTTTCTGAGCACATGTCCAGGGAGTTCGAGATGAGCATGATGGGTGAGCTGCAGTTCTTCCTCGGGCTGCAGATCAAGCAAACTTCCCAGGGCACGTTTGTCCATCAAGCCAGGTACACCAAGGACTTGTTGCGGAAGTTCGACATGAGTGACTTGTCTCCTCAGCCGACTCCGATCAGCACATCGACTTGGACGGCGAGGCAGTGGACCAGAAGGAGTACATGAGCATGATTGGCTCCCTTCTGTACCTAACGGCGACCCGGCCGGACATTCAGTTCGGGGTCGGCCTCTGTGCGCGGTATCAGGCTTCGCCGCGCACCTCCCACAAGCAAGTGGTGAAACGTATCTTCAGGTACCTCAAGTTCACTCCTAAGTTCGGTGTTTGGTATTCTGCAGATTCATCTCTTGTCTTGGTTGGCTTTTCGGATGCCGATTTTGGCGGGTGTCGGCTGGATCGCAAGTCGACTTCCGGCAATTGTCACTTTCTCGGTACATCGCTGGTTTCGTGGTCGTCTCGCAAGCAAGCTAGTGTAGCACTCTCTTCCACAGAAGCCGAATACGTTGCCGCTGCTAGCTGCTACTCTCAGATTCTTTGGATGAAACAAACCTTGCAGGATTGTGGGTTGTGTTTTGGTAGGGTTCCCATCTTTGTAGACAATATGTCTTCCATTTGCATTGCAAAGAACCTAGTGCTCCACTCCAGAACCAAACACATAGACATCAGGTTCCACTTCCTGCGAGATAACCATGAGAGAGGCCACATAGACATGATCCATGTACCATCCGAGAGGCAAACCGTAGATATCCTTACCAAACCACTTGAGCTTGAGACTTTTGCTCGCTTGCGAGGGGAGCTTGGGGTTTGTTACCCCTTTTAGTTGCTAGTTTTTCTTTGGTTAGCTTTGTAGGTCTTGGTTCTTTTTCTCTTCGTTTTTCTAGGTTTGGTAGCTGCATTTTGCACTTGCATTGTACATTTCAGTATTTTTGCATTGCCTCACTTGCACTAGCATTCTTGTATACATTGCTATGACCTCCTAGTGCTTGCTAGTGTGAGTTTATAAACGTGATCATGAATATCTTGCTCCACTGTGTATATGATATCCTCTGAGTTAAGCTATTTTGATTTGAAAATTCGAAAACATGGTCACTCTGTCTTGGCTACTAGCATGATAGGGTGTGTTGATATGCTTTGCTATCTTATTCATGCTAGTGTAGCTTCTTGATACTTAACTTGTTGCGACGCATCCTGGTTCAGCAATTCATATTTGACATGATCTAAAAATTGATAAAATTGCTTGAATTGTGCTTGAAATGGAATGGGAAGATCCAGATGGGATTGCTTGTCGCACTGATCGAGCTTTCGGGACGGCTCACTTTGCACTTATGAGAACCCGGGCAAGGCTGTGCATGACTGAAACGAGTGTCTTAAGCTTCTGATTGTCTTTGGCATAGGCTTGGCCTCATTGCTAAGTAAAGCTTGACAAGCTTTCAACCCCCCTGGCATTATCATTTGCTTGATATAATTTGATTGCATAATGGATGTTCGCAACATGCCTTGGCTGTTTTTGGCTCACCTGTATGAGTTTGATTAGCACTGATTTCCATTCCCTACTTGTTAGTGCTAGATCATGGGTGATGCTTTTATTTCTGCTAAACTGAACTTGCTAAGCTCTAGACATGATTTGATATACCCTGTTGAGCTAGATGCAGGTCTTGTTTATGGATGCACACGTACTTGTGATGCACAGGGCCTTGAGAGTGCATACATGTGGTGAGAGTTGCACTGGTGAGGGGAATGCATTTCAGGGGGAGTTTCAGGGGAGTTTCGGCCTTGTTTGGCTCCTAGTTTTCCTGGTTTTCCCTCCGCTTCTGGCATGACTATGTCGAGCCCTGCCTCTGTCTTTGAGGAGTCATGTTTGTGTTTGATCGATTATGTCGAGCCGTTGCCCTTGTCTTAGGGAATCGATCTTTGCTTGGTCAAGTGACTTGTTCCTGATTCTTTCGAGCCTCTGTCACTTGTTCAAGTTCTTCATCTTCTTTGTTCTTCTCGGTTTTTACTTCTCTCTTAGTTCGTTTTTATTTCGATTGTGGTGTGTTGACAATGCACTCATCAAGGGGGAGATTGAGGAATGTGGAGTACTCACTCCTGGTTGTGATGAGTGAATTGTCAACCGTGCGGTGTGATCGTGTGTTTGGTCTTTGGTTGCAGGTACACGGACGTCGAGTGTCAACGGAGAGCTGCCGTGGAGGTGTTGTGGCCGATGGACCGTGTGGTGGATAGCGGTGAAGGGCAGCCGGGACCGGAGCTCGGGCGGGGCGGCAGCTGTGGCGTCCACTCCTGGATCGAGGGCGCAAGCGCCAACGGATGGCGGGTTTCTTGGTTTGCGCCACAAAACCAAGCTGGCGGACGGCGGTTGAAGATGCCAAGTCGTGGAGGTACAGGCGTCGGTCTCGGGACTGGCGGAGGAACGGGCGTCGACGGCATCTAGGGCCTCGCTGCGGGCGAGGAGGTGGCGGGCGTCGGGCGGCGTCTAGGGCCGTCAGGAGGCTGAGGCGGGAACAGCGTCCAGGGCCATGGCGTGGAGGCGGGAATCTTCCCGCGCGTGGAGTTTTGGCGGTTTTCTCAAAACCGGCCACCTACCCGGGTTTCGTGGACCCTCCAAAACCGCGGACCGGATCTTCATCTATGTGGTGGCATCGCGGAGAAGACTTTGATTCAAAGATAGAAAGTCGGCCGTCGGATGAGATCATGTAGATATTTCCGGTTTAGCCCCTACGGGTGTTTTAGTCTCTAGTTTAAGTCTAAGGGTATTTTGGACCCCTACGTGGGCACCATAAATACCCCCTCACCCCCTCTCCTCTCTCTCTCTCTCTCTCTTTTTGCCTGGAGCCCAGGCCGCCTGCCCCTTCCTCCAGTCGCCCTCTCTCCCTCTCTCTTTGTTCCTCCCTCTTCCTCTCTCTCGGGTAGAATTTCATCCATGGATTCTTGAGACTTTGTAATAAGATTGATCGGGAAAGAAGGCCCTCTCCTTCTTGTGCCCTCGCGGCTTTTGAATTTGAATCAATCTTGTACTTTGAATGTCTTTTGTGTGATGAATTTTGGTTCTCCCGTTTTGTTCTTTGTGCATGAGATTGAGGGCGGTTTCTAGATGATTTTGTGACTCCTTGGGGTGCTTCTAATCCATCTAGCCTAGTGCTAAATTCTGCAGAATCACGATCTCCACGAATCGAAGTTTTTTGCGTTCTAGAGAAAACCCCGCTCTTGCTCAAATTTCTTCTGATTCCTCTTAATCTGTGAGGACTTTCGTTGAAATATTTTGGGGATGTGTTTTTGATGTCATCATCTTCATCTTCCCAAAATTTGAGCTCCTTTGGACTTGATTTGATCCCCCAATCATCAAGATTTCTAAAGGTCGCGGGCTGGAAAAATCGTTTCTGGGCACAGGCAAACTTTTTCCTATCACCGGTTAAACCGACGCTTGTGATATGTTGCATCGGTTCAACCGGTGAGTTGGTTTTTCGCACTTTAGGGTTTTTGGACTTTCTGCTTGGTTACACCGGTGCTTTAGTTTCACCAGCATCGGTTCAACCGGTGAAGCTTTACTAAGCTCTTTTTGCGTGCTGTTTTTGCTCGTTGCACCGGCGTAAAGAAGTTCATCAACATCGGTTCAACCGGTGCTCAGTACTGTTCATTTTGTTGCCTCATTGGACAACTGCACCGACGCTTGAGTTTGATTTTTTCGGATCATCCGGTGTACTATTGCCGGTTGAACCGACGCTGTTTAAACCGTAGCGTCGGTTTAACCGATGAGTGGTTCTTATCTGCTGCCGTCTCTGTGACGTCGGTTGAACCGGTGAAGATTTTATTCGCACGTCGGTTTAACCGGTGTTCATATACTATGCTATCTTTGCTGCTTGCTCTCCTCTCTTGATCCGATCTCTTCGCAGCTTGCTCCTAGAGTTTTTGCTTGGTGTCTAGCTCAGCTATAACTACACTTTGCACACTCTAGAAGAGAGGGTTTGGGTGTACTCTTGGGACTTGACCAAATCGGTTTCACTCGTGAATTTTTAAATTGGCTCCCATTCACCCCCCCCCCCCTCTGGTCGCCTTTTTGGTCTCTCAATTAGTATCAAAGCTTGGTTAAGGTTTACACTACCCTAACCGGTTCGAAAACCATTTGGCGACCATTGCAAGTCTAGGTAAGATCCCTGTGTTTACCGGCGAGGATTATGCTTACTGGAAGGTTCGCATGTGGGCTTTCTTGCAGAGCTTGGGAGCCGAGATTTGGGATATAACCAAGAACCAGGCTTATGAGGTGCTTGTCGTTCGGGTCACTCCTCTTCAAGTGACCGAGCACGAGGCTAACGCCAAGGCTGTCAATGCCTTGGTCGCTGGCGTTTCTCGTGCGGAGTTCTCACGCGTCCAGGGTTTTCAGGAAGCCCACAAGATTTGGACGTGCCTTGAGAACTACCACGAGGGCACACCTCAGGTTAAGGCTAGACTTTTCGAGACTCACCGGCGTGAATATGAGAACTTCACACAGGGGCCGGGTGAGAGCATTGGCGACATGTTCAGTCGGTTTCAATCGATTGTGAACAAAGTCAGTGCTAACAGATCTGCTGATGCCCTTGACTACACAGAGCATGAGAAGGCTCTCAAGTTGCTCTACGCACTTGACCGCTGTCGGTACCCTGCAGCAGGGATACCCACTCCTACTGCAGGAAGGCAGGGCCTACGTAGTTATTCGCAACTACTCCCAAAGGACGGAGCAGCCAGGCCCCACAGGTCAGGCTGTTACCTCGCCGGGCCAACGGACCCGGACCCGTTCCCCGCTTGGGATAGGTCCGGAGACGCCACGTGTCCCTGAGGAAAGAAAGCTCCGAGCTGGTAGACAGGGCCTCGGACCCCCCCATAGGGGTCTGGGACCTCCCGCACCCGTCTGGACATTCCGTGCAGTAGAACCAACATCCCGCCAGGGGGTCCGGAGCCGCCACGTGTCCTAGGGGCACGGGCGAGGGTTCGGGTGCGAGCCTTCCACTGGAAGACTCGCCCTCCCATCGCAATCAATGCTGGTGGTTGAGGCGTGCTCTGCCACCACAGCACATAGGACAGCCTTTGCCAGACCTCGCTATGCACCGCGTATTACCAAGGTACATAGTGTAGCCACCTGCAACGCACCCGCGCAGAGCCCGTCTGCCGCATTAATTGGATACGACAGCACGGCACTTTTCCATCATGCCACCTACGCCGCAAGCTACACAGCCCGTTCAGATACGTGGCAGGTGAAGCCGCTGGCTATGCCTGGCACCGTTCCGACAATACAGCGCCTGGACATGCTGAACGGGGGACTCCAGGAGCAGGCAAAGATATCCGGAGGAAGATCTCCTTTGCCTGCGACGATGTAATATATGAACAGTATGTTATTTTATACTACATCACTGGGCCCACCTGTCGGGGCCCCAGCAGTCATGTACGCGCCTCCCTTGAGATATAAAAGGGAAGCGCTTGCTGTACAGGACAGGCTCTCTAGATCACATACTCAGGCTCGCCCAAGCACTCGCGGACTCTCTCGAGGCAAGGCAATACAACACACAGTGGATGTAGGGTATTACGCTCCGGCGGCCTGAACCACTCTAAATCTTGCTGTGTTCATCGTGTTCTTGAGTGAGATCGAACTAGGACTAGCTAACCCCCGAGTACACTCTCTCTGGGCTTAGGCGGGTGCCCTCCGCCACCCGGCTGTGGTTTGCAGCACCACGACATTTGGCGCGCCAGGTAGGGGGGCATTTAGCTGGTCGCAGTTCATCTCTTCTTCGTCTTCAAGGTTCGTGTCGATGACGTAGAGATGACGGAGGGTGTGGCGTCCTCCACGCCACACGCCTCTCGTGTTCTTGCTCCAGGGGCAACTGTGCCTGTGGAACAGCCACCGTCGGCGGCGGCGCGCGCTGCTCGCCGGCAAGAGTCAGGGCGCCCATCAAGGGCCCCCTCACAAGCCGCGAGATGCGGAGCGATGGCGGCGGCTAGGGAGTTGCTTCGTAACCCCCCGACTGCTGCAGCCTCGCCAGACACCCTGAGGTAGTGGCGGGACGACGTTGACCGTCTCCTCCACCTGGCTCAGGCCTCCCCCAGTTCTGCAAGGACTGGGCAACGACCTCCGCCCGGCAATGCGGTGGTACCTTACCGCCAGTGTCAGGGCGGTGCGTCGGCATCCGTGCGCTCCCCCACCGTGAGGGGTGCACGAACAGAAGACCTGCGGGCGGAGCTCAACCGCCGGCGCGCTGGAGAGGATGCCCGCATCTCCGTGGAGAGGGCGCGAGAGCGCCGTCTCAACATCGAGGGTTGCAACCTCAACGCTGATCTGGATGTGGTGGCACCCAAGCCTCCGGTGAATGCCCGTATACAGTCGGGTGCCCCGGTGGCTGGGGTGGGCTGTGCTGCGCTCGCGGATCACCTCCGCGCAGTGGCATGGCCGTCCAAGTTCCGCCCGCACCTGCCAGAGAAGTACGACGGTACCACTAACCCGTCGGAATTCCTGCAGGTGTACGTTACCGCCATCACAGCAGCTGGTGGTAACGGCGCCATCATGGCGAGCTACTTTCATGTAGCCTTGTCTGGGCCAGCCCGGACTTGGCTCATGAACCTCACACCTGGGACGATCCAGTCCTGGGAGGAGCTCTGTGCGAGGTTCACAGCGAACTTTGCCAGTGCATACCAGCAGCATGGTGTGGAGGCACACCTTCACGCCGTAAGGCAAAAACCCGAAGAAACGCTCCGGGCCTTCATCTCGCGCTTCACCAAGGTACGGGGTACCATTCCTCGTATCTCCGATGCATCTATTATCACTGCTTTCCGCCAGGGGGTACGTGATGAGAAGATGCTCGAGAAGCTGGCGACCCACAAGGTGGAAAGCGTTACTACGCTTTTCTCCCTGGCAGACAAGTGTGCCAGGGCCGCCGAGGGCCGCGCATGGCACTCAGCCCCCCAAGACGGAGATGCCAAGGCTGGTGGCCCCGGTGCTACCGCTCAGGGCGGTGGAAAGAAGAAGAAGAACAAGAACCGGAGTCGCGGGGAGCCGCATTCTGGCGGACCAGTCGTTGCAGCAGCAGCGCCGGCAGCGGCGCCGGCTGTAGCAGCAGCGGCTGGGAGCCCGAATGCACATGGTAGACGCCCTCGCCCGCAAGGTGGAAGCGGAGGTTCATGCCCAGTGCATCCCACCGCTCGCCACAGCGCCGCTGACTGCCGCGAGATCCAGAAGCTCGCGAAGCGGGTCAGTGGGCGGCGTGAGCAGTCCTCCAAGGATGGTTCACCCCCTCCTCGCCAGTGGCCTGGCAAGGAGAAAGCCTCCGACACGTGGTCGTGGGTTCGGTCTCCATGGTCGGCGCCAAATGTCGTGGGCTTTTGGGGGTACCCACAGCCGGGTGGCGGAACGCACCCGCCTATTCCCCGAGGGGGAGTACTCGGGGAAGTGCAAAGCTATTAGGCCGATCTAGCTTGGGGGCAAGAACGCAAGAACACACAGATTTAGAGTGGTTCGGGCCGCCGGAGCGTAATACCCTACGTCCACTGTGAGGTGTATTGCACTAGGTATGAATGAGTCTATCCTCTGCCCAGCCGGGCTTCTCCCGGGCCTGAGTCCTTCTCTAACGGGCGTCTCCCTTTTATAGAGCAAAGGAGGACGCGTACACAGGCGTTGGACCCCGACAGGTGGGCCCAACAAGGATGTATACTATAATGGAAAGATACTAATGGTGCTACAGTGGTTGCTGATCTCTTCTCGGATACGCTTCCTCGTCTGTAGACTCTCTGACCGAGGGGAGTCTTTATTTGTCCCATCGGCGAGGCGCCCGTTGGACCAATGTAGCTTGCGGCGTAGTCTGTCGAGGCCACCGTGTAGGTGCCTTAATGGGCGAAGCCGTGCCGTCGTATCCAACTGGCATAATAGGATGACATACGCGGAGTAGGCGGCGCCAGCGACTGCTCTGTGCTCCTTGGTAACATGCAACCAACAGTGCAACCTGGCCAAAGCCGCCTCGGGCTTTGCTATGGCAGTGCGCACTTCCGCTTACTGCATTGAATGCGGTAGGTAGGCGAGTCTTCCAGTGGAAGCCTCACGGCCCTGCGTGCGGGCACGTGACACGTGGTGGTTCTGGACCAGCCCCAGGCGGGGTGTAAGTTCTACTCCGCTGAGGGGTCCGGATAGTGTATGAGGGTCCGGGACTCCGCGGGAGGTCCGGGGCCCCCAGCTGTTTTGGCTGAGGGCTACCCCCGGGATACGTGGCGCCACCGGACCCTTTCCAAGCGGGGAGCGGGTCCGGGGCCGTTTGCCGGGAGAGTACGGCTCCGGACCACAGGGGTCCGGCTGCTCGGTTGTTAGGGCGTAGTTAACGATAACTACGAGACTCTTGCCTAGACTCAGCAAGAGGGGGTACCCGGTCCTGGGGTACCGACAACTCTTGTCAATGAAATCAATGCCTTAGGTCTCAATCAAGTTAAAGATGAAGAAATTAACCACAAGATCCTCCGAAGCCTTCGCAAGCCCGATTATGACATCATCAATTCTCTCTTGCAAAAAGAAGACTTGGTCAAGATTACACCCAACCAAGTCATCAATCAAATCATCGCCCATGAGTATAGTATGGGGATGGCAAAGAAGAAGGAGCAAGATTCCACCTCTTCTTCAAGCCACAAGAGTCTCGCCGCCAAGCACTCATGCAAGCACCAACCAAGGCGACAAGACTCATCAAGCTCAAGTGAACAAGAAGAAGAGGATGAGGAAGATAGTGATGACGAATCAAGTTCAAGTGACGAAGAATATCTAAGGGCCATGCTATACCACCACCGCAAGATTGCCGAGCATGTACATGAGCTCTATGAGCTTGGGTACAAAACACTCATTAGAGGGAGTGCGGTTGGGATGGAGAAGATGGCGAAGAAAAAGAACAAGTAAAAACCCCAAGCTCTCTCCGCCATCTACAAGCCCAAAAAAGGTGGTGAAAGCTCAAGTAAAAAGAACAACAAAAATTCCAAGAGCTCCACCACTCATCGCCCTCGGAGGACATCACCACCACCCATGTGTCTTATGGCACTAGTTAATAACGATGTAAGTGATGACTCCTCCTCCAATGATGAATCCGATGTTGAAACTGATGAAACTAGTGAGATGACGACACTTCTTTATAATCAACAAGAACATCTCACTAAACAAAATAAAGAAATCAAAGCTCTCAAGGCTAAAGAAAAACTTCAGGCTTCATTTGTCTCAAGATATGAGAACTTGCTAAACAAATTCAATTTGTTAGACAATGAGCACAAAGAACTTAAAATAAAATATGAGAGCTTTGAATCTAAAAGTGAATCATCATCGGATAAATCATTTCCTTGCAATATTCCTTGTGCTATTCCCATTGTCAAGGTAGATGTGTCTACCTCTTGTGATCTAACCCCTTGCAATGAGAATATGATTGTAGAAACATGTGATGATCTCATTGCTAAGGAAAATGATAAGCTCAAACAAGAGGTAGCAAGGCTAATGGCAGACTTAAGGCGCCTCAAAGGAAAGTACACTCAAGAGCAAGCCCAACCTTCTCAAGATAACCCCCTCACGGGCATGAAGAAGCTTGAGAAGGGAGAAACCGTGACTTGCTTCAAGTGTTGCAAAGAAGGCCACAAGTCCTACCAATGCAAGGAGAAAGAGTGTGAAGCAAAGGGCAAAGAAAATGGCAAGCCCAAGAACTTGAACAAGAGCAAGAAGGGACACAAGAAGGCTAAGGAGATCAAGAAAAACGCATCTCCAAACTTGAAGGCGTCATACATGTACACCAATTCCAACCACAGGAACAAGCAAAAGAGCAACCAATACATACTTGAAAAGAAGAAGAATGGCAAGGTGGTAGCTCATGTCATGGAGTGGAGAACATATGGATGGAACTGGCCTATTTGGCTGCCCAAGGATATTATTCATACCATGGATGGCTCTCAAAAGGTTTGGATCCCTAAAACTTAGGCGCCAAATAAGCACTACGGGAATTTGGAGGCTTGGCAAGGTTTGTGATGCATGAGTAGGGATGCATCATGCAAAGTTGAATTAAAGCCAAGCTATGGATTAAAGATTAGTGACCCAAATTCCCCTCCCCTACATATGAGGTAATGAGCAAGATAAAAGGATGATCTCAATTCATTTGATATCCTTCATGCATCATTGTAGCTCAATGCCTCTCTAGGATTGCATGATCTTATCTTTACTATTGGTATCTTTCATTTGATATGTCTTCCTAGAAATTTCACATGGTAGGTTATCCATGCCTTATTCATATCTTGTTGTAACCTATATGAGCTTAATTGATTCTCTCACATGGCATATGTCTTTCATAGCATATCTTGCAATTTGATATCTCTCATATTCGTGGTAAAAATGCTTTTGATATCAATTGCTTGCTTATGATGCCTTGATTAGCAAGTTATGAAGTTAAATCCCCATTATGTGAATTACAAGTGCATATATTTGTTTAAAGTGATTCAAACACTAATGCACACATTTAGGGGGAGCTAACTCTATAACTTACGTTTGTGTGACTAATATGCTTTACAAGTGCTACTTGTTGTAGTCACATAGAGCTATCTCCATGAGTTCAAATTTCTTTTGAACACTACCCCTACAAGTCACAATTGGCATCACAATTGGTGTTAAGATGAGAAGTGCCACAAGCTTTGAAAAAGGGGGAGCTTGTTCAAACAAAGGGAGATATGCCAAATTTAGTGGGTATAACACTCTATCACTAGTAAATTCTTTTTGCTACTAATGCTCCTTGTTGTTAGTGGTTATGAAGCTTTTAGGTGTTTGATGACAAAGGGGGAGAAATGTACCCTAAAAACAAGCAAATAGTTTGGAGTAAATGATGCCATTAGCAAGGGGGGAATGGAAAAAACAATGCAAAAGGATGCATGGTGATAGGGGGAGGTACTTAGTCAATATAGGGGAGAAGTGCAATTTGATGATCCCATGGACTAAGGTACAAAAATTTTCATTGCTCATATAGTTCAAACCACACAATTGTCTTACATTGGCCACAAGCCATTGTTTCACAATTGTGATCAAGCCGGAAGCATTTCGTCCCATGGACTAATCAAATGCCGGTGGCTTTTAAAATGAGCATTGAAATGTCATCCGAGCAAGCCAAGTAGCTTCTAACTTTTTAATTTGGTACCAATTTCTTATTCTTGCAATTCATCTTGCTTGCTTTGGTTGTGTTGTCATCAATCACCAAAAAGGGGGAGATTGTAGCGAAAATGGCCTCTCATGCCATATTTCAATATAATATTTTGGCGATTGATGACACACACAACACTTGGACTAATATATGTGTTAAGATGATCATTATCAGGCTTATAGGTCCAAGGGATGAAAAGATACAAAACCCCGAAGAAATCAAGTTGAAAGGACCAAGACAGAGGTAATTTGCACTCACCGGTTAAACCGGTGTGAGGCAAATTACACTCACCGGTGCAATGGGCTCAGTAGAGACCAAGTCAACAGAGTGCACCGGATGAACCGACGATGGGAGAAGATGTATCATCGGTGCAACGGATCCAGAAGCTAAGCCTAGGGTTCATCACCGGTTAGACCGGCGATGCTCAAATTGAGTGTCGGTGCAGTTGTCCAGAGACTCCATTTTTCGGGGGTTTCTGAGCTTGCACTCACCGGATAAACCGACGATGATTTCAAGAGCGTCGGTACAATTGATCAAGTAGCCGTTGGAGCAGTAACGGCTAGTAGCTGGGAAAAAGCATTCACTGGTTGAACCGGTGATGACAAAACTGGAGCGTCGGATCAACCGGCGTTCAGGAATTCTGTCAGCTTTTCCCAACGGCTCTTTT
The DNA here is from genome assembly GCF_016808335.1 of Panicum virgatum. Classification (NCBI taxonomy): domain Eukaryota; kingdom Viridiplantae; phylum Streptophyta; class Magnoliopsida; order Poales; family Poaceae; genus Panicum; species Panicum virgatum. The sequence continues at coordinate 55,397,076 of NC_053145.1, read as the reverse complement.
GGGGTGTGTGGGCTATATATACCCCCCAAGTCCGGTTGCTGCATATGGTTGGAAGCCTCAAGAGCTGAAGAAAGTGCTGCCCAAGCAAAGATCCATCACCAACCATCCTAGAAGTGCTTAGTGCTATATCTAGCTTGTGAGAAGTTTTGAGAGAGTGCTTTGTGCACTTGTATAGGCTTAGTTCTTGATAGAGCTAGCTTAAGAGAAGTCTTGCCAAGGCAAGCAAAGCATTCCCGTCGACGACCCTCCGACTTGGTGTGGAGCGGTGCCGACACTTTGTACGGGGGAAGAGGAGACCCCCTCCTTGGTGGAGAAGCTCCGTAGTGGATTTCGGCCAGGTGACCGAGAGAGACGGTGGCGATGCACGATACTCGGTGTCTTGTGGGCACTTGCCTTTGCTTGCCGGTGCGCCTTGATGGCCTAGTGCAAGACGGTAATCGGAAGAGTCTCGGTGTCCCGTGGACGTAGGCATTTGAGCCGAACCACATTACATGACCATGTCTACTCGGAAGTTTGCATCCCTCTTGCCCTTACCACTTTACTTACCGTATTACGCTTCGCATTTACTCTATCTTGCGTGCCTTTACTTTCCTAGTTAGTTTGATTATGATTGGCTATAGGTTGCAAGTCTTTTGGGGTAAGTTGAGAGTAGCATAGATAAACCTTGGTAATAACTAGCATGTGTAGGACGTGTTAGGTTTATCTTATGCAAATAGTTTGAGCCTTAGGTAAGAAAGCGATTAGCGACCCTATTCACCCCCTCCCCTCTAGGGTCAGACACCCCGGTGATCCTTACAGAGTCCAAGTTCACCCTGCACCCGTATGATGATGGGGACAAGGCAGGATTTGCAGCCCAGCAGCTCAGGGGTCCCGCACGCACTTGGTGGGACAATCACGTGGCCATGTTTCTCGAGGGCACTCGGTTCACCTGGGCCCAGTTTAAAGAAGCATTCAGGGCACACCACATTCCAGCAGGAGTGATCAGAAGGAAGCTCACCGAGTTCTTGGCCTTGAAACAGGGTAACAACAGTGTTCTACAGTATTCCCATGCCTTCAACAATTTATCGCAGTATGCGGGATATCACGTAGACAATGATGAGAAGAAACAGGCGTGCTTCAGGCAGGGGCTTAGCAGCAAGCTCCAAAATTGCCTGGCGATGATTAAGTTTGACACTTTCAGTGAGCTAGTCAATGGGGCTATCATTCAGGAGGACGCCCACCTAGCTCACAAGGCAAAGAAGAAAAGAAAGGCGCCGGCAGCGGGATCTTCAAGCAGCGCTTCCCAGAGGTTTTGCTTGGTACAGTCGGGCCCGCAGCGAGCCCCCTTTCAGCACCAGCCACAGCAGCAGTGGGGTTATCGTCCACCTCAGTACCCACCGGCACAGGGGACTGTCAGACCTCCTGTTCCTCAGCAGAATGAGCAGAAAGTTTGGGTGTAGTCGCTGGGGATGCGCCCCAATTTCTTTCCATGTTACAACTGTGGACAACCGGGACACTTCGCCCATAACTGCCTAATGCCACCAAAGCAAGGCCAGCAATCTGGTCAACAAAATCAGAAGAACAAAGTGGCTCACTTCAAGCCGGGGCAATTACACTATACCACCCTTGAGGGTATCCCAGAAGGAGCTCCAGTGATGGCGGGTACGTTTTCAGTAAACGATCAACCCGTTACTATATTATTTGACTCTGGTGCGTCACACACATTCATTAGTAAGGAGTGTGCCGATAGGCTGTGATTGAAAATAGAAAACATGTCAAGTTTGTACAATATTCACTCGCCAGGGGGGCAATTAATTACCAACCAAGTTGTCAGACGAGTGCCTCTTCAGTTACAAGGAAAAGATTTCAGTGCACACCTTATAGTTCTACCAACTCAAAAAGTGGATATTATACTTGGCATGAACTGGATGAAGGAACAAGGAGTTCTTTTAGACACTAATTCACATTCTGTGCACATCAAACCTTCTATTCAGGGTTCTATGACCTTAACTCTTAGGGACCATATGCCCTCGACACTTACTCTGAACCAAGTTGAGGTCAAGAGCCTGGCTGACATACCAGTAGTATGTGAGTACCCGGATGTATTCTCGGATGATTTACCCGGTATGCCCCCAGATCGTAATGTTGAATTCGTCATTGAGTTACAACCGAGCACCGCACCGATTTCTAGAAGACCCTATCGGATGCCACCCAATGAGCTGGCAGAATTAAAGAAACAGTTGCAAGAATTGCTCGATAAAGGCTATATCCGTCCTAGCACGTCGCCTTGGGGCTGTCCTGCACTCTTCGTTAAGAAGAAAGATCAAAACCTCAGGTTGTGTGTGGACTATAGACTTTTAAATGCTGTCACCATCAAGAATAAATACCCGCTTCCCCGGATTGACATCCTGTTTGATCAGCTATTCGGGGCCCGGGTATTTTCAAAAATTGATCTCCGCTCGGGTTATTATCAGATAAAGATTAGAGCTGAGGATATTCCCAAGACGGCCTTCTCCACCAGATACGGGCTTTATGAATATCTGGTCATGTCTTTTGGGCTAACAAATGCCCCTGCTCATTTCATGTATCTCATGAACTCAGTGTTCATGCCTGAGCTAGATAAGTTTGTCGTGATTTTCATTGATGACATTCTTATATATTCCAAGAACAAAGAAGAGCATGCAGAGCATCTCCGCATTGTGCTTCAGCGCCTGCGGGAACACAAGCTGTATGCCAAATTCAGCAAATGTGATTTCTGGCTCAAGAAAGTCCAGTTATTGGGCCACATCATCTCAGACAAGGGGATTTTTGTTGATCCTAGTAAGATTCAGGATGTTATGAATTGGAAAGCTCCCACCTCTGTTCCCGAGGTTTGGAGTTTCCTTGGGCTAGCAGGTTACTATCGCCGGTTTGTACCGGACTTCTCAAAATTGCTAAGCCCATGACTGAATTGCTCAAGAAAGGGGTGAGGTTTATATGGGACGACAAATGCGAGCGGGCCTTTCAGACCCTAAGAAAGCTGTTGACGTCGGCCCCTGTTTTGGCCCAGCCAGATATTACTCGGCCCTTTGACGTTTATTGTGATGCATCAGGCACCGGACTCGGCTGTGTTCTTATGCAAGATCAGCGGGTGATTGCTTATGCCTCCAGAGCTCCTAGACGATATGAAGAGAATTATGCCACCCCACGACTTGGAACTAGCAGCAGTGGTGCATGCATTAAAGATCTGGCGCCATTATCTTCTGGGCAATCCAGTACATATATACTCCAACCACAAGAGCCTCAAGTATATCTTTACTCAGAATAAGCTGAACTTGCACCAGAGACGGTGGTTGGAATTGATTAAGGACTATGATCTGGAGATTCATTATCACCCGGGCAAGGCTAATGTTGTAGCCGGTGCCTTAAGTCGCAAAGCCAGTAGCAGTTGCATCTCAGCCACAATGGTGTGTGCAACTTTATGTCAGGAAATGGAGAAATTAAATCTAGCTATTGTACCTGAAGGCACATTTGCCAATATCACCCTCATACCTACGCTACGAGATCAGATTGTTGATGCATAGAAAAATAATGCAGGCATGGAGAAGATCAGACAAAGGCTTATGGAAAATGACCCTAGGGTTGCATGTTTTCACCAGGACAGTGAGGGTGTTTTGTGGTTTGATAATCGCCTGGTCATACCTAAAGATTTAGAGCTACGGAAGCGAATTCTTGATGAAGCTCATCTCTCGAGGTATTCAATCCACCCAGGCAGTAATAAAATGTACCAAGATTTGAAGCAGCGCTTCTGGTGGACAAGGATGAAGCGGGAAATCGCCAGATATGTGTCGGAGTGCGACACTTGTCAGAGGGTTAAAGCGAGCCATTTGAGATCAGCCGGCCTTTTACAACCCTTGAGTATTCCATCCTGGAAGTGGGAGGATATTAGAATGGATTTTATTGTCAGCTTACCCAAAACTTCCAAGGGTTATGATTCAATATGGGTTATTGTGGATCGTCTCACCAAGTCAGCACATTTTCTGCCGGTAAAGATAACACATACGGCAAAACAATACGCCCAATTGTATATGGACCATATTGTGAGTCTCCACGGGGTTCCAAAGACAATCATTTCGGACCGGGGTACTCAATTCATTGCCCGGTTCTGGGAACACTTTCACGCTGCTCTTGGTACACAACTGATCCGCTATTCAGCCTATCATCCTCAGACAAATGGATTGACTGAGAGAATAAATTAGATTCTGGAGGATATGCTCAGAGCGTGTGCGCTCACCTATAGCCAGAAATGGGATGAATGTCTACCCTTAGCCGAGTTTGCTTATAACAATAGTTATCAGGAGAGCATCAGAATGGCTCCTTTTGAGGCATTATATGGGTGAAGGTGTAGGACCCCATTGAACTGGTCAGAAGCCTGAGAAAGGAACTTTTTCGGACCCGATATTGTTTGCGAAGCTGAAGAACAAGTCCGGGTTATTCAGGAAAATTTAAAGATTGCAAAATTCCAACAAAAGAGTTACGCGGATAAGAAACATCGATCTGTCCTATTTCAAGTGGGAGATCATGTCTATTTGCGGGTGTCTCCCATGAAAGGGGTTCAGCGATTCGGCGTAAAGGGAAAACTTGCACCTCGCTATGTTGGGCCTTTTCCTATTATTGAGCGATGTGGGCCAGTAGCATATCGCCTAGAATTTCCCGCCCAATTATCTGCGGTTCATAATATATTCCATGTCTCTCAGCTCAGAAAATGCCTCCGTGTCCCAAGCAAAGTGATTGACATAGAGGAGCTACAAGTAGAACCTGATCTTTCATATCCTGTGCATCTTATCAAAATTCTTGACCGCAAGGACCGAGTTACCCGACGTCAAACTAGAAGGTTTTATAAAGTGCAGTGGAGTAATCACTCCGAAGATGAAACTACATGGGAGCAGGAGGATTTTCTAAATTCTCAGTATCCGGATTTCTTGAACATGCATCAAGGTACATCACATCTCACTTTTAACCTTGCACCTACGCTATAAATCTCAGGACGAGATTTCTTTTTGGGGGGAAGATTGTAACACTCGAGTGTTAAACTTGGGATTAACTAGATACTTAGCAAGTAATTCGTTTCGTCGCAATCGAGTCACAAATCGAATCAAAACTCAGATTTATTTTCTGGAGTCAGGTGGACCCGGATACTCCGGTTTTTAACCCGAAAACTCCGGATTAACTCGGATAATCCGGATTTTCTTCCGAATAGTCCGGACTTGAAATCCTATATCACGTGTTAGGGTCCTTTTACTATTTCCAAACGGTAAAACATCAGTTTTTCTCTCTTCCTCACTCCCCCACGAGCTCTCCCTCTCTCCTTAGCCCTAAACTCCAAATCTCCTTCCTTACAAATCCATTCCATGGCCCAAGAACTTTCTACCGGCATGGGGAATCATCCTTTCTATGAGCTTCACCTTGGGGTGGCTTCGGTTCAAGCTCTTGGTGCAAGGGAAGCCTACTCAAGGTACTCGAGCTAGGGTTTAAGGGAGTGATCGTTCTCGGATGTTTTAAGCGATTTCTTTTCGGTCAATCATCTCCATACGAGTCCCTCTACTAGGGTCTAGAAGGGTTTCGATTTTTGTAGGTTAGTTTTGCTAGAAATTAGAATTTCAGTTTTGGGGGCGAAAGCTGTGCAAAACCCGGATACTTCGGGTATTAACCCGGATACTCCGGAAAATCCGGATATTCTGGATATAAAATCTAGATAATCTGGGTTTTGCAGAACTGTTGGGCGTCGGGTTGTTTGGTTAGCAGTGTTTATGATCGGTTAAGGTTTATTTCAAAGTTACAAATTATATTGCATGCATTCTCATATCATTTGCATACGTGTAGACGCTGCCGCCGAGGGAGCCGTGTGCGAGGTGATCGCCGGGCCACAGGAGCAGCAGGGGCAAGTTCAGCAGGAGAATTATGAGCACCCGGCCCAAGGCCCAGCTGAGCTCAGTGTCGAGCAGCAGCCCGAAGGTAAGCCCCGGTGCATGTCCTATTAGTTCAACTTATGATTCACTATATATATATATATGTATATATATATATATATGTATATATATATATATATGTATATGTATATATATATATATATGTATATGTATATATATATGTACGTATATATGTATATATGTATATGTATATATATATGTACGTATATATGTATATATATATATGTATATATGTATATGTATATGTATATATATGTATATATGTATATATATATATATATATATATATATATATATATATATATATATATATATATATATATATATATATATATATTGCTTGTGCATTATGTTTTAGGAGTTAATTGGAACCCTAGTTGCATGATCCATAGGATAACTTGAGTTTATACTAGTATATAGGGGTCGCTAGCGATGCCATGCTTAATAGGACTCGGTAGAAGCCGAGTGACTTCATGTCACTCGCGAGATATAGGATGTTTCAGAAGTCGAGTAATTTCCGGTTACTCGCGAGACGTTTAATTATTTATGTACTTCAGTAGTGAGTTGTGGAATGCAAATGTGAAGTTGATGGAAACTTGAGACCAGACGGGGAATGAAGATGGTGTATAGGTATGGCAGCAGGGCAGGGTTCTTGGTTGTCTTAGCCCCGTCTGTGTCGATTAAGGACCGGTCATTGTGGCAGTGCTGATCGAGGATTGAATTGTACTAACCGCATGCCGGGAGTAGGAGGTAGTCGAAACCGGTAAGCCTAGTACTGCCTCGCTTCGAAAGTACAGGACTCCAACTCACCTCCTGGGGTAGTCGAGTAGTCGCGGAGAAATGGGATGTATGTATTTACTTTTGGTGGTCTCACGTTGAGCTCGGCTGACCATATGATGGTGGGGCGGTCCTGTAGTTCGAGGCGGGCAGGGGAATGGTTGGTGCGTGTGGTCCGACGGGGCTTATGCGTGCCGTGTTGGTTAGGTCCACCTTGCAAGGTTAAAATGGATCGATTCTCTATGTCTCGCGGATATGAGGGCCTTGATCTCTTTGTCACCTCGTAGAAATGAGCTAGAATGTTAGTGATACATGATGATACTAATTTGAATCATTATTGAATGCTCCAACATGCTTGCTTTAGATATGCAAACAATTGTTGATAGTCTATCTATATAAATATGCGGCTAAATCATGGAAAGTAAGGATCCACCCTATAGATGATTTTTCTGCAAAACAAACAACTAGCCAGATAGCCATGCATGTCTAGATATTGGGCTAAGTATACCCAATAGGCGGGTAAGTCTTGCGGAGTATTAGTTGCTCAGGGCTTTGCTGCAAATTTATTACAGGTACTTCCCATGTCGATTTATGTCCCTGCTATGCCAAGTTTATCCGTCGAGATGTAGAAGGTTGGGTAGTAGTTGAGCCTGAGGAGTAGTTCCTGGAGTTGGCGGGGTGCACGCTTTTGGTCAGTATGGAGGAGGGGTAGACCTTTTTTATTTCCAAACTTGGGTTTCTTATGTTGTAAAAATTTATAAATTATGTAAATATCTGTAAAACGGTATGTAAAACTTAATGTTTCATAATCGTATTGTACTTGTATTTTAAGTATTATGTCGTGTTTGTACCATCTGCGCTCACCTTCGTGTGAGACTACCGGTGATGTTTCGATCGGACCGTGGGTTGAAAAAAGACCATCAAATTAAGCCATTAAGCTAATGCACCTGATGTGTTCAAATGATAGTCATTACGCTTAATTTAGAGTTTTAATTTGGTGGTTTCATCACATGATTCAAGACTCAACCTTTCACACGAACACAACCGGCTATGAGCGAACGGCCGGGAAGGACAAGTGCACTGGAACCGCCGATCACACTCCATCACGAGTCGCACCAAATCCGATCAAGGCAAGGTGTGACTCAAGCTAGTTGGCTTACCTTCCCATAATTAAGCATGTGGTTCGTACGAAAAAGTGCTCAAGAGACCAGCGACCAAAGAGACGGTCCTTAACCAACTCAAGCAAGACTAACCATTTGGACTTCTTTCCATCATGGCCCTACCATTCTTGCTCAAGTCCGAATCATCATTCATAGTTGCTCACATTTTATTCATCAATAACTAGGAATGTAGAATTAATCAAACATCCTATAACTCGCAAGTGGTGGTGCCCTTTCCACCTCTCGTCTTCTACCGTAGCTAAGCATGGCTAAGCATATAATCCGTGACTCCTAAACAAGCATACTCACCTAGATGGTAGTGTTCTAATAAGGTTGGTAATGCATCAAATAGGTTCTAATCAAACATGGATACCTATGGACAAAGTATGATAACTCATGCGCAAGCAAGCCACATATACTTATTTGATCCAAAATAGGGAGTAAAGGATGCATAGGTGCTTGCCTTGGTTTACAAAGGAAGCATCGTCTCCCACGGGCTCCGGTTCACCCTCCTCTTGCTCCGGCGTCGCAGTCTCTACACGAAGGCAAATGATGCTTGAGATGAGCATGCTATGAAGGCGTGCAATGATATGCAAATGACATGTGAAGGTATGCTTTGGTAATGCAAAACTATAGCAAAGGAGGTTGGTGGGTTATAACGCACATAGGTCCTGTGTGTTTCTGTGTAAAGTGAAGAAATGAACCGCGGACCATCCGTTGGGAGGAAGCGGACCGTCCGGTCCTGAACGGCGGACCAAGTGGCGGACCGTCCGCCGGTCAACTGCGGACCGTTTTAGAGTGAAAACATGGTCTCTGTGTGTTTCTGTGTAAAGTGAAGAAATGAACCGCGGACCGTCCGCGTGGAATAAGCGGACCGTCCGCCTCACAAATTTTGAAAAGCTAGAAAATGTCCAGAGGCTCTGTTGGTTGGGTCGGGAGCTGGCGGACCTTCTGACCATGTTGGGCGGACCGTCCGTGACACTGCCGAGGTTCACCAGCGAGTTCGCCGCCGGCGATTGCGGCCATGGTTTAGGGCGGGGTTTGTTCCTAGAGGTTCCTGGGAGCATAGAGGGTTCACTTTGGTAACTAAACCTCACATGCATTAGGGTCTCGAAGCTCTAGGTCATCAATGGTGATTTGTGCTCTAGGTGGGGTCTTGGCCTCAAATCCTAGGGCACTGGGGACGGATCGGGAAGGGGGTGCACTCATCGGCAACGAGTAGAGTACCGGCAAGGGCTCCAAGGCGACGGGGAAGGCTTGGGGAAGCTAGGGGTCATCCTCCTTGCTTGGAGCTTGAGGAAGGGGATGAAGATGAGGAAGAATCTTGTTGGGGAAGCTCCTCCCCAAGGAAGAAGAGGAGGTAGAGGCGATGCAGCTCGCCGGCGTCGTTCTCCGGTGTCCTCCGGCGAGGTAGGGCTTCAATGGCAATGGAGGAAGGGAAGCTCCTCCATGGCTTGTTTAGAGAGAGAGGTTTGGGGAGAGTGGGAGGGAGAGTGAGCGAGCAGAGGGGTGTTCTGGTGACTGAGAGCTCAGGCTGACGGGTGGGGCCTGAGGGGTGTACGTGGCGCCAAGTCTCTGCACGCGTGACACACATCGGTGGTGCACTAACGGACCGTCCGCAAGTGGGGCCCGGACCGTCCACGGCTGCTGACGTGGCAAGGTGTCTGACTTGGTCGTGGTTGACTGGGGGCAATAGTGTGGAGGAACTGTGGATCGTCTGCCGTATAGGGGTGGACCGTCCGCCCCTACCAGTTTAGGGGGCTTAGCCCTATAGTTTAACCTCCCCTAAGTGCGAGTTAATCATGCTTAGTGCTTAGTGATACATATGATGACATGATCTCCTGTTAATTAACATAGGGCTATTACAAAAAGAATAATATGCATAAGAAAATAAATTCACTTTACAAATATACAGAAACCATTAGTTAACCTGATAAGATTTCAAGGGTTTCGATCTCATCAGAGCAGGGAGACTGTTCAATTTGAAATCTGAATGCATATATTTTCTAGACCTTTCTCAAAACCGAAAAGTCATTCCAGTTCCAGGACCGGTCATTTTCCCCCTAGGGTAACCTGTAACCGAAAATTTGTCAGCGAACAAGGTCCGTCTCCGTCTCCGTTGCACCATGTGGGTGCATGGAGTCAAGGAGAGCTTAATGCACATCGCCCGTCGTCCACGTCCGAGCATAAAGTTAGTAGATCTAGAGTCCTAGACTTTGGGTTCTAGCCGCGCGCAGCCCGGCAGCCGCCACTGTGGCGTTCACTTGTTCAATTTCGGCATCTCGGCGTGCGCGCTCGCCATGGATAGGACTCGACGTGCCTAGTTGCCGGCGGGTTCGTAGAGTTACGGGCTCGGAGTGGAGCTGCAGCCTACCATGCCGGCGCTCACAGCTCGTGGTTGACATCGGGGCTCCACAGTTTGGATCCAACGTTGGGGTCTTGCTCACTCGAGAGTTGACCACAGTCAATAACTTCCGCAAATCACCCCTTGAAACAGAGCATATGCAAATCTTGACGGCACAAGTCTGATCTAACGGCTGCGAGGGCCCCAGGCGTGGACGGTATTTCATTTACCGTCCACCCTCGGATGTTATTTCATTTACTGACCTGACCGTACACAGGTCGGTGCGTCACCAGGCACGCTGCGGCTGCAATAATCCACCGTGACCGCGCTCATAACCACCCTCCCTATCTGGTGAGGGTGACACGCCAACACTGGCTCAGTGTCGAGCAGCTCCTGGATGTGAGGAGCGCTGGGGAGCTCGGGGTAGACGTGCTCAGCGCGGTGCTGCAGTCGGCGGTGCCCGCGCTTGAGGCCACCGGGGGCGCGCTGGTCGGCGCGGACGAGCTCTCTAGGGCGCTCGGTGTCGTGGGCGCTGCCAGCGCCAGGACTACGCGGCCATCCTCGAGTTCCTGGATGGCAATGGCACCATCACCGTCGAGGAGTTCAGGCTCATGGCCGACCAGCTCTAGATCGAGGCTGGGGAACCTAAGCTGTTACACACACCTTCCCATGGAGCGGGTGTTTAGTTTGCTTGTGTGCCGTGGCGTCCATCTATACTGAGATCGACAATAATCGAGTACTTATTCATCCATGTTCCTCCATGGACTGTGCAACGTGCAAGAACACGCGACGCTTGCAACTGGTGAAGCCTACGATCGACCATGGAACAGAGGAGCAGTGGCCAGGCCTGATGCCTCTGGGCTCTAATGGTAGTGGGAAGCTTGAGGTATGGCGCGGTCGCATGGCAGGGGAACGGGGCGCGACAGTAGGATCACGCGAGGAGGTGCTCCAGGTCCGGACGTGATGAATGCCGCTCGCACCGGTGCGCTGCTGCAGTAGGCCATGCCGACGCTCCGTCCACGGCTCCAGGTAGCCGTCGGGCCCCGCCCGTTCGACCCAAATGTCGGGCACTTACTGCCCGTCGAGGACTTGTCTATGGTCAATAACGTCTACGAATTGTTCCCTCGAATCGACGGCCGGCTCAGCATCGAGGAGCTGTTGGACGTGACGAACGCCGGGGATCTCGGGCTTGGTGGTGTGCTGCAGTCGGCGCTGCCCGCGCTCGGGGCCGCCGCCGGGGGTCCGCGCGCGGGTCAGCACTGCACGGACGTGGTCGCCAGGGCGCTCGGGGTCGTGGACATTTTTGCACCAGCGATACCCACAGTTTGGATCCAACGTCACCACATCAGACTCTTGCTCGCCCGAGTTGACAACAGTCAATAACTTCCACAGATAATCCCCATGAAACGGCACACATATGGATATCTTGGTCGTACAACTCCGATCAAACGGCGAGGGACTAGAGGTGGACGGTATTTCATTTACTGTCCACCCTAGCCCTTATTTCATCTCCCGACCCGGTCATATAAAGGGTCCGTGTTTCACCAGGTAAGCCACCGCTGCAGTCCGTCGTGCCCACTCTCATGACCACCCCCTTTTGGGTCCGGTGATGGCGACACGCTGACAGCCCCTCCTCTCGTTCCTAATTAGCGGGCAGGAGCTCTTGGGCACGGCGCCGGGAATGGGGGCTCAGCTAGCTGCGGCGGTGGTGCGACCATGGCTGAAGTTGAGGCCCATGGCGTGCCGGGAATGGAAGGGCCGAAGGGCTACCGTTGCACTCAGCTTCATAGGCACAACCGCTAATGTGACGTGTGTGCTGGTGTTTTAATTTTACTACCAACCTATCTGGGGATACTCTAAGAGGTAGGAGATTATTTGGTGAGGTATCACTGACTATGGTACTTGAAGATAAAAGTAAGGTCACAAGACACAGAGTTAGATATGTTGGAGTCACCTCTTCGAGTATTGTATCTCAGGCCCCGCATTTGAATGTTGTGTTATCCTAATTTAGACTTGAGTTGGTTCTAGCGATCTAGGTACCCTTGCCTCTCCTTTATAAACTTCAGGGATGGTATACTATTCAGTTACAAGATAGGAGTCCCGGTAGGATTATAGCAGAAGTTCGATTTCTAGGTAGTTTTCTTGTGGATAGCCGAAGATCTGTGACAAAATGAGGAATCGGCTCAGGTGATCGAGGCACCACCAATGTTGTCGTAAACGGCTGTGTAGCCCGTGTACACTCTACTGGACAAAAGCACCAACACTTCCATCACTCAATTAGTGTTCATTAATACCCACAATGAAATATTTTTTAACATTATTTTGGTGCTATAGACCAAATTTGTAGAAAAGGCACCAACACTTCCATCATTCAATTAGTGTTCATTGAACCCACAATGACATCATTCAATTAGTGTTCATTGAACCCACAATGAAATATCTTTTGATGGTTTATTAATTTTAATACTATAGATATTAATGAATATAAAAGATATAATCACAATTATAATTTTTTGACTTAGGACAAAGTCGAAGCCAGAGTCATGGAATATTTTCATTTGAAAGGTCGTGTGTTACAAAACAATTGATTAAACTACAAAGTATGAAGCTCTTGCACTAATAAATGCTTGTTTTATTGTTTTCAATATGGTGCTGATTTATAACATATAAAATTAAATGTTAATATACTTCATCCTTTTAAATATATTATTTTATTATAAGTAAATCTTCTCTAACATTGATCATATTTATAGAAAATCCACCTTAACATCTACAATGTCAAATTAGATTCATTAACTCCATAACTATGTGTTCACAGTGCATTTGTTTCTTATTTTGATGGTAGTATTTTCTATAAAATATTGTAAAAAATGGGAAAATGTCTCATGATAAGAACTATAATCACTTACATTCGAACTAATATTTCAACCAAAATACGCCTTGCATAAAAGGGGACCCAGGCCATGATCTTTGAATAAATATGTGACAACGCCATTAATACTTCAAGCGGTATATATGAAAATGCTCATTTCCAAAAATAAATAATCTCTTCGCCGAAGAAAAATCTCTACTCATCTTCTCCTGCTTCCCACTCCCCACCCCCCAAGTTCACTAGTTCACTAGTTCAGTACCATATAGTGCAGGGGACAAAGCCTCCGTAGAAACACAGGCTTCACTTTCCCTTCTATATATGTCTAGGATTCCCGCAATGGCGATAATGCGTTCCTGGAGCCCCTGCGGCAAAACAGTCCTGGACTCGGCACCTCTTCTCGTCGGCAGTGGGTGCTGCCGTTGTGCTGGACCCTTCTTGTCCACCGTACCTCTAACAGTTGCTCTAATTCCTCTATCCACAAAAAAAAATATAATTATCGGATCCGTGTGGGTCAAACTAGTTCGAGTTTGATCGAATTTATAGCAAATAGTATTAGCATTTATATTCTATAATTAATCTAATGATATTTATTTTGTAGCATGAATGTTATTACTTTTTATTAAAAAACTAGACGTATAGTCCGCGCATTTGCGCGGCTAGTATTGAAAATTCAAAAATTCGCATGTCGTTGTATACTTAAAAATTATACTATTATTTTTTTACCACATCACCCTATTCATTATTGTAAATTGTCTTATTATTGGCTAAAATAATTTAAATATGATCTACCTGTAATAACATTTTGATTTGTTGAGTTTTAATAATATGATGCATATAATTATTCTTATTTTTTATTTTGATTGATTGTTGTTAGCTTTAGTTTTTAATAATAGTATATGTTTATAACTGACACATACCTAAATGATATTTTATATTTAATTTTTCATAATGGTATTGGTTGGTGATTTTTAATTAGACACAGGGATATTTTAGGCTATTTTTATCATAATGGCAGTGGTGGATAATTTTTATTTTTCTCTGATTAATGTGGAAATTTCTAGGCCTTGAGAACAAATGTGGAGGCTCCGTTTGTTGACCAAATAATAAGATAATAGATTTAGTCAAGTTCAAACGGTTTGATTTATCAAAAAAATGAGAATTGCATTTTGTGTGAATGGAGGGAATAGTGACCATAACTTATCCGGTGCTCGAGACTGACCTGTACGCGGATCCAACGATCGCCCTCGTAACGATATCGATAGTGTAGCGTCGGCCGAAATTCAGGCATAAGGCACCGTCAGAAAGAAAGAAAGAAATTCAGGCACACCGCATCAGCAGAAGCTGGCAGCTGATTGGCTATGCACGCTGAAATGACGTCTGGCAGTGGGATATCCGCAGTAGCAGTTATCCAAACTCTTTCAGTTGCTCAACAGTGCCAGATATTTTGCGCTCACGGAATGGACCTCCCTTCCAGCCAAGCGCACGGCACGTGGAGCTGCATCATCTTTTGTTCCTTTATTTATGCGCCGGAATGGACTGCACGAGCGCCTCCCCTGCTGATTCCGGCGGCCGTCAGCTGAAAGAGCGGAATCGGAACGCGACTGGCCACAGCATGGGCCGCACGGCGCGCCGCCGCTGATCGAATCCGTCCTCCTCGCTGGAATGGCCCTGCCAGATATTTCTCTTGGCGCTTGGAACCTTGTCTGCCTTGCCGGCTCGCCGCTGCTTGCTGCCGCCTGCCATGCTGAAAGTGATCGGGTGTTCTAGTTTAAGATGGGGTAGGGAGTGAATTATGCACTAATAAAAACTTTGATCTATAGCTCCAACTAGTTTGCACAAAACATAAACTAAAACATGCTATTTAGATGTGCAACTAGGTTGTTCTAGTGTGAAACCCCTATCCCAAAAGAGTTTAGCAACATATACCATTTCATATCAAAAAATTATTGAAAGTAAAGACACACAAATTGCTAGTATGAAATGCGGAAGCTTAAAGAGCGGGATAGGAGATACCAAACTCTTGACGCGGGTGTTTATCCCGTGATTCGGTTAGCCACAAAGGCACACCTACATCCACGTTGTTGTAGCACTCACTAAGAGTATTGCTACTCGGCCACCAAGTCTCTTCTGTTTACACAATCACGGTCATCTTGGCCCCGGGTTCCACTAAGGAGCTTCTCCACAAAGGATGGGGTCTCCACGTCCCCCGCACAAAGATGTCATCGCCGCTCCACACCAAGTCGGAGGGTCGATGACGTTGCCGGCGAGTTTCACGCTCCAAGGTGCCGGCACACCAAGCTCTTGTTTTAGTTCGCTAATGAACCACAGCACAAAGGCTTGAAGCCTTGCAAACTCACTCACTAAGAGCTAATCCTTTACACAACACTCTCGAAGTGTGCTAAGGGTTAAGGATATGATCTTGACGCTTTTGTATGGCTTGGAGATGTTCTTGGGTGTGTGTGGGATGTCCAGCAACTCCAGCAAACTTCAAATGGCCAGGGTGAGGCATATATATATGCCACCAAGTCTTGTAGCCGTTGCTCCAACGGTCAGCAGAAAATCTACGTATCACCGGATGAACCGATGCCTCTGGCTGAGGTAGCGTCGGTTCTTCCGGTCACTCATAACCCGAAGTAGTCGTTGAACTTCTGACAGCTGACGCGGTGATCACTGGTTGAACCGATGCTTTGTACCGATGCATCACCGGTTCATCCGGTGCTTAAGAATCTTCTCCTTGGTGCTGACGTTATTGCACCGACGCAATACTCCGATGCACCATCGGTTGAACCGGTGCTGAAGAAACTTCTCCTGGGCACTTGACATCGTCTCTGGTACACATTACGCCCAATGCACCGATGCCCTTTCTTGGACCGTCAGTTCAACCGGTGCCTCTAGGCTGACTTGGCTTCGATTCTCTTCTGCACCAAATATCATAGCGTCGGTTCTTCCGACAAGCGTCGGATGCACCGATGCTTAAGCATCGGTTCTTCCGGTGACCTGATCCGAAGAGCTTTCAGGGCGCTGCCCTGAGCCCCGCGAGGGGCGGCTCCCCCTCGACCCCCGTCCGCGGAACCCCCGTAGGGGCGGCTCTTTGGGCCTTGCTACGCCTATCTTCTCTTGTCTTTGTCATCACTTGAACCTAAACGCCTAAGAATAGTCATCTTAACAATCATATTATTCCAAGTGTTGTGTTGTCATTCAATCACCAAAATCACTCGAAATGACATAAATGGTGCCATGTTCGTTTCACATGCCCAGGGCACCAACCCAACCAGTAACCACGCCGTGGAGTCAGCAAAGCGCGGCGCTTTTGATCCGGGGGATCGAGATGACCGATGACGTACACTGCCAATCACGCACTTTCGGAACCGTAACAAACAAAATATCTCGTCTAAACACTTTGGACCACCGTGCGCCGTCGTGCTCCCTCCCCGTGGGCCGTGGCCCGCCAATGTGGTGGCACGTCAGTTAATGGCAGCACTCGGCTGCCGGCGACGGCGTCATATAATGCTAGCCAACCAGCTGGCACAGCTTCCTCGCTAGATATTTCCGGCCGGCCGCGGCACCCTGCGAGCATTCTCCACCGGCAGGCGGCGGCCAAGAACGCGCTCCGAGCTAGCCGATCCACGCGCGCGCCGGACCAGATGGACGATCTGGCGGCGCTGGCGCGCGGCGAGGGGTGGACGGAGGAGCGCCACGCGGCGTTCCTCGACCGCATGGAGCTCTCCTTCGTCAGGCAGGCGCTCGGCGGCAGCGACGTGCGCCAGGCCTCCCGCAGGCTGGGACGCCGGCCAGCGGCGGCGAGTCCGGCCGAGGGCGGCGGCCAGCAGGCCCCGGCCGCCCCGCTCCCGCTCCCGCTCGACCGGCCGCTGCCCGACAGCGCCGTCGAGTCCAACCAGTCGGGGCCGGCAGCCCGGCGGCGCGCGGCCAGCCACGCGCGCCGGCCCGTGGATCCGGCCGCTGCAGGTTGCGGTTGGTGAGGCCCCCGCCGCTCGCGCTTGCCTTTCGTACATCGTACTGCAACTTGCAAGCGCAAGGTGAAAAATGTACGCGTCCAGTCACTTGTTCCCGTGCATAAGTAGCGCGTTCAACGGCTGATGTATATAATATAATATATTATATATATATATATATATATATGATCGCGCCAACAGTGATACGAGCATGCTAATTGCTTGTTAGCAAATGTGGCCTGTTTTATTTTTGCTTTTACGCGCAATTTAAATTCAGTTTTTGGCATATATATCCCTTGTTTGCTTGATTTGTAGGTTGCTCACGAAACTCCTGAACAAGATGGTCAAACTCTGAATAAAAGAAGTCCCTTTCTACGAACGTAATACGTAAGGTCCCCTCTTCTCTTGCATGGAGGGGATATTTTGCTGTGCATCCGTTTGGTGAGTTGGTGATGTGTTAGTTCATTTATCATCTCCGGTCCTTTTCAGAATTCTATGAGAAAATGCTGTGCGGTTTAGAGCTATCGGTCATTCAAACTCGAGATTAGGACTGTATCACCAGAACGAATCACTGAATTACTTACTGGTTAATTACTAATTAGCTTTAACCAAAGCTTCTTTGTATCATCTGATGGTCGTCAGAGATCTAACAGCAGCAGTAGTACATGTATTAACAGCCCGTTCGGCTTGCGGGGAGGAGCGGCCCAGTTGGGGCTGGTTCGGCTGGGGCTGCTTGGCGAAGGCTGCTTGGCAAACAGTATTCCAGCCGAGCCCAGCCGGCTGCTTGGCAAACAGTATTCCAGCCGAGCCCAGCCAGCTATCAATTATCATGCTCAAGTGCTTCTCGCTGTACATGAGAGTAATAATAATTAAACAACTGATCGACATATAGGTGACAGCGGCCACCCTCGTTTTGAAAAGGGGGTGTTTAGTTCCCAAAAAATTTCTACAGTACCCATCACATCGAATCTTCGGACACATACATGAAGCATTAAATGTATTTGAAAAAATAACTAATTACACAATTTAACTGATTAGAACGAAATGAATCTTTTAAGCCTAATTAATCTATGATTGGACATTAATTACCAAATAACAACGAATGTGCTACAGTACTCAAATCCAAACTTTTTCACCAACTAAACACCCCCTGAGTTCTTTTTTTTAATATAAACCTTTTTTAGTTCTAAAGGGTCATCCTTTGTCGCGCGGTCCTCGGCGATCTGCCCAAGTCACAAGGAATTGAATTGAGGCTTCCTTGCGATATGCCAAACGGCTTGGTCAAAAATGCCTCGTCACTGGAGGATTTAAACCAGAGCCTATCCAAGAACCAGAAAGTTACCAGCTTAGCATAATGTATCCTGCCACAGACGACAGCTGATGAGTGATGACTGGTACGAAAATCTCGAGGACCACTGAGCTGATTACCGCAGCGCCTGGTCCACGATAAAAGATAACTTGAGAAAGTTACTGGGCCCGCGGACCAAGCCACCACCCGCATGATCACAAAGCCCGTTTCTTCTTTTCACGCCTTCACGTGGGCCGACCGCCGACCATGCCTCCCAGAAAATCTGTGCTGCCCGTGGGCCACAGAGGGCCTTTTTTTCATTTTTATATTTAAAAAACAAAATTTCAAAAATATATGTCGAATAAGGAAATTTTCAAAAATGGGTGTCCGTCCTCCATCCAATTGGCGACAGGACTTAAATGTAAAAAAATTTACATTTAGGTCCTGACACCTAGGGCGCATTAAACAGTAAATTTTAAAATCGATATAAAATCGTAGAAAAATTGGAAAAATACAAACTCAACTATTATGGATTCTATGAAATAAGATCTACAACTTTGTTACATAAAGTTTTTCATTTGATCAATGTATCTAAATCAAGAAAAATAGTTCTTATACCTAGAAAAATATGAAATAATTCATTTGGTCTAGTTGTGCTTATCTAAAATTTACCAAACTTTTTTTATAGCTCTTAGGAAATAAAATAATGGTTCTCTAAAAGTTATGGCTTCTAATACTCAGTATAGCAGCATGGATAAATAACCCATTTAAACTAGACATATTGCAAGATCTAATTTAAAAACTTATTCTAAAAATGTTTTATGGGCCTACCAATTTTTTACAAGCCTATGCTCACCATATGCAACACTCTGGCCAAAGATGACATGCATCCAAAGGATGGATCTTGAGATTTAAATAAAAATGCATTAAACTGGTATTTAAAATAGAGAAAGATACATTGATCAAATGAAAAACTTTATGTAACAAAAGTTGTAGATCTTGTTTCATAGAATCCAGAACAGTTGAGTTTGTATTTTTCTAATTTTTATACGATTTTATAAGTTCACTGTTTAATGCACCCTGTGCGTCAGGACCTAAATATAATTTTTTTACATTTAGGTCATATCGCCAACTGGATGGGCGACACGCATGCCTGTCGCCCATTAGGGGGGCGACAGGCACCCATTTTTGAAAATTTCCTTATTCGGCATATATTTTTGATTTTTTTTAATATAAAAATGAAAAAAGCGCGCCGCAGAGGGGCCTTAATCATTCGCTAATCTTATACATCTCCCGATGAAGCGTCATGGTGTTCATGGGCTTTCCATAATCTAAAAAAATGGTGTTCATGGGCTAGCTCTGGTGTTCACGGGCTCTAACTACTTCCATTTGATCTTTACCCGGATGTGGGCTGAAGTTGTGGTTCCAGCCTTCCTGGCCAAGATATTACACGCCAACCTTCTTTTGTTGCAAGCAGCAGCGTCTAGACCTTGTTGGCGCCCACGTACGGAACAGGCGAACAGCGTCTATTACTATTCCCTAAATCCCTACGAATGAGCCTCATCACTTAAGCACAGACGGTCTTCCTACAAACTACCCTTGCCTACAAGAAGGGGTAGTGAAGGAGTTCAGCACTCTTATCTTCTCGAACAATTGGGCTGAACTTGCCTGGACTGTGAAAACAAGATCAAACTGAGGGTAGATGGGTAATTATCGATCAGACACATGGTCTTAATCATGCCCACCACACAAATTCGCAATCATTCGGACAGGTGCTGCAGCCTGCTAACCTGTAGGTAGTGGGTCTCTCCATTCGAGCTGCATATGTGCCCATCGCATATGCCATGTCTGGCCTGGTGTCTGCTTGCCATCGTCCTTAACCGCCGAGGAAGGAAAGGAACTGGGCTCCTTAGACTTTCTGTTAGCCTGCTGTT
This sequence comes from Panicum virgatum, assembly GCF_016808335.1. Lineage (NCBI taxonomy): Eukaryota > Viridiplantae > Streptophyta > Magnoliopsida > Poales > Poaceae > Panicum > Panicum virgatum. The sequence goes on along the minus strand of NC_053145.1, from coordinate 55,376,800 downwards.
AGCATTTCAACGGAGGGCGACCACCACACGCACGACTTGTTGTTGAGCATCCCCAGCGACTGTAAAGTCGTCTTCCTCCCAACCTGTCCAGTGTCCACATCTCAACAATCTGCCCCAAGTCAAACCGCGAGACAGGAGACTATGGTCCTCCACCCAACCAACCCCAAGAACCTAGTAGATAGATCCTAGCACATGAAGATGCTAACAGCTTTGTCCGTACTCTTGATGTGTTAACCACTAGGCATAGTGCATGTTTGTATGCAAATCATGTGAGATGTTCCCTGCTCCAAACAGGGACTATTGCGTGGTTGATGGCTCTTGATGCCTTGATGATACTGTATTTGTGTGCTAAGAGCAGCCACTGCTAAGATAGGGCCGCCCTCTCTGTTCTTGGATCTAACCTACCAGATTGGGTTTGGTTTTGGCCTTTGGGTTACACATCCATTCAGGGCCCTAGCTTGACTTGAGATGGGATCTGCTCCAGTCTCTTGGTACTGGAACAAAGCTTTGCTTGCATGGGGCCCCAGCCGCATTTGGAGTTGGAGTTTTTTGAGCTGTGCTGCCTGTGCACCTGAGAGTCTTGGACCTACTACTGAAACCATGTCACCATCAGCCTTGACCTCATCGGGTCATGCTTCACTTTGCCTCTGTGGAAGGAAGACAACAACAGCGTGTACACTTATTCCAGTCCTCCTCGTGTAGTCCAAAACTATTTCTTTTTACCTGTAAAATAATTGCACACGCCAGTTAAAATGCATGCATGGGCCATGCGGGCCATTTTTATCGGTCGGTCTGGCTCTGGCCCGCCTAGCTGGTAGCGCACAAATGCTTTGAGCGTACGTCTTTCTGCCTGGCCTGTCCGTGGATGGCGTGTATAAACTTTTTAAATGCGTTTTAAATTTTGTTTTGTTAGCAGCACGATCATCATTATTTTCACACCGGAAGCACAGCAGGACGATGAGACTAGGTAGCTGCCCCCCGAATGAGGCCCCACTCTCCACTGAGATTTGCGGTTGATGCAGGGCGGAGGCAGCGGTGGGGCGGGAGGGGCTCAAGCCCGCCTACCGCTGTAATCTCCATGAAGCCCCTCCTACAAATTTGAGAAGGAAGAAGGAGGGGATGGGCTAGAGGAGGAAGAAGGGGAAGCAGCCCCTCCTGCCGTGATTCCTGGCTCCGCCACTTCATGCATACACCCCGCGACAGTGACGGCTCGTTTGGTTTTTTCTCATTTGGCTGCGCCTTAGCAAACACGAGATGAGGTTGGAATTATTTTGTCCGGCCGTCATCAGCAGCTTTAGAATGAGAGAAAAAAAGAATCATGAAACAATAAACTAGTGTAGCAGCTACATTCCACATGCTCTTTTGGACAACCGGAACTTTTTCCAATAACTCCATAACAAGCTTTGCTAGTTGTAAGATCATCACTGATCACATGTGTAGTGCATAATGGTGGTTGCTAGCTTAGCATTAGCTACTACTTGTTGCCTGCTGCTGCCCTGGGTATGTCGTGTGTCAAATCACAAGTTGGTGTAACTGCATCCACAGACAAGATCAGATCAGCCAGAGCCTGCAGCTGACCCAAGAAGAAGCTAAGAGAGGCTCGGGATTATGCCTGTTCATATGCATGTCATGACCCATACGAGAGGTGATTAGAAGAGGTTATGAGTGCTTGTAATGATGGATTTTGCCACTGGGTATGCGTGTTAGGTGAGGCAGATACGCGAGGGCGATTTGATTTGACCTAGCTCTCCCGGCCCCGGCGCACGCCGGCGGCCGTGTCATTCTATTCTGATGCTCCTCTGAGGACTAAGTTTAACTATAAAATAACATGAAGTGGAGATGGTGAGGACCGAGGAGGAGATGAAGGTGACAGTTGGAGACCCGTGTTAGAAGTAACTTCGGAGACTCGTCAGCTTCGGCCAAATTTCTTGCAGCTCCACCAACGGTAATAAGGTTAAAAAATGGGAGCAGCTCTGCTTTGATAGGGGGAATCCAAATGAAAGGAAGCTGCGTGTACTTGCAACGCCGAGAAGAGTTCTTCTTGGACGTCCACCTGTCTATACTCCGTTGGTGCGATGGTTCTTTGATCTTTTATTTTAATTAATAGCTGGTGGAAATATTGTTAACGAATATGCCCAGTGCCGTTAGAAACCGCTAGAATTTTACCGTGTCCTCTCCTTGCAGCCGCAGTAATATTTGAACCGTCTCTCCGAACACAGAATAATTTGCATGATGAAGACGAGACGTCGAGACTTTTGGCCGTGGGAGTCTGCTTCCATCTTTTTGTCCCGACCAAAAGGAGCGCGATGCAGCGTAACGTAGCCTTGAAGCTACCGTAGCTTTGCTCGTCACCTCGACACCTCGGCTTCTCTCTCATGGCTTTACAAGTGGAATGCGTGACCTCACGAATTGCGCTAGTACGCCTGGCTCTCCCCACAAAAAAGATGAGGAGGATCAAATCATAAAAAGCAAAGCAAGTGAAATGATATATCATATATACATCTTTTGCCCAAAACTACCAAATAACTTCCTTAGCTTTTTTGAGTTTTTGCGCTACGAAAGTTCACTAGGTTTGGCAGTACCTGCTTCCGTACCACATTCGATCGCAGGTTTTTGGTGTCGCGTTGCGCTTTAGAAATCAAAAGCGCTTCAGGTATCCATGCATGCATGGGATGGCATGCTTTCAGAGTTCAAAAGACACGCCCTGGAATGGACCAAAGATGAATGAAAAGGACGCGTCCATGCTTTGGAGCACACACGACTTTTGGAAATTAGAACGGTAATTAACTAGTGCGTGATCGCAAAGCCTTTTTCAGTTGGTTTACTTTGTGGAAGCACGTAGGCCAAAGCAGATGCGTTCGGCCAAAGGCTTTTGGAACAGTGTCGCGACAGTATTCTGGCCATATTTTCCGCGCGTTCGGCCGTCTGAAGCTGCAGGTACTTGCTCGATTCTCTGCTGCCGATCGAAGCTATTTGCCGTCACCTTTTTCTGCTCGAGCCACGCCGCCTGGGCCTTGGCATGCACGGCGAGCACAGCAACGCTCTGTGCTGTCAACGTTCGTCTGCAGTTCAGAGATTTGACATGTTCTTGTCCGAGCGATTCGCTGAATATTTTCAGTCATCGACGACCGTCCACCTCTGCTCGATCATCTCATCTCGCGGGGCTCACTTTTGACCTTTGGACATCTCTGTTCCAGCCTCCGCTCAGCCCATGACAGAGTTAAGATTCGATCCGCCTCCAGTAGCTGGTCTAATTTATGCCTCCATCCCCTTGTCTCGATATAAACATGCTTATGCAGTTTTGAACAGACATGCATTAATAAGAAACTTTGTCTGAAAACGATTTGACTTTGTTGAGACCTGCTTGACCTCTGGGCCGACGGTCACGCTTGACCAACCACTATTTTCCCCAGCTACCAGGACAAGGCAACCACTCCTTGTCCTCTCGCCGTACCCCTCATCCTCCCACTTGCATATAAGTTTCCAGCCCGCCATGATCGGATCAGAGAACCTCGCAATGCCCCCAAACAGCAAGAGACAACTCCAGCGAGCGCGGAGGAAAGACGAAGAGCAAGCTGACAACGATGACACGAGCAGGCGTGTAGAGGCGCCTGTATATACAAAGCACTGAGATGTAACATTCAGCAGTGTGCAGAGATGGATGAAAGCGGAGGGGAAAGCGGCAGTTGGCCTGCCTCTCTGCTTGAGGGGAAAGCGGTGGCGCGGCAGGGACAGGGATCCGGGGCAGGGGCTGATGCGAGAATCCACTACCGCGATCGGAGGCGTGCAGCCCACGTCGAGGTGCCACGGGATTGGACAACACCTGGGGCCCCTCCCTCCCTCCTCTCCCCGGATTTCGTCGCCGGATCCGGCCGCCCGTCTACCGCGGTGAAAAATCCTGTCACCGCGCGTCCAGGCGCACACGCGGCCCGATCCTCAGGACGACACCTCGCCGTCAACGGGTCGACCCACCAGTCAGTCGGTCAGCCACTCTACGCGCGGCCAAGTCATGTTACGTTCATTTTTGCCTTTTTTTTTCCGGTGACGTTTACCTGCAAGAAATCGATGTGCATGTATAGCAGGGCTCTGCTATAATTTGCCTGTTCAGGAACGTGCATTGTGTTGCCAGACGAGCCAGGAATACACAGCTGCAGAGGGAGGAGGTGCACACGCAGCCAACGGCGAAACCGGCTCGAGAGGGCACTCTCATCAACGATCTACGCGTCTGGACGATTTCACCTTTGTGGAAAAGGACGGTGCCCCAAGCACAGCAGCTTACGCCTGGTTCTGGTCGTGTGGTCCATTCCACCAAACCAAGTCACACACAGAAACACAAACACCGCCTCCTCTCCCGACCTAACAAAGCGCACAAACCGGCCGGGCCAACCACAAGTCGTCCCGCGAGAAAACTACTAGGTTGACTAGGGCGTACTAGTAGGCTACATACAAGCCGAAAGTTGAGCCAGGACAGGCACTCACCAGTCACCCCGGCCTAGACACCGGGGTGTGTTTAGATTCGTAAAATAGGGTAAAAAAGGTCACATCAGATACTGTGGCGTACTATAGTATTTTTTGTTTGTTTGTGGTAATTGTTGTCCTATCTTGACCTAACTAGACTCAAAAGATTCGTCTCGTCATGTACATCAAAACTATACAATTAGTTTTTTTATTTATCTATATTTAATACTCCATACATGAAGTAAAAGATTTAATGTGATAGATGAATAGCAAAGTTTATACGGAGAAATTTTGGAAACGAACACAGCCCGGATACGGCAAAACCACCGCACTCCTGGTTGCGGAAAGCGCCAGGGCTTATTAATTTTGACGTGACCGCCGAGAGAGAGACCGCAAAAGCATAGTACTTGTGGCCATTGATGATTTTTTGTTCTCGAGTGGTAATCATTGGTGATAATTAGGAGGCCTCAAAAGAAAATATGAGTAACTGCGGTTTCATTGTCTGAACAAAAGCGCGCACAAGAACCCGGTCCTAGTACTTGGCTAGGAGTAAGTTGTTGCATGGGAGAAATAGGGTACATTTTCTTTTAAAATTATTTAGAGCTATACTTTAGCACTTTGCGGCATTAGCACATGGATTCGAACAGCTCCTTAGGTGTATGTATGAGTGTATTTCTTCTTAAACTAGTTTTGTATGGTCACCAAGATTCGTATAGATTGGTCGAGGCTTTCATTCCGTTATTTGGAGGATGTAATGTGAAAAGTTGCATTTCGTGCCTTTAGGCTAGTCTTCTTAAAAAACACACTGACTTTTTTGTGATCTGAAACCTTTTGCTAATTTGCTTGTGAAAAAGAAAAATCAAATTGTGTAACAGTCAAAAGGTTCAGTTATTGTAGCGTTGTATAGTGTGTTCCCAAATAAAAAAAGTGATAAATATAAATTTGTAGCGAACATACTAAAGAAACAGTACTCTATGTTTTTCGCAATAAAAGTTTTCTCGAATACACAGGAGAACTGCGCTTGTATTAAGAGGAGAATAAAAGTTGGTTTGCAATCTGTAGAGCAAAAAGCTCACGGAACACATTAGCCAATAACCTAGTGCTAAGAAGCAAACAAAGCCCTACAGGGCCAATCCTCTACGGACTACTCACGCTTAAAACAACCCAAGTGATAGGTGCTCAGCGGGCGGCATCATGGGTACATCACTCAAGAAAAGCCCATGGCCAAGGAGTTGCAAAGCGCCGGTAGAAGGTCTCTAACAGCCTCGAAATGGTCGTCGTCGAACTTCTCCTTGCACAGCTGCGAGTAGACCTTCTTGGAGTCTGAGTTTGGCACGGCCACCTCCGGGACAACAATGAACTAGCGCATCCGCATCATCTCCACGCACTTGGAGGAAGCTACGCTAGCCAAAGGATGGTTTGCCAAGCGGTTCGCTGTGCTTCGGCAGCCCAGGATGGCCATGCGGAGGAGGGATGGGATCCCTCTTAGTCTCAACCGGCCGCTGTGCGAGAGGTGAGCGGATAGGATGCCTAACCTCCTCGGCGAAAGTCTTGAGCCGATGCTCATGGCTCGCAGCTTCCTCCGCTACGACACAGCTAGACACGATAGGCGTCCGCGGTTCCTCGGAGCATGGCATGATCTCCATCTGAAGATCAGCACAGGGTTCGAAAAAAAGCAAGACAATATGTTGATCATCTTTTGAGTGTTTTTCTTCTTTATATATTTTCTCTCCTGAGTGGGCCAAGGATCGCCAATCCATATTTTTTTTGGAAAAAAATCACTGTCCACTTTGTGATTAGCAAATACCTTTGCATGTAGAGTTTTTCTTTGAACATATTAATAACGGCTGGCCATTTAAATACACCTGAGAAAAATGGGTAAATCTGACAGCAGTAAAATACACCCAAGTAGATAGACTTTGTATGAGATGGACCGACCTGATCGACGGCCCTAGAACCGCCTAGCACGGTGCCGCCCTAACCTAGGAGGCCAAAGTTGCTGCGCGTACTGTTTGCATTGCCCAGCTCGCGGCAACACAAACCCACGCGACCTCGGCGTTGCATTTCAGCGTCTGCATCTGCATCTGCATCTTGCATGAGGACATGCATGCGCCCTGAACCCTCAAGGCCTCAACGCACAGTACCACCACGCCTGCACGCGCTGCGCTGGGTGGACAAGGATCGAATAATCGTCGACCGGAGCCACAGCTCCGCTGACACGGCGACACGCCTATACAGATGCCCGAGCGCTCTGCTAGCCAATAGCCCGCTGTCGTGTGCTCCGGCGGCAGCGTTGGGTGCGTGAGTTTTCTGGCAGAGGAGACTGTTGTCGGTGAAGCTTCACGTCGCCTCCCTGCGTGACGTCATAATGGTCAGTACGACGTGCCCGTCATCTGCAGAACCAAGCTGGCTCTGCCAATATTACGAAGGACGCGATCATATTTTCTGTGTATAGATGTAGGTCTGTGTATATATATAAGGGTGTGAGTGTGTGGTGCACTTTTGGACGTGTATAAGAACAGATACTACATGTGTAGGGAAGCTTCAAGAAAAAAAATAGCCCGCCCACTACAGTGACCGCCGTTCGGCGGACGCTAGACCCTAGCTAGAAAGCCGTCCAACGGATGGAGGGATCGGAGTGCAGTACTGGACGCCATTAATAAAAGAGGCCGAGAAGCTTTCAGGCCGTGGCGTGGCAGCGAGAGATGGCAGCAGCAGCTATAGCCGCTCCTCCGGCCGTGTTTGATTTTCCATAGCATAGCATTGCACACAATTTCCGAAAAAGTAATCTCACATGTATAGAGTACTAAACGAAGTTTATTTGTAAAACTTTTTCATGGATGGGTGTAATTTTTCACGACGAATCTAATGACAGTAATTAATCAATGATTGGCTATAGTGATGCTACAATTCATCTCGCGAAGTAGAGCAAGGTTGTGGAGTTAATTTTGTAAATTGATTTTATTTAGTACCCCTAATTGTTGATCAAAATTTTTGACGCAACAAACAGCGCCGGCTCTTCGATGCCATCGATCCCCCCTCTGCCCCGGCATGGTGGTGGAAGTCAGTGCGTGCGTGCGTGCCCTGCCGGACCGGCCGGATGCCGATGGATGCGCCGGGCATGATCCGCCGCTCTCTCTCCTCCCCTGCCATGGATTCCTTTAATTGCGGCCGCAGCCTTGCCGCAGGCGGTGTCGCGGTCATAAATTAGTGGCGTACGTACCCAGCCGCCATCGGCCTTCGGCCAGCACGTAGTACGTCGTCGCTACTCCACACCACACGCTGGCAAGGGCGAGAGCCTCTGAGCCGAGAGAGCGAGACCATACCATCTCACACCTCTCTCGTGTGTCGTGTTGGTGTTGGTGGGCAGGAAAGCTCGTCGGTCTTGTCGGTTGCTGTTGGCTTGTTGCCGCAGCGGTGCGAGCAGCCGAGCACGCACGCAGGGCAGCTAGCCTTGCCCTTTTGGCACGCGCCATCAGGTGTGTGTCAGTGTGTGTATACGTACGCGATGAACGTGGACGTGGTGTTGTTTCACCTCACCCGGCGTCGTCACCGCCCGTCCTAATCCTCACCCTCCAAGGGGTCCGGGTCGCCCCTCTTACGAAATTGCTCCCCTCCTTGAATCAATCCGTGGATTGAAGCGGATCGATCCCAAAGACAGAGAGGAGCAGCAGAGTCGTGACCCTGTTGACCCCTGGAGACCCACGGGTCGACCCACGCATCATTATTGTGCCTCGCGTGCCGACGTGCAAGTGTGCGACCTGCACAATTTTGAAGAGCAACATTGTACCGCCCACTGGACAGGTTCGATCCGGGGAGCCCCGGGGATTATTCTGGGAAGATGAGAAGAAGCGGCGGGTCGATCCGTGATCGTGCTTTTTTTTCAAACGGTGCAGCGGGGCGCGTGCAGGGCACTCCGATCCGCTCCCTTTGCAGGCTGACTAATCGCCGACGCAATGATGGTCGTCTGATGCCGAGCGCGCAAGTGATCACAGATCGCCGTGCGTATCTGCGGTGCGACTTCCGCGGCAGAACCCGCGCGCAGAAACGCTAAACAACCCCGGGGCAAAAAGTCATTCGCATTTTTTTTCTTTCAGAGGAAAAAAAAGGGCATTCGCATTTGGATCGGAGACGGCTGCATGCCGTGTCCCGGCCACCGGGCCACGTACGTACGTAGAGGAACTTTCAGGGCAGCACAAAAGCGAGGAATGGTTAAATAGTCGCGTTGGACGACCTAATTAACAGGTGCAATATTCTCAGGCTTAATTAGTGACCTACTCCAAAAGGAGCCGCGAAGTCATCATTAAGGAGCGGGTTAAACTTTAAACCTAGCTTATCCCCTGGACCGGGCGGGGTCGGTCAGGTCATCACCAAAGCAGCCGCGTAATCGCCGGCAGCTTTATTCCCTTCAGACGAGTCACCACCTTTGCGACCACAACACACGCAGGAGGGAGGAGAACCTGCGAGCGATCGTCGTTCATTCCATCTCCGAAAGCGGGTTTCTTGTTCTTCTCCTGGATCGCCTTCATTCATTATGGCTTTCGACAAAAGCAGGGCCGGGTTAGTTAGATAGTACTACCTCCGTAACAAATTATAGTTTGTTTGCCTTTTTTATTCTAATTTCGAGCAACCATCCTTGTCGTGGTGCTGCAAACCACGGCCGGGTGGCGGAAGGCACCCGCCCTAGCCCAGAGGGTGTGTACTCAGGGGGTAGCTAGTCTTAGATCGATCTCCCTTCAGAACACAAGAAACACAGCAGGATTTAGAGTGGTTCGGGCCGCCGGAGCGTAATACCCTACATCCACTGTGTGTTGTATTGCCTTCCCACAAGCGTGAGGAGGTGCGAGAGCTTGAGTCTGTATTGTGGAGATGATGTGTGAACCTCTTGTGTTCTAGCGGGCGTGCTCTCCCTTTTATATGTCCAAGGGGAGCACGTACACTGAGCGGGGCCCCGACATGTGGACCCGGCGATGTATTATAAACTACACTTTGGCCTTCAATGGCTCAGATCCGGAGATCTTGTCGTCGGCTTCTGTGCGTAGCTTCTGACCAGGGATGGTCTTGAGTTGTCCTGTCAGAGTAGAGTCTAGCCTTTGCAGTCGCGCGTCGAGGTCACGATGAAGCGCCGAACTACTGACTCAGTATACTGTAGCAGCGTGCACTGTTGCTTCAGTCAGTAGCTGGTCATCATGACTCGTCGCTCATGCGCGCAGCGCTGAGTCTTTAATGCTTGTCTCGGTATCTGGCGATCCACAGTGTGGACTGACAAAAGCTGCCCCGTGCCCAGAGGCAGCAGATCCCGCCTCAACCACTCGCACTTAATGCGGGTGGGTGAGGGAGCTTCCAGCGGAAGGCTGGCGCCCGCGCCCGCGTGACACGTGGCGGCTCCGGACCCCACCCGAGCAGCTTGCTGAGCCGAGAGCTCACGGGGGTCCGGGTAGGCACGTGGAGGTCCCGGACCTGCCTGCGGGAGTCCGGATGGCACGTGGAGGTCCTGGACCCGCCTGCGGGGGTCCGGGTCCGCGGCCACAGGTGCTGAGCATTTCCACCTCTGGGACACGTGGTGACACCGGACCCGTCCCCAAACGGGAAGCGGGTCCGGCACCGTTGGTCCGGTGAGATGGAGTCGGAACCCAGGAGTCCGGCTGCTCAGCTCCTTAGGGCGTAGTTACGGATAACTACGCGAGTCTTGGCACAGTAGGAGTGGGTACCCCAGTTGTAGGGTACCGACAGTGGCCCCCGGGCCCGCCTCGGGAGAGGCAACGAACCCGCAGGTGGGGCCACTACTGTGAGCAACTTGGCTGCTTCTGGCACCCAGCGGTGCGCGCCGCAAGGGTCTTGCCCTGTATCGTCCATCCCTTGGGTCACCTGCTGGATCATCACATTTGGACCTGCACATGACTCAAGGTAGATGCTTAGTAGCGTGCCCACGGGTCCCAAATCCTGTTGGCTGTAATCCTTTGAGATGGATAGCTAGGTTCAGTGAACGAAGCTCAAGGGGCCGGCCTTTAGGTTAAGAGAAAGTCCGGACCTCCAGGTTCCCAGTCCTAGGTACTACGGCACTCATTCACAGGAGGTGGTGCGTGCAGGCTTAGGGTACGGAACCAGGCTAAGCGGCTACACGGCTCCGGACCTCCCCGGAGAATGAGTGCGCTTCCCTGAACCTGCAGGTTCCCAGGGGTCCGAACCCCTCTCTTCCATGAGGGGTCTCGAGCTAAGTCACTAACTAGCCAACTCAATTCGGACCACAATCACCGCACAAGAGTAAGAAGCCACGTGGGGGTTAGCGCAAACAGAATGCGTAGATCGAAATTGGAATGTAACATCCTTAGAGGCGAACTGAGAATAAACTTTTCCTTTATAACTAGATGTACATGAGATGTGCGATGTAAGCCAGAACACGGGTTTATGAGGCCGGAGCTGTCCGGACCTCCGGGCCCCCAGTCTTAGGTACTACGGTACTCACCCTAGGGAGGTAGAGCATGCAGGCTTAGGGTACGGAACCAGGCTAAGCGGCTACACGGCTCCGGACCTCCCCGGAGGGTGAATACGCTTCCCTGAACCTGGTTCGCAGAGGTCCGGACCCCTCCACGGGGGAGGCTCACCGGACTGGACCACACGGAAGTACTACATAGTTACAAAGGAAAAGATTTTATTCCCTGCTGGGCCTCTAAGAGTAGGACTTACAGAGATGTAGAGTCGGGGGTACGACCGGAGTCGGCTTTCCGCCGGAGAGAGCCACTAGAGCCGGCTTTCCGCCGGAGCGGGCTTGGTGCGACCGGAGTCGGCTTTCCGCCGGAGCGGCTTGGTGCGACCGGAGTCGGCTTTCCGCCGGAGCGGGCTTGGTGCGACCGGAGTCGGCAGTCCGCCGGAGCGGGCTTGGTGCGACTGGAGTCGGCTTTCCGCCGGAGCGGGCTTCCTCTCATGAGTGAGGTATGCTGTGAGCTGGGATTTGTCGCTCCGCCGCTCGCAGCTTGTGAGGGGGCCCTTGACGGGTGCCCTGACTCTTGCCGGCGGGCGGCGCGCGCCGCCGCCAACGGTGGCTGCTCCACAGGCACAGTTGCCCCTGGAGCAGGAACGCGAGAGGCATGTGGCGTGGAGGACGCCACCCCCCTCCGTCATCTCCACGTCGTCCACGCGAACCATGGGGACGAAGAAGATGATGAAATGCGACCAGCTAGCGCCCCTACCTGGCGCGCCAAATGTCGTGGTGCTGCAAACCACGGCCGGGTGGCGGAAGGCACCCGCCCTAGCCCAGAGGGTGTGTACTCAGGGGGTAGCTAGTCTTAGATCGATCTCCCTTCAGAACACAAGAAACACAGCAGGATTTAGAGTGGTTCGGGCCGCCGGAGCGTAATACCCTACATCCACTGTGTGTTGTATTGCCTTCCCACAAGCGTGAGGAGGTGCGAGAGCTTGAGTCTGTATTGTGGAGATGATGTGTGAACCTCTTGTGTTCTAGCGGGCGTGCTCTCCCTTTTATATGTCCAAGGGGAGCACGTACACTGAGCGGGGCCCCGACATGTGGACCCGGCGATGTATTATAAACTACACTTTGGCCTTCAATGGCTCAGATCCGGAGATCTTGTCGTCGGCTTCTGTGCGTAGCTTCTGACCAGGGATGGTCTTGAGTTGTCCTGTCAGAGTAGAGTCTAGCCTTTGCAGTCGCGCGTCGAGGTCACGATGAAGCGCCGAACTACTGACTCAGTCTACTGTAGCAGCGTGCACTGTTGCTTCAGTCAGTAGCTGGTCATCATGACTCGTCGCTCATGCGCGCAGCGCTGAGTCTTTAATGCTTGTCTCGGTATCTGGCGATCCACAGTGTGGACTGACAAAAGCTGCCCCGTGCCCAGAGGCAGCAGATCCCGCCTCAACCACTCGCACTTAATGCGGGTGGGTGAGGGAGCTTCCAGCGGAAGGCTGGCGCCCGCGCCCGCGTGACACGTGGCGGCTCCGGACCCCACCCGAGCAGCTTGCTGAGCCGAGAGCTCACGGGGGTCCGGGTAGGCACGTGGAGGTCCCGGACCTGCCTGCGGGAGTCCGGATGGCACGTGGAGGTCCTGGACCCGCCTGCGGGGGTCCGGGTCCGCGGCCACAGGTGCTGAGCATTTCCACCTCTGGGACACGTGGTGACACCGGACCCGTCCCCAAACGGGAAGCGGGTCCGGCACCGTTGGTCCGGTGAGATGGAGTCGGAACCCAGGAGTCCGGCTGCTCAGCTCCTTAGGGCGTAGTTACGGATAACTACGCGAGTCTTGGCACAGTAGGAGTGGGTACCCCAGTTGTAGGGTACCGACAATCCTATTTAAAATTTTATACAAAATATCACTTCTTTTGATATGGTTTGCTTTATCAATACAAGTTCTTCAAGAATGAGTTAATTTGACTATTTTTGCATAATTTTTTTAAATAAGACGAATAGTCAAATTTGGAGTAAAAAAAGTTAAACAAACTATTATCTGGAACACGCATTAACAATCGGCGGCTCGCGCCACCAGTCCGCCCGGCCGGCCGCCTCGTACAGTCGTACTTGCCCGGAAGCGCGCGCGCCGCAGCTGATTATTACTTTTGCTCCCACATTGGCGCCGCTGGCAGAGAGCAGGCGAAATGAAACCGGCCATGATCGAGCTCGAGCTGACGAGCTCTCGCTCGAGCAGAAAAGACAGCGCGGAAAAGGAAGATAAAAGGGGGGAGCGCCCAAGCACAACTGAACCGGGAGGATGATCCTAATGTATGGCAAAGCTGCTTCCTCGTGCAAATCGTCTTTTTCCCGGCGAAGGGACGGCCCTCCCCGTGGAGCTGCTACAGTAGTCGTCGGCGGGTAGGGTAATTCTGAAGAACAAAACGAGGCCGTGCTTTCCGAAGCAGACGGACGGACGGATGGGTGGATCAACGGACGCCCCGCCAAGAAAGGTGCGTGCGTGCCCTCCGGCGCGCAGCAGTTGTGGGTGATGAATGGGGACACGGCAAGGGAATTTCGATGGATGGATCGGCGCCCGACCCCGACAAACAATGGTACGTGCCCATCATGAGCCCCACCCGCACCGCGCTCGCTCGTCCGGCGGTGCAGCAGCAGCCAGCAGGAGGAGGAGCTAGCGGCTCCGAGAATCCCGGTATCCCACCACGCCGCCGACGGGCGACCCCATCCGCGCGCGCGCACTAGCCGGCGGGGCCCGGGCGGCCACGCAGCCCGCAGGCGTGCGCGGCCGCTTTAGCGCCTGTCGGGGCGGGGGGACCCGCGCCGCGCCGGGGCGTTCGGAGACGCCGGCAATGGCTGGCATGCATGCGCCCCTCGCCCGGTTGGCCCGGCCGGCCCCGGTTCCTTCCCGGTGGCTGATGACGCCTGCCTGCCTCTGAATGCGATCTCTCTCCGCGCGGCCACCCGCGTTGCACCGCGTGTGGAGCCCGCCCGCCCGCCGATGGTTGGGCTGTGGGTTGCCGCCGCGGGCCCTCCGTTCCACTACTGGACGGAGCCTTCCTGACGACCATCGCCTCGCTCGCGCGTTCCACGCCGCCACCACCCGCGCGCCCCTGCACCTGCAGCCGCGGGTTTTCGCGGGGCTTTTTGACGCTTCATCGCGCGCGGGTCAGCGCGTAGTGTGTGTGTGTCTGAGGACGACTAGCGCGTGCAAGCGAATAAAGACGTGTGTACACATCCGTACTCCGTATCGTACCTCGCCGTATCCCATTAACCTGTTGAGAGATGTCTCAAATTCGAAGAAAAAACTCGGACAAAAAATTAAAAAAAACCTTGCAATGTTGACCACTAGGCTGCTAGACAGATGCACCTCCCGCAACTAATCGGTGGTAGGCGTTGGACGTGGCGTACGTGTCTGCTGTAACATGCAACGGAAGCCACCGTTGCACCCCTACTGTGTCGCTCGGATAGTCGGACGCATCACGCCTTCGTGTTCCAGCGAAATTTCGAACTTTGCTTTGTAGTATGCTGGACCAATCAAACTTCACAACAATCTCAAGGAATAATCAAGCTACCATGCATCGAAAGGTCTGCCTGACTGGCTAAAGATTTTCTGATGTCTTGAGCGTCTATAGACTTTGATTTTTTGACATTCAGACTGGTTATTTGAAACATTAGTCATTAGTTCAGCTTAAGGACTTCAACAACGCAAAGCAAAATGGGACATGCATTCCGGTGTTTGCATCCCCTACAGTAGATGTGTTGTGTCGGGAACCATGATTAGGGACACCCTAATCGGGGTACTAAGATCACTCTAAAAAAACACAAACACATGCTAAGTCAACTAGGCCCACGAAAGCCCACGATCTCCTTCCAATCTGGAAGAAAGTAAAGGACTCAAAGGAGGCCAGCACGCGGCCCATTCGCACCCCTCTCTGGCCCGCGGACGATCTCCGCCTCGCTCGAGGGCTCCCATCAGAACCCTCGACTGCACCCCGCATCTCCGCCTCACTCGAGGGCAGCGAATCTACCCTCGAGAGGGCAAATCACCTCCGCCTCGCTCGAGGGCAGCGAACCTCCCTCGAGCAGGTAACTCATCTCCGCCTCGCTCGAGGGCAGCAAACCTACCCTCGAGCGGGCAAATCATCTCCGCCTCGCTCGAGGCCACCCCTCGGCGCAAGGGACAAACGGCCCCGCCGCCCAACCGCTCGCCGTACGGAGGCATTGAATGCCAACCACTCCTCCACAGTGCTTAGGACAGACGGCGTCAGGCCGTCATTCCCCACAGCGGCTGTGACCGGAGTCCCATCCGCCAACTCTGGTCACTGCTCCGCCATCCCGGACGCTGTGGCAGTACTGTGAGACCTGCGACGCGGGACGAGACACGCTCGGCACTGTTTTCGTACTATTCTGCCAACTCTGGCCGTCCGGACTCCACCTCATCACACGTATGGCCCCGGACCCGTCTCCTGCTTGGGAAGGGGTCCGGCGTCGCCACGTGCCCCTCCAAGAGGGACGCATAGCACACGCAGTCGGGGTCCCGGACCTACCCCCTCGAGGGGTCTGGGACCTCCACGTGTCTCCTGGACCTCCTAGTGTGCGCGTCAGCACTCCGCCCGGGGGGTCCGGGACCGCAGCGTGCCCCGCCACCGCTGGAGCACGTAGGACCCTGGCCTGCAGGGCCCACGGAGCGCCACGTTTGGTGGACTGACCATCCTACAGCGACGACCACGCCGCCTGCTTGGGTTGGCGGGAGGCCGGCGCGATCCCCGCGAAGTCAAGGACGATACCCAGGACGACCACCATGCCCGACGCCATGCCCCACATTGTACTTCTTACAGTGTTCGACCACTGCACCGCCGCGATTCGGGGGAAGACGACGACTTTCAGGTTCCTCTACTCATGTACACCGCCCCCTTGTGACTATAAAAGGAGGAGGCGGGCTTTCTTTAAAGGGGGACGTTCTGGACTTCAGCAACCACGGTCACCCACACTCGCGATCATTCTCAGCACCACTGAGCTCTCGCCTCAACCGACTCCTCTTCTAGTAGAGATTTGGGAGCTTCCCTCCCTCTCTCGCCTCGCTTGTACCCCTACTACAAGCACTCCGGGTGCAAGATAATACAGTGCCCTCGCACACCCCTTTGCTGGACGTACGGCCCTGTGGCCGGAACTAGGATAAACCCGTGCATTACTGTGTTGCCTCTTGCATCAACATCTGGGACGAGGAAACACGCAGCATTTACTAGTTGGGATCCGGATCCCCGGGTCAGGACACCGACATGTTGCTAACGCATTTTTGGTCATCTCCAACAACTGACGCAAATCGGCGCTCCGAGCGGCAGCCGCGGGCGTTGGATGCTAGGGACGTGGCGAGGCGGCGCCCTTGGCGGCGGGCGACGCTGGCGGCGAGGTGGCAAGGTTGGAGTAGAGGCGACGGGAGGGAAGTAGACGAGAAGGGGAGCGAGCTCCATGGACGCCGAAGCTCAGGCTCGCCGTCCTCCACCGCCGTTGGAGCCGCCGTCCCGCCGCGCGCCGCCCACGAGTCGAGCACCAGCCCGCGCCGCCCAGGAGGAGATGGAGGCCCGCCGCTGTCGCAGGAGGAGGGGATGGAGGCCCGCCGCCGGAGGAGATGGAGGCCTGCCGCCGGAGGAGATGGAGCGGCCGGCGGGGCCAGGCGGAGCGGACGAGGCGAGTGGACGCTGCCGCCACCGCGCTCCATCCCTCCAGATCTCCGCGGCGAGGAGGGAGCCGGGGGTGAGCAGGGGCCTCGCTCGCCGGAGGTGAAGCAGGGGGCCGCCGGTTGTGCCCGCGGCCCGTGTCCGCCCCCAAGCTCGCCCGCCACCGCGGCCAGCGCTCGTCGGCCCGCGCCCACGCCGCTCGCCACCACCACGCCCGCGCTTGCCCGTGGCCGCGCCGCTCGCCCACCGCCGCGGAGAGATGCATAGCAGGAGAGAGGCGATTCATTTTTAGCTCTCCTCTCTTCTCGCGAAGCAAAATGCCTCGCCGGCTGCCTGTGCTTTTGGAGTTCAATTCGTGGATGCACAGTGGCGAGCGCGAGGCAAAAATGTTTTTGCCTTGCGCTGTTGGAGTCAGTCTAAAACGATAGATCAACTTTTGTAGTATACATCCTTCAAAATTATTACCTAGCCCTAAATTTGTCTGATGATGAAACAAAGCTATGCGCAAACTATATATACGCCTGGTCGTTGATGATGAATGTGCTGATAAGCGTGGGAGAGGGAAATCACATTTTGTAGTAAATAGGTATACAAACAACTACGGAGTGCTAGACTGTAAATTGTAATTGTGATCAGATCAAGTCGCATTTTGTTCAACATCTACACAATTTACTATGGTTACAACCAAGGGTTCGTGATCGAACTCGGAATGTGATGTTGTTGAGCTTAAGTACTATATATGGTACTCCGTATATCCTTGATCGACCTAGCAGGGTTCTCGAGTTCACAATGTGTTAAGCGCTAAAAACAACCCGGTTAGTTGCCGGCACGTGGCACGGTGTCCTACGCACGTGCGAGGCCCCACGGGCCATCATTCTTCTCAGGGCTCAGGGGCTGCCCGGCCCTCTCGTGTTGACTGCTGTCACCGACTGTTTTTTTTCTTCTTTTTTGCCCGTCTCCCTCTCCTGACCTGCCCAAATCTCGCAACACGCACAAAACACACTGAAGTCCGGCAGGGGGTGTGTTTAGATCCCACATACTTCTCCACTCTTTCCAAATTTTCCAACATCAAAATCACATCGAAATATTAAATATAACAAATGATACATGCATGGAGTACTAAATGTAGATAAATAAAAAAAACTAATTATATAGTTTTGATTTACGTTGCGAGATGAATTTTTTGAGCCTAGTTAGCCTATAATAAGACAATATTTACCACAAACAAACGAAAAGTACTACAATATGCTACAGTGTCCGATGTGACTTTTTTTACCGACTTTTCAAGGATCTAAACACACCCAGAGAAGAATTTTGACACATTTCCAGAACTGCCAGTGGGCACCAATTTCCCTTGCTCTTCCTCCTCCCTTCGGCGCCCCGGCCACAGCTAGAGCACATAAAAATATTGCGAAAAAGAATCCCACTATCTCAGGACATATGGAGGAGGAGACTAGAGAAGGGGGGAGCAATTCCACTCGGGCCATCCACAGGGCATTCCTCCTCCCTCGCCCGTCCCATCCAGCAGGCTCCTCCTCATCTTCCTCCTGCTGAGCTCGTCCTCTTCCTCGTCGGCCCACGTTCGCGCGGGGAGAGCGAAGAATCGCTGGCGAGGAGCGCAATTGGGATTCTTGCATGCATGGATGCGGCGCAGTGGCACCAGGTGAGCTAATCCGCGCGCAACCGTCTCGATCGAATCAGCGATAGGCGTACGAGATTTCTCACCTGCCGGGGTTGGATCTTGTTCTTCCTCTCTGGCCTCTGCCTTGGTCACGGAGCTTTGCTTTCTTATGGGAGTATGGGACTATGTGGGCAGCATGATGATCCGTCTCGCCGGCAGGCAAGGCAGGCTTTGTTCTTCTTGGATACCGCCATGGCGAACCTTTTATTCTTTGCATAGATCTATGCGTGTGTATCGTCAGCTCCTCTCTGTGTGCGTGCCGTCTCTTCTCCATTGGCTTCGAGCTGAGGGCCTTGGGGGCCTTTAATTCTCCCTTGTCTCCCCTTTTAATCCTTGAAAGGAGCACACGCACCGCCTTTCTTTTCCTTTGTTCCTCCCTTTCTTTCCATCTTATCCCCCTTTCCAAGCTCTCATCCTTTTTATCCCTCCTTTTCTCATAGTACTAGTATAGCTTTACTCTCTCTCCCTCCCAACGCCTTGCATCAAAAGAGCAGCCATGTCTTGGGTGATGGAGTAAGTAGCAGTGCTACGCCACAAACACAACCCTACAAGAGCACAGACAAAGTTGAGTTTTGTGTGGTGCTGTGCTTCTCTCTCATCTTTTCCTTGCTTTTTTTTTCACCTTTTGTTTGCGTTTCCCCCCCTTCTCTTTAATCTCACTTTGTATCCATTTGCTTGGTTCTTTGTTGCACTGCACCATAAGGATCCTCAGACCTTAGCTCATATACCCCCTCTTCTATGTGCTAGCCATCTCTTCATTTTCCCATACTACATGTTCTTGCTTCATAGGAGTAGTTGTTGGTTGCCCTCTTATTAACATTGTTCAAGCTTGGTAACATCTAACGATGAGCAATATGTGTCCATCACCAGGGGCTAGGGCTAGGGAAGCCTATGGAGGAGATGCTCATGGCTGGAAACACAAATCCTAACCAGAATCCGAATCCCCCGCCGGCCGCGCCCTCGGCGGCACCCGGCTCCCAGAGGCCTAGTGGCGCTCCGGCAGCAGACGCGGCAGCGCCCGGCGCTGGGGCGGCCGGCGCCGGCGCCGGCACGGAGCGGCGGGCGCGGCCGCAGAAGGAGAAGGCGCCCAACTGCCCGCGGTGCAACTCCACCAACACCAAGTTCTGCTACTACAACAACTACAGCCTGCAGCAGCCGCGCTACTTCTGCAAGACGTGCCGCCGCTACTGGACCGAGGGCGGCTCGCTCCGCAACGTCCCGGTGGGCGGCGGCTCCAGGAAGAACAAGCGCTCGTCCTCGGCCGTGTCGTCCGCGGCCGCGGCGGCCGTCTCCACCTCCGCGGCGGTGTCCGGCACGATCCCCGTGGGGCTCGCTGCCAAGAACCCCAAGCTGATGCACGAGGGCGCGCACGACCTCAACCTGGCGTTCCCGCACCACAACGGCCGCGGCCTGCAGCCGCCGGAGTTCGCGGCGTTCCCGAGCCTGGAGAGCAGCAGCGTGTGCAACCCCGGGGCGACCATGGCCGGCAACGGCGGCGCCGCTGGCAGGGGCGTGGGCGCGCTCTCGGCGATGGAGCTGCTGAGGAGCACCGGCTGCTACGTCCCGCTGCAGCACGTGCAGCTAGGGATGCCGGCCGAGTACGCGGCCGCGGGATTCGCTCTCGGCGACTTCCGCATGCCCCCGCCGCCGCAGTCTCAGAGCTTGCTCGGGTTCTCGCTGGACACGCACGGCACGGGGGCCGGGGGTTACAGCGCCGGGCTGCAAGGGGTGCAGGACAGCGCGGCCGGCAGGTTGCTCTTCCCCTTCGAGGATTTGAAGCCGGCGGTGACCGCGGCCGGGGCCGCGACCAACAATGGAGCCGATCAGTACGAGCACAGCAAAGATCAAGCAGGCGACGGCAGCGGGGCCAGCGGCGTCACCGGCGGCCACGAGGCCCATGGATTCTGGAGCAATAGCATCCTCGGGAACGGCAGCAGCAATGGCGGCGGCGGGCCTTGGTAAGGCGGCGCGCCATGCATGGCTCATGCACGCGCCGTTGTCAGCATGTGGAGATAGGGATAGAGACAGAGAAGACAAGGATCGGAGTTAATAAGAGGTGGAGGTGATTAGTGTTACCATATGGCGTTTGATCTCTCTGGTTGTTTGGTTTCTTTTTTTTCTTCTTCGGTTTCTTGGTGTTGTTCATGTGTGTGGCGATCGACTTGGGGGCTAACACAGCAGGATATACAGATTATTAAGGGTGGTGATGAACCTGTGATTTACAGCTTCTCTCTTAGACGATCTATCATTCTTGATCGTGTAATCCAAGGAGCAAGCTGTGTTAATTATGTGTCAATGTTGTGCATGTAGAGAATGTATTAATTGAGCAGGCTTTTACTACATTGTTCTAAGTTAAAAGCACATGTACGGACCACATAGGTTTGTGTGCGTGTTGCTGTGCTTTTAAACCTTTGCTTGATACTAACACATAATCTTCCTGGTCGTTTTTGTTTTGGTTCTGCCAGCAGTGAACATGCACATGCATCATCAGAGATCGATCATATTGTGCTACAGTTGGTTAATTGGTTCGGTATAGTGTTGAGTCCTAGATCAGTAGATCATGTGAGGGAGCATACAGTGCTGTGCTGATCTATCTTACGGTACCCGGTAACAGTCATATTTTATGGTTGGCTCATTTATATCGTGTTCAACTAGCCCTTGTGTATCGTCTATACAAGTATACGTCGTCTATATTTGTCTTCTTATTCTTCGTACATTATTTTATTCTTTTATTGATATCAGTCATCTCTGATCTCTCTCTCTCTAGATGTATCTCCATTTCCTTGTGTGCTAGTAGCCCTTTTCTTCTTCTAGCAGGGTAGCTCTGAGATGTTATATTTCGACGCCATCATCATGCACGAAACCAAGAATCTTCCAGCCATGAAAAGCACTACCGGGAAGAGCAGGAAGAAGAGGGCCGTCGTGGAGAAAGGGGAAAGGAATATGTAAGTATGGCAAACTCCATGCTTTTGCACCCTCTGTCTCTCCACATGGTACTATAATCATATGTTAGGCCATCTGCAAGTGCTTCTGCAGGCCATTGGTACTACAACCCATTATATTTTCTAAACCAAAAGGGTGCCCCCTCATTCTTACCATTATGCTCCTTTGCCCTCTCCTGCACCTCGCTCTCATGCCAAGTGTATAGAAGATGAACACATTACACTTTTTTTTGCAGCTAGTTGAGCATTCACTTGCAGAGTTCAACTGCCCACACCAGAAAGTTGCCATCAAATTATATGCTTTCACCCACTTTACCATTTCCATGTACATGCTCTGGCCTTGGCCAGGCCTGTGCGTGTCTTCTTCAGTGGATGGTCAGGCCCTATAGCAACACTTCTCCACCGAATGGAAGAGCCCTTCTTAATATTGTGGGACCACCAAAACATTCACCTAGGGATGAGGCCCTGCCGAGTACAACTCCGCCTTCGTTGGCATTTGGTCGCCCTATAAATCTATAATAAACAAACTACCCAATGCAATATGAATGTGCTGATAGAAACCGGTCATAAGGAGGATAAGGTATGCTAAATTTGGGTGTGTGTGTGCAAGCAAGTGTGCACCATATGGCCTACGCCCTACAGTCGTAGTATAGGCCACTGACCCATCCGCTTGTTTTATTCAGCATATTTTCCTTGAGTTGAACTAGTAAGTTGAGATCCTATAACTAGTTAATTTGTCCACACTATTTAGTTTAGTATTGTTATAATTAACAAAAATTTTATTTATCTAATTTTAGAGAAAAATATAAGACACATTTTGACCACCATAGGAATGAACATGGTATAAAATTTAAATGTAGAGGACAATGTCCGGTTTAATATTTTTGAATCTTCACATGGATGCTGAAGTGGGGGGAAACAGATTAGGAGAATAAGGTATTTATAAATATCATAGGCAAGATAGACTATTTTATTATCTTTACATCATTACTTTGATAAACGAGTATATTTTTACTTCGGGTTTCATGGAGTGTACATCTATCTCAAACATCTTTTTTTTATAAAAATAAAAATAGGAGAAACTATGCCGAACAAAATAGTGTATGCTATATTTGAGTAAAAGAACATTTTGCGTTCACCTAGAGCATGATACACCATCATCATGGGCTATATTTCAAGAAATATCTGGTCTAGCTCTATATGAACACTGATATGACAGGGTCAAAATCAAAGTAACTCTATATAAATACCGATATGATAGGGTCAAAATTGAAGTAAGTCGTTATGATTTCATCAAGAGGTGTATATTTTATATACTTACTCATAAGGATAAGCATACTGAAAACTAGAATGATGCTAAAGATTCAAAGGATATATACCAAAGACGGAAACGATTAGGTTTATCAAGGATAATAATAACTTCGAAGTTCAGAATTTAAGTGAATGGACTTACTTTTCCAAAAAGAATATATTCGTAGTGTATCCTTGTTATTTTTATGAGTAAAATGCACTGGGGGTCCTTAAACTAGTTGGTCTGTTCTGTTTATGTCCATAAACTTCGAAAATGCATTTATAGGTCCACAATCTATTCAAGTGTGTCATCTAGGTCCAATTCAGCCACGCCATACCCTAGAAGCTGATGTGGCAGGTTGACTGTGCGGTGACGTGGATCCTTACATGTGGGGCCCCTATGTCGGCCTCCTCCCTTCTTCTTCCTTCCCCGGCCTGCGCGAGCCCCTGCGCGGCGGCGGGACGGCGGCCATGGCGCGCGGGTGCACGGCGGGGTGACCACGGCGGCAAGGCGGAGCTCCGCGCGTGCGCGGGCTGGCGCTAGCCCCTGCCCCCGGCGGCGGAGCTCGCGGTGCCCACTCCTGCCCCCCGGCGGCTTGGCTCCTCAAGCGAGCGGCTTGCGCGGATGGCGTTCGCAGAGGGCGGCGGGGAGGGCGGCGCGAACAGGATCCCACGGGATCCGGCGCTCCTACCTCCTCGGCGGAGATCCGGTGGCGCCACCTCCTGCCTTGGCCGGCGCCCCACCGCCGCCTCCTTGACACCGCCGTCTTCCGCACCTCCTATGCGCCGCCGGTGCCAGCGCGTGGGCCAACTCGAGGTGGGGAAGGGCGGCGCGGCTCACTGCTCTGCGTGAGCAGGGAGGACGCTCGCCCGCCGCGCGTGCCCGGCCCTGCTCGCCACGGAGCAGGGGCCGCGGCGGCGCCCTGCTCTGCCCCCCCCCCCGTGAGCTCGAGCGGGAGGGAGAGGGAGGAAGGAGGGAGGGAGAGGGAGAGGGAGGGAGGAGGGAGGGAAAGGGAGAGGGAGGGAGGAGGGGCCGCCGTTGCCATGGCCGCGCCATGACCCGCCATGGCCGGCGGCCAGAGAGACGGCCCGAGCTCGGTCCGCGCTGCCAGGGGCGGGGCAACGCCGCGCCGCGCGCGGATCCGGCCGGCAGCGGGGCGCCTCCGTGGCGAGGGAGGAGGAGGATCGGGGCGGCGCGGCGAGGGAGGAGGGGAGAGGCCGCGGCAGCGTGGAGCTGAGGCCGGAGGAGGAAGAAGAAGGGAGGAGGCCGACATAGGGGCCCCACATGTAAGGATCCACGTCACCGCACAGTCAACCTGCCACATCAGCTTCTAGGGTATGGCGTGGCTGAATTGGACCTAGATGACACACTTGAATAGATTGTGGACCTATAAATGCATTTTCGAAGTTCATGGACCTAAACAGAATAGACCAACTAGTTTAAGGACCCCCAGTGCATTTTACTCTATTTTTATTTACATTTAAGCATCAATAGAATATCCAAAGGTATATTCAAACATGAAAAAAAGTCCATGTCGTAGTTTCCAGTGGAAAATTTTCTGTCGAAGTTTATCCTTATTTTTGCTCTGTGTATGATCTCAATAGACCACATATTTAGTATCATCATCTTGCATTTTTCATATATAACCATTTACATGCACCATGGAGAGAAGAGAGAGGGAAGAGGAATGATAAGTAAGAGAAAAATAAAGGACAGAAAGGAGGAAGGCCTGGAAAAGGGGAAGGCAGACGAGGAAATGTATCCTGCGTCCACCCTTGGCAGCAGGGACGTGATCTATACGAGACGAGCAGAACACTTCCTGTGCAAGCATAAAAACGGCAGACTACACACAAGTGGAAGGCTGGCTACCGGGCGGCCATTGTGATGCAGCGCGGGCAATGTTGCTCCTGTCAGCAAGGACCGGCGTGCATGCATGTGCCGGTGCATGCCGCTGCTGTCCATTTAGACATGTTCTCCTTCGTGGCAGCAATGGCTGGAGCAGCACAATCATGGAACCTCGGGAGTCAGCACTGAGCAGCTGGTGTGCAGCTGAGAGCTGAACGCCATTACTCGCTGCAGCAGCTCGTGCTGGAAGATCCACTAGCTAATTTCTCCACCAGTTTTGTTTTTCAGTACGAACCGGCAGGAGTCTCGGTCGGGTAGATGCTTCACCGCTTCAGTCCATACTGCAAACGATGTGGCATTTCTCCTGTGTCAATGTGAGCAGCTCACTGTCGCGTGTCGCCCTTCACAGTAAAAAAGAAAGAAAGAAACAGCGAGAACACTGGAGCGCATGCTTTTGCCAAAAAGAAACATGTTTCATGCGCGGACTGTAGACTGTAGTTGCTCGGCAGGTGACTTGATAAAGACGGGGAGAGGGGAAGCATGCCTCGCACTGTGGCAGGGAGAAAAGGTCGGGCAAGTTTCCCCGTCTCGGTGAAAACGCGTGCCACCCGCAGGGAATCGCGGGCGATGGCACTGCCAGCGCTCTCATTCACCGTCGCCCGCGCACTGGCATTGGCGGACACCGCGATCCCGGCGGACCCCGGCCGGGCCGGCCGGCAGCGGAAAAGCCGCTCCATTCACCTCGGTCGGCCGCCCGGCGATGTCATGGCCGATCGATAGACGAAGCGAATTTGCTAGCGACTTCGTTGAGAAGGCGTGAGCCAGCAGCCGGCCGGCCGGGCTCTCTGATGAGTCCAAAGACGACAGCGAACCTGTCTCGCCTCGTCAGCTCGTCGATACCTGTGCTGGCTAGAGCCGGCGTTGTGCAACACGCGAGTCTTGCAGTGGACGTTACTGTTACCGCGTGGCGGGTCACTCTGCTAGACTTCGTCCGGAAGGAAGCCACCTTCTGATGGCTGATGGTAAGTTGGTAACTGCTAGGTTCATGCCGGAATTCAACCTTCGTCCGGCAGGAGTTGCTTGCTCTCAGCACTCTGCACTCCATGCCTGAATTCAACCTTCACCAAGACAATGCAAGCAATTGACATACCAACTAAGCCCAGACGGGTTTTTCACCAACAAATTCAGAGTGGAGTCTCGTGACATACGACTCGGAGCATGATTCATCTGATTCGTTTGTGCCAATGTTAGGCAAAGTTTCCCCACACACGCACAGAAAAAAAAAACAAAAAAACAGGAATTCTCAATGGCCTATGCAAACTGTTTGTAATAATTTTGCCCCTGTATCCATCATCACCATAGAGACAGGCAGTACAGTATTGCTATCTTGGATTTATGGTAGCTGAGGAAATATTGCTCTCGAAGAATATGATACTGTACATGTAGCAACTGACAGATGCTTGCAACAAAGCATATAGCAACATTAAGAGTCTACAGAATCCGTGCACGTCAAATGTACAGCAGCCACATTTCCAGCCTCTGAGCATTTCTCTATACAACGACCAAGGCCCATCTGCTAACAACTTTTAAACACTACTCACTGGTACTCCCATGAGCCCAACTAAGCACTAGAAGGGGAACATACAGACCACTCTGAGAAAGCATATAGGTAGATGTCTGCTGAAGGATGCTGCTGCTTAGTTCTCAGCATTTATTCCAAAAATCCGAACCTTGTGCATATTCGGTAATTTTGCGACCACAAGCACGCTAACCGCGAGGGTATTGAGAAAGAGCATAGGTTGTTGGTAGTCTGTGGTGTGCAAAGCTATCAGATACCTGTCAAGGAAATGTGGGGAAAAAACAAGCTGCATTTAGTGACAATTATTATTTAGTGAAAAAAGCATCATCTAGCTGAAAGTATCAGTGGCATCATGATTAAAAATAGTGTGATTTTACATTAAGTTTCTCATTCGCAATTAGCATAAGAATAGTAATGAATAGGGCTTGGGTGTGAAAAGCAGTCTGTAATGTAATTCTTTAGGGTTGACTACAATCTAGCATGCATGTGAATCTGATGCAGTGCTTGAAAATATTAGCAACAGGATAACGCAGAAGTCACATGAAAGATCAGTCTATATTAATTGCTCTACAGCTCTACAGTTGTATAACACACTCGAAATTATGAACAGTCAATAATGTTAATGTGTACAAGCTGACCAATATCTGTCAGAACTATTGCAGCATTGCACTATCCTGAACAACATTATGATTATACTATGCCACTGTAGGTAAAGCATTGAATTGTAGTATAGTATACATTATGGCAGACAGATTCAAATTACTCTGCGCTACAACTAGAAAATGTGCTCCACCACTTACACGGCAACACGGTTTATCTCCCAAGCAATTTTATTCATAATGATGCTTATTCCATGAAAATCAACTATAGCTTTATGTTAATGCTACACAAGCTGTTTTTCACGTGCAGTCTGTTCCTTTCTTGACAGTGAAAGAAAAATGTGTTCGTGCTTGTAGGCCCAGAGTACTGGCAGGCTGGTAGAATGACAAAAGCCAATTACATAGCCTAATTTAGAACCATTATTTCCCAAATTGAAAGAGATCACCACAAAGTCTAAGGAGCAAATTTTTTCCAGTGCTTCCAAGTGTGGGCATCGAGAACCAAACTTAGGACACAGTACAAGATTCAAAATTGCCAACTAGGCTGCTTTCAACAGAAAGTGTGGCTGCTACACAAAGTGAACATTTGATTTCTTAAAATATCATATTATGATTTAATTCATTTAAGATGGTCCTTTTCCTCTTAGTAGCAATAGCAAGTAGAGGCAATTTTCCTAAGTGAATAATGTCATCAAATGGGCGTGGAAACCATAATTGTCTTTGGTGAGCAAAAGATAATGCTACTCCAGCACTCCATATTGAGTGTAAATCAGGCACTCATATTGCACAACTGAGACCATTAAAGGGACATGCACAAAGTCTCCTTTGTGATAGCTCATAATAATGTTTAACAGAATCAAATCGCTGCTAAAGTCATAGTAAGAAGCTACCAGGCATAAAAAGGTAAGTCTTGTCACAGGAATTTTTCTGACTCTCTGCAAGGAGCCTATATTAAGAAAATTTTAATCTCCGAAGGGCAAAGTTATGACTATTTTCCTAGGACAAGATCATCAGAGGATTAAATTGGCAGCAAAGTTTTCATTTCATCCCTTCAGAACCATGATAATAGTTACACATGTAAACAGGTCACACCTTATACTAGATTTTTTTCCATGACCTATTTCTACGGTACTGTTCTTAAAACACGACTAATAGGGTACCTACACGAACAGATGGCATCCTAGTTCCATGTTACTGGACAGCTAGGCCATATAGTTACTACTATGTGGCGGTGGCTGGCACATTGTAGTCACTACAGAAACCAGGAGATCAAGAGGCACAGGAGGCTTGTGCGGCGGTCCTGAAGGCGGTGGTGTAAGAGGTGCCACACAGGAGGATATCAGGATGGTGCTGATACAGTAATGTTGGAAGCACACCAATAACTCTGGATTATGCTATGAGGTTGCGTGTTTGGTTTCCTGTTACTTCTGTGGTTAGGTTGGCTGGATTTAATGACTGCCGCTTCTATCTAGTAGAAGTCTTTGGAGGCATTATGTACCTTTGTAGATGCTTCAGGGATTCTCACGATCAGCAACCCTGGCCCTCAATTGCCAGAAAACTTGATCGTTTTGGTAGGTAGGTTAAGAGAAAACAACCCTTAATCAGGTTCGCCCACTGTAGGGAAAAAAATGTGGCTGTGGCTGCCTTCTTTTGGTTTTAATGTCATATCTACTCAGGGATGGTAACACGGTCAACTATTAGGGTAAATAGCTCACAG
Organism: Panicum virgatum; assembly: GCF_016808335.1. NCBI lineage: Eukaryota > Viridiplantae > Streptophyta > Magnoliopsida > Poales > Poaceae > Panicum > Panicum virgatum. The sequence continues at coordinate 55,348,589 of NC_053145.1, read as the reverse complement.
TTGCCTACACAAAGTGTGTCTCTGAGTAGCAGGATTTCCTTGCATAAAAAGATGCGGATATGGAAATGACGAAATAAAAAACTAATATGTGCAAAAGAAATGGCGCACTAATGGAATTAGAGAACACACAGAAAACTTTACAAATTACAATTTTCTACAAAGCAAGGATAGGGTTATGGACCATATGTCAAACCTCAAACAACACAGTTGATGAGGGTAAAGAGTAAGACTTCTTATAATAGTGGTCTTGATTGCATTTCTAAAATATAATATATTATCGACAGGTCTGGGGTCATACAGATTATGGTTTCCATGAAACAATGTTGGAAATGGGCTAATAGGGTAGCAAACAGTGAAATTTTCCAAAATAATTGCCACAATTGAACTTCTGAAATATAAGATATCATTGACAGGTCTGAGTTCATAATGATTACAGTATCCGTGAAAAATTTAGTGTGGAATAGATTGAAAAATGGCATATGACTGCAGCAACTGCAGAATCTTTTTTTAAAGGAACATGTAGTGCACTAATGGAGTATATTAATTTAGCTTAATATTACAATTGCCTCAGATCAAGATGCTGATTTTGGAATATTCCTATTAAGTCAACCATCACAAGAACATCGACGTCAGAGAGGTGCACAGACAATTAATTATATATGAAAAAAGTGAAAAACAAAACACAACACGGAATGAATCCAGATTATAAAACAAAAAATAGAATGCCCATCCATTATCTAATACACTGGAAAGAAATTATAATTTTCAGTTGTGTTAACAATAGATCATATTCTACAGAAATCAGCATCTAGCAGTTTCAAATATCTATCGCGACATTGTGATCTAGGTCAAGGAAACATCGTGAGTGTGTATATCACATAGTATTTCTCCTAAATTTAGCCATAAGGATTAAGCAATGAAAATCAAATGGAACAGAAAAAATAGCAGGTAGTACTTACAGGACTACAGGAACGACAATGAGGAACTTCCTGTTACGAGTAAGCTGTTTGCCATTGTCCATTTGTTCCCACCAAGTCAATGCATTGTACATTCCCTGGTCATCAGCAAAAGGTGTTCCTTTCTTCCAATGGAAAAAGTGGTATGTGATCTAAAAAATAGGATTCAATATTTCAATAGAAGAACATTCAGGAAAGAAAGTTAGTTGGAGGAAGTCACACAGAGAAATGTTTAAGAGACAGTATATTAAACTTCAAGAAACTGCACCTTGTACTAATGGCTAATGCGTACGCATTGTATTGCTGCTTCTTTTAAAGATATCATGAAACATTTAAAACACCAGCATGCTAACGAAGTAGAGATTCCACTGATACCAACTTGCAATGTTATCTCGATTGGCTTTATATGAGAACTTTAATCATCCGAAGCAACAACATTAATGTGTGATTTTACAGTACTGTGTACAAATGTACAATATGTTCCTGAACAAACTGACTGGGCTACATGTGAAACTAACAGAACAAGTAGCAATGTCATCAATCTGGGTATTTATGTTAATTTGGCCTTCGGTCAGTATGAGTTACAAACCTCCCTTTCCCTCCGTAATGATAGAACTCAATCAATTTGAACCAGATATTAACCGAGCGCAGGTGTGGAAAGCCATCAAGGTTGTTCCCACAATTGATGGCAACATGAATATTTGTTTGTGTTCTAGACTACACGCTCACTGCTCTGAACAGAAACAATTTATTTTGAAGCACCATGAAATTCACAAGTTACCGGCCAATCCCAACTATAACAACCGAGGCATACCAAAAGTTCACGTACACAAACAACTACTCAACCGAATTCTGCCAGGTGGAAGGACCTAAAGTACACACTCCTAGATGTTTGGATGTCCTCATCAATCCATTTGTCGATTGCGGGACCACGAAACAAGCTTAGCGCGGCATACGTGAGCAAACACCGTACAAGCACCAGCCGCACAGGACGGTCGCATTAACGCCCTCCATGAAACCCACAGCTGGTCGGACGGAGGCATCCGTCACAGCCTCTCGAGGAGTCCAGATCCGCGAAGGGACTCCGGCCGTCACGAATTCAGCAGCGAACCGGGACCCCGCACGCGCGCGCGCACGAGGCGTGGGAGGCCAAGGAAGGGATCGGGAGAGGCGGTTACCGCGAAGTGGAAGAGGTTGACGACGGTCCACGCCGTGCCGGGGGTGCAGCCGAAGACGGAGAGGACGAGGAGCCAGGAGAAGAAGAGGATGAGGATGTAGGTCGTCCAGACGCCCGGGTACATGAACCACTCGGTGTTCTTGTTCAGATCCGCGGGCGGGAACGCCTGCACGTACAGCTTCGCCATCGCGCGGGGGGCTCCCGACCCGAGCAATCCCCGCCTGCCCGCCCGCCCGACCGCCTCGCGAGAACCCCCTTCCGCCCCGGGCCGACGGGAGAACGACAGGGCGCGGCGGGGAGGGGAAGCAGCAGCGAGCTGTGCGGGCGCTTGCGGGGTCCGCTGCGGCGGCTGCGGCTGCGGTGGCGGGATTTATAGGCGGGCGCGGGATCGGAGGGGGGCGAGGAGGCCAGGGAGGGGTGGAGATGGAGGCCGCGGCGTTCAAAGACGGGGGCGAAAAATTAACAAGGCGGTGAGAGGGGCGGGTGAGATGGAGGAGGGAGGGAGGAGGAAGAGGAGCGGGCGCATGGGATGGATGGGACTGGGGAAGGAAGACGACGTCGCCAGGGGGGGACCCGGTCAAAGATGGTGGGAGCAGAGGGGTTTTGGGCTCTCGTGGGCCGGCCTCACGTCTCGGCCTGTTTCCGATTGGATTCGCTGGCCGCGCGCCGGACTTTTGCTATACCTTGTTGCCGGACCGAGGCGAGAGGCCTGTTGTTGGGTGCTCCGGCAACTTCGTTCGCCGGCGGCACGCCGGCGAGAGGTCTGCCACTTGCCGTACCCGTGCGGCCGTGCCGGCCATCGCCCGATCGCCGGCAGATCGTTTTCTCCATCCGTTTGGCTAAACCGGCGACGACAGCCAGTCGCCCAGTCCTCGAGTCGTGCCTACAATTCGAGTCTTCTCGGCGCTCGCCGTTCTTCTGCGCCGCAACTGGTTGATAGAGTCAAGAAGGGCCAGCCGCCAGCAGGAGTAAAATCTGCCGGGTTCCATAACGGTGTGGGGCTCTGGGGACTAGTCCGGGTCAATTTTCTGGACCTGCTCCTCGACTCTGACTGCCATCGGGATCCATTCAGGCAAATATCTGAAGGGTTGGAAATGGACGGCGTGCTTGGGGACATTTTCCGAAACGCGACTGCTCGCGGTTCACTCTAACTGGAAATGGATTCTGCCTTCTCCCTGGTTCGGCCATTTGGATCGCTTCAGAGAAGTTTGGAGTCCTGAACTTGCTCGTGTTCACATTGCATGGTGCGAATTTTTGTAAATAGACTTGTAAAATACAGGCCTTGCGCTATATTACAGGCTGCAGGTCCAAGCTAGCGTTCAACATGTATTTACGTTTCACAAAAATACAGTCGTATAACTAGGCCATCAGATGCATTTCTGAGCTTCCACTCAAGTGATTTCAGCTGTATAATCATGAGGAGTCTTAATCTAAAAAAAGGGGAAATCCGCTTTACACACTTGAACTATCATAAAAATTCAATTTTCAACCTTTAACTACAAAACCGGATAACAACGACCATCCGGATAACAACGACCATCCAACTGTTGAACCGGGCAAATTTGGGTGGTTTTCTATTTTGTGAGAATTAAAAATACTCAAATTTAGACTAAAAATTTATAAGTAATTCATTTAAATAAAAAAGTACAAAATGGATAGAATTTTTCTAAAAATGTAACCTATCTATTGGTACAGTCAGTTATTCAGATTCAATTTTTTATTTTCATAGTATTTAGTTGCTTGTAATTATGTCTATTATTTTTAAATAACTAAGATTCAAATAGAGCAATAATAAAAATATTACATTTTTATTAAAAAATTGGTACTAGTTTCATATTTTTCTGATTTTATAAAAGGTAATAAGATTTTTTTATTTTTTTTAAAAAAATACAAAACCACCTTAGAAACTACCCAAGGGCCAAAATTGCTCGGTTTCAACATGACTAGGATACAAACCCAGGACCCCTAACGGGCCCGACTCTTGTAAAAGAAGGCCCCGCAAACCTATTGGGCCAAGAACGGGACGACTCGCTAACCCGCGCGGGGAACTGCCTTCGCTGCTAAGCCAACAGGTCCGGGAGCCCGACCCCCCGGGACACGTGGCGGCCCCCCGACCTAGCACCCCGGGTCAGAGCCATGCCGGTGACCCCGGGACGTGCGCTCCAAGGGCGCCACGCCTCCTGACAGGCGTGTCGGCCAAGATAGGCTCCGTGCAAGCCCCGAGACGCCAGCCATCCTTATCTTGCGGCAAGGGCTAAGCCAGCAGGACTCCCTGACAAGGGGATAGCGCCGCTCGCACGGGCCCCGCGACACAATAGGAGGGGCATCCGCAGACGCTGCCTCCCCTCGCCGTAATGATGGTTGCATCTGTGCACCACCTCATTACGCCAGCGAGTGTGACCGAACGCCACCGGGCAGACCTCGGTAAGACACCCCTTACCAGGCGCGCCGTCCGGTGACAGAGCTACGTAAGATAGCCCCGCAGGTAAGGAACACAGACTTCGGCGGACAAGACCAGAGGAGACCCCCGAACGACCATCCGAATGGCCGCGCCGCCCCGACTGAGCCAGTATGGGACAACACCGGGGGAACGCATCGTCCAAGAAGATCGCCAGGATCATCCCTTGCCCCAGAAGATCGCCAGGATCAAGCCTGCCCACTCCCGACCGACCGAGTGGGCCCCGACGACTGACAAGGACGAATTGCACCCCGGCATTGTCAAGACACAACGCTAGATATCTGTAAATGGGGGCCCCACCTTGGACTATAAAAGGGAAAGCCCCACACGTAGGAAAGGGTTGGACTCTGACGGGTTCGACACTGCTTGAACAGCTTGTAAGATCCCCTCTGAACTTTGAGCACCTGGGCTCGAGAGCAATAGAGCAAGAACACCACCCCCATACTGAACGTAGGGCATTTTAGTCCCGAACCAGTCTAAATCCTTGAGTCCTTGCGTGCTAGACCATATCCGATCAAACGCACAACAAACGAGCAATCAAGTAGTTTTGTAGTCGCCCATTTCCCGTAGTGACAGTTTTGACGCCGTCTGTGGGGAGCGCTTTGTGCGTTCACTGCTTCGGCGATCGGATGGTTTCGATCACCCCATTCACTGCTCCGGCGGCGAGCCGCGGCAAGACAATCTGTTTCGGCTCCCTGGAGTTCCCCGCGATCCCCCGCAACGGATTGTGGGCACCTCCACCGTTCCCGCCTACCCAGACCTTCCAGTTCGGAAGTCTGGAGTTCGTCACCGACTAGCTCGGCGCACTGCACCTCCATGAGAAGGAAACCGCTCCGGCGGACACAGAGGAGCCCTCTGCTCCCCCGAAGCCTCGCAACCTGAGGCGTCGGCAATCAGTTCGCTGGCGCATCAAGAAGCGTGGGCCATCGTAGCCAACCCGCGCGGTGCTCCTCCGCATCGCGCTCATGATGGCCTCCAACCCCGCCGTCGAGGACGTCAACTTGGCCCTCTTTTCTCTGGCCAATGTATCTCGACAGCTCGTGGGCGGGCCTTCGCTCTCGACACCCCGCTCGTTCTCAGAGCGACTTCCGTTCGGCTTATGCAACGCCGCGAGCGTCTACGCTCGGGAGGTGCACAAAGCCGCTCAAGGGTTCCAGACCGCTTCACAGTTCGTGGGCATGACGAAAAGCTACCCTGATTCCGTCCACGATCTCCTATGCTATGAGGATCCCCTGAGCGATTCCTTTAGCACGGGGGACAACCGCCTAGAGGGCACATCCGCACCACCACACATGTGCGCCATGGCCGACGGCGACCCGCCGCCAGAGTTGGTGCCGTCCGAGCAGACGCACACCCCAGCGGACCAGAATCTGCGGCCCCCCTCTGGGTCTAAAGGTATGAACCTCGCGGGTTCCGCACACCGGCGTGCACACAGGGTCAACCACGATATCATCAACGACGCCCGCATGCAACTCCTGCAAGAGTTCCGTGCAGGCCAGAACATCGCAGCGGCCGCAATCCTTCTGCAGACGCTGCCAGAGCCGGAGGATCCGGCCCAAAGGGACCGTCACCGCCATGTGAGAAACTTGGTGGAACTCGCCGCCGTCCAACAGGTGGAGAGCTCCTCGCTAAACCGTCGGTAGGCCGCTGCCTCGTGTCCCGCCGGCGGCGCGAGCCACAGTGGGCGAGAGCCATCTGAAGTACAGCGCGCCCCACCTGCACGGCAGCCTGACGCGGGCGGCGCGCCAGCCCCAGCGGCGGCATCCGCCCCTCTCCCGCCAAGGCCACCGATTCACGACCGCGTCGGTCCCAACTACAACGCGCGCAGCGTGATCCGAGGCCGGCGGCAGGCGAGGCACCACGCCGACATTGACCGTGCGGCCGCTCGAGCAGAAGATGCGCGGGCATACGCGCCCAACCCAGAGTGTTCACCGCTTCGGCGCGAGGGACGCCCCTGCGACCCCGACGTGGATCGCGACCGGAGTACGAGCCCGGACCCCACCGGGCCAAATGCCTTCTCCAGAGCGATCCGGGGGGTGCCTTTCCCTCAACGCTTCCGGCCGCCTTTCCCTCAACGCTTCCGGCCGCCGGCGAACGTCGTAAAATATACTGGGGATACGAACCCCGGCGTATGGCTGGAGGACTATCGGCTTGCATGCCGGGCCGGAGGGGCAAGCGACGACCGCTTCATCATCCAGTACCTCCCTATATGCCTGGGAGAGAACGTCCGCGCCTGGCTGGACTTCTTGCCCGCCGACTCCATCGGCAGTTGGGCAGACCTTCAAAGAGTCTTCATCGGCAATTTTCAAGGCACGTACGTACGTCCTGGCAACTCTTGGGATCTCAAGAACTACAAGCAGGACCCGGCGAGTCTCTGCGTGACTACATCTGGCCCTTCTCCAAGCAGTGCAACTCACTGCCAGGCGTCGTCGATGCCGACGCCATCGGCGTGCTCCTTAGCGGGACACACTGCAAGACCCTGGTCCACAAACTAGGGTGCAAGAAGCCGCGCACTATGCACGAGCTCCTAGAGATCGCCACCAGCCACGCCTCCAGCGAGGAGGCGGTTGGGGCCGTCTTCGAGCGCTACCAGCACGCGGCGAAAGAAAAGCAACGTGACCGCGACAGGCCTTCCTCGAGCAGCGAGGACAGGAAGAGCAAGAAGAACTGTCGACCTCCCACTGCCGGTGAGGTTGCAGCAACAGAACGCCAAGATAAGCGCCCGCCGAGAAACGACCACTTCAGCCAACTCCTGGAAAAGCCAAGCACCAACCATGGCTATCCGGTGAACCACAAGTTTAGGACTGCGATATGATGAAGCGCCTCCTCCGCAGGACAGTCAAGACCGACGGCGACGGCCGCGACAAGAGGCCTGACGCTGACCAAGACAGAGGGAAGCTGGCGGATGGAGAGTTCCCGGACGTGGATCGGTGCTTGGTGATCATCGGCGGCCTGGAGGACGAGTGCTCCAGACGACTACAGAAGGTTTGGCTCCGCGAGGTATGTGCTGCCGCAAGTTCCATTCCTAGAAAGTTGAAGTGGGCGTCCACACCCATTATTTTCGATCAGGACGACCATCCGGCAAGCATCTCTCGACCTGTGAGCTATCCTCTCGTCGTCGACCCCGTCGTCAGCAACATGCGCATGTCCAAGGTATTGAGGGACGGAGGCAGCAGCCTCAACATCCTCTACGTCGATACCTAGGAAGCCATGGGAATCCCGCGAGGCTGCTTGCGGGAATCCCTCTTCCCCTTCTACGGCATCCTGCCGGGCATGAAGGCGTACCCGGTCGGCAACATCGACTTGCCGGTTACGTTTGGCAGCAAAGCCAACTTTCGCACCAAGACCCTCACGTTTGAGGTGGTGGACCAGGTGTACCATGCCATTCTCGGGCGCCCCGCCTAGGCCAAGTTCATGGCGGTGCCCAACTACACCTACCTCAAGCTCAAGCTGCCGGGCCCAAACGGGATCATCACCGTGAGCGGCTCCTTCAAGCAGCCCTACGTCAGCAGCCGCGAGTACTACGACCTCGCCACCACCGCGGCGAACTCGGCCGAGCTTGGCCGGCTTCGTGCCACCACTCCCGAATGCCGCCCTGACCCTGGCAAGCCTAGCCAGGCACCGGCCTTCGTCTCAACCAACGAGACCAAGACGATCGTGGTCGACAACGCCTGTCGGGTATCACGATTAGGGACACCCTAATTGGGGTACTAAGATCACTCTAAAACGCAAACACATGATTAAGGCAATTGGGCCCACGAAGGCCCACGGCCTCCTTCCGATCTGAAAGAAAGGAAAGTGTAACGTCCCGCCTCCCCGAGGCCGGGCCCGCTTACATCTGACAGCTTTCTAGGACATATACTGCCCTCACAGACCAATACATGTCTTTTCTGCACACTTTGTCCTCACTCGTGCGCACCCGGGAATAACTTCCTGGTTGGTCACCCATCCCCAAATTGCTCCGGGCCAAGCACGCTTAACCTCGGAGTTCTTTGGAGACCGGCTTCCGGAAAAAAAAGTTGCAACTTGTTGGTATGAGTATCCTATTAATCCTATTAAGCCCTGGGCCGGGGTGTCACATACTCACCCCCTTAAGAGACCGACGTCCTCGTCGGTCAATCCCAAGCTAGGAACGTCCTCTCTTGGCCACGTCCCGTACGTCCAGTGCCAGCAGCCCATGTGCCACGTCCGTGCGTCCAGTGCCAACGATCCCTATGCCACGTCCGTGCGTCCAGTGCCAACGGCGCATCCCAGATGCCCACGCACTGACCCGCCACGCGCCCGTGCACATGCCGGTGGCATCTGCGCCCTCACGCACCCGTGCTCATGCCTCCGCACTTACCCCCGTACGTGCCCGTGAAACCGCGAGAGTCGGCTCTGATACCATTCTGTAACGTCCCGCCTCCCCGAGGCCGGGCCCGCTTACATCTGACAGCTTTCTAGGACATAGACTGCCCTCACAGACCAACACATGTCTTTTCTGCACACTTTGTCCTCACTCGTACGCACCCGGGAATAACTTCCCGGTCGGTCACCCATCCCCAAATTACTCTGGGCCAAGCACGCTTAACCTCGGAGTTCTTTGGAGACCGGCTTCCGGAAAATAAGTTGCAACTTATTGGTATGAGTATCTTTTTAATCCTATTAAGCCATGGGCCGGGGTGTCACAGAAATAACTCAAAGAAGCCCAGCATACGGCCCATTCGCCCCCTTCTCGGGCCCGCGGAACGATCTCCACCTCGCTCGAGGGCTCCCGTCGAGACCCCTCGACTGCGCCCCGCATCTCCGCCTCGCTCGAGGGTAGAGAACCTACCCTCGAGCGGGTAAATCATTTCCGCCTCGCTCGAGGGCAGCGAACCTACCCTCGCGCGGGCAAACCATCTCCGCCTCGCACGAGGCCACCCCTCGGCATAAGGGACAAAGGGCCCTGCCGCTCACCTGCCCGTCGTACGGAGGCTTTAAGTGTCAACCACTCCTCCACAGTGCTCAGGACAGACGGCATCAGGCCGCCATTCTCCACAGTGGCTATGACCGGAGTCCCATCCGCCAACTCCGGCCACTGCTCCGCCATCCCGAATGCTGTGGCAGCACTGTGGGACCTACGACGCGGGACGCAGCATGCTCGGCACTGCTCCTGTACTATTCTGCCAACTCCGGCCGACCAGACTCCACCTCATCACACGTATGGCCCCGGACCCACCTCCTACTTGGGAAGGGGTCTGGCGACGCCACGTGCCCCACCAAGAGGAATGCACAGCACACGCGGCCGGAGTCCCGGACCTCCCCCCTCGAGGGGTCCGGGACCTCCACGCAACCCTCGGACCTCCTTAGTGCGCGCACCAGCACTTTATCCATGGGGGTCCGGGACCGCCGCGTGCTCCGCCGCCGTTGGAGCACGCAGGACCCTGACCTGCAGGGCCCACGGGATGTCACATATGGAGGACTGAACATCCTACAGTGACGACCATGCCGCATGCTGGGGTTGGTAGGACGCCGGCGCGATCTCCGCAAGACCACGGACGACATCCAGGACGATAGCCACGCCCGACGCCATGCCCCACAGTGTACTTCCCGCAGTGTTCGACCACTGCACCCCCCGCGATTCGGGGGAAGACGACGACTTTCACGTTCCCCTACTCATGTACACCGTCCCTCCTTGTGACTATAAAAGGAGGAGGCAGGCTTCCTTGAAAGGGGGACGTTCGGGACATCAGCAACACAGTCATCCACATTCACGATCATCGTCACCTCTCAGCACCACTGAGCTCTCACCTCAACTGACTCCTCTTCTAGTGGAGACTTGGGAGCTTCCCTCCCTCTCTCGCCTCGCTTGTACCCCCTACTACAAGCACTCCGGGTGCAAGATAATACAGTGCCCTCGCACACCCCTTTGCTGGACGTACGGCCCCGTGGCCGGAACCAGGATAAACCCGCGCGTTACTGTGTTGCCTCTTGCATCAACATCTGGGACGAGGAAACACACGGCATTTACTTGTTGGGATCCGGACCCCCGGGTCAGGACACCGACAATGCCGATCCAACCAAGACGGTGTGGATCGGGTCCCAGCTGCCGGCCAAATAGGAACACGCGCTCGTCGACTTCCTCCGCGCCAACAAGGACACTTTTGCCTAGAAGCCGTCCGATATGCCGGGCATCCCAAGGGAGGTCGCCGAGCACGAGCTCCGTATTTTGCCGGGATCCAAGCCCGTCCAGCAACGACTGTGCCGCTTCGACGACGTGAGGCGCAGGGCCATAGGAGAGGAGATAGTTAAGCTATTAGCTGCTGGCTTCATCAAGAAAGTCTACCACTCCGACTGGCTCTCTAACCCAGTCCTTGTAAAAAGAAAACTGGTCAATGGAGGATGTGTGTTGATTACACCAGCCTGAACAAGGCATGCCCCAAAGACCCTTTTCCTTTGCCTAGGATAGATCAGATAATTGACTCCACCTCCGGGTGCGAAATCTTGTCTTTCCTAGACGCCTACTCGGGCTATCACCAGATAGCGATGAAGGAATCCAACCAGCTCGCGACATCCTTCATCACACCGTTTGGCTCGTACTGCTATGTGTCGATGCCGTTCGGTCTCAAGAACACAGGGGCAACATACTAGCGATGCATGCAAGCCTGCTTTTCCGACCAGATCAATCCGCCAATCGACCCCGACCGGCTGGACCCGCCACGGGCAACGGTCGCGGTCTACGTTGACGACATTGTCGTCAAAACACCGCACGCGGACGACCTAGTCGCCACCCTGATGGCCACGTTCGAAAATCTCAAAAGATTCAACATCAAGTTGAATCCTGAGAAATGCACATTCAGTGTGCCCAAGGGCAAACTCCTCGGGTACATGGTGTCCGAGCGTGGCATCGAAGCCAACCACGATAAAATCGCAGCCGTCACCAACATGGGATACATTCGTGGCGTTAAGGGCGTCCAGAGGTTAACCGGGTGCCTGGCGGTGCTCAGCCGGTTCATCGCCCGACTGGGAGAGCCAGGCATGCGGCTATACAAACTCCTCAAGAAATCCAACACCTTTGTCTGGACGGATGAGGCACAGGCGGGGCCCTCGACCGCCTCAAGGCTCTCTTATCCTCTCCACCGGTGCTCGTCACACTGGACCCCTGCGAACCCCTTTTGCTCTACTTGGCAGCCACAAACCATGTGGTCAGTGCCGCCTTGGTGGTCGAAAGGGAAGAACAGGGACATGCCCTTAAGGTACAACGACCCGTTTACTTCGTCAGCGAAGAACTGACCGACACCAAGTTGTGGTAGCCGCAGACGCAAAAACTTCACTACGCCGTCGTCATGTCGGCCAAGAAGCTACAACACTATTTCACCGAGCACGAGGTGTCGGTCATCACCTCGTTTCCACTCGGAGAAGTTGTTCGCAACTGCGATGCCATAGGACGGATTTCTAAATGGGCAGTCGAGCTTATGGGCTATGACATCAAGTTCGTGCCACGCACGGCGATAAAATCCCAGGCCTGTGACACCTCTGGTGTCAGTTTAACCAAAGCCAGGAAATTAACATAACTTCACACACAAATGAGCTAAGAAAACTTAAATAAGAACCCTATGTCTAGTTCTTGCAAACTTGTGTGTAAATGTATGAGTGCATGTGTTTGAGTGCAATGTGCTTGAAAAACAATTTTTGGTACACTTTTAAACTTGACTTGACATGAGTGGGAATAAGGCACTAAAATACATCTTTCATAATGATCTATAAACTTTCTATGCAAATCAAATTCAAACAGGAAAACCATCACATGAAATGGTTAATGGAACCATTCATGATTTTTGAAGATCTGCTAGTTCAAACAAAATAATAAAATGAGGCCACAAATATTCAATGCACAAGTAGTTTGAAATGTTGAAAATCTTTTTAACGAAAAGAAGACATAAAGACCATACTTACCTCGGAGGTCCAATAAGAAAATATTTAGTATTAACTTAATTCTCAAATGAAAACTCAGAGTAATGGAACAAAATAAAAATTCGAACAAAGGATTAAACATTCCTTTAGCACATAATGTTAAATATTTATACAAAACAATAATGCATCCTTGTATATGAGTATGTGTGGATATAAAACTTGTTCCTTTAATATTCTTGAATTTTCTTGCTCAACTGGTCACAAAAATATAGAATAAAGACACACTCATATTTTTGGGGCACATAGTTTAATTTAAAAAGACTTTTTGCTAATTCAAAATTTAAACATTCAAATAAACAAGAGTTCTATTTCTAGTGTTAAGGAAGTTAAAATAACTTCAAACCAATGCAAATAAGCCTATGAAAATGAATAGGCATATTCACCATGTCGTGTTAAACAAAAGTCTAGTTGAAGCCTAGGAGTAAAAGTGCCAAAACTCACATGGAATGATAAGTACTTTAAATGGCAGTTTTTGAAATAATTAAATAACTCTCAAACCATTGCTCTAATGAAAAAGTGCATAACACAAAAGTTCTAGAACTCGAAAAACTGAGCAAAAGTGGTATTCAACACTTTTTCATTTGAGGCCCAGAAGAGGGAGAAAATTCGAAATTACAGAACTGATTTTTGAACTTTGATTTATTTACAAAATTGCCCCTGCCTTCATCTCCTACCTATGCTCCTTCCTGCACCGTGCCCACGGCGGCGCCGTACGCCGGCGCGGCCACCTGTCCCGGCCACTTGGCCTCACCCTGGCCAAACCAGCCCCCAGCGCCCCCTGTTTCACAAACCCACTCTTTCCTGGCGCCACAAGAGCTCGACACGCGCCCAGCCCTCCCCTGCGCTCACCACGGCAACTGCCATGGCCGGCCGAGCTGCCACGGCCGTGCGTGCCTCCCCCAGCACCGTCCTCCCCAGCAAACTCGCCCCCGGCTCGACCTCCCCCACCTTCCTTGCCTATAAAAGGCACAGCTCGCCACTTCGCGCGTGAGCCCGCCCGGCGGCCTGCCATTAGCGCCGCTACCCAAGCTCCACCGTGGAGCCATCGCCTCGCCCCACATTCTCCAAACCAACGGCTCCACTAGCTTCACCTCGCTCCACTGAAACTCCTGAGCCCGGCCGCCCCTTCCTTCCGTCGCCAGAGCACCACCGCGCCGGAGCAGACCCGTCGCCGTCCGCCCCTCTCCGTGGAGCCGCCGCTGCGGACCACCTCCGCTCCTCCCAAGACCACCGGAAGGTGCGCCTCGACCTCCTGTCCATTTTCCCCCACTTTTCCCCTACCTCCGGTGACTCTCATCGCCGGGAACCGCCGCACAAACCCTCCCCTGTTCTGTTCAAGTCCGCCGGGGACCTCCCTTGAGAAGAAACAAAAGTTTAGGGGTCCAAATGAAAAGTTGTAAATGAACTCAAAACAGCAAACTTCAAAAATGCCTAGAAAATCGTATAAAAATCAGAAAAAATGCAAACTAAAATGTTCTGGAATCCTTTAAACAAGATCTGCAAGTTTTGTTACATGCACATGTTCAGAATCTGTCTGCATTTTAATCTAGGAAAAAGGTTAGATTAAATAGACTCTAAATGTTCTAGGAGTTGTGCTCAGTAACCATAGCTGGTTTTTGGCTAGGTGATGTCTTGCAATGTGGATAGTACTTCATAAAAATTTGAATGCCTTGTGACACCACTAACTAGGTCAAAGTTCCAAGATTCCTAAATCTACTAGTATTGCTCATGTATTTATGCTGGTAGAAATAATGAGGCTTTGTGTATGAAACTTTTTCCTTGTGTGATGTCACTAAAACCTTACTGTTGCGCAAGTTTGAGAAATTTAGATCAGTCTAACTGTATATTTGAGTTAATGCTTGATGAGTAGGCTTTATTTGTGATAAATAGTTTCTTTGCGTAGAAAAATCTAATAATATTTATGGGACTCTCTTTTAGTCATAAATGCATGTCTACAAAATTTGAGATCCATCTGATGACCATAACGGTAGATACAAAATGTGCATGTTATGCCATGAATAGATTTGTTATTTTTGTCCTGGTAACAATAATGCTGGAATGCTCATGATTTTTGCTTCCTTTACTAAACAGTGTGTGTAGATGCTATAGAAAAAGTTTGACATGCTTTACTACAAACTTGATAATTCGAATAATAATGCATGTGTATACATTGTTTTATTCCTTGATATTTTTAATTGTGATGAAAATCCTTCATATTTTTACTACACCATGGTTAGATAGAAGTTAAGCTCTGGTAAAAGTTTTGTGTGCAGAAACCTGGTAGAACTCTTTGTAGAATTTAAGTTTGATCAATGCATGTTAAATTTGCCGATGTTATATCTCATGTTATGTGCGCAGATTAAATTTGGAAAAATTACAGTTCAGCACACATCGTGTCTAGTTGATGTTGTTAAATTTTGAACTCCAGATCTAGTGTAGTTGAGTCTGGATAAATACATCTTCATTAGTACATGCTCAGTTTTGGATAATTTTCATGGCTAGATGCTTTATTGTTTTTAGTTGAAATTTTTACTGGGAGTAGCTGAGTTGACGAAGTACCTCACATAAAAATTCTAGCTCCAGAAACTAATCCTAACTTATGAAGTTAAATAGCCAAACAACTAGGTGTTTACATTTAATATAAAACCCGCCACACAGCTCTTTTATGAAGTAAAGTGAATTTAAGAACTAATCTATAAACGATTGCCCAGAAAATAAAGTTAACTAAGACCACCACAACAAACACATGCTATACCGGACTACAACTTTATAGTGAAGGAAAGAAATATGTTTATATCATATTGTAACAATATCATTTCTGCATGCATATAGAAACGATAAATCTACTCGACGGTGATTACGAGTTGGTGCCCGCGAATACTGCCACTCCGGAGAGTGTCTCTCTTAATTATACTGACTTGAATCAAGACCCGAACCAATGTTCGGAAGAGCCCAAGGCTACTTTTGAACAGTGCACAAAAAGGCAAGCCCCGGTGCATAATCCCACTATTTTCCGAGTTATTATTCATCTAGCTATTTATAATGTGTTGTAATAATTTTATTTCAAGCATTTAAGTTTTCTAGGCGTTGATCGAAAATCTTAGATGCATGATCCCTAGGTACCTATGTTTGATACCCGGATCTTTTTATCGACTATTTGCCATGCTAATTAGGTACGGTAGAAGTCGAGGGGTTTCCTGCCTCTCGCGAGCAAATAGGAATTGTAATGACTTTAATTTCTGCTGAAATATAAGGACAACGGGCGGGGTTGTGTAGTTGTGATACCCCGCTGGTATAGTCGAAAATGGTTAAGGTCGCGGTGTGTGGCTCATTTCGTTAAGCGTTTGAAAGTACTAGCCACATGCCGAGAAATATGGTAATCGGTAAGCTTAAGTACCTCATTGGACCGGCGAGTGGAACGACCTTTCACCCTCTTAGTAGAAGTAGGTTTTATTTTTGTCCGGACATACGGGTGCAGAGACGTCGGACTCTTTAGTCGGGGAGGGTGACCCGGATCCACGGACTGGAAAGAAAAGGGAAAAGTTGTGTGGGTGACTTGGTTCCCATACGTGTGTGTTAGGTTCCCCTGGCCAGGTTGAAATTCGATTCAGAATCGTCCGCCTCTCACGGTATGAGATTGCTTAATGTTTTCGGTCACACAAAGTAACAAGTGGAACATGATGATGATAATACTACTAGTTGATTAAAATGATTGCTCTACCATGCTTGAGTAGAGATAGATGCAAACTTAGAATGGTTAATTCAACTGGAAGATGGCTAAATAAAATATGAAAATAAGGATCAACATTTAGTAGCGTTTTTGGCAAAACAAACCCCAACAACCAAAAAGCCTTGCATGTCTAGTTATCGGACTATGTTATATCCGGTGACGGGTCAGTCTGGCTGAGTATTAGTATACTCAGCCTTGCTTGTGGCACTGTTTTTCAGGGACTAACTTTGAAGGTCTGTTTGCAAGTCTTTCTTGGCCGTGTACCTTGCCTCCGGGCTGGTCTGTTGAGTGGGATGGTCCTTCAGCCAGTGCTGACCACCCTCCCGCCGAGTGACGCTTTCGTATGGGCTTTATCGATGCGTCACGTTATTTCGCTAGTTATCTTTTACTGCTTCTGCTGAACAATGAGACTTGAATAATTTGAGTAGATGGAACTCTGTAGTACTTTGCTACTCTGAACCTGGTTTGTAATAAATTTCCTTTCCGCTGCAATCACTCTGAGATGTATGAAATGTTCGGTGTTGTAATCTCTGGGCTCACCTTCGTGTGAGTGTTGTCTGCTGATCCTGGAATAGCGTGGCTTTTATCGAGGCTTCATTCGAGGAACTACCGGTGAGTGCCAATTTGGGTCAGAGTTGCTTAGCAACAAAGATCAGTGCACCCGGGGCCAGTAGTTTCGGGTGGTTCCGCCACAAGGCCCTGGCCGATTTCATCGCCGAGTGGACGGAAGTCCAAGTTCCGACCCCAGAAATCTCTCACGAATACTGGACCCTCTACTTCGACGGGTCGGTCATGGGACCCGGCGCGGGGGGCGGGGTCGTCTTGGTCTCCCCATAAGGAGGCAAGTTCCAGTACGCGGTTCGCCTCCATTTCCCTGCATCCAACAACGTTGCAGAGTATGAGGCACTCATCAGTGGCCTCCGCATAGCCATCGACATCGGGGCAACCCACCTGTACGTCTATGGCACGTCTATGGCGACTCCAAGCTAGTAATTGACCAAGTCATGAAGAATGCCAACTGCGAGTGCCCTCTCATGGACGCGTACTGCCAGGAAGTCCGCAAGCTGGAAGAGAGATTCCGAGGTCTGGAGCTCCATCACATCCCACAGAAGCAAAACCCTGGTGCGGACGCTCTCGCAAAGATGGCCGCCGAGCGCAGGCCGGCACCCAACAGTGTTTTCATTAACGACTTGAACGCGCCGTCGGCGCGAGAGAAACAGCCAGCAGCAGACAGGACAAAAAGAGGGGAAACAGAGCGTGCAGAGAAAACAGAGCATGCTCCCTCCGACCCAGCCCCCGACCAGATACCCGGGGGCCCAGCCTGTCTCGCCACGGGACAATCCGACCCAAGCCAGGCAGACAACACAGATTGGAGAGCCGACCTGCTGGCTTATCTCCTCCACGATGTCCTCCTCGAGGAACGCAACGCAGCCCGTCAGGTAGCCCGACGAGCTAAAACCTTCGCTGTGATCGACGGCGAGCTCTACAAGCGCAGCCCCTCAGAGACTGGCATTCTCATGAAGTGCATCCCCATCGCCCAGGGCAACGAGCTACTTCTCGAGATACAAGCCGGGACCTGCGGACACCACGCTGCGCCACGCTCCTTGGTCGGAAAGGCTTTCCGGCAAGGATTTTACTGGCCAACAGCCCTACACAACACGGAAGACATCGTCCGTGCATGCAAAGAATGCCAGTTCTAAGCCAAACAAACCCACTTGCCGGCCCAAGCCCTCCAGACCATCCCCATAACATGGCCATTCGCAGTATGGGGTCTGGACATGGTGGGGCCACTCAAGAAGGCACCAGGGGGGTTCACCCACTTACTTGTCGCAATTGACAAGTTCACAAAATGGATAGAGGCAAAACCGATAACCACGATCGACTCCAAGGAGGCCGTCAAGTTCTTCCTGGACATCGTGTATAGATTCAGTGTGCCCAACTCCATTATCACCGACAACGGGACCAACTTCACAGGTCACTACTTCTAAGAGTTCACGGAAGGATACGAGATCCGGATTGACTGGGCATCGGTCGGACACCCGCGCACGAACAGGCAAGTAGAAAGAGCTAACGGCTTAATCCTCCAAGGGCTCAAACCGCGCATTTTTGACATGCTCAAAAAGTTCGCGGGTCGTTGGGTGGAAGAGCTGCCGGCAGTGCTCTGGAGCTTGCGAACCACACCTAACCGGTCCATAGGACTAACACCCTTCTTCCTGACATACAGCTCCGAGGCCGTCCTGCCCTCCGATCTGGACTACGGGGCGCCAAGAGTCAAAGACTTTGACCCGACAACGGCAGCCGAATCCCAGAGGGATGCCATGGAAGTCTCGGAGGAAGCAAGGCTAGCTACGCTGTGCCGATCGGCTCGCTACCAACAGACTCTACCCAGGTACCACGAGAGGCGCATACGGGAGAGGATACTGCAGGCCGGAGATCTGGTGCTACGACGGGTCATGTCGATGAAGGACAAGCACAAGCTTTCGCCGCCATGGGAAGGACCCTACAGCATCACAGAGGTGATACGGCCAGGCACCTACAAGCTAAAAGACTCTGACGGTAATATTCTGACCAACTCTTGGAATATAGAACAGTTACGGCGTTTCTTCCCGTAAGCAGCACTAGTGGCTCAGCCCAAGTGCCCCGACCCGGCCACTTCCGGCTCGGAGCACTCGGGGGCCCGACACCTGTCTATTTTTTCTCCCCGCACAACACAATGCACTCACACGGCATCCCGAACCGACCACCCGCGGCCCGGAGTCACTCGGGGGCCGTACACCTGAATTTCTTACATGCTCACAGCACACACGAGCCATCTGGTTTCTAGAACCCCGACCCATACACATTTGGCTCAGAGCGCTCGGGGGCCAGACCATGGTCTTCGACCATCCTACTTTCAGCTGTTTCCCACCTCTACAGCCCTAGCCCTGAGCACTCTCAGGCTAAGGCGCTCGGGGGCCTGTAGCGAAAATGGCCTCTCATGCCATATTTCAATATAATGTTTTGGCGATTGATGACACACACAACACTTGGACTAATATATGTGTTAAGATGATCATTATCAGGCTTATAGGTCCAAGGGATGAAAAGATACAAAACCCCGAAGAAATCAGGTCGAAAGGACCAAGACAGAGGTAATTTGCCCTCACCGGTTAAACCGACGTGAGGCAAATTACATACACCAGTGCAATGAGTTCAGAGAAGACTCAGTCAGCAGAGTGCACCGGATGAACTGATGATGGGAAAAATGAATACGTCGGTGCAATGGATCCTGAAGCTAAGGCAAGGTCTATACACCGGATGACTCGACGATTGGATCTTGGTGAACGTCGGTGCAGTTGTCCAGAGAGTTGGTTTTTCAGAGTTCACAGGACAACTACACTCACCGGTTAAACCGACGCAGCATCGGTTGATTGCCCGAACACGTAACGACTAGTTTTTGAGGCGGGCAGTTTAGTATCACCGGTTGAACCGACGATGGCTATTGGAGGAGCGTCGGATTAACCGGCGTTAGGGGCTTTTCAGGCAGCTTTTCTCCAACGGCTATATTTGCTTGTGCTGCCTATATATACCCCCATGGCTGGTTGTCACATAGGGTTGGAAGCCTCAAGAGCTGAAGAAAGTGCTGCCCAAGCAAAGATCCATCACCAACCATCCTAGAAGTTCTTAGTGTCATATCTAGCTTGTGAGAAGCTTTGAGAGAGTGCTTTGTGCACTTGTATAGGCTTAGTTCTTGGGAGAGCTAGCTTAAGAGAAGTCTTGCCGAGGCAAGCAAAGCATTCCCGTCGATGACCCTCCAACTTGGTGTGGAGCGGTGCCGACACTTTGTACGGGGGAAGAGGACACCCCCTCCTTGGTGGAGAAGCTCCGTAGTGGATTTCGGCCGGGTGACCGAGAGAGACGGTGGCGGTGCACAAGACTCGGTGTCTTGTGGGCACTTGCCTTTGCTTGCCAGTGCGCCTTGGTGGCCTAGTGCAAGACGGTGATCGGAAGAGCCTCGGTGTCACGTGGACGTAGGCGTTTGAGCCGAACCACGTTACATGACCGTGTCTACTCAGGAGTTTGCATCCATCTTGCACTTACCTCTTTACTTACCGCATTACGTTTCCGCACTTACTCTATCTTGTGTGCCTTTACTTTCCTAGTTAGTTTGATTAGGATTGGGTATAGGTTGCAAGTCTTTTGGGGTAAGCAGAGAGTAGCATAGATAAACCATAGTCATAACTAGCATGTGTAGGACGTGTTAGGTTTATCTTATGCAAGTAGATTGAGCCCTAGGTTAGAAAACGAATTAGCGACCCTATTCACCCCCTCCCCCTCTAGGGTCAGACACCCCAGTGATCCTTACAGGGCCTCACTGGGACAAACCGCGCAGCACGCACACACCAGTTTCCCTCGTCACACAACACACAGAAACTCCCGCAACCAAATCGAAAAGCAAACGCAAGAACATTTTCGAAAAACAAACTCGGGCGAGACGGAAACAGAGCAAAAACGAAAAGCGAACACAAATCTAAACATAAGTTAAGGGCACCACGCACACGGTGAACGCCCCAGATGTTCACCCAAGCCGCACGAACGGCTTGGGGCACAACATTTACACACTTATCATAATTGAACATAATAAAAAGTGGCCGCCGGCCGGCCCCGCACTCCGTCGCCATCCCGCCAAGACCCTACGGCCCATCCAGCTCCGGGTCCGCGCCGCGTCGCAGGAGGTCGTCGACGTCCATCTCCGCCGCGATGACCCATCCGAACCCGGCGAAGTCCAGCATGGTCCGTCGACGAACCGCCGCGTTGGAGGTTTCCGGGAACCCGGGGGTCGATACCCCCGAGGTGCATCCCGGAGCGCAGACGGACGGAGGCCAGTGCAGTGGCGGTGCCATGGCAGATCCCCAGCCTCACCGACGAGCGAATGATCTCGGGGAGGGCGTGGAGCTGATCCACCCGCATGGGCGCCTGCGGCTCCACCACAGGGAAAACGGCGAGCGCGCCGTCCTCCAGGGCCTCGCGCTGGTCCTCCACCTCGCCAAGGCGGCACTGCAGGTCCGTCACCTCATGGCGGACGGCCTCCAACCCCTCCTCCAGCACTACAGGTAAAAACCATGAAATGCAAGGAAAACAGGGGATGGAAGACGCAATCAAGAATAGAACTCACTGAAGGCACGAGCTTGGGCGTCCACCGCGGCGTACCTTGTCGCGCGCACCTCCCCCTTGGCAGCACCCCGGCCACCTCGACCGCCTGCAAGCTGTCCCGCAGGTGCTCGATTTCGACCGAGGTGGCCGAGAAGCACTCCCGCTGCAGAGCCAGTATGTCCGAATTGACTTCCCTGGAACCGGACTCCGAGGAAGCGGCGGACCGACGACGCTGCAACGATCGGCGGCAGCGGCGCAACGGAGGACGACACCGAGCCACCGGTGGCAGTAGCAGACGTTCCAGCGCCACCCCGCGCCGGTATTCCGCGGGACGAAGAGGACTCGGAGGCCCCGGGGCCGCCCGATGGCCCAACGCCCGCCTGACCGGCAATCCACGCTCCGGGACCCGACGACGGCACCCTAACCACCGCACAGGTATCACCATGTATGCAGCAAGACAAAATGTAGGGACAGAAGAATGAGGATGAAGCCGAAAGATACCTCCCCCGGAAGAGCTCGCGGCATACCCACGGCAAACCACGCGGCTTGGCGCTGGACTCCTCGTCGCGGGGACGCTTGCTGTCGGCCATCAGAGGAAGATCAACGATGACGACGAACGCTGTTAACGCTCCTCCTTCTTCTCCTTCTCCTTGCGTCTTCACCTCGCCCTCCTCTCTGTGTCCTTTCTCCAAGAAAATGGCAGGGAGCAATGTCGACAAAGACGAGATGACGGGAGCCAGAGGGTTAAATAGGCGATCATCGTCATCACTCCGCAGCGGTTCCCGAGCGAAGTGACGCCTTGAGATGTGAGCCTCCACAGGCGGGCCTCTCCACAGCAACCGGCGCGACGCATCGACTCCACGGGTGCGTATTCCACAATTCCAATTAAATCCCCGTCGTCAATTCGTTTCCAATTGCAGGGAAGACGACGAACCGTTTCCATGTCTCAAACGAATCACAACTGCACGATTCGATCTCAAGGTTCGAAGGCCATACCGCTGAGAGCTCCGTACCGCCTTGACTCAAAGAGCCAGGGAAGAAAAACCGAGACGAGCACCAAGCGGCCCAAGCCCGACCTGCCCCGGCAGCAGTCGGGTCGTCTCAAATTTTCTTGTCCGATCCGGCCTCTAACGTTCCACGAAATCCCCTCCAGGGGGGAGGCCAACTAGCCCCCCCGAGCTGGCTGACGGCTCGAGTATCTGACTGGGATGCGGCCTGTAGAGCAGTTGAGTACTCCCAATAGGGCTCCGTCGACCCTGTCGTCCGCGGCAGGGTCGGACTTCACTCGGATTGTCCACTATCGAACTCACCGAACCCGCCATTCTGGGCCATCTAGGTCAAGTGGTAGGGTTCACCTCCTCCGATCGCCACAAATCGCAATGGAGCCATTCATCGTTGAGGCATGAAAATGAAAAAACAGTGCGGAAAATAAACATATGAAAACGCCCTAAGGCAAAACTTTATTTCATCAATCATCTCCTTACAACAATCGACCGAAAGCTGTTACATCAAGCAAAAGCTAGCTGTCCTCGACTCGGGGAAACGGCGGATATAATGGATCAAATCCATTTACTCCCACCAAGGGAGCAACAAAAAGGGGCTAAGACAACGGCTGCTACCTGGCAAGCTAGAGGACATGGCCAAAGAACATCGCAAGACTTCTTGTAGCACCTCGCAAGCCTTCTCCTAGCATCAGCCGCGCCGAAAAACCCCTGGCGGAGGTGGAGGCAGACGATGCCGACGAGTGGAGTTTAATGGGGCTGAGGTTAGACCAAAATTCCCCGCCGGCGCCTGCTTCTAGGTATCTTCCTCGGGCGCTGGAAGATGGGCCATGATCTCCTTCCGTTGGCCACGACGTCTTCCAGGCGCACCACTCTAACCACTCGCCTCCAGAGAGAGGCACGGAGACCCATCTTGACTGCAAGACCACCCTGCCTGATGAGCAAGAAGCCCGTGACCGTCCCCCGCTGCCGCAAAGCACAGCACTGAGCTGTGCAGCCTTCCAGCTGTAGCTGGAAGATGGAGCAGTGGACGACGCGTGAGGTGCCCCCCCGAGATCTCGGGGGAGCGGCAGCCGCAAGAAGGACGCAGAGGGGCAACCCCCACGACAGGGAGGGTCCACACCACCACCAAGTCTCCGAGCCGGTGCCGAGAGGAGTCCAAGGAGGCCACCAGAAGCCGAGAGCCCCCCTCGCCGATTGGCAAGGGAGCCGGCAGACCAGTGGCCTGGCTTGCCTAACTCCAACGGCAAGCCCTCGAACTCCTCGGCGTCGGGCGGCGGTCGGCGGCATGAGCTCGCTGTCGAGTTCATGCCTGAGGAAGATCCCATGCCGTTTGCAAGCATTCTTCTAGCACCAGAAAAACAAGCCACGCCCACTCTCATCTGGAGGACAGGTGTGGGGTGTGAGGAAGAGAACTACCAAAGGGATTTCCGTGATCCGTTTACTTGTGTGGAACCATGTATCCACAATACCCCTATTTATAGGCAAACGTGGGCACTAACGGTCCCAACAGTCAGTTGGCCGGCCAAATGGGGCACACCAAAGGCCCTCACCTAACTGAACCCCCTCTTAAATGCCGACGGAGCGGCGCCAGCACGCCGAGCAACCGCCGCGCCACTCGGAGCACGATCGCCGCACGACCCACCAATGGGAGGCGACCCCGAGCGGGAGAAAACGAGGCATCTGCAGCACAGCGATAAGATGCGACGACCGGCCTCGAGATTCCACGACTCGTCATCCGGCCATCAAGACGGGCCAGATCCCGTCACGCCACCACTGGCACACGCCGAAAGCTGAGGGCGCGGGCAGTTGGATGGGACGCCCCGGTCAGGGGTCATCAAGACCAAGTCCAGCGGCTCCACGATTATTTAAAATCATAGAGCCGCTCGGGGGCCTCTGACGGGGATACAAACCCATGTAAAAGAAGGCCCAGCAAACCTATTGGGCCAAGAACGGGACGGCCCGCTAACCCGCGCGGGGAACTGCCTTCGCTGCTAAGCCAACAAGTCCGAGAGCGTGACCCCCCCAGGACACGTGGCGGCCCCCCGACCTAGCACCCCGGGTCAGAGCCATGCCGGTGACCCGGGACGTGCGCTCCAAGGGCGCCGCGCCTCCTGGAAGGCGTGTCGGCCAAGACAGGCTCCATGCAAGCCCCGAGACGCCAGCCATCCTTATCTTGCGGTAAGGGCTAAGCCAGCAGGACTCCCTGACAAGGGGACAGCGCCGCTCGCGCGGGCCCCGCGACACAACAGGAGGGGGCGTCCGCAGACGCTGCCTCCCCTCGCTGTAATGATGGTGGCCTCTGTGCACCACCTCATTACGCCAGCGAGTGTGATCGGACGCCACCGGGAAGGCCTCGGTAAGACACCCCTCACCAGGTGCGCTGTCCGGTGACAAAGCTACGTAAGATAGTCCCGCGGGTAAGGAACACGGGCTTCGGCGGACAAGACCGGAGGAGACCCCCGAACGACCGTACGAATGGCCGCGCCGCCCCGACTGAGCCAGAATGGGACAGCACCGGGGGAACGCATCGCCCAAGAAGATTGCCAAGATCATCCCTTGCCCCCAGAAGATCGCCAGGATCAAGCCTGCCCACTCCCGACCGACCGAGTGGGCCCAGACGACTGACAAGGACGAATTGCACCCCGGTGGTGTCAAGACATAGCGCTAGATATCTGTAAATGGGGGCCCCACCTTGGACTATAAAAGGGAAAGCCCCCCATGTAGAAAAGGGTTGGACTCTGACGGGTTCGACACTGCTTGACCAGCTTGTAAGCTCCCCTCTGAACTTTGAGCACCCGGGCTCGAGAGCAATAGAGCAAGAACACCACCCCCATACTGGACATAGGGCATTTCAGGTCCGAACCAGTCTAAATCCTTGAGTCCTTGCGTGCTAGACTATATCCGATCAAGCGCACAACAAACGAGCAATCGAGTAGTTTTGTAGTCGCCCATTTCCCGCAGCGACACAACAGTTGGATGACCTATGTTATCTGGTTTTGTAATTGAAGGTTGAAAATCGGATTTTTGCGATAGTTCGAGGGTGTAATTTGAACTTCTCCCAAAAATAATCACTTAGGTGTACTGAAAATGACAACGAACTTTGGCTCCTGAGCGTGAAATTCTCCCTTTCTTTTCTTGCACCAAACATGTAAGCAGTGTATTTTGCCACACTTGATTAGAATTTCAGATAAGATAATAGCACATTTCTTCACAATTTTTTTGTACGTCAAACAATAATGACTACACACAAACTAATTAACCAGCATAAGCTCGTACCAGTGTCCACATTACAAGCCACAGCAGCAATATTCCTAAACTCGACACATGATAATTTGTGCATCTTCTAAGAAAATTTTCTTCACACCGCAATGTGCGTTCACTACATCCTTAACAATTGTCAGCTCTATCAACACCTGACGGTCATCACCAACCACTAATCGGCACTCCAAATATTGGTCATTGCTATCTCCCGGCAAGGCCGACTGGAATTGATATAGGAGATTGCTGATGCTCCGCGAAAGATGGAACGCCATTGTTAATAACCTTAGTTAGCTGGTCCGAAGATCTATTGTGGCTATTCTGCTGCAGTAACTGAACAAGTGATAAAAATATATCCATCCTGGTCACATTCTTGTTTGCCTGAAAAATCACCAACACACTAAAATGTCTGCCAAGAAGCTCACCAGAAATGGAAAAACATCCCAAAAGAAGAGTTTATTTACCTCAACAAGAAATCGAGCCATTATCTTGCCATCACGAAGTTCCATCAGTCCCTTCAAGATTGTCAGTCCAAATCCACGTATGGTGTCTGCTATCTCTAGGAAAAATCCACGTTCCTCACATAGCATCTGTTAAATAGCAAACATTTCATCTCAAACTTCTGCATTATGTGAAAAGAGCACTAGATCACCCGTGATTTGGGAACCATACCTCGACAAGCATCTGACCAGGCGGTGCAAGATCCTCAACGATTATTGGGCAAACCATAGTCTGCCCTGCAACCTCATAGGCCCATGTGGCACCTCCATTGCTTCCAGCACTTGGATCATCTTTCAGGACGACACCACTTGAGTTATCATTTAACACTGCGCTACTATCCTTGCTTATCATCTTCACATGAATACAGATTAAAGTCAGTACAAGGAAGCTAACATTTAGAAGGTTCAGGTATCTACATTCTTCAGCATGACGTACCTTTGGTTCATCAGCTTGCTTAATCTTTTCCGCATACTTTGTTACACTTTGTAGAAAGAGCATATGCTTGATTGTTCGGTCCAACAAAGCATCGATGCTACACTGTTGTGCAGAATAAGAGATAAGAGACAGCCATCAATCACCAGGTTAAACACAAAGAAAGATATTGTGGTCAATTCTTACCTTTGCACTATTCGGGACTATCTCACGTAACTCTTTGACGCGCTCTTGTATCTGCTGTCGATCCTTTGGTCTTGGCCGTGTGCTTTCACCTGGCCTGGCTCTTTTCTTAACAACCTTCACTCCTTCAGGCTTCTTTACCTGGCTGACCTTGGAATTTGCAGTGTTCAAACTGCCACAGTCATCAATAGACAAATTCTGCAGTGACATTGGGATTGCCTTTGATGCTCCACTTTGATCATTTTCGGATGCATAGTTAACGGAAGGGAGCAGCAATGCTGGTACTTGTGCGTTGCACACTGAAAATGAATCTTGAACGTTGTACCTTGGCAATCGACAGCTTGAGACAGAGCCACCTAACGGATCAGTGCTAGCCATAACTGGGCTAACAATGCCACCAAAGCCAAGCAGCTCCTCAAAGGTAGATTCTGAAAACAATCCCCTCTCTTCAACTGATACATGATCAGTATTTGCCTGTCCTGCAACAGAATTCGTGCCAGTAGCACCAAAATGCATAGTGTTTCCTGCTAGTAAGGCAGTGTCATCCCACCAATCATTTATGACAGGATCGAATGTTATGCTTTCAAGCAAGCCATGATTTTCACTGTCTACTTTTCTTACTTGTTTTGTGGGCCCTGCAGCTTCTCCCCCTATTTCATTTGGTAATTCCTGGAGCTCACAAGCATAAGAAGCAGATCCAGAAGTACCGACCTCTTGGATCACATCACCTTGAACAAACGGGGTGTCATTGTCAAATAAAGTAGATTTCAGATCAGCTTCTGTAGAAAATATTGATGAGTACGAATCCAGGAAGCTTGATTTTTCACTTTGGAGGCAATTTCGTAGCTTGTTAGGTGTGCATGACAGTCCGTGCTCCATTCTTGGAAGATCAGTCAAACTTGAATAACTTGTAGCTGCAGCTGTCAGACTAGAACCTGGCTGTTTAGTGGATGTAATTTGTGGTGCATTTTCGGTTTCTGAAATATTACTGTGCCGCGAATTGCTGTCACTTTGAAATACTTTAACAGAACTTATAGACTTGGAGTTCACTGGCATGGCCACTATGTGAGGATTCAGACCAATGCAACTTTCATTGGAGGTGAAACCATTGAAAGAGTGCAGAGAGTGATTACTTGAAGCAATGGAAAAGTTCTTGAGAGAATCTACTGTCATTGTGTCCTCCAAGAGCTGTGTGTTTTCTGGCTCAGCCTTAATATGTGCAAGACCATCTGTGGTGCTTGGAGAATTATGTTGAAATTGCGGATTGTACGTGAAAACATCTTTCTGAACATCTTTGGTTGAAGGATGCCATGACATACTTTCCTTCAGAAAAAGTGCATCTTTAACTTGATCCAGAAACTCTAAGCTTTCAGAAACCTGTAAATGTGAACTTTTAATATTCATGAGAAGATATGCACGTTCTGATGCCTTAATTGCAAACAGATATCAATTAGCATCACACAAATTATTAATTAATTAGTAGTGCAGACAAGACGTGCTTCTCAAATGTCCATTTGCTCGAAAACTGGCATGTATCAGAGATAGCATCTTCAGGCAAACCTGTGCAAGAATTGTTCTAAGTTCTAACAACCTAAGCAATGACGCCATGATCATGGGTATAGCCTTTTCTGTTAGAATCATGTGAAAGTTGCTTTCAAAAACTAGCGTACTAACCTTTTGCATGGAACCAAACTGTGCCACACCAAACGCCTGGATAGGTACTACTGCAATAGTCTGTAGAAGATGTGTCCTTTTCAGTGACCAGTATATAATTTTGAGCTGATTTATGCTCCAAGCATGTATAGAATTAACTGTTTAAAAGGAAAATAAATAGAGCAAAAACCTTTATTCCACTGAGGAACTGATGTTGCCACCAAGTATAACCCTACAAGAAGGTAACCTTCCTCTGTTAAAACAAGGGAAACTTCTTACTTTCTGCAACAAATTAGCCAAAAGGATGTACATAAACTGGCTGAGCTAGCTATTTTTATTTGATGACATATATGTTCATTCATTTGCTCAAAAACCATGCATGTGGTGTCATGGAGTAATCAACATACAAAAGCGTTGAGGAAAATGGTTAGTTCCCCCCTTATACATATTCTTTGTTATCCACTTTTTCTAGATTTTCCCACACGTGGTGGTGTGTTAATAACATAAAAGGAAAATATCTACCTGAAATAAACCTAGGTTATCTGCATCGCTTATCTGAGACAAACTGAAGGGGATATCATCAGAAATCCATTGGTACTCCCCACTAATTAGAGATCTTCCTATGACACTGTGATAAAAGATGAAACATAACCAATAAGTAGTTAGAAGTAATATATCCTCAATGGAGAAGAGAGAAAAATATCGTTAAAAAATCAAGACAAAATAATTGTCCAAAATGATTCAACAGGAAAATGTCCCAAATAATAGTTCAGTCTTGTAATATTCAAATTATATGCTTAAAAGCATAGAAACTTGCAGGCACCTAGATATGTCATTCTATCATTCTAAAAGACTTGCAAAAGATAAATTGAATAAAGCATGAACAAGGTAATTTTGCCTTACCCTTCTCCGACGACATGGGCCTGATTGACCATCTTCTCAACCACTTTTCTTGCTTCATCTTCACAGTGGCATTCTCCTATTGTAAGCAACCTAATATACCCAACCAAGGTTCAGTAAAGAAAACAAGAATTGTATCACTCATCGGCAGATAAGCTCCAGCTACTGCACAGATATTACCGGAGCAAGCAAAGAAGCATGGCCAAAAAAGTAAGAAAATGATTGATAATAGACAACTTTTACAATGTGCCAAAAAAACAGATATCTACAAAAGAGGAGACAATCTTTTTGTTATTTTTAATGCAGTCCAGAATCCTTGTCTAGTAAATGGAGGAAAAGGAAATCAGCAACTTTTTACAGCCCAGAAGACTTCAGCATTCTGCGCGCACAGTTGTAAGCACTACAACTACAAGGAGGCAAGTTTGCAGCTGCAGGCAGAGACAGAAATAACGGAGGAAGATGTGCTGCTAAGTGCTAACACAGCGCAAGAAGTGAGCATATAAAAGCAGTCGTGGTGTGCAAACCCACAGCCGGGTGGCGTAGTGCACCCGCATAAACCCAGAGGGTGCGTACTCGGGGGTTAGCTAGGATTAGCCCAATCTCGGTGGAAGAACGCGATGAACACAGCAGATTTAGAGTGGTTCGGGCCGCCGGAGCGTAATACCCTACGTCCACTGTGTGTTGTATTGCTTGTGCTCTCGAGAGGTTGAGAGCAGGGTTGTTCGGACTGAAACCGAACTTGTGTTGTGAGTCTTGGCGTGTCTGAAGTGTGCAGCGAGCGCCTCCCTTTTATATCTCAAGGGAGGCGCGTACATGGCCGTTGAGTCCCCGATAGGTGGGCCCAACGATGTAGTATAAAATGACATACTGTACAGACATTATGGCATTGCAGGCGACAGAGATCTCATTCCTAGATTTCCTAGCTCTGCCCGTGGGAATCTTCCGTCCGGCATAGCCATGCCCTGTCTTGTCGAAACGGCGTCAGGGTGTAGCTTGCGGCGTTGCCTGCAGCATAGCTGAACGGGCCGTGTAGCTTGCGGCGTAGGCGGTATGATGAAAAGGTGCCGTGCCGCCGTATCCATTTAATGCGGCAGACGGGCTCTGCGCGGATGCGGCGCATGCGGCTGCATTGTGTACCTCGGTAATATGCGGTCTACAGTGAGGCCTGACAAAGGCAGCTCCGCGTGCCGCGGCGGCAGAGCACGCCTCAACCACCCGCATTGAATGCGGGTGGTGGGCGAGTCTTCCAGCGAAAGACTCGCGCCCGCGCCTGCAGGACACGTGGCGCCCCCGGACCCCGCCCCGGCGGTATGTTGGTTCTACGCGCGTGGGAGGTCCGGACGGACGCGGGGAGGTCTCGGACCCCTATGGCCCTCGGCTGTTGGCGCGGAGCTTCCCCTCCTCAGGGACACGTGGCGTCATCGGACCCGTCCCAGAGCGGGGAGCGGGCCCGGAGCCGTTGGGCCGGTGAGGTAAGAGCCTGACCCGTGGGGTCCAGCTGCTCCGCCCCTTAGGGCGTAGTTACGGATGACTACGCGAGTCCTGCCTTGCTGCAGTAGGAGTGGGTATCCCTACTACAGGGTACCGACAGAAGCTATATGAGTTCAGATAGCTTTCCCAGTTACCCTTGTTCCATTTCTGAAAGAAACTGGAAGAACGGATCCGTTTCTACCAAACAAAACTGCAGCTTGTGATTTGGCAGCGGTCCTGCCGTTTTTTCAAGAAAGAAAAAGAAAAAGAAACTGCAGCTTGCAGGCTTGAGATCCCAATGCGCACTTGGCAAGCAGTATCGTTGCTCACAAATTTTGGGTCCAAACTGTTTGGAGACGCATGGCAGGAAAACAGAATAACACTCCAAACTCCAATGCAAAGTGTCACGAAAATTTTGGGAAGCCACAGAGAGAGAGAGAGAGAGCGAGCTGAAAACAGTTCAAAACAAACCCAAACTAGGCGCAGAGAACATCAGAATGTGCGCTGTCTCCCGTCTCCGTAACCACTAGCCAGTAATCCAAACAAAAACTGATGAAACGCCCTAGATTGAGAACGCACTTGGACGCCTAGTAGTCCGGCGCCGGTTGCCGGTACGTTGTGCGGAGCTGTGGACGCGTTCCGTGTTCGTAGCCACGCACGCGCTTAGAAAAAAAAAAGACTAGGGGGCTCGAGAGCGCAGCGCAGATCTGCTCTCACTCACCGCGGGTCGCGACGGTCGGAGCGCCAGATCGCCGCGTAGGACCAGCCCCCGGCCCGGCACAGCGCTCCCAGTGCCGCCGCCGCCATCGAGGCCAGCCGCGCCACCGGGTCGTGCCGAAGCGAGCGGGCAGTGCTCTGCTAATCCGCCGGGAAGCGCAAGGATTTAGGCGCGGGAGCGCGCGCGCGGTGCGATAAATAAGCCGGAGCGGGAGGCGGGCGGAGGAGATGTGGGAGTGGGACGTGGGAGGCGCAGCGCCGCAGCGGGCAGCGGGGCGGGGGCTTTAAACTAGTGGAGGCGTGGGGCAGGATCACAGGAGCCAGCCCGTGGCCTCGGCCGGGGAGGGATGGGGAGCGGGCGGGTAGGTCTGGTCGTTTTCCCGTGGGTTTCGGGGCAATCGCCCGCCAGCGAGCGGCGGAGGACGGTGCCGCCGTGCCGGCTGGCCAGTGCGCTCACGACTCTGATCGAGTGCCCTGTTCCCTCTCGGTGTAAAGTCGTTTCCCTCGGTGCGCTTGCGGTGGTCGATCGTGAGGCTGCTCCGGCCTGGACTCCTGGGCTCCTGGCAAGTTCAGACGACGATCTGCCGCTGCAGGAAAAATGTGAAACTTTTTCGCAGGGATCCCGAAATGTTCGTCGAGCACGATTGAACCAGTGCAAAATGTAGCCGTGATCGGAATGAAGAAACTGATCTTTATTTCACTGAAAAAACCAGACCACTGATATACTAACCGTGCTTATATTTACACCCTACGACCAGTAGTACTGTTTTTCCAAAAGAACACTCAGGGCGTGTTTAGTTCGCGAATTTTTTTGGATTCGGCTACTGTAGCACTTTTATTTTTATTTGATAATTAGTGTCCAATTATGGACTAATTAGGCTTAAAAGGTTCATCTCATCATTTACGGCTAAACTGTGCAATTAGTTATTATTTTAAGAGTAAATTGCATCACAGGTCCCCCAAACTTGTAGCGCCATTCCGCTTAGGTCCCTAAACTCTCAAATCGTCTAATTGGGTCCGTAAAATCCTTTAAGTGGTTCATTCCAGGTCCCAAATGTGCTACACGTGCATCCGAAACCAACGTGGCATGCCACGTGGCGCCACGATGGCGAATATTTGTAAAAACAACTCTAAATTTTTTTCTTCCCCCCACCCTAACCCCCTCTCTTTCTCACTTAACCCCGTCCTCTTTTTTTTCTTCTCCAGCTAAGCCCCTGCCTCCTCTGGTCTTCTCAGGCGCACGGCAGGGGCGCCGGCGGCCCTGGGGCGCGATGGTGGCCGGAACTAGGGGGAAAGGGAGAGGGGGCAGCGGGGAATCGATTCCCCTCCTCACCACGAGTTGGGGCGGCACGAGGAGGCAGCTCCACGGCGGCGGGCGGAGGTGGCCAGCGGCAGCTCTGGTGGCGGCGCTAGAGGGCCGGGGAGGGGGCTGCGCGGTGGAGGGCGAGTTCGTGGAGGGGGAGCGCTGCCGCGCTGCCTGCTGGCCGCCATGCCCAAGGCCTCCTCGCGTGCAGGTGCCCTGGCGACCTCC
Source organism: Panicum virgatum (assembly GCF_016808335.1). Taxonomy (NCBI): domain Eukaryota; kingdom Viridiplantae; phylum Streptophyta; class Magnoliopsida; order Poales; family Poaceae; genus Panicum; species Panicum virgatum. Next base: position 55,315,551 of record NC_053145.1, on the reverse strand, counting down.
TCCCGCCGGCGCCGCCACTCCTCGTCGCGCCGCTTCCTCACCGCCGTTCGCCTCTCCTCGACCCCACGGTGAGCTTCACCCCCGCGTCGACCACGCCATGCACTCGCCTCCTCGCCACCTCACCATGCCGCGCCGCCATTCGCCGCTTGCTGTCACCGGCCGGGGCTGCGCCCGTGCGTCACGCACGCCAAGCGCGCCACGGCGCGTTCCGGCCGCGCCCCTGCCGTGAGTCAAGGCCAACGCCCGACCTTGACTTGGCCCGGGGTCTTCATCCTGACTGGCGCGCGGGAGCCGCCGCTGTTCCGCCCCTGACTCGCGCGCGGGCGTCGTAGTGGAGGCTCGCAACGGCGCGGCCCGCGGCATGGCGGAGGCACGCCATGCTCCCTCCACCGGATGCGGCCGGACGAGGACGCGCGCGCAGTGGCCGCTCTCCCCCTCTTCTAGCGGTCGTGCTCGCCATCGGGCTTGCCACGCGCTCCGGCGGCGGACGGCGTGGCGAAGGGCGGAGGGCGGCCGTCGGCGCGCCCCCTCCTCACTCATGTGTGCCAGACCGGCGAGTGCGCGCCCCCTCCTCCGCCGCGGCGTCCGCGTGCCGCCCCGCCGCGGCCGCTCCGCCGCAGGGCGAGTCGCGCGGAGGGAGGAGGGGCGCGCGCCGCCGGAGCCAAGCCGAGCCATGGTGCTGGCGCAGTTGAGGAGGGGGAGGGGAGGGCCGTGCTGGAGCTCGCCGGAGCGCGAGGGAGAAGGGACAAGGCCGCCGCCCCGCCATGGCCGCCACGGGCAGGGGGAGTGAGAGAGAGGGAGAGAGAGATTGGAGGAGGGAGAGAGAGAGAGGAGTAGATCGGAGAAGATAAAGAATGTGGAGGGCCTTTTGCAAATTCTTGCCAGCCTGACACCACATGGCATGCCACGTCGGCATTGGAAGCTGGCGTGGCACGTTTGGGACTTCGAATGGAACACTTAACAAAGTTTAGGGACCCAGGTGGACGATTTGAGAGTTTAGGGACCTAGGTAAAATCTCGGGATAAGTTTGGGGACTTGGGGTGCAATTTACTCTTTTTTAAACTATATTTAATATTCCATACATGTATCCAAAAATTCGATGTGACGAAGAATCTTGAAAACTTTTGGAAAGGCCTGAATTCATTTCGACAGTCCACACCTTGCGTCCCTTTCAGCTTTTTTCTGCAAAGATCCGGATCGAGTCCTGTACCCATCTTTAATTTTGTATCGGTATATATACTTTCAAGGTCCACTTTTTTTTTAGATTATGGAAAAGTTCCGGCCTTCCAGTTTTTTTAACCTGCCTCTCTCTGCCTGTGTCTAAGCACGTAGGTGCAATTAGTCCTGATCACCGGCGTCATTTTCGTCGCCCACACTCAAAGAGATCCGCTCTGGATTACGCACGGTATAATACGGATTATGTTGACATCGGTTAGTGGTTTGTGCTCCCCATCGACCAAAATTCGCTGTGCGGCACTGCACCATGACGCGTACGTGAGATCAACATGTGGGAAGCAGGTTTCTGAATCGGCCCATGATTTTTTTTTCAGTAGGAGGGCTGCATAGGTGCCCCCGGTGCCAGCCCCTGGGATCGAACCCGGGCTGCCGGCGTGGGAGCATAATGGGAAGCCACTCGGGCTCTAGGAGCCACTCGGGCTCAACCCCCTCCTCCTTGAGCAGCGTTGGTAATAAAGCCGGCAAAATGGGAAGCGATAGGCACTACTAATCAAGTTCACCAGGTGAATAGACAAGCATAATTTCTTGTCTCGTCTGTGGAGTGAATAGTTAACTGAAAGAAGAACATGGTCCATGGTATGTCAAAAGTTGTGTGAATCAGATTGGGCCCTTTGATTCAATTCCTCCTACAATGTCATAGATTTTTTTTTTGAGATAGAGATATCAGAGAGATATATGGTCGCATTATCTTGATTGGCAATTTAGCATGTGTTCTCCTATCCTGCATTGTTTATCTTCATGCACTTAAGTAGATATAGTCTAATGTGCGTGGACATGCTGCAGTACTCTGTACTCCCGCATGTACAACACCCCGTCCTGTATATAGTGCACGTCTAGCTAGGACAAGTACTACTGGCACCTTAGCATATCATTTCATACATCAAATAATGCACCCATGTTGTCGAGGACATGAGCACATTGCATCCACTACCTCAAAAAAACTCCCCTTGCGGCAATCCAAACCCCACGTATTTGAAGGAATCTTGACTAACATGGCGTCTTTACAGAAGCTCATAATGAATGTGCATTCCTGCAATTCCATATAGGTACGTACGGACCCAAAGAAAAAAAACATAATCTACAAACATATTCATACTTATGTTCTTCCTTAATTTTTTTCTAAGGTGAAAAGAAGGTTCCTTCCAGTTCCATTAATGTGAAATTAAACGAGTTTACACATTTAAGCTCTTACTCACAGTGTCTTGCTAGCTCACAACCCACCAAATCAAAACTATTGTAATAACCCAAAAACCTATTACACGACGTTTCATGATAATTTTGCCAGAAAAACTGTTCTTCATAATTCTTCCCTGGCTCCACAAGAAAACTGGACCACTAAAGCTTGCAAGAGTACACTGTTGCTCCTAACCCAATGATATGTTTGGTCACCTACGAGGCTACGTCTGAGTGGCTGCTATCAGGCTACCAAGAGAATATTTCTAGGGTTCCCTTCCTTATTCCCCGCTCCTTTTGAGGTGATGATATGTGGTGGCTCCGAGTTCATGATTGTCCTCCGCATACCCTAACCATTCCAACCATCATCTTGCTGGTTGGTTGGTAAGGCAAGATGTAGAAGGATGGGACTGAGGACGATAGATGCAAATCTGATCTATCTGCTTTTCCAGCATGCATATAGTCACTACAACAGGAGAGCAAGGGGTGAGATCGATCTTTCTGATAATGTGGGCGTATTTCTTTTTTCTTTAATTTGCCTGGTTTAGCGCATCATCATTATATCTTATAACGCGGTTTGGATTATGCACCACAAGCTGCAATTTCAGTTTTAAAGCATACACAAGTTTAGATTAGATATATATACTAGCCCATCAACTCATGTTCCCACTAATTAGAATTAATGTAAAAAAAGGCTTATAGCTGATAATTATAAATATTCTAACACATACTCTAAAAATACATATTTATCATTATCTAGTTGCAATAGATTGCATTTTGCATCACCCCTCCATGTGTGTTTGATATACATTTAATTGAACATTTTTTTAAAAAAAAAATTGGTATTCTTATCTCTTTCATCATACATGAATACACATGGTGACACATATCGTGGGCAGTATTTTAATATAAATAATATATTGATAATAAAATAAATAGTAATTTGGAATTTTATATTAGTGTACTTATTATTTTATTAGAATTGTATAATTTAAATTTAAATTTAGGGGTTACTTTAAATTTTAATAACAACACAATTAGACAATTCATATGCAAATTTATGTCTTATTTGCATTATATTTAGATGCATAATGTTTATAATGGTATAGAGATGGGTAATTTAGATACATGTTAGGGTTTACTTTAGTCTATTTTGATAATGATAGATGTGGTTAATTTATTACGAAAAATCCAATGACTATTATGATTAGAATTGTCGGATTGATGGTCCAATGTTTCTGATTTTTTTTGAAAATTTCTAAAATTTCTCTATTTTTTTAGAGTGTCCACCTAGAATCCTAGATGGCTTCACGTGGAGGTTTTAAAGGAGCCTCTAATTAGTAATAGTAAGATGACCATTCTATAATACTGCAAGGATAATTTTCTTCATATAACTTGATGTTACATATGGGGCACTAAATTTGGCTAATCAAGCAGGACTTCAAAGGAGGCCAGAGCCTACTACAAGAGCCTCGAGCATCCACCATCAATCTTGGCATTGAGGGTCATAATATTGTCCCCCAACCAAAAGCCCGCCGTATATACTCTGGCTAGGTCAATGACGCTACCTAAGAAAGTGTTGCTTTTGCAGATCAGATCTCACATTTCTCAGGCCACACAACCACTTTGTGAAAAGAAGAGAAGAGAGGACCTGGTAAAAAGCAGCGCAGCATGTAGGTTTTAGTTTTGTCCATATATAATGATACGCTACTCACTGGATTATAGGTGTATGTGCGCACCAGTATATATCTACCAGCTGTGTACCGTACACTGAATCAAATCAGATATTTAAGACGCGTACGGAACTCAAAACTAACCCCATGGTATAATATAGTATTATGCCTTCTTTATTCTTCAAAGGAAATGGTGGCACGTGTGTGTGTGTGTGTGTGTGTGTGTGTGTGTGTGTGTGTGTGTGTGTGTGTGTGTGTGTGTGTGTGTGTGTGTGTGTGTGTGTGTGTGTGTGTGTATATATAAGGACATATTATTATAGGTAGAATTTGACTTCATATATAATAAGGCCATTTGGCTAATCATGCAATCATTAACTAGTGCCGTATAGTCTAGGCTTAATGCTGTTCTTTCCAAAAGAAAAAGGCTCATGGTGTTGCAGCGTATTGGCAGTACCCATCAAGGCATCAAATCAAACAGTATACAGCAGATAGGATCATATATAAAGAGCACTACTGTAACTAACCGCCTTCCACCCACTCGAAAATGTGTCTGACTGGCTGACTACAATTAAGCCATATTTTAGCACAAATGGCCCGCTCCTCAAAATGAAGAGTCACTATTAACTCAATAATATGTAGCATGTGTACTATATATAGCGTGGTTAAATGTGTAATAAGCAATTTTTTTTAAAAAAGGCAGATATGCTCGTAGGCAAAGTCCTGGCGGCATGGGTTACATGTAACCCTGTCCTGCTGTCTCGGCGTAGCCGGACAAGATAAAATTGGCGCAGTGATGGTCATTCAATTCACTACAGTAACCGCAGGCACGCATGATGATCATGTGAACCAGGGCATAATATTCCGACTTCTGACTTGTGACAGAGACAAAACGAATGGAAATCATTGCACCCACTATGCACGCATTCTGTGCAAACATTCCAACACAACGACACTGCCTTGATTAGTTGATTTTATCCTTAAACACACAAGTAGTAGCTAGTACCTAGTAGCTAGCTAGTACAAGTAGCAGCACTATTTTATTCTGATTGACCTGAATTTTTTTAATGAACAGTATAAGATAGTACGAGTTTTTATTGATATAGCACAAAAATACAAGACTAATAACGTTCTAGAAGGATTATTCATTATTCTGAACTTATTAAAAACACAAAGCATCGTCTCGTAGATCGAGTACACGATACGTACATAGTAGATCTTTTCCAGGATTCCATACCGTATGCTCGATCGATGGACAGAGCGACCTGGCTACTAAATCAACAAGAAGCGTACGCGTACAGCAACCTGACAAAGCGCGCCGTTATTCCCTGCGACCGTAGCGGCGTAGCCGGCGCGTCGCCGTCCATCGACTAGTCGCAAGTCGCAGCGCCCTGGGGATCACGTAACGAGCTAGCGCTCGTTGGGTATGTAGTGGCGCCATGGCCCCGGCGCGGTAGCTCGTCGTTGAGCTCGAGCATGTCGGCCCTCGGGTGCATCCAAGGACGGCGGCCGCGCGCGACAAGGACGGCCGGACGCGCGGTGATCTGACGACGACGGTCTCATTCATTCGGACCCGCGCGCCCTCTGGACGGTAGCATTTGGACGACGCTTGAGCCGGGCGTGTAGGCTGGAAGCGCCTGGGGCGGCCGGGGAGGCCAGCTCTCGACGGCTACGGCCTACGGCCGGTAGCCCGCGGTACGCGCTCGCTCCCCGTCACGACGCAGACATGCATGGTGGAAACCGTCGCGGCGCGCGCGCGTACGTCCCGCCCGTCGTGGTCGTTCGGGCTGGATCTTCCTAGCTAGATAGCGAGACATGGCGTCATGGCGAGGGCTAGCGATATGATGGCTACCGATGGCGATGAACTGTGAAAGCGATGTACATTGGTTTGTACTAGTAATATGTAGAACTATCTAGCGCGACAGGAGCGAAGTGGTTCAGTGTTCTTTGCCTGACGGGGGGGGGGGGGGGGGGGGGGCAGATATACGATCGAGAGGACATGGCACGGTCAGGTAAGCCCGGACGACGTGCAGTGCAGTGCGTGAAGGGAATTTTTTTTACAGTTTGTCTGGCCGTGGGCACGGGAACAACAATGCTGGGAGGACTGGGCCGGCGCTGCTCACGGTCTCCGAGCGGCAGTGTCCCAGCGGCTCCACGGACCACCAAGGAGCAGCGCAAAGCTAGGAAATGGCAGCAAGCAACAGGGACGTGGCGAGAGCCTTTTGCCCGGGCTGGCCGCCGGGTCGTCTAGGGCGCTGGACCACCCCCACCAAAATTTGGGGATGGATGGAGTGGTGGCGTCCTGAATATTCTTCTTCTTCTTCGTGTTTGGTTGGTAGTACATGTATCGACGCGTGCAGTGCAGTGCTGCTGCGGCTCCTGGGCCTGGGCATGGATGGTATGGGGCTATGGGCTATCCTTTTTACGAGATCGCTTCCAAGTGCTTTGATCTCAGCTCCAACTTTACATTTTTTTAGAAAAAAGATTACGAATCCGACCTATACATCCATGGATGTACACAGCCAATTATTACAAAGTTTACAAAGAAAAAAGAGCACAACTAGTCTCCAATTCAGACAAAGAACTACTGCAAACGATAGTTTTGCTTCCACCCTCCTTTTACTAGCTCCATAGCAATAATCTCTATGTTTCTGCTCATCTCGGAGAGTGCGTTCTTAGCGTGCTCGTTACGCTACAGCTGCGCCCAGAACCATAGCCAGTACGTTCCCCTGAAGATAATATGCAAAATCGAGTCAACTTTGATATTGTTAAAAATAATATTGTTTCAGCATCTCCAAATGGGCCAGCAAACAGCAGCAACCCCAACCCAAATCAAGTTCCTAATATTTTTAGATTGATTAGAAAGCCATGAGTCAAACATATGGCCAATTAATCTAGGTGGCGTCAAACCTGTAGCATAAAAGATAGTCCTCCAAACCATTCTCGCATAGGGGCAGTCCAGAAAAAGGTGTTTGATAGTCTCATTACTATTACACCCACAACATCGTTGGCTTCCTATCCAGTTTTTCTTAGCGAGATTGTCTTTAGTCAAAAGCACTCCCCTTTGTAAAAACCAAAGAAAAATCTTAATTTTTAGAGGAATCTTCAACTTCCAGATCAACTTATGTCTTAACGGCGGATGTGTATCAATAAGGTACAGATAGAAAGATCGAACCGTAAATAACCCAGATTTGATCAAGTTCCATCTAAAATTATCTAAACCATCCACCAGATCAACATGAGTTATCTGTGCTACCAGGTTACGCCATTCCGCAAGTTTGTTATCCACCAACGCCCTCCTAAAAGATAAATTGAGGGGTCTCGTAGCCAATACTCAGCCTGTTCGGCTAGCTGGCTGGAGCGGCTCCAGCGCTGGCTGGGCGCGTGGTGCGGTGACCTGGGTGAGGAATGGAACCGGGAGAGTGGTCTGCGCAGTTCAATAACATGTGGGGTGTGCTCTCCGTGGGTCCACGAGTTCATTGAGAAAAAATACCTCCCATGCATGCCACTGCCACCTGCTCCTACCACCACACCTCCGGCCGCGGCTGGCTCCAGCCAGCCAGTCGAACAAGGCCACTTTGGCCACCATTGCATGAGGATCACATATAATATTAAAAAGTGATGGATATTTAACTTTGAATGCCACCTCACCTACCCAAGTATCCTCCCAGAACCTAAGCTTGCTCCCATCTTTAATTTCAAAGGAGCCTTTAGCCAAGACCTCGTCTTTTATTTTCATAAGACCTCTCAAAAAATGAGAGTCATAAGGTTTACTGCGATGCCACAACGTAATTGTCGTGTTTGGTTTTTTCTAGAATGGGCTAGAACGCACTTTGACCGCTAATTATGGTGTCAAACAAAATCAGTTTATAAAATCAATTTCAGAACCCCCGCCCTAAAAACCCTGAAGATTCTAATGAGGCATTTGACCGCGTGATTTGAGGATGGTTACTGCAACATCACTGTAGCTAATCATCGATTAATTATCGTCATTAGATTCGTCGCGAAAAATTACACCTATCTCTAAATAAATTTTATTTAGTACTCTATGCATATTACATATGAGATTTTTCTCTCGAGAAACATATGCGCTAGGAACTCTAGAATGGCCAAGTGAACCAAGGGCCATTAATCTACTCCGTTCCCTGAGCAGCTAGCGTACGTGGTCGGTGGTCCTCTATCTATCCTCTTCTCTCCCCGGCGCGGCCAAGGACCCGTCCGATCCGACCGTTCCTCCCGTCGCCCCCATTACCGCCGCCTCGACTGCCGCGCCGGAGACACCTCACGTGGCTAGGCTAGCTTCTCCCGCAGGCCATCGCCGGCCCAGCCGCCCGCCCGCTCGGCCGGCCGGCCGTCGTCACCACAACATTCCACATTTCCACACTGGTTTTTTGCGGGTTTGCCTCTGCTGCCGCCCCGCCTCGCCTCGTTCCGCGCGCGCGCGGCCGTCCCTGCCGCGCCCGGCGCCTGTCGGCCACCTGCCGCCCACGCAGGGCGCACGCTGGCCCGTCCCCGCGGTCGGCATGCCCGGCCGGCGAACACGTACCCGCGCGGGGCGCGGGCGCGGCCATCATGCCGCTGCCAGCCGCCCTCCTCCCCACCCCCATGCCCCAGCCCGGGCCCGGCCCACTCCAACCGCCGCAGCCGGAGAGAACGCCGTCGGCGTGCATGCGCTGCCGCGGCCCCCCGGCCGCCCGCGCGCCCGCGTCTCGCCCGCGTTTACCGGGGTGGTTGGCGCGTCCCACCCGGCGCTCTTGGGCCGGCCGGGGCGGCTGTTCACTTCCCTCCCCTCTCGTCCACTGCCTGCCTGCCGCCTTTTCACGTCCGGATTGGCTCTTCCCGCCGGTGGTGCGTGAGGGAGCCGGCATGATTGCGGCGCTCGCCACGCCTGGGGCGGTAGCTCGGCGCTTGGCGCCTGGCTTTGCTCCGTTACGTCGGGATCGGCGGTGCTGTGCTCCGTTCAGAATTATAGAGGACTGAGTGTGTCCGCGAACTGTTTGGGTTGTTTACTTGTGTTTAGTTGACGAAAATTTTTGAGTTTGGCTACTGTAACACTTTCGCTGTTATTTAGTAATTAATATCTAATCATAGACTAATTAAGGTTAAAAAATTCGTCTCGTCATTTATAATTGAACTACGTAGTTAGTTATTTTTTAACTGTATTTAATGTTTTATGTATATATTCGAAGATTCGATGTGACGAGTACTATACATAAATTTTCGAGAAATAAACAGCGCCTTGGTCAGTCTTTCGTCGAGCTCCGCGACATGTCAGAGGAGAAACTGGGCCCGTTTGGTACCGCAGCAGACCCCAAACGGGGCCTAAAAGTAGTGCAGACATGCAGTACAGATTCAAGTCTTGTTTAGTTCACTTTGTATTTTGATTTTTTAGATTTTTGAAAGAGAATCTTCAATATTTGAAGTATTAAATATAAATTAATCACAAAATTAATTACAGATCTCGTCTGTAAACTACGAGACGAATCTAACGAGCCTAATTAATCTAATCACGTCCTAATTACTCATTAGATTTGTCTCGCGATTTACAGTCCATTTGTGTAATGCGATTTATTTTTCGACTATATTTATTACACCATACAAGCGATTTACAAAATTTTTATATTTTAGCTTTATATGGATATAAACATGACCTCGAAGTACATACGCAGGCATGCATGGACCAAAAGAATCAATGCGCAGCTACGTCACTAGTACTACTAGAACGTGCCTGAGGTTTTGGAGCCATGCTGCTGGTTCGATCTCAGATTGCGTGATTCCGGGTTGATCAACGATCTCGAAGGCCTTTACGATCCAATCTTACTTCAGAAGTAGGAGTAGTAGTTGTTCATTCTTCAGAGTACTCTCAACAAACAACAAAAAAAGCTCATTCTTCAGAGGCTGTGTTTAGATCCATAAAATGGTGGTAAAAAAGTCACATCGGATATTATAGCACACTGTAGCACTTTTTGTTTGTTTGTGATAATTGTTGTCCTATCATGACCTAACTAGGCTCAAAAGATTCGTCTCGTCGTGTACATCAAAACTATGCAATTAGTTTTTTTATTTAGCTATATATTTAATGCTCCATGTATGAGGCAAAAGATTTGATGTGATAAGTAAATAGTGAAGTTTGGAGAGAGAAATTTTAAAACTAAACACAGACAGAGTGTAGCAGGCTGCCAAAGTGCCAAGTAAAATTGCAGAAACTCATACTTTCCACAGGATGGCTACTTCCAGCTCTCAGCTCTGCATACAACCAGGTCACTTCCAGATAGAATCAAGTTCCTCGTACTTTCCACGAAGAATCAAGTCTACGGAGTATGGACAGCTCTACCAAATTCCTCATTGTGGACTCAGCAGCGAGCTTTTTCGATGACAAGATGGCTGAATTTTTACTTGGTTCATTCATTCCATTCTTTGCAGGCAGCATGCAGCCCCAGTCTCGGGTTCTCCAGACCTGCATCAATGGCGGATTTTCGCCGTGAAGTCATAAAGTGATAGCATATTTTAGCATTTCTTTCATTGGCGTTTCTCATTTCTGCATGGCGTGACTGACTTCTGTGATCACGGAGACACGGAGGTGTTTACGATAGGCAGGGTCAGTCTCAGGTTTAAAATCCTCCCGTGACAGGACATTCTGAACGAGTCGTTTGGCAAAGGCTTTATTCTTTTCTCAAGCATAGTTTAGTTGTTTTTTGGTCCATTTGAGTTCGAACCATGGACTGAGCAACGATTTTTTTAAAATTTAATTCTCAGCGACCAATCAAGTGATCGAGGCATACATGACTTGGTTCAATCTCAAGATTTGCCAGCATAATAAGATGCTCGTAAGGGTATATATTTGCATGTGCATTCACACGGATGAATGTACATTATATATATAACGTGTGTTTGTACCGTGTGTTTAAAAAGATGAGAGTACTCTTTTTCACCATTTTTTTGGCAAAGAGCTGACATGCTTGTTTTCTTTTAACGAAAGGCATGCTTATTGTGTATGTTGCTTCTAGACTACAAAAAAATGTCGCCGATGTTGGCCCTTAACAAAAAGAACGATGGTGGCCGTTGTCTAGTTTGACTTGTTAGGGTACTGCAGAAAGGCAGCCGAGGTCTGCAGTGAAGGGAGTGCTGATGCGTGATAGACCATCTGAATAATATGGTACTCCCTCCGTTCCAAATTATAATTCATTCTAAGAATCTTAGAAAGTCAAAAAATTTCAAATTTTACCAAAATTATATAACAAGATAATAACATTTATGATACCAATTAAGTATCATTAAATTATGTGTTAGCTATATTTTTATAGTATATCTATTTGATGTTATAATTCTTTATATTTCTCTCTATAATTTTGATCAAACTTCAAAATGGTTTGACTCTCCAAAATTCTTAGAATGACTTATAATTTGAAACGGAGGGAGTACTTCACGCAGAGCTGATGTGTGATAGACCATCTGAATAATATGGTACTTCCCGCAGAGAGGAACATTCGAGTACCGAAGTCATCGGAGTTGATAGACCATCTGAATAATCTTTTCTATTTTCCTAAAACAAAACGAGACTATGGCTTGCCATCCCATACCGTCTTGGCTGCCCCCAACCAAAAGTCACAGCCAACGTCAGAGATCAAACTGATTATAAGCTGTGTAGCATTGCAAACTACAACAATGCTTCAACTAAACGAGATTATTAACGTTTCTCACACTTGTATGGCAACCAAAATTAAAACTTTCGAACATGAAATCCAAACATCCATGATGTTCAGATGAAATGCCGAATTTGAATAAAAACATCATTTATCTGGTAACCACTTTTTTCGAGCTCCTTCCATAGCCTCTTCCCGCATCCTTGTCAACTCATCAACCAAATGTTTGTACTGAGCTTCAATCAAAACAAGCTCTCCATTCAGCACATCTTGATTATCTGCAGTAGAAATTGAGGAACCACTGCTGGCCAACTCCATGCAATGCTTGATCTATATGGAAAATCGACCGCGACCCATCACCCAAAACATGGCTGAAGTCTAGCTTATTGATTCCCTCTTTGTACCCACCACAGTACATAGAACCATAATTCTCTGCCCCGTAGTCACTTCCACTTTTGGAACTCCCAGCAAGCTGCACAGAAATGACTGACTGGTCTGACCCTTCAGAGCCTGGGTTAGTTGCACTTGAGACAGAATCAACGTAACCATTTGATGATGCGCTCACATCTTTGTGATGAATACCAAAAACTGACGCATAATCAGGCACCAAATCTGATATGTCCTGGTGGGAGTGCGAAGCTATAGCAAGTTCACTTTCAGACTGCCTATACGAGTTTGCTGCTGCATCATCTACTGGCCTCCAACCAGGAACAAGATTCACTATCAAAAGGTCAATAAAATCAGCAATGAAAGTAACATCGCAGTCCGCTAACTCCAATTGTTCAACCATTTCTGCAGCTACAGACATAGCTGTATCAGAATCCAAGTAGAAGAGGAAATGGATATTCCTTGCATGACCTGAAAATAGAAAGGCAGTAAGGCACCACCAAGACACCAAAGTTTGGGTTCAAAAAGAAATGTATCGAAGTAAGGCATACCAGACAAATCAGCAATTCGCAGAACCAGCGAGACTGAGCTGTTATCAAGTTTCTCGCCCTTTAGCTTTAGTTCTGTATTTTTGTTAGTTCTCGTGAACTCCAGAACTTGTGCATGTGGAGCAACATAACCCTTCTCCTTGCCTGAACTAGCAGGGCTGGATTCACAAGTGTCAACGTCCATTTGCAAAGATGCCAGAGAAATAGCTGCAGCTTTAGGCGCTGGAGAAAACGTTGGGACAGCAGGACCATGTTTATTATCAAGGCAAAGAAATGGGTCTTGCAGGAGTTCTTTGGCAGATGACCTCTCAGAAGCAGGAACCAAACATTTCTCAATGAACTGTTTTACTTGAGGATCAGCAATTTTGGCCAATGCGGCAGGTTTAACCCCCTACAGTAGAGCGTTACTTTAGATTAGTAGTGCCATAACACAACTCTACACTTAAGTCAAGAAGCACTTACTGTGGATACTTTCTTAAAAATCTGGGCTGGATTCGTACATTCACTGTATGGATATTCAAGAGTGAAGATCTCCAACAAGCACATTCCAAATGAGTATATATCAACAAGTTCGTCATAACTCTCATCATAAAGCTCAGGTGCCATGAATTCTGGAGTGCCTGCAGAAAGTAAGATGAACACCCCCACATGATAGGAGTGTATCAGGTAAATCAGAAAGGAATCAAGACAAACATATGAAAAAACAGTTAACATGGTACCAAACAATAATAATAATTAATATAAAAAAAATTCATCAAATCACAAGAACCACAAGACCATATGTCAAAGGCATATACAAGGATTTAACAATCATCTACACTATATGTTAGTGTTAGCATAATATAACAAAGTGCAGTTACGTATTACAGATAAAGCAACCCGAGGCCTCAGGTACAAAGCAAGCCGATTTAAGGACATGTAAGTCATGAACTTAAAAGCCTTGTATTCAGGAAAGACTTATGCATGTAGCAGATATCAGCAAGTTGGAGCACTACATGGTTAATTGCTCTGTAAGTAAATAACATGCCATCCAGGCAAACTCTGTGCTATCGTAGTACCCTTGGTTGCTCAAATCCAATCAAGAATCCCTAGGAACCTATAATCCAGTTCTCCTTTGAGTAATCAGTAGATAATGAAATCGCTTTGAACATGCTAACAGATTACTTTAAAAGATTTGGTGATATCATTGAAATGGTCACCTAGATTATCTGTTATCTCTCCAAACTGAAGGACATCACGTCATCGAAGATTTTGTTATAATAACATTGAGAATTCAAAGCAATGAAGTGATAAAATCATTACCAATGACACTCTTCGCCCTAGGTGTTTGCATTACTGTGGCTAGTCCAAGATCTCCAATCTTAACTTCCCCGTGATTTCCATTAACAAAAATATTATCACACTTCAAGTCTCTGTGGATAATTGGAGGTTGGTGGCTGTGTAGGTAATCCAACCCATGAAGAATCTGCCTTGCCCAGTTCTTTATTGCCTTCAGGTTAACACGTGGATGTTTTTTACGGTAACTAGAAATGCAGAAAGTCGGCATCATTTTTAATAAGCACGGAAGCAGAAACAAAGAAATATATCAGTACTGGTTACTTACTGCCTGAGACTTCCAGATGTGAACAGCTCTGTGATGACATTAATTGTTTTATTCTGGTCATCAATCCAGGAATAATAAAATTTAATTACATTTCCATGCTTGAGAGACTTCAGAAGATGGACTTCTGTGTAGAGCCTATCAAGGTTATCTGGACACTGCATCACCTCATCTATGTTGATTTGATTCCATGCAACCTCAATACCTTCGACCTCATCAAATGCCTTGTAACTAGATAAATTTAATGAAGGTATACGAAATTTTAGACATACCCAAATTTATATTCTAAAAGAGTTGAAGACAGTATAAAAAAACATTTGTCATTATGATTAGCGAATTTTCAAGCATGTCCCTGCAGAGTTGCAGTACATCAAAACACTACTACCATGTTTGCCATCATGGTAACAGCAATGCCATGTAACAGTAATGCCTTTATACTGATATGAAAGAGAGTTGTGGAGGATATATATTAAACGATTATGTTATTGTCAACCACTAAAATCCCTTAGGAATCAATCGAGTCAACACCCTCGCAAAAATTATTTACTTTAAACATGTTGATTATAGTGGTTGCTATAAGTCTGTAACCAACCAAAACTTGCATATACGTTCAATTGCATCTTGCGGGTTTGCATGATCTTTCTCCCAATATTTTGAAAGTTAGACAACTAATTGCCGGCAAAGAAATCTATTTAACAAGGAAATGTAAAATGGACAAAGAGGATGCTGAGGGGCAGAGGGCATACACAGTCTTGAAAGCTCCTCTCCCCAGAATCACATTGTACTGCACCAGGTAAAAAGAATCAGATCAACACAACAGGCAGAGTCATGTCGTTTTTGTGGATCATTTTGCATGACCTATGTTTGTAATCGAGCACGAAAAATTGGAGGCCTACAATTTTACAGATAATAACAATCCAACTTTTAGAAAAAATATATTTTAATCAAAACCGTATCAGCCAATAGACTACATATGAATAAACATCAAGAGGTGTAGCTTTTCTTTTCATACAGATTTTTTTTCAGTAAAAATTGCGTGATGCAACATAACATTTACCCAACATTTCCTTGAAAGCTTAATGAAACATCATGGAGATGTCAAATCACGTTCACATCAGACCAACCTAAAATGCAATACGAATCCATGACAACATAAAGACGAAAAGGAACTTACGCGCATATATCGCCCGCTTGGATCTATCTCCGCGTATTCAGCATCGAGCACTTCATCCCCACCACCAAACACCTCCATTCCGGATCGGCCCCAACAAGCAAATGAATCTACGAGCGAGAGAGGGGGAGAGAGAGGAAGCGGAGAGAAACAATGGGCCAGCGAGATCGCCGGAGCAGGCGGTGGTCGGCGCGCGGCTGCTACGCCCTAGGCGCGGCAGCGGGGGAGGACGGGGCGGCGGGTGCCGGGCGTTCAGTGAAGGGCTCGGAGAACGGTGCGTACGACGGCCGCATGCGGAGACAGCGTCGGCTGCGCAGCGACGACGTCGGGTCGGCCCGTCCCGCAACACCCATGGCCCGGCACCCGGCGGAGGATACGCGGCTGACGCAGCACCTCATTCTCCCTCGATCGGCGTCCTCTCGGCGGCGTGCCCGGCGCCCATGGGATGGGAGGGATCTTCCCCGCCGCGGCGGCTACAAACACGGGGAGGCGGCGGCGGCGCACATGGAAGGAGCGGGGGCGGGCCGGGCGAGGCTAGGCTAGGGTTGCGACGGATTTGGCGGTGCGGAGCGGAGGCCTGCACGGGGAGGAAGGAGGTGGGAGGCGACGAGGAATAACGGAGGTAGGTGGCGGTGCGGAGGAAAAGGTGGAAGAGAGAAATAGTAGTTCGGTTTGGCTGGAACCCTCTCCTCGTTTTGATTCGTTTTCCGCCGCTGCAAAGCAAAACAGCGATGGGATTTCCGTTTGAACCTAAAAAATTTGCTGAATTTTGGTTGTTGTTGTTAACAATGAACAAGACACATAATCATCAGGATTCTTGAAAGATCAAACTTTCAAATCTTCAAAATCATTGCTTGAATATCAAAACTCCAACCTCTCACTGCCCCGTACCAAATCTGCAGCAACGGCTATCAAAAGCACCAAAAAGGAATCCACGTGAGGGATTAGGCTATCCGCACCGGCGCTCGCTAAAGCTTTCTGGAGGACCCGTTTTGCTGCAGCGGCATACTGGGAGCTCTACGCTATCCAAGCAGAAGAGCCCCGTTCCTCCATTTTCAGTGCATGTACGGAAGTCCGCTACCGGCCGATGTGGCGCAGGCCCACGCGCGTCACCCCCCTCCGCCGGTTGCAGCTGCTCCCGGACCGCCCCTGCTCCTTTGCCGCCACCGCAAGCTCCGCCGGCTCCGTCTGCTCCTCTGCCTGCGCCGAGCTCGAGGCCGCCAGAGAGGGGCCCCTGCTGGGCGCGCCAGAGCTGAGCCGAGCCCCGCCGGCCTCCGCTACGCCTGCGGTATGCCTCCGCGCGCGTGGATCCGCCCAGGAGAGCTCCGCGCGGGGCCCTTGCTCCCTGCTCCTCCAATTCCTCGCCGGAGAGCTGCGGCAGCCCCGACGTCGCATCCGTCGTCCGCCGCAGCTAGGCACCTCGTCCACCGCCACGACCGGCCTCGTCCCCCGACGCCTCCCGCCGCCGCCTCCTGCTCCCGACCCGGCGCCGCGGGTGCTGCTCGGTGAAGCCGCGTCGCCGGTCAAGTCGGCCCCACCGCCCCAGCCTCCGCGCCCGCCCGACTACTGCCACTGGCCGCCGCACCGCTGCACCGCCCGCTCGCGCGCAGGGACAAGGGGCTGCAGCCGTGCGTGCTGCTCTGCTGCCTGCTCGCGCGCTGCCGGTGCGGGAAGGGAGCTGGGGCCGCGGTCACGCGTGCGGGGGCGACGATGGCCGCCACGCGCAGGTACCCGGGGCCGCAGGTGCGGCAGAGGAGCATCTCCGTTCGCCGGAGAGGGAGAGGCGGAGGAGCAGAGGTGGTAGTCGAGGGAGAGAGAGAGGGAGACACGGGGAGGGAGGAGGCCTCTGGGAGTAAAAAATGGAGAGGGAGAGGGTGACATGTGGACCCCAGTGTTTGGTAGGTGGGATAGAAGAGAAATATAGAGGATGTATGAGTGCAGCGAAACTGAATATAAAATAAAGAATTTTCGTGACTAGGCAGAAATATTCTATTTAGAGGATGGAAATAGAGGAACACCGAGTGCAGAACTGCAGATAGCCTTAGGATGTAGAGACGACGGGACGCGATATTCTCTCTGAGGCTCTGACGAACGACAGGATCGTCCCTGCCTTCGTGAATAGAAGTGGCCCAACAGAGTCGCTGCTATTAGGCCCAATCGGACAACCTGGCAAATTGTAGGTTTGGGCCTTAGAACCAGTTGGTGTGGCGGCGACTGTCATTCTTTTCGGCCCAAGCGTAATGCCACAACAATGTGGAGAAATAAGGTATGCAGTTATGTACAGCTCGAGATGCCGTTGGCATTTCGCAACTCACAAAACTTGAAAGTTGAAACCAGCAAGCCTCAAGCTGCTATATTTTATTACGTATAAAGTTTGTAACTTCTTGACATAGCGGTATGTACACCATTAGCTTGTTATATATTCATTCTGTCTTAAATTATTTGTCGTTTTAGCTTATCTAAATATATTTATTTTATAATGCACCTAGACATGCATAGAAAAAAAGTATACATATAGAAAAATCTAAAACGACTAATATTTTGCAGATCGATTAGCTCGGGAATTGGACCGCTTGCAGTTCTCCGTCAATCCAAAATACATGCTTGCTTCATCCGGTGGGAGCTGTTAGAACTCACCAGGTGCGTAGTACTCTGACGCTGAGAAGACGATCGTTACCTAGGAAACTTTGAAGCTTTTGCACCGACGATCGTTGCTTAAACTGCAGACCAAGTTGATGCATAAAGAGTCCGGGGCTCCCGGCCGGGTGCTAGTTTATGACCGCGTATCTTCAGGTTTTTTTTCCGCATGTTGCTCATGAGAAGCGCGGCACTACCCAAGTTTTTAAAGGTCGCAGTTGTCCCTCTCATCCTCACGCAGCTCGCTTAATGCTCTGCGTGTACCATGCATTACATCCTACCCTTCCCATTGAATACTTGGCAAAAGGAAACGGAGCATTATCCCTAACCAATTAGCCGGATCCTGAGAAGATCAAGCTGACCGGAACCGGTGCCGGCCTAGTGGCCCGTCAGCTAGCTTTAGGTAGCCGTCCCCTTTCCATCCTCGCTCCTGCTGCCGCTCCAGATGTGTGCATGGGTCGTCATCGACCGCCTCCCTACCTGTTGTTTCTCCCTTCAGTGCACAAGGCTTGTACTCCACTAGCAGCCGGGCCGAATCCCATCCAGCTCCGACCCCTCTGAAGTCTGAACCCTGTCAAGTAGAGTACTAGCACGGAGGCGACGCCGCCTTTCCTTTCCGTGCCCCCGCTCCTGGGCTGAATAATGGGTCGCAGCACGCCGGCCGCCGTCGCACGCGGGGGCGGAGCTGGTGCGCCCTGCCTTTTCCTCATCCTGCAATCCGCGAGCGGCGAGCGAGAGCCATGGCGAATTGGCGATCGTGAGGCAACGCGCGCGCACCGGCGCCAGACCCATAGGTCCCGTCGATGCGTCGTCCCCCCCCCCCCCCCCCCCCCCCCCGGCAGCTAGTGCGTCGCGCGGCTGTAATGCAACAATGTGCGGCGGAAAACAATTGAAAAATAAACATGCGGCCGCCGGAGAAATGTTTATGGGTCAGCCTGCTGGCGACCTGATCGTCAGAGTTCGTCACCACTTTATTTGCCCATTATTTGTTCCTTCTTTTTTCGTATGGTATCCAAGTGCACGGCTGGGTCGTAGAGCCGTCGTTTTGCTTGGCTCTGTCTCTGGCTATCCTTGGCATACAAACAATGCTTTGATTCGAAACCTATGTACATCTACACCTGCTGTATATTCCGGCAGGTCTTATTCCCGTAAACCCCGAGGTTGCGACCATGCCAGGCTGTGGGCGGCGCATGAGCTCCCTCCTCGGAAATTAATCGAAGTTTAGTTACAGGATTAACCATACTAATGCAATGGTTTGGTGTAACCAGGGTAAATCTTATCGAGTTCGTCCAGTCTGATGATTCCGTCGTCCTGGTTTGGGGATATATATCGAGAGGCTGGAGATGCTTATGCCTTGGCTGCTGTCTGGGTCTCCGGTGACGGCGCCTCGACGTCGGTGTCCGGTTCGTTCAGCGGGTGCACTTTCGTCGTCATCTCGGCCTCCCCCTTCTTGTCGTCATCATCGTCGCCGTCGACCTGCTTGAAGTTGGCGAGGGTCGCCAGCTCGTCGACGGCGTCCACGACGCCCTCCACCCGCGCCGAGATCTCCACCAGCAGCGACGCCACGGTGAACACGGGCATCGTGTCCACCAGCGGCGTCCCCGCCAGTTCCGCGGCCAGCGCGGACGGGAGGGACCGCATGTCGCCCTGCAGCTCGTGCACCGCCGTGTCCATGTCCGCCGCCGCGAAGTCCAGCGCCCGGGAGGCCATCGTCGTGGCGACGGAGCGCGACGCCTCCCGGAGCACCCGCGCGCACCGCGCGGCGACCCGCGCGCACGCGTCGCGGAGGAGCCGCTTCGCGGGCTCGGGCGCCTGCGCCTCGGCGCCCGCGCAGCTGCCCAGGGCCTCCACGCAGTAGGCGCAGGCGCGCATGGCGGCGCCGACCTTGCCGTACTGGGCGTAGGGGTGGCGGAAGCCGAACCGGCCGTGCGGCGGCTCCCACCGCGCCAGGTTCGCCTGCGCGTCCTCGGACGCCTTGGCGTTGAGCACGCACCTGTACCCGCCGGACTTGGCCTGCGAGGGACCCCCGGCGAAGTAGTCCTCGACGCAGCCCTCCAGGGCGTCGGCGAGCTTGTCCATGTTGCGGGTGGTGAGGTGGTGCAGCTCCTGGCCGGCCCACACGGGGCAGATGAACACGGCGACGGCGAGGGACATGAAGATGCCGATGGCGATGGTGGACAGCCGCTGCTGCGCCAGCGCCGCCAGCTCGTCGACGCGGTACCCCGAGACGGCCACCAGGCTGTACGTCAGGATGAAGATGGTGACGCCGTAGTCGAACCGCGCCTTCACCGTCGGGATGAACCGCGAGAAGGTGGCTGCCGCCGCTGCACGTTTTTTCAGTTCGTTCTGGCGTCAGCGCTGCGCGTTCATGGTGACCTGTCGGTTTCAGCAGGGACCCACAACTGCACGCGAGAGGATACGTACCGAGCAGAAAGAGGGAGCCAGTGAGGATGTACGGCTCGAACTTGCCGGTTTTGCCGGCCACCCAGTGCACGCCGAGCGCGAGGACGCCGGCGCTCGCCGTCGCCACGGCTCTGTTGAAACACTTGTACACGCTGCCACCTGCTCACGTGACAAAGACAGTCAGCAACCAAGTCCAAATCACACATCCATGCCATGCATTTGCATGCACGCTGATGGAGTCGCCAACTCTGCAAAGCTGCTGCAAACTCTGAATTAATCCATCTCTGAAGAAGAAGCTGGCGATCGACTCACCAACAGTGTACTCGAAGACGACGACGACCGTCATGATGGCCCACATGGCAGCCCCGCCGACGCCGTCGTACAGGGGCCTGGAGTAGTAGAACACGGAGACCAGCGCGAGCGCGAGGGCGACCTTGAGCCCGTGCACCGCCCTCCGGGGATCGTCCGCCCCGATCCTCCACACCTTCCTGGCGAGCCCCGCCACCGCGCTCCACGCCGCGGCCACGCGGGCGAGCGCCCACGCCCACGCCCTCGCGGCCGCGCCGGCCTCGTGCTCCACCGCCACCGACGCGCCCTCCGGCACCGTCACCCGCCATTCCAGACCACCCTGCGCTTCCCTCGCGGTGGCGTCCATGCTGGCCGGCAGACGAGTGCGGATGCCAAGACCGGTTGGGTCCCTATTGTAAGCGCGCGGGAACGCCGCGGCAGAATGTGACCCTGCCTGCAGGGTTTATGTACCAGCAGTACTGCTACGAGGTTGACCTCTTCCTCTCTCTCTCTCTCTCTCTCTCTCTCTCTCTCTCTGCTCGTTGCTTTTGCTTCAGTGGCCACACTTGCAGCTTCCTAGAGAGGAAGCCCAAGGTTTCTTGGCAAAGGACCTGCTCTGCTCGGCTTGGAATATGTTGTGAGAAAGCTGGAGATCGACTGGTATATATATAGCAGGAGAGGGAGGGTATTGGACTTTGACGTGGGGGGGGGGGGGGGGGGGGGGGGGGGGCTAATGCTGGTGGCAGGGGTTGGAGGATGGAGAAGACCAACCTCGCGCACAAAAGCCGCAGGGCTGAGACCAAGTGCAGCAGCCAGACATGCATGCATTTCTGAGAAAGGGGGATTGGCGCGCTAGAGGAAAATGCGCGCGAGTGGATCGGCAATAGGGGCACTAGTGTGGTGGTACGTTCAGATAGGATGCGGTTTCTTTTCATCATCCTAGCTAAATATATGTTTGTTCGCCACAAAGTTGTGGGCCAGTTTTCTTTTCTTTCTACGGTTTTGATGGGGGAAATGTTGCTAGAGGGCCTTTGGTGCTTGGCAATTGTGAGATTGTCACTCCACATTGGGGAACGAAGCGAATGACACTAAAGGCTGGTTTGGATCTGGTAAAATGTAGCAAAATGGTCATGGATGGTTTCAGTATACTTGTGTCAACTGCAAAAGAGGAAATGTATCGGAAGTGGGAAAACAGTAGTGTCGTCCTGCATCAAGAGGCCTTGGCCATTTCCAATCTTAGGTGTCGTCCTGCATCACGTGAACAGTAACCCTTCTGTATTTATAGCATCTTTGGGCGCCCCTTAGGTGGGATTCCATGGGCCCCACCTTAGTCATCCCCTAATGGGCCAATTGAAGCTCATTAGTGCATCTAAGCCCAGTCTAATTTGGATCTCATCCTCATTAGACTTCTGACCCTTAAGTGTGTGACCCTATGGACTCATATGCGAATAGACATGGCCCAAGTACTCTTACTCGGCCCAATAGTAGACAGTGGCCTCTAGCAAGACATGTTAACTCCTATACGCACACAAAGATCATATCAGACGAGCCGCCACAATATCATATACATGTTGTTCCCTTTGCCTCACGATATTTAGTCTAGCTTAAAGCTGACCACTCTTTCTTGATCCTGTGACTCGGAATCCTTGGTTAACTCTTAACCCCAGCATGGCCATGCATTTTCTGATCCGAATCACTCGAGGGGCTCAGAGATATCTCTCTCTTGTAGAGAGGGGCAAATCCCATCTTGACCGACTATGTCTCACAGCATGCTTCTTGACAGACCCGAAAGCCACCTTTATGACTACCATGTTACGATGCAGCATTTGATGGCTCCTAAGTAAGCCAGTTCACATCTTGAGTACATACGACGATCTCAGGTCTTAGGACACAACATACATATTGTGTAATGAGAAGTCATCATCTCGTGTTGGGTCAGTTCAATCTCATGTCTCACATGAGCCCACATTATTAGTTTGACATCACCATGGCCATGACTTGTGAAACGTAGTCAATCAACTAATACATGTGCTAGTCTAATATTCATGTGTGTCCTCATATGAACTCCGACTAGGAACACTTTAGAATATTCATACAAGTAAAGAGTTTCACAAATACTTCACATAAGCATTAATCAATGCAAGTTATCATCCATGAATATTTAAGGAACACTTTATTAACCATGAATAAAAGGAAATATGATTGCTTCTAGGGTATATTTCCAACACGGACCGCACCTCCCTGCGCGCGTCGCGCTCGCGTATCTTTACAATAGTACTTGGAGCACTCTAGTACTCCCTCCGTTCCAAATTACAAGTCATTCCAAGAAACCTGGAGAGTCAAACCATCTCAAAGTTTGACCAAAACTATAGAGAGAAACACAAAGATTTACGACATCAAATAGGTATACTATGAAAATATAACTAACAAAGAATCTAATGATACTTAATTGGTATCATAAATGTTATTATCTTGTTGTATAAATTTAGTCAAACTTGGAAAATTTTGACTCTCCAAGATTCTTGGGATGATTTATAATTTGGAATGGAGAGTATCAGATTTGTATGTGTGACGGTGCACTAGACAATTCAATATCACATCCTTCGGCGTCATTAACTAGTAATAGATATAGTTGGCCAACTAGGCCGAGCCCGCTGGGCCGGCATGGGCACGGCCCGAGAACGACCCGGCCCGTGCCGTACTCGTGCCAGGCGCTGGGCCGTGCTTGGGCCAGCGAAGCGGCCCGCGGCACTAGCACGGGCACGGGCCGGTTAATGGGCCGACAGGATGATGGCCCGTTCAACAACCCAATAACTCAATAGCCCATATAAACAAGGAAACCCTAATCTCTCTCTCACCACGGGCCGCACTCTCCCTCGCGCGCGGTCGTGCCGCTCGCGCCGCGCTGCTGCCACCGCCGCGCTGCTTCTCTCGCGTCGCGTCCGCCGCCTGCGCCGGTCGTCCCCGCCTCCCCGGCCACCGCCGTCGCCCCCGCGTAGGCCGCCGCCCCCCGGCCTAGCATGCTGTCGTACCCCGGGGCACGGCACGGCACGCCGGCGGCCTCGTCGGTCCGTGCCTAGGCCGGGATGCCGGCACGGGGGCACTACGCGGCACGGCACGACGGCGCCGCCGTGCCGTGCCGTGCTCGGGCCGTGCCATGCCCGGGCAGCCCGGTTGGCCATCTATAGTAATAGATGAATTTCCCAAACAAATATATGAATTTCCCCAAAGCGAATCTTCTTCGCGCCCACCGTCACGAAATGTCATAGAGTTCCCAAAGAAATACATGAATTTCCCCAAATCTTCTGATAAGAAATATCCTCGTCAATCATATACTACTCTTCATCTTCACCAAGTTGTCCATGCAACAATATAAACGTGACGAAAAAAATGCCCCGGAAAAGCTATAAACGAGACAGAAACTGAGCAGCCATACAAATCTGGAACGAAGGGTCGGCCGGCTCATCTGCTTGAAGAAAATGTACTTTGGATCGAAGAGAGTCCAAATGCAGCTGCAGGTTGCAATCATAGCCAAATCGGATTTTTGGAGCATATTCGAAGGCCAGGTCTTAGCACAAAAGTGCAACGAAAAAGCGGAGAAGCCGCTGGATCGATATCGTGGATCCCGTGGTACTCTTTGTACTTGCGCTACGCGCGCACTGCGTGCTAGCCGGTGGCTAGCCATTTTGTACCTAGCCGGCCAGTCACATTTTTGTAGATAGTAGACGCATGCACGGCTGTTTCCTACTCCCCCGTTCCCTTTACTTTCCTTCCCTTTCCCACAGAAAATGAAAAAGAAAAAAGAAATAGTTACCACGATACCTCTTTCAGCGTAAAAAGGAAAATTCTTTTGGAAAGGAGCACACAAGGATTTCCCGGACAGTGATTTCTTCTCATCACGAACCCTTTTTTTTTTTTACGAAAAGGGGTGATCTCGTCTAGCCGTTCGCGTCAATCGTAGCCGATCGAGGAGTAGGTGATCAGCAGCAGCGTGCTAGTGTGCCCGTCAGATCAGCATCCGCTGGCCATGAAATGGAGGGAGGCGAGAGCTGCAATTATCAGGGTCGCTCAGCACGCCGCAGCTGTAACCAAACGACAGAGCGACCCGGCCGGCCGCCGGAGACGGAGTGTATCGTATCCATGTGACGCGCCAACTTCAACTTGCGGCCGACCGGCGGCGACGGCCCGACGGCCCTCTCCTCCTGCACTGGCCGACCCTCCGCACCAGCGTGCCCCGGCATGGCGTGTCGGCAGCTAGCATCGCCGTACACCCCTGCCGCGCTTTCTCGTACGCGCCTCTCGTCCTCACTGGCTACTTCTTTCGGAAGCAGTAGCGGTCGCCAGGCACTCAGTACCCAGTACAATGCTGGTGGATGGCGCACAGTGTCGAGCACTCCGATGATAACGTACGGAGGCGTCGCCGGCCGATGGGACGCCGAGTCACCTGAAGCCGCCGAGACCGATCGTGCGTGCCGTCGTGCCGATCAGAGTCGCCGTACCAGGAGCCCCGGGGCGATAGGGCTGGGCACTGTTGGGGTAAGTGCTTCCGGCCGGGCTTGCCGGCTTGTTGGTGTGGCATCAGAGAATACGGTGAGGTCGACCGGAGGATGATGGAGGCAAGCACGGCGACGATGCTGGTGCTACTGAGGATCAGGTGGTGCACGTACGATCGGTCACTTTCTTGGCATGGCGCGCGTTCCTCGTTCTGGTGGAGTCGACAGGATCGTACGTGCAAATTGGTGCGATGGCCGTGCAAGTGATGTGTACCAGCTAGTACAATATAATGGCGTCAACGTGGCACACTGCACTACACTACACTAGCTAGTGTTTTGTTGGTATTAGAAGCTGCAACTGTTCCTTTACAGTGAAATGCGTTGACGCCAACGGGTAGATCAGTAACACCTGGGACTGCGCGTAGGGTGGTGCATGCAATTGGTTGCTTGCTACAGTTAGTAACGCACTATGGCGTTGGCGCGTTGCTCCGTAGACTGTACTAGTCTGTACTGTGACGTTAGGGCTCGGACATTCTTTTCGATTGGATGGGGACGTTCCAAAGGAACTGCACCGGAGAAAGATTCCCTATTCCTACACCAACGATGTGCAGTATAGCTTGATTTCACGCCGGTGCTTCAAATAAAATAATATTTTTATTCACTATCCTGGTAACCCCGCGAGAAGGAAATTGGTAGTGGACGAGGAAAATTAGGCAAGAATGAATATTTTTTTAGGTAGGATTTGACATGCTTAGCTACACACTGGAGAGTTTTGTTCTAAATAATATCCGGATGACATGTCCAACCTTAGCAGTAGCTTATGATTTATACGCTGGTGCTGCTCTAAGGACACGATAACGTTTGGCTGTATTCGTCCACAGGGAGCAGGAAACGGAGCGAGGATTTAACCACACGCACACCGGTTCATGTGTAGTGACAGTGCTTGTTGCGTGCATGTAGCATTCGCCTACAAGTTGGTCGGAGTCGGACAAATCATAGGCCAAAACTTTCGAGGCATCACTGAGTCACTTGACACTAGGAGCTAGTAGCGTTGTGTTGCTTTGCACTCGTGCTTGACGCTGGCCATGGATAGATACGGTGTTCACCAGCTGCCATGTCTCGGCACGCGTGTGGAGGCCGCGGCAAATCTGAGGTGCTCGTGAGCTGGGATGCATGGACTACTACCTCATGGCAAGCAGGGTGGCACGCAAGCATGCGTATGCATGCCGTCTTTTCATCAAGTTGCTTCCTCTGCGAATGAAGCTCTATTAGTTTCTCAACCCGTGCTCTTGCATGAGCCATTGATATTTTCTATATACAATCGTGAGAAGCGGGTAATTTATATAACCATATATATGAGTATTTTGTGATATCTTTCATAATGACAAAGATATGTGATTCGGATGTAGATCTACGGGATACTAAGGTGTGTCATTTAGATGCGGATTTAGGAAGTCATTATGTCTAGATTACCTGTAAGAGTGCTATAGATGCAGTGGCGGAGCTTGAACATTGAGGGGGGGGGGGGGGCAGGCGTGGTAATTAAGTTGTTAATATGATGAACAGTGTCAACATTATTGTTCACCTAGTGGAAAATTTGCATAGGCAGAGGGGCCATGGCCCCCTTTGGCCACAACGTAGCTCCGCCAGTGCATAGATGGGTTCTTTAGGTTTGCTCTGGATGTAGATGCATGGTTTCTAATTTTTATATGTATTTAGTGAGTTACTTTAGACTATTTTCATAGAGCTCTTTTACAATGATTGTAAATTACCAATGGGTACTTTCAGTTATTTTCACCTTGAATTTTTTTAGCCGTTGATCTTTGGAAAGTCTTTATAAAAAATAAATTAAATTAAATTAGTATTCGATCCCTCTTTTTTACTTGGTCTCATATTTGGAAGTATCAGGTACTTTATCCTAGGTACTTCCTACTTTCACCACCGTAGGATTTTATCATATGGACGGCTCCTATATTTTCAGTCATTGTAAAATTTCTCATTTCATAATGGTATAGGTGAGGTAATTTAGATTATTTTTATAATGTCAAGGTGAGTATTTTTTAGAAAATAGAATAGATCCATCCAAAAATCTACCAAATTGATGACCGAATATTTCTAATTTTTGTGAGAGTATTAACTTTTTTTGACATGCCTTGTGAAGGTCTCTTTAAGCCTCCTGTGTTGCCAAATAAAAAAAAACAGAGTCCGAGAACAAATATCTACTCGCCGCTGTTGTTATCAGTTGTCACTAAAAGAAAACTACGCTGTGAACATGTGTCCTGTACATGTTAGGTCAAAGACATAAGCCCTCTTTTCTAGACCGGAAAACCTCACAAAATTACAAGTTCGGCAGGCGCACCATCTGCTGCTTCTGCTGCTGCTGCATGCTTCCGTCCGTCCACGAGATTAGACCCGGGACCCGCCATTACATGCATATTAGGTCTGCCTCTTATCGCTAATCCACCACCTAAATCCCAGCTAAATCAGAATCCACACAGGCCCAGCTTCTACCGCTGACCTGGCACGCCTTGCCACACACTGTCACAGTGACATCCCATAGAAGTGACTGCCGATAGACACGTCAGTGCTCCGCAGCTCATTATCTGTTGACACGTCAGCGCTGCTCCTGGTTAGTAGCCGCGCCCTTGCTTCGCTCACCACAGTTCCAACAAGCAAAAGGCGATCAGAAATTCAGAACGCTCGGGTGCTCGATCACCACTCACCAGTGACGCAGGAAAAGGCGAGAGTGTTCGCTCCTCCTGATCTCTTATCAGACGGAGCATCTCTGTCCCAAGGATTATTATGTAATCTAATGCTAATTTGGTAGCCGCACAAAGGTTTCGATCGGCGGTTGCTATCGTGCTGGGGAAAAGGCGCAGGCGACGAGGCCACGCACTCGCTCATCGGCTCATTAGGACATCACCTTCTTCTGTGGCGTTCCTTGGATTTAATCATGGATTAGCCTAAAAAGTAGTTAAAGCGGGGGTAAATAATTGTTGTGGTTTGTGCAGACCCACAGCTGGGTGGCGTAGTGCACCCGCCTAATCCCAGAGGGTGAGTACTCGGGGAAGCGCTAAGCGATTCGGCAGGTCTACCTAGGGAGCAAGAACACAAGAACACTCGAGGATTTAGAGTGGTTCGGGCCGCCGGGGCGTAATACCCTGCATCCACTATGAGTTGTATTGCTCTTGCATATGAATGAATCTATCATCTGCTCATACTGGATACTGGCCTCTGTCGGGACTTCTTCGGCCTTGACATTTCTCTAACGGGCGTCTCCCTTTTATAGCCCAAGGGGACGCGCACACAGGCGTTGAGACCCCGACAGGTGGGTCCAACGCGGATGTATAGTATACTGTGCAGAAGGCATTAATGGTGCTACAGTGGTCGAGAATATCTCCCCGGATACGCTTCATCACCCTGTGGACTATTTGACCGAGGAGTGGATTCACCTGTCCCGTCGGCTAGGCGCCCGTTGAGGTAGTGTAGGTTGCGGCGTAGACTGTTGGGTCTACCGCGTAGGTGTCATGATGGGCGAAGGCGAGCCGTCGTGTCCAACTGGCGTAGCAGACTGACATGTGTGGCGTGGGCGGCGCCAACGGCTACACTGTGTGCCTTGGTAACGTGCGATTAACAGTGCAGCCTGGCAAAAGTCGCCTCGGGCTCTGCTGTGGCCGAGCGCACTTACGTCTCCCGTATTGAACGCGGTAGGTGGGCGAGTCTTCCCGAGGAAGCTTGCGGCCGCGCGAGTGCCTGCGCCTGCGGACACGTGGCGGCTCCGGACCTGCCCCATGCAGGGTGTCTGTTCCCTCCCCGCTGAGGGGTCCGGATAGTATATGGGGTCCAGAACCCCGTGGGAGGTCCGGGGCCCCCGGCTGTTAAGACGCGGAGCTTCCCCTCCTCAGGGACACGTGGCGTCACCGGACCCGTCCCAGAGCGGGGAGCGGGTCCGGGGCCGTTGGCCTGGTGAGGTAAGAGCCGGACCCATGGGGCCCGGCTGCTCCGCCCCTTATGGCGTAGTTACGGATGATTACGCGAGTCCTGCCTTGCCGCAGTAGGAGTGAGTATCCCTGTTATAGGGTACCGACAATAATAAAGAAGTGACGAGGGGGCTAGGGTTTTAGAATTATGATTCGGGGGAGATGAGAGCCATGCAAAAGGCAGGAAGGTACCCTCTTGTACTTGAAATCTTTTTCCTTTATCGGTGATGGATGTGGACGGATGAAAAAAAGGAGTGGTTAGTGCGTAGAGGATGATCGCAATTGTCGCGGCACAAGAGCGTTCCCGCGGGTTCCGCACTCCGTGGCTCAGTGCTAGCCCATGTTTAGGATCAGATCATATCTCAGTTGATGTCACTCTGTTGTTTCAGAATTCACTAATTCAGGTTAGTGCATTTAGCCCGGAAGTAGAAAATAAATTTGATCCTCAACGGGACAGTAATAACTAATAAGGATCATCTGAGACTCCGAATAGTGCTACAAGCTGATGAATACGGTACGTTTTATACTAACGAACTAGACGTATAGCTCGCGCATTTGCACGGCTATTATTGAAAATTCAAAAATTCGCATATTGTTGTATTCTTACTTAAAGATTATACTATTTTTTATCATACATCACTCTGTTCATTATCGTGAATTATATCTTATTCTTGGTTAAAACAATTCAAATATGATCTACCTATAATAACAATTTGATTATTTTCGTTTTATTTTGATTAATTTTTGTTAGCTAAGTGATATTTTATATTTAATTTTTTATAATGGCATTGGTGGATGATTTTTAATTAGACACAGGAGTATTTTGGGCTAATTTTATCATAATGGCAGTGGTGGATAATTTTTTTATTTTTATTCGATTAATGTGGAAATTTCTAGGCCTTTAGAGCGAACGTGGAGACTCCGTTTGTTGGCCAAATAATAAGATAATAGATAAAGATTATACTATTTTTTTATCATACATCACTCTGTTCATTATCGTAAATTATATCCTATTATTAGTTAAAATAATTAAAATATTATCTACCTACAATAACAATTTAATTATTTTCATTTTATTTTGATTAATTTTTGTTAGCCAAATGATATTTTATATTTAATTTTTTATAATGGCATTGGTGGGTGATTTTTAATTAGGCACATGAGTATTTTGGCCAAATTTTATCATAATGGTAGTGGTGGGTAATTTTTTATTTTTTTATTTTTTCCGATTAATGTGAGAATTTCTAGGCCTTGAGAGCGAACGTGGAGACTCCGTTTGTTGGCCAAATAATAAGATAATACATAATCCTGCTGCAATATACATTAAGCATTGGACGCATTTTCTAATCGTCTTCGTCAATATAATGTCCAAGGGTTATTGTCATTCATCATTTTATTTTTTGTCAAGCGGCTTTTGTAGTCTAATTTGGGCAATCCTCGAGGGAGAAAATAGATTTAGCAACAACCAAGAATCCTCAACAAAAATATCACAGTCGGGCACTTAGTAAGCAACCATGGGAAATGCCTTGCCTCGACTTGAAGACACTGATATCATTTGTGAAAAAAAATAAAAGACCAATAAACACAGCCTTTTGGAAAATGGACCTAGGAAATGTTGTAAATCTAGTACTCCACAGCATCAGGTAAAACGAAATAGGGAGTAATCTGCAGAATTTTTGCATTAGGGCATCTCCAACCCACAGACATCTGTTGTTTGCAAGTTTTGGGAATTTGTCAGACCCAGAATAGCGGGACTGCTTATAGATATATAATGTTCTAGAGTAAGGGATAGATCATGGATATACCTTACCTCTTTTGTAACTACCCGAATAGACATAGAACTAGCTGCAGTACAAAGGAAACTACCCGATTGTGTTGTAGTAGGACTCCAACTGTACTCGGCTAGGACTTTCCATGTAACTCTGTCCCCCCGGATATATAAGGGCGGGCAGGGACCCCCTCCGAACAATCATCAACACCTAAGACAATACAAACCACACATGACGTAGGGTATTACGCAAACTCGCGGCCCGAACCTGTCTAAATCTTTGTGTTCCTTGTACCATCGAGTTCTAGAGCAGTCGATCCCTACCTACAAACCCGACTGCTAAGGGTATCCCTGAGCAGGCTTGGCGGTAAACACCGACAGCTGGCACGCCAGGTAGGGGATTCGGCGAGTTCACCAACGAATTCGATGGCCGGATCAAGCAACGCCAATAGCGTGCCAGAAGGCACGACTTTCGTTTTCGGTTCCTGGGCTTGCACGGCTGATGGAACGGGAGGCTTTTCCAGCCATCTTATCACGCCTAACTCGCCTAAATCGAAAACCCGCTCCCAACTCGCCGGCATCCGACGAGAAAAAAGTTCCACCCGAACTCGACTCGGACAACCCAGGAACGTGACAACTCAAAACCGAACTCTCGATTTGGTCGAGTTCGACACAAAATCTGATTCCAAAAAGCCTTACTTTTCCAAAACTCTTGGAAAATACCTGGCTCATCTGAAGACAATCAAACGCCCTAAGACCAAAAACTCAGAACTACTCGCCGGAGTAGATCAAGTTTCACGATCAATTGAGGGCTGCATCAAACTTGCAGAAACCGCTCTCAGCTCATCTGCGCCACAGCAGAACCCTAAAGCACTAAACCCACCGCAGAAGAGGTCTTGCGACATGCTCTCAAGGGTCGATCGGGTAAATCCGAAGCTTGCCAACTGCATTAAGGTGGCTGAAAGCACTCTGCAAAACAAAGAGCAAAAATCGGGAGGAGGAATCTACGGGGGAGCTGGTGAGACAAACCCCGGCTTGTTCAGATGGGACCGTCTATCTCCAGGATACCTCAGAATCCTTCACCGAAATCTGCTCACATTCGGACTCCGAAACCAGTCGAGTCCAAATTCGATCAGGACTTTGATCGCTTCATGAACGTCCTCGAGAACTTT
The DNA here is from genome assembly GCF_016808335.1 of Panicum virgatum. Lineage (NCBI taxonomy): Eukaryota > Viridiplantae > Streptophyta > Magnoliopsida > Poales > Poaceae > Panicum > Panicum virgatum. The sequence continues at coordinate 55,283,382 of NC_053145.1, read as the reverse complement.
GAACCGTTCGACGATATTGAAGAGTGGTCAGGCAACGTCGAGCTGTTCATGGACGCTATGGTCGAACCAAACGAGCATGCCGACGCTCTTTGGGAACTAGCCAAGCTTAAAAAAAGGAAAAGCCAAGGCTCCAGAACAATCCAGCAACTCAGTCTATGACAAACCCTGGATTAAGGAGCCTGAGGGGCTAACTCCTACCCAATCATGGCTACACTGGATGAATGAGAACGCCCTCCGTGTAGAGATGGGCATACCGCTTCTTGCTCACCCAAAGCATACATACTCAAAAATCGGTGGGCTAACCAATTCCGAACCCGAGTACTCCTCTGATCCGGAGGAACAGCTGGACGACCTAATTCAGTATAGTAAACAAGTCGAGTCTAACTCGGCTAAGAACTCCAAGTCCGATCAGGACTCCCTCCCTAATTTGATTATATATGCAACACCGCAAGGACGGACAGTGCACCTCAGGAAGGCACAAGATCCCAATCCTTCTGCCTCACAACTAGAGGATCTGCCCTACCAACAGAGCACTCCTTTAGACCCATCCTCAAACAAACAAGACCAAGAAGTTCAAGAGCTCTGCCGTGAAATCCACATGATTCGTATCGCTGAAGAACCCGAGGACGATCCCACAGAGCGTCTTAACCTCGACGACTACAATTCTGATGATTTCAACGAGTACCTTTCCGACAACACGGAAGCTACTCCTCCTACAATCACAGAAGCTCAAGTTACTACCAAGGAGAATATATCTACTCCTCCTCCTCCTCCAGCGGTGACCGTCACCGTCCAACTGGACGAGCAGCATCCAGTAGAAGATCTCTACGAACATCATCGCTAGCTCAACCAGAAGAGGGCGTTCAGGCGTCAGCGCCTTGCTAACAGCCTTCAGGAACAGCAAGGCGACAACTACGACTACTCCAACTGCGACCTCCGCAGTGTGATCAATGTTGGGCGCGATGTGCGCAACATCATCATCTCAAGGAGAAAGGAACGAGAGGAAGTCAAGGCATATAGCCCTTCTTCCAACTACCACATCCCCCCAACGGCTTCCGCATCCTTCAAGAAGCACAAGCCGGCAACCTTCACTACCCGTCCTTAGGGTAAACCACGCACCCAACATCAAGCTGAATCGTCTCAGAACGGAAACAGAATCAACAAAACACTGCTACACACGTGCTTTATCCACCCAAAGAGCTCTCACACGATCTTCCAGTGTGACTCACTCCGCAAGGCCCTTGGGACACCTCTCCTGAAGGAGACCCCACCAACAAATCCAGTCGACCTCTGCATCGACTAGCTCTACCCCAAATCTAGTCGACCCCCATATCGACTAGTACTATCTTCGAATAAGTTTTATTCAGATTATGTAAACCATTGCTCACGTCCAACAAGCAAGGGGTAGGTCTTAAGAGTCAAAGTCTGTCACTTTACAGTTATTGTAATTTCGACAAATCCAAATAAAGTTGATTTCTCCTATATCGACTACTTGGCTCTCGCTCACACAACCAATACCCCACCTCGAAAGTCTTGCTCAGCATTAGAGCAGCTATCAAGTAGTTTTTATGGTTCTCACTCGAGTGTTTTTTTGACATTTACGTCTTGGGCAATCCGACGGGGTTCATACCTAACTGTTCTGTCCTAAAAGACACTCTAGTCCTCCGGTAGGACACCCTACTCGCCCTACTCGAGTAGGTCTTGAATACTCTTTCGGCACCTTCATCTTGGGTAACCCGGCGGTGTTAGTACCTAACAGACTTGCCCTAAGAGTTACTCCAGTCCTTGGTTAAAAGTACACCTTACTCGCCCTGCTCGAGTAAGTTTTGGATATCTTTCTGACATTTACGTCTTGGGCAACCCGACGGGGTTCGTACCTAACAGTTCTGTCTTAAGGATTACTCCAGTCCTTGGTTAAAAGGACACCTTACTCGCCCTGCTCGAGTAAGTTTTGGATATCTTTTTGACATTTATATCTTGGGCAACCTGACGGGGTTCGTACCTAACAGTTCTGTCTTAAGGATTACTCCAGTCCTTGGTTAAAGGACACCTTACTCGCTCTGCTCGAGTAAGTTTTGGATATCTTTCTGACATTTACGTCTTGGGCAACCCGACGGGGTTCGTACCTAACAGTTCTGTCTTAAGGATTACTCCAGTCCTTGGTTAAAGGACACCTTACTCGCCCTGCTCGAGTAAGTTTTGGATATCATTCTGACATTTACGTCTTGGGCAACCCGACAGGGTTCGTACCTAACAGTTCTGTCTTAAGGATTATTCCAGTCCTTGGTTAAAGGACACTTTACTCGCCTTGCTCGAGTAAGTTTTGGATATCCCTTCGACATTTACGTCTTGGGCAACCCGACGGGGTTCGTACCTAACAGTTCTGTCTTAAGGATTACTCCAGTCCTTGGTTAAAGGACACCTTACTCACCTTGCTCGAGTAAGTTTTGGATATCCCTTCGATATTTACGTCTTGGGCAACCCGACGGGGTTCGTACCTAACAGTTCTGTCTTACGGATTACTCTAGTCCTTGGTTAAAGGACACCCTACTCACTGGCTCGAGTAGGTCTTGGATACTCTTTCGACACCTTCATCTTGGGCAACCCGACGGGGTTAGTACCTAACAAACTTGCCTTAGAGTTACTCCAGTCCTCAGGTAGGACACCTTACTCGCTCTGCTCGAGTAAGTTTGGGATGTTTCTAGAATATTCACGTCTTGGTTAATTCGACGGAGTTCAATCCTAACAGTCCTATTCTAGAAATCAATCCAGTCCATTAAATAGCTGAGGACATTACTATCTGGGTAGTTTGGGCCATTTTCGTAAATAGCTGCATATTATCTGGGTAACCAAACAAGGTCTATCCTAAATGGTCAACTACGAAAACCCCTCAAGGAGTACAAATGAGTTCTTGATACTCTAAAATAAGTTGACACAAGTTTCCCGCTTACTTAGTTTACTATGGGAATCTCCGTTATAGAATCTTTTTGCCTCGAGTACTTGACAGGTACTACTCGCTTGCTTGAGATACAAAAAGTACTCCTGTTCTCCCTTAGTAATCTAAGTATTTGTCGACAGCTTCATGTCTTCTTATCTATCGAGAAACTTCTTAAAACTCCTAAATACTCGATAAGAGTTCTTCCCCCATTTGGACAACAAAGTTCATATTAGGCGCGTGCTAATTGAAATTTTTTCCTCCAAAAAGGAAACCCATACTAAGCTATGGCTTTGAACACCCTTATAGTGCTATTCCCACTTGGTTAATCCCGAGGGATTCAATCCTAACCGATCAGCACCATGGTTTCAATTTAGAACCATACAAACTCAATCCTATTCGAGAATACTATGCCTCCTGAGGCACTTACGGATACAATGCATCATATCTACCATTATAACTGAGTGGGCCTGATGCTGCCTACACTCAGGACCCACGAGTACAACCACTCGACACAATAAGGGATTCCACAACCCTACCACCAAGTACTTAACATTACATAAATATCCAACATTTGTTCAAAGTACTTCTGGCCCACACGCCAACTCAAATACAAGAAAAGCTTAAGGAGACTCTGCTATGCTCAAGGCTTCTATAATCTGATCAGCCACCCCGGAAGTTTCCACCAAATACTGACAGAACTGATCATCAGTACAATCATCCTTGGCTCCTCGTCCAAGAGCATCTAGACGAGTGGTTGGCCAATAAGATTTCATCAACCCAAGTACGTGACCCACGTACTGGCGAGTGATGGTTGAAACAAACCTCTCAAAAGCTCTGGGAACTTTGCGAAGCCTTCCTGCCAGTGTGAGCGGTTCATCTCCATCTCTATCTGGGATATCCATGGCCTCGGCTACCTCCAGGGCGGCATCTCTGACTTCTTTCAGCTCCACGAGCTCACACTGCATCGAGTCTCGAGACTTTGACAAAGTCTTGAGCTGTTGCAGCACCGTCGCTGCCTCACGGTCATACTCTTCCTTGATCTTCTTAAGCTTCTCTATTTCATCTGCGTTTCGGTACATAAGATTCTTTAAATCCAGTACCAAATTTCCTGAATCTTTAAAGATTCGGCACAAGCTATGTACTCGATTAACAAGAAAATCTTATAAACACCAAGCGGATCTACTAGTCGAGTGCATATCAAATGCTAAAGACTAACCATTCTTAGATTGGGAAAGCTTTTTCAGTTTCCCCTCAAGCGCAGTCTTCTCAGATGAGAGCGTCTTAACCTTCTCCTTGAGAGCATTCAGCTATGTCTCATCTGGCGACTGGACACCCTTTCATCCCAGTGCCCCCTGCAAAACAAAAAGATCAGTATACTACTCGATCTACTCTAAAAGTACTCGAAGCATTCGACTACTTACCTCCAGCAGCTTGAAAGCTAGCTCCACCTTCTCTCTTGACAAGTCACTTCCCGATATGACTTGGGAAGTACTCGTCAAAACAACAGCCTTCTTGGGCACTTCTTCAATCCTTCCTACAGTATTCCCCGTGTTTTGGGAATCTAAAGGAAGAACATGCTACTTAATTACATCAAGAGCAAACAAAAGGATACCTTTCTACAAGGCACTACAAGCTTACCTGTAGGGGTCTCCGCAGGCTGTCTATCATCGCCTCTCTCAGGAAGTTTCTCGCCTTCTCCTTCTCCTGGAAGCTTGCTGCTTCCGCCATCCTCCGGGATCTCCTCATTGGCGCTCTCAGGATCGAACAATGGAGAATCCAGAAACATACTATTGGCCATCACCTCTGCATCATGAGTACTCATCTCAGGAGTACTCGGGGGCTTCTATAGCCCCGGCTGAGAATCCAAGTGGCTCTCAGCCCCTATGTCCTCTCCCAGGACTGCATCTCTGCAAAGACAAAGTAGTTACAAACTACTAGATTCAAAACAGATCCTACACATACAAGTTCTAAAGAACTTACGCAGGACCTCTTATTAGGCCAAACCCCTTGATGCCAAATTTGCGGGCAGGCTTTGCGATCATGGCCAGCTTACCCGCATCGACGGTCTTATTTATATCGGAACTACTCGCTGAATGAGTAGCCCCGATCCCACTTGATGGGTCCACTATGGTGGAGGGGACAGTTTGTCCCACCGCAGTATCATCCCCAGATGGTGAGGTCCGTGGCATCTTAGCCGCCGGACAGGGAAAAGCAAAAACACAAATCAAAACTTGCAAATTGACAACTAGAAAGTACTCGATTGCAAAATAACTAGCTACTTACCTGTCGCTAGTGGTATGGGAGGAGCTTCTACGCTTCCTCGCCGCTGACCGAGTACTCCTTGGGCGCTCGGTCTGGGCATCAGCACTTGGAGTGGGGCTGTGCTCCCCATCACTCCTTTCCCCAGACACTGCCTCATTTGCACAACCAAGTCTGGATATCAATACTGTTTATATGAAACCTCATATGAGCATGCTAAGATTTGATTAACAAATCGAGGAAATTAGAAGAACAAAAGGGCAAATAAATGCCTGGCAGCGAAGGACTACTCTTAAAGTGATCCACGTCCTCCTACAGAAAGCAAATCCTATCAGTTTTACACTATGGTAAAGTACTCGATTTCTATGAATCCACTACTCTTATCAAATACCTGCTTCAGTGGATTCGCAGCAGAAAATGTACCGGGAACAACTGGGATATTATTTACATTCTTCAGAAGTCGTTGTATTCGACTAAAAACTACATCATCCGAGATCTCTTCCTTCGAGTATCTTGATGGATCAGTTGTTCCCTGATACTGGAATCCAAGCGATTCCCCGGCCTGCAACGGCTGGATTCTTCGCTTCATCCAGTCAAACATGACTGTTTCTCCAGTCAACATATTTTGCCTTAAAATGACAATCCGCGCGAGTAGTTCAGAGATTTGACTCTCGTCGGCTGGTTTTTTATTCCACTCGGTCCATTGGATTGGAGGGCCGGGAGTAATGGATGGAAAACTTCTCGACTGGTTCTCGACATAGAACCACTTGGGTTTCCATTCGATTACTTTATTACTAAGGTCATAAGGGATATACACTCTATCCTTTCTTTGCCTAAGTTGGAGACCTACGCCCCCTACTACATCTAAGTCGAATCTGTTGGGCTGCGGTTTCAAATGAAAAAGAAAGCGAAAGAGCTCAAAATGGGGCTCGATGCCCAAAAAAATTTCGCATAAATGCACGAAGATGGAAATATAGACAAAGGAATTTGAGGTCAGAATGTCAGATGATGCAATTGGATCCTGTAGTAGTGCAGGAGTCCAGAAAAGAAAGAAGAGCAAGGAATCCCCAATCCTCGTTTCAAGTAAGAGGTGAAAGCAACGATTTCCCCGGTATTTTTATACGGATGATCTGAATCCAAGGCAGAACGCCATTGGATAACAGATTTGGGAACTAAAAGACCCTGCGAAACTAGATAATCTAAGTCAGATTGAGAACACTTACTTGTGTTCCAACCCTCATCACGGGTTGGCTCTGCAGCCACACCCTTCCCCTTGGTCGCTTTCTTGGGGGCCATCCGGAAATCTACGGATCGTTTCACGCGCATACACTGGCGGAAACCCTAGGGCGAAAGTGGGGAGCAAAATGAAGCAAGAACTTTGGATCTGGGAGCTCGAGAGCAGAAAGACAGATCTAAAGCAGTAAAAACAAGTAGCGGCCGGTGGAGTAAAACCTAAGTCACCGTTTCATTTTGTAATGACGGTGGCCACATGGTAAAAACACCCAACAGGCCAACAGTCCGTTGAAAATCGCGGAAAAAACGGGATTTACAAGAGACATTCCTTTTTTGGAGATTACATTCTGGAAAAAAAAACACTCACATCCCTAGTTGACTACTAGACACCCTTTTCCTTAACTGGGATTACATTCCAAAACAAGGATAAGTACTCGACACAGTATAACTACTCGACATTACAACTCGAGTACCATTTCCTAACTAAACTTTACAATGACTCGGACCTGCATGCCCATCGTCTAGATCTCTTGGAGCTTCTAGTCGACGCCTGCTGCAGACTAGATTGGTCCGAGGCCATCACAAAGTACAACTTATTATTCCCATTTCGGGAATAAAGATATTTGTATTCAGGAGATAAGCTACAAGAGTATGGAGGCAGATTACAGTAATCACCTCGCAAGTCCTCTTGTAGCATCTTGCAGAGAAATTTCTCCTTCTCCCTGAAAACTTTGTAGCAAGATCAAGCTTCCCCACCAGAGATGTCAGTTCTTGGGCACTCATAAACAGGCAACCACAAAGATGTGACACAACAAGACCCAACCCAACGACCCCAAATCTGCCTCATTGGAAGATGCAAGGCCATGATGTCCAGCATGGATCCGATGAGAGCTCTAGGGATGCAGGAGGAGGCAGCAGAGACTTCTCTTGTCACTCGCAAGTTCTCTTCTAGCATCTTTTATTGGAAGTAACTACGTAAAATTCAAGAGGGCGAGAACAAGAACACTAAGGAAAAGCCATGGTCGCTACACTTTGGTGCTTCTGGTAAAAGCCTCTCCCCTGCCTTTTATAGCCACAAGGAGACTTGCTAAAGGAGAACCCGTGAATCAACAGTGCAAGTTTCACGGACGCATTCATGGCAGCATTCACGGACGCAGTCAAAGTTGTAATAATGTAGATTCTCCAAATAGTAATGTCTCATGTGAGCACTGAATAAAGAGCCGTACATCCCGGATTTTATTCCTGAAATTATTTCGGGTGCAATCAGTGTGGCGGATCCAATTGTATCATTTTTATGGGATTTTACCCGAAAAAGAG